>NW_027361834.1:0-2400000 GCF_039654945.1 Dendrobates tinctorius | reverse complement strand
CCCACTGAGCAAAGGGCGGACTACATGATCGTCAAGGGTGAGATACTGGCACGTCTTGGGGTAAATGTGTTAGTCCGGGCAGAACGGGTACACTAGTGGGAGTTTAACCCCTCCAAGCTGTCTCGGTCCCAGTATTATGACCTGGTGCACCTGTTACAAAAGTGGTTGCAGCCTGAGGTATTGTCTCCCACGGCCATGCTGGACCGCATAGTGACTGATAAATTCTGGAGGGCTTTGCCCCACTCCCTCCAAACATGGGTCAGACAGGCCTCCCCTACTAATGCCCTTCAGATGATAGACCTCATAGAGAGATATGGGGCTACCAAAGAACTACAGGGAGGGACTTCCCGGAAGGTAACAGGAAGGTTCCCTAAGTCTCCACCCCTGGCTAGGCGAGCAGAGCCCAGGAAGGCTGCTCAGGACTTATCTGGGGAAGAAAGGAGCCCCATAATTTGCTGGCGGTGCCAGGAACCAGGTCATGTGAGAGCTGATTGCCCCCACCTGACTGACCCCATGGACACAAACTTTGGGTACGGCCAGTCCCACTATGCCGAACCGATGTGTGCAATGGACACCCCGAAGGGTCCCAATATTGAACAATTGTGTAAGGTTGAAATGGAGGGCACCCCAGCTGTGGCCTTACTGGACTAAGGGGGTCTCGTAACCCTGGTACGAGCCACCCTGGTACAAACCAGTGAGTATTCTGGTCAGAACATTGGGGTGTTGTGTATACATGGGGGTGTTGTGCATACATGGGGACCTGAAAGACTATCCTACCGCATTAGTGGTGATAAACATGCCAGCGGGGAGGCAGTGCCATGAGGTGGGGGTTGTGATTAATTTGCATTATGAAGTGATAATTGGAAGAGACTTTCCTTTGTTTTCTGTGCTGTGGCCAAGTGTTGTCCCACTCCCTGAACAGCTGCCGGAACCAGTGGCACCAGGTTGCGTTCTCCAGAAGTAGGGCATGAACCTGGTGGCCCAGAGGAAGAAGTGCTGGTGGTAGGGCTAACCTTTCCTTCGGTGGAGGAGGGGAAGAATTCTCCCAAAGAACTGTTGGCTGGAGAGGTGGAAGATTTGCTGCCGGGACCTGAATTGTCAGACTTAAATGTTTCAGGTGACAATTTTGGTACGGCACAACTCAGAGACCCTACATTGGCTAGAGCCAGGGAGAATGTACAGTTTGTCAATGGGGTACCCCAAAACCCTGAGGCGGTTACAGTGTTGCCACGCTTTGAGCTGAACCGAGACTTGTTGTATCAAGTCGAGAAAATACGTGGGGAAATGGTAGAACAATTACTGGTACCTCAGGCATATCGTAGGCTGGTAATGGACTTAGTGCTTGCGCATGTACTCGGTGGGCATTAGGGCCAAAAGAAAACCCTAGACCAAATTCTGCTGCAGTTTTATTGGCTAGGGGTCCATGAAGAAGTGAAACGGTACTGTAATTCCTGTCCAGTAGGCCAGGTAACCAGTCCCCAGCCTCACTTCCGGAGTCTTTTGGTGCCTTTACCAATTATAGAGGTACCTTTCGAAAGAGTGGCAATGGATCTGGTAGGGCCTGTCAATAAGTCAGCAAGGGGACACCAACACATCCTTGTAGTTTTAGATTATGCTACCTGGTATCCTGAGGCCATTCCACTGCGCCACACGTCAGCTAAGCCCATAGCAAAAGAACTCATGGGTATGTTTTCGCGGGTGTGAATTCCTCAAGAGATTTTAACAGACCACGGAACCCCCTTTATGTCAAAAATCATGAAGGAACTCTGCTACTTGTTAAATGTTAAACAATTGCGCATGTCGGACTACCATCCCCAAACAGATGGTCTGGTAGAAATATTCAATAAGATGCTGAAGAGCATGTTAAAAAAGCCGTTTCCAAAGATGGGAAGGATGGGGATCTCTTACGGCCATATTTGTTGTTTGCAGTGCGGGAGGTACTGCAGGCATCTACGGGGTTCTCACCCTTTGAACTATTGTATGGCAGACATCCACGGGGCTTACTCGATATAGCCAAAGAAGCATGGGAGAATCAACCCACCCCCATAAAAGTGTGATAGAACATGTTGCAAAAATGCAAGAAAGAATGGAGACAGTCCTACCGTATGACATATAACAGTCTATCATATACAAAAAGTAAGGGTAATGAAGATCATATAAATAAGATTCAAATACGTCTTAGTTAGTCATTGTATATTGCACTCTGCCCTTAATAGTAAACTGCTGACACAATGGTGGGGGGTGCCGTCACAGTAGACATAGTATAATCGCAGCAGTTATAATATAACTGTGATTGCTACAATATTAGTCATAGTGGCCCATAATAATATCCACTGTTGGCGCAGTCACCACCAAAATTGGTCAAAAATTGCAGCAATGCAGAAGACGCCGCAAGGTGCCAAGAGAGTTATATATTATAGTAATCACATACAGAAATATATTGCACAAACCCATACAAATGCGGTGTGTCAAAACGTACCCATCATGTCACAGGACAGACCACTGATCAGGAGACCCCAATGCGCGTTTCACGGTGTAGATACCGCTTCCTCGGGGGGGCCCCCACCACTATTGTGTCAGCAGTTTACTATTAAGGGCAGAGTGCAATATACAATGACTAACTAAGACACATTCAAATCTTATTTATATGATCTTCATTACCCTTACTTTTTGTATATGATAGACTGTTTGTATATGATAGACTCAGTGTTATACCTACCTACTATTATTGTTCCATTTTGGCAGTACATTTGGTTTATTCGCTGGTCTGGTTCTTTTTTTCTGTTTCAGGCTAATTAATTGATTTTTTGACCATCTGACCAAAAATATACATGTCCTGTATCTCACTTATGTGTCTTCTAATATATTAATAAATAATATTTACATATATAGTTTTTGGACTCTTGTTTTCTCCAGTTTTTCTCATGTTAATGTGAGTCGCCGCTATGGACACTGTGAGAATCATGTGGGAATAGTGGATGAGGGCAGGTATATCTCGCCCAGATTTGTGGCCTAGTCTGGTCAGTATCGCACCTGCTTGCTAATGAATAATGGGAGGTGGATATAAAAGGATGCCAGGTGGTTGTGTGAGTGTCTCAGCCTGGGAACACAGAGAGCCTGTCTGTGTGAGAGACACACGTGAGTGAAAGCAGTGCCCACTGCAACTGTGGTTTGGCTGGACGGGAGAAGCCCGCCAGTTGGTAGTTAGGTTGTCCATTGTTTAGTTAGTGCCGGACAGGCAAGGATTTGTTTTATTTCCTTTTGCATTGCTTTCACCTTTAATAAACCTGACCCAGTGTCAGTTATACCCGACTCCCAGCTCTGCGCCTGAGTTTCCCGCTGAACGCACGTGACCTTTGACCCCAGCAAAGGCGATCCCGGAGTGTTTTATCACATTGTGGTGGAGAACGCGGGCATCACGTTGTAAGCATGAGCATGGAGGACGTGGTGAAAGCGCTGGTACAGTCCACCGCCGTCCAGCAAGAAGCTAATCGGGTGATGATGGCCCAGCTGAAGGAGTTGGTGGACATGACAGTTACCGATCGTTCGCTTCTCCAGCAGGTGGCGCAGCGCTTGGCAAGCTTACCTGAGCTTAACCTGGAAGCTGAGTCGAGAGTGATTCACGTGAGTCGGTACTGGCAGAAGATGACGACCGAAGATGACGTCGAGGCATACCTGACCAC
Organism: Dendrobates tinctorius; assembly: GCF_039654945.1. Lineage (NCBI taxonomy): Eukaryota > Metazoa > Chordata > Amphibia > Anura > Dendrobatidae > Dendrobates > Dendrobates tinctorius. Next base: position 2,396,317 of record NW_027361834.1, on the reverse strand, counting down.
GTTTGAACGGACGGCGGTGCGAGATAAATGGCCGAAGGCACGATGGGCCGGCCTGATTGCCCCGTTTCTTTCCGGTGAGGCCCAAAAGGCATATTATGACTTAGAGCCTGAAGCCGCGCAGGACTTTGACAAATTGAAAGCCGAGATCTTGGCCCGGCTGGGAGTGACGACCGCTGTCCGTGCAGAGAGTGCATCAATAGACTTATCAGCCGGATAAACCACCGCGGTCACAGATGTTCGACCTGATCCACATGACGAAGAAGTGGCTACAACCCGAGGTGTTGACAGCGCCAGAGATAATCCAGAGAGTCGTCATGGACAAGTATCTGAGAGCTCTACCGCCAGCCCTGAGGAAGTGGGTAAGCCATGGAAATCCTACGACGGCAGATCAACTTGTGGATCTGGTTGAACGTTACTCCGTGGCGGAAGGACTCCGAGACGACGCTACCCCACCTCGTTCTTCCGGTAAGACTGTTCCAGGGAGAAGGGGAGATGGAAAAATCCCTAAGACAGTGGGGGAGGAAAACGGGACTGCCCGCACTGCGAGGCCGAGAGTAACGAACTATGGTCTAAGCAAGGGGCCCGTTAGGTGTTTCCGCTGCCAAGAGATGGGACATATTGCTGCGAACTGTCCGGTCACTACTGAACCCATGCAGTGCGACGTCACAGACTCTAAAAACCGCATGTCTATGGTTGCACGGGTAGTGAGTGTGAATGCCGGTCAAAAGGATGTGGAAAAACACTTGTGTGATTTAACTGTTGATGGCAAAAATGTGGTGGCATTGTTAGACTCGGGAAGTGTGGTGACTCTGGTGAAGGCCAGTCTGGTGTCAGCCCCGACTGGACCATCAGACAAATTTTCTGTAATGTGTGTGCATGGAGACACCTGTTCGTACCTCTCCACGGTCATATGCATTACTACTTCCTATGGGTCTGTGCAACATAAAGTGGGACTCGTCCCGGCGTTATTGCATGATGTTATCCTGGGCCGGGATTTTCCCCACTTCTGGCAATTGTGGGAGAATCAGTTGATGCCCTCGGGTAATAGTGTACATGGTTCTTCTCCCAGGGCGCGTGTGGGTCCCGAACCCCTGGAAGAGGTCTCCCCGGAAGACTCGGGGGAAGAGTCTGCGGGAAATGACCTGCAGTTCCCGTTTTCAGTCATGGCGGGTGATACGGAGGAGACTGGGGAAGAGGAGGAGGCCGACAGCCGTCCACCTCCCCGTTTGCCGGATTTAGAAGTTCAGAAAGATGACTTCCAAAGCGAGCAAATAAAGGATCCTACCCTTTCTCAGGCTAGGACAAATGTAAAAGTGATAAATGGGGTACCCGTAGAACCTGGCTCTAGGCTGGCATATCCTTACATGGTTCTGGAGAATGATTTACTCTATCAGATAGAGAAAAAGGGGGAAGATACGGTGCAACTATTAGTCGTGCCAAAACCCTACCGGCGGCAGGTGCTGGACCTGACCCACGGACATGTGATGGGAGGTCACCTGGGAGTCCAGAAAACCATCGAAAGGATATTACACTGTTTTGTTTGGCCAGGCATGCATCACGATATTTGTGTATATTGTGAGTCTTGTCCTGACTGCCAAGCCTCTGCACCTAAGCCCCGGTTCTGTAGCCCTTTGGTACCCCTACCTATTATTGAAGTCCCGTTTGAGAGGATTGGGATGGATTTAGTTGGGCCCCTTCCACGGTCTGCACGTGGACACCAACATATCCTGGTCATCTTGGATTATGCCACTCGTTACCCGGAGGCCATCCCTTTGCGTAACACGGCCACCAAGACGATTGCCAAGGAACTGGTGCATGTGTTTAGTCGGGTCGGTATACCAAAACAGATACTCACCGACCAGGGGACCCCCTTTATGTCCAGGGTAATGAAGGAGCTCTGCCGATTGTTACAAATCGAACCGTTACGCACATCCGTGTATCACCCTCAAACAGACGGGTTGGTCGAACGGTTCAATAAAACTCTGAAGCAGATGCTGAGAAAGGTGATAGACAAGGATGGGAAGAACTGGGACTATTTACTTCCGTATTTGCTTTTTGCCATCAGGGAAGTACCCCAGTCTTCCACGGGATTCTCGCCTTTCGAGTTATTGTACGCCCGACGTCCTCGCGGACTGTTAGACATTGCAAAAGAAACCTGGGAGGGTCAGGTCACTCCGTTTAAAACAGTGATAGGTCACGTCACACAAATGCAGGACCGTATTGCGGCTGTTATGCCTATCGTCAAAGAACACATGATACAGGCTCAAGGAGCCCAAAAAAGAATCTATGATAGGGGCGCCAAGATCCGTACGTTTGCACCCGGAGATAGGGTGTTGATCCTGGTCCCCACGGTGGACAGTAAGTTCCTGGCAAAGTGGCAGGGCCCCTTTGAGATTAAGGAAAGAGTTGGTGAAGTAAACTACAAAGTATACCAGGCAGGTAAACGGAAACCTGAACAGATTTATCATGTAAATCTGATAAAACCCTGGAAAGATCGGTCTGCCTTGTCAGCGGAGCTGGCCCGTCCCGTCTGCTCGCTTACCGTACCGGAGGTACGGGTTGCAGAGACTCTCTCGGAGCGGCAAAAGACTGAGGTCAGGCAGTTTCTACTTCACAACCAAAAGTTTTTCTCAGAAAAACCCGGGCAGACTACGCTAATGAAACATGACATCGTAACGGAACCTGGTGTCACAGTTCACGTAAAGCCCTACCGAATCCCGGAAGCGCGCTGTGAAGCCGTTTCCCGAGAAGTGAAGGCAATGTTAGAGTTAGGTGTCATTGAGGAATCGCACAGTGCTTGGTCCAGCCCGATTGTGCTAATTCCTAAACCGGACGGCACCATCCGGTTCTGCAATGACTTCAGGAAACTGAATGCGGTCTCAAAATTTGATGCCTACCCTATGCCCCGGGTCGACGAGTTAATAGATCGGTTAGGAAAAGCCCGGTATATTACGACCCTAGACCTAACAAAGGGGTATTGGCAGATCCCTCTGGCGGAGGCTGCCAGAGAAAAGACGGCATTTGCTACGCCGGAAGGTCTATTTCAGTATGTGTATATGCCGTTTGGACTGCACGGAGCACCGGCGACCTTCCAGAGACTGATGGATCGAGTCCTGAGGCCACATAGGCAGTACGCTTCGGCCTATTTGGACGACATTGTCATTTACAGCTTGGATTGGGAGACTCATCTCCAGAAAGTACAAGCTGTGATTGACGACCTGTGGGAGGCAGGTCTAACCGCGAACCCCAAGAAATATCACATTGGGCTAGAAGAAGCCCGGTATTTGGGGTATGTAATTGGGAGGGGTGTTGTTAAACCCCAGGTTGATAAGATTCAGCAGGTGCAAGCCTTCCTGGGGATCGCCGGCTATTATCGCCGGTTCATACCCAATTTTGCAGCCATCGCTACCCCCCTGACGGATCTTACAAAAGGGAAAGACTCCGTCATGATTAAATGGAGTTTAGCGGCTGAAGAAGCCTTCCATAGCCTAAAACGGGCACTTTGCTCTCATTCCGTACTGGTGACTCCGGACTTCCGCAGCGAGTTTGTGGTACAAACGGATGCCTCTGATACCGGTATCGGGGCCGTACTCTCACAAGTGAGGGACGGAGTGGAACACCCAGTCCTCTATCTCAGCAGGAAGCTGAATAAACACGAGCAAAAGTTTGCAGTCGTAGAAAAAGAGTGCCTCGCCATTAAGTGGGCTCTAGAGGCCCTCAAATATTACCTGGTGGGCCGAAAGTTCAGGCTGATCACTGACCATGCCCCTCTCAAGTGGATGCACTTGAACAAGGAACGGAATAGCCGGGTGACCCGGTGGTTCCTTGCCCTGCAGGCCTACACTTTTACGGTGGAGCACCGCCCAGGGGTACAGATGGGAAATGCAGATGCCCTGTCCCGAGTGCACTGTTTGGCGGGTGTCATTGCTCGACCGGAGTGGTCTGAGCAGAGGGGGGGGATATGTGAGAATCATGTGGGAATAGTGGATGAGGGCAGGTATATCTCGCCCAGATTCCTTTCCTATGTGGCCTAGTCTGGTCAGTATCGCACCTGCTTGCTAATGAATAATGGGAGGTGGATATAAAAGGATGCCAGGTGGTTGTGTGAGTGTCTCAGCCTGGGAACACAGGGGGCCTGTCTGTGTGAGAGACACACACGTGAGTGAAAGCAGTGCCCACTGCAACTGTGGTTTGGCTGGACGGGAGAAGCCCGCCAGTTGGTAGTTAGGTTGTCCATTGTTTAGTTAGTGCCGGACAGGCAAGGATTTGTTTTATGTTTTATTTCCTTTTGCATTGCTTTCACCTTTAATAAACCTGACCCAGTGTCAGTTATACCCGACTCCCAGCTCTGCGCCTGAGTTTCCCGCTGAACGCACGTGACCTTTGACCCCAGCAAAGGCGATCCCGGAGTGTTTTATCACAACACCTTATGAGGCAATATTTTGAGATTTTTATGTTGCATATTTAAAATGTATCTGTGGAGTTATTTCTTCATATGAATTCATTTGTGTGTATTTTTTAGGTTACTACAAGCTAAAGGGGTTCATTATTAAGCGCAAATCTAATATATAAAGCTCAAAGTGTGTATGTATGTGTGTGTGTATGTATGTGTGTGTAGGGTCGGTGGGCCGGGGGGGTGGTCCCTCTTCTTACCGCTCAGAGACGTACAGAGACAATTGGAGGCAACATTCGGGTACAACAGGTCCAGGTTTATTCGCTTGCCGTCCGCCTGATGGCCTCTGAAGTACACCGCACTTCACTTCAATTCACTTCACTTTCCTGGGCCTCCGTTTCTAGGCCTGCTTTACACACCGTACCTTAGGACCAGGGATGTACATGCACGTACCGTCCCTACTTCACTTGATGACGCTGCTGACAAGTCCGTCACTGTGGCCGCCTTAGGCCCGTACACCAACAGTAATTTTACTGGTCAGACGTCTTCTTCCACACGGTATGTTTCGCCTCTGTCTCGTCCTTTTTGCGGTACTTTCCTGTCAGGACCACCCCCCTGATGTTCTCTCTCCTCAGTCCCCCTGGTCTGGATTCACCTCACAGCGCACAGACTGTAGCAGTCCTCCTGTCACTGGAGCTCCCCCTGGGGACTGGAACCTTCTGGAACCCTCCCTCAGTATTTATAGCTCACCCGGTTCCTTGAAACTGTCACTCCGCCCCCCATGACCAACGGTTTCTAAAGCCCTAAGCTGTTGTCAAGTCCTTTGCTCCCACTCCTCCCAGCCATCTAATGGTCAACCCAAGGTACTGCACGTCCACTACACTTTCCTAGCTGTTTTCCCACTGTAATAACTGACACCTACCTACACTGTGCAAACCTTTCCTTCTTCACTCTGACTAGCCCGTCCGTCCGTCAGGTCACCTTCCCTACACTCCCCCTTCCTTTGTCCATTGTCGTCCTCGACAATCGTCATCCCTGCCTTCGTCGTTCTGAAGCTACACCTACATTCTGTTGTCGGACCAGCTGTTGAGCCAAACCCACTATCTGCGGGGGCCGAACCTTACTGGGAGCACTATGCTCTGAGCAGCCTACTGCTACTCACCAGCGCGCACGCCACATGACAACGTCTTTCAAATTGGGCTAGGTACACCCATATTCTCTCTATGGCGTGTACCTTCCCCTACTCTCCCCTACTGTCACCTTCCACTATTTGGTACGCCATGATCGAGGTCTCTTACCTTCCAGATCATTACCAGCGCCCGCCTTCTTCCTTCAGGGGTGTCCATGGTGTTGGAGACCTGACCTAGGACGGCTGTCTCTCTCACGTCTTCCAACTCATTTTCCTTTCTTTCAATTACATGTCATGGTCGGCGTCCCGGTCTCCCAGACCTCCTCAACTCTTAGATCCCTACCGGATCTCACACTTTCCTTTGGTCCCGCAGACCTTCCCTTACCCGGACCTGTTGCATTTTACTTTAGCATATTATACATTAAACAACTTTATAATAGCACAAGTACCCATTTTATATTTTTTTTTTTCGTTTTCTTTTGCTCATTTTAAAACCAACATATAACAACATAACATTGCATGTCTTCTTTCTCCCCCCTTCCTTGGACCTGAACACTCCTCCACTTCTCCGTATCCCCGTTCTGTCAAGTTTTAAATCAGTAAATAACATCCTGTAAGAGGAACATACTAAAAACAAACTCAGCACATAAAACATTTTTTTTTTAAACTAGAACTGTTCTCCAGAACCTGCACTACAGTGCACCAAACTCTTGACAGTCTACTCCACTACGCAGTGGCTAGTAGTGAGGGACCCCACAGCCGTGGAGCCCCCGGGGATACTGAGGGTGTCCATTCAAGTCCTCTTCTTTTCCATGACGGCCTCTCCTTGAGTGTGGAGCAGGTTCCACACTTCCTGCTCCCGGGCCTTCTTCTTCCTGATCACCTCCGCTACCCACACGGAGGGAACAGCACGGGCCCTGGAGTCCGGTGGGCGGGACTCCACTGAAAAAGACGGCAAGACAGAAACGGCCGAAGATTTCTGTGGCCCAGCATCCGCTGGGGTCAGGTGGCAAATGGGGACAACCGGGTCCTCGGGGGCTGGAATCACAGGGCCCGCTAAGTCAGTCACAGCCGACTCCAGCAGCGGCATAACCGCGGCCTCAGGACAGGCCGCATCCACTACTTCCAATGGAGCCGGAGTAACGGCCGGTCCCAACGACGCAGCCGCTATCAGCAGGGGGAACGCAGCAGCGTCTTCTTTGGATGACTTCCACACTGGCGGCTCCAGGTGGGGTACCTCAGGGACTTGAGCAGGGGCCTCGCTCAACTCTGCATACACCACCGGGCCCGATGTACCAAGGCCTTCCGGTGTGCAGGGGGCAGCGTGCTGCGGCGGAATGATGAGGGCCGCTGGCGGAGGCACTGGTGGTGCCGGGGGTACTCTCACCTTCCCTGGCGCTGCGGCCTCCATCACATCAATACGCGGTTTCACCCGCAGCCTCCGTCCCTCGCTCCACTGTCCCGCGGGTCTTTCCCCCAAACTCGGGGGCTCCGCTGAGAAGTCCTCTGCTGGTATTGGTGGCGGCCGTTCTCGCTGACTCCGCTCAGGCTCCGCTCCCCAGCTCAGCATCCCGCTGCTCTCCCGTAGCTCTGAGGGTGACTTCTGGCACAACTCCATCCCCTGCCGCCACTGCCACTCTAGGCGGCCGATGCCCCGACACCTGCAGAGTATCATACCATCCATTGGGCAGCACTCGAATGGCATCAGACAGCCGCAGCCAAGTTTTTCTTCTGTGCCACTCCCTCTGTGAGGTGAGGTGTCGGCAGGCCTCTCCACCCTCCTGTCAGGGTCCAATATAAGGAAGCGTCGATCTCCAGGCACATACTGCTTCCTTTTGGGTAAAAAAAGAAAATTTTTTCAGCTCACCCCAAAGAAGACAGCTATAAGTCCGATCGGTGCACGGAATGTGGAAACAGGATCCCTCTGCAGCAAAGCGTAATATGGAAAAAAATTCCAGCATCCAGATCAGTAATTAGATTAAAAAAATTTTTATTCCTTTATTCCAAAATTTAAAAAAATCATAAGATTCTCCATCATGATAAGAGACCCATCAGGACGTGTAGTTGGACGCGTTTCGGACAAAAAACCAGTCCTTATTCTAAGACAACACATAATACATCTGAACACATGCTTATAAAGGGAAACAAAGGAAGTCAAGGAACAATCAAGACTAAACATAGCCAGCTGATTAATAGGAGGTAGTAAGTCAAAATCACACTTACAAAACACTCAAAATCTCACTCCTAATATTCATACCCGTTGGAACTCTGCTTTGTAACAATAACATCCATTTTGCCTCTCGGCGTAATAATAAATCATTTAAATTTCCACCTACCCTTTTTGTCTGCACCTTCTCTATGGCATTAACCCTAAAGTTGCTGAGATCTCCTTTATGTATATGCAAAAAATGTCGAGAAGCAGCAGACAAACTGCGTGTGGTAGTGTGACTTACGTCATAAACGTGCTCGGAAATACGACGTCTCAAGGTGCGTGAAGTATTTCCCACATACTGAATATTACAATCCACGCATGTTATGACATAGATCACACCAGTAGAACCACAGTTCAAAAAAGATTTTATTTTAAATTCCTTTCCATTAACAGAAGATACTATTTTTTCTGTGTTCCACATAAACCTACATAGCCCACAGTTTTTCTGAGCATATTTAAAAGATCCACAAGTGGGTAACCAATTAGTTATACTTGCTGAACTGTCTGAAAAAAATTTATTAGCATGTCTATTGACACTAGTATGATCACTTGGAGATACCTTATTAGCAATAGTTTTATTCCTCCTTGAAACAAATCTAATCCCATCCTTCAGTATATTCTTCAATGTATCATCAACATACAAAATAGGGAGGAATTTTTTAATAATATGAACAATCCTGTAGTAGTCAGTACTAAAATTAGTTGAAAAAAACAATAGGTGACCGACCCTCCACAGAATTTGGTGTTTTTCTGCTTTCCTTCTGCTAATAATCCTCTCTACTTTTTTCATCCGTTCTATGCTTAGCATTCTGAATGTCTACCTTAGTATAACCCCTCTTTATAAAACGTTTACCAATGATCTCACATTGTTTATCGTATAGATTAGGCGTGGTACATGTTCTTTTTGCTCTTACAAACTCCCCTGTAGGTATATTGGCTATAACATGCTGTGGATGGCAGCTAGATGCGTGTAACAGTGAATTACCTGCCGTAGGTTTTCTAAAAATATCACAATCAATCTTTTTTTCTTCCAAATTTGCCGACAAAAGAATATCCAAAAACGAAATTGTCTTGGCATCAAATTGATGTGTGAAACGTATATTGCATGGATTATTATTAATATAGAACATGAAATTCTCAATATTAAATACATCACCATCCCACACAATTATAACATCATCAATAAATCTCAAAAAAAGAAAAATATCAGAAGAAAAAGGATTTTTTTCAGAAAAAATATACTCCTCCTCCCACCAGGCCATAAAAATATTAGCAAGAGACGGTGAAAACTTGGAACCCATGGAACAGCCTTGCACTTGTAAATAAAGATCATCCAAAAAAGAAAAAAAAATTGTTTTTTAACAAAAAATAGGTCACTTCAATCAAATACATCTGTAAATCTTCTGAAGAATTACTGTATTTCTGTAAATAAGTAGTAAGAGCCAAAATAGCCAAATCGTGTGGGATGGAAGTGTACAAACTTTGTACATCACAAGTGAGCCAACAAAAGGAACTTCGCCATTCCACCTGAGAAAAAATACTAAGAACATGCTTGGAATCCTGCACATAGCTAGGTGAAATAGTGGCTAGAGGTTTTAATCTTGCATCCAACCATTCTGACAAATTTTCATTGAGAGATCCTATGCCCGATATGATAGGACGAAACAAAGGTGGAAAAACCTCCTTATGAACTTTTGGAAGTGCATGTAACAAAGGAACTCTGGGATATAAAGGACAGAAAAATTCACATTGTTTTTGATTAATAATTCCCAAACTAAAACCCCTATGTAACAATTCCTGTAATTCCATTCTGATGTTATCTGTAGGGTTATAATTAATTCCCTTGTATACCTCACTATTAAAAAGCATAGCCCTCACCTCTCTTTCATACAGCCCAGTATCTAATATGGTCACAGATCCCCCCTTGTCAGAATTTCTTACCACGATATTGACATTAGCAGATAACAAATCAAGTGCCTGTTTCTCAGTACGAGAAATGTTAGAACGACCATTCTGATTAGCATTATAGATTTCCATAAGTTCATCCTCAACAAGAAATTGAAAATCATCCATAACTTGCAATTTTGACTGCTCAGGATAATATCTAGGATTAGGGACTCTAGAGGAAAAATTAACATCAGTTAAATACATTAACTTAGAACCAGATTTAGTCAAGTCCCTCAAATTCTTTAGGGTAACTTGCTCCTGGAAAGAAGTAGGCATAAATTCCTCAGGAACTTTATCAACATATTCATCATTGATATTGGAAGTTTTTTCACGTTCCACATCTTCTGCAAAAAAAATGTCTCCTAAGAGTCAATCTTCTCATAAAGTGATTAACATCAAGCATAGTGTTGAATAAGTCCATTTTCGCTGTAGGCACAAAATTAAGACCCCTTTCAAGGATATTAATTTGATCATTCGATAAAATCGATGAAGAAAGGTTCAGGACTGTAAAATTATCAGTTGTATCTAAGCATGCTTGTTCCGCGCTGATCTCCTGAATTCTCTTATGATGGGAGTGTTTCCTCCCTGATCTCCTCTGACGTTTCTTTTTCCTGAACAGTTTTTTGAAAAACTACTGCTTTGTGAAATCCGCTGCCCCACATCCCGTGCACACATGGAACTGTTAGATGGTAAATTCTCAGTATCAGAAGTGTCAGTATTAACATCCGTATTATCCATATCCGTTGAGGAAAAGCTTACCCTATTATCTCTGCGTTTGAGAATGGAAGGGTGAATGTTCTTACGTTTTCTTCTATAATCATGCCAGTCATAAATATGATTATTCTGGTAATCAGTTTTATCTCTTCTGAATTTCTTTTCCTTTATCACTGTAATAGAGTCCTCCATTTTGCTCAGATTGTCATTAATTTTATCTCTAGCCATTATAAAAGAAGAAGAATCTTTATATTTCACCAAATCACTTTCAATCATTTTAATAGATTCCTCCAAAGTTAACATCTTGGCTTCCTCTCTCTTCACAATCAAATTCATCAGCTTAGTAGAACAGTCACTAAGAATATTGTCCCATTCTTTTACAAATTCAGGTTCATATTCCGTAGTAGGGCGCTTCTTGATGCGCAAACCTCTTGGAATCATATTGCTGCTTATATAAGCCTGTAAGGTTTTGTGGTCCCACCACACCCTGAGTCGTGATGACATAAGTTTTTCAAGTTCCCACATAAGTGGTTTCAAATCCTTTCCATCCTCAGGTGTAAAGGCATGGATAGTAGAAAAAATGTTGGCAGCCTTGTCTAGTCGTTGCCGACTGTTCACATTGAAAAAATCATCACTGATAATATCATCAGAAATATTGGTAGCTATCTCCAAATTCATATTTATGAATAATAATGGATATGTCAAAATCAAATTAAGGGGAGCACGAAAAATAGGGAATCCAAACAGTAAGGTAAAAAAAGAAAATTTTTTCAGCTCACCCCAAAGAAGACAGCTATAAGTCTGATCGGTGCACGGAATGTGGAAACAGGATCCCTCTGCAGCAAAGCGTAATATGGAAAAAAATTCCAGCATCCAGATCAGTAATTAGATTAAAACATTTTTTATTCCTTTATTCCAAAATTTAAAAAAATCATAAGATTCTCCATCATGATAAGAGACGCATCAGGACGTGTAGTTGGACGCGTTTCGGACAAAAAACCAGTCCTTATTCTAAGACAACACATAATACATCTGAACACATGCTTATAAAGGGAAACAAAGGAAGTCAAGGAACAATCAAGACTAAACATAGCCAGCTGATTAATAGGAGGTAGTAAGTCAAAATCACACTTACAAAACACTCAAAATCTCACTCCTAATATTCATACCCGTTGGAACTCTGCTTTGTAACAATAACATCCATTTTGCCTCTCGGCGTAATAATAAATCATTAAAATTTCAACCAACCCTTTTTGTCTGCACCTTCTCTATGGCATTAACCCTAAATTTGCTGAGATCTCCTTTATGTATATGCAAAAAATGTCGAGAAGCAGCAGACAAACTGCGTGTGGTAGTGTGACCTACGTCATAAACGTGCTCGGAAATACGGCGAGAGGCAAAATGGATGTTATTGTTACAAAGCAGAGTTCCAACGGGTATGAATATTAGGAGTGAGATTTTATAGCTGATGCGTCTCTTATCATGATGGAGAATCTTATGATTTTTTTAAATTTTGGAATAAAGGAATAAAAAAATTTTTAATCTAATTACTGATCTGGATGCTTCCTTTTGGGGTACGTTGGAGGGGGTTCCAGTCCATTCTGAACAACTGCAAACACCCGGACCTCTCCCCTGCGCTGTAGTAATGCCGCCATCTTGCGCAGCTCCTGATACCGCCCCGGATCTTCGGTCAGCACCACGGAGTCACCACAGCGCTCCCAATTTGTAATCCACAGGTAAGCCAATTGTAATCCACAAGTATTTATAATCCAAGCAGCACAGTCCAAGTCCTTTTCCATTCTTTAAGGCAGGCCTGCCGCAGAATATGATGTATTAGCGGCGGCGATCCTGCCGACTACGCCAAATGTAGGGTCGGTGGGCCGTGGGGGGGTGGTCCTTCTTCTTACCGCGCAGAGATGTACAGAGACAATTGCAGGCAACATTCGGGTACAACAGGTCCAGGTTTATTCGCTTGCCGTCCGCCTGACGGCCTCTGAAGTACACCGCACTTCACTTCAATTCACTTCACTTTCCTGGGCCTCCGTTTCTAGGCCCGCTTTACACACCGTACCTTAGGACCAGGGACGTACATGCACGTACCGTCCCTACTTCACTTGATGACACTGCTGACAAGTCCGTCACTGTGGCCGCCTTAGGCCCGTACACCAACAGTAATTTTACTGGTGAGACGTCTTCTTCCACACGGTATGTTTCGCCTCTGTCTCGTCCTTTTTGCGGTACTTTCCTGTCAGGACCACCCCCCTGACGTTCTCTCTCCTCAGTCCCCCTGGTCTGGATTCACCTCACAGCGCACAGACTGTAGCAGTCCTCCTGTAACTGGAGCTCCCCCTGGGGACTGGAACCTTCTGGAACCCTCCCTCAGTATTTATAGCTCACCCGGTTCCTTGAAACTGTCACTCCGCCCCCCATGACCAACGGTTTCTAAAGCCCTAAGCTGTTGTCAAGTCCTTTGCTCTCACTCCTCCCTGCCATCTAATGGTCAACCCAAGGTACTGCACGTCCACTAAACTTTCCTAGCTGTTTCCCCACTGTAATAACTGACACCTACCTACACTGTGCAACCCTTTCCTTCTTCACTCTGACTAGCCCGTCCGTCCATCAGGTCACCTTCCCTACATGTGTGTGTATGTTTGTATGTCCGGGATAGGCATCCACACCGTCGCAGCTACAGCCACAAAATTTGGCTCAGTCACACGTCTGGGCCCCAAGAGCGTCCTAAGCTATGTTGTGAGGCGAAATTTTAACTCCACGCGTTCCAATTCACCAAACAATTTTGCCCCTATCTACATACTGGGGAAAAAGTGTGTGTGTGTCAAGCCCCGCCCCTCATTATGATGTCATAATGCCCCTATTTGCATACTGGGGAAAAAGTGTGTGCGTATCAAGCCCCACCCCTCATTATGATGTAACAATGGTTGCCATGGCGACACTGACATCATCATAGGTTGCAAGCCCCGCCGCCACTCATTATGATGTCATAATGGTTGACTATGGGATGGAGGATGTGTGATGGGTATATGGGCACTGGACTATGGGATGGAGGATATGTATGACGGGTATATGGGCACGGGACTATGGGATGGTGGATATGTATATGGGCACGGGACTATGGGATGGAGGATGTGTGATGGGTATATGGGCACTGGACTATGGGATGGAGGATATGTATGACGGGTATATGGGCACGGGACTATGAGATGGTGGATATGTATGATGGGTATATGGGCACGGGACTATGGGATGGAGGATATGTATGATGGGTATATGGGCATGGGACTATGAGATGAAGGATGTGTGATGGGTATATGGGCACGGGACTATGGGATGGAGGATGTGTGATGGGCATATGGGCACTGGACTATGGGATGGAGGATATGTATGACGGGTATATGGGCACAGGACTATGGGATGGAGGATATGTATGACGGGTATATAGGCACAGGACTATGGGATGGAGGATATGTATGATGGGTATATGGGCACAGGACTATGGGATGGAGGATGTGTGATGAGCATATGGGCACTGGACTATGGGATGGAGGATATGTATGACGGGTATATGGGCACGGGACTATGGGATGGCGGAAATGTATGATGGGTATATGGGCACAGGACTATGGGATGGAGGATATGTATGATGGGTATATGGGCATGGGACTATGAGATGAAGGATGTGTGATGTGTATATGGGCACTCGACTATGGGATGGCGAATATGTATGATAGGTATATGGGCATGGGACTATGGGATGGAGGATGTGTGATGGGTATATGGGCACTCGACTATGGGATGGAGGATATGTATGATGGGTATATGGGCACGGGCCTATGGGATGGTGGATATGTATGATGGGTATATGGGCACGGGACTATGGGATGGAGGATAATTATAATTTATTATAACTAACCACAGTTAGTTACTATGCCTGGGCAGCGCCGGTCTCTTCAGCTAGTTTTAAATATTTATATATATTTCATTGATCACATTGGTGGTGTGTGCTCCTAATTTGCAGCAAGTGTTCCTCTCCCTTTTCTAAAGTTACTAGCACCACCTACAGTCTATACTAGATTCCTTATAAATTTACTGTTCAGCTTGAGGTTGAGCGACAAGCCATCGCGGAAGAGGTAAAAACTATGCTGCAGTTAGGGGTCACTGAAGAGTCCCAAAGTGAGGTTGCCAGCCCAATAGTCTTAATACCCAAGCCTGATGGGACGCTAAGGTTCTGTAATGAAACTTAATGAAATTTCAAAATTTGACGCCTACCAAATGCCCCGGGTCGATGAGTTGATAGAGCGGTTTGGGCAGGCACGGTATTTTTCAACCCTTGACCTCACAAAAGGTTATTGGCAGGTACCCCTAACAGAGGTGACGAGGAGAAAAAACAGCATTTGTAACACCCGAGGGGCTGTTTCAATATAAAGTATTACCATTTGGGTTACATGACGCACCAGCGACATTCCAGCGGCTAAGTGATATTGTTCCTCGTCCCCATCGCCGTTATGCCTCAGCCTATCTAGATGATATTGTTGTGTACAGTACAGACTGGGAAAGTCACTTACCAAAAGTACAGGCGGTGATAGATTCCTTGAGACATGCAGGGCTAACTGCCAACCCAAAGAAGTGTTCCATAGGGTTGGAGGAAGCTCGGTACTTGGGTTACGTCATTGGGAGAGGAGTCCTCAAACCCCAAGTAAACAAAGTGGAGGCAATCCAGAACTGGCCCCGTCCCCTCACAACAAAACAGGTAAAAGCCTTTTTAGGTTTAGTGGGATATTACAGGCAGTTTATTCCCAACTTTGCAACCCTGTCCGCGCCTTTAACAGACTGCTTGAAAGGGATGAAGTCTGTGATGATCCACTGGAATGATCAGATACAGGAGGCCTTTGTAAAGCTAAAATTGGTACTATGTGGTACACCAGTTCTGATTACACCTGATTTCAAAAGAGAGTTCATTGTGCAGACTGATGCCTCTGAGATAGGGCTCGGTGCCGTGCTGTCTCAGGAGTTTTACGGGGAAGAGCATCTCATTAGTTTCCTAAGCCGGAAGCTTACCCCCGCTGAAACCAGGTACAGTATTGTGGAAAGAGAGTGCCTGGCCATTAAGTGGGCACTTCAGTCATTGTGCTATAATTTGCTGGGGATATTGTTTCGTTTGGTGACAGATCATTCCCCTCTTGCATGGATGAGTCAAGCTAAGGAGAGAAATGCAAAAGTCACCAGGTAGTTTCTGTCCCTGCAAAATTTTAGTTTTTCAGTAGAACATTGGGCAGGCAGACTGCAGGGGAATGCAGATGCCCTGTCCAGAGTTCACTGTATGTCATGTGTCCACACCCCTAGGGTTGAACAAAGGAGGGAGGTATGTGGTACAACAAAGGGTGTTTCTCTGGATGGGAGATACATTTCTCCCAGCAGGTTAAAGTTTGGACGGGATGTTCCCTAAAGACAAGGACCTGCAATGATATCACGGTCACGTGATCAGCCCATGTGATGTGGACTCCACCTGTGGGTGGGGCTATATATTGGAGGTTTGTATTTGGCACATGGTGAGTGTGTGGAAGATACAGGGACTTAGCCTGAATTTGTTAGCAGGATTACCCGTGCTGCAGAGCTATAGCAGCAAGATTCCAAACAACCCTGGGAATGGCACCTGGCGGATGCCGCTGACCTGGCAGCCATTTAGTTAAGCTCATACCATGCAAGGGTGAGTCTGGGACCAGTGGTTCTCCAAGCTGGAGCATGTTTATGTTTTCCATTACTTCCTGTTATCCTGCTTTTTTCAAAGTTGGACATTAAGCCTGTGTGTTGCCTCGTTACTGTGGACCTGCCATTGCCTACCAGAGCAAATCCCTGCTATATATATATATATATATATATATATATATATATATATATTTCATAGAGAGATAGATAGCAGAATAGCTGATAATTCATTTGTTTGCTTCTGTAAAATCATTGCAGAAGCCGACAGGATAGGAGACATGGTTTACATCTAATCCATGCAGAACAGTTAGATTTATAGATGTCGGTGAACTCTTGAGTTTGGGAAAATGACAGTTCATTTTCCCACGCTGCCGAGTTCATCGCTATGAGGCTGCACTGATGTTACTGATGCTGCCGCTGGCAGCTTCTCATTCATTCATTGTTTGGATTAACAGAACAATAAAGATGGCAAAACTGTGTGGTCTTTCATTTCATTAGACTACTTTTTTCTGCCAGTGTGTGTGTTTATTTAGCTGTTTACAAACTTTAGGATTAATAATGGATAGGTGTCTTATTGACACCTCTCCATTACCAAGCCAGGCTTAATGTCATCCTACAATACAAGCGTGACATTAACCCCTTATTACCCCATATGCCACCTCTTCAGGGCAGTGGAAAGAGAGAGGCTAAGTGCTGGAATTGGCACATCTTACATATGCGCCTTTTCTGGGGTGGCTGGGGGCAGATGTTTGTAGCCAAGTGGTGGGGCAATAACCATGGTCCCTTTCTAGGCTATTAATATCTGCCCTCAGTCACTGGCTTTCCCTCTCCGGCACAGAAAATTGTGCGGGAGCCCACGCCATTTTTTTCTGTGAAAACATTCTTTTATTACATACATACAGGTCCCAAATTTTACACACACGCACACCACTAACAGTATTAGTCACTGACATCTATAAATCTAACTGTTCTGCATGGGTTTAATGTATGTAAACCAAGTCTCCTATCCTGTCGGCTCCTACATTAATTTTACAGAAGCCAGCAAATGAAGTACCAGCTTTTCTTCTATCTTCCTGTGTAATATAAATACATATATAGATATGTATGTCACTGACAGAATACATATATATACTGTATATATATATATATATATCTATCTTTTTTATCTTTTCTATTCTTAACATGTCAGTGTGATTTTACTGTACGCCGGACATGAATTGCCGGCTTTTCGAAGGACACTGGTGCATAAAAGTCAAACAGGACTCTCATGGTGTGACTGCTGTGCGATTTTTTTTTTTTTTCCCCACACCCATTGACTTGCATTGGTGAGTCTCTTCAGAGATACACAGCAATACGCAAAATGCTGCGATTATTTTCTCAGTCCGATTTCAGCTGAGTAAAAAAATAAATAAATAAAATAATCGCAAATGAGATGTCACCCATTGAATAACATTGGCCAGAGTGTAATCTGATTTTTTATCGGATTGCACTCGTCCATCTTTCTAGCAAGTATGAGCCCTAAAAGAGCGGAACTACACAGAAAAAGTTTCCCGCTACTGTTTTAGATGAAGTTTGCAATGTGTCAAGGTCGACAATGAATGATGTAAATATTTATCTTTAGATAATTACAGTTTTAGGTTTAACCCCTTAACGTCCATTGACGGGCATAGCCCGTCATGGCAGGATGTCAGTTCCTGCGTCATGACAGGCTATGTTTACACGCAGTGGTAGTTCAGTGCCGACAGCTGTCTATGACAGCTGATAGGCAAGGCAAGGGGTGCAGGGACCCTTGCCGTTGGTGCCCGCACCCAGAACGCTGCAATCGATCAGTCAATCTGACTGACCAATCACAGCATGAGCGGGCAGGAGATGCTAAAATTTCAGCATCTCCTGCCCAGTAAGTGTAGGAGCTCAACGCTACCAGTGGCTGAGCTTCCTGCACTTACAGCCAGGAGCGGTGTCCATGCCGCCCTGGCTGTTAAACCCCTGATTGCTGAGATTGCAGCGTTCAGGGGGGGAGGCAGAAGGTCGGGGGCTCCCTCTACCTCAGATCAGCGTCCCCGAGATGTAATCATGGGGCCCGATCTCTGCCATGATGACCTGCTGAAGCATTGCAATGTATTATACCTGCAAATCAAAGTGAAAGAGAAAGTCCCATAAAAATACACATTTCCCCTAAAAAATACACATTTTTATGTAAAAAAATAAAATAAACAAAAAAAACACGTTTGGTATCGCCGCGTCCGTAAAAATCCCATCTATGAAAGTGTCACCCTAGTTAACCCCTTCAGTGAACACCCTAAAAATAAAACACAAAAAAGTAGCAAATTATACTTTTTCCAAGCGGTATCATCATACCGCTTGGAGAAAGTGTAATAAAACGCGATAAAAAAAGAATGGTAATAAATATAGTATCACTGAAAGCGTTATCTTGTCCCACAAAAAACAAGCTGCCATACAGCTCCGTCAGCGGAAAAATAAAAAAGTTATAGCCCTCAGAATAAAGTGATGCAAAAATAATTATTTTTTCTATAAAAGTTTTTATTGTGTAAAAAACGCCAAAACATAAAAAAAGATGTAAATGAGGTATTGCTGTAATCGCAGTGACCCGAAGAATAAAGCTGCCTTATCAATTTTACCACATGCGAAACGGATGGGAAAAAAACAGTTCCTGAATTGCTGGTTTTTGTTCATTCTGCCTCCACAAAAATTGGAATAGAAAGCGATCAAAAAATGTTATGTGTCCAAAAATGGTACCAATAAAAACTTCAGCTTGTCTCGCAAAAATCAAGCCCACACATGACTCTGTGGGCCAAAATATGTTAAAATTATAGCTCTCAAAATACGGTGATGCAAAAATTTCTTCCAAAATATTCATCCAAAAAAAAGCATGTTTTAGTGTGTGACAGAAGCTAAACATGAAAAAAGGATATAAACCTGGTATTGCTGCAATCGCACCGACCCGAAGAATAAAATACCTTATCAATAATACCGCACGAGGAATGGCATAAAAAATAAAACCAATTCTTCACCTTTTGTGGATTTGTTCATTCTGCCTCCCAAAGATCGCAGTAAGGCAAAATGCAAAACAACTTTTGGGGTCCTATTTCTCCTGTTACCCTTGTGAAAATAAAAATTTGGGGGCAAAAAGATAATTTTTGTAGAAAAAAATATGATTTTTTCTATTTTCACGGCTCTAAGTTATAACCTTCTGTGAAGCACTTGGGGGTTTTCAAAGTGCTTACCACACATCTCGCTAAACTCCTTGGGGGGGGTCTGTTTTCCAAAATGGGGTCACTTGTGGGGGGTTTTCACTGTTTAGGCACACAGGGGCTCTCCAAACGCAACATGGCGTCTGATCTCAATTCCAGCCAATTTTGCATTGAAAAAGTCAAATGGCACTCCTCTTCCGAGCTCTGCCATGCACCCACACAGTGATTTACCCCCACATATGGGGTATCAGCGTACTCAGGACAAATTTCACAATAACTTTTG
This sequence comes from Dendrobates tinctorius, assembly GCF_039654945.1. Lineage (NCBI taxonomy): Eukaryota > Metazoa > Chordata > Amphibia > Anura > Dendrobatidae > Dendrobates > Dendrobates tinctorius. Next base: position 2,376,706 of record NW_027361834.1, on the reverse strand, counting down.
AGGTCCTGTTGTAGGGTCGGTGGGCCGGACTGGGGGGTGGTCCCTCTCTTACCGCGCAGAGACGTAACAGAGACACGATGGAGGCAAGTGTCGGGTACAACAGGTCCAAGTTTATTCTCTTGCCGTCCGCCTGACGGCCTCCGAAGTACACCGCACTTCAATTCACTTATCGGCCCTCTGTTTCCAGGGCCATCACGCACACCGTACTTTACACCGGGGACGTACATATACGCACCGTCCCCTCTTCACTCTTCAAAGCTCCTGTTAGATCCGTCACTGTGGCCGCCTTAGGCCCGTAAACCAACAGTACTTTTCCTGATCAGTCGTCTCTCTCTCAATATGGTATGCTTTACCTCAGTGCCTCGTCTATACTGCGGTACTTTTGTTTCAGGACCACCCCCCTGACTTTCTCTCTCCTCAGTCCCCCGGTTTAGTTTTCCTCACAGTGCACAAACTGTCGTAGTCCTCCTGTCACTGGAGCTCCCCCTGGGGACTGGAACTTTCTGGAACCCTCCTGTCAAATTTATATCATTCCCTGTAAATCCGCCCCCCATGACCAGTGGTTTCCTAAGCCCTAAGCTGATGTCAATTCCTTTGCTGACACTCCTCCCTGCCCTCTAATGGTCAACCCAAGGTACTGCACATCCACTACACTTTCTCAGCTGTTTCCCCACTGTAGTAACTGACACCTGTCTAAACTGTGCAAACCTTACTTTCTCTATTCTGACAAGTCTGTCAGTCCGTCAGGTCACCTTCCCTACACTCCCCCTTCCTTTGTCTATTGTCATCCTCGACAATCGTAAACCCTGCCTTCGTCGTTCTGAAGCTTCACCTACACTCTGTTGTCGGACCAGTTGTATTTACTTGTGCATATTATACAACAAAATAACTTTACAATATCACAAGTACCCCATTTTTTATATATATTTTTTTCATTTTCCTTTGCTTTTAAAACCAACATATAACAACATAACATTGCATATCTCCTCCCCCCCTTCCTTGGACATGGACACTCCCTCGTTTCTTTGTATCCCCGCTCTGTCAGGTAAACATATCTACGTATACTTTCCTAGAAAAGGTACACAGAACGGAGAAGGAAAGAAAGAGAAAATAAAAACAACAGATGAACAACAAAAGAAAATTTCCTCTACATACAACTGTCCTTATAACCAGCACAACGGTGCTACGAACTCCTGACAGTTCAGCCCACTTTTAGTGGTCAGAAGTGAGGGGCTCCACAGCCGTGGAGCTCCTGGGATACCGAGGGTGTCCACACAAGTCCTCTTTCCGGGGGTTCACATCCTTCGGGCTCTGCAAGTACAGCCACCGCTGTTATGAATGGGTCACCGAGGAAGAAAAAACCTAAACATGTTAAGCCCAGAAAAACCAGAGAGGTTGGTAACTATGCAGATTGCAGAGCCCTGATCCTACCACACAACTAGCAGCAGCTGTGGAGCGTGCCTAAGATGAACCTAGACGCCTCGTCACGGCCGGAGGACTAAATAAGCCTAAAGCAAGAAAAGGGAAAACTAACTGCCCCAGAGCAGACCCCAAAGGAATAGACAGCCCCACACATGTATTGACGGTGAAACAAGATGAAAACACAAACACAGGTAGGAAAATAGGCTGAGCAAACGATGGGGCCCAAACTAACTAGAAAGGAGAGGAAAGGAAAGACACTGTCTGCAATCTGCTCAAAACCCTACAAAATAAAGTCCAACACTTCTGATAACAAAATTAACCCTGAAGTCACTAGACTTCTCCCACTATATCAGCATTCTGAAATATTCTGAGACAGAGCAAAAAGAGGCCAATCTAATAAGGGACAAAAAGCAAATTGGCAAATACAGATAAATAAGAGTGGAAATTCAGCACAGCCCAAGCCGGGGCTGGCTGACCACACAAAAAACTGAATAGAACAACAAAATCAAGTGTGAACATTAGCAGAGAAACTTAGCTTGAGCTGACTGGAACAGAGCTGAGAACCAAGACCTGACAAGCAGAAGGAATCACCAGCAACAGAGTAGGGCGTCGGCTGTCTTAAATCCAATCTGAGATTCCTGAGGTCCAATTGTCATCCTCATTATCAGGTGGCAGATCTCTACTGATTAAATCAGTCTCACTACCTCATGTTACCACCAGAGGGAGCCTGACTGGTAGACCAGAAAATGAACTCACAACACACCGCATAATAACTGCGGGGGCAGTACTCTTTGTAATACGACACTAAGTCTCCTTCTTCCAAAGCCCGACCGTGACGAATGGAAGTCACGTTTACATAAACTTTCTGGCCAGTCTCATCCCGAATAAAGCCGCATCCTTTGGCGATGTTGGTATGCACCAGACGTCCCATAGATCGCTTAGCCGCCATACCTGCCTATCCCTTTTCATGGAGCAAGCTCCATATCTCCTGCTCCCGGGCCTTCTTTTTCTTAATAACCTCCGCGACCCAGACGGAGGGTACAGCTCAGGCTCTGGAGTCCGGTGGGCGGGGCTTCACCGAAGAAGAGATCGGGGCAGAGACGGCCGATGATGTCAGTGGCCCAGCAGCCGCTGGGACCGGGTGGTGGATGGGAGTGGCCATGTTCTTAGGAGATGGGGCCACAGGGCCGCAGTCGATTCCAGTGCTGGCATAGCAGCCGCGGCCGCAGGGTAGGTCGCACCTGCAATTTCATCCGGAGCCGGGGCAGCGGCCGCCTTTGACGATGCGGTCGCTAGCGGCAGAGGGGATGCAACAGCGTCTTCTATGGTCAGACTCTGCACCGGCGACACTGGGCGTGGCGCCACCGGGTGGAGTGGTTCGGGACCAGGAGTGGAGGCCCTGCTCAGTTCTGCGTATATGGTAGGGCTCTCCTAGGCCGGGCTCTTGGGGACATAGGATGCCGCGTGCTGTGGCTGAATGGTGGGGGCCGCTTGCGGAGCCACTGCCGGGGCCGGGGGAACACTCACCTTCCCCGGCGCCGTGGCCTCCGTCACATCATCACGCAGCTCTTCCCGCAGTCTCTGCTCTTCACCCCGCCATCCGGCGGGGCTAGCCTCCAGGCTCAGGGGCTCCACAGGGAGGCTCTCCGCTGGTAACTTCGGCGGCCGTTCCCACTGGTTCCGCACAGGATCCGCTTCTCCAATCAACAACCAGCTGCCTGCCAGTGGCTCTGAGGGGGACGCTTTCTGTCGAAGCTCGACCTCCCGCCGCCATCGCCACTCCAGGCGCCCAATGCCTCAACACCCGCAGCGTCTCATACCGTCCGTTGGGCAGCAGTCGAATGGTGCCAAGCAGCCGCAGCCAGACTTTTCCTCTGTTCCACTCCCTCTGCTGGGTGGGGCAATGGCAAGCCTCTCCACCCATCTGCTAGGGTCCAGTATATGGGAGCGTCAGCCTCTGGGTACATACCGCTTCCCCCTGGGGTACGTTGGAGGTGGTCCCAGTCAATTCAGAACAACTGCAAACACCTGGACATCTCCTCTGCGCTGAAGCCATACTGCACAGCACCTGGTACAGCCCCGGATCCTCTGCTGGCAGCGCAGATCCGCCACAGCGTTTCCAATTTGTACTCCACAGGTGGGTGATTTGTAATCCACAGGTGTTTGTAATCCAAGCAGGGTAGTCCAAGTCTTTCTCCATTCTTTAGGGCAGGCCTGCCGCAGAAGATCTTGTATTAGCGGCGTTGATCCTGCCGACTACGCCAAGTGTAGGGTTGGTGGGCCGGACTGGGGGGTGGTCCCTCTCTTACTGTGCAGAGACGTAACAGAGACACGATGGAGGCAAGTGTTGGGTACAACAGGTCCAAGTTTATTCTCTTGCCATCCGCCTGACGGCCTCCGAAGTACACCGCACTTCAATTCACTTCACTTGTCGGCCCTCTGTTTCCAGGGCCGCTTCACGCACACCGTACTTTACACCGGGGACGTACATATATGCACCGTCCCCTCTTCACTCTTCGACGCTCCTGTCAGATCCATCACTGTGGCTGCCTTAGGCCCGTAAACTAACATTAGATTTCCTGATCAGTCGTCTCTCTCTTTCAGTGCCTCATCTATACTGCGGTACTTTTGTGTCAGGACCACCCCCCTGACTTTCTCTCTCTTCAGTTCCCCTGGTTTAGTTTTCCTCACAGTGCACAAACTGTCATAGTCCTCCTGTCACTGGAGCTCCCCCTGGGGACTAGAACTTTCTGGAACCCTCCTGTCAAATTTATATCATTCCCGGTTCACTGTAACTCCACCCCCCATGACCAACGGTTTCCTAAGCCCTAAGCTGATGTCAAGTCCTTTGCTCACACTCCTCCCTGCCCACTAATGGTCAACCCAAGGTACTGCACGTCCACTACACTTTCTCAGCTGTTTCCCCACTGTAATAACTGACACCTGTCTAAACTGCGCAAACCTTCCTTTCTCTATTCTGACAAGTCTGTCCGTCTGTCAGGTCACCTTCCCTACACTGTTACCCTTGGGAAAATAAAATTTGGGGTTGAAAAGATCATTTTTTGTAAAAAATATGATTTTTTAATTTTACGGCTCTATGTTATAAACTTCTGTGAAGCCCTTGGGTGTTCTCACCACACATCTAGAAAAGTTCCTTGGGGGTTCTAGTTTCCAAAATGGAGTCACTTGTGGGGGGTTTCCACTGTTTAGGTACATCAAGGGCTCTCCAAACGCGACATGGCGTCCGATCTCAATTCCAGCCAAAAAAGTCAAATGGCGCTCCTTCCCTTCTGAGCTCTGCCATGTGCTCAAACAGTGGTTTACCCCCACATATGGGGTATCAGCATACTCAGGACAAATTGCTCAATAACTTTTGTGGTCCTGTTACCCTAGAGAAAATAAAAATTGGGGGTGAAAAGATCATTTTTGTGGGAAAAATATGATTTTTTAATTTTTACGGCTCTACATTATAAACTTCTGTGAAGCCCTTGGGGGTTCAAAGTGCTCAACATTTAGTTTCCAAAATGGGGTCACTTATGGGGGGTTTCCGCTGTTTAGGTACATCAGGGGCTCTCTAAACATGACATGGCGTCTGCTCTCGATTCCAGCCAATTTAACCTTCAAAATCTCAAATGATGGTCCTTCACTTCTGAGCACTGCCGTGCACCTAAAGATTGGTTTTCCTCCATACATGGGGTATCGGTGTACTCAGGAGAAATTGGACAACAAATATTGTGGTTCATTTTCTCCTGATACCCTTGACAAAATAAAAAAAATTGTGTCCGAAGAAAAATTTTGGGGAAGAAAAGTTAAATGTTCATTTTTTCCTTCCACATTGCTTCAATTCTTGTGAAGTTCCTAAAGGGTTAATAAACTTCTTGAATGTAGTTTTGCGCACCTTGAGGGATGCAGTTTTCAGAATGGTGTCACTTTTGGGTATTTTCTGTTATATTGACCCCCCAAACTCACTTCAAATGTGAGGTGGTCCTTAAAAAATAGTTTTGTAAATTTTGTTGGAAAAATGAGAAATAGCTGGTCAATTTTAACCCTTATAACTTCCTACCAAAAAACATTATGTTTCCAAATGTGTGCTGATGTAAAGTTTGACATGTGGAAAATCTTATTTATTAACTATTTTGTGTGACATCACTCTCTGAGTTAAGGGTACAAAAATTAAAAGTTTGGAAATTGCAAAATTTCCAAAATTTTCGCCATATTTCCGTTTTTTATTTGGCTGTGTTCATAGGGAGCGGTGCCGGAACTCTCTGGTTCTTATGGAATCAGGGTGCACCTTTCTAATGTGTCCCTGGCCAATCACCAAGAGACCGCTAGTATTTAGGGCAGCTCCACCCGGTGGTAGCTGCCTGAGCAATGTATTAACTCAGTTAGTGCCTTTCTGCTGATTTGCCAGGTCCTGTCCTGTGTATCGCCTTCTCTGGATGCTTGATTCTAGTCCTGAGTCTGTGCCTATCTTGCCGACCTCCAGGAGTCAGAATATCCTGGTCTATGTGTCCTTGTTCCTAGCCTTGCCTTGTACCTGTCCTGTTCTGCCCTCCAGGAGGCAGTATATCTGGCTCTCTGTGTCTTTGTTTCCAGTACCTTGTCTTGCACCGTTACCTTGTCTGAACTCTGCCCTACCTCTGTCTGTCAGTCTCCTTGTCTGTGGCTCGTTTCCCTACTGTGTCCTCTCTGCTTTTGCTCCACACTCTTGGGGCTCTGCCTGTGCTTCCGCACTCTTGCGGCTCTGCTTGTGCTCCGCACTTTTGCAGCTCTGCCGGTGCTCCGCACTCTTGCAGCTCTGTCTGTGCTCCGCACTCTGGTGGCTCTGCCTGTGCTCCACACTCTTGCAGCTCTGCCTGCTCCATACTCTTGCAGCTCTGCCTGTGCTCCGCACTGGCAGAGGCTCTGCATGCTACATACTCTTGCGGTTCTGCTTGTGCTCCGCCTGCCTATGTCTTACCCGTGCCCACCTGCCTGTGTCTAAGCCGTGCCTGCCTGTTTGTGTCTCAGTCGTGCCCCCCTGCCAGAGTACTAGACGTGCCTGCTGTGCTCACCTGCTTGTCTGTCAGTCGCACCTGTCCTAGCATCCTGTTCCCCAGTGGGATTAGCAGCCACAGTCAGACACCACCCTGGAGTGGCACCTGGCAGCTACCTGTCGCACAAGCCTGACCTCACCATCAGAGGCTCCAGCGAAGACCGAGGTAGCTATCCTAGTCACGCCCCTTTCTGGGTAGTCTGGTTTGTGGCACAGTGGGGCCACAAGCACCTCGCTTGCGCCAACCTGCCAAGGTGCCAGCGTGACACACACACAGTACAATTCTCAGAGGTGGCACCCCAATCACCCTTGTTTCCCCCCACTTCAAAAATTTAAAAATGTCCAACTGACTGTGGGGAACCACAGATGGGCCATTCTGCCGAGCTGTTCACACATTCTATTCCATGGACATCAGAGGTCTCCTGCAAAGAATCACAGAATCCAGAGGAGGAAAGCATCTGCACCGATGCCCAAAATTTTTTCATGTTGGATCCGGGGCCGGACAAAGTAGGGTCCAAGAAGAATCTAGACCATCGTACCCAGATGTTAATTATATGTCCATTTTGCAAGTTGGTGAGAAAATTTCGTCATACGGATGCCATGCGGATGTCACATGGATGCTTAGAAAAAAGAGAAAATCGCATCCTCGCATGACAATCGGATGATATATGGATCACTGTTCATGAAACATTTGTGCGATTCTGGTCCTTGAAAAACTGACCGATTTTTTTTATACGTTGTCTGTGACTCCAGCCTTAGGAGTTTCATAGCAAAAGGGTTTAATACATATGCACATGCCAATTTTTAGTCATTTGATCACATAAATTTAATTTATGCCTACAGTTTTCTCAGCTCACTTCACCAACTTAGAATATTTAGTGCTGATGCATTATACACAAATCAGATTACAAAAATAAACACAGGTTCTAATGCAGCAAAATAGGTAAAAAGCCAAGGGGGTGAATACTTTCACAAGCCACTGTATATCCAGTATGAGCCCCCTAGCCCTTCTATACTTCTATATACAGACACACATACCACACACATTCACACATATATATAAAAAAAAACACATACTCACAATGCTCCTGATCTCCCGACGCTGTGCTCCGGTCTTTGCTGTGTGCACTGACGCTCCGCACAGCAGACGCAATGTGACATAATCTGCTGTCTCAGTCGCACACACCGAATGATGGAAGAAGGAGCAGTTGGCTTCCCACTCCACCATTATATTCACTGCCATTTGCTGCCAGGCTGCACTTTGCTGTGGTTTGCTCTATGATATTATTCTGAACAGTATTTCTATACATAACTAAATATAGGGCCAAATGAAGAAAAAGGAGAAAGGTCCTCCAATTAGGATAAAAAATTAAATTTTTATTTTGACATATAGCATGGAATAAAACAGAATCGGCAAACCATACTGAAAATGACAATAAAACACACAGCCTCTGGGTGAAAAATACTTGTATTCAGTGAATAGAGCAGAATGTAATTTTACACATAAGTATACAACCTGGCAACAAATAATAATCTGTATCTCTCACAAAGCACATGGAAAATACAAGTACAGGAATATGCTTCTGGAGAAAAATATTTTTCCTTTTTGTAAAAATGAATATTTATACATTAAAGAGCATCCATAGATCCTTGGACATTGCTGGTTTCTCACATTTGATCCTCCTCCATGAGGAAACTAATCCACAATAAAAGATTATAATAAAGATATTAAATCACTTTCTAAGGAGGGGATAAATTTGAAAAAATACATCTCATGCAATACATAGGTATTCCAAATATTACTAATTTCTCACATTAAATCCTTCTCCATAAGGGAAATATCCCATAATACAAAATCATGATAGAAATATAATATAAATTCATTATTTTTCTTCTTTATGCAATTTCACGGTCCTCCGTGTTATAATTTTCATTTGTGAGCGGTTATTAAATATAGGGCCAGCTCCAGGTTTTTGTGGGCCCCAGACTAAAGAGTCCCAATGGGCCCCTTTAACACATACCACGATTCATCATGCACTGATATGATAGAGAAATATAGGTATAGTACAATGTAAAAGATTTCACTTCTGCATTACATGAGTGATATTTATTGTAAATTCTACAATAGCTCAGAAAACGGACAGTATAGTCCTCCGTACAGTATTATGAGCACCACATAGTACTCCACACAGTATAATGAGTCCCATATATTGCTCCATACGGTATAATGAGCCTCATATGTTGGTCGATACAGAATAATGCTCCACACACAATGGGCCCCATATAATGCAACACACTATATATGATGAGCCCAATATATTGCTCCATACATAATGGGCCCCATATAATGCTCCACACAGTATATAATGGGCCCCATATAATGATCCATACATAATGGGCCCCATACAGTATAATGCTCCATACAGTATATGAAGAGCCCCATATATTGCTCCATATATAATGGGCCCCATATAATGCTCCTTACAGTATATAATGGGATACATATAATGCTCCATACAGTATATGATTGCTCCATAGCATCTGCAAGGAGTTTGTATGTTCTCTCCGTGTTTACGAGAGTTTCCTCCTGGTACTCCGGTTTCCTTCCACATTCCAAAGACATACTGATAGGGAATTTAGATTGTGAGCCCCAATGGGGGAAGTGCCAATAATGTATGTACAGCGCTGTGGAATTAATTACGCTATATAGGTGAGTAAAATAAATAAATAAATATATAATGGGCCCCATATAATGTTCCAGTAATGTATATAATGTTCCCCATATAATGCTCCAGTATATGCTGGGTGCCATATAATTCTTCAGTATATGATGAGCCCCATATAATGCTTCAGTATATGATGGGCCTCATATAATGCTACAGTATATGCTGGGCCCCATATAATGCTTCAGTATATGAAGAGCCCCATATAATGCTTCAGTATATGATGAGCCCCATATAATGCTTAAGTATATGATGGGTCCCATATAATGCTACAGTATATGCTGTGCCACATATAATGCTCTAGTATATGCTGTTCCCCATATAATGCTCCAGTATATGATGTCCTCCATATAAAGCTCCAGAATATGGTGGGCCCCATATAATGCTCCAATATATGATGAATCCCATATATTGCTCAAAACATTTAAAAAAATGACATACTTACCTCTCATTGCTGGCTGCTGCTCTGCTCCAGTCTCCTTAGCGTCGCCATCTTCCGACTCTCTGCACTGTGACTGTTCTGGTAGAGGGTGCACACCAGTCATGCCATCGCACCCTCTGACCTGAAATGTCACAGAGTCAGAAGATGCCGTTGCAGAGGAACAGGGAGAGGTAAATATTGCATGCACTGGGGCCCCACTCGTGGGCACAGGCACTGGGCTTCCATAGCTCGCCGGTGTCCCTGACAGCGAGTGGGCCCCCACCTGCTCAGGGCCCTGGCACTTGCTCGGGTGCACCTGGTGCAGATGCCGGTCCTGACCCAAAAAATTCATACTGTCAAGCAAGAATGTTATATTTTAATAATTTAATACTTTATATTTCAATACATTGTAGAAGTGAGAAAATTTATTTTCTCTTACTGTTGAGCTGTGACTCTGGACTACCTTTTCCAGTGTATGATTAGTGTGCCATACGTTTACCTCTGCTAACTAGCAGCACCTGCTTTTCGTTTATGTGCCTTATTATAAAGGCAAATTGATGATGTCATTGGTGTAAACCTGAAGTAAGAATGCTATGGAAACAAAACAAACAGCCATTCAAATTGGAAAAATAGAGCAAATTTTAAAAAGTTAAAGCGCTATTCACAGAATTGCCAGTACTTGGATTCTGCCTCATTTATTAAAACAAGACCCCATTTGATCTTTAAGTTTTCTCATTTGACTTTTAAAACATCTGAATCTGCTTTCATCATTTGCTTGTTGGAGCAGGAACCAGCTGGAACAATTAAGTACAAATACTGCGCTGTAAATGCCAGAACTGCTTGAAGCCTTGCTCATGCCCTAGAAGATTTACTATGGGTTCCACAAACATTTTCGGACCATTTGCTTTGTGCTGTGCTGATCAAGTGATGTGTTTCATTCTAATTTTATTGCAAGCCACAATAAAACTAGAAACCACTGCATTTTACATTGGCTCATTGTTTTGATTCAGAAAGTTGGCACTGCTACTTGTATTTATATCACTGCAGGTACAGAATGGAAATGTTTTATGGTGGAAGCGGGACTGTGAATAGGCAGTTGCCTTGGGTGCATGAGAACATACTTCAGTATTGAAAACTTATTTAATGGATTTAGAGAGGCAGGAAATCTGGTTACATTGAATCAAGACTGTAACTCAGTTAAGGGTATTAAAGCTTACAGAGTATTTCGAGCGAGCTGTAAAAGATTTGGACTGTGAACCATAATATTTTGTTTTGTTTTTCGTTTCTTTTTGGTTCTTTTATTTTCAAAGCACGTAGAACCAGAAAATAACGTATTGTTATAATGTTACGTTTGACATATGTGCTAAATGTTTCTTTCCCATGTCACAGTCTACATAAAAAATATCTGTCTTTTAGTTATCTCATCACTTTTCAACAGTTCCCACATTATCACCACAGGAGAATTTAAAGCTAACATTATATTATAAAGATGGTGTCAGATAACGTGGGTTCAGCTGAAGACAATAGACGATGGGCAAAACTCCTATCCGCCCTTTTAACATAGTAACCTCTACAAAGGTCTCAGTTCATGTTCACAGAACTCTCCTGTGAAGCCATTGAATTGTTTTCTGCTGAGTATTCTTATGTCCATGTGACGAAAATCAAAAGGTTTTTGCTGAGCCTACTGCCCAACTGGATGCACTCAGCTCCAGTCACAGCTATATCATGACTTCAGGCTCTGAAGTGACGGTAATTTTCAGACCCTTTTGTCCCAGTCAACAGCAACTCACCTGTTACGAAAAGTTCAAGAGGCTCACTGGTTGAGGTGGATTCCCTAAGCTCAAGGTCCAGGAAGTCATATAGTCCATGAGCATTGGTGAGTAGAGGGACTGGAAAGTAGACCAAGAATACAGAAGAAAGGTTGGCACTCTTGAATCCCGAAAAAAGTCTTCTTTATTGAAAAAAGTTAAAACATGGATGCAGGGGAACGGGTCACCATAAGGACGATGGCCGTTTCGCGTCCAGGCTGTGCCACCCTTTCATCTATTCTCTTGATTCTATCAAGACTTTGTTTTCTCTGGGTGGAGCAGAAGCAAACAGACTGCAATCAGTTCCACGAAATTGCACCAAAGCATGCAAATTTGAAAGGTGTCGGTGAGTTTTTTTCTCTTTTTTTTTTGCTTTTTTGCAGAGCAACTGGAAAGCCGTAGGTAGACAAGTGGAGTGCTGAAAACCGTGTAGTAATTGCAGGTACGCGGGATGCAGTGATGAGACGGGAGCCGGAGTGAGCTTAGAATGCAACCTTTATATATATATATATATATATATATATATATATATATATATATGGACTATCTCGAGTAACTAGCAAGCTAACAACAGTTATCCTCGCAGGGATCAAAACAATAATACACAGGTAACACGATAATAACTTCCCGGTCGGAACGGGTAGCTATGAGGCCGCGGTATGGCCGACTACAGGTCCAAGAACTACGATTGATCAACTACAACGTGTCACTTATCCTCCTCTGACGTCCGGCAGAGTAGTGGTTGGTGTCTATTCGGCGTCTCAGCCGATGGGCCCAACCGACGAGGAGCTGACGTAAGCTTCTGGCGTTCCTACGCCCAGGTGGAGCGAGGCACAACAGGTCCCTGAAGAGTTCTTCTGCGTTGTGCCTCCCGGCGGAGGCAGGATGGCGGTGGCTGGGGCCCGGGGCATCTAGGCTGCAGCCGCAGGCTGGAGTCGGGCAGCGGCAGCCACGGGTGGTGGCAGGCAGGCCACAACTGCGGGCTGAAGTCGGGCAGCGGCGGCTGCGGGTGGAGGCAGGCAGGCCGCAACCGAGGGCTGAAGTCGGGCAGTGACGGCCGCGGGTGGCAGTGAGCAGGCCACAGCCGTGGGTTGGACTCAGGCAGTGGCGGCCGCGGGTGGCAACAGGCAGGCTGCAACCACAGGCTGGACTAGGGCAGCGGCGACCGCGGGTGGCAGCGGGCAGGCCGCAACCGCGGGCTGGACTCGGGCAGTGGCGGCCGCGGGTGGCAGTGGGCAGGCTGCAACCGCGGGCTGAAGTGACGGGAGCAGGAGTGGGGTCGTTCGGTCGGCATCCCTCTGCTGGGCTGATCAGGGCTGTCTCCTCCATGGCCCTGGTGAGTCCCTCTCACTCCTTCTCTCTCTGGCTCTCTGGCACCACCTAGGCTTCCTGCTCCTTCTCTCCCGCTGGGTCGAGTGCCCCCTGCTGGCGTTCTCAGTTCCTTTTATAATTGCTCCGCCCCCACGCCTTCTAGAACTAACCCTGGTCCGTCCTCTAATTATGTCCCCCGGAAACAGTTTCCCTAGGAACCTTGGTGACAGTCCCCTTGGTTCCGGTCCGGTTATACAGTGGGAACTCTCCCTCCTACAGCCGCACTGTGCCAAACTCATCAAAAGAGAAAAATCTGTCCCTTACATGCAAATATTAATATACCCTTATTCACAATAACAAAATGGTAGTTTTTAAAAGATTAAAAAGTCTTTCTCTGTAAATAGCGAATTAAGTGCATTGTGCCAACTACTGTTCGTGAGTATTGTAGCTACAGTGGGTGCATAGGGTGCGGTCACCCTGGCCCTCGTGCTCTAAGGGGCCCACCTGGAGCTATGCTACTCTTATCTGTATTGGCATTCACAGCACACCAATAAAGTTAAACTCTGCAGCAGGGCAGGGAGACACGATCGCCCTGCACTGCTTCAGGTCATGCGGCCGCTATTGGGACCATGTGCCAGGGCGTGCTGGCACCTGGTTGCTTGCTCATCATTGCCGCAAGTTCAACTGTATCAGCATCCTGGATGCCGATACAGTTGAAAACAAAGACGAAAGAGTAAGCGTAAGCTGATGCTCCCTCCGCCATAATTTTTCCTCGGCGTCTAACATCTCAGCTCAGCGGGTGCAATGTCGTCACTAAATAGTGCCCGCTGCCCTGAGATGTGCAGGCATTTTAGAACACTCGCTGCAGAGATTGGAGCAGTGGGGAACGAGGACGACAGGTGAGTATTGTATTTGAGAACATTGTCATGGCCATAATACTGTATAGAGGATTATGGGAAGTGCATTATACTGTATAGAGGTCTATGGGGAATGCATAATACTGTATGGAGGACTATGGGGAGTACATTATACTATATGGAGGACAATGGCGAGTGCATTATATGGAGGACTATGGGGTGTGCATTATACTATATGGAGGACCATGGGGAGTACATTATCGAATATATAAAGCTGAATGTGTGTATGTATGTATGTGTGTGTGTGTATGTCTGGGATTGGCATCCGCACCATCACAGCTACAGCCACAAAATTTGGCACAGTCACACTTCTGGACCCCGAGAGCGTCATAGGCTATGTTGTGAGGCAAAATTTTAACCCCGCGCGTTCCAATTCACCAAACAATTTTGCCCCTGTCTACATAATGGGGAAAAAGTGTGTGTGTATCAAGCCCCGCCCCTCATTATGATGTCATAATGGTTGACTATGGGATGGAGGATGTGTGATGGGTATATGGGCACTGGACTATGGGATGGAGGATATGTATGACGGGTATATGGGCACGGGACTATGGGATGGCGGATATGTATGATGGTATATGGGCACGGGACTATGGGATGGAGGATATGTATGATGGGTATATGGGCATGGAACTATGGGATGGAGGATGTGTGATGGGTATATGGGCAGGAGGATATGTATGATGGGTATATGGGCATGGGCCTATGGGATGGTGGATATGTATGATGGGTATATGGGCATGGGACTATGGGATGGAGGATATGTATGATGGGTATATGGGCACGGGACTATGGGATGGAGGATAATTATAATTTGTTATAACTAACCACAGTTAGTTACTATGCCCAGGCAGCGCATATGTATGATGGGTATATGGGCACGGGACTATGGGATGGAGGATGTGTGATGGGTATATGGGCACTCAACTATGGGATGGAGGATATGTATGATGGGTATATGGGCACGGGCCTATGGGATGGTGGATATGTATGATGGGTATATGGGCACGGGACTATGGGATGGAGGATATGTATTATGGGTATATGGGCACGGGCCTATGGGATGGTGGATATGTATGACGGTTATATGGGCACGGGATTATGGGATGGAGGATAATTATAATTTGTAATAACTAACCACAGTTAGTTACTATGCCCGGGCAGCGCCGGGCCCTTCAGATAGTATAGTATAATACACTTCCCATAGTCGATCTAGACAATATAGTGCACTCCCCATAGCCCTCTATGCATTATAATCACTCCCGATAGTTCTCCATACAGTATAATGCACTCTCCATAGCCCTATATACTGTATAATGTACACACCATAGTCTTCCATACAGTATAATGCGCTCCCCATAGGCCTCTATATAGTATAATGCACTGCCCATAGTCCTCTATACAGTACAATGCACTGCCCATATACCCATCATACATATCCGCCATCCCATAGTTCCGTGCCCATATACCCGTCATACATATCCTCCATCCCATAGTCCAGTGCCCATATACCCATCACACATCCCCCATCCCATAGTCAACCATTATGACATCATAATGAGCGGCGGCGGGGCTTGCAACCTATGATGACATCAGCATTGCCATGTCAACCATTATGACATCATAATGAGGGACGGGGCTTGATACACACACACTTTTTCCCCATTATGTAGACAGGGGCAAAATTGTTTGGTGAATTGGGGGGGTTAAAATTTTGCCTCACAACATAGCCTATGACGCTCTCGGGGTCCAGATGTGTGACTGTGCCAAATTTTGTGGCTGTAGCTGCGACTGTGCGGATACCAATCCCAGACATACACACACACACACACACACACATACATACATACATAGACACACTCAGCTTTACATATTAGATGTAGGGCTATGGGAAGTGCGTTATACTGTATAGCGGACTATGGGGAGTGCATTATACTATATGGATGACTATGGGGAGTGCACTAAACTATATGGAGGGCTATGGGGAGTGCATTATACTGTATAGAGGACTGTTGTGATTGTGTCACCAAGGAGGAGAGAAAGCCAAGCTAAGCCACAGAAAACCAGAGAGGTTGGTAACTAAGCGGATTGCAGACCCCTGATCCTATCCACGCAATTAGCAGTAGCTGTGGAGCGTGCCTACGATGATCCTAGATGCCTCGGCACAGCCGGAGAGCTAACTAAGCCTAAAGCAAGAAAGGGGAAATCTAAACTGCCCCAGAGCAGACCCCAAAGGAATAGATAGCCCCCAAACATATATTGTCGGTGAGACAAGATGAAAACACAAACGCAGGTAAGAAAATAGACTGAGCAAATGATGGGGCCCACACTGACTAGACAGGAAAGGAAAGACATTGTCTGCAATCACGCAAAAAAACCCTGCAAAAAAGTCCAACACATCTGATGCAAAAAATGCTGAAGTCGCACGACTTCGCCCACTATATCAGCACTCTGGTATATTCTGAAAGCAGAGCAAAAAGAGGCCAATCTAATAAGGGACAAAAACAAACTGGCACAAGCAGTAACATATGGATGTTGATTCAGCACAGCCCCAGCCGGAGCTGGCTGACCCACACAAAACTGAAATAGACAAAACCAGATCAAATGTAAACAAAATAGCAAATGAACACTTAGCTGAACATGCAGGGACTGAGCTGGAAACTAAGATCTCAGGAGGCAGGAAGAAAATCACCAGCAGGGATAGAGGGAGTCGACTGTCTTAAATCCCAGTCTGAAACCCCAGATCTCCAATCGTCGTCCTCATTATCAGGTGGCAAGCCTCTGTTAATCAGATCAGCTCCATTACCTCCAGTAACCACCAGAGGGAGCCCAGAAAGAGAACTTGCAACCCCTCTGTCAATTTGACCAGCTCCACTACCTTCAGTAGTAACCAGAGGTAGGCCAGAAAGTGAATTCACAACAGAGGACTATGGGAAGTGCATTATACTATATGGAGGGCTATGGGGAGTGCATTATACTTTATAGAGGACTATGGGGAGTGCATTATACTGTAAGGAGAATTATGGGGAGTGCATTATACTGTATATAGGCAAATGGGGACTGCATTACCCTATATGGAGGACTATGGGGAGTGCATTATACTATATATAGGACTATGGGGAGTGCATAATTCTGTATAGAGGACTATGTGGATTGCATTATGCTGTATGGATTATATCATATGGAGGGCTATGGGAAGTGTATTATATGTTGTGAGTTCATTTTCCCCTTCATTACTGAGGCCCGAGGAACTCCCTCTTCTGGTAAAGAAAGGTAGTGAGCCTGATTATCAAACACCTGAGGCTGATGATGATGACTGGCTGAGTGGAGTTACTGACTGGATATAAGGCTGCCGATGCCCTTCTGCCCTACGGGTGATTTCTCTGTGGGATCCTTGGAGACCAGTCTGAATTCCTGCTCCTCTAAAGCTAAGTTTGCTGCTCGGCCTTTTGCTTTGTGCTTTGACTTTGTTTTGCTTTGTTTTTCTGGATTTCTGCCATTCCCTGCTGGGGTGTGCTGAACTGAATTCATTTAGCTCTGTCTTCTGAAAATACCTGAGTGCTGATTTAGTTTTTGAAGCCTAGCTGCTTCAGGGCCTTTTTCATATCAGCTTGTTGGCTTATGTCTTTGATAGGGTTTTGGCAGATTGCAGACAGCAGCCTTCCTGTCCTTTCCTATCTAGGTAGTTTTGGGCCCCGACTTTGCTCAGTCTATCTTTCTGTCTGTTAGTATTTTCATCTTGCTTCACCGTCATTATATGTTGGGGGCTGCCTATTGCTTTGGGGTCTGCTCTGGGGCAGTTTAGATTTCCCCTTTCTTTCTTTAGGCCTATGTAATTCTCCGGCTGTGATCGAGGGGTCTAGGGCATCGTAGGAACCCCCCCACAGCTACTGCTAGTTGTGTTGATAGGTTCAGGGGTCTGCAATCTGATAGTTGCCAACTTCTCTGGTTTTCTGGACTTAGCTTGTATTTCTGCTTTTGCCTCCTACGGTGACTCATTCATAACAATTATACTTTATAGAGGACTATGGGGAGTGCATTATACTATATATGGGACTATGGGGAGTGCATGATACTGTATGGAGGACTATGGGGAGTGCATTATACTGTATGGAGGACTATGGGCCATGCATTATACTCTATGGAGGACTCTGGGGAGTGCATTATATTGTATTAATTACTCTCGGGAGTGCATTATACTGTATGGAAGACTATGGGGAGTGCATTATACTGTATATAGGCCTATGGGGACTGCATTATACTATATGGTGGGCTATGGTGAGTGCATTATACTTTACAGAGGACTATGGGGAGTGCATTATACTGTATGGAGGACTATGGGCCATGCATTATACTCTATGGAGGAGTCTGGGGAGTGCATTATACTATATTAATTACTCTCGGGAGTGCATTATACTGTATGGAAGACTATGGGGAGTGCATTATACTGTATATAGGCCTATGGGGACTGCATTATACTATATGGAGGACTATGGTGAGTGCATTATACTTTATAGAGGACTATGTGGAGTAAATTATACTGTATGGAAGACTATGGGGAGCGCAATATACTGTATGGAAGACTATGGGCAGTAAATCTAATATATAAAGCTCAAGTGTGTGTATGTATGTATGTGTGTGTGTATGTCCGGGATTGGCATCCGCACCATCGCAGCTACAGCCACACGTCTGGACCCCGAGAGTGTCCTAAGCTATGTTGTGAGGCAAAATTTTAACCCCACGCGTTCCAATTCACCAAACAATTTTGTCCCTACCTACATAATGGGGAAAAAGTGTGTGTGTGTATCAAGCCCCACCCCTCATTATGATGTCATAATGGTTGCCATAGCGACGCTGATGTCATCATAGGTTGCAAGCTCCGCCGCTCATTATGATGTCATAATGGTTGACTATGGGATGGAGGATGTGTGACGGGTATATGGGCACTGGACTATGGGATGGAGGATATGTATGACACGTATATGGGCACGGGACTATGGGATGGAGGATGTGTGATGGGTATGTGGGCACTGGACTATGGGATGGAGGATATGTATGATGGGTATATGGGCACGGGACTATGGGATGGAGGATATGTATGATGGGTATATGGGCATGGGACTATGAGATGAAGGATGTGTGATGGGTATATGGGCACTAGACTATGGGATGGCGAATATGTATGATGGGTATATGGGCATAGGACTATGAGATGAAGGATGTGTGATGGGAATATGGGCACTCGACTATGGGATGGAGGATATGTATGATGGGTATATGGGCACGGGACTATGGGATGGAGGATAATTATAACTTGCTATAACTAACCACAGTTAGTTACTATGCCCGGGCAGCGCCGGGCTCTTCAGCTAGTCTAATATATAAAGCTCAAGTGTGTGTATGTATGTATGTGTGTGTGTGTATGTCCGGGATTGGCATCCGTACCGTCGCAGCTACAGCCATAAAATTTGGCAGTCACACGTCTGGAACCCGAGAGCATCCTGGGCTATGTTGTGAGGTGAAAATTTAACCCCGCGCATTCCAATTCACCAAAAAATTTTGCCCCTATCTACATAATGGGAAACAAGTGTGTATATCAAGCCCCGCCCCTCATTATGATGTCATAATGGTTGACTATGGGATGGAGGATGTGTGATGGGTATATGGGCACTGGACTATGGGATGGAGGATATGTATATGGGCACGGCTCTATGGGATGGAGGATGTGTGATGGGTATATGGGCACTGGACTATGGGATGAAGGTTATGTATGACGGGTATATGGGCACGGAACTATGGGATGGCGGATATGTATGACGGCTATATGGGCACGGGACGATGGGATGGAGGATATGTATGATGGGTATATGGGCATGGGACTATGAGATGAAGGATGTGTTATGGGTATATGGGCACTCGACTATGGGATGGCGAATATGTATGATGGGTATATGGGCATGGGACTATGGGATGGAGGATGTGTGAGGGGTATATGGGCACTCAACTCTGGGATGGAGGATATGTATGATGGGTATATGGGCACGGGCCTATGGGATCGTGGATATGTATGATGGGTATATGGGCATGGGACTATGGGATGGAGGATAATTATAATTTGCTATAACTAACCACAGTTAGTTACTATGCCCGGGTAGTGCATATGTATGATGGGTATATGGGCAAGGGACTATGGGATGGAGGATATGTATGATGGGTATATGGGCACTCGACTATGGGATGGAGGATATGTATCATGGGTATATGGGCACAGGACTATGGGATGAGAATATGTATTATGGGTATATGGGCACGGGACTATGGGATGGAGGATAATTATAATTTGTTATAACTAACCACAGTTAGTTACTATGCTCGGGCAGCGCCGGGCTCTTCAGCTAGTTATACTATATAGAGGGCTATGGGGAGTGCATTATACTGTATGGAGGACTATGGGGAGTGCATTATACTGTATGGAGGACTATGGGCCATGCATTATACTCTATGGAGGACTCTGGGGAGTGCATTATACTGTATTAATTACTCTCGGGAGTGCATTATACTGTATGGAAGACTATGGGGAGTGCATTATACTGTTTATAGGCCTATGGGGACTGCATTATACTATATGGTGGGCTATGGTGAGTGCATTATACTTTACAGAGGACTATGGGGAGTGCATTATACTGTATGGAGGACTATGGGCCATGCATTATACTCTATGGAGGAGTCTGGGGAGTGCATTATACTGTATTAATTACTCTCGGGAGTGCATTATACTGTATGGAAGACTATGGGGAGTGCATTATACTGTATATAGGCCTATGGGGACTGCAGTATACTATATGGAGGACTATGGTGAGTGCATTATACTTTATAGAGGGCTATGTGGAGTAAATTATACTGTATGGAAGACTATGGGGAGCGCAATATACTGTATGGAAGACTATGGGCAGTAAATCTAATATATAAAGCTCAAGTGTGTGTATGTATGTATGTGTGTGTGTATGTCCGGGATTGGCATCCGCACCATCGCAGCTACAGCCACACGTCTGGACCCCGAGAGTGTCCTAAGCTATGTTGTGAGGCAAAATTTTAACCCCACGCGTTCCAATTCACCAAACAATTTTGTCCCTATCTACATAATGGGGAAAAAGTGTGTGTGTGTATCAAGCCCCGCCTCTCATTATGATGTCATAATGGTTGCCATAGCGACGCTGATGTCATCATAGGTTGCAAGCTCCGCCGCTCATTATGATGTCATAATGGTTGACTATGGGATGGAGGATGTGTGACGGGTATATGGGCACTGGACTATGGGATGGAGGATATGTATGACACGTATATGGGCACGGGACTATGGGATGGAGGATGTGTGATGGGTATGTGGGCACTGGACTATGGGATGGAGGATATGTATGATGGGTATATGGGCACGGTACTATGGGATGGAGGATATGTATGATGGGTATATGGGCATGGGACTATGAGATGAAGGATGTGTGATGGGTATATGGGCACTAGACTATGGGATGGCGAATATGTATGATGGGTATATGGGCATAGGACTATGAGATGAAGGATGTGTGATGGGTATATGGGCACTCGACTATGGGATGGAGGATATGTATGATGGGTATATGGGCACGGGACTATGGGATGGAGGATAATTATAACTTGCTATAACTAACCACAGTTAGTTACTATGCCCGGGCAGCGCCGGGCTCTTCAGCTAGTCTAATATATAAAGCTCAAGTGTGTGTATGTATGTATGTGTGTGTGTATGTCCGGGATTGGCATCCGCACCGTCGCAGCTACAGCCACAAAATTTGGCACAGTCACACGTCTGGACCCCGAGAGCGTCCTGGGCTATGTTGTGAGGTGAAAATTTAACCCCACGCATTCCAATTCACCAAAAAATTTTGCCCCTATCTACATAATGGGAAACAAGTGTGTATATCAAGCACCGCCCCTCATTATGATGTCATAATGGTTGACTATGGGATGGAGGATGTGTGATGGGTATATGGGCACTGGACTATGGGATGGAGGATATGTATATGGGCACGGCTCTATGGGATGGAGGATGTGTGATGGGTATATGGGCACTGGACTATGGGATGAAGGTTATGTATGATGGGTATATGGGCACGGAACTATGGGATGGCGGATATGTATGACGGCTATATGGGCACGGGACGATGGGATGGAGGATATGTATGATGGGTATATGGGCATGGGACTATGAGATGAAGGATGTGTGATGGGTATATGGGCACTCGACTATGGGATGGCGAATATGTATGATGGGTATATGGGCATGGGACTATGGGATGGAGGATGTGTGAGGGGTATATGGGCACTCAACTCTGGGATGGAGGATATGTATGATGGGTATATGGGCACGGGCCTATGGGATCGTGGATATGTATGATGGGTATATGGGCATGGGACTATGGGATGGAGGATAATTATAATTTGCTATAACTAACCACAGTTAGTTACTATGCCCGGGTAGTGCATATGTATGATGGGTATATGGGCAAGGGACTATGGGATGGAGGATATGTATGATGGGTATATGGGCACTCGACTATGGGATGGAGGATATGTATCATGGGTATATGGGCACAGGACTATGGGATGAGAATATGTAATATGGGTATATGGGCACGGGACTATGGGATGGAGGATAATTATAATTTGTTATAACTAACCACAGTTAGTTACTATGCTCGGGCAGCGCCGGGCTCTTCAGCTAGTTATACTATATAGAGGGCTATGGGGAGTGCATTATACTGTATGGAGGACTATGAGGAGTGCATTGTAATGTATGGAGGACTATGGGAAGTTCATTATACTGTATAGAGCACTACGGAGAGTGCATTATACTATATGGAGGGCTATGGGGAATGCATTATACTGTAAAGAGCACTACGAGGAGTGCATTATACAATATGTAGGGCTATGGGGAGTGAATTATCCTGCATGGAGGACTATGGGAAGTGCATGACATTGTATAGAGGACTATAAGGAGTGCATTATACTGTATGGGAAGTCTATGAGGAGTGCATTATACTTTATTAAGAACTATGGGGGGTGCATTATATTGTATGGATAACTATGAGGTGCATTATACTATATGGAGGTCTATGGATAGTGCATTATACTAAATGGAGGACTATGGGGTCCAGTATCCTATATGGAAGACTATCGGCCACGCATTATATTATTTTGAGGATTTTGGGGAGTGCATTATACTATATGAAGGACTATTGGGTGTATTATATTACATAGAAGTCTGACCATAAAAATATTCAAAATTACATATAAATATGGTTATAGGGATTTTTCCAGCATATAAAGATTAATAACTGGTGGGTTCTACTGACATATACAACCAAAGTCAGGGTACAAAATACCTAGAAAAACACCACTCAAAAAAGTATAAAATGTAACAATTTTATTAAGGATTAAATATAAAAAAAGACATGAACCAGAGAGTTAATGGGACATGGAAGAGGATTCAGAAGAGGATAAAATCAAGTACATAAAGGTGGGAGGGGGTTTTCACAAAAAGTAAAGAGTAGCAAGGTAGTCTATATTAGGCAAAGCATCGAATAATAATGAACTTCCATGATTCAAGTAAGAATTTGCATGTAACGCATGATACCGTAAATCATAGTACAGACTGACAGTATAGTGATAAAAATAATCAGTCCGTCTATATATATATATATATATATATATATATATATATATATATATATATCATGCAATATAATATTGGAAGACAAGTATAAAAAAAGGCTTAGGCTAGTTTCACATAGCGTTAATGCAGTCCGTTCAACGCATAGCGTTGGCAGACTGCGTTAACGCTGTTCCCTACTGCGATCGTGTTATGCGATCCCGCTAGGGCAGATACTTCATCTACGCTAGCAGTGACGGACCCTCGGATGCTGCAGACAGCGTCCGAGGGTCCATCACAGAACGACGGCACATCGCTAACACATGCCGATTATGACATGCGTTAGCGATGCACTTGTCTATAGCAGTCTATGGGTGCGTTAACGCATCCGTTACATAGCGTTAATGCCGCTATGTAACGGATGCGTTAAACACACCCCTTTAACGCAATGTGAACCCAGCCTTAATCAGTCCATATGTAATATAAAGGTAGTACAGAGCTTACCCATATTGAGGTGAAGAGGCTGTATGTGGGGACTATTCATCTCAATATAGGTAAGCTCTATACTACCTTTATTTTAGATACGGACTGATTAAGCCTTTTTTATACTTGTATTCCAATATTATACTGCATGATATATATATATATATACAGTCATATGTAAAAGTTTGGACACCCCTATTAATGTTAACCTTTTTTCTTTATAACAATTTTGGTTTTTGCAACAGCTATTTCAGTTTCATATATCTAATAACTGATGGACTCAGTTATGTTCCTGGATTCAAATGAGGTTTATTGTACTAACAGAAAATGTGCAATCTGCATTTAAACAAAATTTGACCGGTGCAAAAGTATGGGCACCCTTATCATTTTCTTGATTTGAACACTCCTAACTACTTTCTACTGACTTCCTGAAGCACTAAACTGGTTTTGTAACCTCATTGAGCTTTGAACTTCATAGCCAGGTGTATCAAATCATGAGAAAAGGTATTTAAGGTGGCCACTTGCAAGTAGTTCTCCTATGTGATTCTCCTATGAAGAGTGGCATCATGGGCTCCTCAAAACAACTCTCAAATGATCTGAAAACAAAGATTATTCAACATAGCTTTTCAGGGGAAGGATACAAAAAGTTGTCTCAGAGATTTAACCTGTCAGTTTCCACTGTGAGGAACATAGTAAGGAAATGGAAGAACACAGGTACAGTTCTTGTTAAGCCTAGAAGTGGCAGGCCAAGAAAAATATCAGAAAGGCAGAGAAGAAGAATGGTGAGAACAGTCAAGGACAATCCACAGACCACCTCCAAAGACCTGCAGCATCATCTTGCTGCAGATGGTGTCACTGTGCATCGGTCAACAATACAGCGCACTTTGCACAAGGAGAAGCTGTATGGGAGAGTGATGCGAAAGAAGACGTTTCTGCTAGCACACCACAAACAGAGTTGCCTAAGGTATGCAAAAGCACATTTGGACAAGCCAGTTACATTTTGGAAGAAGGTCCTGTGGACTGATGAAACAAAGATTGAGTTGTTTGGTCATACAAAAAGGCGTTATGCATGGAGGCTAAAAACACAGCATTCCATGAAAAACACTTGCTACCCACAGTAAAATTTGGTGGAGGTTCCATCATGCTTTGGGGCTGTGTGGCCAATGCCGGCACCGGGAATCTTGTTAAAGTTGAGGGTCGCAAGGATTCAACTCAGTATCAGCAGATTCTTGACAGTAATGTGCAAGAATCAGTGACGAAGTTGAAGTTACGCAGGGGATGGATATTTCAGCAAGACAATGATCCAAAGCACCGCTCCAAATCTACTCAGGCATTCATGCAGAGGAACAATTACAATGTACTGGAATGGCCATCCCAGTCCCCAGACCTGAATATCATTGAACAAGTGTGGGATGATTTGAAGCGGGCTGTCCATGCTCGGCGACCATCAAACTTAACTGAACTGGAATTGTTTTGTAAACAGGAATGGTCACAAATACCTTCATCCAGGATCCAGGAACTCATTAATAGCTACAGGAAGCGACTAGAGGCTGTTATTTTTGCAAAAGGAGGGTCTACGAAATATTAATGTCACTTTTATGTTGAGGTGCCCATACTTTTGCACCGGTCAAATTTTGTTTAAATGCAGATTGCACATTTTCTGTTAGTACAATAAACCTCATTTGAATCCAGAAATATAACTGAGTCCATCAGTTATTAGATATATGAAACTGAAATAGCTGTTGCAAAAAAGAAAATTGTTATAAAGAAAAAAGGTCAACATTAATAGGGGTGCCCAAACTTTTACATATGACTGTATATATATATCTGGACCGTGAAGAAGGCGGGTTTTACCGCTGAAACGCGTAGTCCTATCTGCGCTACTTTCCTGCGTTATTGCTGTTTTGAACAGCTTGGACCATTGTATTTTAATGGATTTGTGAATAAAAAGAAAGACAAAAAATTTTTTAACAGCATCCTGGATTGCTCACATTATTGCTGGACTTTGCTCTGTCGTTGTTTATATATATATATATATATATATATATATATATATATATGGATTGATTATTTTTGTCACTATACTGTATTAATAGTCTGTATTAAATTCTATAAAATCTGAGGTCAGTTCCCTGGAAATAGCTCCTAATCGAAACCCAGGGTTGGTCTTAGGTGGTGTGCTAGAATTTGAAATCTAGTGAGTACAATTAAATAGATAGATAAAACTGTCCAGCTGGGTTGCGCTATGGTTGATTTTTCTTTAAGGTGAAAAATTTCTAATGGAACTACAGGACACAGCAGGCCAGGAGGATAGCAATGTTATTGGATATAGCACATACTGACACAGCAAAAGTCACAAAGGCGGAGTATTCATGAGGATTCTTGACTTACTCGGTTGTTGATGTGGTATTTAATTAAAACCGCTGTGATGTGTCATATCAAATCCACAATTTATCCCAGTCTATCTACATTGTTAAAACCTAAGATACAAATAAAATGAACATACAGTTGAAACTAGTTTTCACACACTATATAAAAAGATACATTTGCATGTTTTTCTCAATATCTGACATGAAATCAGAATAAACCTTTCCGGTTTTAGGTCAATTAGGATTATCATAATTATTAACATTTGCCAAATGCCAGAATAATGAGAAAGAGAGAATGTTTTAAGGCATTTTGTATTACTTACTGCACAGTCAAAAGTTAGCATACACTAAGATTAGTATGCCTTTAACCCCTTCGCACCCGAGCCTGTTTTTGCCTTCGTGACCGGGCCAATTTTTTCAATTCTGACCAGTGTCACTTTATGAGGTCATAACTCTAGAACCCTTCAACGGATCCTACTGATTCTGACACTGTTTTCTCATGACATATTGTACTTCATGATGGTGGTAAAAATTTTTAGATATGATCTGCACTTATTTGTTAAAAAAATCAAAATTTGGCAAAAATTTAGAAAATTTTGCAATTTTCAAACTTTTAATTTTTATGCCCTTAAATCAGAGAGTGATATCGCACAAAATAGTTAATAAATAACATTTCCCACATGTCTACTTTACATCTGCACAATTTTGGAAACATAATTTTTTTTTTTTAGGAAGTTATAAGGGTTAAAAGTTGACCAGCGATTTCTCATTTTTACAACAAAATTTGCAACACCATTTTTTTTAGGGACCACCTCACATTTGAAGTGAGTTTGGGGGGTCAATATGACAGAAAATACCCAAAATTGACACCATTCTAAAAACTGCACCTCTCAGTGTACTCAAAACCACATTCAAGAAGTTTATTAACCCTTCAGGTGCTTCACATGAATGAATGGAATATGGAAGGAAAAAATAAACATTTAACTTTTTTTCACAAACATTTTACTTCAAAACCATTTTTTTTTATTTTCACAAGTGTAAAAAGAGAAAATGAACCACTAAATTTTTTGTGCAATTTCTCCCGAATACGCCAATACCCCGTATGTGGGGCTAAACCACTGTTTGAGCACACGGCAGAGCTCAGAACGGAAGGAGTGCAGTTTGACTTTTTCAATGCAGAATTGGCTGGAATTGAGATCGGATGCCATGTCGCATTTGGAGAGCCCCTGCTGTACCTAAACAGTGGAAACCCCCCACAAGTGACCCCATTTTGGAAATTAGACCCCCCCAGGGACTTATCTAGATGTGTGGTGAGCACTTTGAACCCCCAAGTGTTTCACTAAAGTTTATAATGTAGAGCCGTGAAAATAAAAAAAAATCATTTTTTTTCCACAAAAATGATCTTTTAGCCCCCAATTTTTATTTTCACAAGGGTAACAGGAGAAATTGGACCCGAAGAGTTGTTGTCCAATTTGTCCTGAGTACGCTGGTACGCCATATGTTGGAGAAAACTACTGTTTGGGCACACGGTGGGGCTCGGAAGGGAAGTAGTGACGTTCTGAAATGCAGACTTTGATGGAATGGTCTGCGGGTGTCATGTCGCGTTTGCAGAGCCCCTGATGTACCTAAACAGTGGCAACCCCCCACAAGTGACCCCATTTTGGAAACTAGACCCCCCAAGGAACTTATATAGATGTGTGGTGAGCACTTTGAACCCCCAAGTGTTTCAGTAAAGTTTATAATGTAGAGGCGTGAAAATAAAAAAATCATTTTTTTTCCACAAAAATGATCTTTTAGCCCCCAATTTTTATTTTCACAAGGGTAACAGGAGAAATTGGACCCTAAGAGTTGTTGTCCAATTTGTCCTGAGTATGCTGGTATGCCATATGTTGGAGAAAACTACTGTTTGGGCACACGGTGGGGCTCGGAAGGGAAGTAGTGACGTTCTGAAATGCAGACTTTGATGGAATGGTCTGTGGGTGTCATGTCGCGTTTGCAGAGCCCCTGATGTACCTAAACAGTGGAAACCCCACACAAGTGACCCCATTTTGGAAACTAGACCCCCCAAGGAACTTATCTAGATGTGTGGTGAGCACTTTAAACCCCCAAGTGTTTCAGTAAAGTTTATAATGTAGAGGCGTGAAAATAAAAAAATCATTTTTTTTTCCACAAAAATGATCTTTTAGCCCCCAATTTTTATTTTCACAAGGGTAACGGGAGAAATTGGACCCTAAGAGTTGTTGTCCAATTTGTCCTGAGTCCTGAGTACGCTGGTACCCCATATGTGGGAGAAAACTACTGTTTGGGCACACGGTGGGGCTCGGAAAGGAAGTAGTGACGTTCTGAAATGCAGACTTTGATGGAATGGTCTGCGGGCGTCATATTGCATTTACAGAGCCCCTGATGTACCTAAACAGTGGAAACCCCCAATTCTAATTCTAACCCTAACCCCAACACACCCCTAACCCTAATCTCAGCCCTTACCATAACCCTAAGCACAAACCTAACACCAACACACCCATAACCTTAATCCCAGCCTTAGCCCTAGCCCTAACCCTAGCCCTCGCCCTAACCCTAGCCCTAACCCTAGCCCTAGCCCTAACCCTAGCCCTAGCCCTAACCCTAACCCTAACCCTAACCCTAGCCCTAACCCTAACCCTAGCCCTAGCCCCTGCATTTTTTTTTTTTACTTTTTTTTTTATTTTTGTCACAAGATCGCTGCCCTGCGATCTGACTCATAGTAACGCCACTTCACCTCTGATCATCTGTCAGTGTGAGATCAGAGGAGAAGCAGCATTACTATGTGACAAGATCGCTGCCTGGCACATAATAACTCGACTTCTCCTCTGATCTCACAATGACAGATGATCAGAGGTGAAGCAGCGTTACTGTGTGACAAGATCGCTGCCTGGCACAGCTGTGCCAGGCAGCGATCAGCTGTGCCAGGCAGCGATCTAGTCACACAATAACGCTGCTTCACCTCTGATCAGCTGTCAGTGTTAGATCAGAGGGAGAAGCCGCGTTACAATGAGGGAGATCGCCAGGAAACAAGCAGCTTTCCCAGCGATCGCTCCCATTGGCTGCTGTGACGCTGACGTCATCGGGACCTGAACCAATCAGGTCTCGATGACGTCGGGGGTCCCAGCATGCATTGCGCACCGGGATCCCCGCGTTGGAAGGTATGTGGGGGTCCCGGGGGGCACAAAACCGCCGACAGTAGATAAACGTCGGCGCTGCACAAAGCCCAGCAAGCGCCAACGTTTATCTACTGTGGGCGGTCGTGAAGAGGTTAAACAATTCTGGACTGCCCATATGATCATGTCATGTGTTTGGAAGCATTTCCTCTTCATATTAAATTGTGTAAGTTTCTTTTAGTAGTACAGAGGTTAATCTGCTCAGTTAAGAGCTCCTGGAAGCTTTCCTGCATTAAAGCTCTGCTGTGCACTGTTAGCCACTCCCATCTCCTATATAAACTGGGTCCTGGCTAGCACTCCTTGTCAGAGGTAATTTATGCTGCATGGCTGGAGGTTGTTGGTGGTTATTATTGGAGAAGGCGTTTGGCGGATTTATCTGTGACTGTTGCTAGATTTTGAGTGTGTGATAATTCCCTGTCTTCTCCTACTTTGGTTTCACCCCATCCTCCACTCCCCGGTGTTTACTTCTGTTGTTTATGTGTGTATGATTAGTATTGTTCTCTCATCTTCCCTAGGTGGTGGAAGGGTACAGACTGAAGACGGATTCAGGAGCTACGGCAAGGTACGTGGCCCCCGGCGTCTTCACCATCAGAAGTAATCCGGGGAACAGGGTGAGCTAGGGCACCCTTAGTGCTAGGGACAGGGAAGGAGCCCCTGGTCTCAGTACACCCGACAATAGAGTTCTGACACCCCCAATGTCTACATCGAGTGTAAAATTACAGGGGACAATTACTTCAGGGGAATAGGTGTTGATGTGGGTATAACGTGATTTTTTTTATATTTTATTCTTAATTTTACCCTTGATGTAGACAGTGGGGGGGGGTGAATACAAATCTCAACATTATCCTCTGCTCTTGCTGATCACAGGGAGAGCAGGGGACAATAATGTAAGCTGTGTTCAACACCTGGCGCCTGAGAACAGCGCAAACTGCGCAGGCTTTTCTTAGGTGCCGGTACGTGTGATACTGATGTGGCACACGGTTGCCACATGTATGCCTCGCGTATGTAACACACGTACACACTAACACAGATATCTCCGGTACTGGTTTTTCCAGTACTGGAAATATCAGGGCGTGTGAAGGAGGCCTAAAGTGGTATTTAATCCATACCTCCGTGAGGCTTATCAAAACAACAAATTATCCCAGTCTATCTACATTGTTAGCTAATATGAAATCAAAATAAAAATTACCAGTATAAAAGCTAGGATCATTAAAATCATTAATTATACACTGCACATACTAACACCATGAAAAGTTTTTACAAAATCTGGCAGCCATGGATTAGCTTTTCTCACTATCCTAGGAATGCAAAATAGTCATTCACTGCTTGATGTGATCCTATTAATTTATTAAAAGGCTTTGCGGGACTTTCTTCAATTTATGCTCCTCCTAGGTTACTCTATTGTTGCTTTACTATTAGTAAGTTGTGTCACAGTCTGCCACTATGAAATGTAGTGAGAATTTTATACCACCTTTGTACTAAACTTTTTGCATACCTACTGAGAAAAACACTGAACTGGGAAAAAAAATTAATATACAAAATATATGTATTTTTTTATTTCTGGAAGCTAATAAAAAAAACTCATCAGTACTGCTTTCATTACTAAATAATATGTCTATGCTACCATTATTTTTTTTTTTTCAACTAATCTAATTTTTTGATCTTTTTTTTGTCTATTGAAAAAAAACTACTCACTTGTATATATTTCCAGTATTCAGCAATCCTAACTTAGATGCATACTGGCACAAATGGCAATGTTGTTTCCTGCCCCCAAAAAGTATATAAAAAATATTGGGAGATAGAAAATATACGGTAATTTTCTCTTCTATGATTTTCGAGAGAAGACTAGATGTGTCATCCATAATCTGTATGCTGCAAAGTTTAGGGGCTGCTGCTGCTAAATTGTCTTTTTTCCTGCTAATTAGTAAAAGTATCCATGACTCATTTATTGGACTGGAAACACTAGGGCTATCAGCTTTTATTAGGTGTGGGCGATTTCTTCCCAGGATAATATTTGATACTTCATTTTACTGACTAATGTATTCCATATTTTTCAGCACTTAGTATGTCTCCTGGTGAAAACCTCTTTTTATCATCTGTTTTTCTACTTCAAAGTAAAAAACAGTTCTGAGATGATAAATGTCTCTTATAAAACATATGACAAGGACTAGGCTTAGACTGAACCTAGGACAAGGTAATGAATCCCCCAATGGGCCCCTGAGCCAAGTGGTGCACAGAACAATGTGCTCCTATATAACAGTATATGCATATAAGCAGCATACAGCGTCCAGTTTTTATTAATTTCAAAAATACATTATTCAAAAAAGGAGAAAGAAAATGGATAATATGTTTGTAATCCTGCATCCAAGTTTGCACTTACTTATGATTACATTAGATTCATAACTATATAGTGTGGGGTTTCGGCCGCTTGGATAAACACAGGCAAAGGGTTTACTATCAAAACAAAGTAATGTTTATTCTTCTCCATAAACTTTTTAGCTCCAAAAAGAAAAATAGCTTTCTTCAGAACAAATTAATAGCAAAAACAGTCCATTCTTTTTGGGTAAGACAAAACAAATCAAACGGTCTCACCAACTTGCTGCCCCAAGCACTTCTGAGTCTTTGAAATTGACTCTCCACAATGAATTGTCTCTCAGTCCCAGCACAATAGACACTGTTGAGCTAAACCAGCTGACTGTTATGAGGCTTGTAAGACCTGGACTGGAGCAACCTTTCCCACATAGGGTCTTTTTGTCGATTCTAAATCCTGAACCCAAAATCAAGTCTAAATAAAAACCATCTCAGTAACCTATTGTTACTGGTATTGGTGCACTCTCTCCAGAGACTTACATCACCGAGGCCAGCCACCTTTTTGACACACATCTGGCATCCAGGACCTTACCATCCTGCTTTCTTAGGCTGGTTTCACATTTGCAGATGTCAGAGCTGCGGAGGGCTAAGTAGTTCCTCCGTGAATCTCCGCCCACTGCTGAATCTCCTCCGTTCAGCTCCGCCGAAGTCTGCATGCGGCCTGTGTACCTATCTTTAACATTGGGTACACAGGCCATGCGGATGTATGTGGATGCGTCCGCATGCGTCATTTTGATGCTGCGGCGACCTGTGTCAAACACAACATGTTGCATTTTGTTGCGGTTCCCCCGCAGCGTCAAAGCAACGCATGCATCCACATACATCCACATGGCCTGCGTACCCAATGTTAAAGTTAGGTACGCAGGCCGCATGCAGGTGTAGGTGGAGCTGAATAGAGAAGGTGCGGCAGTGGGCGGAGCTTCATGGAGAAAGTACGCAGCCCTCCGCAGCTCTGCCGAACGCTAGTGTGAAACCAGCCTTACAATAGCTATGGATAAAAAGCTATTCATCAATGTTACAATTAATATTAAATCAGTACTAACCTGGATCAAAAAATGGATGCACATCTCATAGTCAATTAAAAAGGCCACCAGTGCATAGGGTAGAAGATCTCGGAGTTAAAAAAATATCAATTTAAATCCAGCCTCATTGGTAAACAAATAAATGTATTTAGGCAATTAGGGTACTATTAGGTCATCATTAGGATGGCTGAAACATTAGAAAATTTAGGCTAAGTGCACACGTACCGGAACTCTCGCGGAAATTCCCGCGAGAATTCCGGAATTCCATTCCGCGGGAAAATCGCATTTTAAATTCCCGCGATTTTCCCGCGGAAAAACTAGCATTTTGCAAGCGTATTTAGCTTGCAGAATGCTAGCGTTCTCCAAGCGATCTGTAGCATCGCTTGGAGAACTGATTGACAGGTTGGTCACACTCGTCAAACATAGTGTTTGATGAGTGTGACCAACTTTTTACTACTGAGGCCGCCTATGCAGCCTCAGTAGTAAAAGATAGAATGTAAAAAAAAATAAAAAATGGTGTTATTCTTACCCTCCGACGTCCCGTGCATCCGTTCCCAGTAATCCTTTGCGAAAATGCCCGCGATGACGTCAGTTCTCGCGGGATTGCGACGTCTCGCGGTAATTCGCTATGACGTCGCGCGAATGACCGCGAGACTCCGCGATCCCGCGAGAACGGATGCCATCGCGGGCATTTTCGCAAAGGATTACTGGGAACGAAAGCGTGAAGAGAAGCGGGAAGACTGCGCGGGACGTCGGAGGGTGAGAATACAATATTTTTTATTTTTAAATTCTATTTTTTACAGGGATATGGTACCCAAAGCCCGGAGGACAGTCTCCTCTCCTCCGGACCGTGGGTACCATCCGCAATTGTTCTGCTTACTTTCCGCATGGTGGGCACAGCCACATGCGGGAAGGAAGCGGAACAATGCATGCCTATGGGTGCGGGATCGCCGCGATTCCGCAAATTAATGAGCATGCTGCGGTTTTTACCGCGAAGCGATTCCGCCGCGGTAAAAACCGCAGCATTAGCACAGCATTGCGGAATCCCATAGGAATGCATGGGATGCTTATTTTTCGCGTTTTCGCGGCAAAATCGCGCGGTTAAAACCGCCGCGGAAACGCGAAAAAAACGCCACGTGTGAACTCAGCCTTAGAGTTTTATTAGTCCATCATGCAATACCATTATACAGGCATCTGAATGGCTCCAAATAAATGTATTCTGCAGCATGTTAATACCAAACAAAGCCAATGTCATTAATAACTATCTTCAGCTCAAAGAAGAACAAGGAGTCCTGGAAGTGATTATGTGGCCTCCAATGAATCTTGATCTCAACTTCATCTAGTCTGTCTGGGACTATATGAAGAAACAGAAGGATTTGCATAAATCTACATACACAGAATATAGTCTCGCTCCCACTTGCGATAACATCAGACAAATGCAATCAAATTAAAAATCAGATTGCAATCTTACCTATTTGATCCTATGCTTGTGTCCTCAAGGGCATTTTTATTTCCTGCTCCAATCTCTTAGGGCCCCGTCACACATAGCAATCTCGCTAGCGAGATCGCTGCTGAGTCACAAGTTTTGTGACACAACAGCGATCTCACCAGCGAGATCGCTGTGTGTGACAGCGATCAGCCCCCCTGCCAGTATCGCTGATCGCTGCAAGAAACCTCTGGACATTTCTTTCGTCGCTGATCTCCCGCTGGCCAGCACGCATCGCTGCGTGTGACAGGCGGGAGACCAGCGATCAGCTGGTAACTAATGTACACATCGGGTATCTATATGGGACGCACGTCCCTTGGATACCCGATGTGTACATTAGTTACCAGCTCCCTGCATCAGCGCGCCGGTAACTAACGAACACAGCGACGCCGCGCGCTGGGCGTCGCTGTGCTGATCGCTGGTGAAGCTGTCTGTGTGACAGCTCACCAGTGATCACATAGCGACTTACCAGCGATCCTGACACGTTGATATCGTTGTCGGGATCGCTGGTAAGTCGCTATGTGTGACTCCAGCTTTAGATGTTTGGAACAACATCTCTACTAAGTTCCTTCATAAACTGTGTATAATTGTACCTACAAGAAGTGATGCTGATCTGAAGGCAAAGGCCGGTGTGAGACAGTGACCGGCATTGTTGTAAATGACCGACATGTGTCGCAGAGGAGGAGATCCTCTGCACAGTAAGCCTGAAATGTTGCTGTGGGACCTGTAGTTCCACAAGCTTTGTTTTTGTTTATACTAGGGGGGCTTACAGGGTAAGCTGGAGAGCTGGGCAAGACTGGCTAACCACACACACCTCCCACCTATTGGGGTGTTTAAAGCTACATAATGTGACCATGGTTTGGTTCACATCGTCTAGGTTGTAGGGTCCTGTATGAGGTCAGGCCTGTGTGTTGGAAGGTCCTATGTGTACACGGACTTCCTGAAGAGAACATGGTGAGGCCGTGTACCTGGATAGCCTGTGTATGGGAAGGTCCCACGAGGGGACTGGATTCATGAAGAGCACAGGGTGAGACCATGTGTGTGCAGAGTCTGTGACGGCACTGCGTTGGAGAAGCTACCGACCTTCTGAGGGTCTGGAACTGTCGGGAATACACTGGTCGCAAGGACTGTGATCCCAGTAAGGCATCTTCCCTGGGAGAAAGGACTGACAAGGAGTCAGTGTGTGGAGCAGGAGCTCCTGTAAGGCAACTCCAGACAAGGGGGTTATGGTAACGGCAGACAAGTAACTGCTATTGGAACAGACTGTTAGTGCCTATTATGTTCTGTGTACGTTAATGCACTGTTCGGCGTTCGGTCACCCATGGTAACTGAACAGTTGGAAGTCCGGCGTGATTTTAGCGACTGTGATGTAAAGCAGTGTATTATGGAGTACTATGGACTATGTGAGGTCTGTGATGTGTAATATGACCCACAGCGGTTTATGCTCTTTAAGTAAACCGAATAAGACTGTTTAAGTGAGAAACCGTGCGCTGTGTGCCTTAATCCCGGTGCAGAACTGAAGACTGAACTAGATGTCAAACCATGGTAGGTTGAATATCTCCTTTCTTCATCTATAGCGGGCATGGCTTAAAATCAGCTGGAAGAATGTCTCAATCAGCAAGTGGCAAATGACAGATAAGTGTAAGCTACAGTTGTGTAATGTGACATGTCACCTGTGGAACATGTGTCCTCCATGTGAGTGGCATTGCAAGTTGTTGTCATTGCAAGGAGGTGTCATATGTGTCAGTGTTGCATGTGAGGCTTGTGTCCAGTGTATTAGTTAGGTGTGGATCTTCTGTCTTGAGTGTGAATGGGGCTTTACCAGCGCATGGGCACTATACATGTCACAAATGTGCCAGAGGCTGCAGACCAATGCACTGCATCTGTCTGCAGAAGGTCTCAGCAGTTTGCTTTAGACACTTCTCCCTGGTCCTTCTGACGCTAGGAACCAGTGGCCACCTCCCCCAGCTCTAATGGTCACACCTGGATCTGGGTGTTTATAACTACCAACTTGCCGTTGGGAGTTGCGGGTGATATTTTCTATTTGCACTTCTCTGTTGAGGCTTGGAGCCGTAGTAGTCGACTAGCGTCCTCTTTGGAGTTTGGAGGGTGTCAGTGTTCCTCTCTGAGTCTACTCAAGCTAAGTGTCTCCCTTGTTTCGTCTATACTAGTTGTCTTTACTGTTAGTGGGGTTTGTCCAGCGTTCACCCCTTCCTTCCCAAAGCAGGGTTTACCGCTAGGGTCTGGCAGGGAATAGGTATCCTGCTCGGCGATAGGTGCGGAACCTATTTAGGGTCTCTTAGGGAAGACAGGGTGATGTTAAGGGCCTGTCACACTTAGCGATATCGCTAGCAATATCGCTGTAACGTCACTGGTTTTGTGACGTAGCAGCGATATCGCTAGCGATATCGCTATGTCTGATACTTACCTCCGACCGGCTCCCCCGCTGATTATCGCTGATTGCGCGAGAACGTCCTGGACCGTTTCTCGTCGGGCGCTTCCTGCTGGGCTTCCAGTGGCACCGAAGAGCGACGCTTGGACGCGGGCGGGAGGACGTCAGGATCGCCTCGTCTGACAGGTAAGTAGCAACCCCCGACCGCTGCTATGTCGCTGTGAGATCAGCCTGTGTGGGGCAGCTCGTTAGTGACCACATAGCGATGCACCAGCGATCCTGACCACGTCATATCGCTGGTCGGGATTGCTGGTGCATTGCTAAGTGTGACAGTACCTTTAGATCTGCCTAGAGGGCTCCACTCCCCACTTCCCTAGTGCTGGGCCCCCCTTCCCCTTATCCCTTTGTGTTGCACTTCGTCTGTCCTACACTGTGCATGACAATACGTCCTATGTTTGTGATAACATGTTGCCAACATTTAATTAAAGCTTTTGTGGCACATGTCCTATGTGTAAGTGAACGGCACATGGTATGTGACGCATTAGTGATTCATGTGTGTCGCATGTCTAATGCGTCGTGCATGTGTCCAGCATACAGAGCAAATGTGATTTAGAATTGTTATTTTTTGGGAAATACAAGTTTGTACCAAAAAATACGTCAGAAGAGTTGTCCTGTTTTGGTAATATTGATGGTGTTAAGTAGAGACTGATTTTTGTTTTGCACTGAAAAGTGACTTGAGGCTCATTGCGTGACCTATTGAACCACATTGTTTGCCTGTTGTGGTCTTCCTTGTTTTAAGCATTTCAGTTAGTGTTTACTTGAGATTTAATTAGAACTTTATTGAGTTGTTTGTCAATGTTGTAGTTTTCATATGCAAACTTGTTACTCATAAGAAACCTATTAAAGAATTGGTCTGGGTTTAATTTAAAGAAATATGTGACTAGAAAAAACATTGTGAATGTGTGAATAATGATCAGGCCAAACTGAGTAATTTTCCAAACAATTCCTTCTGTATCACTGCACAAACCTCTTAAGCTCGTTATATAAAGGGGTTGTATTTTTTTAATTAACCCACAACATTGATGCCAGGGAAATAAATGGCAAACCCATGTTGTTGGCAACTTTCTGCCCAATATAACACAAATGGCAAACCCATGTTGTTGGCAACTTTCTGCCCAATATAACACAGGATCTCCCTTTATGACACCCTTATGTAAAGAGGTTGTCTTCATGAGATAATCCATTTCTTTGGCATCAGATTTATGCAAAACACAGCCAATAGTTACTGTTATGCGCAGGAACAACGACTCTGTAGCAGCTCACATTGTACCAGTAAAAGCACAGTCACAGACGCACTTTGCGGAAGCCACCACTGCTACACAAGTTTTTATGGACCAGGATACCCTTCACCCACTCCCTGAAGGAAGAAGGGAAGAAGGTCTTTATAGATCCCTTCTTAGACTGCTGTTGTAGGGTAGCTGGCGTCTGGTGACGCGGACCATGTGGAGTCGGGTACATGAGTAAATCCAAATCTAACAGCATAAAAACCAAATGAAAACCAAACCACAGGATAATAACTAAAAAGAAGAATCAATAATGACTGTTAACAGCTACTGAGAAGCAACCAGAATGAAGCCAGGCATGGCAACGTCCTGCGATTTCTGGCAACCGGTAGACACAGTGTCCCATATCTCCTGGGCCGCAAAACAAGGGTGAAGCGCTGCTTCCCGTGTTCCCTCATGGATCTCCTCATCCACACATGAGGCACCACAGTGTGCAGTCGCATCACTCAAGTGCGCGGTAGTTCCGCCCCCAAAGTGTGAACAGACCAGCAGAGCAGTCTGGAAACTGGAGGAGGAAGAGTGCGTCAATGGCAAGTATTCCTAACAGTTACTAAATATGAAATCTGACTTATTGTGATTTATCTATGAATATTAGTTCCCAACAACTTTAGAAATATATTTAGTTTAAAACCTAACACAAACAGTTATCCTGTGTCAAACATAGAACACTAAAGCATCATATTGGATCTACATTTGCTTTTTATTTAATCCAGAGCTATGTTGAAGTTGTTTTTGTCAGATATATATGGAATTTTTAAAAAAGATTTTGCTTCTAGTCACAATACCTCCATAATACTGTTTTTTTTAAGTACCCTTTAGTGGCTGTAGTAATCGCAGGTACGCGGGATGCAGTGATGAGACGGGAGATCGGAAGAACTTTAAGATGTAACTTTTATATAAATATAGATGACTATAGGGGCTATCTCGAGCAACCAAACAAGCTAACAGCAGTTATCCTAGCAGGGATCAAAACAAGAATACACTGGTGACACAAACACGACTAACCCGGCAAAGACCGGTCACTATAGGGCCGCAGTATGGCCGACAACGGGTCCAGAATGTTAACTACAACGTGTCACTTATCCTCTCCGACGTCCGGCAGAGCGATGGTCAATGATGCTTGGGCGTATCAGCCGCTGGGCCCAGCCGACGAGGATTTGGTGGAGACTTCGGGCGTTCCTACGCCCCGGCGATGTGGGGGCACAGCAGGCCCCTGAAGAGTTCCTCTGCGTCACACCTCCCGGCAGCAGAGAGACCACACCCGCGGGGCGGAGCCGGACGGTGTCTCTTCGTTGGATAGCTTGGTGCTGTCTCCCTTCTGTTAGTGGTGAGTCTCCCTTCTGTCTCTCCCGTCGCTGCTCTGCTCTCCTTGCTCTGGTTCTGGCTCTCGCTCTGGCTCTCTGGTGCCCTCTAGCTTCCTCCCTTCTCCTCTCCTGCTGCGTCGACTGACTCCTGCTGGCGTCCTCAGCCCCTTTTATAGTAGCTCCTCCCCCAACCTTTCTAGAATTCTCTGCGGTCCACCCCCAATTGTGTCCCCCAGAAACAGTCTCCCTAGGAACCTTGGTGACGGCCCCCTTGGTTCCGGCCCAGATACACAGCAGGGACTCCTCCTCCTACCTGGCAACCAAAGTGCCTACATTTGAACAATACAAATCTTTAGTGCTTCCATGCAGGCTTCATGTACATGGCTCAGCTGTGTCATTGCAGCCTAAAGATGATCATATACTATTAAATGACAGTATTATACCAATAGTCACAGTGCACTCTATGGAAAGGCTCGGTTCCGTATCATCTGTGCTGGGTCCTGTCACTTCTGTTCCTGCTTCAGCAGCTAGTTGGCACTGCACTTTGTTGCAGTTTTTGCATAACAGCATTGGTCCTGTTTAATTTCTGGGACTTTTGGTGCCGCTAGTTCAGGGAGATATGGGGATTAAGTATCTACGGAGGTTAGCCACAGTGCCATGGGCTTTAAACTTCTTGATGACACTGCGCACGGTAGACACAGGAACATTCAGGTCTTTGGAGATGGACTTGTAGCCTTGAGATTGCTCATGCTTCCTCACAATTTGGTTTCTCAAGTCCTCAGACAGTTCTTTGGTCTTCTTTCTTTTCTCCATGCTCAATGTGGTACACACAAGGACACAGGACAGAGGTTGAGTCAATTTTAATCCATGTCAACTGGCTGCAAGTGTGATTTAGTTATTGCTAACATCTGTTAGGTGCCACAGGTAAGTTACAGGTGCTGTTAATTACACAAATTAGAGAAGCATCACATGATTTTTCGAACAGTGCCAATACTTTTGTCCACCCTCTTTTTTATGTTTGGTGTGGAATTATATCCAATTTGGCTTTAGGACAATTCTTTTTGTGTTTTTTCATTTAGGACAAATTAAATGAAGATAATCATAACAAAGAATTTGTGTTTGCAATCATTTTCAGGAAGAAACTGAGTATTATCTGACAGAATTGCAGGGGTGTCAATACTTTTGGCCACAACTGTATATATATATATATATATATATATATATCTCAAATAAGATCTTCTTTTGACAGACTTAAAATACTACCAGACACAAAATTGCCTATTCACATACAGTATACATAAAAATGGTGTCAAAATGCTATCCAATCACCCAGTTTCTAGCACTGGCATCCCTGCATGCTTTCTTCCTCCCCGGCAGGGACCACAACTCTCTCGCCACCGTGGCCCCCATCCCGCACTTCCTCCTCCTGCTGCTGCCCGTTGTCACGATCCATTTTTGGATCTGTGTCAGTTTGGGCTGCTCACATTTAAACTTTTTTCCTTTCTGGCCATCGGGGGTTAATGTCAGTTTTTTCCCCGGTGGCCGCTGGTGTTACTAGATGTTTAGTTAGTCTGCTGGTGGTGACCACTTCCACCTTCCTATATAAGGTCACCTGAGGCATCAGCTGGGGTTGGTGATACACTTCCTTTTGGATACCAACCGTGGTGAAGACAGGAGCTGGCTGACTGCAGAGGTGCTTCAGCTGTATGCTGATCTGGAGCCTTACTCTGCTGCACGGTGCATTGCCAGCAGAGAAAGCTAAGTGTTGTGTATCTTACCTTGTCTGTTATCTTTCCTAGGTGTTATATTAGTGCAGTGGTGGGACCAGTGTCTGCACTTACCAATTGCTTATTGAGCGATAGGTGCAGGGCAAGTGAGGGCTAAGGTATCCTGCTCGGCGACAGGTTGAAAGAACCTGTATTGGGACGTCAGGTTAGTCCAGGACTCAGCCGCAGCAGAGTGCAGGAGGTGTCCCTTTCCCACTCCCTATAGCAGGGCCCACCATTGTAATTGTGTCCCCAGTGTCCCCTTGTTTGTCTTGCTGTTTAGTGACCGACCGGTCGTTGGGTCGCGTCACACAGGGCCAATCACATATCATGATATTATCACCAACCATCCCATTTTGTCTGGGGAGCCATGGCCCAAATGCAGGCCTTTGCCCAACTGCTTCAGACCCTCACTGATGAGCTTAGGGTGCTGCGTGGTGAGGTGGTGCAGCAGCTGCAGCAGTTGGTGGGGTTTGGGGCCTTGGTTCAGGTGCAGGCTCAACCAGAACCCAAGATATCTCTCCCTGACAGGTTTTCTGGAGGGAGAGATACATTTTTGGTTTTTCAGGAGGCCTGCAAGTTATACTTCAGGCTCCGTCCTCAATCATCAGGGAGTGAGGAACAACGGGTGGGAATCATTATGTCCCTTCTTAAGGGTGATCCCCAATCCTGGGCCTTCTCCCTGCCTGTCGATTCACCATCTCCACGATCAGTGGACGAGTTTTTGCGGCATTGGCGCTGGTGTATGGAGATCCTGATGGCGTCTCCCTGGCGGAAACCCGACTCCGTGAGATCAAGCTGGGAGGCCGGCCTGCTGAGGAGTACTGCTCAGAGTTTAGGAGGTGAGCCACTGATACACAGTGTAATGACCCTGCCCTTAGGAATCATTTTGTGCAGGGTCTGCCCCCAAAGTTGCAGGATACTCTGGTGCAGTACGCCGCCCCCAGGTCGTTGGAGGCCACCATGTCCCTTGCCATCCGGATGGATAGACGCCTCAGGGAGAGGCATACACCAAATGTGCCCCCTGTAGTCCTTGCTAGGGAGGAGGACACACCAGTGCTGACGGACGAACCCATGCAGGTGGGAGGAGCTAGTTCCCAAACGGTGTCACCTGCGGTTCGTCGTGGTGTGGGGGCATGTTTTTACTGTGGTCAGACTGGTCATTTTATCGGGGTCTGCCCAGCTCGCACCAAAACATCTCTACCACCTAAGAAGCCGCGTCCCCCTGGTCATGTGGAGGGAGGCCACCAGGGAGTGTATATTTCCTCCATTTTTTCCCCTCAATGTACCTTGTCAGCAGAAGTGGTGATTGGCGGGGTAACTGAGGGTATACCGGTACTTGCGGACAGTGGAGCTGGAGTCAATCTGGTGGATGCTCACTTTGTCCAGACCCATGGCCTGAGGTGTAGGACGCTAGCAAAACCCCTAAGCGTCCAGGCCATTGACGCTGTCCCACTGATCCAGGGGAGGTTGACACAAGTCGTGGATAATATACATCTGCGTATAGGGACTCATCATGATGAGTCCCTGTCATGCTATGTCTTGGGGGGAATGCCATCATCTATCGTTTTAGGCCTCCCTTGGTTGAAAAGACACAACCCGGTCATAGATTGGCGGTCTAGGGAAGTAGTCAGCTGCGATCATGTGAGGGCTGCTGCCCAGGGGCTACTGTCTCTGCTGTCATTCTACAACCATCCCCTTCTTCTCCAGTGGGGGCAGCAGAGGTGCTGCCATGGAGTAGGGGCAAGTCTCAACCCTCACCATTAGCCAACCCTGAGAGGCGGAGTCCTCGTAGGAGGAGGGTGGTGGGTCCGTCTCTGAATTGTGGGGGTGTGAGTGCTGTGACACAGGGGGACGCCTCTTTTGTCAGTTCCTTAAAGAGTTCACCATCTTGTGGAAAATGTGTGCATGGCAATAAATGTTCAGGTCCGGACCTGTGTGTGAACGAGTATGTATGGGTGTCCACCAAAAACATCCAGTGGAAGTGTGCTGCTGGGGTCTGGAGTTCTCTGGTCTGGAGTTCTCGGGTGTTCGTGCCGTGTCGGCCATCCTCAGCCCGGGGACTTACCAGCTGAAGTTACCCCCAGTAATGCCCATACTCAACTCATTCCCCAGGTCAGCACTCTAGAGATTTGTGGTGCCTCCGGAGCATACGTTGTCACCTCCATCAGCCGACGTTTGCCATGAACCTGAGAGTCAGGTGGTTGCTGAGGTGAACTCTGATGGATCTAGGCATCCTCACTGTAGGTGGTTTTCTGATGAGGTGCGGTGTTGAGGGTCCAGAGGCCTCTCATTGTAAGGGGGGTACTGTCACAATCCATTTTTGGATCTGT
This sequence comes from Dendrobates tinctorius, assembly GCF_039654945.1. Taxonomy (NCBI): domain Eukaryota; kingdom Metazoa; phylum Chordata; class Amphibia; order Anura; family Dendrobatidae; genus Dendrobates; species Dendrobates tinctorius. The sequence goes on along the minus strand of NW_027361834.1, from coordinate 2,333,322 downwards.
GTCAGTTTGGGCTGCTCACATTTAAACTTTTTTCCTTTCTGGCCATCAGGGGTTAATGTCAGTTTTTCTGGTGTTATTAGAGGTTTAGTTAGTCTGCTGGTGGTGACCACTTCCACCTTCCTATATAAGGTCACCTGAGGCAACAGCTGGGGTTGGTGATATACTTCCTTTTGGATACCAACCGTGGTGAAGACAGGAGCTGGCTGAGTGCAGTGGTGCTTCAGCTGTATGCTGATCTGGAGCCTTACTCTGCTGCACGGTGCGTTGGCGGCAGAGAAAGCTAAGTGTTGTTTGTCTTACTGTCACGCCGCGCTCACCTGGGGACGTCATCGCTCCCGGAGCCGCGGTCACTCCGGGGGTCCCGCCCATGTTATGTGTGCGCTTGCGCTCTCCTCTCAGTTCGGCCTCCAGGTACATCCTCTCTATGGTCCTGGAGGACTTGACCCGGAAGCCCAAGCGATCATGTGCTGTATCAGGCTACCTCTTCCTAGGGGAGGTGCCTGATTATTGTTGTGCTTCCTGGCTTGGTCTGCTGTGTCCCTGCCTGGCTGTGCGCTGTATTCGGGTCCTCTGTCTTACACTCAGCTGTGCCTCCTGGCACATACTCCGATCCTGTGCTCTGTCTTATACTCAGTTGTGCCTCCTGGCACACACTCTGATCATGTGCTCTGTTTTACACTCAGCTGTGCCTCCTGGCACATACTCTGATCCTGTGCTCCATCTTATACTCAGTTGTGCCTCCTGGCATACACTCTAATCCTGTGCTCTGTCTTATGCTCAGTTGTGCCTCCTGGCACACACTCTGATCCTGTGCTGTCTTATACTCAGTTGTGCCTCCTGGCACACACTCGGACCCTGTTCCTTGTCTTATACTCAGTTGTGCCTCCTGGCACACGCTCTGATCCCGTACTCTGTCTCTTACTCAGTGGTGCCTCCTGGCACACGTTCCAATCCTGTACTCTGTCTTATGCTCAGTTGTGCCCTCTGGCACACACCCTACTCCTGCACTCTGTTATACCTCCTGGCACACCTGCTGCCTGACTCAGTGCTCTGACGTGCTCCTTTTGCACGCATCCTGTTTTGCTCACACCCGGACGTACTAAGTCGCTGCACGCCATACGTGCTCTCGTGTACACACCTTATGTTCCCGAGTACACCCAGTACCTTCCTGTATACCACGTGTTCCCGTGCCCACGTTTTACACGTTCCTGCAGACACACTCACTCGTGTCTCCTGTGAGCCGGCCGCCTGGTGCCAGCAGTTGTGGTACCTCACCCCCTGGGGCTTGCCCCTGACACTCCCTGTATAGGGAGTGGTCTTCACTAGGTCAGCTCGCCCTGGGAGGGTTGGTGTAACAACCCAGAGGGTCCACTCCAGGAGTCGTCACACTTACCTTGTCTGTTATCTTTCCTAAGTGTTATATTAGTGCAGCAGTGGGACCAGTGTCCACACTTACCAATTCCCTATTGAGGGATAGGTGCAGGGCAAGTGAAGGCTAAGGTATCCTGCTCGGCGACAGGTTGAAAGAACCTGTATAGGGACGTCAGGTTAGTCCAGGACTCAGCCGCAGCAGAGTGCAGGAGGTGTCCCTTTCCCCGCTCCCTATAGCAGGGCCCACCGTTGTAATTGTGTCCCCGGTGTCCCCTTGTTGCTCTTGTTGTTTGGTGACCGACCGGTCATCGGGTCGCGTAACACAGGGCCCGTCACATATCGTGACACCTGTGGTCTGAGCATGGCTCGCTGATTCTCGGTCAATGTGCTTAGGGCACATTCATTCCCTCCTTAAAGGGACTGCACGTGCCGTCCTAAAGTGTTCCCAGCCACAGCCAGCACAGTGGTTCCACCACTTCTGTTACAATTTGCTCAGGCCATGGAATTTGCTAGCTTTCAATCTTCCTCTATCTCCTATCTGTACCAGGAAGTCTCCAGCCAGAAAGGCCAACAGGACAAAATCTTCTCATAACTGTGGACAGTGACCACTGGCATGTCATTTGCGGCCGCATCCGCTCCTGTTCAAGCTGTGGCAACCTCAGCCATGACTCACCAATCTACCAGCTATGTTCCTGGTTCAGGACCCCATAAGTCAGCTCCACCTCTTTATGACGGTGATCCTACTCTTTGCCGTGGGTTCATCAATAAATGCATGCTGCACTTTGAACTCTTGGCACATTAGTTCGCTTTAGACCGGGCCAAATTGCATTTATCATGAATGATCTTACCAGCGAAACTCTGGCATGGCTCCATCACCTATGGGAGAGAGGGGATCCTTTTGTCTCCAACTCCAGACTTTCTTAGAAGCCTTCCGCAAGTTCTTTGATGAGCCTGGCCGCACAGTGTGCCAGTACACTGTCCAATTCCATACCCTGTCCACCAAACTCACCTGGAACAACAAGGCAATGGTGGCCACGTTCTCTGAGGGTCCTGCTGGGAGAACTAAGGAGTAGCTAGCCGGTCATGATATTCCTACCTCGTTGGATAACCTGGTGTCCTTGCCTACCCAGATCAACAGCAAGTTTCAGGAACTCTTCAAGGAGGTGACCAGCGAGAAAAGATCTATGCTCTTGGCTCCTTCCTTCCAAAGGCCGATTATGTTGCAGATCTCAGCTTTGACACCATCATCTGAATCCATGCAAATCGATAGATGAAGCTCGCCAAGCATCATTAGGAGGTCCGTCATGCCAAGGGATGGTGTCTCTATTGTGGCAGTCCCGACCATTTAATTCACTCCTGCCCTGAAAAAGCAGGATCTCCATAGCCTAGGGTCTGTTGGAGAGGCGACTCTGGGCAAGCACTACTCCTCTCTTTCACTGATTTTGTCAGTATCTGTTACCTGTGACAACATCCATTTAGTTGAATCGACCTATCTGGACTCAGGTTCCACAGGAAAATGTATTCAACAGACCGTTGTGGACTGGTATCAGATCACCAACCAATATCCATCTTTAAGTACCATCAAGCCTGTCCCATCGTGGGCCTGCCATAGTTACGGAAACATGAGCCTCTCTTGGATTGGAGATCTGGAGAAGTGTTTCATTGGGGCCAAGCTTGTCATAAGAGATGTCTTTTCCCCATTCTTCCTGCATGACCTCCGGCTACGCCATCAAATTTACTTGACTTGCCTACCGCTTATTGGAGTTACACGGATGTCTTTGATAAAAAGGAGGCAGAGAATCTACTACCACACAGAGCATACAATTGCCCTATAAATCTCCTTCCTTTCTCTTCTCATCCACAAGGCCAAATCTAATCACTGTCACAGGCTGAGACCCGAGCCATGTCTGAATATATAAAAGAAAACCAAGCTACAGGATTAATCCAGAAGTCATCCTTCCCGGCGGGAGCGGAACTCTTGTTTGTAAAGAAAAAGGACTGCTCTCTTTGTCCCTGTATTGACTATAGGGGTCTCAAACATATACCAATCAAAAATAGATATCCTCTACCCCTCATATCATTGCTATTTGTTAGTCTCAAGGGTTCCAGAGTTTTTCTAAACCTGACCTGCGGGGGGCGTATAGCCTGATCCAAATTTTCCAGGGGGACAAGTGGAAGACTGCCTTCAACACCCCGGAATGGTTATTATGAGTATTGCGTAATGCCATTTGGGCTCTGGAATGCCCCAGCAGTATTCCAAGAACTGGTGAACGATATCTTCCGGGACCTGCTACACGTGTCTTGTGGTTTATCTGGACAACATATTGATGCTCTCTCACGATCTCTCAAGTTTGAAAAGTGCATCTCGAGCAGACATCTCTTCCATTCCTTGGGTACACTATCTTGGAGACTGGACAGAGGATGGATCTCGAGAAGGTGTCCACCGTCCTGAAGTGACCTTGTCCTGACAGGCTAATCCAGCGGTTTCTCGGATTCACTAATTATTACCTCCAGTTCATTCTGCATTTCTCTTCTCGGACTGACCCAATCTCTGCCCTGACCCGCAAGGGAACTAACCCAGGGTGTGGACTTCGGAGGATGAAAGTGCCTTTGTCTCCTTAAAACAGGCCTTCTCCTCTGCTCCAGTGCTGCACCAACCTGACAACAATAAGCAATTTTTTTTGCAGGTGGATGCATCTTCTACTGGGGCCAGAGCCATGCTCACTCAAAAGTCTCCTTCTGGCCGTATGGTGACCTGCGATTTCTTCTCCAAAGGCTTCTCGTCTCCAGAACACAACTACTTGATAGACAATCAAGAACTGTTGGCAATTAAACTAGCTATGGAGGAGTGGCGCTTTTTGCTTAAAGTGGGCACAAAAATGCAACACAGCATGTTTTTGTGCGCTGGGCGCAGCGCCAGCAAAATCATACCAGCGCACGACCAGCGCACGGTCAGCGTACCCATGCAGCGGCATGCGATCAGAGAACTGAACGGAGGGGACGTGGCCGGGGCGGGGCTTAGCGGCGGCCCTGCGCTGCGCCCGAGAATGCTAGTGTGAAATTAGCCTTAGCCTATCCGCATTCTGCACAGCGGCAAAATCCGCATCAAGCCAGGTGGTTTCTGTTCTTTGCCTCTTTTTATTTTATTCTTAATTTCTGGCCAGCGGACAAGAACATCAAGGCAGAAACACTTTGTAGGTCCTTTTTGTCTTCTGACCAGGAGGAAGAGTCTTAAAACATCATTGAGTCCTCGAAGATGGTTACTGTCTCTCCGGTGAATCTTTCCCGGATTCCATCCTTAAAGACCTTTGTCGCTGAACCTGATAGGAAGTGAGTCCTTCAGTGGAGCCACTAATCTAAATTGGCTGGTCATGCTGGACAGAAGAAAACAGCTCTTTTCATATCATGGCATTATTGGTGGCCTTCACTGAGCAAGGATATTGCAGATTTTGTTTCAGCCTGTCCCTCTTGTGCCTAGAATAAAACTCAAAAACAGTTTCCAACTTGTTGGTTACTTCCTCTCCCTGTCCCTGTACCATCAGCTCCCTGGCAGCACATTTCAATGGACTTCAGTACCAATCTTCCAGTATCGGCTGGATGTACCGTCGTCTGGGGAGTTGTTGATCTCTTCTCTAAGATGACTCATTTTACTCCACTATCTGGTCTATAGTCTGCTCTTGTGGTTGTCGAGAAATTTATCCAACATATTTTCCCCCTCCATGGGTTACCTCTTCATATAGTCTCTGCTAGAGGCATCTAATTTACTTCTCGCTTCTGAAGGGCTACCTGTAAACTAATAAATGTCACCTTAGGCCGGGGTCAGTCTTGCGAGAAACTCAGACGAGTCTCGCACATCAATACCTGAAACAGCTGCTGGCACTCGGACTGGTGTGTGCGGCTGCATAGAAATGCATGCAGCTGAACGCTTCGATCTGAGTGCCGGCGGCAGTGCCGGGTATTGACATGCAAGACTCATCCGAGTTTCTCGCAAGTCTGACCCCGGCCTTAGACTTCTCTTCAGCTTACTTATCCACAATCCAGGTAGAGTGGGACAATCAGATCCTGCACAATTTCCTGCAGCACTTAGTCAATGCTCATCACAGTGATTGGGTCAAACTTCTGCTTAGGGCTGAATTCTCATATAACAACCATGTGAGTGAATCCTCAGATAAATCACTGTTTTTTGTTGAGTACAGTCAACACACCAATATTCCGTTCCCTGTATCTACTACCACTGCAACATTCCTGCTGCTAAAACCCTCATCAGGGGCTTGTCTAAATCTGGGAGGAAGCCAAGACTACATTAACAAAATCTTCCAAACAGATGAAGAGACACGCGGACAAGAGACATCTGGACCCACCTCTGTTTCATCCTGGGGATAAGGTTTGGCTTTCTTTTAAGTATGTCTGCCTCAAGCTACCATTGTATAAGTTGGGCCCTCAGTCTATTCAAGGTTCTCAAACAGATTAATGCTGTAGCTTAAAAGCTCAAACTCCCAGCCAATTTACAGATCCCCAATTAATTTCATGTATCTCTCCTCAAGTCTATTTTCCTCAGTCCCTTCTTCAAGAATCCAGGTACCACTTCTGCTCCAGACAGCTCTGAGGACATTTTTGAGGTAGAGAATATTCTTGCCACACAAAGGGTAAGAGGAAAAACCTTTTTTCTTGTGGATTGGAAGGGGTTCAGCCTTGAGGAGAGATCGTGGGTGCCCAGTGAGAACATCCATGCCCCTCTCCTCCTGGAGAAATTTCTTGTGGACTTGAAGAAAAGGGGGCATAAAGGGGGGTACTGTAGCGCTGGTGTCCCTGCACGCTGCCCTCCTCCCCTGGCAGGAACTCACCGCTGTGTCCCCATCCTCCACTTCCTCCTCCTCCTCCAGCTGCCCGGGGTCTGCGCATGGCTCACAGATTCCTGGGCACTGTACATAGGGCGCATGCTCCCTCCTTCTTAAAGGGACAGGGTGCTCCATTCTAAAGTAGCCCCAGCCCTTTGCTGGGAGACACTTACTATGTAAGGCACCTCCACTAGAGTTTTCATTCTACTTTGTTGCATGTTTGCTAGTTTTCAGGTCCCCATTACCTGTCTGTACCTGCCTGTTCCTGCCTGTACCTGTCTTCCTGTATTTGCTGTTTCTTCCTGTATTCAAGCCATGCCTGCCAGTCCCTGCCTGCCTGTATATCAGTCATGCCTGCCAGCACCTGTCTCCATGTACCATGCCCAGTTTTTAAGACTACGTTCACACGTAGCGGAACTCTCGCAGAAATTACCGCTAGAATTCCGGATTCCATTCCGCGGGAAAATCGCATTTTAAATTCCCGCGATTTTCCTGCGGAAAAACTAGCATTTTGCAAGCGAAATCAGCTTGAAGAATGCTAGCGTTTTCCAAGCGATCTGGAGCATCTCTTGGAGAACTGATTGACAGGTTGGTCACACTCGTCAAGATAGGATGTAAAAAATAATAAAAAAAAAAATATATATTGCTATGCTTACCTTCCGGCGTCCCGTGCAGCCTTCCCGCCTCTCTCCACGCTCCCGGTCCCAGTAATCCTTTGCGAGAATGACCGCGATGACGTCCGTTCTCGCGGGATCGAGACGTCGCGACCCTGCGAGAACGGACGCCATTGCGATCATTCTCGCAAAGGATTACTGAGATCGGGAGCGTGGAGAGAGGCGGGAAGGCTGCGCGGGACGCCGGAAGGTAAGAATAACAATATTTTTTATTTTAAATTCTATTTTTTACAGGGATATGGTGCCCAGAGCCCGGAGGACAGTCTCCTCTCCTCCGGACCGTGGGTACCATCCGCAAATGTTCTGCTTACTTTTCGCATGGTGTGCACAGCCACATGCGGAAAGTAAGCAGAACAATGCATTCCTATGGGTGCGGGATCGCCGCGATTCCGCTAAATTAATAAGCATGCTGCGTTTTTTACCGCAAAGCGATTCCACCGCGGAAAAAAACGCAGCATTAGCACAGCATTGCGGAATCCCATAGGAATGCATGGGATGCTTATTTTTCGCATTTTCGTGGCAAAATTGCGCGTTTAAAAACGCAAAAAAAGCGCTACGTGTGAACTCAGCCTAAGTTTCCTACACAGCTGTTTCAGTTAATGACTGTGTTTCAATCTTGATATAAAAATAATCATTATCATCTATTTGGTTTATTTGGCTAGTCATACACCTGTCCCTAATCCTAAAAAATCTCTAATCTTTGCATGGGTACCTTGAAGAATTGATGCTGTTTTGAAGGCAAAGGGTGATAGCACCAAATATTGATTTGACTTAGTTTTCTTTTCGCTTGTATCCTAACTCCTTTTCTAGTATAATTGAACCACTATCTTTATTGAAAAAGCAGTTTATTTACTGCACATTAAAACAGTCATACTTGGCTTGTGAAAGATTCAAAATACTACCAGGAGTTAGGATACAACCAGACTTAAAGTTGCCTATTCACAAAAGTTGTATGCAAAAGATCTAGGCAGGTTTGGAAAAATGCTGAGAAGTAAGAATTCATAAATAGAAATAATTATTTAATTTCAGTAATTATTCTAACAATAGAAATGATAATTTCTGTAGGTAGTAATTACATAAAAGTAGGATGATGTTTGAGCAACAATAGGACAAATAATTATATAGTAAATAATCTGTACACTGATGCTAACATGCATACTTTAGTCCATATTGGACATTACAGTCATACAGTCTGTCCATAAACTTTGAATTACTCCGGACAGTGAAACAATCTTTGAATTAATATTTTTTAAAGAACGATCATTTCATCCCACTACCAAATGAATAAATCAATCCAGTCTGATGGTATTTGTGATCGGTCAGCTAAAACAATCATTTCTACTTAAGGTTTACCAGGAAAGGAAATAATGTGTTTTTCATCAACCAAAGTCTAATGTCTACTGGCACATAAGTTCTATATAAAAAACTAATCACTGAAAAATAAAACACAAAAGGCATTTCAACTTTTCCATAATTATATGTTTTCTTTCAATATTCCTTTCCACTTACTTTCCATTATTTGAAAGTGTATCTGAGTAACATAAAGTATGCTAACATAAACTGTTCTTAAAAATTCAATATGCATGTGTACTTTTCTGCCAGAGAAGAGCCGTAGCACTATGTAGTTTTATGTATATATTGCTGCTTCCGCTCCTGTTTTGCTCAGGGTGAAGATGTGATTGTGTGTCAAAGATTTTCACCTTTTATTGGACGATTTCCATTCCCTCTGACTTATTCACCAGTACCTTACTGGAAACTGAAGTCATAGTGCTGGAATGCTTGAAAGGAAAGAGAAGAATGTGAAGAGTTAGCTTTGCATTCCTTGGAAATGATATCTCTCAAATCTCGGTATTCTAATGAGAAAGTTGAGTTTTAACTTCTAAAAACATTTACCGTTGATGTTTACCAACAAAACGATTCTGTTAGGTTCTACAATATACTGTTTACATCTGAATCTAGAAAACTGGCTGGTTTTGTATTTCTTTTGGGATTAGAATGTACACTATGCAACATTGTGGTATGGGCTCAGTTATGACCAGGATGTGACATTCACGGAATTGATTTAGGTTCCCTGATTATATGAGTCATGGCGTAAGAGTATGAAAGTTCCATTGGAACAAAAAAACATTTATGAGAATAACTTTAAAACATGCAAGAATTTATTAAAGGGATTGTCCAGTCCTCCAGCTAGATATTTGGACCTGCCATATAAAAAATAAAAGCACATCTCATTTTGTTTGTTTCCTTAAAGGGGTTGTCAACTACTCAGGCCACACCTTTTGAATTAAATATTTCCCCCACGGAAAATAACAGCTTGTACATGCCTTCATGGCTGTGCCATTCCAGCAACGTCGGCAATGGATCTCCGGGGACTCGCGTGATGTTATAGGGAGATGGACCAGCCTAACGGTATCTCTCTTGTGTCAGGGCCAGAACTGTCGGGACTGTCACCATTGTTGACGGGGGAAGGACTTTCTGACTGGAAGAGACCTTTGCACCTGACTGTAGGGGGCGGGTATGGGATAAAAGGGACTGAGCACGCCAGAATGGGGCATTTGGCGGGAAGACAGCGTATGTTACAGGAGAAGGTTGACTCCCTCTCTTCAGACCGACGCTAACTATCAGGCACCTCTTGCATGCTCTCATCCCCGTGCAGACGGACTGTGTTCCATCAGAGACCATTACACCTGTCGTTCCTGGCATGACTTGGTCAAACCATTCTCTACCGCTGACTACTACCAGGCCGCGACACAGTGCTCACCAAACAGTGCACGCTGAAGCAGGTAGCGTGATTGCAGCCTCCCTTCCGGGACTTCATTCACCAATTGCTGTGCCGCAGATACCCACTCGAGCAGTACCCTGTTCAAGACCTAAAGACTACGCGTGGGAAGACCAGGATACGTCGCCTTAGTTAACAGACAGTGTTTCACCTTTCTCCAGGACCAGTTTGGGAGCTTCACGCATCAACTATGGTGCCATCGTGGGATTTTCCAGCCACCTCCGTCCGGGAACCACAGACTGATAAGTTTACCTGTTATTTGAACCCATACTATTGTTCTATACAACTGTGTTCCAAATTATTCTGCAAAAAGAGTTTAGGAGTGATAAGGTTAGAATTTTTTTGTTTGCCATTTAAACTCATTGATGGTGATGTGTGTCAGGGCTCTTTATATCACTGAAAGCAATTGCAGATACCTGTGCAAATTAGTTTGGCAGGTGTGTCCAAATAAAGGCAAGACTACTTAAGAAGGCTGTTCCACATTATTAAGCAGCCTACATTTTTTGCCAAAATGGGAAAGAAAAAGGAATGTGTCGGCTGCTGAGAAGCAACAGATTGTGGAGTATTTAGGTCAAGGCATGACTACAATCAACATTGCCAAGACACTTTATCGTGATCATCGCACAATCAAGAAGTATGTAGCTGATTCCCAGCACAAACGTGTGCGTGCTGTTAAGGAAAAATTGAGGACTCTTTCCAACAGGCAATTGCGTCAGGTTAAAAGAGCAGCTGCAAAAATGCCTTGTCATAGCAGCAGACACGTTTTTGAAGCTGCTGGTGCCTCCAACATCCCCCGAACAACAAGATGCAGGGTCCTTCAGAGGTTTGCAGCTGTGCGTAAGCCATCCTGTCGACCACCTCTATTCCACTGCACACAAGCAGAAACTGCTCCAGGGGGCCAAACGATACATGAAGACTGACTTCCAAACTGTTTTGTTCACCGATGAGTGCCATGCAACGCACAATGGTCCAGATGGATGGAGTGGAAGATGGCTGGTTGATGGACACCCCATGAAAACACGGCTAAGGAGCCAACAAGGAGGAGGTGGAGAAATGTTTTAATCTGGAATCATGGGGAGAGAGATTGTCGGCCCCTTTAGGATCCCTGAAGGGGTAAAGATGAACTCCATAATCTATGTGGAGTTTCTAAAACAGCACTTCCTGCCATGGTTCAAGAGGAAGAACCGTGCTTTCTGCAGCAAGATCATTTTCATGCATGATAATGCACCGTCTCATGCTGCAAATAACACATCTGCATCTCTGGCTGCTATGGGCATAAAAGAGGACAAACTTATGGTGTGGCCACCATCTTCCCCTGACCTCAACCCCATTGAGAACCTCTGGAGCATCATCAAAAGGAGTGTCTATGATGGCGGGAGGCAGTTCACATCTAAGCAACAGCTCTGGGAGGGTATTCTGTCCACATGCAAAACAATTGAAGCACAAACCATCCAAAAACTGACAAATTCAATGGACGAGAGAGTTCAGAAGCTTCTTTCGAACAAGGGGTCCTATGTGCAAATGTAACATCACCTAGAATAAAGTTTTGACTTGAAAACGGTTTGATTTCATTTTGTAATAAGCTGATAATGCTTATAATTTCACAATTGACCAATGTTTTTGTTCAAAATAAAAATAAAATGGTTGAAAACTCTGCTGTGCATAATAATTTGGAACATGCATTTTGAGTGTTTCTTATTTTTAAAAATATACTGTTTTCATAGGCAGTTTGTTCAAAAACATTGCAATTATACTAGAATATTAGATGACTGGAAAATAACAATGACGGTAATTCATATAGGTAATTTAGAGAAAATATTAGGAAATATTTTTTGCATAATAATTGGGAACACAGTGTAAAGCCCCCGTTACACACTGCGATATCGCTAGCAATATCGCTGTAAAGTCACCGATTTTGTGACGTAGCAGCGATATTGCTACATGTGATACTTACCTCCGACCGACTCCCCCGCTGGTTATCGCTGGTGGCGCGAGAAGGTCCTGGATCATTTCTCGTCGGGCGCTTCCTGCTGTGACGACGAGCGACGCGTGGATGAGGGCGGGAGGACGTCAGGATCGCCGCGTCTGACAGGTAAGTAGCGACCCCCGACCCCAGCGATGTCGCTGTGAGGTCTACCTGTGTGGCAGCTCACTAGCGACCACTTAGCGATGCACCAGCGATCCATATTGTTGTCGGGATCGCTGGTGCATCGCTATGTGTAACGGTACCCTAAGAGTATACGCTTTGTTCTCCCATATTCCATTATCCTCCCTCTTCCTGCGTGGAGTATTCACTGTTATAATAACGCTTTATAAACAACCCGTTAACTCTTGCTCTGCCTCCTGCTCGTCACTGCATCCTGCGTTCTTGCTAGAACCTTACATTGGTATGTCACATGAGTCCTGCAGTCAATCAGTGGCTGCTAATGATCAGTTTCATTCTAGCTTCCTTTGGACCAAATTGACATCTGGAAAAAGTGAAGGGGAGGGGGCATTTCAAATTTACCACTTTCTACAAACTTCCCATGGACACCTACTATGGTTCAATACTGGCTTTGTAATAATAAAACAACAAGTATTATCTAAAGTCAATACTGTCAAAGTTCGAACTGCAAAGTTAATGAAGACCATGGAGCGTCTTCTAGGAAAGTACTTCTTCACACCGCCATGGTTATGTTGGCACCAGGCCGGGTTCCCGGCGTGTAAGTTCACTCACCCGCGCTGCAGATGGTTCCTCTCTTCCTCTTGCTCCGCATGTTCCCAGCAGCACTTCCACCCATGTCTCTGGCCATGTTCTAAGGGCACGTGCACGTACTCCTGCCCTCTTAAAGGGCCAGGGCGTGCACTTGCTATTTCCTCCCCAGCTAATGGTTTTGAGGCATTATGTATATATTGCTTCCTCTCCACTGGGGAGGTGCCTGAGCAACCTTCCTGTTTCAGTCTATGTTGTGTAAGGTTGCATACCAGTGCAAGTTCTGCTTGCTGTACTCCAAGTACAAATCCTGCCTGTTGTACTCCAAGTACAAATCCTGCCTGTTGTACTCCAAGTACAAATCATGCCTGCGGTACTCTAAGAGCAAATCCCGCTTGCTGCACTCTGAAGCAAATCCTGTTTGCTGCACTCGGAATCAAATCCTGCTTGCTGCACTCGGAATCAAATCCAGCTTGCTGCACTCTGAAGCAAATTCTGCCTGCTGCACTCTGAAGCAGATCTTGCTTGCTGCACTCTGACACAAACTCGGTCTCTGACACAAACTGTCTGCTGCACTCTGATACAAACTTGGTCAGCTGCACTCTGATGCAAGCTCTGCCTGCTGCTCCATCCAGTCTTTCCTTCAGGTCCAGCTGCTGCGCGACTGTTGGTCTGCCCTGGAGTGGTACCTGGCGTTCATCGGGAGCCAAGTCTAACCTCACCATCAGAGGCTCTAGTAAATAGTCAGGTGATTGCTTAGTCACGCCCCTCCAGGCTCTCTGCGGTTCGTGGCACAGTGGATCCACAAACCACAATCGTGACAGGTTAAGCCATGTCCTTATTCTATATCTTCTGACTTTTACAACTAATAATAGACACTTCTCCAGGAGTTGTCTACCTTAAAAATCCTTTTCATGTAATATTTCTTAATTTATTACCTGTTCCTAATTGAATGTATTCTGCAGCACTGTACAGTGATTGTGAACGTTCACATCTGTCCAATATCCTATGGGGCTCACAATCTACATTTCACATTTTAGATGCACATAAACACACGCACATTGTGTTTGCTTTCATACAAGGTCAAATAGCATGGGAGGAATCCAAAGTGTTCGCATAGAATGCACTTAAACTTGATGGAGTTGAGAGGAGCTACAGTTGTGGCCAAAAGTATTGACACCCCTGCAATTTTGTCAGATAATACTCAGTTTCTTCCTGAAAATGATTGCAAACACAAATTCTTTGGTATTATTATCTTCATTTAATTTGTCTTAAATGAAAAAACACAAAAGAGAATGAAGCAAAAAGCAAAACATTGATCATTTCACACAAAACTCCAAAAATGGGCCAGACAAAAGTATTGGCACCCTCAGCCTAATACTTGATTGCACAACCTTTAGCCAAAATAACTGCGACCAACCGCTTCCGGTAACCATCAATGAGTTTCTTACAATGCTCTGCTGGAATTTTAGACCATTCTTCTTTGGCAAACTGCTCCAGGGCCCTGATATTTGAAGGGTGCCTTCTCCAAACTGCCATTTTTAGATCTCTCCACAGGTGTTCTATGGGATTCAGGTCTGGACTCATTGCTGGTCACCTTAGAAGTCTCCAGTGCTTTCTCTCAAACCATTTTCTAGTGCTTTTTGAAGTGTGTTTTGGGTCATTGTCCCGCTGGAAGACCCATGACCTCTGAGGGAGACCCAGCTTTCTCACACTGGGCCCTACATTATGCTGCAAAATTTGTTGGTAGTCTTCAGACTTCATAATGCCATGCACACGGTCAAGCAGTCCAGTGCCAGAGGCAGCAAAGCAACCCCAAAACATCAGGGAACCTCCGCCATGTTTGACTGTAGGGACCGTGTTCTTTTCTTTGAATGCCTCTTTTTTTCTCCTGTAAACTCTATGTTGATGCCTTTGCCCAAAAAGCTCTATTTTTGTCTCATCTGACCAGAGAACATTCTTCCAAAACGTTTTAGGCTTTTTCAGGTAAGTTTTGGCAAACTCCAGCCTGGCTTTTTTATGTCTCGGGGTAAGAAGTGGGGTCTTCCTGGGTCTCCTACCATACAGTCCTTTTTCATTCAGATGCCGACGGATAGTACGGGTTGACACTGTTGTACCCTCGGACTGCAGGGCAGCTTGAACTTGTTTGGATGTTAGTCGTGGTTCTTTTTCTAACATCCGCACAATCTTGCGTTGAAATCTCTTGTCAATTTTTCTTTTCCGTCCTCATCTAGGGAGGTTAGCCACAGTGCCATGGGCTTTAAACTCCTTGATGACACTGCGCACGGTAGACACAGGAACATTCAGGTCTTTGGAGATGGACTTGTAGCCTTGAGATTGCTCATGCTTCCTCACAATTTGGTTTCTCAAGTCCTCAGACAGTTCTTTGGTCTTCTTTCTTTTCTCCATGCTCAATGTGGTACACCCAAGGACACAGGACAGAGGTTGAGTCAACTTTAATCCATGTCAACTGGCTGCAAGTGTGATTTAGTTATTGCCAACACCTGTTAGGTGCCACAGGTAAGTTACAGGTGCTGTTAATTGCACAAATTAGAGAAGCATCACATGATTTTTCAAACAGTGCCAATACTTTTGTCCACCCTCTTTTTTGTGTTTGGTGTGGAATTATATCCAATTTGGCTTTAGGACAATTCTTTTTGTGTTTTTTTCATTTAAGACAAATTAAATGAAGATAATAATACCAAAGAATTTGTGTTTGCAATCATTTTCAGGAAGAAACTGAGTATTATCTGACAGAATTGCAGGGGTGTCAATAGTTTTGGCCACAAATACAAATGTAAATACATTAGGAGATGCAAGCCACTTTATAAATATGGCGCCTCTTCTGAGTGGACTGCCCCTCTGTGCACAGCGCCAAACATGCTACTCCAGTCATGGACTGCAATAGCATTTTTGCCATAAAAAAACACAGCAACTTTTCACAAATTGGTTAGGGGCAAACATGACCATGCTCCGACCCACCCCGACTCTGCCCCAGCTCAACCCATTTTGGTGGAAATATTCCAAAGTAGAGAGAAATAGACAAAAGTTGCAGATTTTTTTTGTGCAACTCTGCATTGCGAAAAAAATGCTTTCCTCCATCGTGGCTAATAAATTCGATTTTAAATGAGAGACATCCAGATACTTTTATTAACAAGATTCTGCATTTTTATTAGCGTGTATATTATTTTGCCTCTCATTTTGCACTGGTACTTAAAATTTTATTAATTGTCGAACTGTTAAACATAACATATGGGCTCTATATTTTATCCCTTTAAAAAACAGGATACAGCAATAGTTTTCTATAGGTTTTGGAACTGAGAAAGGGGTTAACCATACAGTTATATTGTTTAAATTGTGGCTGTTTAAAATATTTCCAGCACAGATAAATGTGGTTTCAGCTGATTCTTTCTCTTGTAAACATATCATTCTTTCCACTTCACAGCCAATATTTCCATCACTTCTGGAACTAAACTACAGATGGAGTAATAACGTGTAGACCACCTTCATGAAATATCATATCATTACACAGGCAGGATAGAGGCGAAATGCCTGAATAGTAGTATTAATTCATTTGACACGTCATAGAAATAGTTCAAGAACACACACAACTTCTACCACACACAAAGCAATAGCCGGATGGCTGTGAAATGTTCTCCAAGTCTACAATGTCACCGGATAACCAGAGACAGACTGTTCTCACATGTGCCTGCTGAATCCATCTGAAATAATATAAATTAATATTTTGCACAATATGATAGGCTAATTTATAAAATATAGTCACAATGGACACAGTCATTGGATGGTCTTGCTAAAACCTAAAGGTTTGGATGCAGGGCTGCCATCAGGGAATTACTGTCTTAGGCTAGTTTCACACTTGCTTTTTTTTGCAGCGCGTTTTTCCCGCAAAAAAACGCATTGAAAAAACGCATACATAAGCATACAACTGCTGCGTTTTTTTCAAGCATTTTTATGAGCATGCATGAAAAAAACGCAGCGTTTTTATGCGTTTGTATGCGTTTTTAGCGCGTTTTTACCGCGTTTGCGTTTTTTTCCAACATTTTTAGGTGGCCCCTCACACTACCCAAACCATGACTTTACTAACCCTAACCCTGACCCTAACCCTAACCCTAACCCTGACCCTAACCCTAACCCTGACCCTAACCCTTAACCAAATCATACTTAACCCTAACCCAAACCCTAAACCCTAACTAACCCAAACCCTAAACCCTAACTAACCCTAACCCTAACCCTGACCCTAACCCTAACCCTAACCCTGACCCTAACCCTAACCCTAACCCTGACCCTAACCCTAACCCTGACCCTAACCCTTAACAAAACCATACTTAACCCTAACCCTGACCCTAACCCTAACCCTAACCCTGACCCTAACCCTTAACCAAACCATACTTAACCCTAATCCTGACCCTAACCCTGACCCTAACCCTAACCCTGACCCTAACCCTTAACAAAACCATACTTAACCCTAATCCTGACCCTAACCCTGACCCTAATCCTTAACAAAACCATACTTAACCCTAACCCTGACCCTAACCCTAACCCTGACCCTAACCCTAACCCTAACCCTGACCCTAACCCTTAACAAAACCATACTTAACCCTAATCCTGACCCTAACCCTGACCCTAATCCTTAACAAAACCATACTTAACCCTAATCCTGACCCTAACCCTGACCCTAACCCTAACCCTGACCCTAACCCTAACCCTAACCCTAACCCTGACCCTAACCCTTAACAAAACCATACTTAACCCTAATCCTGACCCTAACCATGACCCTAATTCTTAACAAAACCATACTTAACCCTAACCCTGACCCAAACCCCAACCCTAACCCTGACCCTGACCATAACCCTAACCCTAAACCCCCTTAACTAACCCTAACTCTAACCCAAACCCCTAAATTCCATGGTTTAAAAAAAAAAACGCATATGCAAAAAAACGCATACATGAGCATGCCAGTGCGCACATATGCGCATCCATAGGCTATAATGGCCATTTTTAGCGCAAAACGTGCGCATATGTGCGCATGCGCTTTTTTGCAGGGCCAAAAAATGCAACATGCTGCGTCTGGAAAATCCCAACGCACACCCCAAAAAAACGCAGCGCATGAAAATCGCATACATGCGCTTACCAGCGCGCAGGTATGCGCACCCATGTTAAATATAGGGGAAAAAACGCATGCGCAGGTGTGCGTTTTTTTCCAGCGCTAAAAAACGCAAATGTGAAACCAGCCTTACTGTTGTATGGGGTTCGGTAAACAGCAGTACAGAGGGGGGCCCAGACCCCACCTTATGTTCACAAGGTCCCATCGTGCATTTAAGTGGTGTGCGCTGTGGAGCACGCTTTGGTGTTGGGGCCTGGGAGCTTTCTCGGAGCTCCACGGCCATCTAACCTTGACGGCTGAGCAGCTCCTGCTCCCTCCGCCTTCCCTGGACTTCCGGTCAGGTGATGACTTGTACGCATCGACATGTACAAGGATGCCAGAAGCAGGGGATCGCCAGTGAGGTAAGTATTAAAACCTTTTTTTTTAATTAGAAAATGAATTAAATGGGTGAGGGAGGGAAAGACACTGCAAATGAAGAAGTGAGGGGGATGGCAAATGATGAAATGAGGGGGATGGCAAATGATGAAGTGAAGAGGGCTGCAAATGATGAAGTGTGAGGGATGGGGGACTGCAAATGATGAAGTGAGGGGGAGGGGGCTGCAAATGATGAAGTGGGGGGATGGGACTGCAAATGATGAAGTGAGGGGGATGACAAATGATGAAATGAGGGGGAGGGGACTACATATGATGAATTGAAGGGGAAGGGGACTGCAAATGATGAAGTGAAGGGGATGACAAATGATAAAATGATGGGGGAGGGGAACTGCAAATGATGAAGTGTGGGGGAGGGGGGACTGCAAATGATGAAGTGTGGGGGGAGGTTGGACTGCAAATGATGAAGTGTGGGGGAGGGTGGACTGCAAATGATGAAGTGAGGGGGACTGCAAATGATGAAGTGAGGGGGACTGCAAATGATGAAGTGAGGACTGCGAATGATAACATAGTTAGCAAGGCCGAAAAAAGACATTTGTTCATCCAGTTCAGCCTATAGTCTGTCAGAATAAATCCCCAGATCTATGTCCTTCTAAAGAACCTAATAACTGTAAGATACAATATTGTTACGCTCCAGGAAGACATCCAGGCCTCTCTTGAACCCCTCAACTGAGTTCGCCATCATCATCTCCTCAGGCAGGGAATTCCAGATTCTCACTGCCCTAACAGTAAAGAATCCTCTTCTATGTTGGTGGAAAAACCTTCTCTCCTCCAGACGCAGAGAATACCCCCTTGTGACCGTCACCTTCCTTGGTATAAACAGATCCTCGGAGAGATATTTGTATTGTTCCCTCATATACTTATACATGGTTATTAGATCACCCCTCAGTCGTCTTTTTATCTAGACTAAATAATCCTTATTTTGCTAATTTCTCTGGGCATTGTAGATCCCCCATTCCCTTTATTAATTTAGTTTCCCTCCTATGTACTCGCTCTAGTTCCATTATATCCTTCCTGAGCACCGGTGCCCAAAACTGTACACAGTACCCCATGTGCGGTCTAACCAGGGATTGTACAGAGACAGTGTATTGCTCTCATTATGTGTATCCAGAACTCTTTTAATGCACCCCATGATCCTGTTTGCCTTGGCAGCCGCTGCCTGGCATGGGCTTTCCAATGAAGTGTGGGGAAGGGTTGACAGTAAATGATGAAGTTAGTGGGGAGGGGGACTGCAAATGATGAAGTGAGGGGTAGGGGACTGCATATGATGAAGTGAGGGGGGAAGGGGACTGTAAATGATGAAGTGAGGGGGAGAATGCGGGACTGCAAATGATAAAGTGAGATGGGAGGGGGACAGCAAATGATGAAATGAGGGGGATGGTAAATGATAAAGTGAGAGGAGAACAGGGGACTGCAAATGATGAAGTGATGGGGATGACAAATGATGAAGTGAGGGTGAGGGGGACTGCAAATGATGAAGTGTGGGGAAGGGGGGACTGTAAATGATGAAGTTAGTGGGGAGGGGGCTGCAAATAATGAAGTGAGGGGGAGGGGACTGAAAACGATGAAGTGAGGGAGGATGACAAGTGATGATGTGAGGGGGACTGCAAATGATGAAGTGAAGGGGGACTGCAAATGATGAAGTGTGGGGAAGGCGGGACTGTAAATGATGAAGTTAGTGGGAAGGGGAACTGCAAATGATGAAGTGAAGGGAGGATAAGGGACCTCAAATGATGAAGTGAGGGGGCTGTAAATGATAAAGTGAGGGGAGAGGGGACTACAAATGATAATGTGAGGTGTGAGGGGAACAGCAAATTATGAAGTGAGGGGGAGAGGACTGCTTATGATGAAGTAAGGAGAAGGGGACCATAAAAGATGAAGCTAGTGGGGAGGGGGAATGCAAATGATGAAGTGAGGGGAGAATGAGGGACTGCAAATGATGAAGTGAGGGGGGTTGTAAATGATAAAGTGAGGGGGAAGAGGACTGAAAATGATAAAGTGAGGGGGGAGAGGGGCAGCAAATGATGAAGTGAGGGTATGGCAAATGATAAAGTGAGAGATGAATGGGGGACTGCAAATGATGAAGTGAAGGGGGATGGGGGACTGCAAATGATGAAGTGATGGGAGAATGGGGTACTGCAAATCATGAATAGAGGGTGAGGGATATGGGACAGCAATTGAATTGAAGGTGGGGGTGGAGAGAGAAAATAATGAAATGATGGTGGGAGGTAGTGAGAGCAAATGATGACCTGGGGTGAGGGCAAATAGTGATGAATTTTAAGGGTGAGGGGTGTAAATGATGTACTGAAAGTAGGGGAGAGCAGTTGATAATAAACAGAGGGTGGGGGGCGGGAGAGAAGACATGACAATGAAATAGGGCGGAACGGGCATGTAAATATAATGAATTGGTGGATTGATAGGTAGAGAGTGGAGTGCGTTAAGCATGCAATGATTGGTAATGAATTGGGTGAAAGAGTACAGGTGATAATTATTTTATATATTAGGTGGAGAAAGTGGCTATGTATAATTAGTGGGGGCATAGTGGTGGATTATAATTTATATTTGGAATAGTGGGTTGCATAATAACCAATTATATATTAATGGTGGGTGCACGTCTGTATTCAGATGTGTAGTGTAGAAGAAAGGAAAAAATGGGGAATGTGCTCTAGGTAACTATGTATTGTTTTATGCAGAGACGAGTCCTGGCTGGAAGAAGTGATGGCGATCTGTGCTGCATGAAAAAGAAAAGCAAAGATGAAGGACTTCAGAGAAAGAAGTTACTGGTGAGTCAGTGTGTTGCCTGTACACTGACACTGTATACTATGTACAGGGCTCCTGTGTATAATATCACTAGTGATCACATCATTATCTGTACACTATGCACTATATACAGAGCTCCTGTGTACAATGTCTTTGGTGATCACAGTATTACCTGTACACTGAAACTATATAGAGAGCCCTGTGTATAGTGTCACTGTTTATCACTCTATTACCTGTACACTGACTCCATATACAGAGCTCTTGTGTATAATGTCACTGGTGATCACTGTATTATCAGTACACTGACACTATATGCAGAGCTCCTTTGTATAATGTCACTGGTGATCCCTGTATTACCTGTACACTGACACTATATACAGAGCTCCTGTGTATAATGTCACTGGTGATCACTGTATTACCTGTACACTGACAGTAAATACAAAGCTCCTGTGTATAATGCCACTTAGTATTGTGTCATTTTTATTAATGATCAGTATTGTAGTATTCGGTCACTATGTGATGATAATATGTGGTCTAGTTATGGTGTGGTGGTATTTGTTCCTGGTATGCAGTATTATTCGGTCACAATGTGATGGTAATATGTGGTCTGATCATGGTGTGGTGGTATTTGTTCCTGGTATGTGGTATTATTCGATCACTATGTGGAGGTAATATGTGATCTGGTCATGGAGTGGCTGTATTTCACCCCTTGTATGTGGTAGTATTCGGTCACTATGTGATGGTAATATGTGGTCTGGTCATGGTGTGACGGTATTTGTCCCTTGTATGTGTTACTAATGGTCATTTAAAAAAACATGTATGTGACTCATTCCGTTAAAGAAAAATAAATAAAAATATACCTAAAAAGAGTATTGGATATTTTAAGAAATTTTTAATAGGTTAGAGTAGAATAGACGATAAGCGCATCATTACCTAATTCAGCGCGAGTCTCCATTTAAAGCAGCCATGGAGCACATTATTCAGTGTCTTCCACAAGCTCGGTTGTGCTTTTCCCTGCATCTCGGTCTATCTTATCTTCACTAAAGGCTTCACCAGTGAGTGTTCTGTCTGCTGATTCACTATTAGGTTCCAGTTATGTTTTCGTCCACTGATTCTGTGTCAGGTCTTTATTTTATTTAAGTTATCTGGGACATATGACTTATAGCAGTAATTTTTTTTTCAGCCTTTACAGTAATTATTATTCATATTTGATTCACCATCTGGTAAAGTTGTCTTTTTACTTTACACAATTGTTGTTATCTTTGGATCTTTACTCTATTTCAATTATACTTACCTCTGTGATATTTACTTTATTAAATGATCAAGTCAAGCTCATGCTCTATCTGCTTGCTACTCCATTATGATGTATTAACTATTTATTTCTCAGTTCCTTTTATTTTATTACTTAGTTTTCTTATATATCCTATATGAGAGCCTTTCCTTTTCTTCTCTTTTTGTATTATGGAGTGATGTATAACGATTTATACAATTGTGTAATTCTATTTGTTTATCTGTTATATTTTAGTTCTGAGGAAGGCCATTTTAGGCCGAAACGTCAACTGCCTTAGTGGATCCTTCCTGCTTTTTTCTATGTGCAATAAATATATTATTTCAGCATCGAATATTGGAGTGCCAGCTTCTTTTTACTCAAAAAAATCATTTGGCTAGAACAAAAGCTGCTGGCTATGTATGTGATCTGGTATTCGATGGGAACTGTTAATGTCTGATTAGTGAGGACGTGGTGCAGAAGTTGAATTTTTCCAAGAGTGGGCGGTGGGACTGTGGAAGGTTCAAGGGGTGGAGGCGGAACTGGGGTGGAGCCTGGGTGGGGTCTCAAGGGGCCCCGTAAATTTTGCCAGTATGCGACCCTGAAATTCCTAGTGGCAGTCCTGTTTGGATGATTTCTCTACAATACACTTAGGGGTCTTTAGATAAGAAGCACAAGATATAGAGTTGATCCCTAACCACCATGGGCAGAAAAGTGAGGCTATTACCACATTATTTCCGAACCTACTATTTTTTCAGAACATTTTTATGGTTCCACTATGATCAATTGTGGGCACTTTGTGTAAAAGGGTATTTCTGCTATTAACATTTGTCACATAACCATAGGCTAGGAAAATAAGGTTTAGACAGAGACCACCACAACCGCCAGAATAAGGGGCCCCAACACACGGCTGTTGGGAAGTGTACAATCAGATCCCTTGGTGCTTCATAAAACTCTGTGAGTGAGAAGAACACATCCCACTACCCTCACTACTTGGCCGTCACTCCCTGTAGATGGGCTACAATCTCACAATTCTCGCCAATTCTAGACATACTGTAGGTGATAAATGTTAAAAGCTCTACTACATCTTTAACATAATACCTCAAATAAAGAAGAAATCATTTGACATTCAGACCGTAGGTGAAGATGCAAAATACATCTAAAGTGATTATAGTGGCATTTTTCCCAGATAAAATCAGATGAAGAATAAATATGAACAGCTAAAAGACAATATTTTCACATTACAAGATGCTACATTTTGCAATTACTGACTACACTGCCTATGTTAGAGCAATAATTAAAGGGGTTTGTAGCAGCGACTGGTGTTGTTTGTGAGGGTCTCAGAAGCATATTAGACCCCCTCTAGTGCCTTGTGGTCACAGCAGGACGCCTGTGAGTCACAAGGCAAGATAAAAGTAAGCATGAACCTGGTCAAGTTATTTGGCCAAGGCATTTGTTAATGAAAATTCGGTATTGGCTTTTATTTTTTAAACGGACTGCAGGAAGGTAGTGGGGTGGGTCCTTTTCCTATAGGCCAGATCTTACAAGTGGCCCATGGCCACAGATTCCAGTTTAGAGAAAAACCCTGCAGGAAGGGTTTGGGTGTCAGTGTGGAGTTTGTAGCAAGCGGAGCAGTCGGCTCTGCGAAAGCTCAGCCTGTGTGAGGGAACACAGAGCCAAGCAGAGCGAACTCCTGGCACCCTGGAGTGTGATACGGTGGTGCAGTCACCCTCAGCAACGTATTTAAGGACTGTCCTGTTATGGACGGCGGAACGCACCAAATATAAATAATAGTAGGTGCGTTCGCCGCCCGGGGTCCACCATGCGGTAGGTGACAAGACCGCTGCTGGACAATGGCAGATGCACCTAGTAGGTGCGGTACTGCGCTCGGGTTAACGTCACCCGAATGCTAAGAGCGGCTCCGTAAAAACACAGAGTCGCTTGGCGAACACTAAAGCAAAGGCGCGGGCCCTGTTAGCGTCACAGAGGCCTGCGTGTGGTGTCACAGCCGCGAACACCAATAGCTGCTGTTACTACAGCGCAGCGGCAGAGAAAGCCGCAAGCGTCGGCGCCGAGGACCGGGCGCCGACGGACGCTAGTGTAGGCGTGGAGCAAGTGGCTTGTAGCTTGCCACAACCCTGGAGCTGACTACACACACTCAGTCACCACTCGTAATATCAGAGGGTAAGGGTTTCATAATGAGTCAGACACCAGTCCATGCATCCACCACCATACACACATAGAATAATATGCTACACTAGCGCATGGCCGAGCCGCCATGCGGGCTTTTTATAGCCATGCGCTTCCGGGACCTTCCAGTACTTTGGGAAGGACCAATCAGATCCGACATAGGACCTGCACATGTGACCCCTGCTCTCCACTGAGAGGACAAGTTGCGGGCATGCCCAGTAGCACGGCACGAGGACTTAGCCTCTGGAGCAGTTCCCTGCAAAGCAGGTTGTGCTACCATTGCTGCACCAGAGGTGGCAGCAACATCCAGGCTCACAGAACGAGTCTGAGTGAAATTCCTGGCTCGCCGTGATTGCTGAGCAGGAGTCTGAGCGGTCGGAGGAGAATGAGAGACCACAGGATGTCTGGCTCTGGATTCCCGCTGTGCAGTGCCAGGAATCTGACGCCTAACATTACCCCCCCCTAGGGCCCCCCCCTCTGAGCATCGCCGCGATCAGGAGCGGTGCATGAATGTTTTCCACCGGCTCCCAGGTCCGAGCCTCGGGCCCATGACCCTTCCAGTCCACCAAATAAAATTTTTTGCCACGGACAAACCTGCGCCCCACGATGGCGTTAACCTCAAACTCATCAGACGATAAGTCTGATGACCCAGCAGATGACTCAGAAAACCGGACCATGTGAACTGGTTTGAGGAGGGACACATGGAACATGTCCGAAATGGCCAAATGTGGAGGAAGAGCCAGGCGGTAGACCACCGAGCTAAGTCGCTCGAGGACCTTGAATGGTCCAATGTATCGCGGTGCGAACTTGGGAGACTCGACCCGCAGTTTAATGTTTCGGGTGGAGAGCCATACCATGTCGCCAGGGGAGAAGCTTGGCGCGGGCCGCCGATGCGTGTCGGCGGACGCCCTCATCCTTTCTTTAGATGCTCGGATAGCATCCTGAGTGCGATCCCAAATGTCCCGGGCCTCCACTGCCCAGTCTGCCACCCTGGAGTCGGTGGAGGACACTGGCATCGGGACAGGGACGCGTGGATGTTGACCATAGTTTAGGAGAAAGGGCGTCTGACCAGTGGAATCAGCCACCGCGTTGTTTAGGGCAAATTCGGCCCAAGGTAGCAAGGATGCCTAGTCATCCTGCCTGGCAGAGACAAAATGCCGTAAATAGGAGACCAAGGTCTGATTGGCTCTCTCGACCAAGCCATTCGTCTCGGGGTGGTAAGCGGAGGATAGATTTAGCTCGATGCTAAGTAAACTGCAGAGCTCCCTCCAAAACCGAGACGCAAACTGGGGACAGCGGTCACTCACGATTTTGTCCGGCATGCCATGTAGACGGAATACGTGCTTAATGAACAAGGTGGCCAGACCTCGAGCGGAAGGCAGGCGTGCGAGTGGCACCAGATGCACCATTTTGTAAAAATGGTCGGTGACCACCCAGATGACCGTACTGCCACCAGACTTGGGCAGGCCAACTATGAAATCCATGCCAACCATCTCCCAAGGTCTATCCGCCACTGGCAGGGGAAACAACAGCCCCGCCGACCTCTGTCTAGAGGGTCTGTTCCGAGCACACGAAACACATGCTTGCACGTATTCCTTGACATCTCGAGCCATATGTGGCCACCAATATGACCTTGCCAGGAATTCGGTGGTCCGTTTAATACCAAAATGGCCACCCACCCTGGAGGCATGTGCCCAGGCGAGGACCTCCGGCCGTAGCTGAGGAGGCACCAAGGTCTTGCCCGGTGGTACCGACTCGAGAGCAACTGGAGCCACGGTCGTAAAACTCTCCGGCGGGAGAATTAACCGAGGCTCAGCTTCTCCTTCCTCCGCTGAGACCACTGAACGTGAGAGAGCATCCGCACGGACGTTCTCTCCAGAGAGGTAGTGGAGGGTGAAGCGGAATCGGGAAAAGAAGAGCGACCACCTGGCCTGACGGGAATTCAGGCGTTGGGCCGTCTGTAGATAGACCAGGTTTATATGGTCCGTATATACCTGAAAGGGAAACTGGGCTCCCTCCAGGAGATGTCTCCACTCAGAAAAAGCCAACTTCATGGCTAGCAGCTCCCTGTCGCCGATGGAGTAATTTTTCTCCGCCGGTGAGAAGGTCTTGGAATAGAAGAAGCAGGGATGCTTCCGACCTTGAGCATCCTTTTGATAAAGGACTGCTCCTGCACTGATGGAAGAAGCGTCTACCTCAAGGATAAACGGCTTATCCACATCGGGACGATGTAATATGGGAGCGCCAGCAAAATGTGATTTTATAGCCGAGAAGGCCATGGAGACCTGTTCTGACCAAGCATTGGGGTTAGCTCCTTTCTTGGTGAGAGCAACCAAAGGAGCCACCAGTGTGGAAAAGTGTGGTATGAACTGGCGGTAGTAATTCACGAACCCCAAAAAGCGCTGCACCGCTTTGAGGGAATGGGGTTCCTGCCAGTCCATTACCACTTGTAGTTTGGCAGGATCCATGGCCAGTCCCTGGGCCGAGATGATATAGCCCAGGAACGGCAAGGACTCCTGCTCAAACTGGCACTTCTCCAGCTTGGCAAATAGTGAGTTCGCCCGCAGACGGTCGAAGACCCTGCAGACGTCTCTCCGGTGGGTGGTCAAATCTGGCGAAAAGATGAGTATGTCATCCAGATAGACCACCACCGAGGTAGAGAGCATGTCGCGGAAGACGTCGTTGACAAAATCTTGGAAGACAGCTGGCGCATTACAAAGGCCAAAGGGCATAACCAGGTATTCATAATGGCCATCCCTGGTATTAAAAGCTGTCTTCCATTCGTCTCCTTCGCGAATGCGGATCAGGTTGTATGCACCCCGCAGATCTAATTTAGTAAAGATCCAGGCCCCCAGCAACCTGTCAAATAACTTCGAGATCAACAGTAGGGGGTATTTGTTTTTAACCGTGATAGCATTGAGACCTCGGTTGTCAATGCAGGGGCGTAACTCTCCGTTCTTCTTCTGTACGAAGAAGAACCCTGCACCAGCCGGTGACACAGATTTTCTGATGAAACCCCTAGCCAGGTTCTCCCGGATATATTGGGACATAGCCTCCGTCTCAGGGAGTGATAACGGGTAAACACAGCCTCGGGGAGGCTCTGTGCCTGGCAGGAGATCAATCGGGCAATCATAGGAACGGTGCGGCGGGAGCGTCTCCGCAGACTACTTAGAGAAGACGTCCGCATACTGGTGGTAGGGTTTGGGGAGCGCGGAGAGATCCGCAGGCACTTCAGTGGAACAACCTGAACGCTGCCCCTCAGGCACCTTCCCTCACAGTCCTTGCCCCAGCCCAGTATCCTCCCCGAAGCTCAGTCAATATGAGGGGAGTGGCAACGAAGCCAGGGAACTCCGAGGAGCACCTGATCGATGCCATTGGGCATAATAAGCAGGGACAGAGTCTCCTGATGTGAGGGTGAAATAGAGAGTCCGAGAGGGGCTGTCTGATGGGTCACCTGAGACGGTAACGGTGCCCCATTTACCACCCTAATGGTCAGAGCTTGGGAGAGTAACACCAGAGGGATAGCGTGTCTCTGGGCAAAGGTCGAGGACATAAAGTTCCCCTCGGCCCCAGAATCCATGGTGACCTCTGCCTCCCAGGTGGAGGACCCACTATCTAAAGTACCCCGGAACACCGGTTTGGGTGAAAAGGGTTCCACCTTTGATTGACCACCACCTACGGCCACTGAACCTGGTCGCCTTTTCGGCTGCTGAGGGCATGTGCCAGCCAAGTGGCCAAACTGTCGGCACTGATAGCAGCGCACAGAGCTTCGCATCGGACACGACTTAGTGCCGGTGCGAGACACCTCCATAGGCTCAGAGGAAGGGAGCTCCTGTGCGGGATATATCAGCGGCTCAGTAAAGGTGGGAGCCAAATTAACCCTACATCTGGATTACGCTCGTTCCAGCCCGCGCTCCGTGAAGCGGAGATCAATGCGGGTGGAAACGGCGATTAACTCCTCCAGACTTGTGGGAATTTCCCTAGTAGCTAGAGCATCTTTTACGTGCTCAGCCAGGCCTCTCCAAAACACCAGGACCAACACTTTGTCCGGCCACTCAAACTCGGAAGCCAGTGTCCGAAACCGGACAGCATGATGGCTAACCGAAAGTGACCCTTGTGTTAAGGATAACAGTTGGAGGGCCGTATCGTGTGTGACCCGTGGTCCCAAGAAGACTTGCTTCAGAGCCGCGAGGAACTGAGCAGCTCCCTGTACCACGGGATCATCACGTTCCCACAATGGCGTGGCCCACTGTAATGCCCGGACAGACAACAGGGAGACAATAAATCCCACCTTAGCCTGCTCTGTAGGAAACCGTGCAGCCAGCAACTCCAGCTGAATGGAGCACTGACTAACGAATCCCCTACAGGAGGCACTATCACCTGAAAACTTATCGGGGAGCGGGAGGCGAGACATTGTCGGCAAGGGCAAAAGTGTGGGCACACGTGAGACAGCCTCAGCGACTGTCTGAGCAGCAGCGAGCGCAGCATTCGCAGCTGAGTTGGTGCTCTCAATAGCCGCCAACCTGCTCTCCAGCTGCCGAATGTAGCGCTGCAGCTGCTGCACGTCTGCCATTGCCAGCCAGAACCTGGCGCTAGTGTAATGTTATGGACGGCGGAACGCACCAAATATAAATAATAGTAGGTGCGTTCGCCGCCCGGGGTCCACCGTGCGGTAGGTGATAAGACCGCTGCTGGACAATGGCAGATGCACCTAGTAGGTGCGGTACTGCGCTCGGGTTAACGTCACCCGAACACTAAGAGCGGCTCCGTAAAAACACAGAGTCGCTTGGCGAACACTAAAGCAAAGGCGCGGGCCCTGTTAGCGTCACAGAGGCCTGCGTGTGGCGTCACAGCCGCGAACACCAATAGCTGCTGTTACTACAGCGCAGCGGCAGAGAAAGCCGCAAGCGTCGGCGCCAAGGACCGGGCGCCGACGGACGCTAGTGTAGGCGTGGAGCAAGTGGCTTGTAGCTTGCAACAACCCTGGAGCTGACTACACACACTCAGTCACCACTCGTAAAATCAGAGGGTAGGGGTTTCATAATGAGTCAGACACCAGTCCATGCATCCACCACCATACACACACAGAATAATATGCTACACTAGCGCATGGCCGAGCCGCCATGCTGGCTTTTTATAGCCATGCGCTTCCGGGACCTTCCAGTACTTTGGGAAGGACCAATCAGATCCGACATAGGACCTGCACATGTGACCCCTGCTCTCCACTGAGAGGACAAGTTGCGGGCATGCCCAGTAGCACGGCACGAGGACTTAGCCTCTGGAGCAGTTCCCTGCAAAGCAGGTTGCGCTACCATTGCTGCACCAGAGGTGGCAGCAATATCCAGACTCACAGAACGAGTCTGAGTGAAATACCTAGCTCGCTGTGATTGCTGAGCAGGAGTCTGAGCGGTCGGATGAGAATGAGAGACCGCAGGATGTCTGGATCTGGATTCCCGCTGTGCAGTGCCAGGAATCCGACGCCTAACATGTCCTATTTCCCGGCTGCAATTCGGAGGACACCGTTGTGTTTTGCTTGTATGTTTGGACATTAAAGCTACGTTTCACTTTGAACTTTCCTGGGTCACTGCCTCATTGCTGCATAGAGTGGACACCGCATCACTACAGGGGTTATTTAGGACTATTTTATATTTTTGTCATAAAGACTGACAGACAGGTAGTTGCTAACTGTTCTGCTTGTAGCTGGCTCAGAGTGGTAGCGGACCACTCACGCTGGCAATTCTGCTGCTTCATTTGACCTCATATCAACAAAGCATATCTTCTTCTTCTGGGCTGCTCTGTCAATTGAGTGTTACTGCCAACATGATGCTGATTGATAGTCGGCTCTCCGTAGTTGGGCAGCAGGGAGCCGGCTGTCAATCAGCACAACATCAGCAGTCATGCCAAATGAACAGCAGAGCGGAAGAGTGACGTGACATCACCGAAAGCCACAGAATCACCAGCAGGAGCAGTCTGTGACAGTTTTGAGCCAGTAGAGATTGGCATCTGGCATAACAGGCAGGCAGTTAGAAACTACCTGCAGTTAGGCAGCGAGGAGCCGGCTGTCAATCAGAACAGCATTTACAGTCACGTCCTGTCAACTGAGCAGAGCGGAAGAGAAGCAGCTGCTCTGTGGACGTGACGTCACTGAAGGCCTCAGAATCACAAGCAGGAGCGGTCTGTGACTGCTCTATGCAAGCAGAGATCTGTGTGGGGCAGAACAGGCAGGTAGTTAGCAACTGCCTTTTAGTTCTTAGGCTCATAAAAGTCCCGTGTAACCCCTTTAAGTAAAATTTCCTTCTACTTTTTACTGTGCTATATACATTCGTAGATCACAAACCTTTGTAAAGATGTAATGCTGGTAAAATGCAAGTGGAATGGCACATCGTGATTTGAGCAGGCACCAGTATCGGCAGGATTTGAAAGAGAAAAATATTAATAATAACATAATTTACTTTGCATTAGTTCACAATGACCCGTTAGACTTCTACACAAAGCAAAATCGATCTGTGCTGAAAAATATGAATATGACTTCCTGAGATAGCGAGCCAACTGCCAGGACTGTATTTTTCATTTATTTTTTCTGAAGTTGGTCCAAAAAGACAACGATAGCTGGGTCCAGGAAAATGTTCTCATGTCTGCATGATGGGATACGAAGTTTGGAACAAAACTGTCAAACTGCTCACTTCTTTAGAAGGAAAATTGCCGAGCACTTCAAAGATTGAAGTCATTAAATCATGGAATTCCAGCCGTGTTATTTCAGAGAAAAAATATATTAAAACTCACTAGTCCATTCAGACGCTCAGGGACGTCTTTCACATTAATATATTCATGTAAAGAAATTCAGTGCAAATATAACTTGACTTTCAGTATATACTAAAACATCTGATGAAATATCTATTTTATTCTCATATTAAAGTGGAAGTGGAAAACTTGCTTTTAGATTATGAAGAATTCATATTACTATTTCGACACAAGATTAAAAAGTTACATTTCAATCAAGGGTTGCCCCGGATCCGACTATACGCGTATATTTACTCTTGCATAGTCCATTACTTATCTCCTTCGCTTCACAGCCATTTTTGGCCTTTATGACAGACTATTTTTTTATTCACTTTTTTATTGTTACATTTCAGGAACCGTAGTTTTTTTTTGTTATTTGGGTAAGGCAGCTGTATAAAGGGATTGTTTTTTTCAGGATGATTTGTATTTGTTAGTAGAGTCATTCTGTGCTACATATAACTTTTTATACCTTATAACTTACTGTCCCTATAACTTATACAAACTTTTATACAAAGAGAACTACACCAGGTAACATGATAATATCATGAAAATAGCACTAAATAGTGTCGCAAAGACCCCAAACGAAGGAAATAACCAACTCCATATAGATGAATTACCAAGGAGACTAAAATAGGAGTATAATTGTTTAAAAATGAAATATTTATTAGTAACAACATATAATTAGTAATAAGATTCAAAAGATAATAATAGAAAAAAAGGTAAAGTGCATAAGGATGGAAAGAGGAAGACCCATCGGTGCCAGACACTCACCATTAATTAATCCTAAGTAGGTAGGAAGACGCATGCCCCATGAACAGTAGGGTTACCGGTATATCTTTTTGATCACTCTTTGTTAGGAGGCGTGAACAAATCTGAAATAGTTTCTCTTATTTATTTATGGAGTTCTCTGTGCAGTATAATTGACATGTTACTTTATTCTGCAGGTATGATTAACCAATGTATATACGGTTTATATACTGTATAGATATATATATATATATAGTGAGGCAGCGACCGGAGTCATATGTGACGGTCGCCATGTGTCCCCCAGAATGCGCTCAGAAGCGTATTAGATCCGCTGGAGTGCCCTGTCGTCGCAGCAGTGTGCCTGTGACTCACAGGGCAGAATAAAAGTGAGTTTGAGCCTGGTCAAGTTATTTGGACCAAGGAGTTTATTCAGGAAAACCCGGTATGGGCTTTTATTTTTGAAACGGACTGCAGGAAGGTAGTGGGGTCCGGTCCGTTTCCCCCAGCCCAGGTCTTATAAGTGGCCTATGGCCACAGATTGGAGAAAGGAAAAAAAAACCCTGCAGAAAGGGATTGGGTGTGTCAGTTCTGGCTTGCTCAGAGAGAGAGCAGTGGTCTGCAGAGATCCCTGTGTGAGGTAACACAGGGCCAAGCTGAGCCAAGGACTGACACCCCTTTCATACCTGGGCAACGTGGTCGCTCACGGCAACTGGCCATGGACTGTTTTGTTGCTTCCCGGCTGCGATCCTGAGGATACAGCGTGTTGGGCACTGTGAGTGGGTTTTTTCTGTGGACATTAAACACATTTTTTTTGTGTGAACTTGCTGGGTCACTGCCTCATCTCTGCACAGCGTGGATGCCGCTGGTTTACAATATATATATTTAATATTTTACTACTTTTACACAACAAAATCTTTGACAAAAGAATCTTCTTTTGTTGGTGTCATATCGTGAGAGCACTAATGTTTTCATTTTTTTAACTTCAGAGCTGTATAAGGGCTTATTTTTGGTTAAAGGGGTTGTCCAGTCAAATATGATAAGAGTGAAGTCACTCTGTGTGACTGCAGACTTATGAAACCCCCCCCCCAGCGCACACTCTGTCCTCTGTGGGAATTCTCCAGTTTCAGATCTGGAGTGGCGGATATGTATGAGTTAGGCCAGGATCACACATGCAAGAAGCTTGGATGAGTGTCACATCTTAATACCCGGCACTGCCGCTGGCATTCGGGAGCGGAGCGTGTGGCTGCATAGAAATACATGCAGCCACACGCTCCTCTCCCGAGTGCTGGCAGTAGTGCTGGGTATTAAGATGTGAGACTCGTCCGAGTTTCTCGCATGTGTGATCCCAGCCTTATACATAGTCCCGGCCAGTGGGAGTGGCCTTGCTCTGTACACTTGCATGAAGTTAGGCCACGACCCATCTAGTGACATGGACTGCCAGTGGGCACGTCCAAATAGAGGGCGTGGCCTCGCTCCATACAATTGTACAATAAAACATCTTTTGACCTTCATGTGTAGGGCCTTAGTAAAATTCAAGATTGTACCAGTCTCTTCATCAGGACAATCCTGAAAGTGTGAACATGGCTTTTAGTGCTGATGGTTATTGTGCTTCATAGGTTAGTATGACATTTATGTTTGTATTAGTTTGTATTGCAAATGTGAATTCTGATTTCTTTTTGTTCACTAATTTGAAAATCAATTAAATTTATTTTGGCGTAAAAATACAGTACAATCTCTGTCAGATGATCAATCAATATTGCGACATTGCAGAAAAACTGATCTAGATAGGAGTTGGAAAAAGGTTGAAATGAACTGTTGCAAAAACCTCTTACGAGAGACATCTTACCCCATTTTACTGCACTGTTCCAGAGTTACTAAATGTTTTTGTCATGCCGTTCTGTCTGTACCTGGTTGTCAGCGTGACAATGCATGTCTTTGCTTTAACCCTTTGCTCCTTTCACCCTAATTGAGCTGGGATACTGTTGATTGTTACCAGTATGGAGCCTGCTCAGTTCCCTGCTCTGCTGCATAGCAGTACATGTGTTGTTAGGTCTTTGCTCTGCTGCATGACCATCCGCAGGTGCGGTCCCTGGTTGCCGCTGTGGAAGCTGTCCGTGGGTTGTGAGGTCATTTGCAGCTGGTGCATGACTTTCCACATGTGTCTGGGCATGCAGCTGCTGCCAAATGCCCTGAGCCTCAGTTCCTGCACTGACTGTGTTGTAATGGTTTCTGTTTGAGCTTAGGGCGTGCGCGGCCACACCTCCCCTGCTTTCATCAGGGTTAGTGCGTGTACTCAAAATGCTGTCCCCAGCCAATTGCTGAGGGGCAACTCCTATATAAAGTTCCCCTGCCCTATGGGCGGGGCCAGAGCTACTCACAAAGCTCCAGAACTTTGCCATGTGTGTTTTGTGTTACTGGACTTCTCCTATCTATGTTTTGGTACCAAAGTCCTTGCCTTGATTCCTGTTCCTGAGCCTGTCCTAGAGGCAGTATATCCAGGCCTGAATCCTTGATCCTGTACCTGTCCTGTACCTGACCCTGTCTGAACTGTGCCTGCTATGTTGTGTTCCTGGAATCCCTTTGTGTATGGAGCCTCGCACCCAGAGACTCTGAGTCTCTTGTAAACAGAGTTTCTGCTGAGCATCTACTACCCTGTGCTCTGACTACCATTTGGTGCTAGCTCCATGCAGGACCAGCAATCCTGCGGTTCTAGCATCATCACGCTTGAGTTCTTTCCTAGGTCTGATGCCCAGAGCCTGACGACCGCAGTCTGGAACCTGATGACCGCTGCCTGGAGCTTGGAGCCGGATGATCATAGTGGTGCCTGTAGGTCGTGATGGATGTCCGGAACCGAACAACTCCTGTCTGATATCCTGTGGGTGACTCTGATGTCACGTGGGTGACTGTTGTGAGTTCATTTTCCCCTTCGTCACTGAGGTCTGGTGAACTCCCTATTCTGGTAAAGGAAGGTAACGAGCCTGATTATCAGGCACCAGAGCCTAATGAGGATGACTGGCTGAGTGGAGTCACGGACTGGATATAAGGCTGCCGACGCCCTTCTGCCCCGCGGGTGATTTCTCTGCGGACTTCTAGGACACCAGTCTGATTCCTACTCCTCTAAAGCTAAGTTTTCTGTTTTGCCTGTTAGCATTTTTGTTTTGTTTTTTGTTTTCCTTGCTTTTCTGTATTCTGCCATTCCCTGCTGGGGTGAGCTGAATCTCCTTTTGCCTGTAGCTCTGTCTTCAGAATATTCCTGAGTACTGACATAGCTTTTTTGAAGCCTAGCGTCTTCAGGGCCTTTTTCACTGTCAGTCTGTTGGCTCTTATTTTCATAGGGGTTTTCACGGATTGCAGACAGCAGCCTTCCTGTCCTTTTCTATCTAGTTAGCTTGGGCCCCGTCTTTGCTCAGTCTATCTTTCTGTCTGTGTTAGTATTTTCATCTTACTTCACCGTCATTATATGTTGGGGGCTGCCTATTGCTTTGGGGTCTGCTCTGGGGTAGTTTAGATTTCCCCTTTCTTTCTTTAGGCCTATTTAATTCTCCGGCTGTGATCGAGGGGTCTAGGGCATCGTAGGAACCCCCCACAGCTACTGCTAGTTGTGTTGATAGGTTCAGGGGTCTGCAATCCGATAGCTGCCAACTTCTCTGGTTTTCTGGACTTAGCTAACATTTCTGTTTTTGCCTCTATATTCTTTCCTCTATATCTCTGAGGCCGTAGGGGGAATTTTTTTTTTTTTTTTCTCTCTCAATGGAGATAAAGTAATTGTCTGATCGTGTGGAGCAGCTCGCTGCGGAAGTGCGGGGAATTTCCGCCTACCTTGCTCGTTCGCATGCTGTTGAACCAAAGATCCCTACACCTGATGTATTTTTTGGGGATCGATCTAAATTTTTGAGTTTCAAAAATAATTGTAAATTATTTTTTGCCTTGAAGCCTAGCTCGTCGGGGAGCTCCGCGCAGCAGGTTAAAATTGTCATCTCTTTGCTGCGTGGCGATCCCCAGGATTGGGCATTTTCTTTGAAACCAGATGATCCTATTCTGACTGATGTGAACGCATTCTTTCAAGCTTTGGGGTTGTTGTATGACGAACCTAATGCTATTGATCAGGCTGAAAAGACCCTGTTGGCATTGAACCAGGATCGAGATTCTGCAGAGTTGTACTGTCAAAGGTTCTGAAAGTGGGCGGTCCTTACTACCTGGAATGATAATGCCTTGGCTGCTCTCTTTCGGAAGGGTTTGTCAGAAGCCGTAAAAGATACTATGGTGGGATTTCCTGTTCCCTCTGGTCTGGACGATTCTATGTCATTAGCCATTCAGGTTGATCGGCGTTTACGTGAATGTAGGATTGCACGAGAGGTGTTGCCACCAGTTGAACAGACGTCTGAACCTATGCAATGTGATAGAGTTTTGTCTAAGGCGCAACGTCAGGAGTTCAGAAGGCGTAATAAGCTGTGTTTTTTCTGTGGAGATGCCTCGCATATTATTTCTGTTTGTCCTAAACGAGAGAAACTCTTTGCACACACGTTTTCTGTTGGTGGTGTTCAACCTAAGTTTCTTCTGGCAATTACTCTGATCTGCTCCCTGTCCACATTTTCCGCCAAGGCTTTTGTGGATTCGGGAGCAGCGCTAAACCTAATGGACTTGGATTTTGCTAAACGTTGTGGATTTCCGATGACACCTCTGCAGACGCCTATCCCTTTGAGGGGGATTGATGCTACTCCTTTGGATAAAAATAAACCTCAGTTTTGGACCCAGGTGGTCATGCGGGTCGCCCCAGACCATCAAGAAAATTGCAGATTTTTGGTATTGCATGGTCTGCATGATGCCGTTGTTCTGGGGTTTCCCTGGTTGCAAATTCATAATCCAGTTTTGGATTGGAAATCTGTGTCTGTGGTGAGTTGGGGTTGTCGGTGTGCCTTTTAGTGAGGCTCCGGTTTTTTCCACCTCTCCTCAGTCGCATGATGCTCCTGACTATTTGGCGGACTTTTATGATGTATTTAGTGAAAATGAGTCTGCGTCCTTGCCTCCTCATAGGAGTTATGACTGTGCAATTGAACTAAGCCCGGGGTGTAAATTTCCCAAGGGTCGGCTCTTCAATTTATCTGTACCCGAGCACGAGGCTATGCGGTCCTATATTAAGGAGGCGTTGGAGAAGGGTCATATTAGACCATCCTCTTCACCCTTAGGTGCCGGGTTTTTTTTTGTGGCCAAAAAGGATGGTTCTTTAAGGCCTTGTATTGATTATCGTGCCCTCAATAAAATTACTATTAAATATCAGTATCCGTTACCCCTGATTTCGGATCTATTCTCTAGAGTTAGAGGTGCTTGCTGGTTTACCAAGCTTGACCCCAGGGGGGCGTATAATCTTATCCGCATTAAGCAGGGGGATGAATGGAAGACGGCGTTTAATACTTCGGAGGGACATTTTGAGTACCTGGTGATGCCTTTTGGGCTCAATAATGCCCCTTCTGTCTTCCAGTGCTTCATGAACGATATTTTCCGAGACTTTGTCGATAAATTTTTGATTATCTATCTGGATGATATTTTGATCTTCTCCAAGGATTGGGATTCTCATGTGGAACATATTCGGACTATGTTCCGGATCTTGAGGGAGAATTCCCTGTATGTCAAAGGATCAAAATGCCTTTTTGGAGTACAGAGGATTTCTTTTTTGGGATTTATTTTGTCTCTGTCAACTATTGAAATGGACCCGGCCAAGGTACAGGCCATTTATGATTGGGTTCAGCCCACTTCTTTGAAGGCCCTCCAGAAGTTTTTGGGTTTTGCTAATTTTTATCGGAAATTTATAGCAAAATTTTCTAGTATTGCCAAGCCATTGACTGATCTGACTAAGAAGGGTGCTGATGTGTTGAATTGGTCTCCTGAGGCTGTTGCTTCCTTTCAGGAGCTGGAGCGAAGATTTACCTCCGCCCCGGTTTTGTTAGCTTGGGCCCGGTCTTTGCTCAGTCCATCTTTCTGTCTGTGTTAGTATTTTCATCTTAGTTCACCGTCATTATATGTTGGGGGCTGCCTATTGCTTTGGGGTCTTCTCTGGGGCAGTTTAGATTTCCCCTTTCTTTCTTTAGACCTATTTAATTCTCCAGCTGTGATCGAGGGGTCTAGGGCATCGTAGGAACCCCCCACGGCTACTGCTAGTTGTGTTGATAGGTTCAGGGGTCTGCAATCCGATAGCTGCCAACTTCTCTGGTTTTCTGGACTTAGCTAGCATTTCTGTTTTTGCCTCCTACGGTGACTCAATCATAACAGGTGACCCTGTTGTCCTGCCTTCGTCCTGATGACCTCGTGTATCCTGATGTCCCGCCTATGTGTGCCTCGGTGATCCGTTGGTGCCTTGGGGTTCACTGGGTGGTACCCTTCTGGGAGGTGTGGAATCAGGAGCCTTGCATAGTCATGTTTGGTGTATGTACTGTGTGACTTTGCTTTAGTAAACTTTACGTTCGCTATACCTGAAGTTGTGCGGTGTAATCAAGTCCTATGTGTCTACACCTTGTCCACATGCTGAGCTGCCACAGAATCCAAGTCGCTGCCCTTCACTAGTTCGGGTACATCCAGGTCTCCCTCTACGGTATAGAGGGTCCATTTTGTGTCCCCAGGGGATGCCTGCTCCACGCCGTCGCGGTCGGTCAGCATGGGGGAGTTTGCGGGCTGGGCTGCGTCTGCAGCTGCAGTTTTCATGACAGTTTTCTGCATTTGCCATATTGGCATTGTTAATATTGAGCCATACCATCCTAAGTGTTTATTAGATGTGATATATTTAACTTATGACATGTAGATCACAGCCTCTATATAAGGCTGGTTTCACACATCCAGATATTTCCGGTACCGGAAAAAACGGTACCAGAGATATCCATGTGTCCTACATGCGGCACACGTGTGGTAACTGTGTGCTGCATCAGGACCACACAGACACACGGACGGCTGCCGGGGAAGAAGCTGCTACTTGTAAGCTCTGTTCCCCGGTGTCTGGTGCTGAAGCCAGCTGTCATTCGAGCAGAGGAGAACGATGAGCGGTATATTAAAGTCCGAACGACAGCAGGTGTCGGATGATGGGGGTAACAGTCCCAAAAGCCCCCACCTGCTGTCGTTCAGACTTTAATATACCACTCGGTACTTGAAAAAGTCCGCAACATGGCCGAAACGTTGTAATTTATAATGGCAGAATAAAGAATTTTTGGAAGCATTTTTCACCTGGAAGGGATGCTGCTCTCTTTTTCTTCTATGGATATTTATGTTCAACTGGGTCCTTGAACTTGGAGCAAGCGTCCTATTGTCCTTGCTGTGCTGTCGGCTGTCTTTATGCTGTATTTAATATACCACTCATCATTCACCTCTGCTCGAACAACAGCCGGTTTCAGCACCAGCCGCCGGGGAACAGTGCTTACAGTAGCCGCTTCTTCCCCGGTAGTCGTCCATACACATGGAGGACAGTGTGCACTGTTCTCCGTGTGCACGTTTTGCGGACCGTGCTGCGGGTAAGAAACGGACATGTCAGCGTGTTTTGAACATGGACACATGGTCCATGAAAACACGCTGACATGTACATAGACCCATTCATTTGAATGGGTCTACGCGTGTCAGTGTCTCCGGTACGTGAGAAAACTGTCACTACACGTACCAGAGACACTGACATGTGAAACCGGCCTAAGACAGAGGGGGAGAATCTATGACCCAGCTGAAAGCAGAGGGGAAAGGTGGCCATTGTGAGTCTGAGTGGGTTGTGAGGCACCGAGCCAATAGAGGTATTGAATGTATATGTGCATCAGAAAGAAAGAGTTGAGAGACTTTGGAAGTACTTTGCCAAACTATTGTACATATTGTTGTAGTGTTCAAGCTTGTGCCTCCTGCAGCAAGGTTCACTTATTGAACTGTTCCTTCTGTGTGGAGCCACTGCTTTTCTCTCAATGTTCATTCCCTTGCTGCTTGGTCTTAAGGGTTGTATTCACCATCTCACAAACATCTTACAGTGTAGAATGTTCTTCACAAAGAAATACAATATCGGAATGTTTTTGTAAATCTTTATTTTCTTAGAATGCCACTGCATCTTTGCGGAAGCGAAGAAGTACTCCTAGAAGTCTGTTGAGGGTCTGGGCAAGACAAAAAGACATTGTTTAGCGAGACACCTTCATATCTGGCGCTTGAGTCAAATACTACTCTTATCTGACCAGGTTTCTTAGGATGATACACGCCAAAAATGGGTAGATACCAACATTCCTCGGAATCTTGAAGTACAGGTGCAATTTCTGCATGGCCATTCTGAAGTATTTTCTCCATGAAGGCAAAGAAATGCTCTCTCATTTCAGGTTCCTTCTGAAATTTGCATTTGAGGGAGACAAATCGACCGTAGACAGGTTCCCTGTTGTTGGGTAAGCGTTGCCTCTGGGGTTTAAATGGTAGAGGGGCCATCCAACTCTTTGACTCATCTTTTACCATCTCTCGATCCATGATGTCCAAAAACAGTCTGTCTTCTATGGACATTGCTACCTTGTTGTCCTCTCTTGTTCTGTGGAAAACTGTGCACCCTATGTAATCTTGGTCTCCGTCACATGAGTGGTCTTCACAGGAAGGATCAGCTAATGGACAAGGTAGAGGAGCATTGTGTGGCAACTCTTTTACCAGGAAGCTACTCTTACATGGCTGGAAGAGAGACGGACGTCCATTTTCAAGAGTATTGGTGAGCATGCTGTTGACTAAGGCTGGCTTGTTTGCTCCTCCTAGGCAGACGTCTCCTATGATGACCCATCCAAGGTCGCGCCTCTGTGCGTACGGAACGTTCCTGGAGCCACTTATACATTCTCTAGCCTTGTGGACTTGTAGAATATCTCTCCCCAGAAGTAGAGCTATTGGGGTTCCTGGATCTAGTTCAGGTATCAGGTGGGCTATACGCTTTAGATGGGGGTGATATGTCGCCACCTCCCGTGAAGGTATTTCTGACCTGTTGTCAGGAATCTGGTTGCTCTCCAGGATGGTCGGTAATGATAGGCAGGTCTGGCCATCTATGGACTCCACTTTGTATCCGGTTGCTTTTCTCCCTGCCGTCTCAACGGTACCTGAACACATCCTCAGGGTGTAGGGAGAACCAGGGCTTACGATGCTGAAGTTGTCAAAGAAGATGGACCTGGCTAGAGACCTGTTACTTTGGTCATCCAGGATTGCATAAATCTTAAAGGTTTTGTCCTTGTGGCCTGCAGGATAGACTCAGACAAGGCCGATTTTTGAACAGGACCTTCCTCCTGTGAGTCCTCTACAGATCTCAGTACATTTAGAGCTGACCTCAGGGGTGTCTTCGTCAGTGTCCTTCTGCTTCCCATCGTGCTCCTCTGCTTGCGATAACACTCGTGGAGGTGATCCAGGGTGCAAAGCTGTATTGTGATCCGTGCTGCTGCATTCTGCACATTTCACGCTAGCTTCACAGTTCCTGGCGAAGTGAGAGGTTGCGGCACAACATTTGAAGCAGATGTTGTTCTCCTTGAGGAAACCTTTGCGATCCTCTAAAGACTTCTCCCTGAAGGCTCTGCATTTTAGTAGAGGATGTGGTTTCTTGTGTAGGACAATATTTACTGACATCCTGAGGTTTTCTCTCATCTGGAGGGTTTATTCACCTTGTGAGGAGGGCCTGTGGAATCAATGTTAGTTTTGTGGACTGCCACGGGTGTCTTACTGGGTTTGACACAAGTGGCAGTGGAACACGACAGAGTAAAATCAAAACTAGGGTCATTTCTAATCCTAGATTGTTTGGTGACAAAATCAACAAATACATTGAAAGGAGGAAGTGATACATTATGATTGTGTTTATACTCTGAACCACATGTAATCCACTTTTCTTGTAGGTTGTAAGGAAGTTTCTGTACTATCAGATTGACACCCCTAGCGGTATCTAAGAATGCCAATCCGGGCAAGTCTCCTTCCTGCTGAGCAACCTGCAACTCATTCAATAAATCTCTCAGTTCTCTAAGCTTTAGATAACCTTTAGGTCCTATCTTAGGAAAATCCTCAATTCTTTTATATAAAGCATTCTCTATGACTTCTACTGACCCATAGCATTCATCAAGTCTTTCCCAGACTTTATGTAGGGCTGTGCGAGGATGTGTTACATTAATGTCTCTCAGTCTTTTGGCATGCTTGACTGACTCACTTCCGAGCCACTTTACCAGGAGATCTAACTCCTCACCACAAGAAAGGTCCAGACCATGAATGGCGTTCCGGAATGAGGCTCGCCATGATCGATAGTTCTCGGGTTTGTCAGTGAACTTTGCAAGTCCCTTTGTAACCAGTTCTTGGTGGGCAAGGAACTTTGCAAGGTCTTTGATGGCTCCGTCAGTGCTGGCACGAGCCGGTGTGTAATAGTCATGTCTAGTGTGTGGTGCATCACCATACCTGTAAGATGCTTGTGACCCCGGATAGCCTGTGCAGTACCTTGTTGGTGAAGGTGTCTCTTTAAGGCGGGATGGGAGCTGTACCTTCCTTTCAGTGGAATGGTAGCTGTAGTCGACATCTCTGTGCTGGATGTCTCCTCGCCTATGGTAGTGAAGCTCGGGGTTGGATCGTTGGTAATCGGCATGGGCTGATCGATATGATGCGCCAGGGCTGTCATCTACGCTGGAATGTTGACGGACGTACTCTGCGACACGTTGCGCTGGATCTTGCTGCTCTAGATCTGGTCCGAGAATGCTCCTGTGTCTCTCAGAATCAGGATCTTTCATGGCTTCCAAATACTCTGCTTTAGCTATTGCAGCGGCTGTCTCTTTGTTTGCCGCAAGTTTCTCTAGCTCTGCTTGCAAACGTGCAGTTTCCACTTCTCTCTCTGCCCACAAACATACGGTTTCAGCCTCTCTCTGCCTCGTGCTCTGCTTGTCTCAGCTTTAGATGCATCTCTCGTTCGGCAAAGGAAGATCTTGCTTTGGCTGCCTCAGCCTCGGTGCGAGCAACAGCAGCTATCTCTGCTAATGACGATCTGCTGGAGCTTGCTCATGACCTCGTTTTGAGTGAGGATGTGCTTTTGTGAGACATTGTGTGTTTGGCTGAGTATATTGGAGGGAAACAGTCTGTGTATTGCGGACTTCCACGTGGTGGGAAAGATGTAGCACTTCTTGGTGGGCTGCAGTGGCGTTCTGCGGCTGTATGGCGGCTGCTGTGATACCTGTATGCAGAGAAGTGGGTGTTAGCGGTCCCGTACAGTCTATGCAATCACCACGTGCGACCAGCGGTCCTTTACTGAGCCCTGGGCTTGTCTCCTGTGGCTGTATGGCGGCTGCTGTAGTACCCACATGCGGAGCAGTCTGGGTGATAGCTGTTCCTTACAGTGTGAATTCACTATCACAGGCGTCTAGCATCTGTTTTACTATTCTGCCTTCCAGCACGCTGACACAATGTGCAATCCAGCATACAGTATAAACTACAGCTCTGCCTTCCAAAATAAGCAGACTGTTCTCTGTAGTCTAACTTTTTTATTTGTGAAGAGTATAAAACATGCGCAGTAAAACTACAAGGAATACAAATAACATGCATAAGTATTGGGCAGATGATCACACAGTTAACACAGATACAGGAAGCATTTAGTGTGATGCAATTTACATAAAAAGAAAACACAGGTGTCCAATTACGTCTACTGAGCACTGACTACTATGCAGCTAATAAACTCTCTGCACACACTGCATTGTAAGAAAGATTAAGCTTACCAGATATGCATTAACCGGATAACGAATTCAAGTTGGAGAATTGGGATGGAGGACAGGTAAACACGTGCATCCTATGAAATACACAGAAGCAAAATTGCCCTTCATCCCAGAATACATTGCTTCCTTCCCACTAAGCACTGTTTCAATCCCATGTGCATTGCTTCTGTTAAAGTCACAGGCTTTATAATGCTATTGAACACACTGCTATAAATTCAGCCACCACTAGATGGTGCTATAATTAACCCAGCACATAATACATAACAGACTGCCCTATATAAGAGGGCAGAACAGCCACCAAATTGTATGAGATTGTAAGAAATCTGATGCACGTTGCTGTAAATACAACGTAAACTGTGGGTTAAAGATCCGCTGCACGTCAGTTTATGCTGCGGATGTAGCTGTGTATTCAAATCTTTGCTAAGGATGAAATATGCGACTTCCCCAAACTTATTTTTTCAATGATATTCATAGTGGTATCACTGCGAGATTTCCACTGATGGAGGTCCACAGCAGACACTTACCGTGGGAGCCTAAGGGTATGTTCACACTGAGATTTTTTTTTTTTTTTCAGGGATTTTTCAAGCAGAAATTCCCCAAAAACCAAGGAGTTAAAAAGCTTTATGTTTAGACTGAAGAGTTGGAGCGTTTCTGCTACAAAAACCTACGGGAAAAAAATCAATGTGAACATATCATAGAATCGTAGAGTTGGAAGGGACCTCCTGGGCCATCTGGTCCAACCCCCTGCTCAAAGCAGGATTCGCTAAATCATCCCAGTCAGATGTCTGTCCAGCCTTTGTTTGAAGACTTCCATTGAAGGAGAACTCACCACTTCTCGTGGCAGCTTGTTCCACTCATTGATAACTCTAACTGTCAAAAAGTTTTTTCTAATATCTAATCCCATTCAGTTTCATCCCATTGCTTCTAGTCTTTCCTTGTGCAAATGAGAATAAAGTTGATCCTTCTACAATGTGACAGCCCTTTAGATATTTATAGACAGCTATTAAGTCTCCTCTCAGTCTTCTCTTTTGCATACTCTTGGAGGAAAAATATACACATGATAAATTACGGTAACTTGCCACAAAACTGTGTAAGAAGTATATTAGCAGAACTACAGATGTTGGTGCAGTCTGACTTTTTACTCATTTTATGTGAAACATATCCGGTGGCTTCACATTCAGATGAATAAACTGATCCCCCCAACTCCTGGAATATACTCAGCAGTCAATGCCCTTAACCTGAGGTCTTTTACCTATTAGGGGATGTACACAGAGATTCTTTTTAGATCAAAAACGATGAGTTTTCTAGTGGAAACTGATTCAGGAAACTCCTTCTTTGAGTATTTTTTAGTTGTTTTTCAACTTCTCGAACAGTTTTGAAAAGTTTAAGTGTTTTGTAGTCCTGTTCTTCACATATTTGTACACATATATTTGTGTTTTAGCTTTTTTTTTAGTGAGTATGGAGACAATTGTGTGGTTTTGTTGTTCATTTACAGCTCTGGCAAAAATTAAGAGACCACCACATCAAAACCCTGTCATGGGCAGCCCATTCTCCAGACCTGAACCCCATTGAAAACCTCTGGAATGTAATCAAGAGGATG
Organism: Dendrobates tinctorius; assembly: GCF_039654945.1. Lineage (NCBI taxonomy): Eukaryota > Metazoa > Chordata > Amphibia > Anura > Dendrobatidae > Dendrobates > Dendrobates tinctorius. Next base: position 2,288,374 of record NW_027361834.1, on the reverse strand, counting down.
ATGGATAGTCACAAGCCATCAAACAAAGAAGAACTGCTTACATTTTTGTGCCAGAAGCAGTGTGAAAGACTGGTGGCAAGTATGCCAAGACGCATGAAAGCTTTTTTTTTTAAAAAAATCATGGTTATTCCACAAAATTTGGATTTCTGAACTCTTCCTGAGTTAAAACATTAGTATTGTTTTTTATAAATGAGGTCTGAAAGCACTGGGCTATTTTTTTTACATTTTGACCATTTCTCCTTTTCCGAAAAATAAACAAAATTTAGTGCTTGGAAATTCGGAGACATGTTATCAGAAGTTTGTAGACTAAAAGAACAATTTACATTTTACTCAAAAATATACCTACAAAGAGAAAAATCAGACAAACTGAACATTTGAAAGTGGTGTCTTAATTTTTGCCAGAGCTGTATTTGTATGTATGTTTGTGTGAGGCTTTTTTTTTTGTTCAGGAGGTGTGAACATATACCATTGTAAACTTAAGCAACTGCATTGGGCTCTAAATTAAAGCTGGTACTTATCAGTGGTTACAGAAAGTATTCAGACTCCTTTACATTTTTCACTCTTTGTTTCATTGCAGCCATTTGGTAAATTCAAAAAAGTTCATTTTTTTCTCATTAATGTAAACTCTGCACTCCATCTTGACTGAAAAATACCATAAATGTAGAAATTTTTGCAAATTTATTAAAAAAGAAAAACTGAAATATCACATGGTCGTAAGTATTCAGACCCTTTGATCAGTATTGAGTAGAAGCACCCTTTTGACCTAGTACAGCCATGAGTCTTCTTGGGAATGCTGCAACAAGTATTTCACACCTGGATTTGGGGATCCTCTGCCATTCTTCCTTGCAGATTCTCTCCAGTTCCGTCAGGCTGGATGGTGAACGTTGGTGGACAGCCATTTTCAGGTCTCTCCAGAGATGCGCAAATGGGTTTAGGTCAAAGCCCTGGCTGGGCCAGTCAAGAATGGTCACAGAGTTGTTCTGAAGCCACTCCTTTATTTTAGCTGTGTGATTAGGGTCATTGTCTTATTGGGAGGTGAACCTTCGGCCAAGTCTGAGGTCCAGAGCACTGTGGAAGAGGTTTTCATCCAGGATATCTCTGTACTTGGCCGCATTCGTTTCCTTCAATGGCAACCAGTCATCCTGTGCCTGCAGCTGAAAAACACCCCCATAGCATGATGTTGCCACCACCATGTTTCACTGATGGGATTGTATTGGGCAGGTGATGAACAGTGCCTGGTTTTCTCCACACATACTGCTTAGAATTATCACCAAAAAGGTCTAGCTTTGTCTCATCAGACCAGAGAATCTTATTTCTCATAGTATGGGAGTCCTTCATGTGTTTTTTAGCAAACTCTGTGGGCTTTCGTGTCTTGCACTGAGGAGAGGCTTCCGTCTGGCCACTCTGCCATAAAGGCCCGACTGATGGAGGGCTGCAGCGATAGTTGACATTGTGGAACTTTCTCCCATCTCCCTACTGCATCTGTGGAGCTCAGCCACAGTGATCTTGAGGTTCTTCTTTACCTCTCTCACCAAGGCTCTTCTCCCACAATTGCTCAGTTTGGCTGGACAGCCAGGTCTAGGAAGACTTCTGGTGGTCCCCAACTTCCATTTAAGGATTATGGAGGCCACTGTGCTCTTAGGAACCTTGAGTACTGCAGAAATTATTTTGTAACCTTGGCCAGATCTGTGTCTTGCCACAATTCTGTCTTTGAGCTCCTTGGCCAATTCATTTGACCTCATGATTCTCGTTTAGTCTGACATGCGCTGTGAGATCTTATATAGACAGGTGTGTGCCTTTCCAAATCAAGTCCTATCAGTTTAATTAAACACAGCTGGACGCCAATGAAGGCTTAGAACCATCTCAAGGAGGATCACAAGGAAACGGACAGTCTGAATACCATATTTTCCGGCATATACAGTCATGGCCAAAAGTATTGACACCCCTGCAATTCTGTCAGATAATACTCAGTTTCTTCCTGAAAATGATTGCAAACACAAATTCTTTGGTATTATTATCTTCATTTAATTTGTCTTAAATGAAAAAACACAAAAAGAATTGTCCTAAAGCCAAATTGGATATAATTCCACACCAAACATAACAAAGAGGGTGGACAAAAGTATTGGCACCTTTCGAAAAATCATGTGATGCTTCTCTAATTTGTGTAATTAACAGCACCTATAACTTACCAGTGGCACCTAACAGGTGTTGGCAATAACTAAATCACACTTGCAGCCAGTTGACATGGATTAAAGTTGACTCAACCTCTGTCCTGTGTCCTTGTGTGTACCACATTGAGCATGGAGAAAAGAAAGAAGACCAAAGAACTGTCTGAGGACTTGAGAAACCAAATTGTGAGGAAGCATGAGCAATCTCAAGGCTACAAGTCCATCTCCAAAGACCTGAATGTTCCTGTGTCTACCGTGCGCAGTGTCATCAAGAAGTTTAAAGCCCATGGCACTGTGGCTAACCTCCCTAGATGTGGCCGGAAAAGAAAAATTGACAAGAGATTTCAACGCAAGATTGTGCGGATGTTGGATAAAGAACCTCCACTAACATCCAAACAAGTTCAAGCTGCCCTGCAGTCCGAGGGTACAACGGTGTCAACCCGTACTATCCGTCGGCATCTGAATGAAAAGGGACTGTATGGTAGGAGACCCAGGAAGACTCCACTTCTTACCCCGAGACATAAAAAAGCCAGGCTGGAGTTTGCCAAAACTTACCTGAAAAAGCCTAAAACATTTTGGAAGAATGTTCTTTAGTCAGATGAGACAAAAGTAGAACTTTTAGGGCAAAAGCATCAACATAGAGTTTACAGGAGAAAAAAGAGGCATTCAAAGAAAAGTACATGGTCCCTACAGTCAAACATGGCGGAGGTTCCCTGATGTTTTGGGGTTGCTTTGCTGCCTCTGGCACTGGACTGCTTGACCGTATGCATGGCATTATGAAGTCAGAAGACTACCAACAAATTTTGCAGCATAATTTAGGGCACAGTGTGAGAAAGCTGGGTCTACCTCAGAGGTCATGGGTCTTCCAGCAGGACAATAACCCAAAACACACTTCAAAAAGCACTAGAAAATGGTTTGAGAGAAAGCACTGGAGACTTCTAAGGTGGCCAGCAATGAGTCCAGACCTGAATCCCATAGAACACCTGTGGAGAGATCTAAAAATGGCAGTTTGGAGAAGGCACCCTTCAAATATCAGGGACCTGGAGTAGTTTGCCAAAGAAGAATGATCTAAAATTCCAGCAGAGCATTGTAAGAATCTCATTGATGGTTACCGGAAGCGGTTGGTCGCAGTTATTTTGGCTAAAGGTTGTCCAACCAAGTATTAGGCTGAGGGTGCCAATACTTTTGTCCGGCCCATTTTTGGAGTTTTGTGTGAAATGATCAATGTTTTGCTTTTTGCTTCATTCTCTTTTGTGTTTTTTCATTTAAAACAAATTAAATGAAGATAATAATACCAAAGAATTTGTGTTTGCAATCATTTTCAGGAAGAAACTGAATATTATCTGACAGAATTGCAGGGGTGTCAATACTTTTGGCCATGACTGTAAGATGACTAGGCATATAAGACAACCTTCCAACTTTTCCAGTTAAAATATAAAATCGTCTTAAAAGACGGGGGTCTTCTAATACGCTAGGTGAAGAGCAATCTGCATATGGTGGGGGAGTGATCCCAATGACGAAGGGAGGGGGCATCTCACAGGGAAGGTGTAAGTGGAGTTATCATCCCCTTTTACCTCATTGGTGGCAGTGGTGCTATCTGTGGGTCTCTGTACTGGGGGGCCGGCGGCTCCTCCTTCAGCAGTGTAGCGGCTCTGTGCTGGGGGTCGGCTGCAGCCCCTCTTTGAGCAGCGTGGGGGCTCTGTGCTGGGGGGGCGGCTGCGGCGGCTCTTTGCCAGCGTCGGGGCTCCGCCGGCATTTTCCCAAAGCCCGGAGGCCCAGGCAGCTCCATTGCTGCGATGCGGTGGCCTCCAGGAAAATGGCCGCTGGAGCCCACCCCATGCTGCACAAAGAGGAGCAGCTGCCGCCCCCAGCATAGAGACCCGCAGATAGCACCGCTGCCACCAATGAGGTAAAAGGGGAATAACTCCACTTACACCTTCCCTGTGAGACACCACCTCCCTTCGTCATCGGGACCACTCCCCGACCATATGCAGATTGGTCTGGACTCGGCGTATAAGACGACCCCCAACTTTTAAGAAGATTTTCAGGAGTTAAAAGGTCGTCTTATATGCCGGAAAATACGGTACTTATTACTATGTGGTACTTCGTTTTATCTTTTTTAATAAATTGGCAAACATTTCTACATCTCTGTTTCCATCAAGATGGGGTGCAGAGTGTACACTAATGAGAAAAAAAAAGAACTTTTTTTTGAATTTACCAAATGACTTCAAAAACAAAGAGTGAAAAATTTAAAGGGTTCTAAATGCTTTCCGTAGGATTCTAGTGATGCCCCTCATGGAGTGGATCTCCAAGTTATGATGTGCAAGAGGCAGATCACTTCAATTAAAAGTTGTCTGCGAGAAAAGCCAACAATGTCATGTGTAAGGAGGCCACCTGAATGTTCCCTAATAGCATATTCATGGGAAAACATGAATTAGGCACTGGGCTGCCACTAGGAATTTTGGGGCCCCATACTGGGAACATTTTCGGGACCTCTTGAGACTCCGCCCAGGCTCCACCCCAACCCCACCTCCACCCCTCGAACTGTCCATAGTCCCACAGCTCTCTCTTGGAAAAACTCCACTTCTCACCTATCACACATTAACAGTTCCCATCATCAAATCACACATACAGCCAGCAGCTTTTGTTTTGGCCAAAATATTTCACTGAATACATGCGGTATGACGGCGCGTAGAAAGGGGCGACGCTTTGGGTGGAGCGTGGTTTCCGTAGCGTCCAAAGCGCCAGCAATCCAGAACATGGAAACATACCCTTAGTGGCGCCTATTAGTGTTTGTAAATTATATGGGTATGTAAGCTGCATAAAAATATTTTTGGCAATAAGTGTTATCAACATTTTGAAGTCCTCACACCTTGTAGATTCTTATGTGGTGCTCTACAGCCAATTGTGACTGCTTAGAAATAAAACCATATTAAACCAAAAATTCATTAAAATAATGACCATATTAAAAAAACATCTGTACAAATTATATAAACACCTTAAAAGGGCTGTCCGGCCTTAGAGTACAAGTTAACAGTCACTATATATGAGTGCAGACTTGTGAATCCTCACACATGACAGCAAATATGCCATTTACATACTTGTAGTCTGCAGGTTCTTGTAGCTTGCTGGGTCCGGAACTGCTGAGGCTGTGTCACATGTTACCCCGGGAAACAACAGGGGACAGGACAGCCCCCATTACCCAGGAAGAGGGGGCATGACTAAGCCAGGCAGTGAGGAGAAAGCGCAAGAAGAAATCGAGGGTTTCCCGCCGGCAGCGCAAGCAGAAGCAGGTGTGCGGCACGCTCCGCAGGCTGACAGAGTGGAGACGGACTATGGCCGAGATCTCCTGAGCGCTCGGGTGGGACAGTGATGAATGAGAACCTGAGCTGCGAGCAGTGACAGGCCGCGCAGCAGAGATAAAGGTCGCAGAGCACAGATCCGGGACGGCTTTGTGACATACTTACTGCATGAGAGACTTTCTGGTGTCGAAGGACGAGCAGAGCAGTGTGTGCCAAGCAGAGCATTACAGCGCGGGCGTCTGGGTGCCGTCTGGCATCTAGAGGAGCATATGCCGTGCAGAGCAGCCATTCATTTGATGGCAGCTGCTCAGAGACAAAACGTGCCATGAGGAACCTTGCGGAGAGCTTTACTATTTTGCTCCGCAGCTTTTCCCGCTTTGTTTGGACTAAGGGCCCAGCGGGTAAAACCGGAGACTGCCTGCTACCGTCAGAAGACTAATTGTTAACTTTGTACTACAGCTGAGGACCCTACATTGGCCGTTGCTGGTACTACTACTCCCATCGGACTGTGGACTAAGGACCCCACCAAGAGCTACAATAAGTGTTGTTTGAAACATAGACTCTCGCACTTGTTTTGCTTATTCCATTTAACCCTTGTTGTTCCAATAGTTCTTTGCTACTGCCTATTAACTCCCTGTGAGGCGATTACTTTAACTCTCTGTTAATTAAATTGTTAACCCTTGCTCTGTCTGCTTTGCGTCACTGCATCCCGCAACCTGCTTATATGCCAACTAGACATGCACGGCCTGTATTGAGCGAGGCCACGCACTTCTAAACGCAATGTGACCAGAAGTACACAAATTATATACTTGCAGGCCATATCCGGTACCGTGGAATCTTCACAGATCGCTGTGTGCGCGCTTTGAGGATTCACAAATCTGCAGTGATATACAGTGACTTGCTAAAGTATTCAGCCCTCGCCACAGGCACTTTTTGTGTTTTGCTACCTCACAATCTTGAATTCTACTGTTTTGTTTGAGGGTTTGTATCAGTTCATGAAAAGAACAGGCATATAACTGTGATCATTTGGTTTTCTTTTTATTGTGAAGTAAACAACAAATAGGATAAAATTACTGAAAACTCCAGTGTGTATAACTATTCACTCCCAAAAGTCAGTACTGTATAAAGCTCCTTTTGCCACAATTTTAGCAGATTGCTTTGGATAAGTCTCTAAGAGCTTTCCACATCTTACCACTGGGATTTTTGCCCATTCCTCAAGGCAAAATTGTTCCAGCTCCTTCAAGTTAGATGGTTTCCGCTGATGAAAAGCAGTCTTCTCAATTGGATTGAGGTCTGGGCTTTAAAGGGAATCTGTCACCTCATTTTTGACGTATAAGATGCGGCCATCAGGGGCTTAGCTACAGCATTCTATAATGCTGCAGATAAGCCCCCAATGTAACCTGAAAGATAATAAAAATGAGTTAGATTATACTCACCCGGGGGTCCGGTCTGATGGGTGTCGCGGTCTGGTCCGGCGCCTCCCATCTCCTAGCGATGACTTCGTCCTTCTTACTTCTGCCGCGGCTCCTGCGCAGCCGTACTTTGCCCTGTTGAGGACCACTCTGACCTTTCCCGGTGCCTGCGCACTGCAGTACTCTGCTCTGCCCTCAACAGGGCATATACTAACAGCCCATGTGACACTTAGATTGCACACAGGTGGACTTCCTCTACTTGACTTATTTGCACCAGAAATTTTTAGTGACTTAATAGCAAAAGGGGTGACTACATATGCACATGCCATTTTTTTTAGTTATATGATCCCATAAATTTAATCTATGCCTATATTTTTCTCACTTCACCAACTTAGACTATTTAGTGCTGATGTATGACACACACAAATCGGATTACAAAAATATCTTAATATAGGCTGTAATGTAACAAAATAGGTGAAAAGCAAAGAGGGTGAATACTTTTGTAAGCCACTCTAGACTGATTGCAGATTTGTACCCTAAGGCTAGACAAATTAGGGTGACAGTGCACTGTTATCTGTTACAGCTCACCTGGCGAGATGGATGCTTGAAATCCTCAGCCTGGATGAACAGTTTTTGTACAGCACGGACAGGTAACTTTGGTGCAGCAAGGGGGTTCAGTAGGGACAATGGAAACTGTAGAGATGGAACAGCAACTGCATTAGAGTAGTAGTCTACTAGAAAGTCATAGACTCAGCATGGCAAGGCTGATGAAACAGAGTTAAGATAGCGTCAAAGGAAACTAGGCAAAGAGGTAAAGCAGAGCATACCATGGAGTGCTATGTGGAATAAGTAAACACTATGGCAGAGCCAAGCGGCAGATCTGTGTATGCCAAGAGGCTTAATATAGAGATAATCAGCAGAATTGAGCAATTTAGCAGAGCCCAGCAATGGAGCAGCGCTCGGTATGTAAGATAGCTCAATTGGAGATAACCAGCAGAGTTTATGGATAAAGCAGAGATCAAAGACTTAGCAGAGTTGAGTAATCAGCCTGGTGACCCAAAACCAAGCCCAGCAAAGTAATAGAGCTTGGTATGTTAGGAGACACAATATGGTGAGGATCAGGGGCAGACATACCATTGGTACAGCCTGTGCTGCCACACAGGGACCCACAAGGTGAGGGGGAAACTACAACCTCCAAAGCAGGTGGAATTATGCATTATGGTGTGCCATGAGACTGTGAAGGGCCCATATATTTTTCTTGCACAGGGGAGTTGAGGAGGGTCTTAATTTAAGGAATATAAAAGTCCTAAGTATTGGCCAGAATGGCGACTACTGGTAACACTCAGGAGTGAAGTTGCCTCTGACCCAGCCTTTTTTATTATTCAGCCTTGTGATCCGACAACTTTTTTTTTTCCTCTAACTCTCTACCTGTTTTTTTCACTTTCTTTCCACTGACATCCCCACTATCATCATGGGTGACTTCAACATCCCCACTGATACCCTTCAGTCATCAGCCTCCAAACTCCTGTCCCTTACTTCATCCTTTGGACTTGCTCAGTGCTCCTCCTCAGCCACTCACACAGATGGACATACATTAGACTTGGTCTTCACCCACCTCTGCTCTCAATCTAACTTCACCACCTCCCCTCTCCCTCTGTCTGACCACCATCTACTCACTTTCTCATCCCTGTCCTCCTCTTCTGTCTCCCATGTCCAGCAACATGCACACCCCCGCAGAAACCTCGCAAACCTAGACACCCACACGCTCTCAGACTCTATTCTACCACTGGCTTCCATATCCTCACTCCACGACACACAGTGCCACTGCTTTCTACAATGCCACTCTTGCATCAGCTCTTGACGCGGTTGCCCCTCTCATTCATGGCAGAGTGCGACGTATCAGACAACCCTGGCACAATAACACCACTAAAAACCTCCGGCAAGTGTCCATGATTGCAGAGCGGCGTTGGAAGAAAACAAATTCGCTAGACGACCTCACTGCATTCAAACAGGTAACACTTGTTTTCAAATATGCCATCACCTCTGCTAAACAGGCCTACTTCACAATCCTCGTATCTTCCCTATCCTACAACCCCAAACATTTATTCAAAACTTTTAACTCCCTCCTCCGCCCACCACTGCACCCTCCAACCTCCATCATCTCTGCTGAGGACTTTGCAACACACTTCAAAAATAAGATCGACCAAATAAGGCAAGTCTTCATTGTTCAACCACCACAACCCCTTTTTATATCAGACCAATACCCAAACCCCATAACCTCACTAGCTAACATCACTGAAGGGGAAAAACTGCTGCTCAAACTTCATCCATGCAGGAACAGATTAGGAAATTCCCATACAGAGGTGAGCTGACTATTTTTTTTTTTTTTTTTTTTTTCATATTTGTACCCATCACTGAAGGGGAGCTTGTCTCCTCTCCAAATCGCACTTCACAACCTGTGCACTCAACCCCATCCCATCCAACCTCCTCCCCAACCTCACCACCACTCTTATCCCATTCCTAACCGCCCTCTTCAACTTATCACTAACTTCTGGTACCTTCCCTTCTGCTTTCAAACATGCCACAATCACATCTATCCTTAAAAAGCCAACCCTCGACCCAACCGCTATGTCCAGCCATCGCCCAATATCTGCTCCTATTCGCTTCCAAACTCCTGGAGCAGCACGTCCACACTGAACTTTCCTCCCACCTCTCATCTAACTTGCTCTTTGACAATCTACAATCTGGTTTCCGCCCCCATCACTCCACTGAGACGGCCCTGACCAAAATTACTAACGACCTACTTACAGCCAAAGCTAATGGACAATACTCTATACTCCTCCTTCTAGACCTGTCCTCTGCTTTTGACAGTTGACCAGTTTCCTACTACAGATCCTCTCCTCCTTTGACATCAAAGACCTCGCCCTATCCTGGATCTCCTCATACTTTTCCAACCCTGCCTCCTCATCCAGCACGGCAGCTCGGTGGATAGCACTACAGCCTTGCGGTGCTGGGGTCCTGGGTTCAAATCCCACCAAGGACAACAACTGAAGGAGTTTGTATGTTCTCCCCGTGTTTGTGTGGGTTTCCTCCGGGTACTCCGGTTTCCTCCCACACTCCAAAAACATACTGATAGGGAATCTAGATTGTGAGCCCCATCGGGGACAGAGATGATAATGTGTGCAAACTGTAAAGCGCTGCGGAATATGTTAGTGCTATATAAAAATAAAGATTATTATCCCACCCTCTCTCTGTTGGAGACCCCCAAGGCTCTGTTCTAGGACCCCTACTCTTCTCAATCTATACACTTGGCCTGGGGCAAATCATAAAGTCCCATGGATTCCAGTACCACCTTTATGCTAATGACACTCAGATCTACCTTTGTGGCCCAGACATCACCTCTCTGCTGTCCAGAATCCCGGAGTGTCTATCAGCCATATCCTCCTTCTCCTCTCGCTTCCTCAGCCTCAATGTGGACAAATCTGAACTCATCATCTTTCCCCCATCTCACAGATCTTCCCTACCTGACCTATCTATTATAATTAATGATACCAGAAGTCCGCTGCCTCGGAGTAACGCTTGATTCTGCCCTGTCCTTCGAACCGTACATCCAAGCTCTTTTCATCTCCTGTCGCCTCCAGCTCAAAAATATTTCCAGAATCCGTTCTTTCCTGAACTCTCAATCTACTAAAATGCTTGTGCATGCCCTCATCTCCCACCTCGACAACTGCAACATCCTTTTCTGTGGCCTCCCTGCTAACACCCTCACACCTCTCCAGTCCATCCTTAACTCTGTTGCCTGACTAATTCATCTCTTCTCGCTACTCCTCCGCTTCTCCCCTTTGCAAATCTCTTCACTGACTCCCATTCCCTCAGCGTATCCAGCTCAAATTACTAATACTGACCTACAAGACCATCTATAACCTGTCTGCTCTATATGTCTCTGAACTAATCTCCCGATATCTTCCCTCACGTAATCTCCGATACTTCCCAAGATCTCCTTCTCTCCTCCACACTAATTCGCTCATCACCCAACTGCCTCCAAGACTTCTCCTGACTATCCCCCATCCTCTGGAATTCTTTGCCCCAACATGTCCGACTAGCCACCACATTCGGATCCTTCAGGCAGAACCTGAAAACCCATCTCTTCAGGAAAGCCTACAGCCTGCAATGATCCCCGCTGCCTCCCCACCACTACTGGAGCTACCACTTCACCAACACCGGAGCAGCTGCAAGCCCCCAACCTACTGTCTCCTTCCCCACCATCCTGTAGAACGTAAGTCCGAAAGGGCAGGGTCCTCTCTCCACTCTGTATCAGTCTGTCATCAGTTTGTTTACTGTAAGTGATATCTGTAATTTGTATGTAACCCCTTCTCATGTACAGCACCATGGAATCAATGGTGCTATATAAATAAATAATAATAATAAACTATTGGGAAGAAGCACCGACCTGACACTGTCTGTAGGTTACTGAGCACAATCCTGCTGACAGGATCCTTTTAAACATGGACTATTTAGATATGATTTCTGTTTTCAGGAATGCCACTTCTAAATAAAATTCAGTATGATATACTGTTGAGTCTAGTGGTTTTAATTATGTTGCATTGTATCTGATATTTTGGTTTGCATGAACTGCAAGTGTCCAGTATGACTAATATTATCAGAAGGGTAAGCGAAAGAATACTGTAGCATTTTGTAAGGTTTTATTACAAATTTTCTTGTATTCATGAAAACTGGACTTTGCGAATTTTCCACTTGTTGTCGCCAAATCCTGCAGATCAGTATTTTTACAGGTCTCAGAAAGCCAGAAGAAAACATATCATTTCACTGGAGAAATGTTAGACCAAGCCATAAATCAGGATATATCTTTTTACACTTTTAACACATCCCAGAAGTAGACGTTCAACTAGGAAGACAAGTGGAGGTGTATCTTGTTTCCCTGTAACAACTATACAGAATTGATATATTATGGCGGTATCAGGTTTAGACATTCATCAATTATTGTCACATAATGGCTGGTTTTGTTTTGGGAAAGTAGAACAAATGCAGACACATTACTTTACAGACCGACTTTAATTCCAACTTTGTAGCTTTATTTGTCATTGTCCATAAAAATACATATCTATAATAAAAGCAAGCCATGTTAATTATTTCTGCTTCCTTGTGCCCCCACTTGGTGCTGTTGCTATCAGTGCTTCTGGGGCAAGCTACGAACGGCATCAGTCCCCCCCCCAGGCATTATATAATTCATTTATTATGTTTTGCTTACATAGCACCATCATTCTGCAGCCCTTTACAGACATTATCATCTCTGTCTCCAATGGGGCTCATAATCTACATTCCCTATCAGAATGTCTTTGGAGTGTGGAAGGAAACCCACGCAAACACAGGGAGAACATACAAACTCCTTCAGATGTTGTCCTTGGTGGGATTCGAACCCAGGACTCCAGCGCTGCAAGGGACAGTGCTGACCACTGTGCCACTGTTTTTACCGACCAATACCCTTTTGCTGCACCTGGCTACTGCCCAAATTCCCTGACACCCCTTTTTACAGCTGCTTGGGTCCTCCGTTGTTCCCCTCACTGCCTCCTACAGCGGAAACAGCATACTTGATCGATCATCACTTGATCATCATTTGATGCAGAGGTCGAGTAAACTGCTGAGAAGCCACAGGACTGTGCACGGTGCAGGAGGAAGGGTCACAAACGCACTTGGCAAAGGTTTCAAAGGAGTCCATGATTTTTACTATATGCAGCAAAACTGTGCTATTTCTGTATATAGCAAAAGCAAACAGATGACTGCAGATACAAGTCACCTAAGGGGACTAAAAAATATAGTCACAAGTTAAAAAAATGAAAAAAATAATACAAAAAAAATTATAAGTTAAAATCTTAGCACTTCTCCCCATTCAAAATAAAGATAATAGTAATAATAAAAAAATGCTTCTGACATGTTTCCATGTAAATATTTGCACTAGTTTTATAAATCAGCATCACAATTTCTTCCCCAAAAACATTTCATAGTTAAAAAATAGATTAATGGCAGGAAATGCTGGAGTTTCAGACACATCCGATAACAATGTTTTTAATCTTGGGCTCAGAACTATTAAAACACATTAGCGTTATAATTTGGGGTTTCGGGAAGGGAAGCAGACAGTAAAGCCCATGCTGTAGGCAGAGATCCGTGAGCATCACATCCAAGGATTTCTGGGAATTATACTCTGACCGCAAAAGTAATGCTGGTGTATTTTCTTAACTTTTCAGACAAAATGTCAAATTTGTTTTTCTGAACCACTGTGTTCGTTGTAAATAGAGAATAACATGGAAATGATGAATGTTATTTATTTATAGCACACATTGAAAATCCAAAGAATCGATGTGGCACAGATATGGCAATTGCAAATCACATTTTCATTATGTTTTATCATTGAAAGAAAAGTATTATTATTTTACCGTTAAGTGTTTTTTTTTCCAGACTGAACAGTAATTTGTATTGCCACCAGTCTGGGGAATATATGGCTTTCTGATTGCTTTTTCGTTTATTCCATTTTTTGGAGAGAGACAATGTAACCAAAATGCCACGATCCATGTTTGGATTCGTGGCAGCTCTGGTTCCACTCTGTCTTTAAGGCCGGGGTCAATACCCGGCACTGCCGCCGGCACTCGGACCAGAGCGCTCAGCTGCATAGAAATACCTGCAGCCACACACACTCCGGTCCCGAGTGCGGGCGCCAGTGCCGGGTATTGAGACGTGAGACTTGTGCGAGTTTCTCACAAGTGTGACCCCGGCCTAATATAACTTTTTTTTCTTTTCAGGACCAGCGGGGGTTAATGTCAGTTTTCCCTCTGCTGGCAATGAGCTGTAACTGACTGCAGTGGGGCTAGGTCAGCTGATGTAGGTGGTGGCCACTCCCAACATCCTTTAAATGGTCTCCTGATGCATCAGCTGACTGTGGGTGATAGCGCAATCTGCAGTGACCAAGCCTGAGTAAGGAGCTCTCTGGGTGCAGTGTTGCTTCTGCTGGGTTCATTATCCTGGTGCCTTTATTCTGCTGTGCGGTGCTTTGCAGCAGAGGAAGCTAAAAAGCTACAGTTAGGTCCATATATATTTGGACAGAAACAACATTTTTCTAATTTTGGTTCTAGACATTACCACGATGAATTTTAATCAAAACAAATCAGATGCAGTTGAAGTTCGGACTTTCAGCTTTCATTTGAGGGTATCCACATTAACCCCTTCACGACCCATGACGCCTACATAGGCGTCATGAAAAGTCGTGCCCAAATGACCTATGACGCCTACGTAGGCGTCATGCTATAAATAGCCCCCCTGCGGGTCGGGTGACCGGGGTCACTGAAAGGTCACCTGATCCGCACATAGAGGACACTCTACAGTTAATCCCTGGGGTCGTGGCTTAGCCCCCACGTGCCTATGATCCCTCTGATTGGCTGTTAAAAGTGAAACAGCCAATCAGAGCGATTTGTAATATTTCACCAATGAAATTTGGTGAAATATTACAATCCAGCCATGGCCGATGCTGCAATAGCATCGGACATGGCTGGACACCGACACCCGACACCCGACCCCCCCCCACACCGACTGGTGGGGGCCGATCGGCCGCCGCCACCGATGGACGGCGGCGATCGGTCGCCGCCGTCATCATCTGCTCCCCCTCCCCTTCCTATCGCTCCCTCCCCCCTTCCGATCCCCCCGGGACCTCCGATCGTGCTCCCGGTGTCCCGCCGTGGCTCCCGGCGTCAGGATAATGGGCGCTGCCATCTTGCAAAATGGCGGGCGCATGCGCAGTGCGCCTGCCATTGTCCAAGATGGCGGTGCCCATGAATTTGCCGGTTGCCCGTTCATTTTTCATTTTGATCACTGTGATACACTCTCACAGTGATTAAAATGAAAAAAAAAAAAAGTAAATACACCCCCCTTTTATTACCCCATAGCCATGCGCAAATAATAAAATAAAAAAAATATTTTTTTTTCCATTTAGGGTTCGAACTAGGGTTAGGGTTGGAATTAGGGTTACAGATAGGGTTAGAAATAGGGTTAAGGCTAGAATTAGGGTTAGGGTTGGAATTAGGGTTAGGGTTAAAATTAGGGTTAGGGCTAAGGTTAGGGTTGGAATTAGGGTTAGGGCTAGAATTAGGGTTAGGGTTGGAATTAGGGTTAGGGCTGGAATTAGGGTTAGGGCTGGAATTAGGGTTAGGGGTGGGTTGGGATTAGGGTTAGGCTTGTTAGTTAGGGTTAGAGTTGGGATTAGGGTTAGGGGTGTGTTGGCGTTAGGGTTGTGGTTAGGGTTATTATTAGGGTTGGGTTAGGGTTAGGGGTGTGTTGGGGTTAGAGTTGGAGTTAGAATTGAGGGGTTTCCACTGTTTAGGCACATCACGGGGTCTCCGAACGCGACATGGCGCCACGATTTATTCCAGCTAATTTTGCGTTCAAAATGTCAAACAGCACTCTCTCCATTCCGAGCCCAGACGTGTGCCCAAACAGTGGTTTACCCCCACATATGGGGTATCAGCGTACTCAGGAAAAATTGCACAACAACTTTGGGAGTCTAATTTCTCCTGTTACCCTTGGGAAAAAAAAATTGGGGGCTAAAAAAATGATTTTTGTGAAAAAAAAAAGATTTTTTTTGTTTTCACGGCTCTGAGTTATAAACTTCGGTGAAGCACTTGGGGGTTCAAAGTGCTCATCACACATCTAGATAAGTTCCTTGGGGGGTCTAGTTTCCAAAATGGGGTCACTTGTGGGGGGTTTCCACTGTTTAGGCACATCAGGGGCTCTGCAAACGTAACATGACGCCCGCAGACCAATCCATCAAGTCGGTATTTCAAAACGTCACTACTTCCCTTCCGAGCCTCGATGTGTGCCCAAACAGTGGTCCCCCCCCACATATGGGGTACCAGCGTACTCAGGACAAACTGGACAACAACTTTTGGGGTCGAATTTATCCTGTTAACCTTGTGAAAATAAAAAATTGTGGGCTAAAAAATCATTTTTTGAGGAAAGATTTTTTATTTTCACGGTTCTGCATTATAAACTTCTGTGAAGCACTTGGGGGTTCAAAGTGCTCACCACACATCTATATAAGTTCCTTGGGTGGTCTAGTTTCCAAAATGGGGTCACTTGTGGGGGGTTTCCACTGTTTAGGCACATCAGAGGCTCTGCAAACGTAACATGACGCCCGCAGACCATTCCATTAAGTCGGTATTTCAAAACGTCACTACTTCCCTTCCGAGCCCCGACGTGTGCCCAAACAGTGGTCCCTCCCCACATATTGTGTACCAGCGTACTCAGGACAAACTGGACAACAACTTTTGGGGTCCAATTTCTCCTGTTACTATTGTGAAAATAAAAAATAGCGGGCTAAAAAAATCATTTTTTGAGGAAAAAAAATATTTTTATTTTCACAGCTCTGCGTTATACACTTCTGTAAAGCACCTGGGGGTTCAAAGTGCTCACTATGCATCTAGATAACTTCCTTAGGGGGTCTAGTTTCCAAAATGGGGTGATATGTGGGGGAGCTCCAAAGTGTAGGCAGACAGGGCCTCTCCAAACACGACATGGTGTCCGCTAACGATTGGAGCTAATTTTCCATTCAAAAAGTCAAATGGCGCTCCTTCCCTTCTGAGCCCTGCCGTGCGCCCAAACAGTGGTTCCCCCCACATATGGGGTGCCAGCGTACTCAGGACAAACTGAACAGCAACTTTAGGGGTCCAATTTATCCTGTTACCCTTGTGAAAATAAAAAATAGCGGGCTAAAAAATCATTTTTGAGGAAAAAAATGATTTTTTATTTTCATGGCTCTGCGTTTATAAACTTCTGTGAAGCACTTGGGGGTTCAAAGTGCTCACTACACATCTAGATAAGCTCCTTGAGGGGTCTAGTTTCCAAAATGGGGTCACTTGTCGGGGGTTTCTACTGTTTAGGCACATCAGGGGCTCTGCAAACGCAACATGATGCACGCAGAACATCCCATCAGTCTGCATTCCAAAATCGCGCTCCTTCCCTTCTGAGCTCTCCCATGCGCCCAAACAGTGGTTTCCCCTGACATATGGGGTATCGGTGTACTCAGGACAAATTACACAACAACTTTTATGGTCTAATTTCTCATGTTAGCCTTGTGAAAATAAAATTTTTTTTTTTTTTTATTTTCACTGCTCTGCGTCATAAACTTCTGTGAAGCACTTGGGGGTTCAAAGTCCTCACCACACATCTAGATAAGTTCCTTGGGTGGTCTAGTTTCCAAAATGGGGTCACTTGTGGGGGAGCTCCAATGTTTAGGCACACAGGGGCTCTCCAAACACGACATGGTGTCCACTAACGATTGGAGCTAATTTTCCATTCAAAAAGTCAAATGGTGCTCCTTCCCTTCGGGAACCTGCCATGTGGCCAAACAGTGGTTTATGACCACATATGAGGTATCGGTGCACTCAGGAGAAATTGCCCAACAAATTTTAGGATCCATTTTATCCCATTACCCATGTGAAAATGAAAAAACTGAGGCTAAAAGAAAATTTTTGTGAAAAAAAAAAGTACTTTTTTTTCTACGGATCAATTTGTGAAGCACCTGGGGGTTCAAAGTGCTCATTATGCATCTAGATAAGTTCCTTGGAGGGTCTAGTTTCCAAAACGGGGTCACTTGTGGGGGAGCTCCAATGTTTAGGCGCACAGGGACTCTCCAAACGCGACATGGCAACCGCTAAATATTCCAGCATATTTTCCATTCAAAAAGTCAAATGGCGCTCCTTCCCTTCTGAGCCCTGCCGTGCGCCCAAACAGTGGTTTATGACCACATATGAGGTATCGGTGTACTCAGGAGAAATTGCCCAACAAATTTTAGGATCCATTTTATCCTGTTGCCCATGTGAAAATGAAAAAATTGATGCTAAAAGAAAATTTTTATTGGAAAAATTTAAATGTTCATTTTTTCCTTCCACATTGCTTTAGTTGCTGTGAAGCACCTGAAGGGTTAATAATCTTCTTGAATGTAGTTTTGAGTAGCTTGAGGGGTGCAGTTTTTAGAATGGTGTCACTTTTGGGTATTTTCTGCCATATAGACCCCTCAAAGTGACTTCAAATGTGAGGTGGTCCCTAAAAAAAATGGTTTTGTAAATTTTGTTGTAAAAATGAGAAATCGCTTGTCAACTTTTAACCCCTATAACTTCCCAACAAAAAAAAATTTTGTTTCCAAAATTGTGCTGATGTAAAGTAGACATGTGGGAAATGTTATTTATTAACTATTTTGTGTTACATAACTCTCTGGTTTAACGGAATAAAAATTCAAAATGTGAAAATTGCGAAATTTTCAAATTTTTCGCCAAATTTCCATTTTTTTCACAAATAAATGCAAACATTATTGACCTAAGTTTACCACTAACATGAAGCCAAATATGTCACGATAAAACAATCTCAGAATCGCTAGGATCCGTTGAAGCGTTCCTGAGTTATTACCTCATAAAGGGACACTGGTCAATATTGCCAAAAATGGCCAGGTCATTAAGGTCAAAATAGGCTGGGTCATGAAGGGGTTAAAAGGGTTTAGGAGTTTCAGCTCCTTAACATGTGCCACCCTGTTTTTAAAGGGACCAAAAGTAATTGGACAAATTAAATAATTGCAAATAAAATGTTCATTTCTAGTGCTTGGTTGAAAAACCTTTGTTGGCATTGACTGCCTGAAGTCTTGAACTCATGGACATCACCAGACGCTGTGTTTCCTCCTTTTTGATGCTCTGCCAGGCCTTCACTGCGGTGGTTTTCAGTTGCTGTTTGTTTGTGGGCCTTTCTGTCTGAAGTTTAGTCTTTAACAAGTGAAATGCATGCTCAATTGGGTTGAGATCAGGTGACTGACTTGGCCATTCAAGAATATTCCACTTCTTTGCTTTAATAAACTCCTGGGTTGCTTTGGCTTTATGTTTTGGGTCATTGTCCATCTGTAGTATGAAACGACGACCAATCAGTTTGGCTGCATTTGGCTGGATCTGAGCACACAGTATGGCTCTGAATACCTCAGAATTCATTTGGCTGCTTCTGTGCTGTGTCACATCATCAATAAACACTAGTGACCCGGTGCCACTGGCAGCCATGCATGCCCAAGCCATCACACTGCCTCCGCCGTGTTTTACCGATGATGTGGTATGCTTTGGATCATGAGCTGTACCACGCCTTCGCCATACTTTTCTCTTTCCATCATTCTGGTAGAGGTTGATCTTGGTTTCATCTGTCCAAAGAATGTTCTTTCAGAACTGTGCTGGCTTTTTTAGATCGTTTTTTTAGCAAAGTCCAGTCTAGTCTTTTGATTCTTGATGCTTATGAGTGGCTTGCACCGTGCAGTGAACTCTCTGTATTTACTTTCATGCAGTCTTCACTTTATGGTAGATTTGGATATTGATACGCCTACCTCCTGGAGAATGTTATTCACTTGGTTGGCTGTTGTGAAGGGGTTTCTCTTCACCACGGAGATTATTCTGCGATCATCCCCCACTGTTGTCTTCCGTGGTCGCCCAGGTCTTTTTGCATTGAGTTCACCAGTGCTTTCTTTCTTTCTCAGGATGTACCAAACTGTAGATTTTGCCACTCCTAATATTGTAGCAATTTCTCGGATGGGTTTTTTCTGTTTTTGCAGCTTAAGGATGGCTTGTTTCACCTGCATGGAGACCTCCTTTGACCGCATGTTTCCTTCACAGCAAAACCTTCCAAATGCAAGCACCACACCTCAAATCAACTCCAGGCCTTTTATCTGCTTAATTGAGAATGACATAACGAAGGGATTGCCCACACCTGTCCATGAAATAGCCATGGAGTCAATTGTCCAATTACTTTTGGTCCCTTAAAAACAGGGTGGGACGTGTTAACGAGCTGAAACTCAAATGAAAGCTGAAAGTCTGAACTTCAACTGCATCTGAATTGTTTTGTTTAAAATTCATTGTGGTAATGTCTAGAACCAAAATTAGAAAAATGTTGGCTCTGTCCAAATATATATGGACCTAACTAATTTGTTATTTCCCTGTCCGTTTAGCGTTTGTCACTGTCCCCTTTGTGGTAATATCTGCAGTGGTGAGGCTAGTTCCCCTCGCCGGCCAGTGCACTAGTCAGGGCAGTGTTAGGTGACAGCGAGGGACGAGGTTTCCTGATACCGGTGGGGGGGGGAAGGACCCATTTAGGACATTAGGGGAGTGTAGGCTAAGGTTGGTGTCCCTTCCTTCATTTCCCTATTGGGTAGGGCCTTCCTTCCCCCTTTTTCCATCCCGTTGTTGGTGTGTTGTGCCCTCCGCTGACTGACCCCCCCCCCCCCCCCCCGTATGGTTGCTTTATATATCTGGACACAAAAACAGCAATTCTGGCATTTTGAGTTTTTTTCTTTGCGTTATTCACCTTACTGGACAAATAATAATATTTTATTAGTTTTGTCATTTTTGAATACAGCAATACTCAACATAATACTTTTTTTTCTATTGTTTAGATTTTTAAAAAAAATAAACATGCAGATTTAATTTTTTTGTTTTTTAATATTTCTTTAAAAAATGTAACTATTTTCTTTACATTGAAAATCTTGAACCTGTGATCATTTGATAAATTGTACAATACATGCCATAACTTCTGTATTGCCGTGTATTGCCATTTAACACCTCTCCCATAAAACCATAGGTGTATAAATGATGTCTGTAGGAAGTTATTGTGCTACATTGACAGATTCGCTACTTAAAAATTAGATTAAAAATGTAAAAGATAAAATTGCTCATACTTTAATTCCTTGCTGGAGAAAGTGGCTTCTTAAAAAAATCACCTATTTGCAACACACTTTTTATGTAATTTGCAAAGATGGAGTTCTAGCACCCTCTAGTGGTAGATGTAATATCAGCAACTAAATGGCTTATTATAGTGCTTGAAAAACCACTATATTGTAATCCGAACGCTGCTAACTTATTTTTATTATTCAGTTGATTTCCGCATATAATGCGGCCCGAACTGCTACACGTACAGACTCCGTTGAGGTGTCGTTTCGAAGCCAGCGTCCACGAGTGGTGTGCTAAGAATTTTTTGTGTCGATCGGATTTGTAGTTTTTGCGCAATTTGCGTTAGAAAAAAAAAAATTCCCGTCATTGGAATGCATTGTCTCAATGCTTTTCAATGGGGAAATGTTGCCACAGACAAAACATGCCCTGAGGCGATTCAAATGGCAGTTAAGCTCATTGATATGCGCAGGCAGACCCAGTTACAATGCCAACGCCAAAGAACTTCACATGACCCCCCCAGGACACAGATTCTGGCAGATAATTTCAGCTCTTAAAGCGAAATCCACAGCACAAATGCAAATGTAGCTTCATCACATGACGCATGCCCCTGAGAGAGAATGTGCGCCAAAGTGGATTTAGAAGCCCAGTGTGCCAAACTGGCTCTTAAAGGGCCGACGCGCCAAAGTGATTCTTAAAGGGCCGACGCACCAAAATGAGTCTTAAAGGGCCGGCGCACCAAATCGAAAGCAGAGTGACCCCAGGCTCCAAATCGGAGGCTGATTGACCCCACCCACCAAATTGGGCCCAGAGTGGCCCCGCCCACCAAATTGGGCCCAGAGTGGCCCTGCCCACCAAATTGGGCCGAGTGGCCCTGCCCACCGAATCTAAGCCAGATGGGCCTTGTCCACCGAATCTGACCCTGAGGGGCCCCGCCCACCAAATCTGACCCTGAGGGGCCCCTCCCACAAAATCGGACTCTGAGGGGCCCCGCCCACCAAATCGGACCCTGAGGGGTCCCGGCCACAAATTCGGGCCCTAAGGGGCCCCACAGGCCAAAGTGACCCCTGAGAGGCAACTACAGTTAAAACGGATCCGGAGTTGAAAGTCTTGCTGGGGCAGCAGGCAAGTCTCTCTTCACGCAGTGTGGGGTACAGCACGCAAGCATCCCATAAGCAAAGCATCACAGAAGATAAGCATCCAGCAAAACGGCAGTTATACATGGCATGGAATTAACATTCATCTTCTCTCTTCACACAGGTAATCAACTGAGCCACCCTGCATGTATTTACTCCATTCACTGCCAGCAAGCAGCCTGAATGATACAACTTCCCACCTCTGCTGCCTCTATTTCTCTGCTGTAATATATCCAAATGGTAATCAACTGAGCCACCCTGCATGTATTTACTCCATTCACTGCCAGCAAGCAGCCTGAATGATACAACTTCCCACCTCTGCTGCCTCTATTTCTCTGCTGTAATATATCCAAATGGTAATCAACTGAGCCACCCTGCATGTATTTACTCCATTCACTGCCAGCAAGCAGCCTGAATGATACAACTTCCCACCTCTGCTGCCTCTATTTCTCTGCTGTAATATATCCAAATGGTAATCAACTGAGCCACCCTGCATGTATTTACTCCATTCACTGCCAGCAAGCAGCCTGAATGATACAACTTCCCACCTCTGCTGCCTCTATTTCTCTGCTGTAATATATCCAAATGGTAATCAACTGAGCCACCCTGCATGTATTTACTCCATTCACTGCCAGCAAGCAGCCTGAATGATACAACTTCCCACCTCTGCTGCCTCTATTTCTCTGCTGTAATATATCCAAATGGTAATCAACTGAGCCACCCTGCATGTATTTACTCCATTCACTGCCAGCAAGCAGCCTGAATGATACAACTTCCCACCTCTGCTGCCTCTATTTCTCTGCTGTAATATATCCAAATGGTAATCAACTGAGCCACCCTGCATGTATTTACTCCATTCACTGCCAGCAAGCAGCCTGAATGATACAACTTCCCACCTCTGCTGCCTCTATTTCTCTGCTGTAATATATCCAAATGGTAATCAACTGAGCCACCCTGCATGTATTTACTCCATTCACTGCCAGCAAGCAGCCTGAATGATACAACTTCCCACCTCTGCTGCCTCTATTTCTCTGCTGTAATATATCCAAATGGTACAACTCCATACTTCTGCTGCTTGACCATTTTGCTGCATATTTAAATGTGCTTGCTAAAGCTTTGGTATAATTCATTTGTTGCACTGTATGTAATACTTACTGCTTTAGATCTGTGACTGGGGCCTTTCTAGATCTTATCAGGTGGAAGGTGCTATAGCATTTTGCCACATCTTGGTCTAGTGCCTTTGATCATCTAACCATCCCCTGGTGTGCTGGCCCCAGCTGCCAAATTATACCCAACTATCTCCCACAATCCCTCTCTCCTGACCCTGTAGTGTGGCCTATATATGTAGTAGTTGCTAAGGGGAAGCACGCAGTGTGGGGTACAGCACGCAAGCATCCCATAAGCAAAGCATCACAGAAGATAAGCATCCAGCAAAACGGCAGTTATACATGGCAGTTAGTCAGGGCAGGAGTCAGGTAACCCACACCTTGCCTTCCCCTTTAACCATGTGCTTTATTTTTATCCTCCTGTGTTCCCTTGCCATCCACATTCATCACCCTATCCCCCCTCCATCACGACTCATACACATCAGCCCCTCTATACTTCCCTCTCCCATGTACAGCTCCCACACACTCCTCACCTTCCTGAGAAACCTCAGCCCATCTTGCCCAAACACATCGCAGAAAAAAAACTACTTACAATTCCAACAACTATTGGCTCTTTATCTTCCTTCTCCTACTGATTTCAGGGGACATCTCCCCCAACCCTGGTCCACCATCCCCCAACCTCGACCCCTACCCTACCTCATATCGAAACCACAATAATCTGATTAACATTACTTGCACTCCCTCATCTCAATCTTTTAATTGTGCCCTCTGGAATCCCACGGTCTGCTTGTAACAAGCTTCCTTTCCTACACAACTACTTTCTGAACAACTCTCTTAATCTGTTGGCCCTCACTGAAACCTGGATTCAGGATTCTGACACTGTCTCTCCTGCTGCCATTTCCTACGGTGGCTTACAATTCTCTCACTCCCCGAGACCCACAAACAGACCTGGTGGTGGAGTTGGCATACTCCTGTCCCCACAATGCACTTTCCAGGTCATCCCCCCAGTCCCATCACTCTTATTCCCTTCTTTTGAGGTCCACACCATCAGGCTCTTCCGTCCCCTCTCCCTCAGGGTAGCGGTCATATACCGGCCCCCAGGCTCACCCACCCTCTTCCTTGACCACTTTTCAGCCTGGCTGCCACACTTCATGTCCTCCGAACTACCAACCCTCATCCTGGGAGACTTCAACATCCCCATTAACAGCCCTAATTCCACATCTGCATCCCAGCTTCTATCACTAACCACCTCTCTAGGCCTCTCACAGCTTTCAACCTCTGAGACACATAAGGACGGTAACACCCTTGATCTGGTCTTCTGCCGGCTCTGTTCAATCTCCCACCTAAACAACTCACCGCTTCCACTCTCTGACCACAACATTCTCTCCTTCACCCTCACAAATCCTCGCCCACCCCAGCTCATTCCTACCTACCACACAGTCAGAAATCTACAAGCTATTAACCCTCAGACACTTTCAGATTCCCTACACTCATCTCTGTCCCCAATCTCCTCTCTTTCCTGTCCTAATCTGGCTGTTCATCACTACAATGACACTCTTAGAAGCACCCTTGACCAAGTAGCTCCCCTCACCCTCAGAACCTCCAAACACAGAGTAAAAGAGCCCTGGCTCACATCGCAAACTCAACTTCTCCAGCGATGCTCCAGGAGTGCTGAACGCCTATGGAGAAAAACCCGCACACCAGAAGACTTCATCCACTTCAAATTTATGTTAAGAACCTATAACGCTGCCCTTCACCTTGCCAAACAGACCTACTTCACCACCCTGATCTCCTCACTAGCCAACAACCCCAAGAAACTTTTTGACACTTTTCACTCCCTCCTCAGGCCAAAAGCACAAGCCCCTATCACAGACATTTGTGCTGATGACCTGGCCTCCCACTTTACAGAAAAAATAGATAATATCCGTCAAGAAATCTGCTCCCAACCACCAAGTGCTGTGACTCCCATCCCTTCCTACATCTCCCCTGGCTCACTCTCCACATTTGATCCCATAACAGAAGAAGAAGTCTCCAGACTCCTCTATTCTTCTCGTCCGACTACATGCACTACCGACCCCATTCCCTCACATCTCCTCCAGTCTCTCTCTCCAGTCGTCACAACCCACCTAACTACAATCTTTAATCTCTCCCTCTCCTCGGGCATTTTCCCATCCTCCTTCAAACACGCCATCGTTACTCCACTACTAAAGAAACCTGCTCTCGACCCATCCTGCACAAACAACTACAGACCAGTCTCCAATCTCCCCTTCATCTCTAAACTTTTGGAACGCCTAG
Source organism: Dendrobates tinctorius (assembly GCF_039654945.1). Classification (NCBI taxonomy): domain Eukaryota; kingdom Metazoa; phylum Chordata; class Amphibia; order Anura; family Dendrobatidae; genus Dendrobates; species Dendrobates tinctorius. The sequence continues at coordinate 2,263,210 of NW_027361834.1, read as the reverse complement.
TTTACTCCCGCCTTACCCGTTACCTCTCCACTCACTCCCTTCTAGACCCTTCACAGTCCGGCTTCCGCCCCCTACATTCGACTGAAACTGCACTCATCAAAGTGACCAATGACCTTCTGACAGCAAAACGTAACGGTGACCACTCTCTGCTCATTCTTCTTGACCTATCTGCAGCTTTCGATACTGTTGACCACCATCTCCTACTCTCTAGGCTTCAGTCACTAGGCATTAAGGACACTGCACTCTCCTGGTTCTCTTCCTATCTCTCTGACCGCTCCTTCAGTGTTTTGTTCTCTGGCTCCACGTCATCTCTTCCTCTTGCTGTCGGGGTACCTCAGGGCTCAGTCCTTGGCCCCCTTCTTTTCTCTCTCTACACGGCCCCAATTGGACAGACCATCAGCAGATTTGGCTTTCAGTACCATCTTTATGCTGATGACACACAACTATACACGTCTTCCCCCGACCTTACCCCCGCTGTACTACAGAACGCCAGTGACTGTCTGTCCGCAGTCTCCAATATCATGTCTGCTCTCTATTTGAAACTCAACCTCTCCAAAACTGAACTTCTTCTGCTCCCGCCATCTACTAACCTCCCTAAATCTGACATTTCCTTCTCCGTGGGTGGTACCACAATAACACCCCGGCAGCAGGTGCGCTGTCTGGGTGTTATGTTTGACACCAATCTCTCCTTTACATCCCATATACAATCCCTTGCCCGCTCTTGCCGCTTACACCTAAAGAACATCTCTAGAATCCGCCCTTTTCTCACTATGGAAACAACAAAAACCCTCACTGTTGCATTGATCCACTCTCGCCTGGATTACTGCAACGCTCTATTAATTGGCCTCCCCGTCACTCGACTATCCCCTCTCCAGTCCATACTCAATGCAGCAGCCAGGATCGTCCATCTGGGTAATCGGTACTCGGACGCGTCCGCTCTTCGCCAGTCCTTACATTGGCTGCCCATTCATTATAGGATCCAATTCAAAGTACTTGTTCTCACCCACAAAGCTCTCCACAGTGCGGCACCCCCTTACATCTCTTCTCTCATTTCTGTCTATCGGCCTAGCCGATCGCTGCGCTCTGCAAACGACTTTCGACTAACCTCTGCACTAATCCGTACCTCCCACTCCCGACTCCAAGACTTCTCCCGTGCTGCTCCTATCCTCTGGAATGCTCTACCCCAAGAAATCAGGACTATCCACAATTTTCATAGTTTTAGGCGCTCCCTCAAAACACACCTGTTCAGAGCGGCCTATCACATTCACTAATCAAAGTCATTCTCTGTGTAAGTGTGCGTGCGTAGCCCATTCACTATCTCCATCCATCCTTCACTCCTGCAAGATGGCTGGACCTTCATTGTAAATACACCATTGTAAATACACACCTGTACTCTGTATCTCCCTCACCTCATTGTAGATTGTACGCTCTCACGAGCAGGGTCGTCTTATTTTGCTTTAATTATTGTATTGTTAGCGTTGTTACTTATGACTTGTGTTTTGAAACTGTTAAACTGTAAAGCGCTGCGGAATATGTTGGCGCTATATAAAGATTATTATTATTATTATTATTATTATTATTATTAAAGGGGCAGCCCGGGCACCATTTCAAAGCACTACCTGTACTTCCTTCAGGAAATACACATCTAGCTATATTTTATCACCTAAATAATAGCATTTCAGAACTGTTGAAGACTAACATTTATTATTATAGCACTAATACATTCTGCATTGCACATTCAATTAAAAGTTTTGTACCAAGTTAATACACTATACGCCAGCAGAGGATGGAATACGTTACTAATTATTAGTGGTATAACCATGAGAACCTCTCATTACACACTAAGAGATTAGATGCCTACACTACCATAGATCAAGCCCCAAGCAGCCATCATTAACTCTTTCCTTACAACTAATTCTAACTAGTACTAACTGTGACACTGTTTTGGTGATTTTAATTGGGCCACCCTGGCTGACCTTACATAAGTATGTGATGGCATAAGTTATATGTACAGTTTGGCAGCATAGTCTATGTAAATTGCAGATTGACATTCACCTTTAAGGCCCCATTACACACAACGATGTCCCAGTGATCCCACCAATGATCCGACATGGATGGGATCGCTGAGACATTGCTAGGCTGATCGCTGGTGAGCTGCCACATAGACAGCCCCTCCAGCGATCAGGACCAGTGAGAAAGCTGGTTTCCAAGGTAAACAGCGGGTAACTAAGAGCTGCGTGGCTCTTGAATACCCACTGTTTACATTGGAAACCAGCATCCAGCGTCGCTGATCGCTGGTCTCTCGCTGCCACATGCAGCGATGCGCGCTGGCCAGCGGGAGACAAACGATCAAAAAACAGCCCAGGACGATGGAGCGCGATCAGCGATACCCGGCGGGGGCGACGGTCACTGATCCCCATCACACACACCAATCTCGCTGGCGAGATAGCTGTGGCGTCACAAAATCAGCGATCCCTTTACTCTTGACTTGATTGAGTATTCCAATTGTGTGTCCATATATACAGAGTCATTCAAAAAGAATAGCACAAAATTATTTAAAAAAATATAACCTCGGTATTTACAGTATAACAGACAGGACATAACACTCATGTGTTACCATGAAAAGACACACTATCTATACAAGTTTTATCTACATACTACAAAGGTTCAAAGTGATCTCCATTGGTAACACGGCAGATATCTAGGCGGTAGTTCAGTTCTGTCTAGACCCATGCCACCACACCCTCGGATAACGAAGCCATTGTTTCGGTGATGCACTGTCTCGGGTCAATTCACATTTGTTGCGCTGGTTTCCAAGATCACCAGATCTAACACTGAGCAACTCCTTTCTGTGGGGCTTCATAACGGACCAAGTGTATGTGCTGCCCCCCAATCACAGGATCTGAATAATCTGAGGCAACACATCACTGAAATAATGGAGTCCATCTCTGCGTCTGGACAGAACTAGACTTCGTCAGTACAGCTTATCATTAGGGCCGGATGTCAGTCAGTGCCAGGGACGCAGTTACAGCCGCAGCTCTCTGTACATAGAGCGGTGACTGAACCCATGCTGGCTCCGCCACCATGACTGAAACCAGAACACTACAGGTAGGAATAACATTCATTTCCTCCCAGCAGCAGGGGTTTAAGTGCCGGCATCAGGCAGGTTCAGAATGGTATTAAACTGCGGATATTTGAAGATTAATAGCGTTTTTTTTGCTTGATGGGATCCCTTTAAAATTTGGATAGTGTCTTTTTTTGTTAATATACTTTTCACCATCCTTTTTGAGTCACTTTATAGTAAACCCTGGCATTTGAGGGTACAGAGGCCGACTTGTCGCTTGGTGAATGTGTAATATCTTTGTGCACTTGTATGTTACAAGACGTGAGGTGAGAGTAACTCGACTATATAACACAGAGAGCTGCGTCCAGGATTACAGTTCAGTCTTATTTATTGCTCTTAGTTGCAGGACCGGGCAAAGCTGCTATCTCACGTACATAGCTGGCTCTCGTAGATAATGAAGAGGATGCTGCGCTCTCCATAGAGCTGCACGTCTTCTTATACATTAGTGTTCAAAATACTAGCAGTGTGTTCAAAACCGGCTAATCACAAAATCTTTATACTAGTTTTTATTTCCAGCATTGGGAACATTGCACATTGTTTTTTAATTCGAAACATGAAGAGAAATGTATAGAATGTTTGTTTAACTACTTTACAGAAAATAACAAAAAATGAACATTGGGATGTTCAAAAAAATAACAGTGCCTATATTTGTTTTTACAAACTCACAATATATACTTTATTTTTGAGGATTTAGCATTCTGTGAATCACTAATGTAATATTTAGTTGTACAACCACAGTTTTCTAGAACTGCTTCACATCTGTTATATAGGGTCAACCAACTTCTGACACCTGTCAACTGTAAGGATATGTTCACACGGTCAGTAAACGCTGCGGGTTGAATGCTCCGTACATCCACAGCGTCCAACTCGCAGCGTTCAGATGTTACAGCATAGTGGATGAGATTTCAACAACTCCCATGTCCACTATGCGTGTACCAACGCCCGCAGATCACTCGTAGAGACGGACATGCCGCACATCTTTCCAGACCACAACATGAAATTTATCTTGCGGAGACGCACATTTCCACAAGATAAATCTCACCCATACAATGTTTTGGACGCAGTGAATCCACACGGTTCAAAGACCACATGCGGAATCACCTGCGTTCAAAAGCCGGCAGCGCTTTGGACGCAGCGGACATGTGCTGTATTCAAAGCACTGACAATTACTGACCGTGTGCACCCGGATGCTTTGACTACATCCCACAATCTTTTGGCATTTGTTGGCTTTGCCACAGAAACTGAACTTTTGATGTCATCCCACAAATATTCTATCGGATTAAGGTCTGGGGATTGGGCTGGCCACTCCATAACCTCAATTTTGTTTGACTGGAACCAAGATTTTGCTCGCTTACTGGTGTCTTTAAAGTCATTGTCTTGAAACACCTATTTCAAGGCCATAACCTCTTTAGCGTAAGGCAACATGACCTCTTCAAGTATATTAATATCTGAAAACTGGTCCATGATCCCTGGTATGCGGTAATCAGGTCCGGCACCATAGTAAGAGAAACATGCCCATATCATGATGCTTGCACCACCATGCTTCACTGTCAGCGTATACTGTGGCTTGAATGCAGAGTTTGGGGGTCGTCTGATGAATTGTCTCCGGCCCTAGGACCCAAAACGAAAAATGTTACTTTCATCAGTCCACAAAATGTTTCTCCATTTCTCTTTAAACCAGTTGATGTGTTCTTTGGCAAATTGCATCAATACATCTTTTTTAACAGTGGGACTTTGCAGGGACTTCTTGCTAAGAGATTAGTTTCACGTAGGTGTCATCTAACCGTCACAGTACTCACTGGTAACTGGAGACTGTCTTTGATCATCATTGGCTGAGCCTTTACCATTTTGGCTATTCTTTCATCCATTTTGAATGGTAGTCTTCCATTTCTTCCACGTCTCTCTGGTTTGGCTTTCCATTTTAAAGCATTGGAGATCATTTTAGCTCATTACCTGAGGACCAAGAGAATCACAAAGTATTTACAGTCCATAATACTATAAAAATATAAATTTATTGAACATTTATACCAAAACAAGTAACAGTACACTGTGGTATAGCAAAGGGTGTTTTACTGGATGGGAGATACATTTCTCCCAGCAGGTTAATGTTTGGCTGGGATTTTCCCTAAAGACAAGGACCTGTGATGTCAGGGTCACGTGATCAGCCCATGTGATGTCTACCTCACTTGTGGGAGAGGTTATGGGCTATGTAATGGAGGTTGGTATTTGGCACATGGTGAGTGTGTGTGGAAGATACAGGAACTTAGCTGGAGTTAGCCTGAATCTGTTTGCTGGACTGCAGAGCTATAACAGCAAGACTCCAAACAACTCTGGGAATGGCACCTGACACGTCTGATAAGAAAAACGGCCCTGAAGTCACTAGACTTCAAAATCCCTATATCAGCACTCCGATATATTCTGAAGACAGAGCAAAAGAGATTTAACCGAAATTTAACCGAAATTCAGCAAAGCCCCAGCCGAGGCTGGCTGAACACAAAACTAAGCAAATCAGACAAAATCTCATGGAACAATAACAGAGCAAAACTTAGCTTTCAGAAGACAGGAACTGAACTGGAGGCCAGAGCTCAGAGCAGAGAAGTCACCAGCAACCTTACAGGGCGTCGGCAGCCTTATATCCACGCAGAGATTCCGGATGTCCAATCGCAATCCACCTGATCAGATGACAGGTTTCTCCCATCCAAATCAGTTTCACCACCTCCTTTCACCAGCAGAGGGAGTTCATCGGACATCAAAGGTGAATGAGAAAACGAGCTCACAACAGGTAACCTTCCCTTTGGTGGAGGAGGGGAAGAATTCTCCCATAGAAGTATTGGCTGGAGAGGTGGAAGACTTGCCGCTGGGACCTGAATTGTCTGACTTAAATGTATCAGGGGACAATTTTGGTACGGCGAAATTCTGAGACGCTACTTTGGCACGAGCCAGGGAAGATGTACTATTTGTCAATGGGGAAACCCAACAACCTGGGGCAGCTACAGTGTTGCCACGCTTTGAGCTAAACCAAGATTTGTTGTATCGAGTCGAGAAAATACGGGGGGAACTGGTAGCACAATTGCTGGTACCTCAGGCATATCGTAGGCTGGTAATGGACTTAGCGCATGCACATGTACTTGGTGGGCATTTGGGCCAAAAGAAAACCCTAGACTGAATTCTGCAGCGGTTTTACTGGCTAGGCGTCCATGAAGAAGTTAAACGGTACTATAATTCCTGTCCAGTGTGCAAGGTAACAAGTCATCAGCCTCACTTTCGGAGTCCTTTGGTGCCTTTACCAATTATAGAGGTACCTTTCGAAAGAGTGGCAATGGATCTGGTTGGGCCTGTCAATAAGTCAGCAAGGGGAGACCAACACATCCTCGTAGTTCTAGATTATGCTACCTGGTATCCTGAGGCCATTCCACAGCGCCACACATCAGCTAAGCTTATAGCAAAGGAACTCGTGGGTTTGTTTTCGCGAGTGGGAATTCCTCAGGAGATTTTAACTGACCAGGGAACCCTCTTTATGTCAAAAATTATGACTGAACTCTGCCGCTTGTTAAATGTTAAACAATTGCGCACATCGGTCTAACATCCCCAAACAGATGGTCTTGTAGAAATGTTCAATAAGACGCTGAAGAGCATGTTAAAAAAAAAAATCAGTTTCCAAAGATGGGAAGGACTGGGATCTCTTATTGCCATATTTGTTGTTTGCAGTGCGGGAGGTGCCCCAGGCATCTACTGGGTTCTCGCCCTTTGAACTATTGTACGACAGACTCGATATAGCCAAAGAGGCCTGTGAGAACCTACCTACCCCCCACAAAAGTGTGATAGAACATGTTGCAAAAATGTAAGAAAGAATGGAGACAGTTCTACCATTAGTCCGGGAACATATGGAGGCAGCACAACAGTCACAGAGTAGGTCTATAACCGGGAGGCTCTGTTAAGAACCTTTAGCCCTGGGGATCGGGTGTTGGTACTTCTGCCTCCCGTAGATAGCAAATTTCTTGCAAGGTGGCAGGGACCCTACGAGATCATGGAGAAGGTGGGACCAGTAGATTACAAGGTACACCAACCAGGACGGAGTAAGCCAAAACAGGTTTACCATGTTAATTTGCTTAAACCATGGAAAGATAGAGACCACCTTGGAGGGGATAGTCCGCTGCCAGCATTTCAGATGGAGAAGGCTCCATTACCTCTGGGCGAGTCAGGAGAAACCCACTCCGTAGTCAAAATAGCAGATACTTTGCCTCCTAGACAGGTTCAGGAGGTCCGGGAGTTTGTTAGCCGAAATACAGATGTTTTTTCGGAGCTCCCTGGATGCACCTCCCTAATCCAACATGACATTGTCACGGAGCCACAGGCCAAAGTCCGACTAAAGCCATATCGGGTGCCTGAGGCCTGGCGACAAGCCATCTCGGAAGAGGTAAAAACTATGCTACAGTTAGGGGTCATTGAAGAGTCCCAAAGTGAGTGGGCCAACCCAGTAGTCCTAATACCCAAGCCTGATGGGACTCTAAGGTTCTGTAATGATTTTAGAAAACAATGAAATTTCAAAATTTGACGCCTACCCCATGCCCCAGGTTGATGGAGCGGTATTTTCCAACTCTGGACCTCACAAAAGGATATTGGCAGGTGCCCCTAACAGAGGAGGCGAGGGGAAAAAATGACTTTTCTAACACCCGAGGGTCTGTTCCAGTATAAGGTGTTACCCTTTGGGTTGCATGGCGCGCCAGCGACATTCCAGCGGTTAATGGATATTGTTCTCCGTCCCCATCGCCGCTATGCCTCAGCCTATCTAGATGATATTGTGGTGTACAGTACGGACTGAGAAAGTCTCTTACCAAAAGTACAGGCAGTGATAGATTCTCTGCGACAAGCAGGGCTAACTGCCAACCCAAAGAAGTGTTTCATAGGATTAGAGGAAGCTCGGTACATGGGTTACGTCATTGGGAGAGGAGTCCTCAAACCCCAAGTAAACAAAGTGGAGGCAATCCAAAACTGGCCCCGTCCCCTCACAGCCAAACAGGTAAAAGCCTTTTAAAGGTTTAGTGGGATATTACAGGTGGTTTATTTCCAACTTTGCAACCCTGTCCTCGCCTTTAACAGACTGCTTAAAGGGGAGGAAGTCTGTGATGGTCCGCTGAAAAGATCAGATAGGAGGTGTTAGGGACGGCGGAATGCACTAAATATAAAATAACGTAAAGTGGGAATCGCGTGGCCAGTAACTCAAGCTAGATAGAGCAATGGGTCATGAAACCCCTACAGGAAACGTCACCAGAAAATCTATCGGGAAACGGGAGGCGGGATACTGTCAGAAAAGGCGTGGACACACGCGAGAGAGCCTCTGCGACTGCCTGCGCAGCAGCCTCAGTAACGCTGAGGCGGAACTCTCGAGAGTCACCAGACTCTGGCGCTAGTATAATTTTAGGGACGGCGGAATGCACTAAATATAAAATAACGTAAAGTGCATTCGCCGCCCGGGGTCCACCGTGCAGAAGGTGTTAACACTGCTGCTAGCTAATGGCGGACGTACAATATGGCGGTATTATGCACGTGGGCTGAACGTCACCCTGGTGCGCTGAGCGATCTCTGTTTACTCACAGAGATGCCTTAAGTGAAAAACACAAAAAGGCTGAGCCTGTTAGCATCGCAGGTCTCAGAGAAGTGCACGCATGGTATATGGTCACAGGAGCTGGGCCCTAGGCAGAGGGTCTGCGTCCATCTAGACCTACCTTTCGTGCGGCGTCGCAACTGCGGGTGCCAAGAGGAGCTGCAGACTGCAGCGCGGTGACAGACACTGCCGCTAGTCGACAATGCCCGGAAGCAGGCGCACTGTCGGACGCTAGCACTGTGGAGGATGCTGTAGTGGCTTGTAGCTTGCCACTGGCTGGCGCTGACTCTATAGCTAAGTCCCTATACACACTCATAATATCGGAGGGAGGGGATCTTAATGAGTCATTCGCAGGTTCATGCATCCATCACCATTCACACAGTAGCAACTAGAAACTATACTAGCGCATGGCCGAGCGGCCATGCGAACCTTTTAAAGCCAGGACCTTCCGGAAGCTTCCAGATCCATGAGATGGACCAATCAGATCTGGAGAAGGACCTGGACATGTGGCTCCTGATCTCCAATGGGAGATCGTCTCGTGAGCATGCTCAGTGGAGCGACAGAAGGACTTAGCCTCTGGAGCAATTTGCTGCTGAGCAGCCTGCATTGCCATTGCTGACCCAAAGGTGGCAGCAATAGCGAGCCCCACAGAGCAGGTCTGGGCAGAGCGTCTGGGAAGCCGGGATTGGTGAGCAATCGCCTCTTCGGTCGAAAGACAATGGGAGGCTGCAGAATGTGACGCTCTGGATTCCTGTTGAACTGCTGCAGGAACCCGACGCCTAACAGGAGGCCTATGTAAAGTTAAAATTGGTACTGTGTGGTACACCAGTTCTGATCACACCCGATTTCAAAAGAGAGTTCATTGTGCAGACTGATGCCTCTGAGATAGGGCTCGGTGCCATGTTGTCTCAGGAGGTTAACGGGGAAGAGCATCCCGTTAGTTTCCTAAGCCGGAAGCTTACCCCAGCTGAAACCAGGTACAGTATTGTGGAGAGAGAGTGCCTGGCCATTAAGTGGCCACTTGAGTCATTGCGCTATTCTTTGCTGTGGAGAACGTTTCGTTTGGTAACTGATCAATCCCCTCTTACGTGGATGAGTCAAGCTAAAGAGAGGAATGCATGAGTCACCAGTTGGTTCCTGTCCCTGCAAAATTTTAAATTTTCAGTAGAACCTCGGGCAGGCAGACTGCAGGGGAATGCAGATGCCCTGTCCAGAGTTCACTGTATGTCATGTGTCCACCCCCCTAGGGTTGAACATAGGAGGGAGGTATGTGGTACAGCAAAGGGTGTTTTACTGGATGGGAGATATGTTTATCCCAGCAAGTTAATGTTTGGCCGGGATTTTCCCTAAAGACAAGGACCTGCGATGATGTCAGGGTTACGTGATCAGCCCATGTGATGTCTACCTCTCTTGTGGGAGGGGTTATGGGCTATGTAATGGAGGTTGGTATTTGGCACATGGTGAGTGTGTGTGGAAGATACAGGAACTTAGCTGGAGTTAGCCTGAATCTGTTTGCTGGACTGCACGTGCTGCAGAGCTATAACAGCAAGACTCCAAACAACTCTGGGAATGGCACCTGACACGTCTGATAAGAAAAACGGCCCTGAAGTCACTAGACTTCAAAATCCCTATATCAGCACTCCGATATATTCTGAAGACAGAGCAAAAGAGATTTAACCGATAGCAGCAAGACCCCAAACAACCCTGGGAATGGCACGTGGCGGATGTCGCTGACCTGGCAGCCGCTTAGTTAAGCCTGTCCCATGCAAGGGCGAGTCTGGGACCAGTGGTTCTCCAAGCTGGAGTATATTTGTGTTTTTCTATTACTTTCTGTTAACCTGCTGTCTTAAAGTGACATTAAACCACTGAAGTTGGAAGCTAAACCTGTGTGTTGCCTCATTACTGCGTCCATGCCATTGCCTACCAGAGCAAATCCCTACACCACATATAAATAAATGAAGGATCAGATAGTGATGGCTATGGTCACTAGTCAGAAATCATATAAAGTGCTAAAGTGCCAACATTATATATACAATTATGGGAATATAGTAATAAATATGTCTGCTTACTCATATGCACGTGCGCCCAACTATAGGCTGGCATAAATCAAATAATACTCAAAATATGCGCTAAGTGCTTACCCATAATATGTATACACTGGACCAAAGCCCCCCGCCACTGATGCGCGTTTCGCTGCTCTTTTTCAAAGTGCAAGCTACACTAAGCTGCCCCTCTCCAAAATCCCCCCCACACTGCCCGTCTGCAAAATATCCCCCTCACACACACATACACATGCGCAAAACTGTACCCCTTTTCACATTTGTTCTCCCATTATGTGCCCTAACACCATCTCCCACTCATCCACATTGATAAAACATTTAATCTTCGTCTCCTTAATGGAGCGCTTACTGATGCCAAAAGAGTCTCTGTGGCACCAAGAGCAGGGTGATGGTGTCAACAGCATGCTGATCTCATCAGGCTGCTGCACATCGGGGTGGGGCTGACTAGTGCTTCTCTGCGCCAGTCCTGAAAGACGCAAATACATTTGATTATAGGAAGGAGGGAGCGGTGTCTCCCGTACATCTCCGTGAGCCTGATATAGAGGCACGATCTATCCTCATCTCTGCCACTACAGGGGCATTTGTCAGAAATACCATCAATCAAGTGTCCAAAAATCAGTATATTCAAATGGCACTTCAACTCAGAATAAACAACAATTCCTTACTTTTAATAAAGGGGACCAAAATGAAGAGATCCATTAAAAAAAAAAAAAAAAAAAATCAATTTTATTTAACCCCCTAATGTCCAATGACTGACACAGTCCGTCATCAGACATCTCCCCTGCTTTGATGAGGGCTCCGGCGCTGAGCCTTCATCAAAGCCGGGACATGTCAGCTGTTTTGAACAGCTGACATGTGCCCGCAATAGGCGCGAGCGGAATCGCCATCCACCCGCGCCTATTAACTAGTTAAATCCCACTGTCAAAGCTGACAGCGGGCATTTAAATAGCACTTCCGGCCGCCGGGCCGGAAGTGAGCTCGTTGCCGACCCCGTCACATGATCGGGGGTCAGCGTCATGTTGCCTGGACAACCAGAGGTCTCATAGAGACCTCTATGGTTGTTCCAGTCTGATGAAAGCACAGGAGTAAATCTGCTACATATGGGCGATCTGCACATCGCCCATATGTAGCAGAGCCAATCGAGTTGTGCATGCTTCAAGCCTCCTATGGAGGCTATTGAAGCATGCCAAAAGTAAAAAAAAAAAAAAAGTTTAAAAATAAAAAAAAAACCTAAAAGTTCAAATCACCCCCCTTTCGCCCCAATCAAAATAAAACAGTAAAAAAAAAATCCCACATACACATTAGATATCGCCGCGTTCAGAATCACCCGATCAATAAAAAAAAGCATTAAACCGATTGCTAAACGGCGTAGCGAGAAAAAAAAAGTCAAAACCCCAGAATTACTTTTTTTGATCTCTGTGACAATGCATTAAAATGCAATAACTGGCTATCAAAAGAACATGTCTGCATAAAAGTGGTATCATTAAAAACATCAGCTCGGCACGCAAAAAATAAGCCCTCACCCAACCCCAGGTCACGAGAAATGGAGACGCTATGGGTCTCGGAAAATGGTGTTGGGTTTTTTTGGGGTTTTTTTTTAGCAAACTTTGGAATTTTTTTTCACCACTTAGATAAAAAAGAACCTAGACATTTTTGGTGTCTATGAACTCGTAATGACCTGGAAAATCATAACGGTGGGTCAGTTTTAGCATTTAGTGAACCTAGCAAAAAAGCCAAGCAAAAAGCAAGTGTGGGATTGCACTTTTTTTGCAATTTCACCGCACTTGGAATTATTTTCCCGTTTTGTAGTACATGACATGGTAAAATCAATGGTGTTGTTCAAAAGTAAAACTCGTCCCGCAAAAAATAAGTCATCACATGGCCATATTGACAGAAAAATAAAAAAGTTATGGCTCTGGGAAGAAAGGGAGCGAAAAACACAAATACAAAAACGAAAATAACCCCGGTCGTTAAGGGGTTAAACTTAAATAATAAAACCAGACATAAACCTGAAAATAAACCTAAAAAATAGGAGGGCGATTCACCTTAAGTGCAGCAGAGATTCCCGTCCTGGTATCCTGACGCTAGGCTTCTTCCTTGGGGCATGCATTATTATGTTCGTGGCCTGTAATCACTATTTCAGTCTGTTGCAGCTTTTTGCACTCCACTTACTGAAGTGCCCCATTAACTGAGCTCTATTGCGCCTACTTTGTTCATCTGCCTATAGGTATATCCTTTAAGGTTATTTTTGCACTATGCACTTTATAATTTATTATTTGGATATGTATAAATTCTGATGATATGGCAATGATTTTTCTTAGAAGGCATTATCTTTTTTAAGCAATAGTTATATACTTGTATTATGAGGACTTATATTTTAGTGCTGTCCTGTTTATATGACATTATGCTTGTTTTTTTATGTCTGGTTTTATTATTTGAGTTTAAATAAAATTGATTTTTTTTATGGATCTATTCATTTTGGTCCCCTTTATTATAAGTAAGGACTTGTTGTTCATTTGTCAGAAATGCCAGATTGCCAGTCCAGCCCTGCCTGGAGGGGTGTGACTAAGTGATTACCTGGTCTTCACTAGAGCCTATGATGGTAAGAATAGGCTTGGACCGTAAGGTAGTCACTAGGTGCCACTCTAGGACAGTACCCGGACCTGCATCAGGTGACCAATGGGTCAAACCAGAAATATGAGGCACAGAGGGTGAAGGCAGAGCCATGGTGAGACAGTCCAAGGTCAGGGCAGGCAGCACAGGTTCAGAAGACATAGTTGGGGTCAGGAGCAGAGAGATAAGACAGAAGGGTAGACAAGCAAGGTCGTTAACAGGAGAGTAAAACAGAACTAGAGGCAAATTGACGGATCCGCAAAAAAAGGATCCAACGGATGGCCATCCGTCAAGATCCGCCGGTAATGCAAGTCAATGGGGGGAAAAAACAGATCTGCCAAAAAAAAAATGGCGGATCCGTTTTTCTGCAAAAATGGCGGATTTTGACGGTCAAAAACAGAAGTGTGAAACAGGCCTAACTAGAACCAAAGCTCAGGCAAGGAATGGAGGGAGGAGCTGCCTGACACATGCACTGCTAGTAGGGAATAGGCCAGGGAGGCCAAAATCTGCAGAACACAGTTGTCATAAATTCTTGCAGAGTCTGGCCATGCCTCCCTATAGCCAGGTGGAGGCTCTCCTGCAACAGGAGATGTAGCAGTACTGGAAGAGCTTGCAATGGCAGGTCGGCAACATGGTCCTATACTGGGAGGAGCAGAGTGGTCCATGCAATCAGTAGGATGGCGCTGAGGAGGCATGCGAGTTACTGGCATGACAAATTATTTCAAATCAATATTTGGTGTGACCTATTTTTGCCTTCAAAACAGTATCAAAGCATCAACTCTTCAAGGTACAAGTGAACAAAGAAATGGATTTTGTAGGATTCCAGTCAGGTCTGTGCAACCAGTTTTACCAAAATAGTTTACAAATTAAAATAAAAAGGGGGTGATATAGGCGCTGCTTGGTATGACAGACATGTAGGCAATATCTACATAAGAATTAAATAACGGAATATAGGGCCACACGTTTCAACATCTGACTGATGCCTTCCTCAGGGCAGGCATATATGTTAGCAGTCAGAGGCATATCTGGGCAGGGAAGCCGGGGCATGTTCCCCGGGCACAAACGGCAGGGGGGCGCAGTCGGGCCGCCTAATGCAGTGGTCCGCAGTGTCTCCCCTGGCGGCTGCATTCTGCCGCCCCTGGACTGGGAGTCGGCCATTCTGTGTCGGCTGTCAAGCTGACAGCCGGCTCAGAGAAGCTGCCGTGCGCCGGCTCCCAGGGAACAATTGTACTGGCGTCTATACAGACACCAGTACAATTGAAGCTCTGACCGCCGAGTCAGAGCGACGCCAGCAGTATGATCATGTCATGTGATCACGCTGCGGACGTAACTCGCCGGCACCAAGAAGGGGGAACACTGTTGGTAAGTGTGCTCCACTGTGGAGCTGAAGAAACCACCGAAGATTAAGGAGGGAAGCATAATGTGTGGGGGGATTACTTTATGTGTGGGGGGATTTGGAGTGCGGATGGGGGGTTATTTAATGTGTGTGGAGGAATTTGGAGTGGGGATGGGGGGTTATTTAATGAGTGTGGAGGGATTTGGAGTGCGGATGGGGGTTATTTAATGTATGTGGGGAGATTTGGCGTGGGGATGGGGGGATTTAATGTGTGTGGGGAGATTTGAGGACACAAAATGAAGAGTATGTATGAGGGCATGTATGAGGAAACAGTATGGGGATGGGTGCAGACACAGTATGGTGAGTGGGGGATGGGTGCAGACTGTATGAGGAGCGAACGGGTAAATGTATGTGGACACAGTATGAGTAGCGATGGGAAAAACGTATGTGGACACAGTATGGGGAGTAAGAGTGATGGGATGTATGCAGTCAGAGTATGAGGAGTCAGGGGTATGTGCGAGCAGACAGTAGAGAGAGTGAGGGGGTAAATATATGAGGAGACACTATGGTGAACAGGTGGGATGTTATAGGAGACAGTATGAGGAGCGAGGGGAATCGTGTGAGTCGACAGTATATTGGAGATATTTTTATTCAGGAGGAGCATTGTAATGACACTTCTATCTTTAACGGCATTGTGTGGAGATTTGCTGCAGAAGACCGGAGAAGATAGAAGTCTGCAGAGACGAGATGTGGATGAGAAAACTCATCATGTGGTCTGGACAACAAGAAAAGAAGGAGAACGACTCCAGAGACGACGTCATCTATAAGGTACTTGGATGTAAATATTATTTGTGATACTGACTAATTCTCATGTTTTTATTTGTTAGGAGCATTAAAGGGGTTGTCTAGGTTTGTGATGAGTCTGCAGTCATTCTACTGTATGTGACTGCAGACTTCTGAATTCTCACAGTGCTCAATGCACGCTGTTAGAATTCTCTCATGCCGATAATTTTCATACATGTGGTCACATGCTGACTAGACGTGTGGCCTCACTCAATGAAAATGAATGGAGCGAGGTCGGGCACGTCTAGTTGGAATGTGGCCAGAAGTATATAAATCACATGCTTGTGCTTACATGACAGTGTACTCTTGCCACTGGTAAGGAAGAATCCTAAAAGTGTGCAGTGCATTCGTTGTGAGAATTCAGAAGCCTGCAATGTCAGGATTCAGCTCTGCAGGTTCCAGTAGTCATCACATGGACACTTCACTCATATGCGATTTTCATACTTATGGTCCTGTGACAACGAGCTTCTCTTCCTGCTTCTCTCAGTTTTTCACTGAACATTGAGCGTATTAGGGAGAGCAGCTCGTTGGTACATGACTAAGTGTGCAAATTGCATGTGTGCTGTGGGAGGCACCGAACCGAATTCTTGCCACGGGTGCCAGAAAGCCTAGATACACCTCTGTTAGCAGAACAACAGACAATGATGCTGTCCGACTAGTCTCCCATGCGGCTTGGTCCCCGCCTACTCAACTGGAGTGACAGGACTCTCTCTTATATATGCATGCAGTGCTAGACCTGTTAATCTAGGGCAGTGGGTAGTGAGAAGCCGCCGGTGACCTGCTGTGTGTCCATCTCTGTGACTTGGTTCTCAGTGGATTTTAAAGTTTTTTTTTTTTTTGTTTTTTTTAAATGCTGCAGCATTCCATAGTTTACCACACTTGGCTGAAATCATACAACCGGTGCCTGATTCATTCTGCCAATGCATCACACATCATGTATCAGCTGTCAGATTTCCGTTAAGGCTGAGTTCACACGTGGCGTTTTTTTCACGTTTCCGCGGCGGTTTTAACCGCGAAAGATAAGCATCCCATGCATTCCTATGGGATTCCGCAATGCTGTGCTAATGCTACGGTTTTTACCGCGGCGGAATCGCTTTGCGGTAAAAAACACAGCATGCTCATTAATTTTGCGGAATCGCGGCGATCCCGCACCCATAGGAATGTATTGTTCTGCTTACTTTCCGCATGTGGCTGTGCACACCATGCGAAAAGTAAGCAGAACAATTGCGGATGGTACATGGTCCGGAGGAGAG
Organism: Dendrobates tinctorius; assembly: GCF_039654945.1. Lineage (NCBI taxonomy): Eukaryota > Metazoa > Chordata > Amphibia > Anura > Dendrobatidae > Dendrobates > Dendrobates tinctorius. Next base: position 2,246,376 of record NW_027361834.1, on the reverse strand, counting down.
GAGACTGTCCTCCGGGCTTTGGGTACCATATCCCTGTAAAAAATAGAATTTAAAATAAAAAATATTGTTATTCTCACCTTCCGACGTCCCGCGCAGCCTTCCCGCCTCTCTCCACGCTCCCGTTCCCAGTAATCCTTTGCAAAAATGCCCGCGATGACGTCCGTTCTCGCGGGATCGTGAAGTCTCGCGGTCAACGCGAATTACCGCGAGACGTCGCGATCCCGCGAGAACGTATGTCATCGTGGGCATTTTCGCAAAGGATTACTGGGAACGAGAGTGTGGAGAGAGGCGGGAAGGCAGCGCGGGACGTCGGAAGGTAAGAATAACACCATTTTTTATTTTTTACATTTTATCTTTTACTACTGATGCTGCATAGGCGGCCTCAGTAGTAAAAAGTTGGTCACACTTGTCAAACACTATGTTTGACAAGTGTGACCAACCTGTCAATCGGTTCTCCAAGCGATGCTACAGATCGCTTGGAAAACGCTAGCATTTTGCAAGCTAATTACGCTTGCAAAATGCTAGTTTTTCCGCAGGAAAATTGCGGGAATTTAAAATGCGATTTTCCCGCGGAACGGAATTCCGAAACACTCTCGGTAATTTCCGCGAGAGTTCCGCTACGTGTGAACTTAGCCTAACACTTCTATTTTTGAAGACTTTCTTACTTTGCAACATTTTCTCCACACCCGCCTAACACTTTTGCACAGTAAGATATATATACATTGTATACTACAGTATATAGCATATAAATGCTGTATACATAGTACACCTATGCTATGACTACTCCCTGACCAACAAAATCTTAAACTCTACAACTAAATGAAAAAAAGCTAATTTATTGTACTGACTACTATTCATGAAAGAGTTAAAATGAAAGAAAACAAGAAGATTTAAAAAAAAACAAAACAAAAAAAACAAATATGACTATAGCACGCAGATCAAAACAGAAGACTAGACATTCTGGAAAAACAGTATTTATCTGGTCACCCTAATTCAAAGCCTAACCGGTGACACATAGTAATAACAATAGTAATAATTATAGGTTCAAAGCCGAGGCATTACCTATAGTAGATCGCAGGGATGATTTTCTAATTTTAATTAGGGATAATGATAGATGTAGTCTAATTAGCTGCTGCAGGCAACTTCATGACTTATTTATGCACATTTTCTTGATAGCGTTTTGTATAAATTGGGCCATTTTTTCATGTTGTGGTTAGGCATAGGCTAGAAAAAGTGACTTGATCCTCTAAAAGGATCCTTGTTATTCAGAGCATTTTCAATTCCTTTTGTATAGTGCACAGTATAACATCCATGAAACAGAATTTATTAGAACAAGGGGAGCAAAAAATGCTCCATCTCAATCAATGAACACAGATGAGAAGAAAGTGTATCAATAATTTACTTTACGCTGTCAGACTGGGTTTATGTCAAGCGTGTACTAAATCATTTGAGGTATGGAGACCAAAAATCTCCTGACGTCCCATGCTGCATTTTGGCAGGATCCAAACTGCGCTGATAGTGTATCCAAACACATGAAGACTGTGCTATGAATATTGCTAAATATTGTATGGTCTGTTTCTATCTCCTTATGTGTCTGTCTTTAATGTGAAATGAAAAAAATGTTTTTTTTTCCCGAAATGCCACAGAGGACACGACTTTGAGATGATTCTTTTTGTCTGCAAGCAGTCCGACATAGACTAAACAGGTTCAGTACCCAGATTAGTGGCCGGTTGGTGGCAGACATTGCAGGAGTAGGACACCTACAGTACATGGTCAGATGGAGCTACTAGAGAAGAACTGTAGGTTCTAGGGTTGGTATCCGATAGACACGCTACAGCAGGCAAATCTAAATGGGATAGGCAATAGGAAGCGTTCAGAAGCGGAGCGCGGTCATATCCGGGCAAAGAAACCACTATATAACACGCGCGAGGCAGACACTGATTTGATACATAAAGCACCACTCTGGCGTTTTATTTCATTTCCATGCTGGAGTGGTTTCATTAATGTGCGTTCCCCTGCCCCCCAGTATTATACTCACCAGCTGTAGACTTCTTCTGTTCTCGGCGCCGCTCCGGGCATCTTCTGCAGTTTGTGACCTGCTGGATTACTCCAGTATTTTCTGGGCCAGTCGGAGGTCACTTCTTTAAAAGGGTTGTTCGGGACTTTAACATTGATCGCCTATCATTAAGACAGATCATCAATGTCTGGTGGGCGTGCAACACCTGGCACCCCCGCCGATCAGTGTCGCAAAATAGGGCCTTTTTAGGGTCAGTCTTATGAATAGAGTGATTTTACCTATTGTAATAAATTTGGTTGAAATCTACAGCAGTCCTGTGGGAGGTTTCTAAAACACATAGTATGGTGCTGGTTTAAAATAATAAGAATACCCCACAATCTGTGGTATTTTCTATAAATGCAGTGCTCTAAAATTTAAAGGGGTATTCCCATTTCCAATATCATATTCCAATATGTAGCAGGTGTAATAATAATAAATAATATTAGCATACCTCCAATTAGAAATGTAGTATAGTTCTTCTGATTAGCTATGTTATTTACTCCAAGTGCAGGGCATTGCAGTAACTTAGATATCCATGGTTACGACCACTCATATAGAGTTAGTATAGTGGTCATAACCATGGATACCTACGCTACTGCAATGCCCTGCACATGGATTAGGTAACATAGCTAATCAGAAGAAATACACTAAATTTCTAATTAGAGGTATTTGCTAATATTATTATTATTATTATACATACTACATATTGGGATAGGATATTAGAGATGGGAATAACCCTATAAAGGAAGATTCACCATAAGTAATCAGAAGTCTAAATGCATGTGTGGGACAGCAGAACAGGCTGCTCATATATTCCTACCCTGGCTCTCTGCACTACAATTCACAGTGTACTATGCATTATGGATATGGCACTGTTTATTGGATGGGGGATTCAGTTTATCACTGTTTTTAGAGCTTATATGGTTATGGTCAAATATGTCTATAGTCTGGACTTGTTACTAGATAAAGGTCAAAGGTTGGTAATGTAAAATATATTACTTTTAAAGGGAATCTGTCACCAATATTTTAGTGATATCATGTAAAGATATCACTAAATTGTGCATCCCATAAGGATTCTAGTCGGGCTTTTGACTCCCCCCCCCCCCCCCTGACCCCGCACCTTTGAGGCATAAATACCTTTTTAGCTTGTTGGGGATGCATGCAAATCGCCGCGGTCCGGTCTGATGGTCGCGGCTTAGTGGTCTTCTCCCACCTCCTCGGCTTGCTTCACGTAATCTTTGTCTGTGAATACCACAGACGCCGTTGGCTTCCGCGCTTGCGCAATGTAAAGGCCCCCGGCGCCTGCGCAGTATGCTTTGCCCAACTGTGGGCGAAGCATATAATGGCTACTGCGCAAGCGCCTGTATTTTCCGGCGCGGTCTATGCCCTGGAAGTGTGTCCTGCATGTGAAGACTTCCGGGGCATAGACCGCGCTGGAAAATACCGGCGCTTGCGCAGTAGCGATTTTATGCTTCGCCCACAGTTGGACAAAGCATACTGCGCAGGCGCCGGAGGCCTTTACATTGCGCAAGCACTGAAACCAACGGCGTCTGTGGTATTCGCAGACGAAGATTACGTGAAGCAAGCCGAGGAGGGGGGGGGACTAAGCCACGCCCATCAGACCGGACCGCGGCGATTTGCATGCATCCCCAACAAACTAAAAAAGGTATTTATGCCTCAAAGGTGCGGGGTCGGGGGGAGTCAAAAGCCCGACTAGAATCCTTATGGGATGCACAATTTAGTGATATCTTTACATGCTATCACTAAATATGGGTGACAGATTCCCTTTTAAGTACAAAAATATATGTAATATGCAATACACCTGTCCTTTTCACAAGGGTTTACAAAGAGAAGCATAAATCTTTGCTTATGTTACTAAGGCTAGTTTCACACTTGCTTTTTTTTGCAGCGCGTTTTTCCCGCAAAAAAACGCATACATAAGCATACAACTGCTGCGTTTTTTTCAAGCATTTTTATGAGCATGCATGAAAAAAACGCAGCGTTTTTATGCGTTTGTATGCGTTTTTAGCGCGTTTTTACCGCGTTTGCGTTTTTTTCCAACATTTTTAGGTGGCCCCTCACACTACCCAAACCATGACTTTACTAACCCTAACCCTGACCCTAACCCTAACCCTGACCCTAACCCTTAACCAAATCATACTTAACCCTAACCCAAACCCTAAACCCTAACTAACCCTAACCCTAACCCTGACCCTAACCCTAACCCTGACCCTAACCCTAACCCTAACCCTAACCCTGACCCTAACCCTTAACAAAACCATACTTAACCCTAACCCTGACCCTAACCCTAACCCTAACCCTGACCCTAACCCTAACCCTAACCCTAACCCTAACCCTTAACAAAACCATACTTAACCCTAATCCTGACCCTAACCCTGACCCTAATCCTTAACAAAACCATACTTAACCCTAACCCTGACCCTAACCCTAACCCTGACCCTAACCCTAACCCTGACCCTAACCCTAACCCTGACCCTTAACAAAACCATACTTAACCCTAATCCTGACCCTAACCCTGACCCTAATCCTTAACAAAACCATACTTAACCCTAACCCTGACCCTAACCCTAACCCTGACCCTAACCCTAACCCTGACCCTAACCCTTAACAAAACCATACTTAACCCTAATCCTGACCCTAACCCTGACCCTAACCCTTAACCAAACCATACTAAACCCTAACCCTGACCCAAAACCCAACCCTAACCCTGACCCTGACCCTAACCCTAACCCTAAACCCCCTTAACTAACCCTAACTCTAACTCAAACCCCTAAATTCCATGGTTAAAAAAAAAAAACGCATATGCAAAAAAACGCTTACATGAGCATGCCAGTGCGCACATATGCGCATCCATAGGCTATAATGGCCCTTTTTAGCGCAAAACGTGCGCATATGTGCGCATGCGCTTTTTTGCAGGGCCAAAAAATGCAACATGATGCATCTGGAAAATCCAATCGCACACCCCAAAAAAACGCAGCGCATGAAAATCGCATACATGCGCTTACAAGCGCGCAAGTATGCGCACCCATGTTAAAGATAGGGGAAAAAACGCATGCGCAGGTTAGCGTTTTTTTCCAGCGCTAAAAAACGCAAATGTGAAACCAGCCTTACAAAGAGTGGAGTGGGAGTTGGTGTATAAACCACAGGTAAGTTAGTATTTAGATCTGAGTGATGTAAGAATATGTTTGCATGCTGCAAATTTGGGGCAATTATATCTACTCCACATGACTTTATTAAAGGTGTCTGACTCCGTTAGGTAGGACAATATTAAGCTAGTGACAGATTTCTTTAAAAGAATACCTGGCCCCAGCCTGGGGCTGCCCTTTTTATTTAAAAAAGGAGTGGGAAGCCTCAGACTTTGATTATTCAAAGTATAAGTTACAGTGTACTTGCAAAAAGTGCGCAGAGTACTCAGAAATGTCCCCCAAAAGGTGACCGATTGGTAACTGCTCTAAGGATGTTCGGTCACTGTTTAGAAAACGATGCAGAGGAATGGGTTAGTGTATAGAGCGAGATCTCGAGCTTCCATTGTGTGATGGGCTGTGAAGGGTAATAAGACACACTTCTGCATGTCGAGATCCAACAACCGGAATTTCAGGCCCGACTTTTGCTAAAAAATTGTGGACATTAGGGAGTGTTGTGCTAACTATTGTAAGTAACTAATGTTTAGGCTATGGTCAGGCAGCCATCGATTCTCTCATCCGCATTTGCTAATGACACTCGGCTCAAACTCAGAGTTTGATCCAAGTTTCAGCAAAGTGTGAGCCGATTCTCTCAGATGATAGAATCGTAGCACACTGTGAGAAGAGTGAGAGCAAAATTTCTCCATTTTCTCCCTTCTGTGATTCCGCGGAAATCGGAGTCAGATGTTTTCCATGCACATAGAACAACACTGGTCTGAGACCAGTTCAATTTTTTCATAGACAGCACTCAGACCAAAAATACGGTCGTATAAACGAACCCTTTAAGTCAGCAAAAAAGCATTGTGAGCCCAGCTTTAGGGCTTGTTCACAAGGCTGTATATTTGGTCTGAAAAAAATGGCACTAGTTTCAACCATATATTGGATGAGACTCACCCATTCAAGTCTATGGGTACTGTAAGGTGGCTGTCGGATACCTAGTGGTTGGGCGATAAACTTGAAGTAATGCTTTAGTACATATGAAACTAAAGGGAGTTAATCGGCCATAACAGATTGATTGTGAGCAGCTGATGAGATGGGAGAGACTGCTGCGCACCATATCTCAACCCCTGGGTGTGGTTCACTTTGTAAATTGAGAGCTATTTGTCTCACACATGCCTGTGTGTATGGAGGTGTGCAGATCTCCTGGATTGAACACCTTTGCTAAAGGACATAGGGCCCTGTTACACGTAGCAATGTCCCAGCGATCCCACCAACGATCCGACGTGGGTGGGATTGCTGGGACATAGTTAGACAGCCGCACCAGTGATCAGGACCAGCAAGCAAGCTGGTTTCCAATGTAAACAGCGGGTATCTAAGAGCCGCACGGCTCCTAGGTACCCGCTGTTTACATTGGAAACCAGCGTGCAGTGTCGCTGATCATTGCTCTACCGCTGCCACATGCAGCGATGCATGCTGGCCAGCGGGAGACCAACAATTAAAAAACGGCCCAGGACGATCCTGCACGATCAGCGATACCCGGCAGGGGGGCCAGTCACTGATCCCCGTCACACACAGCGAGATCGCTGGCGAGATCGCTGTGGCGTCACAAAATCAGCAATCTCGCTGGTGATCTCGCTGTGTGTGACGGGGCCTTATGAAGCTGGACTCTGAGCCAGGTGGGCTTACCAGAAGTATTTGTGCTTTTGGCTGTACGTTGAGCAGGAAAAGAGCTTTATTTTAGTTTCCTGTGATATCATTTATGAGGACTACAATAAAACAGCAGGACTTTAAATAGAAATTGTTCCCGTAATACCTCACATCAATCCAAAGTGAGTAGTACAATACGTTACAAAAAATTGGATGCCTAACAATTTTTTATACACTCGTGTGAACAATTCTTATATACGGTCTCTAATTCTATCACATTTGCACCTATTATAAAATCTCATCATAATAATGACAACAATGATAATATAATTTGTATCATACTAGTCACAACCATGTGGAAGCAGATTTAGACCGAGAACAACCTGGATTGGAGATCATGGAGAAAACAGCATAATTTTGCTCGACTGCACTTTGAGGAACTAAAGAGATTGACAACTCCGTTCAAAGAAAAAAGGCAAAGATAGGTCCATAGTTAGAACAAGTGAAGGTCAAAAGTGAACAGTATGAGATCAGAGCTACAGGCATAAAAGGATCATCAGAACATAAGACTGATTCAGAACTAGGACATCCAATTAACCAGACAGTAGCTTTGACCCATAAGAATGAATTACAAAGAACTGTTGTCCAGGCAATTCAGGCTCAATGGATTTATACATTAATACTGGAAACCTAGTAAATTCTGAAAATGAAGCTCTGCATAGATACCAAAGTCATTCCAATTAAAGTGAACAAGAGATAACTTAAAGGGGTCACAATGACTAGTGTAATGGTAAAATGGCTAGAACGTAACAAAAATCATAATTTTTGTATTTTTGTATCGGGGGGGGGGGGGGAGTTCTTCTGGTCTTCACTATTTGCACAAATCAAATTAATGTCTAATATTTATTACCATTTGCACTATTCACATCAGTTTGTAGAACTGGAGAGAAAAATGGGCATTTCTTATTAATGGACCCCAATTTAAACACATACGGCATATATGAAAAAGTCAGGGTTTTTTTGCAACTGTTCTCCAGGGATGAGATGATCTAAGAGAATTAGCATACTCTGACTCAATGCTATAGAAACCAAGTTCATGTTATTCCTTGTGGAAATTGTATCAGAAATCCTTTCTGAATTTATAAATTAGGCTCAAAGGCGTTAGTGTTACACTCAAGCAATAATCTAAAAATGATTAAAAAAAAAAAAAAAAAAACACAGATGATGAAAGCCCACTCCCAAAATTTGCTCCTATGTTCTAGTAACTCGGTAGCCTACTACTTCTGTATTCATAACAGTGGCTTCTTGTGCTTTCCTGATGCTAATGCACATGACACCTTATGACTTGTAACAAATTTGTACACACTGGTTCTCTGTGCTAAAATAATTTAAAACCTTGAAGCTATTTGCTAACACTTTTAATTTAATCTAGATTTCTAAATCAGTTCAGTCGCCATCGGCAAAGAACTTTACAAACAAGATTAAACTGTTCTACAAAACTAACCAAATACTGTATGTCATCTAATGTTAAAATATCAATAACTACACTTGGCTGTACATTTTAAATGGCTGCACAACCCTGTCAATGAGAACTACAGCCATATTCAGCTGATCAATGCAAGCAGAACCAAAGGAAAAAACAATGTGTGTATATACCCTAATGAAAATAAATAACTAAAAAAGCAAGTGCATTAAATAACATAGGATACTTGGTAAACACTGTTTTGATCAAAAAAGTATAAAGCTGTCCCACCACGGCAATTTCTACCCATTTGAGACAGTAACTACACTAACGGTTAAAACCTACCTAGTGTGAATAGTGGAAGAGTCTCAGGGGCCCAAACGGACACCCAGCTTCAGAGGAACTATAAGTGAACTACACAGCTCAGTAGAAAGGAGGCCACGCCCTATTTGTACGCAATACAAAAATGCTGAAGAAAAGCCAAAAAAAAACTAAACTGGAGTAGACTTGAATGACAAGCATGATGTAAAAGCATGTTCACACTGGCCATAAAAGCAAGCAAAACCCAAGGAAAAAACAATGTGTGTATATACCCTAATGAAAATAAATAAGTAAAAAAGCAAGTGCATTAAATAACAGTCAAAATCATGCAGCTTTACTTGAATGCCCATATTTATTATATTGGTGTCTGGATCGTACAAGTTAAGCACTTTTTTTTCTATCTTTTGCTTCCCCGTGTCCTCTAAGGCCGGTTTCACATTAGCGCTTTTTAAGCGCACGCACGGCCGGGGGTAGCTCCGCCCCCGAGCCGGCTCTCTGCCCGGCGTGCCCGCCCCTTGCTTGTATCGCCGCCTACTAGCGGACAGCGGCGCCTGCGATCGGCGCACCCTATCTTTAGCATAGGGTGCGCAGATCGTGCGCAGGCCGTGCGCTAGTTGCGCTTTGACCTGCGCTGCGCACTTTTGACGGTGCGCCGTGCGCGCCAAAATCCGAAAAGTTTGATTTTGGCGCGCACGGCGCACCGTCAAAAGTGCGCAGCGCAGGTCAAAGCGCAACTAGTGCACGGCCTGCGCACGATCTGCGCACCCTATGCTAAAGATAGGGTGCGCCGATCGCAGGCGCCGCTGTCCGCTAGTAGGCGGCGATACAAGCAAGGGGCGGGCACGCCGGGCAGAGAGCCGGCTCGGGGGCGGAGCTACCCCCGGCCGTGCGTGCGCTTAAAAAGCGCTAATGTGAAACCGGCCTTAGATTGTAGACTTGCGAGCAGGGCCCTCACACCTCTTGGTATGTGTTGAACTATGTGTTACTCTGTAATGTCTTATCTTGTTTGTACGCGTACCCCACTGAATTGTAAAGTGCTGAGGAATTTGTTGGGCCTCTATCTATAAAAATCATTATTATGTGTGTGCCCCAGCACAAAGCATGGAAAAATGACCCTACACTATTAAGGAGTCAGTCAATGTCAAAGATGATAAAAGGGCATCAACTGGTCGCCATGGGCTGGTATGGGTCAGTTGATGGAATATACCCGTGATAGAGGGAAGGAGATCGGAAGCAAGCAAATGCCAATTCCTGTGCTGTATTGAAAAAGAGGAGTGGTTTACTAAATGTATACCTTTCTTGTCCTGGTAGAAGAATCCAGGCACCTCTTCCTTGACAGTACTTGGGTCACTTCTGTATAATTCATCCACAAAACCTTCCACTGCTCTATATATAGCAATCAGCAATAAACACTATTCCCAGATAGTACCACACACCTGAAAAACTTAGCATTATCTATCCTGGCACATCATCCTTATTCTGGAGGGTTTGTGAAATTAATGGAAGATTCATATACAGTATATTCTCTGGTCCTGTTCAAAGTTGAAAGACTTGTGGAGATTCTTTTATTTTTTGGTCTAATGAGTCCTCCAGACTTCAATTCCACCTTTCCCCATCTCTAGAGTTACTCTTCTTGAACATTAACAAAATCCCACCCCGAGACAAAGTGATGACAGTACTCCAACATCCCTTCCAGGGAAGAAATTATTACATTAATATAAGTAACACATATGAAAGAATGCTTGCTTACAAACCCATAATGCACCTATGCACCTACAGCCATTGACAAAAATCTTGGCACCCTTGAAATTGTTCCAGAAAATTACAGTAAGTATTTCTCCAAGAAAATTGTTGCAATTACACGTTTTGTTATACACGTTTATTTCCTTTGTGAACAACACGAAAAAGAGAAAAAAAAAAAAAAAGCAAACTGAACACAATTTCATACAAACCCCAAGAAAGGGCTGATCAAATTTTTTGGCACCCTCATCTTAATATTTGGTTGCACACCATTTGGAATGAAAAACCGCAATGAATCACATTCCTATAAACATCAACAAGCTTCTCAACTAGAATTTTGCACCACTCTTCTTTTGCAAACTGCTCCAGGTCTTTCATATTTGAAGGCTGCCTTCTGCCAACAGCTATTTTAAGATCTCTCCACAGGTGTTGAATGGGATTTAGATCTGGACTGATTGATGGCCGCTTCAGAACTTTCCAACAATATTTTTTCCATCCATTTTTGGATGGTTGTTGAAATATGTTCTGGGTCATTGTCCTGCTGGAAGACCCATGACCTAGGACGCAAACCCAGCTTTTTGATACTGGGCAGTACATTACAACCCAAAATCCCTTGATAATTTTCAGATTTCATGATGCATTGCACACAGCCAAGGCACCCAGTGCCAAAGGCAGCAACCCCAAACCCCAAAACCTCCACCACATTTGATTGTAGGTCCTGTGCTCTTTTCTTTGTAGGTCTCATTCTATTTTGGTAAACAGTAGAATGATGTGCTTTTCCAAACAGCTCTATCTTGGTCTCATCTGTCCACAAGATGCTTTACCAGAACGATTATAGCTTACTAACGTACATTTTGGCAAACTGCAGTCTAACTTTCTTATGTCTCAGTGTTTCTAAATGCATATTAGCATGATTGCCATTTTCCTTTATCCCTGTACGCATTCCCTTGTTAGTCTTGTTTGTGTATTTTCATACACTACTGCTACCAATTTTTCTGACTGGGGAGGGAACAGATTAAGGGTGGATTCAGGAGCTCAGCATGGTACATGGCCCCAGCATTTACACCATTAGAAGTAATCTGGGGAGCAGGGATAGCTAGGGCACCCCTAGCACTAGGGATAGGAAAGATATCCGATAACAGAGTTGTGATGTTAACACTGGCTCAAACTATTCTTTGGTCCATTATGGATCCTAATACTGTTCTGGCTGGGCAACTGCAGCAGCTCAGCCTGTAGGTGGAAGATCTGTGCTCTGTCGTTACACAGCACTCAAGCATGGTTGGTCTGGGGGCCGCTTCCTCCTGGCAACCCCAGGTGGAGTCCAAATCGCTTTGCCTGAAAGGCTGTCTGGGGAGTGCGTCAAGTTTGTTGATTTTAGGGAAAAATGAGGATCAATGAACTCATGGAGATCAAAATCCAAAACTGCGGAGACACCATCACATGTTTCTCAATGCAGAGATTCTAGAACAATGCCCCCATCCCTTATGGGAAATATGTAAAAATATGCAAAACACAAGCCGCGGAGACACCATCACATGTTTCTCAACGCAAGCAATGACTAGCCAGGTCTTTCCCCGGGAAGGAATAACCATGGGAAGGGCAGTCTCCAATGAAGGAAACCACCTATGCCAAAACATGGTATCCATCCTCAGCGTTGAGAAATGTGACGGTGTCTCCGCAGTGTTCGATGTTGATCTCCATGAGTTCATTCATCCTTATTTTTCACAGTCTTCTACTAAGCATTGGTCCTACTGGCCAGTTTCCTACTCCACACTGAAGAGGGGCAATACCCCGAAACAGCTGTCTGTGGATGGATACCATGTTTTGGCATAGGTGGTTTCCTTCATTGGAGACTGCCCTTCCCGTGGTTGTTCCTTCCCGGGGAAAGACCTGGCTAGTCATTGCTTGCGTTGAGAAACATGTGATGGTGTCTCCGCGGCTTGTGTTTTGCATATTTTTACATATTTCCCATAAGGGATGGGGGCATTGTTCTGGAATCACTACGTTGAGAAACATGTGATGGTGTCTCCGCAGTGTTGGATGTTGATCTCCATGAGTTAATTCATCCTCATTTTTCACAGTCTTCTACTAGGCATTGCTCCTACTGGCCAGTTTCCTACTCCACACTGATGAGGGGCAATACCCCAAAACAGCTATCTGTGGATGGATACCATGTTTTGCCATAGGTGGTTTCCTTCATTGGAGACTGCCCTTCCCGTGGTTGTTCCTTCCCGGGGAAAGACCTGGCTAGTCATTGCTTGGGTTGAGAAACATGTGATGGCGTCTCCGCGGCTTGTGTTTTGCATATTGTTTTTAGGGAGGCCTGTAAGCTATACTTTAAGTTACATCCTCACTCCTTAGGAACTGAGAAGCAACGAGTGGGGATCATAATTTCGCTCCTTCAGGGTGACCCTCAAGCCTGGGCATTCTATCTCCCGGCAGACTCTGTCACTTTTATCGGTTGAGGAATTTTTTCAGGTGCTGGGTCACATACGATGACCTCGACCACGTCTCCTATGTCGAGTCTATGCTACATCAGCTTTGGCAGGGAGACCGGCTGGCGGAGGAGGTGGTCCACCTATTCTAAATGGAATGACTGCTCACTCCGTAGTCAGTTCTATCAAGGGTTATCTGTAGGGGTGAAAGATGCCCTTGCCTTGTATGAGATTTCGGTTTCCCTTGAGGCAGTCATATCTCTGGTCATCCGTGTAGACGACTGTCTTCGTTAGAAACATAAGGAGGCACTTCAATTTGCGGGGGGCTGGTGTCAAGGGAACCTTGGCCTAAATCAACCAAGAAGCCCATGCAGTAGGATGGGGCAGCACGTTCTGTTGGACCATCTGTAGTTTGGCATAAAGGGGTTTGTTTCTTCTGTGGTGGAAAGGGTAATTTTTTCTGTGCTTGTCCTTCCATATCCCACCATAAACAGCAGTTGCAGGTAGGTTGGCAACCCAGATGTACTTTTTTTCCTCCATTGTTAGATCTCAATTTTTTCTACCGACTAAAATCTATCTTGGCAAAAGTAAGGTGGACATTTTTTGCCTTTCAGGGCAGTGGGGCGGGGTTTAATTTGATCAACACTAGGTCTGTCTAGGCTCATGGCTTCAGACCACAAATATTGTCTAGATCAATATCCATTATCGCTATTGACTTGGCATCCTTGAGCCAGGGGTATTTTATTCAAGCTGTTCGTATGTTCGTAGAGGCAGGCCATGAAGAACTATATCGCTGAAAGTCTAGCAAAAGGCCATCTCCTGTTGCCTTAGGGTTTTTCTCTGTCAAGAAAAAAAGACAGGTGGGGTTGCCCTTTCCTAGACTTTCACAAACTCAATCGGATCACAGTCCAGGATCCATACCCTCTCCCCCTTATCCCGGACCACTTTAATCAGATTGTAGGAGCCAAATGGTTCTGTAACCTTGACCTCAGGGGGGCTTATAATCTTATTTGCCTCCAGGGTGGAGATAGCCTACAATTCGCCTGAGGGACACCATGAAAACCTTGTGATGCCATTTGGGTTGACTAAAGTTCCCACTGTCTTTTAAAACTTATTTAATTACATTTTTAGTCACCTGAAAGGTAGGTTTGTTGTGATCTACCTTGATGACATTTTAATTTATTCGCGTGACCTCGAGTCACATCAGGTACATGTAAGGCAACTCCTTTAGATATTCAGGGACAATAAATTATTTGTTAAACCAGAGAAAAGCATGTTTTCGGTTCAGGAGATCCCTTTTCTGGATTATTTTTTATTGTCCACAGGTTTTCGCATTGATCTGGTGAAAGTCCAGGCTGTACTGGATTGGTGTCGTCCTGAGGACCTAAAGGCCTTACAAAGGTTTGGTGGTTTTGCCAACTACCACCGAAAGTTCATCAAAAACTTTTCGCTAGTGGCCAAATCCCTGACAGATATGACAGGAAAGGGATAGTCTTTGTCATGATCCAGGTTGGATATGACAGAGATAAAGCACAGGTAACCTTTTTTTCTCTGTGCTTAGGTTTTGTTTTTGCCACCGGTGGCCATTAGGATTATTGCACTGTGGTGTCTTTTGTTCTAAATTTGCCCCCCAGTGGTGGTGAGTGTCATTGCACTCTGTTTCTTTAGTTTAGTGCACATGATTATAAAACAGGTGTGATTGCTCTATAATAGAGTGTCAGGTGTGGTAATCACAGTTGGTGATAGTCCTCAGTTACAAGCAAGCCTGGGTGAAGGATGGAGCTGAAGGAGAGTCCCGGGCAGCTCAGTGAGAGTCCTGGAGTGGCAGCTATGGTGTCTGCGAGGAGGGCTGGCATGGCTTGGTGAGTTGCAGCTATGGTGTCAGCAAGGAGTTCTTGCATGGCTTGGTGGAGTGGCAGCTATGGTGTAGAGCTGTGTTGCGAGTTCATTTTCTGGTCTACCAGTTGTGAGTTCTCCTTCCAGGCTCCCTCTGGTGGTAACAGGAGGTAGTGAGGCTGATTTAATCAGTAGATATCTGCCACCTGATAATGAGGATGCCGACTGGACCTCAGGAATTTCAGACTGGATTTAAGTCAGCCGACGCCCTATTCTGGTCTGGTGATTCCTTCTGGCTTGTCAGGGCTTGGTTCTCAGCTCTGTTCCAGTCAGCTCAAGCTAAGTTTTTCTGCTATTGTTCACACTTGATTTTGTTGGGCTATTCAGTTTTTTGTGTGGTCAGCCAGCCCCGGCTGGGGCTGTGCTGAATTTCCACTCTTATTTATCTATTTGCCAATTTGCTTTTTGTCCCCTATTAGCTTTGCCTCTTTTTGCTCTGTCTCAGAATATTTCAGAGTGCTAATATAGTGGGAGAAGTCTAGTGACTTCAGGGTTAATTTTGTTATCAGAAGTGTTGGACATTATTTTTGTAGGGTTTTTGGCAGATTGCAGACAGTGTCTTTCCTTTCCTGTCCTTTCTAGTTAATTTGGGCCCCATCGTTTGCTCAGCCTATTTTCCTGCCTGTGTTTGTGTTTTCATCTTGTTTCACCGTCAATACATGTGTGGGGGCTGTCTTTCCTTTGGGGTCTGCTCTGGGGCTGTTAGTTTTCCCCTTTCTTGCTTTAGGCTTATTTAGCCCTCTGGCGGTGGCGAGGCGTCTAGGATCATCGTAGGTACGCTCCACGGCTGCTGCTAGTTGTGTGGTTAGGATCAGGGATCTGCAATCTGCATAGTTACCAACCTCTCTGTTTTTTCTGGGACTTAGCTTGCTTTGTTTTTTCCTCCTCGGTGACCCATTCATAACAGAATCACCAGCCATACCGCAGATTCTAGGGTACTCAAAAGCAGGAAAAGGTCAGAATTTTTTTTTTTAATGTATTTTTTCCTCTTTTTCTCTGGGGCCGTAGGAGGATTTTTTTTCCCTAATGGAGATTAACCCCTTCCTGACATCCGACGTACTATCCCGTCCATGGGACCCGGGCCCCTATGCCCATGGACGGGATAGTACGTCTACCACGATCAGCGGCGCCCACGTGGTGAGCGCCGCTGATAGCAGCCGGGTGTCAGCTGATTATCACAGCTGACACCCGGCACAATGTGTCAGGGGCGGTCACGGACCGCCCCCGACACGCTAACCCCTTGCACACCGTGATCAAACATGATCGCGGTGTACCGGGGGTTAAAGGGAAGCATCGGCAGGGAGGCAGGGGGCTCCCTCCGTGCTTCCCTGAGCCCCCCACAGCAGCGCGATGTGCAGCGCTGCTGCGGGGGGCTCCTTTCCTGCAGGCCCCCGAATCCAAGATGGCGACGGGGGCCTTCGGGGGCCTGCAGGAAGCTGGCTTCCTCAGTGCCTGCAAAGCGCAGGCATGAGGAATCCTTCTGCACTGCCTGTGACAGATCGCTGATTTGTCACAGTGATCTGTGATGTGACAGATCAGCGATCTGTCACAGGACAGTGATGTCCCACCTGGGACTACGTAATAAAGTTAAAAGTGTTAAAATAATTTAAAAAAAAAAAAAGCCAAATTAGAAAAAAAAAAAAAATTACCCCAATAAATCCATTTTTTGTAAATAAAAAAAAAACAAACAATAAAAGTACATATACTAGGTATCGCCGCGTCCGTAATGACCCGCCCTATAAAACTGTCCCATTAGTTAACCCCTTTAGCGAACCCCTTAAAAAATAAAAAACGAAGCAAAAAATAATGATTTATCATACCGCCAAACAAAAAGTGTAATAACGCGCGATCAAAAAGACGCATATGAATATCCATGGTACCGCTGAAAACGTCATCTTGCCCCGCAAAAAACGAGCCGCCATACAGCATCATCAGCGAAAAAATTAAAAAGTTATAGCTCGCAGAATAAAGCGATGCAAAAATAATTATTTTTTATATAAAATAGTTTTCATTGCATAAAACCGACAAAACATAAAAAAAGACCTAAATGAGGTATCGCTGTAACCGTACTGACCCGAAGAATAAAACCGCTTTATCAATTTTACCGCACGCGGAACGGTGTAAACGCACCCCCCCCAAAAGAAATTCATGAAACGCTGGTTTTTGTTCATTGTGTCCCAAAAATCAGAATAAAAAGCGATCAAAAAATGTCACATGCCCGAAAATCGTACCAATAAAAACGTCAACTCGTCCTGCAAAAAATAAGACCTCACATGACTCGGTGGGTCAAAATACGGAAAAATTATAGCTCTCAATATGTTGTGATGCAAAAACTATTTTTACAATAAAAAGCGTCTTTTAGCGTGCGACAGCTGCCAAACATAAAAAAAGCCATAAATAGTAAATCAAACCCCCCGTTATCACCCCCTTAGTTAGGGAAAAATAATTAAAAAAAATGTATTTATTTCCATTTTCCCATTAGGGTTAGGTCCAGGGTTAGGGCTAGGGTTAGGGCTGAGATTAGGGTTAGGGGTGTGTTGGGGTTCGGGTTGGAGTTAGAATTGGGGGTTTCCACTGTTTGGGCACATCAGGGGCTCTCCAAATGCAACATGGCGTCTGATCTAAATTCCAGCCAATTCGGAGTTGAAAAAGTCAAATGGTGCTCCTTCCCTTCCAAGCTCTGCCATGCGCCCAAACATTGTTTTACCCCCACATGTAGGGTATCAGCCTACTCAGGACAAATTGCAAAACAATTTTTGGGGTCCAATTTCTCCTGTTACCCTTAGGAAAATAAAAAATTGAGGGCAAAAATATCATTTTTGTGGAAAATGATTTTTTTATTTTCACGTCCGAGCGTTATAAACTTCTGTGAAGCACTTGGGGGTTCAAAGTGCTCACCACACATCTAGATAAGTTCCATGGGGGGTCTAGTGTCCAAAATGGGGTCACTTGTGGGGAGTTTCAATAGTTTAGGAACATCAGGGGCTCTCCAAATGCACATGACACCCGCAGACCATTCCATCAAAGTCTGCATTCCAAAACGTCACTACTTCCCTTCCGAGCCCCGACGTGTGTCCATACAGTAGTTTTCTCCCACATATGGGGTGTCAGCGTACTCATGACAAATTGGACAACAACTTTTGGGGTTCAATTTCTCCTGTTACCCTTGGGAAAATAAAAAAATTGGTGACTAAAAGATCATGTTTGTGGAAAAAATACGAATTTTTTATTTTCACGCCCGGGCGTTATAAACTTCTGAGAAGCACTGGGGGGTGTAAAGTGCTCACCACACATCTAGATAAGTTCCTTAGGGGGTCTAGTTTCCAAAATGGTGTCATTTGTGGGGGGTTTCCACTGTTTTGGTACATCAGGGGTTTTCCAATCGCGACATGATGTCCGATCTCAATTCCAGCCAAAAACGTCAAATGCCGCTGCTTCCCTTCCGAGCTCTGCCATGCGCCCAAATAGTGGTTTACCCCCACATGTGGGGTATCAGCGTACTCAGGACAAATATGCACAATAACTTTTAGGGTCCTGTTACCCTTGGGAAAATAAAAATTGGGGGTGAAAAGATCATTTTTGTGGAAAAAATATGATTTTTTAATTGTACCGCTGTACGTTATAAACTTCTGTAAAGCCCTTGTGGGTTCAAAGTTCTCACCACATATCTAGATAAGTTCCTTGGGGGGTCTAGTTTCCAAAATGGGGTCACTTGTGGGGGTTTCCACTGTTTAGGTACATCAGGGACTCTCCAAACGAGACATGGCGTCCGATCTGAATTCCAGCCAATTTTGCATTGAAAAAGCCAAACGGCGCTCCTTCCATTCTGAGCTCTGCCATGCGCCGAAACAGTCGTCCCCCCCCCCCCACATATCAGGTATCGGCTACTAAGGACAAATTGCACAATAACTTTTGCAGTCCAATTTCTCCTGTTACCCTTGGTAAAATTAAAAAAATTGAACCTGAAGTATTTTTTTTGTGAAAAAAAGTTAGATGTTCATTTTTTTTTTTTTAAATATTCAAAAAAATTCCTGTGATGCACCTAAAGGGTTAATAAACTTCTTGAATGTGGTTTTGAGCACCTTAAGGGGTGCAGTTTTTAGAATGGTGTCACTTTTGGGTATTTTCTATCATATAGGCCCCTCAAAGTGGCTTCAAATGTGATGTGGTCCGTAAAAATAAAATGGTGTTGTAAAAATGAGATCGCTGGGCAACTTTTAACCCTTATAACTTCCTAGCAAAAAAAAATATTGGTTCCAAAATTGTGCTGATGTAAAGTAAACATGTGGGAAATGTTAGTCATCAAGTTTTTTGTGTGCCATATCTCTGTGATTTAAGGGCATAAAAATTCAAAGTTGGAAAATTTTCAAAATTTTCCGTTTTTCTCACAAATAAACGCAAGTTATTTGAATGAAATTTTACCACTATCATGAAGTACAATATGTCACGAGAAAACACTGTCAGAATCACCGGGATCCATGGAAGCGTTCCAGAGTTATGACCTCATAAAGGTATAGTGGTCAGAATTGTAAAAATTGGCCCGGTCATGAACGTGCAAACCACCCTTGGGGGTGAAGGGGTTAAGCAATTGTCTGATCATGTGGAGCAGCTTGCTGCTGAAGTGCAGGGAATTTCCACCTACCTCATTCAGTCACATACTGATGGACCTAAGATCCCTACTCCTGATGTGTTTTCTGGGGACCGGTCTAAATTTCTGAATTTTAAGAATTGTAAATTATTTCTTGCCTTGAAGCCTAACTTATCGGGGAGCTCTGCACAGTAGGTTAAAATTGTCATCTCCTTGCTGTGCGGCGATCCCCAGGATTGGGCTTCTTCTCTGACACCTGAAAATCCTATTCTGACTAATGTGGATGCATTTTTTCAAGCCTTGAGATTGTTGTATGATGAACCTAATGCTGTTGATCAAGCTGAGAAAACACTGTTGGCATTAAACCAGGGTCAGGATTCTGCAGCGTTATACTGTCAAAAATTCCGGAAGTGGGCGGTCCTTACTACATGGAATGATAGTGCATTGCCAGCTCTCTTTCGGAAGGGTTTATCAGAGACCGTAAAAAAATGTTATGGATTTCCTGTTCCCTCTGGTCTGGATGACTCTATGCCATTAGCCATTCAAGTTGATCGGCACTTACGTGAACGTAAAACTACACGGGAGGCACTGCCACCTTTTGAACAAACGTCTGAACCTATGCAATGTGATGGGGTTTTGTCTAGGGCGCAACGTCATGAGTTTAAAAGGCGTAATAAGCTGTGTCTTTTCTGTGGAGACGCCTCTCATACTATTTCTGTCTGCCCTAAATGAGAGAAATGTTTTGCACACACATTTGCTGTGGGCAGTGTACAACCCAAGTTCCTTTTGGCAATTACTCTGATCTGCTCCTTATCCACATTTTCCACTAAGGCTTTTGTGAATTCAGGAACAGCGTTGAATCTGATGGATTTAGACTTTGCTAAACGTTGTGGTTTTTTGATGACGCCTCTGCGGACGCCTATTCCTTTGAGGGGTATTGATGCTACTCCTTTGGCGGAGAATAAACCCCAGTTTTGGACCCAGGTGATTATGCGATTTACCCCAGACCACCAAGAAAATTGTAAATTTTTGGTGCTGCATAATTTGCATGATACTATTCTGGGTTTTCCCTGGTTGCAAACTCAAAATCCAGTTTTGGATTGGAAATCTGGGTCTGTGGTGAGTTGGGGTTGTCAGTGTGTTCTTACGGACACTCCTGTTTTCTCCACCTCTCCTCAGTCTCATGATATTCCTGATTATCTGGCCGATTTTTCTGATGTATTTAGTGAGAGTAAGTCTGCATCTTTGCCTCCTCATAGGAGTTATGACTGTGCAATTGAGTTGATGCCTGGGTGTAAATTTCCCAAGGGTCGGCTTTTCAACTTATCAGTACCCGAACATGATGCTATGCGATCCTATATTAAGGAGTCATTGGAGAAGGGTCATATTAGACCATCCTCATCACCTTTAGGTGCTGGGTTTTTTTTGTGGCCAAGAAAGATGGTTAAGATCGTGTATTGATTATCGTTACCTTAACAAGATGACGGTTAAATATCAGTACCTGTTACCTCTGATGTCTAATTTATTGTCCAGAGTTGAGTGCCTGCTGGTTTACTAAGCTTGACCTCAGGGGGGCGTATAATCTTATTCGCATTAAGCACGGGGATGAATGGAAGATGGCGTTTAATACTCCGGAGGGACATTTTGAGTACCTGGTGATGCCTTTTGGGCTCACTAATGCCCCTTCTGTCTTCCAGTCCTTGATGAATGATATTTTCCGTGATTTTGTGGATAAGTTTTTCATCATCTATCTGGATGATATTTTGATCTTTTCTAGTGATTGGGATTCTCATGTGGAACACGTCCGGACTGTGTTAAGGATTTTGAGGGAGAATTCCCTGTTTGTTAAGGGATCGAAATGCCTCTTTGGTGTACAGAGGATTTCATTTTTGGGATTTATCTTGTCTCCGTCGACTATTGAAATGGACCCGGCCAAGGTACAGGCCCTCTATGATTGGGTTCAGCCTACTTCTTTGAAGGCCCTCAAGAAGTTTTTGGGTTTTGCTAATTTCTATCGTAAATTTATAGGGAATTTTTCTGGTATTGTAAAACCACTGACTGATCTGACCAAGAAGGGCGCTGATGTGCTGAATTGGTCTCCTGAGGCTGTATCAGCATTTCAGGAGCTTAAGCGGAGATTTACTTCAGCTCCAGTTTTACGGCACCCTGATGTCTCACTTCCATTTCAGGTGGAGGTAGAAGCTTCTGAGATTGGTGCAGGAGCTGTTTTGTCCCAAAAGGACCCCGTGACTTCTAAGATGAATCCCTGTGCCTTCTTTTCTCGAAAGTTCTCCACATCTGAACGCAACTATAACGTGGGGAATCGGGAATTGTTGGCATTTGAGGAGTGGAGACATTGGTTGGAGGGAGCTAGACATCATGTTGTGGTCCTCACCGATCACAAAAATTTGATTTATCTGGAGTTGGCCAAATGCTTGAATCCTAGATAGGCTAGATGGGCCTTGTTTTTCACGTGTTTTAATTTTGTGGTCTCTTTTCTTCCGGGCACTAAGAATGTTAAGGCAGACGCCCTTTCTAGGAGTTTCTTTGCCCATTCTCTTAGTGTGACCGAGCCTACTACCATCCTAGGTGAGGGGGTAGTTCTTTCTGCCATTTCGCCCGATTTGAGACGCCCCCTGGAGGAATTTCAGGAGCATAAACCTGAGCGTTGCCCTATGGGAAAATTGTATGTTCCTGACCAGTGGAGAAAGAGAGTGATGTCTGAAATTCATTGCTCCGCATTGGCTGGTCATCCAGGTATTTTTGGTACCAGAGATTTGGTGAGTCGGTCTTTTTGGTGGCCTGCCTTATCTCGTGATGTCAGGAATTTTGTACTGTCCTGTGGGACTTGTTCTCGGTCTAAACCCTGTTCTTGTTCTAGTGGGTTGCTGATGCCCCTGCCGGTGCCCAAGAGGCCATGGACCCATATCTCAATGGATTTTATTTCTGATCTTCCTGTCTCTCAGAGAATGACTTATCTGGGTGATTTGTGATAGATTTTCGAAGAAGGTCCATTTTGTACCACTCCCAAAATTGCCATCTTCCGCTGAGTTGGTGCCCTTGTTTTTACAACAGGTGGTTCGGTTACATGGGATTCCTGAGAACATTGTGTCCGACAGAGGAGTCCAGTTTGTTTCCAGATACTGGAAAGCCTTTTGTTCCAATCTGGGAATTCAGTTATCCTTCTCCTCCGCGTTTCATCCACAGACCAATGGACAGACTGAGAGAACAAACCAGACCTTGGAGTCTTATTTAAGATGTTTTATATCTGCTGATCAGGATGATTGGGTCTCATTTTTGCCCTTGGCTGAATTCGCGTTGAACAATAGAGCTAGTTCTGCCACTTTGATGTCACCCTTTTTCTGTAATTTTGGGTTTCATCCTCGATTCTCTTCAGGGCAAGTGGAGTCTTCGTCCTGCCCATGTGTGGATACTGTGGTTGAGGGAATGCAGCAGATATAGGACCAAGTGGTGGATAAGTTGTCACTCTCCCAGGAAAAGGCCCAGCGATTTTCCAACTGGCATAGGACCATTGGTCCCCGGTTTAAAGTGGGTGATATGGTTTGGTTGTCATCTAAGAATATTCCTATGAAGGTTGCATCTCCAAAATTTAAGCCAAGATTTATTGGACCTTATAAGATTTTGGAGATTCTTAATCCTGTTTCTTTTCGATTGGCTCTTCCAGTTACATTCAAGATCCATAATGTATTTCACAAATCTCTGTTGAAGAGGTTTGTTGAGGCAGTGGTTCCTATGGCAGCACCTCCTGACCCTGTGTTGGTTGAAGGCAATGTGGAATATGAGGTAGAGAAAATATTGGATTCTCGTTTGGTTAGACGGAGACTCCAGTATTTAGTCAAATGGAAGGGTTATGGCCAGGAGGATAATTCTTGGGTCTCTGCCTCTGATATTCATGCCAATAGATTGGATCGTGCTTTTCACCGGGCCCATCCTGATCGGCGTGGTTGAGGGTTCAGTGACCCCTCCTCAAGGGGGGGGTACTGTTGTGAGTTCATTTTCTGGTCTACCAGTTGTAAGTTCTCCTTCCAGGCTCCCTCTGGTGGTAACAGGAGGTAGGGAGGCTGATTTAATCAGTAGAGATCTGCCACCTGATAATGAGGATGACGATGGGACCTCAGGAATTTCAGACTGGATTTAAGTCAGCCGACGCCCTATTCTGGTGCTGGTGATTCCTTCTGGCTTGTCAGGTCTTAGTTCTCAGCTCTGTTCCAGTCGGCGCAAGATAAGTTTTTCTGCTATTATTCACACTTGATTTTGTTGGGCTATTCAGTTTTTTGTGTGGTCAGCCAGCCACGGCTGGGGCTGTGCTGAATTTCCACTCTTATTTATCTGTATTTGCCAATTTGCTTTTTGTCCTCTATTATGAATGAGTCACCGTAGGAGGCAAAAACAGAAATACTAGCTAAGTCCAGAAAACCTGGCAGCTATCGGATTGCAGACCTCTGAACCTTTCAACAACAACTAGCAGTAGCCGTGGGGGGTTCCTACGGTGCCCTAGACCCCTCGATCACAGCCGGAGAACTACATAGCCTAAAGACAGAAAGGGAAATCTAAACTGCCCCAGAGCAGACCCCAAAGCAATAGGCAGCCCCCAACATATAACGACGGTGAAGCAAGATGAAAAAACACTCACACAGATAGAAAGATAGGCTGAGCAAATGATGGGGCCCAAGCTAACTAAATAGGACAGGATAGAAAAGCTGCTGTCTGCAATCCGCCAAAAACCCTATCAAAACAAGAGCCAACAGCTGATAAGGAAAAAAGCCCTGAAGACGCTAGGCTTCAAAAAGACTATATCAGTACTCAGGTATTTTCTGAAGACAGAGCAAAAAGGAATTCAGCTCACCTCAGCAGGGAATGGCAGAAATCCAAAAAAAACAAGGCAAAACAAAACCAAAACACAAATGCTAAAAGTAGAGCAGAGAACTTAGCTTTTGAGGAGCAGGAATCAGACTGGTCTCCTAGAATCCCGCAGAGAGATCACCAGCAAGGCAGAAGGGCGTCGGCTGCCTTATATCCAGTCAGCAATTGCCGTCACCCAGTCATCATCATCCTGCCCAGGTGCTTGGTAATCAGCCTCACTACCTTCCTTCACCAGAAGAGGGAGTTCATCAGACCTCAATGGTGAAGGGGAAAATGAACTCGCAACACTATTAGATTGGCCTCTTTTTGCTCTCTCAGAATATTTCAGAGTGCTGATATAGTAGGAGAAGTCTAGTGACTTCAGGGTTTTGTTATCAGAAGTGTTGGGACATTATTTTTGTAGGATTTTTGACAGATTGCAGACAGGTTCTTTCCTTTCCTGTCCTTTCTAGTTAATTTGGGCCCCATCGTTTGCTCAGCCTATTTTCCTGCTTGTGTTTTCATCTTGTTTCACCGTCAATACATGTGTGGGGACTGTCTTTCCTTGGGGGTCTGCTCTGCTGCAGTTAGTTTTCCCCTTTCTTGCTTTAGGCTTATTTAGTCCTCCGGCGGTGATGAGGCATCTAGGATCATCGTAGGTACGCTCCACGGCTGCTGCTAGTTGTGTGGTTAGGATCAGGGATCTGCAATCTGCATAGTTACCAACCTCTCTGTTTTTTCTGGGACTTAGCTTGCTGTGTTTTTTCCTCCTCGGTGACCCATTCATAACAGAGCTGCACTCATGATGCTGGAAAGCTAGACTCAAGATGCTGGACTCTTTTGCTGGAAAGCTGCACGCAGGTGGTGGACTCTGTTTGCTCCAAGGCTGCACTATGGTGTTGGATCCGGTCGGAGGAAAAGATGCACGCAGGTGGTGGGCTCTGTTGCAGGGAGCGTAAGCAACAGAGCAAAGCTAAGTGGTGTTTCCCTGAATTGTGTCTCTTCCTTATGTGTGTTTTAGTGCAGTGGTGGGATTAGTTTCTGCACCGTCCACTTCACTAGTGAGGGTTTAGGTGCAGGGCGAGTCAGGCTTTTCAGGTTCCTGATCGGCGCTGGTGCGGAAGCGGCCTAGGGAACGTTAGGAGTGTAGAGACACTGACTCAGGGGAGTGCAGGAGGTCTCCACTTCCCCGTTCCCCATCGCAGGGCCACCATTGTTATTGTTACCCAGGTTTTCCCTTTTATTGTTTAAATTCGCCTTACTGGAGACGGGGTTTCCAGACATACGTGCATTTCCAAAATTCGCCTGTTGGAGGTGGCATATCTAGCTCCACGTCTTATTATTTAAATTCACCCAACTGGAGGCGGTGTATCCAGGGTCACACGTGTCATCTAAATCCACCCTGCTGGAGGCGCTGTGTCCAGCCACGCGTGACCATGACAGTCTTTTCCCAATGGTTCAGTCCGGCTTCAGAGGCTTTTGACACCTTGAAAAGATGTTTTGCAACTGTGCCAATCCTTATACAACATGATGTCTCTCAGCCATTTATAGTAGAAGTTGATACAACTAATGTGAAGTGGGGGCTGTATTATCGCAGGGTGCATCTCCTAGCAAATGGCATCCGTGTGCTTATTTTTCTAAGAAACTATCGTCCGCTGAGAAAAACTATGACATTGGTAACAGGGAACTCTTGACAATTAAGTAGGCTTTTGAAGAGTGACATCATTTTCTAGAAGGGGCAGTTCATCCGGTCATGGTAATCACTGACCATAAAACTCTTCTATAAGATATACAGTGCCTACAAGTAGTATTCAACCCCCTGCAGATTTAGCAGGTTTGATAAGATGCAAATAAGTTAGAGCCTTCAAACTTCACACAAGAGCAGGATTTATTAACAGATGCATAAATCTTACAAACCAAAAAGTTATGTTGCTCAGTTAAATTTTAATAAATTTTAAACATACAAGTGTGGGTCAATTATTATTCAACCCCTAGGTTTAATATTTTGTGGAATAACCCTTGTTTGCAATTACAGCTAATAATCGTCTTTTATAAGACCTGATCAGGCCGGCACAGGTCTCTGGAGTTATCTTGGCCCACTCCTCCTTGCAGATCTTCTCCAAGTTATCTAGGTTCTTTGGGTGTCTCATGTGGACTTTAATCTTGAGCTCCTTCCACAAGTTTTCAATTGGGTTAAGGTCAGGAGACTGACTAGGCCACTCCAACACCTTGATTTTTTGCCTCTTGAACCAGGCCTTGGTTTCCTTGGCTGTGTGCTTTGGGTCGTTGTCTTGTTGGAAGATGAAATGACGACCCATCTTAAGATCCTTGATGGAGGAGCGGAGGTTCTTGGCCAAAATCTCCAGGTAGGCCGTGCTATCCATCTTCCCATGGATGCGGACCAGATGGCCAGGCCCCTTGGCTGAGAAACAGCCCCACAGCATGATGCTGCCACCACCCTGCTTGACTGTAGGGATGGTATTCTTGGGGTCGTATGCAGTGCCATCCAGTCTCCAAATGTCACGTGTGTGGTTGGCACCAAAGATCTCGATCTTGGTCTCATCAGACCAGAGAACCTTGAACCAGTCTGTCTCAGAGTCCTCCAAGTGATCATGAGCAAACTGTAGACGAGCCTTGACATGACGCTTTGAAAGTAAAGGTACCTTACGGGCTCGTCTGGAACAGAGACCATTGCGGTGGAGTACGTTACTTATGGTATTGACTGAAACCAATGTCCCCGCTGCCATGAGATCTTCCCGGAGCTCCTTCCTTGTTGTCCTTGGGTTAGCCTTGACTCTTCGGACAAGCCTGGCCTCGGCACGGGAGGAAACTTTCAAAGGCTGTCCAGGCCGTGGAAGGCTAACAGTAGTTCCATAAGCCTTCCACTTCCGGATGATGCTCCCAACAGTGGAGACAGGTAGGCCCAACTCCTTGGAAAGGGTTTTGTACCCCTTGCCAGCCTTGTGACCCTCCACGATCTTGTCTCTAATGGCCTTGGAATGCTCCTTTTCTTTCCCATGTTGACCATGTATGAGTGCTGTTCACAAGTTTGGGGAGGGTCTTAAATAGTCAGAAAAGGCATGAAAAAGATAATTAATCCAAACATGTGAAGCTCATTGTTCTTTGTGCCTGAAATACTTCTTAATTCTTTAGGGGAACCAAACAGAATTCTGGTGGTTTGAGGGGTTGAATAATAAATGACCCTCTGAATAAACTTTTCACAATTTAAAAAAAAATTAAACAAAGAAATAACATTCTTTTTTGCTGCAGTGCATTTCACACTTCCAGGCTGATCTACAGTCCAAATGTCACAATGCCAAGTTAATTCCGAATGTGTACACCTGCTAAATCTACAGGGGGTTGAATACTACTTGTAGGCACTGTATATAAGCGTCAGGTGCTGAGAATCTGCTAAGCGTCTAACGCTAAGACAGGAAAGATGGTCTTTGTTCTTCACCAGATTCAACTTTTTTGTGACTTATATTCCGGGGAATAAGAATGGTAAGGCGGATGCCTTATCCCGTTGTCTTCATGGGGGGGTGGAGATAATTGTGAACAGGATCCTATACTATATATCTATAGTATATACTATATATCTATACTATAGAGAAAGGGGTAGTTATTGCTAGTTGACAGGTTCAGCAAGATATCTCATTTCATTGTACTATCCGCCTTACCCAACGCCAAGACCTCGGCACAAATTTTCATAAAAAAAAAAAAAAAAAAAAAAATCATAAAATTACATGGGATTTCTAATTATAATCTTTCTGACCGGGGAAGTGGTGCAATTTATTTACAAATTTTGGAAAGTATTTTGCGCTCGATTGGGGATCCATCTCTAGTTTTTCCTCAGCCCTTCATCCACAGCGTAATGGGCAAACTGAATGTGTTAACTAGAATCTTGAGCTTTATCTTGGGTGTTTTGTGTCTGAGAATCAGGAGGATTGGGTTACTCACCTCTACCTGAATTCACAGTGAACATCTGTTGTCATGAGTTTACTGGTAAGTCACTCATTCTTTTGGGCCTACGTTTTTCATCCTTAATTCAGCTCTTTTAAGGAATAGTTCCTTGGGAATACCTGAAGAGGAATGTTTTTCTTCATCTATTACGTCTGTTTGGCATGGGCTTCTTAATAATATGAAGAAGATGGGGTTCAAATATAAAAGTGTGGCTCATCAGAGACGTTTGGTGTGTGTTGGTGATTTGGCGTGGTTGTCGTCGAGGAACATTAAGTTAAAGTTCCCTATGATGCTAGTCATTTCTCACAGCCAAGTGGTCAAGGAGTCCAAGGTCAGTGTCATGATCCCAGTGCAGGTTTTGACCTGCACGTCAGGGGTTAATGTCTTGAGCTCAGTGCAGGCTTTGCCCTGCACGCCTGGGGTTAATCATTGTGGCCTCTCTTTGATTCAGGGAGAGCTTCTTATAGCCCTGGGAAACTCCAATCCGTCAGTTATACTTTTGCCTTTGGCAGAGTGTGTTGACCCCTGTGTGCCTGTGCTTGTTCGTGGTCTTGGAGCTTGCTTTTATGGTTCTGACCAGGTTCTGGCCCCCGTTGTGAGTTTGCCTGTTGATTCTGTACTGTATATCTGTTTCTCTGGTTTCTGACTTCTTGGCTACGTCCTGACTATCCGTTCTGTCTAAATCCTTTGGTATTGTCATGCTATCTCATGCTTTGACCCCGGCCTGATCTGGTTTACGTCCCTGTCTATGCCCCTTGGTAACTTTGTCCCGTAGCTACCGTTCTAGTTTCCCTGCAGCTCCTAGCTCTCTGGAGTTTAGGCCACGCCCATAGCAGTCACGTGCTTCAGGTCCTGTGAGTCTGAAGCACGCATCTTCACTGTTGCTGCCCGCTCCACATGTATCTTAGAGCACAGTTTGTCTTAGGCCGGTTTCACATTTGCGCTTTATAGCGCAGCGACGGCCTGCGCACGGCCGCTGCTAAGCCCCGCCCGCCCCTTCCGGTCATCGCCGCCTTCTAGCGCACATGGGTGCTTGCAATCTGCGCACCCTATCTTTAGCATAGGGTGCGCAGATCGTGTGCTGGCCGTGCGCTAGCAGGATTTTGCTGTGCGCTGCGCACTTTTGAAGGTGCGCCGTGCGCGCCGAAATGCAACATGCTGCATTCGGCGCACACGGGCACACCTTCAAAATCCGACTAGCGCACGGCCAGCGCACCCTATGCTAAAGATAGGGTGCGCAGATCGCAAGCGCTCATGTGCGCTAGAAGGCGGCGATGACCGGAAGAGGCGGGCAGGGAGCGGGGCATAGCAGCGGCCGTGCGCAGGCCGTCGCTGCGCTATAAAGCACAAATGTGAAACCGGCCTTACTCAGGACTCGCGCACTGGCTCAGTGAGCAAGTGCAGTGCGGTGTTCCTGACAGTCAGAAGAAAGGAGGGTACGTCATAAACACAAGGAAGAAACAAAAGCAGTCAGGTAACGTTCCGGGCTCAGAGTACCAGGAGGATAATGGATCCGAGCTGAAGGGGTTACACAAACGGATGGTCAGAATGAAGTCCAAGGTCAGGCAACAGATCAAGCATGCAGAGCTCAATGCACAGGAGAACAAACCTCACAAGCTGAATGCACGCCTGGCAGAGTTCTGGGAGACACTGCTCAGCTAAGAAACATGTGATATAGCTGAAGGAACAGAAAAAGCGCAATAGGGTCTTATCCGGGTTATTGTAGAAAAAGTAAATTAAATTTTACTCACCCTTTTTAGGAGAGATTAAGGCATGTAGGATCAGTAATCTGCTTGCTGCACGTCCAAAGGTCAACTCTGTGGCCGCTTCAACATCTGATTTCGGAATAAATTCTTGGACTTCTGTGCGCTAACAGATAAAATCACTAATCCAGTATTTTGAGGAAAGATTAATCCATTTATTTCCCAACGCGTTTCGAAATGTATACCATTTCTTCTTCAGGGGATGACATATCTATATCTGATATATGTCATCCCCTGAAGAAGAAATGGTATACATTTCGAAACGCGTTGGGAAATAAATGGATTAATCTTTCCTCAAAATACTGGATTAGTGATTTTATCTGTTAGCGCACAGAAGTCCAAGAATTTATTCCGAAATCAGCAGCTAAGAAACATGGCATTTACTTGGAATAATGAACACTTGGAGATAGCTGACGCCTCAGTCTCAGATTGGAGAGTTGAGATGTCAATCAACACACTGACAGCTCAGCACACCCCTGTACCAGACTGAATGGCCAAGCTGTCAGTAACTGCATCCCAGACACACTGAGGGGTGGAACCGTGACAGTCCCTTCTTGGAAACCGCTGAAGATCTCCATGCCCACAGTCAAAGCGTATACCTCTATTGATACCCAAAAACAAGGAATATGCTCAAAACCATATAAATCAGCAACATAAGTTTTGGAATCCTGTTATTTTAACCAATGAAATGAAATGAAACTGGAACTTTTGGGGTTTATGGATGAGCAGTTTGTCTCTAAGAAGAAAATAAGAAGCATAAGCTGAAAACAAGCATGGCAATAGCTAAGTCATGCTCTTTGACTGCTTTGTTTGCTCCTGTACCAAAGGCTTGCAGCATGTGGAAGGCAAGATGGATTCAATCAAGTATCTGGAAAACCTAAGAGAAAACATCATGTCTTCTTTGTGGATGATAAATCTTCAGTGCCAACAGAACAATGACATATCTCAAAGTCTACCAAGTTTTGCTATCATAAGTAGTCCTGAAAGATTCTGGAGTGCCATCACAGTTGACTGCCCTGAATGATATAGAGAATTTTTTGTGGGATTTGAAGAAAACGGATGCAACTCGCAAGCCAAAGAAAACTTGTAAAATGGAAGCCGTTGATTGCGAAGAATAAGCTGAAACTGAAAACAGCAAAAAAAGTCAATTTTGCTAATAAACCAAATTTACAACTGGGGTTGAATAATTCTTTTTTAAACTATATATTTGCAGTGTCTATGACTACCCATGTTCTGAAAGCGCACAACTGTCAGGGAATATGGAGAGCCACTAAACAGCATAAGATGGCTTTGTGGTACCATAATTAATTTTAAACGTGATTACACTGGAGCAGTTTATTCACAAACTTTCACAGAACATCTTCATTATTTCTCCACCTTCAGATGATCTGAGTGTCTTTGCCAGGAGCATTATAAGTAACGGCAGTAGTGACGTTATTCTGTGATGGATCTGGTAATGTGCACATGACCCAGTTTTATGCCTAAACTAAAAACTTTCCAAAGAGAATTTGAAAGAAAAAATGAATAAAATGGAATATATCAGAGCACATGATTAGTATAATTAATAACAGTGATTAATGTTTCTATTGTTTCACTATTGAAAATTCTGCGAAATCTCTAATTAAAATTAATCTTTCATTATTTGTGCCTAGAACAAGTAAATAACTGAGTCTCGGACTGTATAGCACCATTTGAGAAATGTGTAATTAGTGGTTTTATGGTTTAAGTCAGAGATTGTAAGCAGAAATACATTTGTATAGCACTCAAATGTATAGTATTATGTATTTTTATACATTTACAGTCATATGTTAAAGTTTGGGCACCCCTATTAATGTTAACCTTTTTTCTTTATAACAATTTTGGTTTTTGCAACAGCTATTTCAGTTTCATATATCTAATAACTGATGGTCTCAGTTATATTTCTGGATTCAAATGAGGTTTATTGTACTAACAGAAAATGTGCAATCTGCATTTAAACAAAATTTGACCAGTGCAAAAGTATGGGCACCTCAACATAAAAGTGACATTAATATTTCGTAGATCCTCCTTTTGCAAAAATAACAGCCTCTAGTCGCTTCCTGTAGCTATTAATAAGTTCCTGGATGAAGGTATTTGTGACCATTCCTGTTTACAAAACAATTCCAGTTCAGTTAAGTTTGATGGTCGCCGAGCATGGACAGCCCGCTTCAAATCATCCCACAGATGTTCAATGATATTCAGGTCTGGGGACTGGGATGGCCATTCCAGAACATTGTAATTGTTCCTTTGCATGAATGCCGGAGTAGATTTGGAGCGGTGTTTTGGATCATTGTCTTGCTGAAATATCCATCCCCTGCGTAACTTCAACTTCGTCACTGATTCTTGCACATTATTGTCAAGAATCTGCTGATACTGAGTTGAATCCATGCGACCCTCAACTTTAATAAGATTCCCGATGCCGGCATTGGCCACACAGCCCCAAAGCATGATGGAACCTCCACCAAATTTTACTGTGGGTAGCAAGTGTTATTCTTGGAATGCTGTGTTTTTTAGCCTCCATGCATAACGCCTTTTTGTATGACCGAACAACTCAATCTTTGTTTCATCAGTCCACAGGACCTTCTTCCACAATGTAACTGGCTTGTCCCTATGTGCTTTTGCAGACCTCAGGCGACTCTGTTTGTGGCGTGCTTGCAGAAACAGCTTCTTTCGCATCACTCTCCCATACAGCTTCTCCTTGTGCAAAGTGCGCTGTATTGTTGACCGATGCACAGTGACCCCATCTGCAGCAGGATGATGCTGCAGGTCTTTGGAGGTGGTCTGTGGATTGTCCTTGACTGTTCTCACCATTCTTCTTCTCTGCCTTTCTGATATTTTTCTTGGCCTGCCACTTCTGGGCTTAACAAGAACTGTACCTGTGTTCTTCCATTGCCTTACTATGTTCCTCACAGTGAAAACTGACAGGTTAAAGCTCTGAGACAACTTTTTGTATCCTTCCCCTGAAAAGCTATGTTGAATAATCTTTGTTTTCAGATCATTTGAGAGTTGTTTTGAGGAGCCCATGATGCCACTCTTCATAGGAGAATCAAATAGGAGAGCTACTTGCAAGTGGCCACCTTAAATACCTTTTCTCACGATTTGATACACCTGGCTATGAAGTTCAAAGCTAAGTGAGGTTACGAAACCAATTTAGTGCTTCAGGAAGTCAGTAAAAAGTGGTTAGGAGTGTACAAATCAAGAAAATGATAAGGGTGCCCATACTTTTGCACCAGTCAAATTTTGTTTAAATGCAGATTGCACAATTTCTGTTAGTACAATAAACCTCATTTGTATCCAGAAATATAACTGAGTCCATCAGTTATTAGATATATGAAACTGAAATAGCTGTTGCAAAAACCAAAATTGTTATAAAGAAAAAAGGTTAAAATTAATAGAGGTGCCCAAACTTTAACATATGACTGTATATATTATTTTAAAGCATAAGGGTATGTTTCCATGGTATTTGCTGCGGATTGGACGCTGTGTACAGCCGCAGCGTCCAACCCGCAGTGGCCAGATGTTACAGCATAGTGGAGGGGATTTTATGAAATCCCATCTCCACTATGCGTGCAGGGACGCCTCCGGCATCCCTGCATACACGCACATGCGGCGCATCTTTTCAGACCGCAGGATCTCTATTTTTCTTGCGGAGACGCTCAGTCTCCGCAAGATAAATATCACAGTCTATGAATAAAACGATGCGATTCCGCATGGTTCAATTAACACACGCGGAATCACCGGGAGTACAAACACCGGCAGAGCTTTGGACGGAGCTGTGTCCAAAGATTTGCAAATACTGACCGTGGAGACATACCCTAACAGTGTCCCACATCTCCCAGTTTTGTTGCAGCAATTTTGTGAAAACTTTAGAAAAAAAAAAAAAAATTATGAAATCCTTAGCATTGACAGATGTGTAATTCTTTACAGCCATTCTTAGAACATGTGATTTCCAAATTACTGTGGTCTTCTTTCAATGTAGAGAACAGGGTAATTTTTATTTTCATTATCTTAAAATATAATGCTGGCAAAATATTGTTTATTTAGTTGAAATTTCCACCAGCAGTTCACAGAAAAGCAACACATTGCTATTCACGCTAGTGCCACTTTTGCCCAGATAAGGCTGGTTTCACACTTGCGTTTTTTAGCGCAGCGCCCTCGTGCGCATGCGCATTGCTCCCCTATCTTTAACATGGGTGTGCATGGTCTAGCGCATGCACGCGTTCGTATGCGTTTTCGTGCACATGCGTTTTTTGTAGTGTGCGCCTAGGTGCGCCGGACGCAGCCTGTTGCATTTTTGGGCCGTCTGACCTGTCTAAAAAAAAAAAAAAAACACGCATGCACACGTTAGAGCACGGAATGCGCAAAAAAACAGCATTACAGTCTAAATCGCATGCGGTTTTTGAGTTAAGATGGTGACAAACTGGTTAAATCGCATGTGCAAAAAACAGCAAATGCATGCAAAACGCATGATGCGGTTTTTTGCATGCGTTTGGTATGCGCATGAGGCGCAGCGCGAAAAAAAACGCTAGTGTGAAACTAGCCCAAGTTATTTTCTGCAATGTGCTCATCTTTCTGTAAAGGCTTTTTCAGACAGCAGTATATGTCATCTATTGACCGTTTTTTTTTTTTTTTTTTTGCTTGTACGTTTTATTCTCTATGGTGACATTCACATGATTACATAAAAAATTGAGACGTGTCCTACTCTGGCCCATTTTGCAGACAGAACTCTGATGAACAGCATGCAGATGGCATCCATGAGTTGTCTGTTTTTGAGAGACCAGTTGAGGCTGTGTAAACCTTTATGCAAGTTATTTTTCACAGAAGGAAAAAAAAAGATGACATTAGACAGTAAAAATATGAACTCAAAATGCAAGGGAAATAATAGAATTGTCACATGGATGAAAAACATCGTATTTTGTCTTTTGAATAAAAAATGATTCCACATTTGAAATGTGTTAGTGGTGCTCTTCCTGATTTTATTGTGTATACTTATTAATATATACAGTGAAGGAAATAATTATTTGATCCCTTGCTGATTTTGTAAGTTTGCCCACTGACAAAAGCATGAACGGTCTTATAATTTTATGGGTAGATTAATTTTAACATTGAGCGATAGAATATCAAAAGTAAAATCTAGAAAATCACATTGTATAAATTATATAAATTTATTTGCATTTTGCAGTGAGAAATAAGTATTTGATCCCTCTGGCAAACAAGACTTAATGTTTCGTGGCAAAACTGTTGTTGGCAAGCACAGCAGACGTTTTTTGTAGTTGATAATGAGGCTTGCGCACATGTCAGGAGGATTTTGGTCCACTCCTCTTTGCAGATCATCTCTAAATCATTAAGATTTTGAGGCTGTCGCTTGGCAACTCGGGTCTTCAACTCCCTTCATAAGTTTTCTATGGGATTAAGGTCTGGAAACTAGCTAGGACACTCCATGACCTCAATGCGCTTCTTTTTGAGCCACTCCTTTGTTGCTTTGGTTGTATGTTTTGGGTCATTGTCTTGCTGGAAGACCACCACGGCCCATTTTTAATGTCCTGTCGGAGGGAAGGATGTTGTCACTCAGGATTTTAAGGTACATGGCTCCATCCATTCTCCCCTTGATGCGGTGAAGTAGTCCTGTGCCTTTAGCAGAGAAACACCCCCAAAACATAATGTTTCCACCTCCATGCTTGACAGTGGGGACGGAGTTCTTTAGGTCATAGGCAACATTTCTCTTTCTCCAAACACGGCGAGTTGAATTAATGCCAAAGAGATCAATTTTTGTCTCATCTGACCACAGCACCTTCTCCCAATCACTCACCAAATAAAATGTGAATATTTCACATCCAGTGCTGGCTGAACTATTCTCTCTTCGTCAAGATGACAAAATATTAAAGCAACCAAAAAAAATAAAACCGTACAGACATAATGCACTTGTATTTTTTATCTATTTATAAAAGTCACCTTTACAAATTCCATCTGGAAAACTCCAGTAAACACATTCCTAATTCATTTTTTGTACTCCCTTAACCAGGGCTTCCCAAACTTTTTTTTTCCTTCAGAATCACTAGCTTAAGATAATGACTGAACTTGATGAATCATAGAATCGTAGAGTTGGAAGGGACCTCCTGGGCCATCTGGTCCAACCCCCTGCTCAAAGCAGGACCCCCTGCTCAAAGTGGTGAAGTGGTGGTTGGTCATGGCACCATCCCTCCATTCATTCTTTAGGGAACTGGCGAAAACATCTATATTTGGCAGTTTCATGGGAAAGTAATAATGCGGTGTGGAGCATGCTTGGCTAGTGGATGTGTAAAGGTGGAGATGAAGTCAGAACACCCTCTCTGAAGACCTCTCACTGTAAAGTTAATGTAACCTGTAGTTTTACTGTATGTGTTACCCTTATTTAGCTGCAAAGACCACCACCACCCCACAAACCTCTGAGGCCGACCTCCTGGAACTACAAGAGAAGGGAAACATGTCCAAAAAAAGGGTGTAAGTGGAGCGACAAGGAAGATGAACCCTCCTAAACAGCGTCCGTCAGAGGAAGAAGTCAACCTGTACAGAATGTCCTCGCCCCAGCTGCTGCATGGGAAGTACTTGCATATCTTTGAAGGATGGGCAGAGTATTGGCAGCAGAATATGGTGTAAGACCAAAGGTTTAAGAGGAGCAATGCTTCAGGGACCGCATGGCTTAGTTTTATGTGGCCTGGGGGTTCGGCTTCCTTGAGGAGTTTGGGACCGAAGATGAGGTATATATCAGCTGAAGTGTAGTGAAGAAGTACCTACCTCCTCGTCTCCATAACCTGCATGGGAGAAATGGTATCCTTCTTGCAGATGTAGTGCCAGAAGCGTTGGTGCGCAGCTGGAGTAACCCGACCAGCTACAGCAGCCGATGTGGAGGTATGGGCATGTTTAGCCATAAGAGCTAAGGTATTGTCGAGATCAGTAGGGGTCCCCTGGCAGGGACGAAGTAACTCCGGAGGAGAAAAACAGTGACCCTCCACAGCAGCGTCAATGTACCCTGGATGTGGCAAACACCCCATCTGGATGGTCAAAAGGAGCTATGGGAAGTAAACCAATTTTGACACAGAGTGGGCTGGTCATCAAAACCAGAGTGGGCCTTCCATGGTAAACCTCTTTGGTCCAACTCAAGACACAGCGCAGATGAGGTATTCAGACCAGCCCTGGAAGTGGATAAGACCACCTCCCCCCCACCAGATATGAGAATCTGTATGTAGCTAATAAAAAAACCCTCTGGAAGGCTGTAAGCAGTGTAAGTGCTTTGGCAGAAGTGCTCTTCCACACAAACTGGTTCCTGTGTTGGCCGTTAGGTCACGTTTAAAGAAAAAAGGGTGCGATCAAGTTCCGGAGTACCCTCTTACAAAATGGCTATAGACCAGTAGTGTCTCAGGAAAGAAGATGGAGTATAGTTGAAGGATGAAGTGCCTTTGTTAGAGGGACTGTTTGTGTTTTTTGCCTTGTGGCCAGAGGTCCTGTGTGAGTTTTTGCCAAGAAAAACTTTGGAGGAGTGACTGTTCCTGATCTACACCCTTGTGGTCAAGTTGGCCAGATATAGCCGAGTAGGCTGAACATTTTTTTTTTTTTTTGCTGCGCCTTTTTCTGCTTGATTGCAGGTGCTGGCATGGCTGGAGTGTCAAATATCCTCGTTACATCTCCGTTGTCCCACGTGGCAGCGCTCCTGTGCTGATCGGTCACGTGGTACTGCTCATCAAGGTAATAAATATGCAGTCCATGCCTATAGGAGTGGAGACGTGTGAATATTCATTACCTTAATGAATGGTACCACGTGACCGCTCAGCACAGGAATAGCTGCCGATGCCGGGACATAGATGCAGCGAGGGCGAGAATGATGTCTTCTGGATGCCGGCGGCTGCAGCTGTCACTGTGCCAAAGCCGCCGGCTCCGCCGCTCCCCCTCCCCTGCCGGTTTTCTGGATAATGACTCTTGTATAAGCCGAGGGGGCGTTGTCAGCACAAACAAAATGTGCTGAAAATCTCTGCTTATACATGAGTATATATGGTACATAAATTAATAGTACAAATGAAAATAAGCAACTTTGTAATATATCTTATCAGAGAGATCTGCTTCTTTCTCTGGCAAAATTGATCTTTGTCTCTAGCTCTTGCCTACTCCCGTCTACGTCTGCACAGAATCTCATCAGTGACATCGCCGTTTTCAGAATAGTCCAATTTATCAAAATATAAAATTAATCCGATCGGTAAACACAATAAACGAAAAAAAAAAAAAAAAAAAAAAACCACAGAAAAGCAAAAATTAGGTCTTTTTGGTCGCTGAAATTCCACAAAAATTGTTGTAAGAAGCTATCAAAATGTCACATTTTTCCCCAAATGGTTTCAATAACAACTTTGTCTCTTCCCGAAAAAATAAAACATCACAGAGCTCCATCAACTGAAAAATAAAAACGTTATGGTTCTCGGAAAATGGCAACACAACTCCAAATTTATATTTACAAACTTTTTTTCACAAAAAAAAAAAATAAAAAAAATTGGACAAGTTTGGTATTGCCGTAATCGTACTGATGAGCAGAATCATAATGTAGGGTGATTTTTACCACAAAATGCACACTGTAAAAATCATTCCCAAAAAAAACACGTCAGTATTGTTTTTTTTGCACTGCAATGTACTGTGAATTCCACATTGAACATCTTCAACAATTATGCCGCAAGGGAAGGACACATACAAAGAATGCTAGTTGTATTGTTCCCTATGTTTGGCCTGGCGGACATACTGCGTGAAGATGCTTTTGTGGATTCTATCAGTTTACTTTTTTTCTTCTTCCCGTTTCCTTTACATGTGCTTACTAATGAGGCCTGTGATGTCAGACAAACATCTTGATTTGCAGCTTTTTCTTGGTATCCGCAAGACTTGAAATATTATTCTGTTCGAAATAAAGATGACAAAGACGTACAAAACGTTGTGTCTTCTATTGATCATGTGCTGATTATGGAAAAATGTGACAGCGTAGTACAATTTTTTTCTAATAGATTCTTGAGGAACTCCTAAGAAAAAAAAGCTTTGTATGCCAAATACTGAGCACTGTATTACAAATTTGTACCTCCAGGTTTGCTGCAGTTTTTGCAGCTGACTAGCTATGGATTTTACACTGCTGAGATCCCACAGTTATCAGTTCTGTGTCTGGTCTGGTTTACCTCAACTAACTCTGACATCCCAATCCAACCAGGACTTAAGGCCCCGTCACACATGACGATTTACC
The DNA here is from genome assembly GCF_039654945.1 of Dendrobates tinctorius. NCBI lineage: Eukaryota > Metazoa > Chordata > Amphibia > Anura > Dendrobatidae > Dendrobates > Dendrobates tinctorius. The sequence goes on along the minus strand of NW_027361834.1, from coordinate 2,207,240 downwards.
AGTGATCCCGACAACGATATCAACGTCAGGATCGCTGGTAAGTCGCTATGTGATCCATGGTGAGCTGTCAAACAGACAGCTTCACCAGCAATCAGCACAGCGACGACGAGCGCGCGGCATCGCTGTGTTCTGTTAGTTACCAAGCGCGCTGATGCAGGTGCCTGGTAACTAACTTAAACATCGGGTATCCAAGGGACGTGCGTCCCTTGGATACCCGATGTGTATGTTAGTTACCAGGTACCTGCATCAGCGCGCTTGGTAACTAACGGAACGATCCTCCCACAATCCTCCGCGCACTGAAGGGGGAGTAACCAGAAGATCCCGGGGAAATTAAGAGGCCCGTTTGCGTCGCTGCGCCTGGTACCATGGCAACTACCAGCACAACCGGGGCCCCCAGGGGCCAGCCGCGTGGCGCGGTGCAGGCGTCCATTCCCGGGGGTGGGGGTGTATAGCACAGGCTGGTGCTATACACCCGAGGGAGCAGAAGTCACAGCCTGCCCGCCAGGCCTGCATCAGCGCGCTTGGTAACTAATGTACACATCGGGTATCCAAGGGACGCACGTCCCTTGGATACCCGATGCATACATTAGTTACCAGCTGATCGCTGGGCTCCCGCCGGTCACACGCAGTGATGCGTGCTGGCCAGCGGGAGCCCAGCGACCAAAGAAATGTCCTGGGCTTTCCTGCAGCGATCAGCGATACCGGCAGGGGGGCCGGTCGCTGATCGCTGTCACACACAGCGATCTCGCGGGTGAGATCGCTGTTGTGTCACAAAACTTGTGACTCAGCAGCGATCTCGCTATGTGTGACTGGGCCTTTATATTCCAACCGAAAAACAATAGCAAAACCTGTCTGAAATTAAAGGGAACCGACAGCTGATACATGGTACCTGATCTATGAGAAGTTTGTACCGTGCACTGGCTGTATGATTTCAGCAGCTAGCTTTGACTCTGAAAGGCAGTGACGTTTCAGAGAAAAACATACTTTAAAGGGAACTTGTCATATTAAAAAAACACTATACCTTAAGATACAGGGTTAATCTGCAGGATAATAACATTATGAACCTGCCCAGTGCCAGCACTTAGAGCTGCGCTGCTGGGAGAAAGTTAACTTTATTCGTCCCATTAGTGTTAAAGTTTCAATCACAGGGGCAGTGCCAGCGTGGGTTCAGTCACCACCCTATGCATACATTGAAGTGGCTGTAACCGCTCCCCTGGCACTGACTGACAGCCGTCCCTAATGCTGATCCTGCAGTCAGTCAGTGTGTGTTTGGGGGGGGGGGCGCTGACACTTTGGAACATCTGCCCGGGGTACTCTCTTCAGCTCACGAACTCTATTTGGTCTTGGTCCATTACCTCTTAGAGTTATAAACTCTGGGTCATACTGCTGGGCGTCCTCTCCCTGGATTCATCTCCAATCAACCACTCTGCCCATCAGTCACATCTCTCCTACTTTCCGCTAGGATCTCCCTATCCTGTCTTGGTCTCCTCTCATGCTATGGACACCCACATCATGCAGGACTGTTCACATCAGACCTAAGGTCCACTTTTTAGTCTGGCATTCTGACGCAAAACTGTTTCTATTCTGCCTTCAGGCACGCTGACACGATGTGCAATCCAGCATACAGTATAAACCACAGCTCTGTCTTCCAAAATAAGCAGATTGTTCTCTGTAGTCTAACTTGTTTATTTGTGAAGAGTATAGAACATGCGCAGTACAAGGAATACAAATAACATGCATAAGCATTGGGCAGATGATCATAGCTAACACAATCACAGAAGTGTACATTGAGATGCAAACATTACATAGGAATACATTAGTTTATGATTACATTTACTGAGAACTGGCAACTAAAGGGTTAATGACATCTCCTGGCTGCTAGACAGTAAATAACTCGTCTCTGAATCACTGCATTGCAAGAAAGATTGAGCTTACCAGATATGCTTTAAGCCGGGTAGTGACTCCAGTAGAGAAGTTGCAGGAAAAACAAAGGTTACACAGGAGGACAAAATAACATGTGCATCCTATGAGATCCACAGAAGCAAAATGGCCCTTCTTCATCCCAGAATACATTGCTTCCTTCCCACAAAGCACTGCTTTAATCCCATAGTGCATTGCTTCTGTTAAAGTCACAGGCTTTATAATGCTATTGAAGACACTGCTATAAATTCAGCCACCACTAGATGGTGCTATAATTAACCCAGCAATAAAAAAACACTTTGCCCTATTAAGAGGGCAGAACAGTTTCTGTCCCTTCAGCTTAGCCTCTCCCACTCTGGCCTAGTCCCAAACATTAACTCTGTCTCCCTACCGTTGGGCAACACACAATACCAACGCTATTAAAACATTTCACATTACACTGTATAACATTACACTTGTCCTTTAAGGGGGACCATGGGCAATATGTCCATCTCCTTTACAAATGTATCAGCTCTTAAGTTTCCTTGAATTATGGTCCTGTCAGTTCTCTAAAGCTGAACCAATCATAAAAGAAAGCAATTTGTTATGATTTTGAGCCACAGTAACTATAATTTTTGCAACTGAGCTTCATTAAAAAGTTTAATCTGTTTGGCTAGAACAAGCTATTTGATTCCCTGCGCATTCCACTTTGATGTGGTCTGTGGTTATAAAACAACTTGGAGGAGCTGAGAAAATGAGGGATAAAAGAGATCCCGATGGTCTGACCTTCTACACGAACTCTGATAGATTCTCGGCGAACTCGTTCAGCAGCCAGCAATACCCAGTGCAACACAAAGACTATAGAAAGAAAACGCTGCAAAACTTTTAATGAACCCAAGCTGAAAAAAGTCATTTATATCCCATAAAAATGCATTTAAGAAGAAAAAAAACAAAAACTTTTTTTCTGATCACAGTGCTTGGACAAATTAATAAACTGTGCCAATCAGCTTTAGACTAGATACACACAGAATTTTTATTTTATTATTATTATTTATATTATTGTTTAGTTGATTTTGCAGTGGATCTGCTACAAAATTGACATGGAAGCGCATTCAAACACTGTTTAATGTGGATTTTTAAGCGGATCTGCCACGAACCAGTGGTGGTAATATAGAAAATTTTACCACCTATTGTAGGAAACACCTTGGCTGGACGGTGGCAGCTACATGGGTCAGTACAAAGCAACACCCTTGGTTTTACAGAAGAAAATGTCTGCTAGAGAAAGTATAACACATTAGAAGCCCTGAGATGGCAGAGTGTGTAAAGGAGTGAATACATTGTATCTGACAAAGTGATTTATGGAGTATTTTGCCTTACGGAATAGATTTCTTGATTCTATGATTTTGCTTTCACTGCTGCATTTTAATTACAGTTAGGCTAAGAGTATTGGGATTGCTGGAATTCTTAATATGCTCCATAACCGCTTTAATCTTGGTGGTTAATTTAATAGGTAAATCTGCTTGCTATTGCAACTGTTAGGCTTCAATCACAGCGGCGTATGGCATCCGACGTGAGAGCATGGGTTATGATTCGGTAATGACTCTCGGCTCCTGCTCTGCTGCGAGTGTGATCCGAGTGTTGGTAATTTCTCCATCTCCTCCATTGCCTGTCTCGGCGTATATCTCGGCGTACTGGGATAACATCCGAGTGCAGTCCGATGTTTCACACTCTCCCTTAGATTTGTACGGGTGCGAGTGAGCTGAGTCTCGCTGCCAGTCGCAGCATTCTGCCATTGTTTGCTCATGCTGAATCGGCATGAGAAAATAATTGCTGATCTTCTCTTCCCATAGTAGAACATTGGGCCAATTGCTAACCGATAAAACATTGGATGGTACGTGGCCGTGTTATACGTCACTGTGACCCCAGCCTTAGAAATACTGCAGAAACGCACTGTTTAAGAACAATTCAAGAAGTGGGACCTTTGTAACTAACTTTCGAAAGATTTCATACATGTCCTCTAGCGTTTACGAAGGATAGTGTTCAAACTGACCTAAAATCTCGTCAGTCCTGTAGGCAAAATTGTCACGATAATAAGAGAACGGAATAAGAGGTGAACATTCGTACAAGCCATCAGGACGAGGACCCAGATAATCATACAAACAGGGAAATTGTGCTATTGCATCAATCCTGACAGAGCTGCCAATGGAGCTGCTGTGATTCGGGGATCAGTCCTTCAGTAAATATCTAACAGTATTGGTCTATAAAGAGGACATCAGAGACTAATAATATAAATTCCCATAAAAAAGCTTTCTTTATTAAAGCAAACCTGTCACCAGGATTTTGCTAAGTAAACTACAGACACTGTCATGTTGACGCTGTTATACTGATTAAAATGATTCCTGGGTGAAGAAATCCATCTTGTGGTTCTATCATAATCCGTGTTAGAAGTTATCAGTTAATGATCTGCCCGTTAACCGGGGCGGGACTGTAGGCAGAGTCTTCCTGCTCTGAGTCAGAGAAACCAAGGCTGCCCCGAAGCACAAACATGTTCATCATCATAGACACAGATTGTCTCTCTCTCTTATACATCATCCACTCATACTTACACAGCCCCCTCCAGAGACCCTGTCACAGCAGCACAGAGTATGTCAGCGATCTCCACTACTGCAGCAGTGTGTCAGCGACCCCGCCACAGCAGCACAGTGTGTCAGCGACCCTTGCCACAACAGCACAGAGTGTGTCAGCGACCCTTGCCACAGCAGCACAGAGTGTGTCAGCGACCCTTGCCACAGCAGCACAGAGTGTGTCAGCGACCCTTGCCACAGCAGCACAGAGTGTGTCAGCGACCCTTGCCACAGCAGCACAGAGTGTGTCAGCGACCCTTGCCACAGCAGCACAGAGTGTGTCAGCGACCCTTGCCACAGCAGCACAGAGTGTGTCAGCGACCCTTGCCACAGCAGCACAGAGTGTGTCAGCGACCCTTGCCACAGCAGCACAGAGTGTGTCAGCGACCCTTGCCACAGCAGCACAGAGTGTGTCAGCGACCCTTGCCACAGCAGCACAGAGTGTGTCAGCGACCCTTGCCACAGCAGCACAGAGTGTGTCAGCGACCCTTGCCACAGCAGCACAGAGTGTGTCAGCGACCCTTGCCACAGCAGCACAGAGTGTGTCAGCGACCCTTGCCACAGCAGCACAGAGTGTGTCAGCGACCCTTGCCACAGCAGCACAGAGTGTGTCAGCGACCCTTGCCACAGCAGCACAGAGTGTGTCAGCGACCCTTGCCACAGCAGCACAGAGTGTGTCAGCGACCCTTGCCACAGCAGCACAGAGTGTGTCAGCGACCCTTGCCACAGCAGCACAGAGTGTGTCAGCGACCCTTGCCACAGCAGCACAGAGTGTGTCAGCGACCCTTGCCACAGCAGCACAGAGTGTGTCAGCGACCCTTGCCACAGCAGCACAGAGTGTGTCAGCGACCCTTGCCACAGCAGCACAGAGTGTGTCAGCGACCCTTGCCACAGCAGCACAGAGTGTGTCAGCGACCCTTGCCACAGCAGCACAGAGTGTGTCAGCGACCCTTGCCACAGCAGCACAGAGTGTGTCAGCGACCCTTGCCACAGCAGCACAGAGTGTGTCAGCGACCCTTGCCACAGCAGCACAGAGTGTGTCAGCGACCCTTGCCACAGCAGCACAGAGTGTGTCAGCGACCCTTGCCACAGCAGCACAGAGTGTGTCAGCGACCCTTGCCACAGCAGCACAGAGTGTGTCAGCGACCCTTGCCACAGCAGCACAGAGTGTGTCAGCGACCCTTGCCACAGCAGCACAGAGTGTGTCAGCGACCCTTGCCACAGCAGCACAGAGTGTGTCAGCGACCCTTGCCACAGCAGCACAGAGTGTGTCAGCGACCCTTGCCACAGCAGCACAGAGTGTGTCAGCGACCCTTGCCACAGCAGCACAGAGTGTGTCAGCGACCCTTGCCACAGCAGCACAGAGTGTGTCAGCGACCCTTGCCACAGCAGCACAGAGTGTGTCAGCGACCCTTGCCACAGCAGCACAGAGTGTCAGCGACCCCCGCCACAGCAGCACAGTGTGTCAGCGACCCCCGCCACAGCAGCACAGTGTGTCAGCGACCCCCGCCACAGCAGCACAGTGTGTCAGCGACCCCCGCCACAGCAGCAGTGTGTCAGCGACCCCCGCCACAGCAGCAGAGTGTCTCTTTCTCCATCTGTGTATCTTTCTGTCTGTCTCAGGCATGGCTCGCTGGCATACATGGACTTGCAGTGTGTGATGCTGACCTGAGCGTTTCTGACTTCCGGTATGGCCGGTGGGAATGCTTTCAAACCGCTGCCACTACTGTTATATTGTAAGTATAAAAAGACCATATCCCTGTCCCTCCACTAAACTAATCACCCAAGAAGCTAGACGCAAACGCGTGTTGGGGCCTGTGCTACTACTCAGGTCGTAGTCAAACTTTCCTACATGCAGCATGGTTATACTTTACTCTAGCAAAATTGAGCTTGACTATCATGCCATTGTTAAGATACTGTCACACTTAGCGATGTACCAGCGATCCTGACAACGATATGACGCGGTCAGGATCGCTGGTACATCGCTAAGTGGTCGCTAGTGAGCTGTCACACAGGCAGATCTCACCAGCGACATCACTGGGGACGGGGATCACTACTTACCTGTCACACTAGGAGATCCTGCGTCCTCCCGCCCGGCTCCACGCTCGTCTCTCCACAGGAAGCGCCGCAGGAAGCTGACGACGAGAAACAGTCGAGGACGTTCTTGCGCGATCAGCGATAACCAGCGGGGGAGCGGGTTGTAGGTAAGTATCAGACACAGCGATATCGCTAGCAATATCGCTATAACGTCACAAGTTATAGCGATATTGCTAGCGATATCGCTTAGTGTGACAGTACCTTAGTATACACTGCTTATTTGCATTGTGTAATGGCACCTTTCTTTGCACTGCACTTTATATTTGGATTTGTACTATAGCACCTTAATATTTACCTGTAACAATTGTTCTGAAAGAATTATTTTCTTCTTATTTCCTGTACTTTACTCAACATGGGAGCATTGTCTACTTAGTACTTCATGATTCTAACAGCCCAGTTTTCCCATTAAAGGTTCATACTTGGTCCTATATTATAAGCCAATGTATGTACTGTATATGCATATTTTTTAGGACCCTGTCCTCCTCTATTTTTGATAAATAGACCATATTTGGTTTCCTCAGGCACTTCCCCATTGTGGTTAGGCCTGTTGGAAGGGCTGTTTTTTTACTTCTCCGAGTTCTGTAGCAGTCTTTGCATATGTAGTTTCCCTATTCTTGTATGTGTTTTTATACTTCACGCCTTTTTGAGATTAATAAAGAATATTTTTGAATAATATGATTGGACTTAAGCTTCTCTTCTTCATAGGTTGTTTGTATTGTTTGGAAGTGCCTGTAATACTTTATTAATTCTTTATTAGGCCTTTATCTTTTGGTTTATTGAATTTCTCTGTATTTACACTTTTTTGGCCAAAATGGATATTAAAGTCAGGGATCTTACCTGGCTATCATGTGCTGATACTGTTTTTAATGGGGAAACAATGCTAAGTGGATCTACTGATAGTAGGCAGAAATTGTAACGATTTGAATTGTAAAATTCAATGAAATATATGCTCAAAAAAGCGAACGAGGACATGGTGGAACAAGGCTTCTCTACAGAGTTACCTAGGGAAAGGTTTAATTCCGAGAGGCCTGAGAGTAAAGATCATGCCATCCTTCCCGGTGGAGGACATTACCTTCAGAACTAGGTGGGAAGAAACATACAACATATGCTCTAGGGCTCTCATTGAATTGTTAATAGGCAATAACGAAAAAAAGTTTGGGCAAACTTGATATGGACATGGAGACAACTAGAGGTGTTATCTGCTCCAGAGATGGAGGTATTAAATAAAGATGTAGACACCCAGTTCCAGATATAGGAAAAGGAGCTTAAGGACACAGACAAAAAACTCTCAAAAGGACCTTCAAGATTTTATCAGTAGCACAGTCTAATCAAAATAGAGAGTATTTAGCTACAAGATCTAAAATGTTTTTCATCAAGAGATGAAGATAGTGAATCTTCGAATGGTAATAACTTTTATAACCGAAGAAAAAATTAACTGAGAATGGACAAACCAATTCAAGGGGGTCCCAAGGGATCCTTGTGGACCTTGGGCAAGAGGTAGAAAGTAGTGACTACCGGATTCTTAACCATTAAGCTGTCATAAACCTTTTAGGTATAATGCCCTGGGTCAGGGCTTTCTCAAGAATTTCGAGGAGGGCACAGGAAAAGGTATTCATTGGATTTTATGAGAGAGGGATATAAGCTCCCCAATCTCTCAATAGTCTGAAGGATTCTTTTTCATACCTCACGGTCGGACTGGTGTGCAGATAGGGAGATACTATCCTTGTGGATCATGTATGGCATGCAGAAATATAATACGGGCCACAACATTCATCTCAGCAGATGGAAGCGGGGACTACCAAATTACTAATTACATCTCTTGCAGTACCAGCGATATAATTTATTATACCATTTGTTCCCGTAATTTGAGTTATGTGGGCTTGACGTCACGTGAATTCTGCATCATGGTTAGGGAACAAGGGAGGGAGATCAAGGATTCCAAACTCTAAAAACTATCCCTGGACTTTTCAAGCTGTACCACAATTACAACCTTTGCTGATCTGAAATTCAAGGGAATTGATAGAGTACGCTGCGGCATCAGGGGTGGCGACCAAAAACGAGCCTTGGCCAGCTTGAATGTCGGTGGATCGTCACCTTTGGAACCATTTCTCCCTATGGATTGAATGAGAAACCTTCCTCCACTTGCTTCTTGTAAGGGTTTTGTATAATTACTTGCCTTCTCTCTGGATTTTAAAAGGAATGTCACCTATTTTTTGGTATATAACATGCAGCCACCGCCACCAGGGGCTTATCGACAGCATTACAGAATGCTGTAGATAAGCCCCCTGATGTAACCTGAAAGAGAAGAAAAACAAGTTATATTATACTCACCCAGGGGCGGTCCGGGTCCAGAGGGTGTCGCGGTCCGGTCTCTCCCATCTTCTAGTGATGACGTCCTCTTCTTTGCTTCCCGTCGCGGCTCCTGCGCAGGCGCCGGAAGAGGTCTAGCGCCTGCACACTGCAGTACTCTGCTCTCAACAAGGCAGAGCAGTGCGCCTGCACTGGAGCCACGATGGGAAGCAAAGAAGACGTCATCGCTAGAAGATGGGAGGTGCTGTACCAGACCGTGACACCCTCCGGACCAGAACAGAACCCGAACCGCCCCTGGGTGAGTATAATATAATTCGTTTTTCTTATCTTTCAGGTTACATCGGGGTTTATCTACAACATTCTGTAATGCTGTAGATAAGCCCCTGATGGCGGTGGCCGCATCTTATATACCAAAAAATAGGTGACAGATTCCCTTTGTGTATTTTTTTTATTGATTTTTTATTTTTTATTCTAGTAGCCATCTGGATCCACATTTAATACTTTTTACCTCCCCTGCTTGATTATGAAGGGATATATAAAAGTGAGAAACATATCTTTTCCCACTTGAAAAAAGGAAGGAGCATTGCCTGTATCATTGTTGGGAGACTGTACCAGTGAGACCCTCATGAAGAGACTACTATCTACCATTATGGCCTTATATATGATTATTCTCTGTATCTATACATTATTGTTTATTGCGCCAATCTTTAGGGTAGAATCCTTACTTTCCATTAGAATTTTTCATCGTTTTTCCCCCCTTAGGTTTTTTCTTTTCTTCCCTCCCTCCTCTCCCCTTTTGTTGTCTCCCTACCTTCACAGTAGAAACTTCCGGCTCTAACACACATCCAGTATTTGTGAACTGTTGCCCACATTATATCCCCTTCTCCAAAATGGCCGCTATGGTGTGCGCATGTGCGTCAGATCCCCGCTCCGCTGAAGGCATTAAGATGATTTGGTGTGGGTCACAGACGTTACAGGAAATTTTTCCTTTACCCACACAGTCATCTATGATCAGAAGAGACGCGCATGCGGCCGGGGACCCACCCCCCATATGCTCAACAGACTGCGGTGGGCCATTACATACACCTGGGCAAGAGATATAAATACAGAGACTGTACACACAACCCCACACAGATACCCGAAGAAGCCCAATAAGCAAAACGTGCGTTGGGGCGATTCCTGAATGCTTACCTAGCACACATGGGTAAGCACTATCTGTACACTTTGTGTCTTTGTCCATACCTTCTCTCTCCTTTAGCCGGTCTTTTTGCCCTATATTTTGAGTGCATATATTTGGTTCTCTTTCATGCTAACTCTGCTCTATCAAGTTGCATAGAAAAATTTTTTAGGGCACATGATATTACTATAATAAATTTTTCCTGTGTATGAGCAGCAGTTCTATATTTTGTTATATCAGGCTATTTGTGACTTGTCGTGTTTTTTTGCAATAAGGGTGCATATTTGATATTGCATTTTGGATGGTGACATTCAAGTTATTTTTTATGTCCTTACCACATACTTTCTGAATATTTGTCTACTTTCTAATTATGAACCAATAAAATGTATACTTTTATATCAGTATGCAGAGTACTACAGTACTATTTTTTTTCTTACGGCTCAATGCTCCATTTTTTGTAGGCCCCCATTATGCAGGGAGTTGCCAACTTTCCACAGAGATAATGACACTGACCTATAACCATTGTGTCGGTCTTGTAAATGATATGGGTTTATTGCATATTAACAACAACAATTATCCAACTCATTAATGAAAAATGTATTTTATAGCAACACAAGGTGTATGTACTGATCTGTATGTTAATATAGGTATCTGCGTGCATACATGTTATGCAAATGCTCATTTGTCTTCCCAGGTGTTTGTTTTTTTGTATATATTTTTCAAATTTTACCATCATTACTTTTTCTTCCATTATTACATTTTCTCGGTTCTTCTTTCTTTATTATATAATTCACTTTTCTTTCCTTTTACATATACTCTGGATATATGGGGTTGCCCCAACGTATTCAGATTCACATTTCTTACTATTTAGTTACTGTATATAGTTACACTTCATATGAGTAAATTTCATTTACTCACTCTTTTTTTTTTTTATACTCATCTCTTTGATACTTATGACCATCCTTCTGATTTAATCCCTACTTTGGGGAATCATACTTAATGTGTTTTAATCTCAGTTGATTATTTGTTGTGTGTGTAATATGTGTTTTTTTTAAATACATATTTAATAAACAAAGCTTTTTTAGGGGAAGTTAATGTTATTAATGATCAGTCCTTCAACCTTAGATAATAGACATGTGAAAAAGCACAAACACTGCGCTACAACATTGGGTAGAGAATGATTAAAAGAAGGCTCACCACCTAGAAAAATGAGAGATAAGGTGAAAAGGGTTTTTAACTTCTGAATAGTCTGTTCAGTAGAACATCTGTAGCAGAGCAGCCGGTATCCTCATATGGCCATGTTCACACATTGAGTATTTGGTCAGTATTTTACTTACATCAGTATTTGCAAGTCAAAATCAGGAATGAAACAATCAGCCGAAAAGTACAATAGAAACACGTCACCACTTCTGTATTTTTCACCCACTCCTGGTTTTGGCTTACGAGTACTGATACCGAACACTGAGTGTGGCCTAAACCTCACAGTTCAGATTGCAGTGGGTACGGAAAGTATTCAGACCCCTTTACATTTTTCACAATTAAGGTCCCCCTTCTCATGCCAGCACATGTCCAGGCCTGTTTGTATTTTGCCAATGACCATCTCAATGATCCAGAGGAGGTATGGGAGAAGGTAATGTGGTCAGATGAGACCAAAATAGAACTTTTTGGTATCAACTTCACTCGCCATGTTTGGAGGAAAAAGAAGGATGAGTACAACCCCAAGAATACCGTCCCAACCATAAAGCATGGCGGGGAAAACATCATACTTTAGGAGTGCTTTTCTGCAAAGGGGACAGGACGACTGCATCGTATTGATGGGAGGATGGATGGAGTCATGCATCGTGAGATGGCCAACAACCTCCTTCCCTCATTAAGAGCCTTGAAGATGGGTTGTGGCTGAGTCTTCTAGCATGACAAGGAGCTGAAACACACAGCCAGGGCAACTAAGGAGTGGTTTCGTAAGAAGTATTTCAAGGTCCTAGAGTGGCCTAGCTAGTCTCCAGCCCTGAACCCAATAGAAAATGTTTGGTGGGAGCTGAAACTCAGTGACAGCCCTGAAAACTGAAAGATCTGGAGTAGATCTGTATGGAGGAGTGGGCCAAAATCTCTGCTGCAGTGTGTACAAACCTGGTCAAGAACTATAGGAAATGTCTGACATCTGTAAACAAAGGCCTGTGTACCAAATATTAACCCCCTTCCTGATATCTGACGTACTATCCCGTTCATGGGACCCGGGCCCCTATGCCCATGGACGGGATAGTACGTCATAGCGATCAGCGGCGCTCACAGGGGGAGGGGGGGGGAGCGCCACTGATCGCGGCCAGGTGTCAGCTGATTATCACACGGACACGGACCGCCCCCGGCATGTTAACCCCTGACACACAGCGATCAAACACGATCGCAGTGTACCCGGGGTTTAGGGGGCTCCCTCCGTGCTTCCCTGAGACCCCCGCAGCAGCGCGATGTGCTGCGCTGCTGCGGAGGCCTCCTTCCCTGCAGGTCCCCGGATCCAATATGGCAGTGGGGACCTTCAGGGGCCAGAAGGGAGGCGGCTTCCTCACTGCCTGCAGAGCGCAGGCATGAGGAAGCCTGCTGCAGTGCCTGTGTCAGATCGCTGATCTGTCACAGCGCTGTGTGATGTGTCAGATCAGCGATCTGACACAACAGTGATGTCCCCCCCTGAGACAATGTAATAAAGTTAAAAACAAGTACAAAAATAATTTATAAAAAGATCACTAAATAAAAAAAAAAAAAAATATTCCCTAATATATTATTTTTTATTTCCAAAAAATGAATTTAAGTACACATATTTAGTATTGCCGCGTCCGTAACGACCCGCCCTATAAAACTGTCCCATTAGTTAACCCCTTTAGCAAACCCCTTAAAAAATAAAAAAACAAAGCAAAAAATAATGATTATCATACTGCTGAACAAAAAGTGCAACAACGCACGATCAAAAAGACGCATATAAAAATCCATGGTACCGCTGAAACCGTCATCTTGTCCCGCAAAAAACGAGCCGCCATACAGCGTCATCAGCGAAAAAATAAAAAAAAAAAGTTATAGCTCGCAGAATAAAGTGATGCAAAAATAATTTTTTTTAAATAAAATGGTTTTCATTGCATAAAAGCGCCAAAACATTAAAAAAAAAAAAAAAAAGACACAAATGAGGCATCGCTGTAATCGTACTGACCCGAAGAATAAGACCGCTTTATCAATTTTACCGCAGGCGGAACGGTGCAAACGCACCCCCCCCAAAAAAAATTCTTGAAATGCTGGTTTTTGTTCATTCTACGTCCCAAAAATCGGAATAAAAAGTGATAAAAAAAAGTCACGTACCCATAAATGGTACCAATAAAAACGTCAACTCGTCCCGCAAAAAATAAAACCTCACATGCCTCGGTGGGTCAAAATATGGAAAAATTATAGCTCTCAAAATGTGGTGATGCAAAAACTATTTTTAGGCTGTGTGCCCACGTTGCGTTTTTTTAAGCGTTTTGTTTTTGAAGCGTTTGTGCCGGATCAGACGCTTCAGAAACGCTTAAAATAAGCATCCTATTCATTTTAATGCATGTTGGCCTTTTTGTGCCAATTGATGCATTTTTTTCCCACATAGGAAACGCTTAGCGGCTAAAAACGCAGCATGTTCATCATTTTCTGCATAAGTCCGCGTTTTTAGCTATTTCCTATTAGTCCAGAAGATGCGCAGTTTTTAAGCCAAAACGCGCAGAAATAAAACTCGCGTTTTCTGGGAAGGAGTCCGGTTTTTTGACATGTTTTAAACGCTAACGTGAGCACATAGCCTTACAATAAAAAGCGTCTTTTAGGCTGTATGCCCACATTGAGTTTAAGCGTTTTTGCTGCGATTTTCGGCGCAAAAACGCTTAAACTCATACTGAACGCACCCCATGCATTCCACACATGCTGTGCTAATGCTGCGTTTTTTTCAGCGGTGGAAACGCGAAAAAAACGCAGCATGCTCATTCTTTTTGCGGAATCGCCGCGATTCTACAAAGAATCGCCACGATTCTGCACCCATAGGAATGCATGAGATCGGCTTACTTCTCACATGTGGCTATGCCCACCATGCGCAAAGTGAGCGTCTCATGTGCGGATGGTACCCACGGTGTGGAGGAGAGGAGACTGTCCTCCAGGCCGTGGGTACTATATCCCTGTAAAAACACAAAAAAATTGGGTTATATTCACCTTCCGGCATCCTGCGCAGCCTTCCCGGGCCTCAGCGATGCTTCCGTTCCCAGTAATGCCTTGCGGTAGCGGCAAAGGCCTGTGACGACGTGAGTCACGCGAGACCGCTACAGTATTGCGAGACCTCGTCATCAAAGGTCTCGCGATACTGTAGCGGTTTCGCTTACTTCACGTCATCACAGGCCTTTGCCGCTGCCGCAAGGCATTACTGGGAACGGAAGAATAGCTGTGGCCCGGGAAGACTGCGCGGGACGCCGGAAGGTGAATATAACCCGATTTTTTTTTTTTTTAATTTTTATTCTTTTTTTACAGGGATATGGTACACAGGGCCTGGAGGACAGTCTCCTCTCCTCCACACCGTGGGTACCATCCGCACATGAGACGCTCACTTTGCGCATGGTGGGCATCACGTCATCACAGGTCCTTGCCGCTACCGCAAGGCATTACTGGGAACAGAAGCATCGCTGAGGCCCGAGAAGGCTGCGCGGGACGCCGGAAGGTGAATATAACCCGATTTTTTATTTATTTTTTTTAATTATTTTTAACATTCTCTCTTTTACTATTGAAGCCGCATAGGCAGCCTCAATAGTAAAAAGTTGGTCACACTTGTCAAACACTATGTTTGACGAGCGTGACCAACCTGTCGATCACTTTCCAAGCGATGCTTCAAATCGCTTGGAAAGCGCTTGAATTCCGCAGGCGAAAATCGCAGCAAAAACGCGAAAATAACCACCAAAAAAAATGCGCGTTTTCTGGGAAGGAGCTGGTTTTAGTGTCCAGTTTTAAACGCTACGTGGGCAAATTAGCCTCAGCGTGCGACAGCTGCCAAACATAAAAACCCGCCATAAATAGTAAATCAAACCCCCCTTTATCACACCCTCAGTTAGGGAAAAATAATAATTAAAAAAAAAAAAAGTATTTCCATTTTCCCATTAGGGCTAGGGCTGAGATTAGGGTTAGGGTTGGAGTTAGAATTGGGGGTTTCCACTGTTTGGGCACATCAGGTGCTCTCCAAACGCAACATGGCATCTGATCTCAATTCCAGCCAATTCTGCGTTGAAAAAGTCAAATGGTGCTCCTTTCCTTCCAAGCTCTGCCATGCGCCCAAACAGTGTTTTACCCCCATATATCGGGTATCAGCCTACTCAGGACAAATTGCAAAACAACTTTTGGGGTCCAATTTCTCCTGTTACCCTTAGGAAAATAAAAAATTGGGGCAAAAATATCATTTTTGTGGAAAAAAAATATGATTTTTTTTATTTTCACGCCCGGGCATTATAAACTTCTGTGAAGCACTGGGGGGTTCAAAGTGCTCACCACACATCTAGATAAGTTCCTTGGGGGGGTCTAGTTTCCAAAATGGGGTCACTTGTGGGGGGTTTCCACAGTTTAGGTACATCAGGGGCTCTCCAAAGGCAACATGACATCCGCAGACGGTTCCATGAAAGTCTGCATTCCAAAACGTCTCTACTTCCCTTCCGAGCCCCGACGTGTGCCCCTTCAGTAGTTTTCTCCCATATATAGGGTATCAACGTACTCAGGACAAATTGGACAAACTTTTAGGGTCCAATTTCTCCTGTTACCCTTGGGAAAATAAAAAAATTGGGGACTAAATGATCATGTTTGTGGAAAAAAAAATTTTTTATTTTCACGCCTGGGCGTTATAAACTTCTGTGAAGCCCTTGGGGGTTCAAAGTGCTCACCACATATCTAGATAAGTTCCTTGGGGGGTCTAGTTTCCAAAATGGGGTCACTTGTGGGGGGTTTCCACTGTTTAGGCACATCAGGGGCTCTCCAAACGTGACATGGCGTCCAATCTGCATTCCAGCCAATTTTGCATTGAAAAAGTCAAAAGGCGCTCCTTCCCTTCTGAGCTCTGCCATGCGCTGAAACAGTGGTTCCCCCCACATATCAGGTATCAGCGTACTCAGGACAAATTGCACAATAACTTTTGCAGTCCAATTTGTCCTGTTACCCTTGGTAAAATTAAAAAAAAAAATTGGACCTGAAGTAATATTTTTGTGAAAAAAGTTAAATGTTCAATTTTTTTTAAACATTCAAAAAATTCCTTTGAAGCTCCTGAAGGGTTAATAAACTTCTTGATTGTGGTTTTGAGCACCTTGAGGGGTGCAGTTTTTAGAATGCTGTCACTTTTGGGTATTTTCTATCATATAGACTCCTCAAAGTGACTTCAAATGTGATGTGGTCCGTAAAAATAAAATGGTTTTGTAAAAATGAGAAATTGCTGGTCAACTTTTAACCCTTATAACTTCCTAACAAAAAAAAAATGTTGGTTCCAAAATTGTGTTGATGTAAAGTAAACATATGTGAAATGTTACTTAAGTTTTTTTGTGTGCCATATATCTGTGATTTAAGGGCCTAAAAATTCAAAGTTGGAAAATTGCGAAATTTTCAAAATTTTCGCCAAATTTCCGTTTTTTTCACAAATAAACGCAAGTTATATCAATTAAATTTTACCACTAACATGAAGTACAATATGTCACGAGAAGATGTCAGAATCACCGGGATCCATGGAAGCGTTTCAGAGTTATTACCTCATAAAAGGACAGTGGTCAGAATTGTAAAAATTGGCCCGGTCATGAACGTGCAAACCACCCTTGGGGGTAAAGGGGTTAAAGGGAATTTGTCACCCATTTTTAGTGATATCTTTACATGATATCACCCAATTGTGCGTCCGATAAGGATTCTATTAGGACTTTTGATTCCCCCTGACCCCGCACCTTTGATGCATAAATACCCTTTTTATCTTGGTGGAGATGTATGGAAATTGCCACAGTCCCATGGGCAGGGCTTATTAGTCTCCCCCCCCCTCCTTGGCTTGCTGAACGCAATCTTCATCTGTGAATATCACAGATGCCGTAGTTTTCCGCGCTTGCGCATTGAAAAGGCCTCCGACGCTTGCGCAGTATGCTTTGCCCAACTGTGGGCAAAGCATATAATCGGTATTTTTCAGCGCGGTCTATGCCCCGGAAGTCTTCACATGCAGGACACACTTCTGGGGCATAGATCCACTAGCAGATAAAGCCACCACCCCTGCCACACCAGCAAAGAATAGGTCAAGCAGTTAACCTGCTCTTTATCACGGCATGCCTCATTTTAGGAGGTAACTCTGTTACATGTTTTTACCGAACATTCACTAAAGATTTTATGCTTTATCCATGTCGCTGGACTAAAGTTGCATTTTTGGGTTGTCAGGAGATCCAGAAAAACAATAACTGGTAAGAATATTTCTGATATTCCCAAAGGCCATGACAGCACCCATACTAAAGCCTACAGTACACTTCTCTGCAAAGCAAGATCAGAATAAAAGTGGGGCTACAATCAACACTATTTGGAAAAGGTTTAGGAAGAGCTCCATGTAGCTGCATTACAAACTTGGCGTGAGAAGCATCTGATCTCTTAGTCCAGGAAGTGGCTGTAGACTTGCTATAATGGACACCAGAATTCATAAAAAGATCTAATGAATGATACAACCAAATAAATAGCAGGTTTAATCAAACTGGCAATGCCTTAGGTTGCTTCGTATCGCTTACAACATTGCTGATAAGTTTTCATCCTTACTTCATTCTGAGGAAGCAGCTAAGTAACGGATAAGGCACTTCCTCAAGTCTTACTTCAGAGAGATGTCATCTACACAGTGAAATCTTAGCTTTCTCCAGTAGAATCAAGATTAAGTCAAACAACCTTTTGAGCTTGGTAGAAATCAGACACTACTGTTAGTAATGCCTGGCTATGTACAATTTTTTCATGCACGTGAAAAACAGATTTAACCCCTTCATAACCGGGCCAATTTTTTAAATTCTGACCAAATCTTACTTTATGTGGTCATAACTCTGGAATGCTTCAACAAATCCCAGTGATTGAGACTTTTTTCGTGGCACATTATAATTTATGATAGTGGTAAATTTAGATTGATATATTTTGTATTTATAAAAAATATATCAGAAACTTGACAAAAATGTAAAAAAAAAAAAAAATAAAAATTGCAATTTTCAAACTTTGAATGATTATCACTTTAATCCAGATAGTCATACCACAGAAAAACTTGAATAAATAACATTTCCCACATGTCTGCTTTACATCAGCACCATTTGTAAAATGCTAATTTATTTTGTTAGCCTTTTAGGAGGTTTAAAAATGTAGCAATAATTTTTCATTTTTTCAAGGAAATTTACAAAAAAAATTTTTTTGAGGGACCTATCCTAGTTTGAAGTGACTTTAGGGGTGCTATATATTGGAAATTCCAAAACGTTACACCATTTTAAAAACTGCACCCCCTGACATATTGAAAACTGCTGTCAGGTAGTTTATTAACCCTTCAGGTGATTTTCAGGAATTAATGCAAAGTGGTATAGTCGGAATGAAAAAGTGTTTGTTTACCACCTAAATGTCACTAACTTCTGAACTGACCGCTAGAGCCGGGAGACTGTAAAGGCCCCTTTACATTTAGCGATGCACCAGCGATCTGACCCGGTCAGGATCGCTGGTGCATCGCTAAATGATCGCTAGTGAGCTGTCACACAGGCAGACCTTACAGCGACGCAGCAGCGACGCAGCGCACGATACTCACCTTTCACACACAGCGATCCTGACGTCCTCCCGCCCGCCTCCACGCGTCGCTTGTTGGCGCCAGCAGGAAGCCCCAGCAGGAAGCGCCCGACAAGAAATGGAGCCGGACATTCTCTCGCGATCAGCGATGGACAGCGGGGGAGCCGGTCGGAGGTAAGTATCACACATAGCGATATCGCTATAACGTCACAAAATTGGTGACGTTCTAGCGATATCGCTATGTGTAAAACCCCCTTAAGGCCGCTATTTGGCCATGAACTGCTATGGCAAACATCAGGACCACACAATCATGATCTCAGTGTGCCAATTAGATTAAAGTGCAAGCCCCCACAATCTATTAATCATTTATTTGATGTAGTCACTTTTGACAGCAGCAACTAAGGGGTTAAACAGACATGGAGTTTCCAACACCGATCATTTGTGATACAGCAAGTTGTCAGATATAGTGTACAGCCGACAGCTGCTGGATTATCACCTGTATGGGGATGATATTCCCTTATATGTCAGGTCAGTAAATATACGTATTGGCTGTCATGAAGGGGTTAATCAGTATTTCAGTTTTTACGATCACTTTCAGCAGTTTTTCTAGTTTCGAAATAAAACCACTGATGGAGCTTTCTAAAGAATCAGTCAGTAACCCCCCCCCCCCGCCAAGAAAACACGAAGATGCAATTGGGATGCTGTCTCCGAGTCTCTCTGACTCATAGACTTGCACGTCTGGTTTTGATCTGAGACTAGGATCATAATCGATATTACATACAATTCCTTTCTTATAATAAAGAAAAAAAACTGAAGAGATCCATAAAATCATGATATTTATTTAAATCTGATATGAACACCATAAAGGGCTGAATAAGTGAACGCTAAATGATCCCAGCATATGATAAAGAGTCAATGAAGGAAGGTTTAGACCATAAATGAGAGCGATTCACTTGGTGCAGAGTTGTAATCCCCGTCCTGATGCCACCGAGCGCTTCCTGGTAAGTTACGTTGTGCCATGGGCGTGGCATCAGCTGCACGCGTCACTTACCCGGGACATGACTCGCATTTCCACTCTTTCATTGGCCGCACTTCGTATAAATAGCTTACTGCCCCTCACTTAGCCATGCCCCCAGGAAGAAGCGGAGCGGTGAAACGCGGGGGCATCAGGACGGGGATTACAACTCTGCACCAGGTGAATCGCTCTCTTATTTATGGTCTAAACCTTCCTTTATTGACGCTTTATCATATTCTGGGATCATTTAGCATTCACTTATTCAGCCCTTTATGGTGTTCACACACTTTCTAGCCATAGTGGCTGATCTTTATCGTTGATTCATTATGGTTTGGTATAATTAGTAGAGACTGTGCTTTACATTCCTCTTTGTTACTAAATGTGCATTATTCACGGTATATTGTGATACGCTTATTTCATGTTAGCATTTGAGGTTTTGGAATATAAATGCAGCATGTATCTCTGCACTATATTACTATGTATCATTGATTGTTGTATGAGTTGCCCAGTCCTTGCTTTGAGGCATTCTGCTTATTTATATATTTTGTGGTTTTAATATGAGATTTAAATAAATAACATGATTTTATGGATCTCTTCAGGTTTTTTTTCTCTATTATAAGAAAGGAATTGTGTTTAATATCTGAGTTGAAGTGCCATTAGCTTTTTTATTGATCTTTCTTACGGACATTTTTTTGATGGTATAGGATCATAATCAAACAGGTCTCCATTTTTTATTTTTCGAACCCTTATGCAAATAGCGCACATCTTAACAGCCCTACATACACCAAGGCCAGGTTCACACTGAGTATTTAGTGAGTTTTTATATCAGTATTTTTAACCTAAAACCAGGCGCAGTAAAAAAAATACAAAAGTGGTGACGTGTTTCTATTATACTTTTCCTGATTGTAAGTCAAAACCAGGAGTGCAAAAAATAACAAATACTCAGAGTGCACGTGGCCTAATGGTTAAGTGTTTTCGATATAGGGTTCATAGATTGCTAGGAGGTGGAAAGGACCTCCAGGGACATCATGCCCAATGCAGGATAGTGAACTAAACCATCTCAGACAGATGTCTATCCAGTTTTTGGTTGAAGACTTCCATTGAAGGAAAACTCACCACTTCTCGTGGCAGCCTGTTCCCCTCATTGCTCACCCTGTCAAAAAGTTTTTATAATATCTAATCTTCTCCCTATCAGTTTCATTCCATTGCTGCTCGTATTTCCATGTGCAAATGAGAATATTGATGATCCCTCTACACTGTAACATCCCTTCAGATATTTGTAGACAGCTATTAAGACTCCTCTTAGCCTTCTTTTTTGCAAGCTAAACATTTCTGTATCCTTACATAGTACCTCCTCTTCGTAGGGCATACTTTGAAGTCTGCTCACCATACTGGTAGTTCTTCTCTGAACTTGCTCCAGTTTTTTGTTTTTTTTAAATGTGGTGCCCAGGACTGGACACAGTATTCCAGATGAGGCCTGACCAAGGAGGAGTAGAGGGGGATAATTACTTCACATGATCTAGACTATATGCATCTCTTAATACATCCTAGAACTGTTTGCTTTTTTTTGCTGCTGCATCACACTGTTGTCTCATGTGCAGCTTGTGATCTATTAGTATACTCAGGTTTTTGACACGCGCTGTTGCTTAGTTCTATTCATCCCATTCTGTAGATGCCATTTTTGTTTTTCTTGCCCTGATGTAGAATCTTGTATTTCTCTGTTAAATACCATTCTATTAGTCACTGCCCATTGTACAATCTTATCTAGATCACTTTGAATCCTTTGTCTTCTCTAGTGTTAGCTATCCCTCCTAAAGGCTCCTTTACATTTAGCGATGCACCAGCGATCCCGACCAGCGATATGACCTGGTCAGGATCGCTGGTGCATCGCTAAGTGATCGCTAGAGAGCTGCCACACAGGATGATCTCACAGCGATGAAGCAGCGATACAGCGGACGATACTTACCTTTCAGACGCGGCGATCCTGACGTTCTCCGTCCGCGCGTCGGCGCCAGCAGGAAGCGCCCGACGAAAAATGGAGCTGCGCGATCAGCGATGGACAGTGAGGGAGCCGGTCGGAGGTATCACACATAGCGATATCGCTGCTGCGTCAACAAATCGGTGATGCTTTAGCGATATCGCTATGTGTAAAACCCCCTTAACTTTGAATTATCTGCCAATTTGATTAGTTTACTTGGTTACTGTATTCTTATCCAAGTACTTACATACATGCTGTTTAATGGTTTCTTCAAATTTCTTTCCTAGTATAGAAGTAAAGGCCCCGTCACACAAAGATGCACCAGCGATCCCGACAACGATACGATCTTGTCAGGATCGCTGGTGAGCTGCCAAACAGGCAACTTCACCAGCGATCAGCCCCAGCGAGGACGCTGGTCTCTAAAGGTAAATATCGGGTTACTAAGCGGCGCGCGTCACTTAGTTACCAGACGTGTACCTGAGAAACCTGCATTCTCGCGTCGGGAGCTGTCAGCACGCAGGTTTCCCAGGTACACGTTGGGTAACTAAGTGACGCGCGCCGCTTAGTAACCTGATATTTACCTTAGAGACCAGCTCCCAGCGCCTCGCTGATCGTTGGCTCCCGCTGCCACACGCAGCGATGCGTGCTGGCCAGCGGGAGAGCAACGATGAAAAAATGGCCCAGGACGATGCTGCATAATCAGCGATACCCGGCTTTGGGCGGCTCTCGCTGATCCCCGTCACACACACAGCGATCTCGCTGTGGCGTCACAAAATCAGCGATCTTGCTAGCGAGATCGCTGTGTGTGACGGGGCCTTAAGGCTCACTGGCCTTTAATTTCCTGGCTCCGTCTTCTTTCATTTTTACTAAGATTGGAGAGGGACAAATGTTTTCCCTATCTTCTGGGACTTCCGTTCTCCATGAATTTTCATAGATTCTGGCTAGCGGTTCTGTAATTTCCTCTGCCATCTCTTTCAGTACTCTAGGATGTAAGTCAGCTGGACCAGAAGATTTTTTTTATTAGCCAAGTGTTCCCTCATCATCTATTTATAGATAACGTGAATTATTTAATTCCTTCAATAGTAATGTGAAGATCAGTAGATGTTACCATTTGCTTTCTTAGAGAACGCAGATGCAGAATAGGAATTTAAAAGTTTGACCTTCAACATTTTTTACCACTTCACTCTTTTCATCCTGTAACAATCCTATATCCTATAGCATCTTTGACTTTTCTTTTGCTTTTGACAAACCCCCTAAAATTCTTTATTGATTTTGGTCTCCATTGCGAGCCTCATTTCATTACTGGCTTTAGCGATTCTACTGCTTACCCTGCAGACAACGTTATATTCTTCTTTAGATATGACCCCCCCTTTCCATTTGATACGTTTCTTTTTTCTTTTTTAGCAATTAAGTTCCAAATTCATCCATCCTGGTCTCTTTAAATGCTTCCTTTTTTCGGGATTGTTACTGATTTTGCAGTGAGAATTTCGTTTATTTGCATGCTTAAAACGGAATCTGTCAGGACCAACCCTGCTAAGTTGTTTATACAAGGGGCGTTCATTAAAGAGTTCCCCTGACTCACTTCCTGTGGATGGAGAGCAATGAAACTTGTTAGTTATTCCTTCTCTACATAGGTGCCAGCTACGGACACACACTTCTCCCATCTCTTTAAGCAACTGTAAACACCTCGCTTGTAGAAGTCGACAGGTTGCTCCAAAAGCCACGTTGTGACTTTGGAAATCTGAGTCTCATCATCTGGAAAATGCTTGACCATCAAAAGTAACTTCATTGTTGGAAAGAGGTGGAAGTCTGATGGTGCGAGGTCATGTGAATAAGGGGATGCGGTAGAATTTGAAAGCCACAAGAGCATGCTTCCATTTGGGCAACACGTGAGTTGTGAACTGGTGCACCTTTAGTGCGCTTGCCATGTCTCTTGGCTTTGATGGTCTCCCAAAATTTCCACAGTATTGAGGCATAGTATGCCCCAGTGATCATGGTACCCTTTGCTAGGAAATCCATCAATACTACTCCTTGCTGGTCCCAAAATATTGTGTGCATGACCTTGCCTGCTGAGGTTTGGGTGCGTGCCTTCTTTGGAGGCGGTGAGTCTTGATGCTTCCATTACGTCAACTGGACTTTAGTCTCAGGATCATAGTGATGGACCCAGCTTTCATCCTGTGTGATCAATCAGTTGAAAAAGTCCTCCTAGCTTCCATAGCACAACGTCAATAGAGCCTGAGAGCATTCAACTCGTACCTGCTTCTGCAAAGGTGTGAGCAGCTAGGGAACCCAGCAAAAGGATACCTTATGCATGTGAAGATGGTCTTGGATTTGTTCCACGGACCCCACACTAATCTTGATGTTTTGAGCTAAGTGGTTGTTCCGCAGCCACACCTTTGTTATTTTAGCTGTGTGAGCCCCATTGGGGACAGTGATGATAATGTGTGCAAAACTGTCAAGTGCTGTGTTAAATAAAAAAAATATTATTATTTCCTCCATAACAGAGCCAGAGACATTGTCCACGATCTACGTCGCTGGCGGGAGATATGCCAGCGGCATGACACTGCCCTGTATGGGAGGGGATAGTTTCCAGTAGCACTCCAGACGCAGATAGAACAAAGAGTTAATGGCTGCGCTGTCACCACACAGCCATGTTACCTGAGAGAGCGCGCGCACCTGCACAGCCCCGCCCACTAACGGGTCATCACACGTCATTTATCGTTGCCCCTCACGCTCCGCCCACTGTCGCCTAACTGTTACGTGATAGGGACCGTTGTTTTCATTTCATTCCCTGCGACAACGCGAACAACACACGAAAGAGACCGCAGCCAGCGCCAGACTGTCCGTGCAAGTGCACACGACATAGCGGGCGCCCCCAGGCGGGAACCGGCGCGCCTAACAGCTTCCTCTGAAAATGTCTTGTCGCAACGACGTGTGACTGTCATTAGCCACGCCCCCTAGCCGCAGCCAATCAGCGCAGCGCTCACACGAGGTTTGGCGGTTACGCTGAGAGAGGAGGTGTCCGGGGCGCTGCGCTGTGTGGCTGAATTTCAAGGAAGGAGCCCGCACGGCACAACGAGCAGCAGGAGGAGGAGGAGTGTACGCCCGCTCCTTCCAGCCGCCGCTGCCCACCCTCCCGGTGTGGAGCGTGACCCGAGGGTGCAGGCCGGACACGGTCACCTCCCCCTAGATTGGAGGCGCTGTATGCGGGGGGAGGAGGAGGACGCCTGACACCCAGCACCGCGCTGCGCACCATGGTGTTCCTGAAGCTGCGGGAGCAGGTGAGAGGCGGCCGGGCCCCGCCGCTGTGTGCGGAGCTGTCACTCGCTGCATCCCGTGCGTGTGAGGTGGGCAGGGGCATGCGGGGCTCCAGTGACCTGTCCCCGGGCCCCACAGGTGTGTGCCCGGGGTCACCAGTCAGGAGTGGGCTCCTTGTCATCAGCTCTTCCATAAGAAAAGTTCTGCATATAGGAAATGTCATCAGTGCTGGTCCCAGAATGTGCCCGCTGCCCATCAGGCCTCCTGTGCACGGGGAACGGCATCTACCTGACATGTGACAAGGTAACAAGTCCTGTCATTACATAGGTAGTAAACATTGCGCCATAATCGCGCCTCCATCAAGGTGCATGACGCCAGGGTTTATTATATGGCGCCATCATTGCAGTCCCCACAGTCTAGACCCCATCCGTAGGAGGAACCCACACAAACTCCCGGCAGATGTGGTGGGATTAGAAAGCAGGACCTCAGTGTTATTGCTGGACCCAGGCTTGGACTGGCCAACAGGCGAACCCTCCGGTGGGCCACCACCCTCTTATATGAGCAGTGCATGGCACTATATACTTGAATCACTATATATAGACAAAAGGGCATCGTATTCTTTTAACAATCTACCCCGTTCATTGTTATATGAATTTGTGATTGAGGATCATGTCACATTTGCATTTAGCTGAAAAGTGGAGCCCTGGAGTTGGTTACCGGTGGACCCTTGGCAGCCCAGTCTGACACCGATTGGACCTAATCCTAAGATTTAAATGGGGGTTTCCTGCCCTGTCGGCCAATAGCCACTCCATCCCGGGTCCCTGCTCTTTGGATTTGGGTCCTGTGCTCCACACAAGACCGTGCCTAAAGCAGCGTGTGAAGGGGCCTGGCTGCAGCCAGTAGTTTAGGCCATCCTCCTTCTCTGTACAGACAAGGAAAGGGACTGGTTTAGCTATTTTAATGGGCAATCCACCAGCCTCCTTCACTAACACCGTCAATCAAGAGTGAATCTACCAGAGGATTCTGGCACCTTGACTATTTGTTGTTTTTTTTATGCTTGGGAACCACCATAATGGGGTGCCCTGCTACTTTTAGGCCTCTACCTGCTGACAGTGAGGGTGTCGCTGATTATATATAGTGTATCCACTCTCAGTCTTGACGCAGCCTCATATGACAAGTGAAACAATCTCACGTTTATTTTAGGCCAAAGTGAGAGGACAGAATTAGCCAAGACTGCTGCTGTATATCCAGGAGCACGCTGCTGTGACGTCACTGCTTCTCTGTACAGCAGTCGTGTGTCGTAACCTGTACATGCTCTATGTGGTTATCCAGATCGTCTGGTTCTTGGATTTTCTGAAATGACTGCGATAGTTTTTATTTGGGTTGATGCCTGCAGGGTGACAGGTGCATTTCCTCTGAGACTAATCCCCTGGATGTACGCATGAGTGCCATGCCAATCCCTCACCTGCCTGGCCGCATTCTCCTCCATTATTTACCATCCTGCCCTCTGTACATTGCACTGGGTTATGTTGAGCTTCCTGCCATCTAGTGTTTCTGTAGTGGGGGCATTCGGTGGAGTGTTTTCTGTACACCCTTTTTATGTAATTCATATGGTGGTTTTATTTTTTGTTTTTCTTGCGTTTGCAATACAGTTTTCTCTGTCCTGAAATCCCAGACCTGAGTATTTGACTTGCTCTGAGCAGTGCCCACTGATATAGGACATTAGGATGGTCCAGCCGTAATGCAATTTGTTCACGTCAGTGACAAGGTCTCCGCTCTGTTGTGACAGCTTCAGACCCCACTGGAGTATAATTGCAGCCCGGCTGTATGGACAGTAAGCTTATTCTATTCTATATTCATCTCCATGTATGCCATATAGTTTCTGCCAAGCATAGATGTGCGGCAGAAGTTGTGTAGCCCTGGCCTAAAGGGCCCGTTACACTAAGTGAGATCGCTAGCAATATCGCTATATCGTCACTGTTTTTGTGACGTAGCAGCGATATTGCTAGCGATATCGCTATGTCTGATCCTTACCTCCGACCGGTTCCCCCGCTGGTTATCGCTGATTGCACGAGAACGTCCTGGACTGTTTCTCGTCGTCAGCTTCCTGCTGTGGCGACGAGTGATGCGTGGATGCTGGCGGGAGGACGTCTTCATCGCCTCGTCTGACAGGTAAGTAGCGACCCCCGACTGCTGCTATATCGCTGGTGAGATCTGCCTGTTTGGCAGCTCACTAGCGACCACTTAGCGATGCACCAGCGATTCTGACCAGGTCATATCTTTGTCGGGATCGCTGGTGCATCGCTAATTGTAACGGTACCCTAAGGCTAAGTGCACACGTAGCAGAAAATTTCTGCTCAAAAACCTAACTCCCTTCCCAGAAACCGCGCCTTTTTTGTCTTCGCGTTTTCCGCGCGTTTTTGTCACGGTTTTTGTGCGTTTTGATGCGTCTTTTCCGGCGCGTTTTCAAAACGCATTGAACTAGCCAGAAATGCGGAAAAATCCGAAATTAATGAGCATGCTGTGTTTTTTACCGTGATACGTTTTTTTCGCGGTAAAAAAATGCATCAATATGCACAAAGTGCAAAATGCATAGAAATTAATGGGAAGCTTTCTTTTAGCGGTTTTATAGGCAAAACTGCTAAAAAAAAATACAGCTAAAAAAACACTGTGTATGAACACAGCCTAAGGCTACTTTCACACATCAGGTTTTTTCCGACAGGCAGAATCCTGCTATTTTTAGAAAAACCGGATCCGGCGTAGATTGTGGAAAACTGATGAAACGGATCCGTTTTTATGCTGGATCCGTCTAGCCTCACTGGCATTGTTTATATCTGTTTCTTGGGGGCTGGCCAACTCGATCTGAGCATGCTCAGACTTAAAAAACTGGATCCGTCTTTTTCTGGATCCTGCACGTTCCGGCTCCCATAGACTTGCATTGTAGCAAAAAGCTGGAAGCGCCAGATCTGACGCTGTCCAGTTTTTCTACGCAGACAAAAAAACGTTACTAGAGACGTTTTTTCCAGACGCCGGAATGAAACATTTAGCCGGATCCGGCAAAAACCAGAAGAAACGGAAGGCCATGCGGCAAGATCCGGCGCTAATACAATTCAATGAGAGAAAACAGAATCCGGCGGCAGCTTTCGCCAGATCCGTTTTTTAACAAATAGCCGGATCCTGCCTGTTGGAAAAAACCTGATGTGTGAAAGTAGCCTAAGGGACTTCGATCTTTTTGTGTTCTCATCTACACCCATCAGTCCTTCAGCCCTGTCATTGACATGGAAGTGCCATGTCATCTTTTTTTGAAGGGGCATTGTCCAATGGCTTTAAGGCTGGGATTATTTAAAGGGATCTTGCATTAAAATAGTTGTCAAATTAGGAGGTTTATTGCCTGCTGTGAATTTTCAGAATTTTTTTCACATATTAGTCCAATATTTTTGCCAGCCAAGCACTGCCACTTTCGCATTGGATTTGCAGTGTCCGTCTGAGGATGCCAATGTACAGTGTTGCCTCAATCCATACGTTCCCATGTTTTAAAAAAATAAAATCACACTTTTGATCTCTTGTCAGATGAGTCGGGGCCCACAGATACTTATAAGCCATTCTTCAATGCATGATCTATCCACTTGATAGCTCATCAGTATTAGATCAGTGGGGGCCCGACACCCTGGCACCACTATGCTCTATTGGCTGCAGCTGTGACATCATGGCTGCAGCCAGTGCGCAGAGACTGGAGCAGCAATGGATAGCTGGGCCCAGGCACGGCGAGTACTCTCTGGTTTTAGTACCGGACGTCAGAAGTATGTTGGTGGAAACCCCTTTAAAGCATGAGCCAAATTCTCTTTTACGTAGCTTGGAAAGACTTGGGGTATGCAGGGGGATGTTAAGGGACTATGGAAATAGACCAGTTAAAGGTGATGGCTTTAGTTTATATTCCCTTTTAAGAAATATTTGCATGCGGCATCTTTTGCATTTAGGGGAATGTATTCTTTAGCAGCTGTATAGAAAATTCTGCAAACAGGTCTGCCGCATGTGAATGTATTGGATGCTTTATGTGTATTTGATGGAAGTTTATGGTGTTAATCGAAACTTATGCTGAAACGTATACTGTTCAGTTTTCTGTATGAAAGCCATGCCAAGCCATGTCCTTTCTGTGCATTCCTGTGACAAGTACAGTCATATGTTAAAGTTTGGGCACCCCTATTAATGTTAACCTTTTTTCTTTATAACAATTTTGGTTTTTGCAACAGCTATTTCAGTTTCATATATCTAAAAACTGATGGACTCCGTTATATTTCTGGATTCAAATGAGGTTTATTGTATTAACAGAAAATGTGCAATCTACATTTAAACAAAATTTGACCGGTGCAAAAGTATGGGCACCCTTATCATTTTTTTGATTTGAACACTCCAAACTACTTTTTACTGACTTCCTGAAGCACTAAATTGGTTTTGTAACCTCATTGTGCTTTGAACTTTATAGCCAGGTGTATCAAATCATGAAAAAAGGTATTTAAGGTGGCCACTTGCAAGTAGTTCTCCTATTTGATTCTCCTATGAAGAGTGGCATCATGGGCTCCTCAAAACAACTCTCAAATGATCTGAAAACAAAGATTATTCAACATAGCTTTTCAGGGGAAGGATACAAAAAGTTGTCTCAGAGATTTAACCTGTCAGTTTCCACTGTGAGGAACATAGGAAATGGAAGAACACAGGTACAGTTCTTGTTAAGCCCAGAAGTGGCAGGCCAAGAAAAATATCAGAAAGGCAGAGAAGAAGAATGGTGAGAACAGTCAAGGACAATCCACAGACCACCTCCAAAGACCTGCAGCATCATCTTGCTGCAGATGGTGTCACTGTGCATCGGTCAACAATACAGCGCACTTTGCACAAGGAGAAGCTGTATGAGAGAGTGATGCGAAAGAAGCCGTTTCTGCAAGCACGCCACAAACAGTCGCCTGAGGTATGCAAAAGCCCATTTGGACAAGCCAGTTAAATTTTGGAAGAAGGTCCTGTGGACTGATGAAACAAAGATTGAGTTGTTTGGTCATACAAAAAGGCGTTATGCATGGAGGCTAAAAAACACAGCATTCCAAGAAAAACACTTGCTACCCACAGTAAAATTTGGTGGAGGTTCCATCATGCTTTTGGGACTGTGTGGCCAATGCCGGCACCGGGAATCTTGTTAAAGTTGAGGGTCGCATGGATTCAACTCAGTATCGGCAGATTCTTGACAATAATGTGCAAGAATCAGTGACGAAGTTGAAGTTACGCAGGGGATGGATATTTCAGCAAGACAATGATCCAAAACACCGCTCCAAATCTACTCAGGCATTCATGCAGAGGAACAATTACAATGTTCTGGAATGGCCATCCCCAGTCCCCAGACCTGAATATCATTGAACATCTGTGGGATGATTTGAAGCCGACTGTCCATGCTCGGCGAACATCAAACTTAACTGAACTGGAATTGTTTTGTAAACAGGAATGGTCACAAATGGCTTCATCCAGGAACTCATTAATAGCTACAGGAAGCGACTAGAGGCTGTTATTTTTGCAAAAGGAGGATCTACAAAATATTAATGTCACTTTTATGTTGCGGTGCCCATACTTTTGCATCGGTCAAATTTTGTTAAAATGCTGATTGCACATTTTCAGTTAGTGCAATAAACCTCATTTGAATCCAGAAATATAACTGAGTCCATCAGTTATTAGATATATGAAACTGAAATAGCTGTTGCAAAAAACAAAAATTGTTATAAAGAAAAAGGCTAACATTAATAGGGGTGCCCAAACTTTAACATATGACTGTACAACCTGGTGCATGAATGAAAATTCCATGTTTTCCGGACATGGTTTAGTGCTTTCCCTTTAACTGGGATGTCTCAGTGGCGTTCCACTGGTAATGGAGGCCATATGTGACACATGGCCGCCACACTGTGATCACTTCACTGAAATGACACACAACCACAATTAAATTACAATCCTAAGATTCTATAATTAAAATGGGAGGGCGATGAATGGAAATGATTTCACTGTTGTTGATTATAAAATAGCTATCCGCTAACTTTTTGCTTAAAGTGAATCCTCAACTACAATCAAGTGTGAAAAGATTGTTTCCAAATACAAGTATGTTCCTGCAAAAGTGCTGTATATTCTGAGGCTCTTACCAGTTGCTTAGCTGGTCCCTGGGTCAAACTAAACTCTTGTAGAAAACACCTGTTATTTCAAAAAATGAATGTAAAATTAGCATAAATGGGACATTTTTTTCCTATTTTCTTATACTCTGTAGTTTACCCCTTTTTTGTAGTCCCAATTTCTCAGATTTGAAGTCTCGTGACCCCAGTCTTTCGTTTTTTTTTTTCTGTAGACCTGAATGTTCGTTTCCGTTCATTTTGCAATCGACGTTTCCTGCCTAGCTACCTTCCCTAATTTACATGACTCGCACTGTTCAACTGCATATGAAGGTGAAACGGTCATGTAAAATCACGAACAAAAATACGTTTGAATCTTAGGCATATGAGGTTAGAAGTGCACCCAGGGGAGGCCAGTTCTCTGCTAGTGCATCTGCCAGTGGCATTACACCATGCCTAGCACCACTCATTCTAGATTCATTTTTCCTTCGTGCCATTATTTCACCACTATCAACAACACTGATCTGATGTCAATCAAGAACAGAGAGATAGCGCTGAGTGCGTAATAATACAGATGATTGGTGCATGGGCGGTGTACCCGCCCTCTGTCCGCTGGCGGTGTGCCCGCCCGCGGTCCCAGCAATCGAATATCTGTTAATGACCTGGAAAGTTGTGTGAACCTGGGCAATTTCTACTCTACCCAGGCATGTGGTGGTGGTAGTAGTAGTGTAGTTTTATTTCTATAGCGCCAACATATTCCGCAGCATTTTACATTTTAGAGGGGTCTTGTACAGACAATAAAGACATTACAGAATAACAATCACAAAAATCAACGGATACCAAGAGGAGTGAGGGCCCTGCTAGCAAGCTTACAATCTACACAAGTTCAGTTTTTCACAGGTTCAGTTTCAGATAGAGGGAGGATGTAATGTTGGAGACAGCGGTAAGATGATCACTGGTGTAATAATGCAGGCATGATGTCAGGAGTAGAGGTGTACACTGTGTTCCAAATTATTATGCAAAAAATATTTCCTCATATTTTCTCTAAATTACCTATATGAATTGCAGTCATTATTTTCCAGTCATCTAATATTCTAGTATAATTGCAATGTTTTTGAACAAACTGCCTATGAAAACAGTATATTTTTAAAAGTAAGAAACACTCAAAATGCATGTTCCAAATTATTATGCACAGCAGAGTTTTCAACCTTTTTATTTTGAACAAAAAAATGGTCAATTGTGAAATAAGCATTATCAGCTTATTACAAAATGAAATCAAACCGTTTTCAAGTCAAAACTTTATTCTAGGTGATGTTACATTTGCACATAGGACCCCTTGTTCGAAAGAAGCTTCTGAACTCTCTCGTCCATTGAATTTGTCAGTTTTTGGATGGTTTGTGCTTCAATTGTTTTGCATGTGGACAGAATACCCTCCCAGAGCTGTTGCTTAGATGTGAACTGCCTCCCGCCATCATAGACACTCCTTTTGATGATGCTCCAGAGGTTCTCAATGGGGTTGAGGTCAGGGGAAGATGGTGGCCACACAATAAGTTTGTCCTCTTTTATGCCCATAGCAGCCAGAGATGCAGATGTGTCATTTGCAGCATGAGACGTTATCATGCATGAAAATGATCTTGCTGCGGAAAGCACGGTTCTTCCTCTTGAACCATGGCAGGAAGTCCTGTTTTAGAAACTCCACATAGATTATGGAGTTCATCTTAACCCCTTCAGGGATCCTAAAGGGGCCCACAATCTCTCTCCCCATGATTCCAGCCCAAAACATTACTCCACCTCCTCCTTGTTGGCGCCTTAGCCGTGTTTTCATGGGGTGTCCATCAACCAGCCATCTTCCACTCCATCCATCTGGACCATCGAGCGTTGCACGGCACTCATCGGTGAACAAAACGGTTTGGAAGTCAGTCTTCATGTATCGTTTGGCCCACTGGAGCCGTTTCTACTTGTGTGCAGTGGATAGAGGTGGTCGACAGGATGGCTTAAGCACAGCTGCAAACCTCAGAAGGACCCTACATCTTGTTGTTCGGGGAACGTTGGAGGCACCAACAGCTTCAAAAACTTGTCTGCTGCTATGACAAGGCATTTTTGCAGCTGCTCTTTTAACCTGACGCGAGTCCTCAATTTTTCCTTATCAGCACGCACATGTGTGTGCTGGGAATCAGCTACATACTTCTTGATTGTGCGATGATCACGATGAAGTGTCTTGGCAATGTTGATTGTAGTCATGCCTTGACCTAAATACTCCACAATTTGTTGCTTCTCAGCAGCCGACACATCCTTTTTCTTTCCCATTTTGGCAATAAATGTAGGCTGCTTAATAATGTGGAACAGCCTTCTTAAGTAGTCTTGCCTTTATTTGGACACACCTGCCAAACTAATTTGCACAGGTATCTGCAATTGCTTTCAGTGATATAAAGAGCCCTGATACACATCACCATCAATGAGTTTAAATGACAAACAAAAAAATTCTAACCTTATCACTCCTAAACTCTTTTTGCATAATTTGAACACAGTTTATACAGTTAGGTCCATGTATATTTGGACAGACATTTTTCTAATTTTGGTTCTAGACATTACCACAATGAATTTTAAACAAAACAATTCAGATACAGTTGTAGTTCAGACTTTCAGCTTTCATTTGAGGGTATCTGTTATGATTGGGCTTGCTCTCCTCCTCTGTGACCCAAACTAAGCCACAGAAAACCAGAGAGGTTGGTAACTAAGCGGATTGCAGACCCTTGATCCTATCCACACAACTAGCAGTAGCCGTGGAGCGTACCTACGATGATCCTAGACGCCTCAGCACAGCCGGAGAGCTAACTAAGCCTAAAGCAAGAAAGGTGAAATCTAAACTGCCCCAGAGCAGACCCCAAAGGAATAGATAGCCCCCAAACATATATTGTCGGTGAGACAAGATGAAAACACAAACGCAGGCAGGAAAATAGACTGAGCAAATGATGGGGCCCACACTGATTAGACAGGAAAGACTGTTGTGAGTTCATTCTCTGGTTCACCAGTTGTGAGTTCACCTTCTAGACTCCCTCTGGTGGTAACAGGAGGTAGTGAGGCTAATTTCATCGGTGGAGATCTGCCACCTGAGAATGTGGATGACGATTGGACCTCAGGAGTCTCAGATTGGATTTAAGACAGCCGATGCCCTATTCAGTTGCTGGTGATTCCTTCTGGCTTGTCTGCTCTTGGTTTTCAGCTCTGTTCCAGTCATCTAAAGCTAAGTTTTTCTGCTAATGTTCATATTTGATTTTGTTGGTCTATTCAGTTTTTTGTGTGGTCAGCCAGCCCCGGCTGGGGGCTGTGCTGAATTTTCACTCTTATTTATCAGTATTTTGCCAATTTGCTTTTTGTCCCTTACTAGTTTGGCCTCTTTTTGCTCTGTCTCAGAATATTTCAGAGTGCTGATATAGTGGGAGAAGTCTAGTGACTTCAGGGTTAATTTTGCTATCAGAAGTGTTTGATATTATTTTTGTAGGGTTTTTGGCAGATTGCAGACAGTGTCTTTCCCTTTCCTTTCTAGTTAGTTTGGGCCCCATCGTTTGCTCAGCCTATTTTCCTGCCTGTGTTTGTGCTTTCATCTTGTTTCACCGTCAATACATGTGTGGGGGCTATCTATTCCTTTGGGGTCTGCTCTGGGGCAGTTAGTTTTCCCCTTTTCATGCTTCAGGCTTATTTAGTCCTCCGGCTATGACGAAGCATCTAGGAACATCATAGGTGCGCTCCACGGCTGCTGCTAGTTGTGTGGTAGGATCAGGAATCTGCATAGTTACCAACCTCTCTGGTTTTCTGTGACTTAGCTTATTTTGCTTTTTTCTCCTTGGTGACCCATTCATAACAAAAGACGCTGTCTGCAATCACGCAAAAAACCCTGCAAAAAGTCCAACACGTCTGATGCAAAAAAAACACTGAAGTTGCACGACTTCGCCCACTATATCAGCACTCTGGTATATTCTGAAAGCAGAGCAAAAAGAGGCCAATCTAAGGCCTCTTTCACACATCAGTTTTTTGCCGTCAGGCGCGATCCGGCTTTTTTTTGTAAAACCGGATCCGGCAAAATGCAATGCCGGATCTAGTTTTTCCCCATTGACTTGCATTAGCGCCGGATCGCACTGCGTTTCATCCGTTTTTTGCCGGATCCGGCTACTTGTCTCATTCCGGCATCTGGAAAAAACGGCTACTGTAACGTTTTTTGTCTCCGGCGAAAAAGCCGGAAGCGCCGGATCCGGCGCTTCCAGCTTTTTGCTACAATGAAAGTCTATGGGCGCCGGAATGCGCCGGATCCAGAAAAAGACGGATCCAGCCACCGGATCCGTTTTTTTAAGTCTGCGCATGCTCAGATCCAATCGGCCAGCCCCCAGGAAACAGATATAACCTGCTAGACGGATCCAGCAAAAAAACGAATCCGTTTCTACAGTTCTCCAAAATTTATGCCGGATCCGTTTTTTCTAAAAATAGCCGGATCCTGCCTGACGGCAAAAAACTGATGTGTGAAAGTAGCCTAATAAGGGACAAAAACAAACTGGCACAAGCAGTAACATATGGACGGTGATTCAGCACAGCCCCAGCCGGAGCTGGCTGGCCCACACAAAACTGAGATAGATAAAACCAGATCAAATGCAAACAGACTAGCAAATGAGCACTTAGCTGAACATGCAGGAGCTGAGCTGGAAACATCAGACCTCAGGAGGCAAGAAGAAAATCACCAGCAGGGATAGAGGGAGTCGGCTGTCTTAAATCCCAATCTGAAACCCCAGATCTCCATTCGTCGTCCTCATTATCAGGTGGCAAGCTTCTGTTAATCAGATCAGCTCCATTACCTCCAGTAACCACCAGAGGGGGCCCAGAAAGAGAACTCGCAACCCTTCTGTCAATCTGACCAGCTCCACTACCTTCAGTAATAACCAGGGAGGCCAGAAAGCGAATTCACAACAGGTATCCACATTAAAATTGGATGAAGGGTATAGGATTTTCAGCTCCTTAACATGTGCCACCCTGTTTTTAAAGGGACCAAAAGTAATTGGACAGATTAAATAATTGTAAATAAAATGTTCATTTCTAGTACTTGGTTGAAAACCCTTTGTTGGCAATGACTGCCTGAAGTCTTGAACTGTTTTGTTTGGGGGATGTTTTTTTAAGTAATGTTTAAATGAGGAGGGAAAGATATTGGAAGAGAGTTTAAATATTTTTTTAGTTGAGTGGTGACAGCTGGGGAGATGGACTGGAGGAAATGTGAGGGAATAAGGTCACTGGTGAAAGTAGTAGGGTGAGAAGATTCAGGGAGCCTGATCAGTTCTTCCATGACTGGCTCAAAGACAGTGTGAGCTAGATGCAGTGGGGAAGGGAGGACAGTGCATGGTATGAGGAGATTGGGAGAAAATTTCCTGTTGGCTCTGGTCAATTTTTTCTTTGAAAAAATTGGCCAGATCGTCAGCACGGAGATCTGTGCTTGAGGCCTGCAGTGTTGGATTGAGGAGGGAATGAAACATGTCAGAGACATTTAGGATTGTTGGATAGTGAGGTGATGACGGTGTTGAAGTATGTTTGGAGAGGTGAAGAGCAGTGTTATATGTTTTAAGCATAAACTTATAATGGTTGAAAGCTTCAGCCAGATGGGATTTTCTCCACAGATGTTCGGCACACCTGGAGCACCGCTGCAGGAAACGTGTTTGCAGTGTATGCCAGGGTTGTCGCCGTCATGTAATAATCTTTGGTGTTACCTTTTTAAAGCTTTCTGCTAAGGACTAACCTGAGTTTGAGTAGTGATATTGCAACCACTAGGTGCAGCACTGGTAGGTAGCGGTGTTGAAGGATAAGCAGGAATCGTCAGAATATTGCCAAAAGTCTGTACACGGAGCAGCAGTAGGATCTTGAAGATAAGCAGCAGGTGGGAAGAAGCAAGACTAAGGCTAGGAGCTCAATAATCTCACAATGAAGGAAGTGCAGTACCAGGTTTAAGTAGGGTGTTGAGTCAGGAGATCACAGGGTGAGCCAATCAGGAACTTGGGGTGGAGACGTATCTGATTTAGCAAGGAACTGTTCAGCGAGCTGAATAGCACAGGGAAGAGCTGCTGCCTGGTGCACAAGAGCTGTTGGGTTCGAATCCTGACATTTTCCTCAGGTTCATTCTAACTGCAATCATTAAATTGATATTCCTGAAAAATTATCCCCCTAGAGGGGGTCCGACTGCTGGGATCCCAATTGATCCTGAGAATGGGGCTCTTAATCCTGAAGAATAAAGCTTTGCTGCCCCATCTTGAATAGGGGGTTGTTTGCATGCTGGCCTTCTACTCCATGTCTACGGGATTGTCACGCAGAGTACTTGGCTATTTCAGTCGGTCCCATAGACCAAGAATGAAGTGGTGGTCGAGCATGTGCACCCCTGCTCTAATCAGGATGGGGCTGCAGCGCCCTGTTCTTCGGATCACTTGGATTTATCCTGTGGATAGTGGAAGACTTGACTTTTTTTTTTTTTTTTTTTTTTTTTTGTGGGAAATAATGTATTAAAGGGGTTATCTATGACTTTTGTTTCTAACGACCAGCCCAAGAAATTACCAGCAGGTGGTTGCCAGTTGCCTACCTCTTCTAGCCTTTGACGATCTCTTCCAGCTCTGGCAGAGCTTCTCCAGCTTAATTTAATCTTGTGTCAACAGAGCAGCTATTTCACTTCTAGTCTGCTCTGTGGACAGCGTATCACTACTGACGTCTTTTTGATCAACAGTCGGCTCAGTGTAACCCAGCAGTTTGCCTGCTATCAGTTGGCATGCTATCGGCAGTGACTCTTCACCAGCAGTGACTCTTCACCAGCAGGGTCAAAGAGAAGAAGCTGTTCTGTAGACGTGACGTTACCAGAAATGGGCGAATGGATGGCAGGAGCCATACATGACCTCTTTGGGCATGGAGAGATCGGTCAGATCAGTCAGGTAGTTAGCAATTACCAGCCTGTAAGTTCCTAGCCATATTGCCAGAAAAAAAACAAAAGACTATTCTTTGATAACTCGTTTTAAGTGTCTTCTCTTTTTGTTTTCAAAACATGAAGGTAAAATGGAGAAGCCTATCAAAATGAATGCAACTCAAATCTTCTTATCTTAAGTTTATAAAAATTCACTGTGGGAGTGAGGGCAAATATTACTAAACTTACTTCCTGAATACACATTGTGGCCATCTGTATTCCAGACTGTCCAGACTGTTACAAACTATGCATTTTATTTTCATTGAAGGCTTCATCATCCTTCTACAAAAATATCTGCATTGAGAATAGAGTAATATGATGTAAATCTGGTGTAAATTTTATTTGACATTTTTAACCATACACTAAAACTGAGGTCACCAACTTGGAAAAAATGAAAGTAACCTAGTTTAGCTAATAGGTGCAGAGAATCTGGCTTGGAGGCAAATAATAATGCAGATGAGTCTAAAGACAACCCTGCCTCCCCCAAATAATCCTGTTAGCCATGCCCCCTTGTAAAGACTATAAAAAAAAAAAAAAAAAAAAATAGGAATAAAACAAGAACACAAACTGGATGCTTTTGACCTGGTGATAGGTCCTCATTAGTGCAGGTTCAGACGAGAGTACTTTCAGTCCAGGTGCAATCCGACAAAACATGGAATCGCACTCAGACCTATGTTGGGGTATAGTGCAGAGTCTGTCCAAGGAAAAAAAAAATCACAGCATGCCTGAGTTTGATCTGATATTTGGATTGCCCTCACCAATGCAAGTCACTGATCACATCTGAGTGCAGTCTGATTTCCACATACTGGCACAATGGAGAAGACGGAGAATTGTTTTTTTTTCTCCCATCTTCTCATCTGAGAGACTCTGATCACACTGTTTAGCTTTACTGATCCGATTCTTTCTGTTGAGAGACTATACGCTCGTCTTCACCTGTTCTTAAGGGGTCAGTATTTTCACTTTTGACATTCCAAAATGTTAACATTTTCAAACTTTTTTTTTGTAGCATGACTTGTGTGCTTGGGTTCGTTGTCTTGCTTAATGTCCCACGTTTTCTTGAAATTCAGCTTATGGACAAATATCCTGACATTTCCTTACAACTTACTGGTATAATTCAGAATATATTATTGCAACAATGTTGAAAAACTGTCCTGGCTCAGATGCAGCAAATCATGCCCAAACTATGATGTTACTCCTCTTCCAATTATCTGCTGGTTCTAAAGGTTCACATACTTCTGCCACTCAGACTTGTGATTATTTTCCTCATTTAACCCCTTAATGACCCCAGCTTTTTTCCGTTTTCGCTCCCCTTGTTCCCAGAGCCATAAATTTTTTATTTTTCCGTCAATATGGCCATGTGAGGGCTTATTTTTTGCGGAACGAGTTGTACTTTTCAATGACACCATTGGTTTTACTATGTCGTGTCTTCGAAAATGGGGAAAAAAATTCCAAGTGCGGTGAAATTGCGAAAAGAGTGCAATCCCACACTTGTTTTTTGTTTGGCTTTTTTTGCTAGGTTCACTAAATGCTAAAAATGACCTGCCATTATGATTCTTTAGGTCATTATGAGTTCATAAACACCAAACATGTATAGGTTCCTTTTTATCTAAGTGGTGAAAACAAAATTCCCCCCCAAAAATGTTGGGCCATTTTCCTATACCTGTAGCGTCTCCATTTCTCGTGACCTGGGGTTGGGTGAGGGCTTATTTTTTGCGCGCCGAGCTGATGTTTTTAAGGGTACCACTTATGTGCAGATACAATCTTTTGATCGCCTGTTACTGCATTTTAATGCAATGTCGCGGCAACCAAAAAACTGTAATTCTAGCTTTTAGATTTTTTTTTTTTTTCCCCGCTAAGCCGTTTAGCGATCGGGTTAATCCTTTCTTTTTTTATTGATCGGGCGATTCTGAACACGGCGATACCTAATGTGTGTATGTGATTTTTTTTAAATTTTTTTTTTTAATTGTTTTATTTTGAATGGG
Source organism: Dendrobates tinctorius (assembly GCF_039654945.1). Taxonomy (NCBI): domain Eukaryota; kingdom Metazoa; phylum Chordata; class Amphibia; order Anura; family Dendrobatidae; genus Dendrobates; species Dendrobates tinctorius. Next base: position 2,167,015 of record NW_027361834.1, on the reverse strand, counting down.
GCGAAAGGGGGGTGATTTAAACTTTTATTTATTTTTTTTTTACATTTTGGCTTGCTTCAATAGCCTCCATGAGCAGTTCGCCTATATGTAGCAGAATTACAGCATTGCTGTGAGCGCCGACCACCGGGTGGCGCTCATAGCACTGCCTCGTCAACAACCATAGAGGTCTCTGACACCTCGGGTTGTTATGGCAACGCATTGCTGACCCCCGATCACGTGCCCGGTGGCCGGAAGCGCAGGTTAAATCCCGCTGTCGGCGTTTGACAGTGGGATTTAACTAGTTAATTGGCGCGGGCGGATCGCAATTCCACCTGCGCCTATTGCCGGCACATATTGCTGGCATGCCCCGGCTTTGATGCGGGCTCACCGCTGGAGCCCTCATCAAGCGGGGGATCTGACCTTGGACGTACTATCAAGTCTAAGGTGAGAAAGGGGTTAAAAAAAGACTCTTATATTTTGGAATTCTTGTTTTTATTTGGTTTCTTTTATTTACTTTTAAGACTTGTGTTTACGTAAGTCTGTCCTTTTTGATCAAGTTTATGCAAAAATATAAAAAGTTCTGAAAGGTTCACGAACTTTCAAGCACCGCCATATATGCAGTGTAAAGGGTTTTGGGAATCCTCATGGCTGAAGACTCCTACAGTTCATACAGTATTATGCTGAGGAAGTTCTGGGCTTGTACTGTTAGTCATAGTTCTGTATTATTGTGCCAGCATCAGTTTAACGTCTGCCTTTGATATTTCCTCAGAACTTTGTATTAAAGGAGTTGCCTGCTTCATTTAGAATGTTTGAAAAACATGCAGGGATGCAATCACGCTGCCCCAAGCAAGTCCTGTCTAAAGCTCAAGTGTGAATGTGGCTTTACACTTTTCAGGCAGCCGCGGGCAGGTCGTACAGTAGGGGGACATCTAATGGCCAGAGCTTTGTATTGGTTTTTCGTGGGTAAGACCTTGTAACTTGTGAATCGCCCACTTGGCACATTATCTAGACATTAGTGTATGTGAAATGTTATCTTTACACTTTGCATATGTTTTCTTTAAATTACAGTAGTATGAATATTGATGCTTTAAATATTTGTGTTGTAGCCGCTATATATGATGTATAAGACAATGCCATACTTGACTTTTTAATGTATTTTGATTTTTGTAATTCAAAAAGTTAACAATTGTTTTCCCGGCAACGTTAAAGGCGATATGTCAGCAGGTTTTTGCTATGTAAAATCTGCTAGTAGTGTGATGTAGGTGTAAAGACCCTGGTTCTTGCTGGACTGCTTGGTGCAGTTTTGATGCAATCCCTGCGGTCACTGCTGGATCTCTGTTCCTGTGAAACCAGTATGGTAACTGATGGCATGTATCGGTGAGAAGTTACTCTTTGCCACATAAGGCTTCTTCAATATAACATGTTCCCACCCCCGTTATTTGACAATGGCCACCTTCAAACCCAAGAAATAATACTTCACATTTTCCTTATCACAATACAAACACTGAACTTTTGCAATACTGGCTTTATTGTTAGTACTGAAAATAAGAGTCAGATAAAGGAATGTAAAAATTGGAAAGCACTCTAGGTATTTGTGTCGTATAAACTAGGTTACTGTCTAACAGGTCTAAATATTAGTTACATGGTAATGACTAGGCTTGGTGTGAATTTATTCTCGCGTCCCGCTTAGTTGGACTCGACAGTGGTCTGTGTTTCCTGCACGGGAGTGGGAGTACCGCCTCTTACCTTCCTACATCCACAACTCTGCTTTTGGTTAGTCAGCCTGCCCTGACTTGCGTCACACTGCAACAATGATGTGACGTTGTACCAGGCTGGCTCAATCAGAGCAGCCACAGATGCCGTTGGGTAAAATGCAAGTAAAGAGAAGTACGGCTTACTAGGGCGCTCAGACCAAGACAGACACTTGTTTTGGATGGAAAAGAAACTTCTTTACTTGGTCATTATGTCCTCACAAAGCTTTTCGGCGGTGAATGCGCCTTCATCAGGTATGACCAGTGTAACAAACAAGGGGTATTTAAAGGGAGCTAATCAATGATCTCATTTGGACATTTAACCCCTTCCCAAATGAGCAAGTAAAGAAGTTTCTTTTCCATCCAAAACAAGTATCTGTCTTGGTCTGAGCACCCTAGTCAGCCGTACTTCTCTTTCCTTGTATTTTACACCCTTCTTGGGTGAGCGGCTTGGTGCAGCACGGACCCAGCAGGCTTCCAACCATCCTGCAAGACCTGGAAGACGGAGGACCTGTGTTGACATCAGCATCACGTGACGCTCCTTGTGACTGGCTAACCTTGAAACCTGGAAGCCATGATGATGAATGGTGCACGATAAGCACTGCAGGCTCAGCAAACGTGGTTATGCTGGCAGCGTAACCACAGCAGGTTAGTGTACTCTGTTCCTAACCTACTCTATTTGACCGCCGAGTATCCCACCAGGAGCGCCCCCTCCTCTCTCCTATTTTGTTGGATAAAATGCGGTACTCCTGATCCCCTGCAGTGACCACAGACAACTACCGTGACCGATGTAATGGGTCGTTCATATTGATTTGCACCAACTCTATCTCTGTAATAAAGCTGAGATATGCCCACTGCCAGATCTGCTGTGATTGCTTTATAGTTAAAGGGAATCTGTCACCCCTTTTTTGAGATATCATATAGTGATATCATTCAATTGTGTGTCACATAAGGTTTCTCTTAGTACTTCTGCTTCCCCCTGACCCCGCCCCTTTCATGCATAAATACCTTATTTATGTCGGTTCAGATGTATGTAAACTGCCACGGTCTGGTTGGATGGGCGGGGCTTATTCACCTGCCGCTGGCACCAGGAATTGCTGATCGGCGAAGGCCGCCTGCTGTCCCACCAATCAGATATTGATGACCTCTCCTAAGGATAGCCATCAGTAGAGAAGTCGTGGACAATTACTTAATCATTAATTTAGGAGGCTGCTGGGAGGTAAAAGAATAATACTTCTCTTAAGATATTGCAAAGTTTCTTTGATTTGCTTTGACTATTGATTTATGCAAAATTGTTAAATTGTTGGAACTGTGACCATCTTAATTTTGTGATTCAATACAATTACTTTTGGTTGAACATACCTCAGATCGAACTGTGGTTTGCCTGAAAAGCATACCCCTATAAACTGTTTAAAGGGGTCTTTTTTTTTTCTTTTTCTTTTTTTTTTTTTTTTTTTTTTTCCTCCCAGACTTAAATTTGTCTTTAAAAAAGACTGCTAAACATGGGATCAATTACAAAGGTAACCACCTTACTTGCAGTGGACTTGTTATAAGTTTTTTGTTTTTTTTTGTTTTTTTTTAACATTGCTATGTTTGCTTATATTCTGACTTTTTTACAAACTGTTTTTTTTTGTTTTTTTTTATTGAACAACCTTACATTTTTGTAAGCTAGGATAGTTAATGGGTAACATGGGATTCATGGAAAAAATTTGGCACAAGAGGTAACTGCCTCTCTGGAGAAAGTATTGCTGAAGTGGTTTCGTTAACCGTTTACGCCATTTGGGAATAGACTTTCTTGCACTGCAAATCTTTACTTGTTATATTTGGAAGACAGTTGTGGCCTATGCATGAACTTCACTTACTTTTTAAGATTTGGAGTGCGATCTGTCCTTAAAATAGCAATGTTTTTCATATCTGCACATTTTTAATGTCTAAAGTCATGTAGATGGTGGAAAGCTGTGTACTCGTTTTTTATATCCAGTTACTGTACAAAAAAGTTATTTCAGAAATATCAGGATATTATAACAGACGACGACACTCCATTCTTTTTAAAGAATTGACCGATCTACTAATGAATAATTCTAGATTTTTTAGTTTTGTTTTGAGGAATACCTGTGACATTGGGTGGTAGACACAACATAGACGAATGACGGTGTATTATGGGAGTATAGTCCATTAAATGTATGTTTTTGTTTATTTTTTTTTGTTTTGTTTGGTCCTGAATTCCTTTAAATCCGAGTGTTATGATTTCCTTCAATTCAGAACTTTATGATCACAGCAATATTATGTCAGATAGGTAAAGAGGTTTTTCATCTGCATAATTGGGAAAAATTGCAAATTGCTTGTAAAAGCAAGTAACTTTGCAATCAGTTATTAAAAATTCTTAGTTTTGTTTTTTTTTTAAATAGTAATTTTTACCTTCATAATTTCTAGCTAGTTTCGTAGGTTATCGGCTACCTCTGCAGCAGGGCTGTGGAGTCGGAGTCGTGGAGTCGGAGTCGGTGCTCATTTTGGTGGAGTCGGAGTTGGAGTCGGTATAAAATGGACCGACTCCGACTCCTAAAATATATAATAAATTGGGTACAGTAATTCAATGCAGAATGTGCTGAATATTTTTTCATAGGAATTTGGGAAAGTTATGAAATGTCCTATAAATGGCTGTTCTATTCCTGATCTAAGGCTACATTCACACACAGCGTTTTTCCTGTGTTTTTTGAGGATACTTTTTTCAGCTGCAAAAGCTGATCATCTTTTGAAAAAACCGCATCACCTGAAAGGTTTTTGAGCTCATAGATAATGTTTTCAATAGCAAAAGCAGATTAGAAATCTGCTCTATCTATCCATTTATCCATATCTGTCTATCCATATCGTATCTGTACCAAAAAGAATGAAAACCGGGTAGTACACCAAGATATATTCTGTTCTGTCTAAATATCTTGATTATGGGATCATAAAAATGATTAAATGTCTGAGGTTCACATTGTACTACAATAAATTTTTCACTTAAATATAAGCAATATGTGTGGGAGTCGGAGTCGTGGAGTCGGAGTCGTGGAGTCGGAGTCGGTGTAAGGGAAATTGAGGAGTCGGAGTCGCAGGTTTGGCTTACCGACTCCACAGCCCTGCTCTGCAGTCTGTCAGCAGTAGCCACTAGCCAGTCTCCCAGGCAAAGTAGCTCAGCGTTTTCAAGCTCTTGTGCTATAGAGCAGGGGTGTCAAGCTCAAATACACAGAGGGCTAAAAACTTGGACAATGTCGCTGGCCAACCTTGATATTTATTATAAACGTCTACAGTTGAGGATGTTTTTCTTTATCGCTGAGAGGGCAGGTTTTGACTGCAAAAAGAGAGGTTTTTGCTGAATGTGAACATATGCTTTAATTTGCATTTAAATGATTCATGTGCCAGTAGTTTGGTCAACAGGAGTTTCATTTCATGATTGGCAAGATGTCACATGTGCGCTGCACAATGAGCAGGGGTGACGTCACACCAGGGCGGCCAATTAAGTGCTGTGTCCGGGAATCCAGAAGCTCAGGAAATTTGCTCCACATTTGGCCCACGGGCCAGAGTTTGCCATGCGTGCTGTAGAACTTGCAAAAACAAGACAAAGCTTGCAGCAAGGGAGAGTGCACAGATTGTCTTAGTGGGTCAGTCATGCCGCTTGTTTGAACTATTAAACATCAGGAGCGCACCGCCCCCATCCATAGAAAGCTCAAAGCAGGGGAGCAGTGTACTCCTAAATAAAGAATTAAGAGAAAAACTAAGGATTTTACCACCACCACCTTTAAGGCTGTGTTCACACTCTTGTGTTTGCTGCTTTTTTTTCTGCAGCTAAAACCCTCCCTCTTAGCAGTAACAAGAACTATTCAAAATGCTAATTTTTCAGTGTTTTTGACTTGTTTTTTGAGGGTCTGCATTACATGTTGTGTGCTTCGTATACAGTACATGTTTTAATAAAGTCAGTTTTAGTCACCAGAAATGCTCTAGAAATGCAGCGAAAAAGCAGTGAATTTTTTGCACCTTTTTTTCACTTTCTCATTGCTTTTTATGGATGAAAAAAATGCTGCAAAAACGCTGAAAGAGTTGACATCCTGTAGATTTAAAAAAAAAACAAAAAAAAAAACAATTTTCCAATTCTGTTAGGAAAACAGTGTGCATGAGATTTCTGGAGTCTCCTGGCTGCTTCTGCTACTGTAAAAACAGCTTTTAATTTGCATTTTTAAACCCATACAAGCTGATTTGAAGAAACATATGCTGAGAAGGACTGTTGGACTCTCACACCCCACCCACCTTCTAGTAGAAAGATAACTTTCATGACTGCCATAAACACTTTTTGTTTTTTCCTCTTGTTTTAAGACACAGTCTCTTTTATGCAGGAACCTGTCCTCTACAAAAAACGTATACCTACAGACACAGTGGAAATCTGCAGGTAAATACTGCTGTAATATTGCTCAGCAGGTTAACTGGAAGAGCAGGTATAGGAGGAAAATAAAGTTATATTCTCCCTGCAGCCACTGTCTTTCGGTCATCGGGGCGGCGCAGGGAGCAGGCTTCTGTCAGAGAGCAGTGCAGTGATGACATAATTTCCTCCCTTCCAGTTATGCTGCCAAATGTCTGACATCTAATTTACCTGCAGTTTACCAGTGTGTCTGCAGGTAAATCTTGCTTTCTATATTTTTTTTTTTTTTTAACTAATTTCCCTTTAATACGAGCTGCCCCTGGCAAACAGCTGTTTGTTCTGGGAGAACATTGAATCTCCTCTGCGGTGTCAGAGTAGTGCATCTTCCCTGTCCTCGGGGTCCGTGTTTCCTTATTATTACTTAGCCAAATGTCTTGTTTCCTGGTCGGGTCTATTGTGTTTTTGTTGGATGCAGAATTTATAGCCCAAAGGTAAATACATAAATGACATTTAGTGTAAACCCAGTCAGCGTGGACTTATCGTCTTAACTTGTCAAGTCTTTATCCTTCCACCAGCAGGTTACAATAATTGTTGGAGGAGTTGTTCTTTGTAACCTGTTGGCCTTGTTATTTAGGCTGTGTAGATCCTGATGAGCAACTTCATTTCCACTTTATTTGGCGAGGTTCACACCCTGATCCACACTGGCTGAGCGTACATTGCATGGCATCATTTGTCATTGGGTGTTTGGGCTTTACTCTGCGTAGAGATCAGATGTAACCGCATCCAACTTCACATGATGAGCATCGAGTGGAAGTACCCAGCTCCAGAGTACATGACGGTAAGAGAGCGAAATCCGGTCATCGGGACACATTCTCCAGTCTCCATGGTGACCTGACTGGCGTGGGGTGATTGCTCAGCCCTGAAGTGTCAAAGCAATATGAAGAGAAATGCAAGTGCCATACCAGGCTTATTGGTAAGTTTTACACCGCCCATTCTTATCAGTGTGTGTGCATTATAAAAAAAAAACCAAAACCCTAGACTTTCGACCTACTTAAGTGTGGAGAATCACCTCTGTAAGCTCGGGACAGTAACAGCTTTTGCTAATTTACAGCTCGCATACCTTCTCAACATTTCAGTTGCAAAACCAAGAAGTCATAAAACTGAAAGTCACAATCGAATTTTAAAAATCAGGAAAAATAGAAATGTTAATGAAAAATGGGATAAGGAAATATAGCACTTCCGAAATAAGTTGAAACTTGGTTTTCTTTATTGCAACTCCATTAAAATGTTACACGCATTGCTCACTTAGAACCTATGACGCGGTTCCGACTTTGTTCCACACCCTTTATGGTATAGATGAAAAATTAATCAGAGGTTCTAAGGTCGCAAGGCATGTAACATTTTAATGGAGTTGCAATAAAGAAAACCAAGTTTTAACTTATTTTAGAAGTGCCAAGTTGACTTAGGCCTGTTTCACATTTCCGTTATTTTGACGGGAGGCAAATCCGCCAGAGCGGTTAAAAATGGATCCGCCTCCGTCATGGGCTAAACGGAAGCTACAGGATCCGTGTTGTGTACGGATCCGCTGGAGGGGAAATTTAAAGGAACCGCGGCTTGGAAGAGAGAGAGACAGAGAAATTTTTTTTCTGTTCTGGAACGCCATGCAGAGGCCCTGCTCCAGCAAATCTGTCAGGCATGCGCAATAGAAATTAGCAAACTGGTGGGACGGACGACCGTCAGTCAAGATCTGCCGCTAATGTAAGTCTATGGGGGGGAAAACGGATCCGCCCCTTTTTTAGCGGGTCGGGGTTTTTTTCGAAAATTCGATTTTGACTGACGTCAAAAAACAGAGGTGTGAAATAGGCCTAATCCTGTTTTTCTTGATGTATTGCTGGCCAGTACCTACATGTATAAACTTTGGAGAGACCAAATTATAGGGGGTGAGTCTAGAAAGAAACATTGAGTTAAGAAAGTTAATCTGAAAATGATGGAAGAACATTTTCAAAACATCAGTTTTTTCAGCTTTGCGTATGAATACCATGTGCAGAAATCTCAGAACTTGCGCACCTTGGCCTTCTATCGATGAGGCTACTAATGGTTCTCTGAGGAATGTTCTGCCATGCTGAAAACACCTAGGGATGTAAATCTTAAACATCCACTCTTGGCCGCTCCTATAGCAATTGCCCACCAATGATGTCCCAGATATGCTTGATGAGAGACCGTTTTGGAGACGCTGCAGGTCATGGTAGTACATTTAGGCCACAGTAGTACGAGCAACATGTGGCCTCATGCTGTCAAGTGGAAAAATGGCTTCTAGTAAACTGAACAAATGGCAGTAGCACTGGTTCCACGATCAAATTAATGTAATGCTGAGCTGTTAATATACCTGGAATGAAGACTAAATGTGTCCAGCTACCATAAATTATACCACTCGCCACCATAATCCTACTACTCCATTCAATGTCAGCAAGCAGTTAATTCTGAATGCTATCTATGTGTTTTCAACTATGCAAGCTTATATCTGGTAACCAGCTCTTTCAATCTCTGCTCTGAATCAACTCCTGTTTCTCCACTCCATTCAGTGTCAGCAAGCAGTTAATCCTGAATGCTATATATGTGTTTTCAACTATGCAAGCTTATATCTGGTATATAGTTATTTCAACTTGCTCTGCTTGTCTCCTTATTTTGTGAGGTCAAGAAACTTTTCAAAGTGCTTTATGATCCATGTAGTGCTGGACATCTGTTTATCTGACTACAACATTTTATTGGGTCCTGCTGTCTCAATTTAGTTTGATAGATTAACGAGAAGAGAGACAGCACAAAAAATAATAAACAAACCAATCCTTAGCCTCCTATATATTCAGACATAGCTTGGGGAAGGCATTTATGCAGGGGTATTTATGCACATGTAATCAAAGTACATGTATCATAGTACTGGCCTTTATAACATGGCAGTTAGACAGGGCAGGAGACAGGTAAGACATTTATATACATCTACTCCCTGTACATTTGGAATACAACAAATATATACCATATGCATTTGTGTAATTTATATTCTGGCTGCTGCATTCACACACATCTACCGCCCTGGCATTAACTCTCTACACTCCATCCATATCGGCCCCTCGCTTCTTTCCTCTCCTATGTATAGCACTCACGCTCTTTTCACATTGTTAAATTGCACAGATCCAGTCAGTCCCACCATTCAACATCAGAGACGCTCTCACAAATCACTTAACCATCTGCTCACTCTTTCTATCCTCCTCCTAGTCGCAGGAGACATTGCTCCCAACCCTGGTCCCACATGTTATAGAAAGTCAAAAAACCCCAACTGCTACACTCAGAAACCCCTCTAATCTTAGTAATGCCATCTGTCTCAATTGTGCCCTTTGGAATTCTCGCTCAGTGTGTAACAAACTCTCCTTCATTCATGACTTTTTCCTTTCTAATTCTCTTACCTCCTGGCTCTTACTGAAACCTGGATCCAGCAGTCAGACACTACCGCTGCTGCTGCTCTTTCATACGAGGGACTACACTTCTCTCATACCCCAAGATCAGACAATAGAGCAGGTGGAGGCGTTGGTCTGCTCCTATCACCAAAATGTACCTTTCAGGTTATCCCTCAACTACCCTCACTAGTCTTCCCTTCTTTTTGAGGTCCATGCCGTCAGACTCTTCACCCCCTTCTCCATGCGAGTGGCGGTGGTATATCGTCCTCCCGGCCCCACCCATCATTTCCTGGATCATTTTGCCACTTGGCTTCCACATTTTCTCTCCTGTGACATCCCTACCCTCCTCATGGGAGATTTCAACATCCCCATTGCTCTTCCCCTCTCCCCATCTGCTACTCACCTTTTATCTCTAACCTCCTCGTTTGGCCTTTTGCAGCTTACTAATTCTCCAACGCATGAAGACGGAAATTCCCTCGACTTGGTCTTCTTTCGGCTTTGTGCAGTGGATGATTTTGAAAACTCCCCTCTCCCGCTCTCTGACCACAATCTTTTTTTCATTCTCTATTAAGAACTGCCAGGCTGCTCAGGTCACCCCCACTGTCCATACTTATAGAAACATACAGGCCATTAACACCCGGAAACTTATGAAGAACTTGCAGTCTTCATTGGCCCCTATGTCCTCCCTCTCATGTCCTGATTTTGCACTGAAGCATTACAATGAAACACTACAAAGTGCCCTGGACGAATTTGCACCCGCTATAAATAGAACACCACAACACAGACGGCGACAACCCTGGCACACCCTGCAAACACGTTTCCTGCAGCGGTGCTCCAGGTGCGCCGAACGTCTGTGGAGAAAATCCAATCTACACAAAGATTTCATCCATTATAAGTTTATGCTTAGAACATACAACACTGCCCTTCACCTCTCCAAACAAACCTATTTCAACACCCTCATCACCTCACTGTCCAATAACCCGAAACGTCTCTTTGACACTTTTCATTCTCTACTCAACCCAAGAGTACAGGCCCCAACCACGGAGCTCAGAGCTGACTATCTGGCCAATTACTTCAAAGAAAAATTTGACCAGATTCGACAGGAAATTATCTCCCAATCACCTCACCTCATACCATGCACTGTCCTCCCTCCCCCACTGCATCTAGCTCACTCTCTGATTTTGAACCAGTCACAGAAGAAGTAAGCAGGCTCCTTGCATCTTCTCGTCCAACCACTTGCATCAGTGACCCATTTCCGTCACATCTCCAGTCCCTTTCCCCCTGCTGTCACCCCTCACCTAACTAAAATATTTAACCTCTCTTTTCTGGTATCTTTCCCTTCTCATTTAAGCATGCCAACATACATCCACTACTTAAAAAAACATCCCTCGACCAAAACTGTGCTGCTAACTATAGACCTGTCTCTAATCTTCCCTTCATCTCTAAACTCCTGGAATGCCAGGTCCACACCTGTTATCCGCTATCTCTATGATAACTCTCTTCTCGACCCTCTCCATTCCGGTTTCGGCTCCTTACACTCTACTGAAACTGCCCTCACTAAAGACTCTAATGATCTACTAACAGCTAAATCAAATGGTCTTTACTCCATGCTAATTCTCTTGGATCTCTCTGCAGCATTCGACACTGTGGATCATCAGCTCCTCCTCACTATGCTCCGTTCCATTGGCCTCAAGGACACCGTTCTCTCCTGGTTCTCCTCCTATCTTTCTGACCGCTCCTTTACTGTATCTTTTGCCGGTTCCTCCTCTCACCTTCCCCTTACTGTTGGGGTTCCTCAAGGATCGGTTCTAGGCCCCCTCCTCTTCTCCTTGTACACTGCCCCTATTGGTCAAACAATCAGTAGATTTAGTTTCCAGTACCATCTCTATACTGATGACACCCAATTATACGCTTCTCCTCCTGACATCACACCAGCCTTTCTAGAAAACACCGGCGATTGTCTAAACGCTGTCTAACATCATGTCCTCACTATATCTGAAACTGAACCTGTCAAAGACTGAACTCCTTGTGTTTCCTCCCTCTACTAATGTACCTATACCCGACATTGCCATTTTTGTGTGTGGCTCCACTATTACTCCCCAGCAACATGCCCGCTGTCTTGGGGTCATACTTGATTCCGAGCTTTCCTTTGCCCCCCACATTCGATCACTGGCTCGCTCTTGTCATCTGCACCTTCAAAAACATTTCTAGAATTCGACCTTTTCTTACTTTTGACTCTGCAAAAACTCTTACTGTTTCTCTTAATCTCGTCTCGACTATTTGTAACTCTCTTCTAATTGGTCTCCCTCTTACCAAACTCTCCCCTCTCCAATCTGTCTTGAATGCTGCAGCCAGGATCATATTCCTCACCAATCGTTACACCGATGTCTCTACCTTGTGCCAGTCATTACACTGGCTAACCATCCACTCCAGAATTCAGTATAAACTTATTACCCTCACCCACAAAGCCCTCCATGGCTCAGCACCACCTTACATCTCCTCCTTTGTTTCAGTATACCACCCTACCCGCGCCCTCTGTTCTGCTGATGACCTGAGGTTAGTATCCTCAATAATCAGAACCTCCCACTCCCGTCTCCAAGACTTCACACGTGCTGTGCCAATTCTTTGGAATGCACTTCCCAGGTCAATACGATTAGTCCTCAATCCCCACAATTTAAAGTGTGCCCTGAAAACGCATTTATTCAGACTGGCCTACCGCCTCAACACATTAACCTAATCTATCCCTGTGTGGCACAGCCAAAAGTTTTACCATAACCAGGTTCCCCGCATTATGTTCCCACATGCTTTATGCATCCATTAGCCCTCTGTCTGTACTGTTACACACTTAACATTATGGCTGGTCCATACAATCAGGGCAACTGTTACCATCCACCTTTCGTGTCTACCTCTTTCCTCATAGATTGTAAGCTTGCGAGTAGGGCCCTCATTCCTCTTGGTATTTGTTAAAATCTATGTGATTATTGTTATGCTGTAATGTCTATTGTCTGTACAAATCCCCTCCGAAATGTAAAGTGCTGCGGAATATGTCGACGCTATAGAAATAAAATTTATTATTAGGAGTAGCGCCAGTGTGACATTAGCTCGTTAAAGGCCTTTTCATCAGTTTCCTCGCTGGTCTCATCAGTTTAGCAGAATGACATGTAGTGAATGATCCATTCTGTATTGCAAGTGAAATTGACCTTTCATACCAAACCTCAGTCATCAAACAGTGTCTACAGAAACCATCAGAAGGTTTTTGTAGAACATTGGGCCATGAGCCAGACATCCGGGTACAGCTGTTCCATTGACCTCACGCCACCTCTTTCATGTTGCAGAGCCAGACAGCAATGAAGGATTCTTTTCATAATCGATGAGTCTTGTTTTTTATCTTGGACACTGATGGCCAGAGATATGGAAGTAGAATATGTGGACAGCTCATTGAAGTTGCCTTCTCAATGGATTGTAAAAGTTTCCCAGGAGCCATTTTTCATCACAGTGCCAAGCTGCATATTGATGATGCTACTGTGCACAGCCTGCTTGGCCTAAACGTGCTACCAAGGCCTGCAGGCTTTCAGGACTTGAACATTTTGAGCACATCTATTGGATGTCATTGGTCGGCAATTACAAAGGAGCTGCCAGCATCGGATCTTTATGATTTGTCCAAGTTCATTCAGCATGGCTGAACGTTCCTCAGACAACTATTAATAAACTCAATAATAGCAGCCAAGTTAGAGGATTTTTTTTTTTTCTTGTTTGTATATCATTAACATGTTTGTTAATCCTGTGATTATCTTTTCCTTCTTGGTGTCTCAATTTCAATGTTGAGAACAGTTCAGGCAGACGTAAAACCATTGCCAGAGTATTATTCTGTAATGGCACATTGGGGCAAGACTAAGGGTGTGTGCACACGCGGATTCTGCTGCGGATCCGCAGCAGTTTCTGCTGCGTTGTACAGTACCATTATTCCCTATGGGAAATGGAAACCGCAGTGCAGATGCTGCGGATTTTTCCGCGCGGTTTTGCCTGCGGTTTCTAATCCGCAGAAAGAATTGCATGTCAATTCTTTCTGCAGATTCCGCAGCGGTTTACCATCTCCTCCAGTGTGGAGATGCAAAACCGCAGGCTAATCCGCAGATAAACCGCAGGTCTTTTGACCTGCTGATTTTTTTCAAAATCCGCTTGGATCAATCCGCAGCAGATTACGCAGCGTGTGCACACAGCCGAAACGTGAAAGAGCCAAGGTATATAGATGAATGGGTTACAAACATGTTGGCAGGAAAAAAGCAGGTTTTAAACGAGTGGTTGCAAGGATGAATGCTTATAGTCCTGACATTATATATTACAATAAGTTTAATCCTGCTGAGAGAATTCTTCTTGGGCAATGGCCTCCAGTTCACTAATATTCTTGGGTTAAGTGAGTGGTTCAAAAAGATGAGATGATTGTCTTGTGCTAACAAGTAACATGTTACAAAAATATGGCAAAGGCATTGAATGTGCCTAGAGATACAGTTGGAAAATAATTTGCAAGATAAAAAAGGCACGCTGACTACCCTACCTGGACATAGCAGAAACGGCAAGCCATCACCAGCTGCCACCAGATTCCTAACTAAGCAAAAGACCCTCGATAGACAGGCAAAAGACCTGCGGCAAGATTTGGTGAATGCTAAAGGCTGAAGTTCTCTGTGCCCAAGCTCTGAGACAAACACCTCTACTGACCCAAAAGCAGGAGAACATGGATTCCATATTCTGTGGAGCAACGAAATAAAATTGAAATGTTGCAGGTTTATGGATCAGCAATATTTTTGGAGTAGGAAAAATTATGTACATGCTGAAGAGAACCTGAATACGGTGGAGCATGGTGGTTTTCAGTGATAATCTGTGGTTACTTTGCTCCCTTTGGCTCTGGAAACCTGCAGCGTGTGGAGGACAAGATAGATTTAATCAAATATCAAGAATACTATGAGAAATCTTTCTTTGTGGAAGCTGAAACTTTGCACCATTGGCCGTCAAACAGGTCAATGATCCCAAGTGTATACGTCAAAGTCTACCAAGGGTTGATTTATGAAGTAGTCTTGGAAGATTGTGGGTTGGCCATCACTCACCTGACTTGAGACCCATAGAATTTGTGAGGTTCTGAGGAAGGAGGCTGCAGCTCGTGAACCCAGCAGTATTTGTGAACTGGAAGCCATTGCCTGGGAGGAATGCACTCAAATTCTCAGGAATGCTGCCAGAAGCTGGTGAATGGCTATGAATCAGGTTTGCAGCAGGTCATACAGCCAAAGGGGCTCAACTAAGAACTAAAGAAGATTGAATACTTCTGAAACTGCAGTAATAATTAAAAGTAGCAATCTGGAGAAACCATTTGTTGAGGTACGTGACCACGATCAGGGAATAGCACTTTGGACGCTATGGATTTACCGCTTCCAGTAAATTCTATTGTGACAGGCTGTGGCTCGTAAACCCGCACCGCATGTGAGTTTATGTAGGGTCAAATTTGAAGCACCGTGGACATCTGATTTCTAGAAGTCCCATCTACTGTGCTTGTATTGTCGAACGTAACGTCATTGGACGTAGCGCAGGTGAGCTGCATCCAAAACGCTTCTATTCCTGATCGTGGGCACGTACCCTTAGTTATCTTGAACTATTTTAATTGTTCATGGTTTTTTTTGGTTTATTCAAAATTACATGATGTTTTATACATTTTTGAAAATTTTACTACTAAACCCAAGTTGAATAATTTTGATTGGAACTGTAAATCCAGTGGGTAATCTTTGGATCTTGACCACATTTTGTAAAGGGTGTTGGGTGCAGACCATTGCCACTGCAAACATTTTCTTATAAAATATTTTGTTTGTTCCTGCTATTGTATTTTTTTTTTCTCTGAGAACATTAAAGGGGCTGCTGGTCTAAAATGAATAGTCAGCAGTAACTGTGTGACTGCAGACTTGTGACTCCTGCCAATGCACCTGCTGTGAGCATTCGCTATTGTCTGCCCGGAACGGTGGTCGCGTATATGAAATGCATACTCCCAGGAAGAACCCATCTAGTGGGTCTAGCCTCGATCAATATAAGTGACTACAGTGAATACTCGCGATACTCCACTGGGAGGATTCACAAGTCTACAGTCACATTGATTAAGTTGAGCATCTATTCTATTATTTCTAAACAGTTTTTCGTTGATTCCTTTTGTATCCCCGTTCATACTGCACCCACACACACAAATGATACACCATTTGAAAGGTAAACTTGCCCCCTTCAGCAAGAAAATAGCCAAACAAACCACACATCCACATGATTTGATCTCAAAATACAGTTTAAACATTAATTTTCATAAACCTGCAGTAAGGAAAAATGACCTGCAGGTGGCACCACAGTACCCCAAAGCACACTACCAGCACATTTGTAAACATGTACTGCTTTTTTGCTCATTACTTCACCACACACACACACACACACACACACACACACACACACACACACACACACACACACATGATACACCATTTGAAAGGTAAACTTGCTCCCTTCAGCAAGAACACAGTCAAACCACACATTCACAATTTTATCACTAAATACAGTTTAAACATTCATTTTCATAAACCTGCAGAAAGACACAATGACCTGCAGGTGGCACCTCAACCGGGAAACATTTTTTGGCCTCTACTTAACAAAACAATTTACTGTATGACCAATCTACATATTTAAATACCTGTTTGTGTTCATCCGCTCATGAAATACATTTACGTTTGACCAGCTTGCTTTTGCTGAAAATGCCTGCACCCCCGACGACCATTATGTGAAAATTTTGCATGGGCCAAGCTAGTATTTCAGTATTAGAATGCCAGACTCATTATACTCTACCAGTATGTACGGTCTGTTGTATAGTTTTGTAATACAGTAGTGGTGATTTACTGTTAGAAGTCAGCCTTTCTGACTTCGCCTGCCAAGACCAACATTTTAGGCA
Source organism: Dendrobates tinctorius (assembly GCF_039654945.1). NCBI lineage: Eukaryota > Metazoa > Chordata > Amphibia > Anura > Dendrobatidae > Dendrobates > Dendrobates tinctorius. Next base: position 2,150,476 of record NW_027361834.1, on the reverse strand, counting down.
TGTGCTATTGTTTAATTTTCCTTTAGCAACTATTATGGCAGTCATTCAAATTTCCCTTGTTCAGAACAATAGGAAGTATCCATGTCAGACCAATAATAAGTGAAAAAAAATTCTGGGTGAATGGTTTCGATTTGCAATTCAACCCCACAACAATTGATTCTTAAAGAGATTTCTAACGTGAAACAAAATGCTTTGTAACTTTTAAGGAAGGCAGAATGCTCCTTCTCTCCTTCTGTCCTTTGAGCCTTGCGGCCTGCTTATGATTTCGTCGCCATCATACAGGGAGAAGTACAGGCCCCCAGTCAAAACTGTCTAATACCCACTTAACTTCTTTTTTTAAATTTAACTAATTATGTGCTGAGTAGAGAGATGCAAAATTAAAATCAATAAATTCTGCTCTGCAGCCTGTGTTACCAATATTATAGCCTGTGGGCTGTTCAACATGTAAAATTTTATTAAAGGCCCTCTTTAAGGGTAGGTTTGCACGGTCAGTAAATGCTGCGGGTTGGACGCAGCGTCCAGATGTTACAGCATAGTGGATGCGAAATCAAGAAATCTCATGTCCACTATGTGGACACAGATGCACGCGGCTCACCCACAGAGATCGTCATGCAACATATATTCATGCATCCACAAGCACGTACACATACACCTGCATGCACACACTCACTTATACAACCACCCACACTCACACACCCACCCACATTGGGTGGGTGTGTGGCCAAAGAATTCTATTACAACCTCATCGGTCCAGAGGACTGTTTTCCAAAAGGCATCAGGCTTGTTTAGATGATTTTTTTTTTTTTTTTTTTGCATACTTCTGATGCTGAATTTTATGGAGAGGATACAGGAGAGGTTTTTTCTGATGACTCTTCCATGAAGTCCATTTTTGTGCAGGTGCCTCTGAAGAGTAGGACAATGTACCAGAACTGCAGAGTCTGCTAAATCTTTCTGAAGGTCTTTGCAGTAAAGCGGGGATTCTGATTTGCCTTTCTACGAGCAGCTCTCACTGAAATTTTGCTTGGTCTTTCAGACATTATCTTCACCTCCACTGTTCTTGTTAACTGTCATTTCTTTAATTACATTTCAAATTGTGGAAAGGCCACTTGAAAATGCTTTACTATGTTCTTATAGTCTTCTCCTGATTTGTGAGCCTCCATTATTTAAAGAGTCCCAAGGCAGCTGCTTCGAAGAACCCATGGATGTTGCTTTTTGGTACAAGGTTAGAGGATTCAGGTTTTTATAGAGCTGGGAAATTTGCATCACCTGTCCTTTCCTAGCGATGATGGTGAAAAATCCATAACCCTAACAGGATAATTAGGGTCTGAAACCTTGGTCAGTTATCGGAGCACACAATTCTCAAATGGTACCTGAACTTTTGCATCGGCCCATTTTCCTTTTTGTAATCTATTAAAATAAATAAATTTTATAAATAAAGCACAAAGGAAATGTCATCTTTTTGTTCCAGGATTTTTTTTTCTTCTGTAGCTCTGTAATAGGTATGTATCATTTCGTATTAGTTTTGCTTAGTTGCCGTTGATACGTGACAGCTTAGTGTTTGTGCAGAGGATGTATTTGCAAGGGATGTTTGGTTAAGCAGAAATGATAATGGTGTGTTTTGTAGTAATGCTGGTGACGGGTGGTCTTCCTTGCTGATCTTTTCTGTATGATGTCTTGAAGTCCACTTAAGAAATACTTCCTGTTCGGCTTGTAGCTGTGACATATCCTTTTCCTCATGGTCTTTGACTCTTATTGTATTTTTGATATTTTGCTGACGTTCTCATAGAATCGTAGAGTTGGAAAGGACCTCCTGGGCCATCTGGTCCAACCCCCTGCTCAAAGCAGGATTCGCTAAATCATCCCAGTCCGATGTCTGTCCAGCCTCTGTTTGAAGACTTCCATTGAAGGAGAACTCACCACTTCTTGTGGCAGCTTGTTCCACTCATTGATCACTCTAACTGTCAAAAAGCTTTTTCTAATATCTAATCTGTGTCTCCTCCCATTCAGTTTCATCCCATTGCTTCTAGTCTTTCCTTGTGCAAATGAGAATAAAGTTGATCCTTCTACAATGTGACAGCCCTTTAGATATTTGTAGACAGCTATTAAGTCTCCTCTCAGTCTTCTCTTTTTCAAACTAAACATTCCCAAATCCTGCAACCTTTCCTCATAAGACAGGGTTTGCAGACCGGTCACCATTCTGGTCGCTCTTTTCTGAACTTGCTCCAGTTTGTTGATGTCTTTTTTTAAAATGTGGTGCCCAAAACTGGACACAATATTCCAGATGAGGTCTGACCAAAGAGGAGTAGAGGGAAATAATGACTTCACGTGATCTAGACTGTATGCTTCTGTTAATACATCCTAGAATTGCATTTGCCTTTTTTGCTGCTGCATCACACTGTTGACTCATATTCAGTCTGTGATCTATTAGTATACCCAAGTCTTTTTCACATGTGCTGTTGCTTAGCCCTATTCCTCTCATTCTGTATATGCTTTTTTCATTTTTATTGCCCAGATGTAGTACTTTGCATTTTTCCCTGTTAAAAACCATTCTGTTAGTTGCTGCCCACTTCTCCAGTTTATTTATATCTTTTTGAATCCTCTCTCTCTCTTCTCTAGTATTAGCTATCCCTCCTAGCTTTGTGTCATCAGCAAATTTAATCAGTTTACCCTCAATTCCTTCATCTAAATCATTGATAAAGATGTTGAACAATACAGGGCCCAGGACAGAGCCCTGTGGTACCCCACTTGACACATTCTTCCAACTGGATGTGCAGCCATTTACGACCACTCTTTGGGTCCGATCACTAAGCCAGTTATGAATCCACCTAACAGTTGCCTTGTCCATTCCATACTTAGTCATTTTTTCAATAAGGATTGTATGAGATACTTTGTCAAATGCTTTGCTGAAGTCAAGATATACTATATCTACAGCATTTCCTTGATCCACCCAATCAGTGATTCTGTCATAGAAGGAAATTAAGTTAGTTTGACATGACTTATTAGTTACAAACCCATGCTGACTCTGTTTAATCACTTCATTCTTATCCAGGTACTGACATACATGTTGTTTAATAATTTGTTCAAAGATCTTTCCTGGTATAGAAGTCAGACTCACCGGCCTATAGTTGCCTGGGTCCACCTTCTTCCCCTTTTTGAAGATAGGAACAACATTTGCTCTTCTCCAGTCTTCTGGGACTTCTCCTGTTCTCCAAGAATTTTCAAAGATTATGGAGAGGGGTTCAAAAATTTCTTCTGTTATCTCCTTCAGTACTCTGGGGTGTAATTCATCTGGACCTGGAGACTTGAATTCATTTAGGTTAGCTAAGTGTTTCCTCACTATCTTTCTGTTTATAGATATCCTGGATTCTTCTATTCCCTTAATAGGACAGTGAAGAACAGTTGATGTTACATTTCCTTTCTGAGAGAAAACAGATGCAAAATAGGAATTTAAAAGTTCGGCCTTCTCAACATCCTGTCTTACCGTTTCATCATTTTCATCCTGTAAAAATCCTATAGCATCTTTGACTTTTCTTTTACTTTTGACATATCCCCAAAATCCTTTATTATTGCTTTTGACATCTCTTGCAAGCCTCAATTCATTTTCAGCTTTAGATAATCTGATTTGTGCCCTGCAGGTTCTGCAGACAGCATTATATTCTTCTTTAGATATGACTCCCTCTTTCCATTTTATAAACATTTTTTTCTTCCTTTTTAGCATGTGCTTAAGTTCTGTGTTCATCCATCCTGGTTTCCTTAAATGCTTGCTATTCTTCCCTCTTTTCGGAATTGTTAACAATTGTGCTTTGAGAATTTCACTTTTCAAGATTTCCCATCCTTCCTGGACATTTTTGTCTTTAAGGATATCCAGCCATTGGATCCCTCCAATTCTCTTTCTGAATCCCTTAAAATCTGCCTTTCTGAAATCTAACCTTGACGTCTGAGTCTTCACAGGTCTTCCTCCTCTAGTTATCCAAAATTCTAAAATAGCATGGTCGCTACCTCCTAGGGTCCCAGCCACTTTTACCTCCTCAACCATTTCCTCCCTGTTTATAAGGATTAGATCCAAGGTAGCAGTTCCCCTTGTTTTCTCCCCTACCTTTTGGAAGATAAAGTTGTCAGCAAGAGAGGATAAGAATTTCCTTGACCTGTTAGTGTTGCCTGAGAGAGATTCCCAACAAATGTCTGGATAGTTGAAATCTCCCATGACAACTATGTCATATGTTTTGGAGAACTTGGCCATTTGATGCATAAAGAGTTCATCCATATCTTCAGCTTGCACAGGCGGCCTGTAGTAAATGCCTACAATGGTGTCCTTTCCATTGTTCTGTCCTTGTATTCTTACCCAAACAGTTTCCACAGAACTCCCAGTCTCTGAAGCTTCAATCTCTGTGCAGATATACGCGTTTCTAACATACAATGCAACACCTCCTCCTCGTTTATCAAGTCTGTTTCTTGCAAATAAGTTGTATCCTTCTAGTCTTGTATTTCAATCATATGTATCGTCCCACCAAGTTTCAGTGATTCCAATGACATCATATTTCTTTTCCTGTGTTAGTAGTTCCAATTCTCCTTGTTTGTTGCCCATGCTTTGTGCATTAGTATAGAAACATTTTAGTTTGGTTTCTCTTTCTCCAATTTTTTTATTAATTAGATTCTTTTGTCTTTGTTCTTCCTTTCCACTTTTAATAGCAGAGTTCTCAATAGCATTTGTCAGGTGTATGGCTTTTTCTGGTCTTTTGCTTCCCTTCCCATGTTGTTCTAGTTTAAAGCTCTCCTTACAAGTGTAGCAAGGCGACTTCCAAATACATGCTTTCCAGTCTTCGTAAGGTGCACCCCATCTCTAGGAAGTAGTCCATCGTAAAGGTAATTCATTCCGTGATCCATAAATCCAAATCGTTGCTGACGGCACCATCGACGTAGCCAGTTGTTCACCTGCAGAATCTTATTCCACCTCCTTGTTCCATGGCCATCCACTGGGAGGATGGAAGAGAAGACCACCTGCGCTCCCAGTTCGTTCTGTTGTAAGCCGTTTCATATGTTAAGCTTGTTTCCCCTCCTTCATTTCCAAGATCTTCTCTTAGTTATTTATTTCATCCCCTTCAATACAAGTGATGAGTACAGTACGATCCTTTTTAAAAATGTCATTCTGTGGGGCCGTTTACATCAATATTTAGTCTTTATCTGAAACTGTTACAAAAACACTTGATTTTCAGAATCAGTACCTGGCTTTTGATCATGTCTCGAACCTCTTAAATACAATGGTGCATTTTATTTCCTATTTAATGGTGGAAAGCAAACTGCTGGACTTGTGAAATAATGAAGTGAAACGAGTGTGTACGATGGATTAGAGAACCAGACAGCACAATTTGGCAATGTAAAATGAAGACCTGGTCATAATGGCGCTGTAATACTGATCACATCGATACTTTTTTTTGAGAAATCTGCTCCATATTGTTGGCATGTGTACCTGAAGCGACATATGTGCAGATTGACATCTGAGCTCCAAAGGTCCCTAAGAACCATGAATCGGATTTCTCCATCGAAGGTATCAATGTAATCAGCATTACTGCCATGTCCTTACATTGCATAATCGTGCCGACAAGTTCTCTTTTAAGTGCTTTTAACATTTCGGCTTCATATGAGGGGGTATCCCAAAAAAAATGAGAATTATTTACATTTTTTATTCAAGAGTAACATTTTGAAAACATTGATCACCTTCAAAACCCTGTCCATTAAATGATCTGCACTTGTCCCAACAGTTTTTCCACTGTTAGAAAGATTCTTTATATTCTTCTGAACTATTGCTGATAAGTGCCTCCAGCTATTTATTCTTAACCTCGTCTACATCCTGAAAACTCTTTGCTTTAGGTTTTTCTTAATTCTTGGGACTAATAATAAGTAGCAGGGTGCTAGGTTGGGCAAGTAAAGGGGGTGAGAAACCGTTCTCATGCCGTTTTTCACCAAAAACAGGTTTATTTTCAGCGCTGTGTGGACATGCGCATTGTCATGGTGAAGCAGCAGCCGGTCCTCCGATCATCACAATTCAGGTGTTTTTTTTTTTTTCTTTTCTTTCCCCCTTCTCTCTGCCCCACGCAATCGCAGGTAGTAATGTTGGTTCGCTGTGGTGGCCTGAAGAACAAATTCAACATGAACAACTCCACTGATGTTGAAAAACCATTATGGACTTCATATTTGATTTCACTTGCTGTGCTTTTTTTGGTCTGGGTTATGAAGCTGCCTTCCTCTAGCTGGCCCGCTGTTTTGTTTCAGGATCATAGGCTTAACACCAAGGTTCTACCACTCCCCATGATGACTTTTGACAAAAAACCAAGGTCAGTTGGTGCCTGTTCTTTCAGTATCTGACACGTTCTGATGGTTCTCCATCTGGTCATTTAACAGGAAGCAGAATTCGATATTGGTGCATTTCTCAAAGTTTGCTGTTACAAAATGGTCACAGCTTTGGGAGAGGCTTAAGCAAACAATCAGTGTCTGATGTGATGGATTCTCATAAATACCAATTGGCCAACTGAGCAGGGAGAGTATCTAGTAACCATACCTAGCAGGAGAGGACAGAGTTGCCAACCCATTTGCCTACAGAAAATCTCCATTTTTTGTGTACCCGCTTCTACAAATATAAAAGGAATCCCAAAGCTGCTCTCTGGTTTGTGAGGATATGGTGTTGCTATCGCATAAAGCTGCAGGAACATCACACAAATAGTAGCCTCAGTTCTATGTATCTGCTGGCTGAAGAGGCAGGAGCAACCATGTTCGGGCTCCGCACAACTTAGGGTCTCACCATGAGAAAGGCAGAGAAGAGGAAGTGGCTGAGCTTCTAAATGAGAAATCGGCTTATTCCCCTCTCTCCACCCTTCACATATTGCTCTGGTAACTGGCTGATGAAGGAAACTGTCCAGAACAGGGCAAGAAACGTATCGGATGAGAGGAGCCGTGAGTGGCAAGCAGATCTGTGCATCGGGGGTAAAAGGAGTTATTGGTCAGTCATGTAGCATACCAGATAAACATTGTTTTGAGTTTGTATGGAAAATGCCATTAAGTTTCCAATGCCCTTTCTATAGCTGTCTACTAAATAACCATTCTCTAGTCTCTTTGACATGTACGGCTCTGACAAAACCCCTGGTTTATTTCCAGTGGGAGCCAAGGATTGGGCCTGTCGAAATGAGTCACGCCCAATCTTCTTTTCCTCTGACATTTCCCACCGAGTGAGAGTTTGTTAGCAGCGTACTTGCCATTGTTTGTCTATTGGCACGTTTTGTGGGCACTGTTTTTTCAGAAGATTGTAATAATTTGTACATTGATCTATGGCGTTTGCCTTTCTCTTATATCGAGCTTTGTGACTATTCACATTGTGCCTCCATTCAGCAGAGAAAGTAAAAATGGTTCGTAGGAATCAATGCTGATATCAGATCTTTATTGCTTGTAGATCCATAACCCAATATCATAAATGGCTTGTCCTGCCTATAGGTAATGTTTTCTATTTATTTTTTTTAATTTGATTAAGAGTTTAATAATTAACATCTGACCAGTTCCTTACTGCTCTGCTTTCCAGTTTCTCACTTGCTTTGGTCTTTCTGGGTTCTGTAATGGAATCCCAACATAGTGACAGACTTGGCAGACCCTTTTAATTGATCATCTTTTTACGCGAGCTTGTTAATAAGTACTGTAGATAATCGCTCATAGGAGTGCTTGTTGCCAAATATCAGCTGGTGTAAGGATGCCAGCAATATGCCGGCGAATGAGCAAAATTCTCATCTGTCATGGAGTCGGGTCGTTTGTGCCGATTTCAGCTCCTTCTTGGCAGCACATCGCTCTTGCGTGCGGATCATGTGCTTTATACATGAGCTGTATATTTGGACTGCATAGTCATATTAGCAGTGTTTGTCCCATCACTGCTCGGTGACCTGTATGAACAAGCGCCTTCTTCGTATATCGTCGGCCAGTCTGGAGGGACCATTACATACGTACATTTGGTCCAGTATTTTATCTGTAACACCGTTAATCACGAAGAGCGTTTACTTTCTCGTGAAGTAGAGCTGTAGCAGCCATTCCAGTGATTCTATAATGACATGCAAAGTTCTCTCAGTAATTTAGTCACAAGAGGGAGTTTCAAGGTTTTCTTTTTATGGGCCCTGACTCATCCATATTCTTAGCTTTCCCTCAGTTATATATATAATAAAGCTAAGCTGGTGACACGAGGAGTCGTTGTCTATAGTCATCGTTGCAGTGACATCCTGATTTATTTGTGGATTCAATTAAATAATTCTCAGTGTGACAGGGTCAGGACACGCCAGGTCATTACAAAATTAAAGGGAATGTGACCACCTTTTATGGTGGCCCCTCTGAGGACGGAATAAAGTAGTGGAAGATACTGTTGTCAGCTTTACTTATGTGTGCGGTGTGGGATTTGTACTCACTACACTGTGATGGAGGAGTCCTTGGTATCTGAGCCCTGCCCCTGCTGATTGCCAGAACTTTTACCTATTGTGCATAAAATCTAAGATAAAAACAATGAGCAAATACCATGGTTATTGATGAGCGAGCATGCTTGGATAAGGTGTTATTTGAGCATGCTCGAGTGCGAATGGAGTGTCTACGGCGTGCTCCAATACTGTGTTCGAGTCGCCGTAGCTGCATATCTCGCTGCTGTTTGACAGTCGCAATACATGCAGAGATTGCCTAACCAACAACCGCAGCACATGCAGGGATCCCCTGTTTAACAGCCACGAGACATTCAGCCATGGGGACTCGAACATAGTATTTGAGCACGCCGAAGAAACTCCATTAGCACTCGAGCATGCTCAGATAACCTTATCCGAGCACGTTTGCTCATCACTACCTGCAGTAAATAGTTATAGTAAGTGTACATTTCTTCAGTTTTGCCATTACTGTGCATAGAAAACAGTCAATCAGTAGCTGGTAGGGAAGAGGGGGTAGAGAAGCTTAGTTTATCAGCTTTTGAATATTGAAAAATACCAGATTTTGGTAATGAGACATTCAATTAGCAAGAAGTGCCTCTCTATCATTAAGGATGTACTTGGGAGACTCTCTTTCTGGATGATTGCATGCTCTCTTTTGCTTTCTCCCTTTTCCAGAAGCTGTGGCAGGACTTTTCAACTGGTGATGGGTTTTCTTTAATTTTATTGCTTCTCGGAGAAGATAATGATTTCCTGACCATATTTAGCTCCTGTCCGGACACGTGATAAGCACTGACCTCATCTGCAGCTGTAGCCGATTACAAGTGTGATCCCAGAACCATCGTGATCTACAGTATAGCGATTAGTGTCTGACCAAGGACGCTCCTGCTGCTGGGGCTCCAGTCGATCGGGGAACTTGGGCCCGTGCCCCCTGTTTGGTGTCGTGGTTGTACAGAGACAAAGCCTCTCTATTCAGAGTCCATGGGACTACGAAGGAAGCTAAGTAAAGTGCTCAGCTTTTCCTGTGGGCACTGGGCATTGACGATTTGATAAGTCCTTAGGGAATAGAAAGTCTTCATCCTCTGCCTTTCACATGTTGTGATACTCTAACTCAGGGATCCTCAACCTGTGGCTCGCGACTGCCTGCTAGCTTGGTGCATTAGGTCCAGGTCTAGCAAACGGCTATGAAGAGCTCATCTCAAAATGGTGAATTTTGTGAGTAGCCCTGCACAGAAGAGCAGATCTGGATGGACATATACTGGTCTTAGGAGTTTAGAGATGTTTTAGGTACGGTACGCTGGAGGATGATACTACCTGTTAGAGGAGGTGCTCAAAGCTGGATGTGACAGTGTGTTGGGAGTCCTTGATGGGAGAATAGTGAATGTAGGTATTGTGGGAACCCCTGGATCTCAGTGTACTGCTTTTGGAGTGATTTCTGTGGAAAACCATTGGTTATGATTATACCTGTAATGGGGCTTTGGTTGACACTACTTTGAAGGGGGTGGGAGCTGGATGTGGCTTGTGACCCTCTCTCTAAGCTGAATGTTGCTCTCAAGGTCAGAAAGGTTGGGGACAACTGCTCTAACTCCTCTTATACCCCAGTATTTGCAGTCCTGGGAATTGTAGGTTTACAATTGTTGTAAAGGCCCAGGTTTTACTTTTTCACCTGTCATATGTGCATTTTTTATAGGTTTTCCACATTTTATGAAATGCAAGCACAAAATTACACTTTTTCACTGCTTATCAAATCCACAACATTTCAGCAACACAATCCACAGGGGTTGTCCACTACTTTTGATAATAGGTCATGAATTTTATATTTGTGCGGATTTAACCCTCCACATCCCCAGTGAGCAGCGTTCACCAGGTCTGAAAGTAGTGGGCTGTAAACTGTGTATAGAGCAGCACCCTCCAGCGTCTGTATACTCCCCGGTGCCAGCTCCTGGGTACTGCGGCTCAGCTCCTGGGCAATAAATAGAAGTAAACATATAGATTTTCAACAGGAAAGGACAATGACCAGATGTCACCGTAACCCATTAAGTGATTGCCTGGCAAAGTCTTCCTCCTGGAAGGTAGCTGGTTCCATTCCATGAAAGCAGGGTATTTTGGGTTCTTTTGTGTCCATCTTCTAATACCTTGTATACATAGTAAATAAAGTGTAGCAAAGGGGCTGTGAACTCTCCTTGGACTGGCACTTTGTTTAGGCAATAAACCTTCCTGCTCCTCTGTTGTATTTCTCTCTTGTGTAACATTTTGGCAACACGTGTACATTGTGAAGAAATAATGCACCGCATCCGGAGCCGCTGAATAAGGGGCTTGACTGTGACGGACATTTTCTCATGATGGTATTTATTGGGCTCTGCTGTAATAGCAAAACATCACCCCTGCTCCACAGCATGAGTAAGGAGGATCAGCCCAATATCGCATTAATCCTGTGGAATAAATGGACATTTTTGCACACTTTTTGTGTAGTAATTATGGGCAGGTTTATCCCATTGTCCTTATCCCCGCAATGATTAGCACTATACCTTTCTTCCACAAGGTGGCAGCAAAACCTGAAAAACTGAATGGTGCTTTCCTATGTGTTCTAGTCCGGTGATGGGAAAACTCCGACTTCTCCCTAAACTTCAGCTACAAGTGAATGCAATGGGTCATTTAAGAATGTGAATGATGGGCATTAAATAAAAACTGAAAGTTTTAGTTGAGGCTGCTGTTGGCGTATTTTTCGCCATTGCTGGGGTGACTTCTGTAGCCATACCACCTCTGTGGTCATATTGAGCGTGCTGCATACACGTCACATGTAGGATATGCTGTGTATACAGTCTGAATAGGACCCATCCACTCTGTGGCATTGAGTTAGATATACCTTGTAGGGTTAGAGTTGCTCTCTCTAGCAGCATTACAGCCTTGCAGGGTTTTGTGATGTTACTAAAGCAACGGCAGCCCCCTCATTATTTGGGTTCCTCTTGCTTATAATCTTTGGCTCTAGAGGTGTTTCCATTCGAGAGTCTGGTTTGCCTCTCGCCCATGTAGCGTCTGTGGCATAATGAAGAGCTGCTGCCGGGTACAGTGTTGATCGCAGTGGGGTCTTCTGAATCCTGGGGAATGCAGCTTAGAGGAATGCACTGGAAATCTCATCCTGTAAGTTCATTTCCCCATGTGAAGTGTGTCCACAGGCAGAAAACCATAAATTAGTGGGAACTGTAAAGGTCTAATATAGAAGCATAGGCTGAATTTATCCACATGAAACTTGCAGGAGTTCCTGGGCTTCGCAGCCTTATAACCAGGGCTGTTGAGTCAGTAAGCCAAACCTGCGACTCCGACTCCTCAATTTTCCTTACACCGACTCCACGACTCCCACATATATTGCTTATATTTAAGTGAAAAATTTATTGTAGTACAATGTGAACATCAGACATATAATCATTTTTATGATACAATAATCAAGATATTTAGATAGAACATAATATATATTTATTGGAATACAACTTTAGAACACAAAAAACTGTAATAAATTGTAAATATGTAATACACTATGTAATATCGATTTTATATATATATATATATATACACACACACACAATGTAATAAACTATGTAAGTGACAAAAAACAGTTTTCAACAAAAACATACTAAATAACATTTGTGCAGTCTATGAATTTGTTCTAAGAAATAGAATTGCCTCCATCAGATCCTCCTTCATAGATGACCTCTAATCTGACCTAATAATTTTAAGGCCGGAGAACAACCCCTCTACACTAACTTGGGTTGGAGGCAAAGCTGTAACAACATGGGCAACATCTCTAACAATTTCCAGGTATAAAGGAATTGCCTCATGCAGTCAGTTTTGATGAACGGTTTAATTTTTCTATTTCTTTGAGAGCAAGTGAAACATTTTGCTGAAATATGGTCAATGTGCTTGCTATAGGAGACGGAGTGAAATCTTTTTCCTTGCGGCAACGCTTTGCCTGCTCCATGTCATCCAAATACTTGTCAAAGTCAAACTCCTCATCTGAAGAGGATGAAGATATGACAGCAGTAGCACTGTCAGGACCCAAGTCCTCTAGGCCACTCATCCTAACTGCTACCTCAGTCAGAGCTTCTTTTCCTTTAGTAAGCTGTTGATCATCATGCAGTATACAATGACTTGGGTCCACATAAACAGCTGCCAGAAAAATTTTATTTTCCAATAGCTGTGTCTCTCTCCGTTTCATTGAAGCAGAAATGCCATCTGCGATTAAACCTTCTCTTTGGGACAGGCAAAATAGCAAGTTCTTCCACTCCCTTATGAAAATGCCAGGAGTTAAATCCTCAGCTTGTAATTTTTTAGTCACGGTAAATGGGTGATGAAGCAATTCCTTCAATTCAGCCACCTGTGTCCATTGACCTTCATTTAGGGTTACCTGAGGGTTCGCCATATCTATAAGAAACGGTTTTACTTCAAGCAAACGCTTGATTGTTAAATAAGTGCTGCCCCACCGAGTGGCTTGATCAACAATTGCCCCTTTCCGAGCACGTCTCTTCAAGATTAAATCAATTTTAGGGGTTCTGGCGGCAATAACCAATTTCCTCACTTTTCCAATCAGATTTCCAGCATGTCCCTCTTGCAGACTATCTTATTGTCAGCTGCAGCGTGTGCACAACACAGCGCATGTGATGAATATGAAAGTGTTTTGAAGAAGCTTCAACAAGATCTATTTCTACAGTATAATTTTGCTGTTCTGTTGTAATATCTGTTGTTCCTCAGTTACATGAACAGCACTGTGGCCTTCCATCTCAAACACACTGAATCCTAAATGTTCTTCTAGCTGTTGTTCATTACTCTCATTCATCAGTGTAATTGTACTTATGTTTGAAGCATTGTCCGTTACAATAGCAAGAACCTGTTCTTTCTTGAGTTCGTAATCTTGCAGGACTTTTTCCACTAAGGCCTGGAGAAACTGGCTGCTGTGATGAGCTTTAGTATCTTTTACTGCCAGCGTGTTGGTAACCATTTCTTTGTTGTCACAAACATATCGAACATTGATGGCAAAATAGTTCACTCTGACATGTGCAGGCATCCGTTTTAAGAAACATGAAGCGTCTTTTGAGTCTTTTTAAGATCTTCCTTTTGTTTAAGGGCTTCTTCAATCACTAATTTTCTAATACTTTTCCTTTCCAGAGAAACACCAATGGATAGATACAGCAGATTTCTAATCTGCTTTTGCTATTGAAAACATTTTCTATGAGCTCAAAACCTTTCAGGTGATGCGGTTTTTTAAAAAGCTGATCTGCTTTTGCAGCTGAAAACCGTATCCTCAAAAAACGCAGCAAAAACGCTGTGTCTGAATGCAGCCTTAGATCAGGAATAGAACAGCCATTTATAGGACATTTCTTTCCCAAATTCCTATGAAAAAATATTCAGCACATTCTGCATTGAACTACTGTACCCAATTTATTGTATATTTTAGGAGTCGGAGTCTTTCCATTTTATACCGACTCCACCAAAATGAGCTCCGACCCCACAGCCCTGCTTATAACGCTCTGCAGCATGTGGTGCCCGGTTGGCCAACCTCTCCCTTAGTTGTGCTATTGGATGTGAAAATATACCCACCTCTATCCTATGGCCTTTCCAGACCCATCCGCGGACCCTCACTATAAGAATAGAGTGGGACTCTGATTCCTAGCAACCTTGTAGATCAGTCCATTAAAGGCACTGTGGCCTGTCAAGTGGCACAGCTCTGTACAATGTGTAGCTGCTATGAATGGTGCTGAAAACGCTCTATTCAGATGTGTGGCAGAGTGCTTGCAGTACCATTTACGGCCACCACACAATGTTTGGCGCTGTGCCACTTTCATACATAAAGATATTAGGAAATCGACCGACCTATTTACACTTCAGAAATCAACCTAGTGTTCATGGACGCACATTCTGTTTTTCCTGGTGGTACGTATTTCATACAGCTGGACCTCTTGTAGCAGAAGTTGAGCAAATAAAAAGTTCATATGGTTAACATAGATGATCCATTTTTCCTTCTGGAGATTAACCCCCTCTGTCAGCAGCTTTCGTTCTTTTTCCAGCTTAAAGCTGACGTCTACGTAAGAATGTACATTTATTTTTATAATTTCTTATCCCTTGCATTAGTCATTCTTGTCCTCCATGGGCTGCCCTACTGGCTAAGGGTTTTAAATGGTGTAAAATAAATTCAATCCAAGTTGGTATTCCAGCACCACCAGTATGCTGGCTGCAGCGATAACGTCCTGGCCGTTAATATTGGGTCCGCTGCAAGAAATCCCTGGCTCCTAGATCTTTCTGGGACTTGAGGCCAGTGATTGACTGCTGCGGTCATGTGCATGATGCTACCTGATGTCATTGCTGCAGGACGGTCTGGTACTGGAGCGCCAGTGGATTAAGCTCTTGCTCTTAAGCTATGTGCTCAAAATAAGGATATCGCAGTGTTTTGGGTGCAGCGTATCTTCGTTCTCATCACGCAGGTTAAATCTGCATGTATTCATTGCACTGTGCGCATTTATCACATCTAGTGAATGGCTATGGGTGAGATAAGCAGCGGAGACTAGAGTCTCCGCTGCAGATAATTGACGTGCTGCGGATCGTTAACACGCAGCACGTGGGAGTTTACACAGTGTCAAAAGCACAGTGGGCGCGGGATTTCTATACCGGTAAATAATATTCACGGTGTCTGTAACCTAGAACGCAGCGTTTTGGACGCAGCGCAGATGAGCTGCTTCCAAAATGCTGCTGTTCCGGATCGTAGGTAAAAGGCCCGTGGAATCAGTCTGTGTCGATTTTGGTGAAGTCGGAGTTGGTATAAAATAGACTTGAGTCCTATAATATATTGGGATCAATAGTACAATGCAGGATGTGCTGTAAATGTTTTCATAAGAATTTGGGAAGGTTACGAAATGGCCCATAAATGTCTGTTCTGCTCCTGATCTATGGATCTAGGCTCTTAGTTGAGATGAATCTGTGCTGCACTTTATGCACATGCTCAGTAGTGACCGATGCTGTGGAGTCATAGATGAGATAAATCTGTGCTGCGCTTTATGTACATGCTCAGTAGTGACCAGTGCTGGGGAGTCCTAGATGAGATGAATCTGTGTTGCACTTTATGTACATGCTCAGTAGTGACCAGTGCTGTGGGGTAAGAGATGAGATGAATCTGTGCTGCACTTTATGTACATACTCAGTAGTGACCAATGCTGTGGGGTCAGAGATGAGATGAATCTGTGCTGCACTTTATGTACATGCTCAGTAGTGATCAGTGATGTGGGGTCAGAGCTGAGATGAATCTCTGCTGCACTTTATGTGCATGCTCAGTAGTGACCAGTGCTATGGAGTCGTAGATGAGATGAATCTGTGCTGCACTTTATGTGCATGCTCAGTAGTGATCAGTGATGTGGGGTCAGAGCTGAGATGAATCTGTGCTGCACTTTATGTGCATGCTCAGTAGTGACCAGTGCTATGGAGTCGTAGATGAGATGAATCTGTGCTGCACTTTATGTGCATGCTCAGTAGTGACCAGTGCTATGGGGTCATAGATGAGATGAATCTGTGCTGCACTTTATGCACATGCTCAGTAGTGACCAGTGCTGTGGGAACGGGAGTCAGGGAAATTGAGACGTCGGAGGTTGTGGCTTACCCACTCCACAGCCCTGGTGGGCACATACCCTTACTCCCATTTTAAATTAATAAAAATAAACAGATGCCGCTGTACACATCGTCCTGACGCCGTCAATAACCATAATCTTTTCATGTCCTGAACGTGCTGCTGACGTGCGTCATGGTGGAGTACGGCACATTACAAGTTTTGCTATGGTTAGTTCTTACGCCCCGATTAGCTCCACATTTTGCTAATAGTTTGCATGTTTATGCACTTCTGTGGATATTGGGAATTTATCATTTGAATTCAAAATAAATGGAAAATGTAGCATGTCTTGTGGCTAAATACCTTGCTTTTTAGCTAAAATGGAATGTTTTAAGTGTGCCAGGACTCTGCTGAAGTGGACGTTTGTTTCTTGTAGCACAATCTAAAAGCATTGCTAGTACACAGAAATCAAATCTGAGTCATGCCTTCATTTCCTGTATGTCAGAATCAGATTATAAGAAAGTTCTTGTTTAACATTAGATTTTCTGCAGCAAAACATCACGCGTTCTCGCCTGGACAAATCTGTTTTTCAAAGGGAACCTATTAGCTGCTTTACCTCAATCACCCATAACTTTCCCTTCCAAGAGCATGATTTACCATTATTATTATTTTTTTTTTTTTTTTTTTGCAAGAGCGTCATCTCTGGCGGAACTTGGCAGGTTTTGCTCATGCACAGCGTTCTATCTTCCAGGGGATGTTCAATATGCTTCCTGGCTTCATCTGCGCACTGCCCAGGGAGGCAGAATGTTGCGCACATGCGCAAGATTTGCAAAGTGCTGACTGTGTCTTTTAGCAAGACTCTAGCTGAAGGTGACTTGCAAATCATGCTGGTTACTCCTCGGGGACTTCCTCACAAGATGGGATGGACTATTTTACTCTATGGTCGTCAATGCCCCACTGGACTAGTCCTCACAGATGTGCATAGACTTGATTTTTCACTTATATAGCAATCACTAAGGCAGTGGTCTCCAGTCTGTGGCTCGCGAATGTCTGCCAGCGTGATGGACTAGCACCAGGTGTAGCAAATCACTATTGAGTAGATCCTCTAGATGGTGACTCTTGTGTGTAGCCGTGCACAGAAGAGCAGACCTGAATGGGGGTAAGTTAGGAAACACTGGCGCTCGGCATACTGCCTTAGTGTGATTTCAGTGGAAAAGCTTTCGCTGTCATTGCACTGGTAGTGGGGGCTCTGGATGTTATAACTGTGAGTGGGGCAGGCTCTGAATGTGACTCTCAAGGTCAGAAAGTTTGGGGAACCTCTGCACTAAGGCATAAGAAAGAGCATGTTTGAATGTAGAAATTGGATGAACTAGAGACATAATGATAGCTTAGGTGGGTGTTGCTGGCATTTCCCTTTAAGGAATCTCTCATTAGAATCAACCCTCCTATGCTGTCTATATGGGCATGTAGGTCATAGAAAGCTGAATAAAATGATATCTTGATATCTGTGATCCAATGTCTTACTCCAGAGAAATCCACTTTAATATTAATTTGTAAATGAGCTGTTAAGATTTATGGGCCGGACATGGATCTTGAGAATCTGCCGCCAAAGCTTATTTTATATGAAAGGAGGAGTAACCAGTGTGAGACATGTGGATCAGGAAACAGACTGTCAGTCATTACATGTCTCACACTAGTAATGCCCCCTTATATTTAAAATGAGCTCTGGAGGCAGATTCTCTGGGAGAGCTATGTCCGGCCCGTAGATCTTAACAGCTTGTTTACTTAGTAAATGTGGATTTCTCTAGAATAAGACACAGTTTAATATACAGTCAGTTACTCTTTCATTGTTATTTTAGTACAGTAAATGTGTTGAGGGCCTGGATTTGTGTCCTGTCCATCAGCCTCCTCCAGTGGAAGAGCATCTTTGTCATGTGCATTGTTTTATCTTGGTGGCATCTTGAAAAGCAGCACGGTCATTGCTCCTCCATCAGCGGCTATTATGAGAACCGGAGCGCTGTGCAGTCTGTGAGGAAGACGCCAGGAGCAGGGACCTGTAATACTTACTGTATATAGCAGTGCCACAAAATCAGCTCCCCAACACATTTGTTAGAATAAAGTTGTTCCCCCTTTAAAATGAATCCACTCCAGCTATCACCTGGTGCGCCCCTACATCAGGTACTAGTTTTTTAAAGGCAAGAACTGTTTTTGTATTTTTATTTCTGTTATAACATTTCCCTTTTTTTTTTTTTTTTTTTTTTTTTTTTTTTATGGGTCAGTTTATTTGTAAGGTCAGCCTCATAAGTATAGTTATGAAGGGTCTGCAAACCTCTGCAGGCTTACTGATCTCGTTTGTCTTTGAGTAGATGGACAGATATGATCGTTTAGTTTTGCCTGCGTCATCAACGGTTTTCTCTGTTCCCTCCAATTTTTATTTCGTTTTTTTCCTTCTCCTCCAGTCACATGGAAGCATAAGATGAATAATTTTTCCATTCCTGCTGTGAATAACTGCATGTGATGTGGTCAGGAAGCCCTGTGTTCTTGTGAGTCATCACTCTGGACTCTTCTAGCGGCCTCCACTGTCTGTCACCACCCTTCTGCAGACCCAAAATGTGAATCATATTGCTATGGGGTTTCCCAGACGGAGTCTTGTGTAAACCTTTCCCCTCTTCCCCCTCCATTTTCAAAGTGAGCCTTCTGCGCTGAGCCGCTCACATGGGAATCCTTGGAAACTACACAAATTTCCATTCCTTAATTTGGTCGGATGCTTCTGTTACAATAGACCGTTTCTTTCTACATTTTAGATGCTATTGGGTGGAGTCTAGATTTGAGCATTGGGTGGAGTAGTGTTGCTCATGGTCGTAGATTATATTACACTGATTCATACAGCAACCTAGAATATGCCGCCACTTCTCTATTTGTGCATCTGCAAATCCCATGGTGTTCTCTACTTTATCCAGTTTGACATTACACAAATTCAGGTTTGTGTTCTGCATTACATACAGCTGTGTTACATACTTAGAGCAATCTTCAGGTAGTGGTGAAAGGCGGCTGCAGGATGAATTCATATTGCAGTGCTGTTTGCAAGGAAATTCTGTTGCCGCTAGAAACTCTATTTACCTGCAGGTAAATGTAGCCGGCTTTACTGGTGCAGCAGCTTTCTAAAAAAAACTAAAAAAAAAACAAATAGGCCTAGATCGCTGCCCGGCTCGGGCGCCCCCTCGACTTGCTGCCCGGCTTACATGGTTGTGCATGATCAGAATATTGTAGCCACTTGCTGCATGCAGTGATTTTCTTCTGTCAAATCTGCATGAGACAATGACAGCACTACACTGCCCATGTGGAATACGTGGCCAAATAAGTCTTGCTCCGTTTTACAGTTTTTATGCAGTTAAAGTAAAATCTTTCCCTTTTGTAATGTGCTTTTCTGTCCTATAAATGAGAACGCTCCATGTGCTTTATTTTACTCCTTTGTACAAAGTACAAGATCCCCTTTTAGTCCTCATTTTGCTCATTTGTTGAGATCAGGGAGCGGAATTTAGATTCAGATTTTCCTATAATCTGTTATGTAAATTCTTCATGTGAGCAGCTGTTGAAATCTCTTTGGGCAAAAGTTTTTAATCTTCTGCTGTGCTAATCTCCTAACTCGGATGTCCTCCCAGAGTGGCGGCTGCAGCCCGAGCCTTCTGCAGCGGGATTGTGGCTAATCCCGTGTGACAGCTGAAGCCCAAGAATGTGATGGAGGGAAGCGAGGCATCTGTGTTGTCCTGTTACGTCAGGAGCTCGCACATGGTCTAGATCTAGACGTCAAACACATAAAGGGAATGCCGAGAAATGTTTCCCCGCGTAGAGCCTCAGTGCAGCTATAAAACCCTTCCTGCCCATGTCTTTTACTCCATAAATACTGTTGCTTTGCGACTGGTTGTAAAGGATAAGCGGATAAAGACTGAACTAGTGGTGTTAAAATGATCTGTCAGTTATGTTGTAACTAACCCGGAGAAACTGCCGTAATCTGAATGTCATCAGGTACATATTCTAAGTGAACATGCACATTGGTAGTAGAAAGGAGTGCGCTGAGTTTAAAGGGAGCCCACCAGCATAAAACGATTGTTCACACCAAGCACAGGCACTTGGTGCACCCTTGGTGTGGCCACCTTCCCACCTACTTGTTGACAGCTGTGAGTTTAGGCTAAGTGCACACGTTGCAGAAAATTTCTGCACAAAAACCTGAATCCCTTCCCAGAAACCGCACCTATTTTTCCGCGGCGGTTTTTGTGCGTTTTTTGCGCGGTTTTGATGCGTTTTTGATGCGTTTTTTACCGCAGCGGTTTCTAAAAGCATGGGAGAAGCCTAAACCGCGGAAAATAACGCAAAATTAATGAGCATGCTGCGGTTTTTACCGCGATGCGGTTTTTTCGCGGTAAACGCATCAATGTGCACAAAAAGTGCAAAATGCATAGAAATGACTGTGCACCTTATTTTTAGCGGTTTTATAGTGAAAACCGCGGTAAAAACCGCTAAAAAAACGCTGTGTGTGAACACAGCCTTACAATAGCCGGAGATAGATGTAAAACAAATAGGTGGAGGAACATGCACTGAACTGCTTTTCTATGACAAGGGTGCACGAAACACCTGTGCTTAGTTTGAACAGTCATTTTATACCGATGGTTGATGCAGTGTGTGTTGTTCCCTAACAAGAGCTCTCTTTTTATTAGCAAACTTTAGACTAATTTTAGCCTAAGCAGCCAATATCAATGAGTTTGACCTACAGTCTAATGTGTATGGGGAGCCTCAGGGATAATATTGATCCGACATGTCTGATTTCGGTCTGCCGATTTGTATTTTCTCCTGGAAAAAACTGTAGCCAGACCTCTCTGGTGACTGCTCTCTCATAGAGCATGCAGCAGCACTTGGCTGAATGAACGCTCCACTGTATAGGAGAGTCAGGCCAAGATGGCTGTAGACTGAACCAGCATATGGCCAGCAGTCATTAAATGTGTGTGGGCGAGTCTGTCAGTACATAATGACTAGTCAAACCAAGGACAAGCATTTGGTGCACCATTAATATCACCAAATGTGTTTTCCCTCTATCTCCATCTTTCCTCTTCCTTGACAGTTTGGGCCTTATAGAACCAGAGATAGGTGGGAAGGTGCACTGAACTGAATGGCCACGCCAAGGGATCAATGAGCGCCTGTACTTGGTTTGAACAGTCATTCTTTAGCTCTCCTGACATATTTGTTATACTAACTACCATACTTAAATTTACCACAAAATAACAATGCGTCGGTTTTTCTTTGATTTATTTCTTTGACGTTCCCCTTGGAAATGTATGAATAAATTGGCAGCTTGATGTTACCTTTCTATTTGCCATTGACATGTGACACTGAGCACTGAGCCATGTTGGGCCTTATGGATGCAGGTAGAATGTGACACTGTGAGCACTGAGCCACGTTAGGTCTTATGGATGCAGGTAGAATGTGACACTGTGAGCACTGAGCCAAGTTGGGCCTTATAGATGCAGGCAGAATGTGACACTGTGAGCACTGACTCACGTTGGGCCTTATGGATGCAGGCAGAATGTGACACTGAGCCACGTTGGGCCTTATGGATGCAGGCAGAATGTGACACTGTGAGCACTGAGCCACGTTGGGCCTTATGGATGCAGGTAGAATGTGACCGTGAGCACTGAGCCACGTTAGGTCTTATGGATGCAGGTAGAATGTGACACCGTGAGCACTGAGCCACATTGGGCCTTATGGATGCATGCAGAATATGACACTGAGCACTGAGCCATGTTGGGCCTTATGGATGCAGGTAGAATGTGACCATGAGCATTGAGCCACTTTAGGTCTTATGGATGCAGGCAGAATGTAACACTGTGAGCACTGAGCCACGTTGGGCCTTATGGATGCAGGCAGAATGTGACACTGAGCCACGTTAGGTCTTATGGATGCAGGTAGACTGTGACACCGTGAGCACTGAGCCACGTTGGGCCTTATGGATGCAGGCAGAATATGACACTGAGCACTGAGCCATGTTGGGCCTTATGGATGCAGGTAGAATGTGAGCACTGAGCCACGTTGGGCCTTATGGATGCAGGCAGAAAGTGACACTGTGAGCACTGAGCCACATTGGGCCTTATGGATGCAGGCAGAATATGACACTGTGAGCACTGAGCCACGTTGGGACTTATGGATGCAGGCAGAATGTGACACTGTGAGCACTGAGCCATGTTAGGCCTTATGGACACAGGCAGTATCATGGTCCTGTGCTGTAGTACAGCTTTCAGTGAAGTGCATGAGCCCTCTAGTGAACCTACAAGTGCCCCTGATTTGATACAGAGGGCTTCTCTGTTGGGTTTCATACATAGCCAACAAAAACAAATTGTGCTTTCCCAGCTCTATTCTCTAGAAACATTTCTTCCAGCGCAGCGTATTTCTGTACACAGGGAGTCCCTGGAAGAAGGCTGAATAGCTTAATTTTAGAAAGTGTTATCAGGACTTGATTCCCTATCCTTCACTTGTGGGGTTCATGGCCCTTATTCGGGGTCAAAAAAGCTGAATGCGTGATTCTTGCCTTTTTTTTTTTTTACATTACACAGTTTCTTGACCACTTTTCCAGCGGTTGTGTCATGTTTCCAGATTTTTTTTGTCTACAGCGAAGAAACTAATATCTTTTTCAAGCAAAAATGCTATCAGAGTGCCAAAAAGTGCCCAATCTATTCCTGGCATCTTTTCTGTCTTAATTGACTTCTATTATAAAGTCTAGTATTGTCCAGAGTGGAGGACTACTGAAGAATGGTCACTCACGTCTTTTATCCACTTGGCGTATTTTGAAATTAGAAGCTGTAAAAAGATACTCTAAGGGATTTGGTCCTGCGCATCTGCAGCAGTTTCTGCTGCGGTGTACAGTACCATTAAAAGCAATGGAAAATGAAAACCGCAGTGCGGATTTTTCAGCACGGATTTGCTGCGGTTTTAAATCCGCAGCATGTCACTTCTTTGTGCGGATTCCGCAGCGGTTTGGCACCTGCTCCATGACCGGTGTCAAACCGCAGACAAATCCGCAGATAGGATTTAGACAAATCCGTGCGGAAAATTCTGCAGCAGAATCCGAAACATGTGCACACACCCTAACAGCTCAGAAATAATCAGTAGAATGAACATTTAGGGCTTCGGATGAATTTTTGGAGCGGAACGTCCTGTGCCCATACCCTGCAATCCCTGAGTAATGGACACTTTATGGACATATGCCTTTTTTCCCCAACAGTTTTACTTTATGTAACTAAAGCAACACTTTTGGGCTGCTGTTTCATTGTGACCTATATTTACAGGTGTAGACCAGGGGTGGGCAATTAATTTTCCTGAGGGGCCACATGAGACACAATGACTGTTGTGGAGGGCCCAACCAATAGGCTGAAATTAATTCTGATCATTATTAATATTAACATATCACTTAATACTGAGCAGAATTAAGAATGCTCACATCCTCCTATTTACCATTTGAGCCCTCTCACAACCCCTTCTATACATCATATGAGCACACACAGCTCTTATAATGCCGTAAGAGCCCCCACACAGCTCCCTATACCATTAAGAGACCCCACATGGCCTCCCCATGATCAGCATGAAGACCCCACGTGGCCTCCCCATGATCAGCATGAAGACCCCACGTGGCTTCCCCATGATCAGCCAAACATCCCATACACATGAAAAAAACCAACATGCTCGCCTTGCTCCCATTTTGCCTCTGCCCTCTCCGATGCACCGACTCACCGCAGTGCACAGCTGATGCGATAAAATTACATAATCCCCTAAGCTGTGTTAGGCTGGTTTCACAGACCTGCGTCGGTCTGCCCAAGGCCGCCGCTAAGCTCCTTCCCCTGCCGCGCTTCCTCCGGTTAGCTCCGCCTATGCTCCGTCCCCTATCTTTAGCATTGGGGACACAGGCCATGCGCAGGTATGCGTTTGGCGGTGCATGCTTCCTTTTGACAGTGCGCCAAATGCAACCTGTTGCATTTTGGTGCGCTCGGCGCACCGTCAAAAGGACGCATGCGCCGCCAAACGCATACCCGCGCACGGCCTGCGTCCCCAATGCTAAAGATAGGGGACGCAGGTCGCATGCAGCGTCCTGCGCCCATAGGTGGAGCTAAGCAGAGGAGGCACAGCAGGGGCGGAGCTTAGTGGCGGCCGTGCGCAGACCAACGCAGGTCTGTGAAACGCCAATGCGAAACCGGCCTTACATGCTGATTGGTGGAATAAGGAACCGGCGGCCTCTTCTCCACCAATGAATTCACCACTGCCTGCATCCCACGGGTGGCTGTAGACAGGCTGGGGAAGGGAGTGGTGTGGGCCAGGGCCACTGTTTTCAGCTTCTCGGTTGCCTCAGACATAGGTCCACACTTTGTCCAGGTCTGGTGTAGACAATACTAATCAATGTTTTTTTGTTTCTGGGAAAGGTAGCAATAGGAAAGTTATGTCGTGTATTGAGTACTTTTTTGTCTACTAAACTTATCCCTTTATCCCGATTATTTTACTGTTTGGCACTGATAAAAGGTTCCCGGTTTCTGATCTCAGGCTCACACCACGAGTCTACTATCTACTTGACTAATTGCTGATGTCAGACCTAAACCTTTAATAATAGTCTTTATATAGCGCCAATATATTCCACAGCGCTTTACAACCTTTAGGGCTCATACTCATCTGCGAGAAAAATGGCTGAGTGCAATCCAATGAAAAATAGAATTGCACCAATATTAACATGTGATTTTTCTTTTTTTCTCTGCTCAGATCGGGATGAGAAAAAAAAATCGTAGTATCTCGGAGGAGACTTGCCAATGCAAGTCAATGGATGTTATAAAAAAATAATCGCACAGCACTTGGACCATGCGAGTGCTGTGCAATTTTTTTTTTTTTTTTTAATTTTTTTTTTACACACCCATACCCTTTTAAAAGCCAGCAGCTCATCTGCTGTGTACAGTAAAATCACAGCATGACCTGATAAAATAGATATATGCACATACAATAGATAAAGATGTCATTTACCTAATATAATTAGTGCAGTGCTTGTATAGCTTACTGTACATGTATTTTTTTACTTGCTAAATTATTTTTTTACATAAGTAATGGAGTGGGATCCCCTGACATTTTATTAACCAGCAGAGGGAAAGTGACAGAGCTCTGGGAAATGATGTTAATAGCCTGGAAAGGGGGTAATATCCATGGAGCTTCCCAGGCTATTAATATCCGCTCACAGCTGCATACTTGGCCTTTTCTGGTCATCAAAATGGGGGACCACCCAAAAAATGACGTACTAATTAGCCTAGGATGGGGCCATGGATATTGGCCTTGTCCCAGACTAAAAACCTCAGTCTAGAAGATGCCTCAATTTTTACACTTGTCTTCACTCTTCCAACTTGCTCTGGTGTGGTGATAGTTGAGGGTTGATGTCGCCTTTGTATTGTCAGGTGACCTCAAGCCGAGAAGTTAGTAATGGAGAGGTGTTTATAAGGCGCCCCCATTACTAACCCCATAGAGATATTGTATGAGAGAGCACACACCCAGAATTAAGTCCTTTAATTGAAATAATGACACAGACTCCTTTTAATGAATTTAATGAATTTAAATTAAAACAAACCAACTATACTCATTTCAGCGCCCAATCCGCTGAAGCCAATGTCCCCTGTAAAAGAATTAACATAATAACCATATTCCTTACATGTCCTATGAGAAGATAATCCAATTGTACCGTGACACGTCTAGCTCTGCTACATCTAGATTGCAGGCTGCATTGTTGCATAATGTGACTATCCAGCCTGCCAACCAGCAGAGACACTGAACTGCGTGTACTTCATCAGCTCAGTGCCTCGCGGTGATGTGGTAAAGTTGAGCTGGGTTCATATCCATTGAGCTCCTTTCACCTCACTGATGTCATCGCAAGCATGAGAAAGAGTCAGAGCCGCATCAAAGGGGGAGACATGACATGTGCCATATGTCGTGAATGGGTTAAAAAAAACCTATTCCTGTTTTGAGAGAATCTGATAAATGTGCTCCTTCTGTGTAATGGCTGTGTCTGACCGTACAGGGACATGGTCTGATCATAGCACAGCCCCTGGGCTGTGGGGGAAGCAAGAGTGTACAGACAAGACAACACGGGATCACAGCTGATTCCTTCTTTGAGGTAAAACATTTTTTTAAAAACGGGCAGTAAAATGTTTTGCCTCAGAAAAAGAATAATCTGCGCTCCCTGTCTGTCCTGTCTGTATACTCCCTTTTGCTTCCTCCCAGTAGCTGTGGTGTGATCAGACCATGTCCCTGTACAGTCAGACACAGCCATTACACAGCAGGGGCACATTTATAAGATTATCTCAGCACAGGAACATTTTATTTTTTAAACACATCAAATTATGGAAATTATTCCAGAATCTATTGATTAAAATCAACTTTAAAATTGACTTTGTGGGAAAACCATTAAAATAAAGGGTATCTCCATCAGTCCATCAGGATTTCGCTATGTAATGTCAAGACAGCAGGAGGTAGAGGCTGGAACCCTAAATTGTAATTGTCATTTATTAAGCTGTGTGCTGTTTAACACCAGGACATGAACACTGCATTGTCTGGTGCTCACAGGCCTGTTAGTCAGACTTCGCCCCTTTCTGTGATAAGCAGCTAACTGTGAATAGACCGTGTACAGAGACAGCTGTGCTGTTGGCGGGGCAGCTTTCTCCACTCTGCTTCATTTAATAATTCTGTGTTGCAACTTCTGCACCTAGTAAATGAAGTGATACATTGTTGGAATCAGGGTCTCTTTTCCTGCATCATACTGCTCTATGATCTATTGCAATCCATTGCTCTCAGATATGGTAGCAAAATATTGGTGACTGATTCCATTTAAAGGTGGTTAGGTGGTTTCTCCTTTCAACTTTTCTCCAAATTTATCATGGCAGTGATAAATAATAAAATCAGCTGCTAGTCCATCTTTCTTTTTATCAGCGCTTCTCCGCTGATTGTGTTCTTGCCGCAGCGGTGACATATCAGCACTGCAGCCAGTCACTGGACTCAGCGATACGTGCTCTCTTCCATTGAGCCCAGTGATTGGCTGCAGCGCTGTTGTTGTGACGTCATTGCTGCGGCCTGTACAAAATCAGCGGAGCCGAGGTGCAGTGCTGGACCTGGGGAGAATGAGCGAGTACTAGCTAATTCGGCCAGCTTTTCAGCGGTGCTTCATAGATTGTATCCCTGCATGACGGGGCCATGTGCCATTCTGAAGTAAAAAGAAGGGGATAAATTCCAGCATCTGTTTAAATCCAGACAGAAAATGTATTACAGGCGGTGGGGGCCCCTCCTGAATGGAGCCCCCTGTAGCCCCCTCCGCTGGTAATACCACGAGGACTGGGTCTTTTGTTGAGCATATGTGACCGCCGTCCCGTTCAGCAACATTTAATCCCTGCTTGGACTTAGTTTTCTGTTCTTGGGCGAATTTTGGCTTGTTGTTGAGGAGATAATAGTCTAGTGTATCCTCTGTGAACGGCATGCCCGGCTTGTGTATCTGCTTTCATATGTGGCAGTAAAAGAATTCTAGCTGAAGCTGGTCCTGGTTATAAGACCAAATGTGTCATTATTCTCCTGGAAATTTCAATTGCAAATTGTGCCCCCTCCTTCTGCAGATCAGTCCCAAAACCACCAATGTTGTAAGCCAGGACTGGGGCCTGGAGCTCCTCCTCGTCACAGGAAGTTTCTGGTTTACCCAGTGCAGTAGCTCCAGCGCTAGGTACCGTGTGAGCATTTCATTCTGCAGCTCTGCAGTGTGCGCCTCGTTCCACCACAGCTGGGGAGAATTGCTGCTTCTGCTGGGGGAGTGCGCGCGGTCTGCTCTCTTACAACGCACCTCTCAGCCTGGGGCTCTGCAGATCTGAGAAGCATCTCTTCAACAAAGGAGTTATTCTGAGATGGTGAAAAGGAAGCCTATTAAATAGCGTGCGATGCTCATGGGGAATGTCAAGCCTGGCACATTAGGAATTAAGATATTTGCAAGGTTAAGGGATGCCCGCTCTGGCTGAGGATTACAAAGGATGCCATTGCCTTTTGGGTGCTACTTTGCTAACTTGTGGATGAAGTGCTGCAATCACCTTTCCTGAATCTAAGTTCCACAAGAAGCCGTGTGTTTATAAGATGGTGGCAGAGCTTTTGGTCTTTTTGCTCCTGGATATTAATCGCTTGTAGCTGGCATAATGGAGTAATCACATCCTCTATCTTTGTCATGTGGGACTTTTGGGATTTAGCCGGCAGCATTTCTCCGAGTACCCAGCTCCCTTGTGGTCTGAGTCATTGTGAGTGAATGAGCGTTTTACTTTAAGCTTCATTGGTTCTAGTTTTGTAGATTTTGGGTTTTTTGTTTGTTTTTCCTCTAGATTTTACGTTGAATGTCATTGCTGGATTAGAACTCGGGAAAGCCGTGCAATGAATGAAAATCCTTTTTGGATGATCTGAGAAAACCAGCATTGATTTAGCAGGATGCAATTGTGTACGGCCATGAAACAGCTGACTAGTGAGTTTTAGCCACTGACCTTGCATGGAGCACTGGCTCTTTTTACCTTCTCCTGGTAAATAAGTAAAGAGGACTTTTATAGCTGCTCATTGAATTGGTTCTTAGATAATTATCTCTAGTAAACAGGGCAAGAGAGAATCTCAAATCTCCCTGCGATTCGCTTTACGGATTTGTGGCATTGCAGCGGTCTACAAGATGATACAGTGGATGTTACCTGTTTTTGTTAGTGGAGCTGCTGTTTTTTGCCTGCATTGATTTTTCTATACCTTCTGAAATGTCACACGAGATTTCTGAGTTTTTTTGTTTTTTCTAAGATGATATGAGGCTTAGATCAGTGGTAGAATAGAGTGAAGACATGAGTGGGCATTGTGCCATTATTTTACAGTTCCAGTAGCACATGATAAAGAGCCTTGGCTCCAAGCAAGATCGAATGAGCCGCGTTTGTATTGTGGTACTTGAGGAGGGGGAGGACGAGTCCCCTCATTTTCCCTCCAAGTTAGCAAATTATGGAAATCCCTATCGTCATCCAGCTCCGAAAGCTGTGTCGGTAAGACTTTCATCTCTTGTTACTGTGTGGCTGTGTTCCAGATTACTTTCAGGCTAAGATTCTGAATCTTTATGTGCCAATCATGCAAAATAACTTTTCTTTAAAAATTGAGAGGAAATCACCTGTAAAGTACCGTACTTAATTGGTGAAATCGTTATTCTGAAACTTCTTAGTGTTACCAGTTTCCAGGAAATCTTGATGCTGTGTATAATCAGTATGTCAGCTCACATAGGTGGTGACGTCACGTCCTTGCATTCACAACTAGATCAGTTTACCATTAAGGACCCTAGAAAAGCTGGGTAACTCACCCTGTATCTACTAGTCAAAAAAATGCAAGGTGCAAAAGTTGTATAAAACATCAACTTGTTTTAATACCTTTTGCGCTGATTTTTTTTTTCCTGTCTCATTGTGTATGTATATATTTATAGAGAGAGAGAATTATAATGTGTGTGTGTATGTGTGTGTATATATATATATATATATATATATATATATATATATATATATATATATATATATTGTGTATGTATATATAGTGTGTGTAGATGTCTATTTTATTTTACTGTACTGCCTACCACTAATTGATGCTTTTACCATACTTTTCTAAGAAGAAATCTGGATAGAAGCCTGTTTGACATTTATAGCCATGGAAACCTTGTCACACTTCTGATTTTTTTCTGCTAAATCCTGTGTTCTGGGGTGGAAAGAATTTTTCCATGAGGCTTTTGAGCTTCATGGCAAACCACAAAATAAGTGGGGGGGGTTTTCTTGCTTATGAAAAGTTTTGTTTACTTATAGTTATACATTGTTTATCTTAACTCTATATTGACTCTTCTATAGTAAATATTTGCATGTTGTTACTTGGTTTCTATAGATACATTGTTGCTTGCATTCTCATATATTTCAAACCTATACTTTATTGGAATTTTTCCTGTGGCCACAAAGTTTGTAATGAGAGAGGTTGTAGTTGATATTGAGGTTGTAGAGCTTTCATGTTCACCAATGACACCCATCAAGATTAGTGCTGGTGTTATTATATTATTCTAAAGACATACTGATATGGAATTTAGATTGTGTACCCCATCGGGGACAGTGATGACAATATGTGCAAATTGTAAAGCGCTGCGGAATATGTTAGCGCTATATAAAAATAAAGATTATTATTATTGGAGCCTTTCCACCCACAACCTTTGGCATCTTACTCCACTCCCCTGCAGAAGACATTCTGAACTTTTTTCATAGCAAATTACTATTTATTTATTTTTTTTTAGCTCTGATGTCAGGTGGTAAGGTACATTCCCTGTAGGAAGGTATGAGATTTATAGCATGAGATTTATGGCACTAGTATTTGCATTCTCCTATGTTAATTGGTGACCATACACCTTAGAGGGTTGTTTGAACACTTGTTTAGTTGTTGGCTATCTTTCCCTACATTCCCATAGATGATTCTCGCTTTGTCAAGAGTGCTGGTGTTTTCCACGTGGAGATGAGCATGCAAATTGGCTCTTGCCTCCAGAAAAAAAAATCTATCTGGCGAATACTACCTAAATTGGTGGAAGTTGCCCCATAAGTTGAGTTGGTGTGAGTCGATTAGCAGGACCCAGTCCACTGACAAGGTCAGTAGTCTGTGGCTGTTGGACAGGAGCCCTGCGAACAGCCTCCTCCTTATTTCACATCCGTGGCACGTCTATTGAGTAGCCAACCTAGATGGATGTAATCATTGTGGCATAACTCGTCGTATTCGCACCAGGCCAGCCAATTGAAGCAACAGCCACTGATGCCGTGAGGTAGGAGACTGTTCCCAAGGCTCCCTTCCTATGGCCGCAGATTATGGACGGCCTAATCTCACCTACTCTACTCTAAGTCAGTGTCTGACTCTTAAAATGAGCCATTCAACATGACGGGATATTTTGCCCATTTTCTCCTGCAGAAGAAATGGGAGCATAGCAGTAAACCACTTCTTTCTGTAACATTGGATAACTCCTCTAGCAGCCAATTCTCTCCTCTGGATTGTAACAAGTGATCATGTTAAAAACCCCTTTTCCAAAATTGGTTTGCTTTCCCAGTTTGCATCTAAATATGAGCATTTTCAGTGGCAGCGCGAATATTTGCCAAACCCATATCCTTGGTGACCAGCTTGTAAAATTCCCTTTCCGTCATAATTAGAAAGGTAGAATTGACCCTGGTAACTGGTATTTGCAGCATCTATTTTACTCACTTCTTTCCATGGTAGCACAGTCTCGAGGAACTGGTCTCAGTCTTAACGACCTGATAAAATACCTCTGAAGTTCCCAATAATTAATAAGTTATGTATTTTACAACCATTTGTTATATTTTCTTTGTTTTTTTTAATGTCTTACAGCCTCCCCTGGTTCAAGCAATTTTTAATGGAGATCCGAATGAAGTCCAGGCGCTAATATTTAAAAAGGAAGATGTTAACTTTCAGGTAAGTGGTTTCTGTAGGTGTTAGTATATTTCTTCTAGAGAACTTAAGAATATTTTCTACTTGAAGAGGACCAGGTAGAAAGTAGCCAGTTTTTGCTCTTTTATTCCCGCTGCTTTCCTGAATACTATTTTCTCTTTAAATTCCCCTGTACAGCTCCAGAGTGCAGGGATATTTAGTAAGTACAATATGCAAATATGTACGGTCATTCCCAAGAGGGCGCTCCCCATTGGGTACTCAAGCAAAGAAGCCTAAAGTCTCACTACCAGTGTGTCATATAAACTCCCCCCCCCCCCCCCCCCCCCCCCCCCCATTGGTAAAGACTTTGAAATTTAGCCCTAATTTAAGAGGCCCATATCTCTGGAATGGTATGACCGATTATATAAAGGAGAAAAGCTGAGTATTTGCAGGAGCAGTAGGAATAAAGTAACAGAAAAACTGTCCACTTTTGACCTGGCGACAGGTCCTCTTCCAGTCGTTATTTCAACTTATAAAATCACATATCCACAGGATAACTTGCAAATCAATGGCGGTTTGACCACTAATGCCTCCATCGATCTGGAGAATAGGGCTCTGAAATACTCCCATGGGGATGTGCATGTGCTGCACCATTTCCATTGATAGTTTATGGTGCTGCCAGGAAAGGGAAGAGGCAGAGAGCTGTAGTCTACTACCACTGGTGGTTCCACAGAGAATTGACTGAGCGGGGACTGCGCCTGGGAAGTTCTAGTGGGGCATTTCAGAGCCAAGAATGAATGTAATCCCCAAAATGCCCCAAACTGCAAACCTCTGCATAGGGCAGAGAAGAGGCATCACAGGGCTACATTGAAAGTTCAATGTAGCGCCAATTCCGATTTTTGACACCTGAGAAGTAAATGTAGTGACGGTAAGCCCATACAAAGGTTTGTTTTGCACAGTGAGATTTTCCCTTGCAGGCTTGTGTAACCTTGGTAGAATTTCTGCTATTTTAGAAAGAGAGTGTGAGGGAACTGCACTATAACTCCTATAAGGTCACCAGTGTCACCTGTTCTGCATGCTCACCATCCTGTTGAAGCATGTCCTGTGGGGGTATTGTTAAAGCTTGGTATTGGCATGGTTTCACTTCCCACTGAATTCCACATCTTCCAGAGTGAGACAACAAAGTCATGATGTGAGATATTGCTGCTTGGCAAATGTACCTCTATCCCGTTAGTAAAGTATCTACCAACTTATTTTCTCCTGGTTTAACCTTGCTTGGTCATCGGAGACTATATACTTTTTTGGGCAAAATCTGGGTGGGCCATGAAGGAAAGTTGGGAAGCAGAAGGAAACCGTGTACTCAGCAGACGACCGGTGACGAATCGTGGAGTATGATTCATTTTATAACTGAACAGAGCAGAAAAAAAGTCATTTGTAAAACGAAATGTTTCTGTATGAGACTGACAGTAAGTAGTAGGCAGAGAGTGGGATTCGTGATGGATATTTTATTTCACTGGAAAACTTCTGTAACTGTAGTCTGCACAAATTAAAAGTTTCTTGAGAGGATCTGTGATTTCTAGGTTATTACAGAGCATTGTGTTATGAGATGTCTGTGAGTACATCACTGCTGACACTTCTGGCTCATAACTTGGTGCTGGATTGTTTCACGAATACAGGAGACAAGTATGAGATTGGCCCAAAGCTTCTGTGAAAGGTCATTTCTTTTAAAAGGGGATTTCTTTAGTGACCACAGCCTAACCCCAGGGGGGGGTCTCTGAGTTTTATGCTATGCTCAAATGAGGTTTCTACTTAAAGCCCCCGTTATACACTGCGATATCGCTAGCAATATCGTTGTAAAGTCACCGATTTTGTGACGTTGCAGCGATATTGCTAGCGATATCGCTGCATGTGATACTTGCCTCCGACCGGCTCCCCTGCTGGTTATCGCTGATCGCGCGAGAAGCTCCTGGATCATTCCTCGTCGGTCACTTCCTGCGGTGCTTCCTGCTGTGACAATGAGCGACGCGTGGACGCGGGCGGGAGGACGCAGGATCGCCGCGTCTGACAGGTAAGTAGCGATCCCTGTCCCCAGCGATGTCGCTGGTGAGATCTGCCTGTGTGGCAGCTCACTAGCGACCACCTAGCGATGCACCAGCGATCCTGACCGCGTCATATCGCTGGTCGGGATCGCTGGTGAGTCGCTAGGTGTAACGGTACCCTAACATCCATGACTCTTGCAGGAGTGTGTCTGATTCCCCGAAAACCATAATCCTGCTGGAACCTCTGGCAAAGTCAGTAAGAATGAGAAAAATGGAATCCAGAGTCTTCAATCTTGGACTCCATTTGGACTTTTTTTTTTCCTTTTTCTTCTTTTGATGGTGTTCATCTTTTTAGCCGGTCCCAATAGCGCAGATAACTAGGATGTGGAGTAGAAACCTTATGTGTATATAGCTTAAAGGGATTCTGTCACACACCCTCTCCCTTGGGCTGTATATGACCTATTAATATGGGCATACAGGTAATAGAAATGTTACCCTAGTCCTATCTGTATGCCTCATATTAATGGTCGTGGTGCTGAGAAATGTTATATTCTCTTTGTTAATGATTTCTTCCAGGCTCCGGGGCGCTCAGTCACTGGAAGAGATGCCGGCCTCCTGTCTTGCTGATGGGAGGGGGTATTACAATCATCAGTTACGACCCTGCAATCCCACGCCTGCGCCCTGCACCTCCTCAGAAATACATACCTCATCCTCCCTTCTGTGGGCGCTGCATACAGGGATCTTCTGCGCCGGCGACTTCTGCTCCAGTGACTTCTGGTGTGCGCGCTAAGATGCTCTCCCCACTTCCTCCCTGCATAGTCTTCGCCATATACACATGGTTCCTAGCGATGACTGTGCAGGGAGGAAGAGGGGAGAACATATTATCGGGGCGCACACCGGCGGTCACAGTGACTTGCCGGTGCAGCGCCCATAGAAGAGAGGATGAGGTATGTATTTCTGAGGGAGTGCAGGTGCAGGATTTGGAGGTCGTAAATTACGCTGATGAGGAGGTAAATATTACAATGAAGACAGGAGGCAGGGATTTCTTCCAGGTACAGGCACACCCTGGAGCCTGGAAGAAATAATTAACATAAAGAATATAACATTTCTTAGCAACAAGACCATTAATATGAATCCTACAGGTAGGACTAGTGTCACATGTCTATTAACTGCATGCCCACATTAATAGGTCATATACGTCCCAGTGGGTGACAGATTTCCTTTAAGCATTATCATGTACGTTTAAAGGGGTTTTCCAAAATCATAACACGGATGAGCCATCAACATCAATACACTGCAATACCTTGCACAGCGACTAGTAAGTAGAAATCAAGCAGGTGAATGGAGGACAGAACACGGATATCAGGGTTGTCTGGTCCTCAAAAGACTTCACTTTAGCGTAATGGTTTTCCAGGACGTCCTATCCTGACAGCACCATGGGGTTGTCCTTCCTTCATCACAGGGACAGGAAATGCACGAGATGTTAAAAGGTCCCCTCCCACTCTCAGACTCCAGTGTTTTTCCTGTCCCTGTAGGCACAGACACGAGAGCGCCGCGGAGGAAGATAGCCGCGGCATCCAAGACAAGCTTACCGACGGGCCAGGGGGTTTGGGGTCCAGACACCAGCTCTCCCCGCCAGATGGTCCGAGGCGGCACCCCCCTAAGGGGGGTTCTCCACCAGGCATCCCGTGGAGCACTGCTCCGGGACTCGGAGCCACTTCCCCTCATCGGGACTCTCGGCTCCTGCCGTCACATGCTGCATCATCCCCAGGGCCACATCACTTCCGGGCCCCAGATGACAGCTTCCGGTGGCGTCCCAGCGTGGGAACAGAGCAGCGACGCGGCTGAAGCAGCGACGCGATTGGGGCAGCGACGACTGAAGTGGCAGACGGCGTGAGGATCAATCAACCCACTCAAGACAAGGTAGGACGATGGGGTGGGTCAGCTGCACGGGACACCGCCATGGAAGGCGCTGTGGAAACCCAGCGATCACCCTGAACCACCAATGTCTGTCTGTAGCGGACAGGATGGACATACTTAAGACAGGAGCTTTAACCAAAAAGCTCCTGTACTTTATGATAGCAAAAGACAGCACCGACTCCTGCAGCTTCAACCTCCAGGAAACCAGGCAGATCTAATACCCGTCCGTGCCAGCATGACTGCATTTGTCAAGACGCCTAGCGTTAGCTGGGCAAATCACCTGGACTGACGTCTCTGCTGGGTAGGAACCTCTGCGGCTGCAAAGGATGGAAGACCGCAGAGGACAGAGCTTGAGATTCCCCCTGTGCAGTGGGGGAAACGACGCCTAATACATCTATCCCTCGTGCAGACAAGTCCGCAATCGCAGGTCGCACGGAGCTGAGATGCGCATAGAGGTCAGATAGGAGGTCCACACTTCCGTCCCAGGACGGCTACCTTCTCAGTCTTCCACCCCACACTAAGAGGTGTTAGGCTGAACAGCCAGCGCTAGTCAGGTGTCAGCCGTTAGGCGGCCAGGATGAGAGTCCGGTCGATCATCGGACGAGTATAAATCATTCTAGAGGAATGGGAGGACGCTGAGAAGCGGCTCGTTGTCTCCTGAGACTTCAGGCTCTCCTACCGTCAACCAGGTTAACACTTGGGATGGAGTTCCTAGGATCAACAACCCAGGGGGTGTCAAGGAACACTTCAATTCCCTTCGAAGATTCCTCTAGCCCCAAAAGACCCAGGGACAAGAGACCAACAGGCTCCTAAAGAGGGCTTGGGTCTGCAGTAGCAGATAGGGCACATCTGTCGCCAGATCCACGTACAGTGGGGCAAAAAAGTATTTAGTCAGTCAGCAATAGTGCAAGTTCCACCACTTAAAAAGATGAGAGGCGTCTGTAATTTACATCATAGGTAGACCTCAACTATGGGAGACAAACTGAGAAAAAAAAATCCAGAAAATCACATTGTCTGTTTTTTTTTCATTTTATTTGCATATTATGGTGGAAAATAAGTATTTGGTCAGAAACAAGCAATCAAGATTTCTGGCTCTCACAGACCTGTAACTTCTTCTTTAAGAGTCTCCTCTTTCCTCCACTCATTACCTGTAGTAATGGCACCTGTTTAAACTTGTTATCAGTATAAAAAGACACCTGTGCACACCCTCAAACAGTCTGACTCCAAACTCCACTATGGTGAAGACCAAAGAGCTGTCAAAGGACACCAGAAACAAAATTGTAGCCCTGCACCAGGCTGGGAAGACTGAATCTGCAATAGCCAACCAGCTTGGAGTGAATAAATCAACTGTGGGAGCAATAATTAGAAAATAGAAGACATATAAGACCACTGATAATCTCCCTCGATCTGGTGCTCCACGCAAAATCCCACCCCGTGGGGTCAGAATGATCACAAGAACGGTGAGCAAAAATCCCAGAACCACGCGGGGGGACCTAGTGAATGAACTGCAGAGAGCTGGGACCAATGTAACAAGGCCTACCATAAGTAACACACTACGCCACCATGGACTCAGATCCTGCAGTGCCAGACGTGTCCCACTGCTTAAGCCTGTACATGTCCGGGCCCGTCTGAAGTTTGCTAGAGAGCATTTGGATGATCCAGAGGAGTTTTGGGAGAATGTCCTATGGTCTGATGAAACCAAACTGGAACTGTTTGGTAGAAACACAACTTGTCGTGTTTGGAGGAAAAAGAATACTGAGTTGCATCCATCAAACACCATACCTACTGTAAAGCATGGTGGTGGAAACATGCTTTGGGGCTGTTTCTCTGCAAAGGGGCCAGGACGACTGATCCGGGTACATGAAAGTATGAATGGGGCCATGTATCGTGAGATTTTGAGTGCAAACCTCCTTCCATCAGCAAGGGCATTGAATATGAAACGTGGCTGGGTCTTTCAACATGACAATGATCCAAAGCACACCGCCAGGGCAACGAAGGAGTGGCTTCGTAAGAAGCATTTCAAGGTCCTGGAGTGGCCTAGCCAGTCTCCAGATCTCAACCCTATAGAAAACCTTTGGAGGGAGTTGAAAGTCCGTGTTGCCAAGCGAAAAGCCAAAAACATCACTGCTCTAGAGGAGATCTGCATGGAGGAATGGGCCAACATACCAACAACAGTGTGTGGCAACCTTGTGAAGACTTACAGAAAACGTTTGACCTCTGTCATTGCCAGCAAATGATATTTCACAAAGTATTGAGATGAAATTTTGTTTCTGACCAAATACTTATTTTCCACCATAATATGCAAATAAAATGAAAAAAAAAACAGACTGTGATTTTCTGGATTTTTTTTTCTCAGTTTGTCTCCCATAGTTGAGGTCTACCTATGATGCAAATTACAGACGCCTCTCATCTTTTTAAGTGGTGGAACTTGCACTATTGCTGACTGACTAAATACTTTTTTGCCCCACTGTATCTAGGATCAACCAGTTGGAGCACCAAGTTACAGGGGAAACCCCTAGAAGTAATTTCTTAAGAGGACCTTTCCCTGGGAGAGTTGCAGCTAGATTCCTGTTGGACGCTTCGGCAGTACCGGTGTGTTTTGCGGCTAGGAATGATTCTTTACCCAAAACTGCTCGCCAGGCCTTATGGATGACGATCTGGTCAGGGGTTTACCAGCTGAAAAATAAGTTAGGTGCCATACCTTTTCAGACAGGAAGGTAGTTGGACCGGTCTTGGATACAACACGGAAGAATGCCACTGACATTAAAAAACTGTCCCGTGGGAAAGCAAAGGTTTTCCCTTCAGAGGTCCCGTCCTTTCCAAAGGCAGGAATATAAAAAGAGGGTAAATCGACTTGCTGGTATCACCAGAAGGGGGGAAGAGTAGGATCCCCCTTCTCGCTCAGGACAAAGTAACTCAGCAGGCAGTGACACCATACTGGTTGGGGGGTGCCTTTAAAACACTTCCCGGAACCAAGGGCTCATTCCCCAGAACCAGCGGATCCTGAATACAGGTTCCCAGTGCTATACCCGTGAATTTATAACCCCCCAGCACGGTTTGTAGTTACGAATCCTGGCCCAGAACCCTTATAGACCCTATATGGGCAGGCGTAATATATCTACTAAGATCCGAAGTAATGGTCCCGGTTCTAGGAACACCTCCGGTGGAGAGTCGGACCATTATAAATTTAGAACCACTAAACCAAGGGATCCGATACAAAGTTTCGAATGGAGTCCCGAAAACCACCATTTCCCGAATAGATTAGATCGCCACAACAGGTACAATAGATCCAGAAGCGCATACTATCACGTTCCCATCCACCCTCACCCTCAGAGGTTCCTGCAGTTCGCACTGGAAATGGGAAGCGGATACTACCATTTTAGTTTCAGGCTCTGCCTTTTGACCTAGCTTCAGCACCCGGGGTTTACGAAGCCGATCGCCAAGATCAGGGCACACTTAAGAGGCAGCATAACCAACGTGCCACACCTGTAGGACTTTCTCAGCATCAGAGCTAAGAAAACAACTCGACGGTGTAATCTCCACACCCGGAAACCTAGGATTGGATCCTGAACGATGCAGCCCGGTACCCGGGAAAAATTCCTGAGAGTCTCGTTAGATCTCAAAACAAGAATCTCGTTTATCGGAAGAAGGAAAGGAGGCCATCAGGAACAGGGTTCGACAGCCATGGCTAGATCAAATATCCAAAAGACTACACTAAAGGTGCTAGAGACCCTGACAGCAGGCATACTCTGCGTAAAGTGGAACCAGGCTCACACAGGAGTCTACATGGAAATTCAGTCAAGTAGGACAGACAGCAGACAGCTCTGAACAAAGAGACTCGACCGTCCCCAGCCCTAAAATCATCTCCGAGACAGGGAAGCGGTCACAAGATCCATCAGCCCAGGGGGACCTCTGATCCTATCACCATACAAGACTATCATCACGGACGCCAGCAGAAAAGGGGGGCCCATTTGGAAGATACTTTCAAGGACATGGCCGGGAAGCACCAGTTCACAGTCCTCAAACTACAGAGAGATACGAGCAGTTGGGAGACTCTAAACCGAAGCCGGTCGAGTCCACAGGGCCAACTTAGGAAAGCCAGGTCAAACATTGTAACCACAGTATCTTTCCTACGCCACCAGGGGGAAAGCTTCAGGACCTGGCAGCCCACATCTTCACCTGGGCAGAGAACAGGGTTCGCTCCATATCAGTGATACACCTGCAGGGCCCAGGAACAACATAGCCGTCTATTTGAACAGACAAGAAGTCTGAGCCACCGAGTGGGAAGTGAATGAGGAGACATTCATAGGCTTACGCCATCGGTGGGGAAACCCTCAGCTAAACTTCTTGGCGACAAGGAAGAAAACCAAGCTACAGAGATTCTTCTCCCTCGGTCCAGCAGACTATCCTAAAAAGGGGTCGACTCCTTGAATCGGCGATGGAGAGGGGGACTGCTATATAGTTTCCCCCTATTCCTATAATACCGAGAGGCCTCAGAAAGATCTAGGGAAAAGGCGAGTGACGCTAGTAATACTCTTCGGGCCCAGGCGAAGTTGGTTCCACCTCCGGAAGAAGACGGCTCAGGAAGGACCGCTCCATCTACCAACGCCAGAAGATCTACTTTCCCAAGGCCCAGTTCGGCACCCAAATCTGGGGAACCTACAGTCGGCAGCATGGATCCTGAGAGAGGGATCTTAAGATCCAGAGGTCTCTCCGACAAAGTGATTTCAACGGTGCAGACCAGCTGTAAGCCCGTTATGAGGACAATCTATCATAAATCTGGGAGAAGTTCTGCTCAGAAGGTGGTAGTATCCTCATAGATCGGTCTCGCCCAGATATCTCTCAAATCCTTGACTATCCCCAGGTAGGATTTTAATAAAGGTCTGAGTTCAAAGCACATTGGAAGTTCAGAGAGCAGCTTGGAGTACTTTAATTCACCTTGGCCTCTCATCCAGGGATGGCTCGTTTTACAAAGGCCATACAGAGATTAAGACCCACAGTGCTCTGGAGGACCTAAATCTGTTACTTACCGCTCTACGCAGACCCTCATATGAGCCAATATCAGAGATAAATGTCACAAGACTTACACACAAAAAAAAACCTTTTGGTAGAGATCTCCTCAGCCAAGCGGCTGGGTAAAAGCCAGGCCCTGTCAGTCCAGAACTCCTACATTCAACTATTCAATGATTGCATAATGCTAAAACTGAACCCAGAATTCCTCCCTAAGGTAGTATCTCCCCAGAATTTAAACCAGGAGATAGTCCTACCCTCATTCTGCCATCCACGGAAAACGGAGTAAGATTCTTTCACTCATTTGTCGTCAGACAAGCGGTCACATGCTACTTGGAGGCCACTCAGGAGTGGCGACAGGACGCAGAATTGTTTATCCAATACAATGGAAGAATAAAATAAAGGCGCATCTACGCACACCCTGGCAGGGTGGATAAGTCAATTATCTCCTCAGCATACGACACTGAGGGATTACCTACCAGGGAGCTTAGAGCTCATTCCACTAGGGTGATAGCAACGTCATGGGCAGAGAAGGCGGAAGCCTCAGTAGAGCAAATATACTGGGCCGCCACTTAGTCTACACTAGACACTTTCTGTAGACACTACAAATTGGACACGCTAGCAGCTAGCCAGACGACCTTTGGTCGGTCGTAAGATGCTAAAAGCAGTAGTCCCACCCTAAGCGAATTCCTACTTTGGTATTCCCCATGGTGCTGTCAGGATAGGACGTCTTGGAAAACAGAGATTAGACCTACCGGTAATGTTATTTCAAGGAGTCCATCCTGACAGCACTGGTAGGTCCCTCCCGATGATTTGTATTGGTAATACTATGCTTGTACTAAATCTAAATAAATAATAATTGCATCCATATTGGTGTGGTACTTGGAAAATCACTGGAGTCTGAGAGTGGGAGGGGACCTTCTAACCTCTTGTGCATTTCCTGTCCCTGTGATGAAGGAAGGACAACCCCATGGTGCTGTCAGGATGGACTCCTGGAAATAACATTACCGGTAGGTTTATCTCTGTTTTCAGGTCCTCTTGAAATTGAACTGAAAAAAATGAACTGGAGTATAAGTTGGTATG
Organism: Dendrobates tinctorius; assembly: GCF_039654945.1. Taxonomy (NCBI): domain Eukaryota; kingdom Metazoa; phylum Chordata; class Amphibia; order Anura; family Dendrobatidae; genus Dendrobates; species Dendrobates tinctorius. The sequence continues at coordinate 2,108,912 of NW_027361834.1, read as the reverse complement.
CATGCAAAATAGAAGCATGTTTACATTGGCCATGAAACAGACAAAACCTAACACAGAAACAAAGTGAACATTTACCCTGCTGTAAGTAAATAAATAAAAGCAATAGTGCATATAAAGTAGGGTACTTGGTAAACACCATTTTGTACAAGCCATCCCACCAGCGCTAAGGTGTACCCAAATTTGGGATGGTCCTAACCTCTAGTATTAAAAGCATACTATGTCATAGTGACATCACTGACTAAGGGCTGAGCAGGAGGACCTGATCCCGAACATGGACACACAGCAAATGGGAAGCTATATAAATATAATGTCCATCACAAAGGATGGAAGGCAGCACACTTACTTGCACTAAAAGAGAAACCTGAAACTTAACCGAAAAAAATGAGTGCGTATCAGATGGTAAGTATGCAAAATAGGAGCATGTTCACACTGACCATTACACAAAACCTCCCTTTCTTTGAGCTGGACATTACAGCTGGAGGTTCCAGTGGTAAGACCACCAATGATCACACATTGACTTTTATAAATGGGATGTGCCATTATTGTTAACAAATGAGCTGAGTTTACCTGGCGTAGTGTTAAGGCTACGTTCACATCTGTTATAAATGATGGCCACAATGTCCATCCTGGTGTGGAGGAGTGTGCGTTGTGTAGCACCTTCCTATCACATCATTGCATGATGGGGATTAGACCGTTCAAGCAAAGTGACATATCAGTTCTTAATGATGCTCTGGGCTCATGAGCTTTTGCCAATGACATCATTTGTGGCTTTTGGCTAGAGATAAGCGAATTTGATCTGGTCAGGGCTTATTCGGCAAGCTATAGCACTTGCCGAATAAGCTGCAGACGGAACCCGGCTTCCTGGATCGGCGCCGACTGATCAGCTGTTGGGCTCCGCAGCTGCATGTGTCGCGGCTGTGTCAGTCACAACACATGCATGGAGAGCCTGTTTGTTGGCCAAAGCTGGCTGTGCTTTCTGCTGGCTAGACGGTGACTCCCTCTGTCACTGTGATTCCCTGGCACATTTTCACTTTAAAAAAGCTTTATTATGTAAAAAAAAAATGAATTAACCAAATTGCTCTTGCTGCATCTGTTATAACCCTAGAGCTAAAATGATGATGTATTTTTTAAGTTATACATGCATTATTTTTCTAACCCTCCCCGCACCCCAAAAAAATCTATTTTGTCTCTTCTGTCATTTTTGCGCTGAGTCGTATAATTGTAATGTACAGATGCATAGTCACATACCATTCTTAAGATTGAGATCTTGTAATTCTGTTCTATGTCGCCAATGCCTGAAGCGTTCTCTAAATTGGCTGTTGGTGTGAGAAGACGTTTCAGCGATGCTAATCTCTTCTGGCATTTTGCTTCTTGGCAACTTTGTCAGTATGAAAGTGAATGTTGTCCTGTATGGGATTATTATTGATTATAGTAATGTATTGGTATTTATCACATGGACTTCACAGAAGGGGCGGTAAAAAAGTGCAACTGCATCGCAAATGAAGGGTTCAAAACCTGCCCTGAAATGTGTGCTCGTGGTCTGTGCTGGTATGGAGGCCTGTCTCTATTACAGCTATGTGATCTGTTTAGTAAGTGTAACGAATGGAAGCGGAGGCAGAGATGGTGAAGTTCACATTTGTTTTTATTTTTTTAAGTGGAACCTCGGGACCACGGTCCGGGGGGGCTCCGAAGGGGGTGTGACTAGTGAGCCCCCGGTACCCGTAGTAAAGCCCCTCAGACAGGGCCAGAATGGAATACCCGGAGGACACAGGTGCAACCTCCAGTTAGACCCCGAACACGTGGCATCTGTCCCAGTGGAACCAAAAGGGATAACAGTAGTTACAGCAGAGTCCGTAATGAGCTGGGTCCTGGATCCGGGTAGATGGTAAGGAGTCGGTTCCAGTGACCTTCACACAGTCCTCAGATACGGATAGCTGTTAGCGGAACGGGATGGCTTAGGCACAGATGGTTGCAGATATAACCAGGAAGCACAGGATACTGATATGCTGTGGAGACAGAGAGCATTAGACAATGCACAGAGACTGCAGACGCAGCGCAGATAGGTTAGCATGAAAACCGGATGTAGCAATGATAGATACTCGTTGCTCCGGCGCTCTCCCTATGGAGGAGAGGCCAGAAATTGCAGCCAGTGCGCTGCCATTGGTTAATTATCACTTTTTGAATAATGCACGCCGCCCCTTTAAGAAGGCAAGAGAGCAGGCGTGCGTGCCCTATTAGCCTTAGCTACAGATCTCCGCACAGGATGCCAGGAGGTGGAGGCAGGAGGGAGGCCAGAATGCTGAGCAGCAGCATGAGTTCCAGAGGAGGCCGGCTGCTGCCTATGTGAGGCTCGAGGTGAGTGCCCAGAACTGAGAGCAGCGGCAGGCCTGGACGCAGCGCCAGGATGGAGACCAGGTGTAACAGTGGCAGACCTGGGCGCCGCGCCAGGACAGGGACCGGGTGTAACAGTAAGTAACAAAATAATCGTTTTAGGCAGGTACTGTCAAAATACAGTGCGTCCGTAAAGTCATGGTACACTTTTGACCAGGCACTGGAAAGCAATAAAAAACAGTAGAAATGTGAAATCTGCTCCAAATGAAAGAAAAACTCTCCCAGTTTTATACCTATTCAGTGCAGTTTGATGTGGGCTCCGTTTGTTGCCCTACACACATCCAAACGATAGTGAAGCTCTTGCCACACACGGGTAAGGACGTCTGGTGTAACAGAGTGAATAATGTCTGTGATTCTCTGTTTTAAGTAATTAATGTCGTTGATAAGTTCAATGTACACATGTTGCTTCACATAACCCCAAAAGTAAAAGTCTAAAGTGCACCATGACTTTACACACTGTATAATGTATTGGCTGAGACAGAATGAGTGCTCACCTTCAGCATTCAGTTGCAGTTTCTAATACAGGTAGTCACCAGGTTAAGAAAAAGAACTGTTCTGTAGTTGAATTTATGTGTAAAGTATAACGGGTCCAGATTTGTATGTAAGGTAGACTTGGTACATATGTGTATGTAAGGTAGAACTGGTACATATGTGTATGTAAGGTAGAACTGGTACATATGTGTATGTAAGGTAGAACTGGTACATATGTGTATGTAAGGTAGAACTGGTACATATGTGTATGTAAGGTAGAACTGGTACATATGTGTATGTAAGGTAGAACTGGTACATATGTGTATGTAAGGTAGAACTGGTACATATGTGTATGTAAGGTAGAACTGGTACATATGTGTATGTAAGGTAGAACTGGTACATATGTGTATGTAAGGTAGAACTGGTACATATGTGTATGTAAGGTAGAACTGGTACATATGTGTATGTAAGGTAGAACTGGTACATATGTGTATGTTGGGTAGACCAGGCACATATGTGTGTGTAAGGTAGACCGGGTGCATATTTGTAAGTCTGACTACAGCCAAACAAGAGCCATCTTCCTGTACTGTACAGTACCAGACCCCAAAAATATTGCACCCCTATTCAACACAAGCACGGTAGGCTTACAACTACTGGCTCACTTCATATGCTGCGGCCTCGGAACCCCAACTGTACAGTAAGTGCCTCTTTTCGTAAGTACAAGTCATACATAAGTTGGATGTTCCAGCCTATGTACTGGAATGTCCAGCGTCAAAGCTTATTCTGCATGTAGCTAGGTTTACTCTTACCTGGAAATGCGCTGTCTGTAATCTTGGATCAGAAATAGAATTATTGTGGCTTTTCTCCCAGGACACACAGGCATAATGACAAATTGAGTTAAAAATAATTTAATTAGTAGGGGTATTCCAGGAGCGCTCAGGCCTAAATATAGCTGTGAATTGTAAATGCAGGTTTTAGGCATTCTCAATGCATTATCCTGTGAGCTACAAAACCCTGTAATTATAAAACCCCTCACACTATATATGTACTGCTCAGCATAATGAAGGGAACATGTAAATCACACATTGGATCTCTGTGAATGAAGTAGTCAAGTTAAAGGGTTATCCAGGGCTTTTTTATGGTGCAAAGAACTGACAGGTAGTTGCTATTGATCAGTATATTAGCAAAATGTAAAACTTGAAGAATCCGTGAATAAGAAAAAGGACAACATAATTGTGGTCACCAACTGCAGAATCATTGCTATTTTTGTGGGTGGTCTTGTTGCCTCTGTAGCGTCACTTTCATATGCTCCAAAGCAGAGAAGATGAATTCAGTTGCTGATGTGACACTACTTGTCAGATTGATATCCCTTACATTTAATTATCTTGGGGTTATATTGTACTGTACTAGTGTCCACTTAAGTTTTTGAGCAGCAGTTGTATATTTGTTTGTCCTTTTACTTTGTATATAAACTTGGGTTGCTGTATACTGACAAAAACTAAACTATAACCCAACTTTTGACCAAGATAAAGCTCAAACTGTATGATCTGAAAAACATCTATACAAGTAAACCTCATATTATTCCATACATGAGATTATATAGATCTATTCAAGCCAGTGTTTAACTTATCTACTGATGTGAAGCTGTACTGTGGGCCCCGTACAAAAACTAAATGACACATATATTCATCGTACAGTGTAAAGACTATGACTTGGCCTTAGAAATTGTCAATTGCGGCTCATACTTGGAGGCTCTCTTGCTGCATATTTGTGTGCAAAATGTGCCTTTACCAATAACTGATTTCTATTCATCAGGGAACACATTTTTTGGTCATGATCTTGAATGAAGAATTCTCTGTATTGTGATGCCCCTGTAGCTCTTGGTGGATGTGTGGATGAATTCTCTGTATTGTGATGCCCCCTGTAGCTCTTGGTGGATGTGTGGATGAATCCTCTGTATTGTGATGCCCCCTGTAGCTCTTGGTGGATTTGCTGTTGAATCCACTTTGTGATGCCCTCTGTAGCTCTTGGTGGAAGTGTGGATGAATTCTCTGTATTGTGATGCCCCCTGTAGCTCTTGGTGGATGTGCTGTTGAATCCTCTGTATTGTGATGCCCCCTGTAGCTCTTGGTGGATTTGCTGTTGAATCCACTTTGTGATGCCCTCTGTAGCTCTTGGTGGATGTGCTGTTGAATCCTCTGTATTGTGATGCCCCCTGTAGCTCTTGATGGATGTGCTGTTCAATCCTCTGAATTGTGATGCCCCCTTTAGCTCTTGGTGGATGTGCTGTTGAATCCACTTTGTGATGCCCTCTGTAGCTCTTGGTGGAAGTGTGGATGAATTCTCTGTATTGTGATGCCCCTTGTAGCTCTTGGTGGATGTGCTGTTGAATCCTCTGTATTGTGATGCCCCCCTAAAGCTCTTCGTGGATGTGCTGTTAAATTCTCTGTATTGTGATGTCCCCTGTAGCTCTTGGTGTATGTGCTGTTGAGTCCTCTGTATTGTGATGCCCTCTGTAGCTCTTGGTGGATGTGCTGTTGAATCCACTTTGTGATGGCCCCTGTAGCTCTTGGTGGAAGTGTGGATGAATCCTCTGTAATGTGATGCCCCCTGTAGCTCTTGGTGGATGTGTGGATGAATTCTCTGTATTGTGATGCCCCCCTGTAGCTCTTGTTGGATGTGTGGATGAATCCTCTGTATTGTGATGCCCCCTGTAGCTCTTGGTGGATGTGTGGATGAATCATCTGTATTGTGATGCCCCCCTGTAGCCCTTGGTGGATGTGTGGATGAATTCTCTGTATTGTGATGTCCCCTGTAGCTCTTGGTGGATGTGTGGATGAATTCTCTGTATTGTGATGCCCCCTGTAGCTCTGGGTGGATGTGTGGATGAATCCTCTGTATTGTGATGTCCCCTGTAGCTCTTGGTGGATGTGTGGATGAATTCTCTGTATTGTGATGCCCCCTGTAGCTCTTGGATGTGTGGATGAATTCTCTGTATTGTGATGACCCCTGTAGCTCTTGGTGGATGTGTGGATGAATTCTCTGTATTGTGATGCCCCCTGTAGCTCTTGATGGATGTGTGGATGAATCCTCTGTATTGTGATGCCCCCTGTAGCTCTTGTTGGATGTGTGGATGAATCCTCTGTATTGTGATGCCCCCTGTAGCTCTTGTTGGATGTGTGGATGAATCCTCTGTATTGTGATGCCCCCTGTAGCTCTTGATGGATGTGTGGATGAATCCTCTGTATTGTGATGCCCCCTGTAGCTCTTGCTGGATGTGTGGATGAATTCTCTGTATTGTGATGCCCCCTGTAGCTCTTGGTGGATGTGCTGTTGAATTCTCTGTATTGTGATGTCCCCTGTAGCTCTTGGTGGACGTGCTGTTGAATCCTCTTTGTGATGCCCCTGTAGCTCTTGGATGTGTGGATGAATTCTCTGTGTTGTGATGCCCCCTGTAGCTCTTGGTGGATGTGTGGATGAATCCTCTGTATTGTGATGCCCCCTGTAGCTCTTGATGGATGTGTGGATGAATCCTCTGTATTGTGATGCCCCCTGTAGCTCTTGATGGATGTGTGGATGAATCCTCTGTATTGTGATGCCCCCTGTAGCTCTTGGTGGATGTGTGGATGAATTCTCTGTGTTGTGATGCCCCCTGTAGCTCTTGGTGGATGTGCTGTTGAATCCTCTGTATTGTGATGCCCCCTGTAGCTCTTGGTGGATGTGTGGATGAATTTTCTGTATTGTGATGCCCCCTGTAGCTCTTGGTGGATGTGTGGATGAATCCTCTGTATTGTGATGCCCCCTGTAGCTCTTGGTGGATGTGTGGATGAATCCTCTGTATTGTGATGCCCCCTGTAGCTCTTGATGGATCTGCTGTTGAATCCTCTGTATTGTGATGTCCCCTGTAGCTCTTGCTGGATGTGTGGATGAATTCTCTCTATTGTGATGCCCCCTGTAGCTCTTTTTGGATGTGTGGATGAATCCTCTGTATTGTGATGTCCCGATGAATTCTCTCTATTGTGATGCCCCCTGTAGCTCTTGCTGGATGTGTGGATGAATTCTCTCTATTGTGATGCCCCCTGTAGCTCTTTTTGGTTGTGTGGATGAATCCTCTGTATTGTGATGCCCCCTGTAGCTCTTGGTGAATGTGTTGAATTCTCTGTATTTTGATGCCCCCCTGTAGCTCTTGGTGGATGTGTGGATGAATCCTCTGTGTTGTGATGCCCCCTGTAGCTATTGGTGGATGTGTGGATGAATTCTCTGTATTGTGATGCCCCCTGTAGCTCTTGGTGGATTTGCTGTTGAATCCACTTTGTAATGCCCTCTGTAGCTCTTTTTGGATGTGCTGTTGAATCCTCTGTATTGTGATGCCCACTGTAGCTCTTGATGGATGTACTGTTGAATCCTCTGTATTGTGATGCCCCCTGTAGCTCTTGGTGGATGTGCTGTTGAATCCACTTTGTGATGCCCCCTGTAGCTCTTGGTGGAAGTGTGGATGAATTCTCTGTATTGTGATGCCCCCTGTAGCTCTTGGTGGATGTGCTGTTGAATCCTCTGTAATGTGATGCCCCCTGTAGCTCTTGATGGATGTACTGTTGAATTCTCTGTATTGTGATGCCCCCTGTAGCTCTTGGTGGATGTGCTGTTGAATCCACTTTGTGATGCCCCCTGTAGCTCTTGGTGGAAGTGTGGATGAATTCTCTGTATTGTGATGCCCCCTGTAGCTCTTGGTGGATGTGCTGTTGAATCCTCTGTAATGTGATGCCCCCTGTAGCTCTTGGTGGATGAATTCTCTGTATTGTGATGCCCCCCTGTAGCTCTTGTTGGATGTGTGGATGAATCCTCTGTATTGTGATGCCCCCTGTAGCTCTTGGTGGATGTGTGGATGAATCCTCTGTATTGTGATGCCCCCCTGTAGCCCTTGGTGGATGTGTGGATGAATTCTCTGTATTGTGATGTCCCCTGTAGCTCTTGGTGGATGTGTGGATGAATTCTCTGTATTGTGATGCCCCCTGTAGCTCTGGGTGGATGTGTGGATGAATCCTCTGTATTGTGATGCCCCCTGTAGATCTTGGTGGATGTGTTGTTGAATTCTCTGTATTGTGATGCCCCCTGTAGCTCTTGGTGGATGTGTGGATGAATTCTCTGTATTGTGATGCCCCCTGTAGCTCTTGGTGGATGTGTGGATGAATTCTCTGTATTGTCATGACCCCTGTAGCTCTTGGTGGATGTGTGGATGAATTCTCTGTATTGTGATGCCCCCTGTAGCTCTTGATGGATGTGTGGATGAATCCTCTGTATTGTGATGCCCCCTGTAGCTCTTGCTGGATGTGTGGATGAATTCTCTGTATTGTGATGCCCCCTGTAGCTCTTGGTGGATGTGCTGTTGAATTCTCTGTATTGTGATGTCCCCTGTAGCTCTTGGTGGATGTGCTGTTGAATCCTCTTTGTGATGCCCCTGTAGCTCTTGGATGTGTGGATGAATTCTCTGTGTTGTGATGCCCCCTGTAGCTCTTGGTGGATGTGTGGATGAATCCTCTGTATTGTGATGCCCCCTGTAGCTCTTGATGGATGTGTGGATGAATCCTCTGTATTGTGATGCCCCCTGTAGCTCTTGGTGGATGTGCTGTTGAATCCTCTGTATTGTGATGCCCCCTGTAGCTCTTGGTGGATGTGTGGATGAATTTTCTGTATTGTGATGCCCCCTGTAGCTCTTGGTGGATGTGTGGATGAATTTTCTGTATTGTGATGCCCCCTGTAGCTCTTGGTGGATGTGTGGATGAATCCTCTGTATTGTGATGCCCCCTGTAGCTCTTGGTGGATGTGTGGATGAATCCTCTGTATTGTGATGCCCCCTGTAGCTCTTGCTGAATGTGTGGATGAATTCTCTCTATTGTGATGCCCCCTGTAGCTCTTTTTGGATGTGTGGATGAATCCTCTGTATTGTGATGTCCCCTGTGGCTCTTGCTGGATGTGTGGATGAATTCTCTCTATTGTGATGCCCCCTGTAGCTCTTGCTGGATGTGAGGATGAATTCTCTCTATTGTGATGCCCCCTGTAGCTCTTTTTGGATGTGTGGATGAATTCTCTGTATTGTGATGTCCCCTGTAGCTCTTTTTGGGTGTGTGGATGAATCCTCTGTATTGTGATGCCCCCTGTAGCTCTTGGTGAATGTGTTGAATTCTCTGTATTTTGATGCCCCCCTGTAGCTCTTGGTGGATGTGTGGATGAATCCTCTGTGTTGTGATGCCCCCTGTAGCTATTGGTGGATGTGTGGATGAATTCTCTGTATTGTGATGCCCCCTGTAGCTCTTGGTGGATTTGCTGTTGAATCCACTTTGTGATGCCCTCTGTAGCTCTTGGTGGATGTGCTGTTGAATCCTCTGTATTGTGATGCCCCCTGTAGCTCTTGGTGGATGTGCTGTTGAATCCACTTTGTGATGCCCCCTGTAGCTCTTGGTGGAAGTGTGGATGAATTCTCTGTATTGTGATGCCCCCTGTATCTCTTGGTGGATGTGCTGTTGAATCCTCTGTATTGTGATGCCCCCTGTAGCTCTTGCTGGATGTGTGGATGAATTCTCTCTATTGTGATGCCCCCTGTAGCTCTTTTTGGATGTGTGGATGAATCCTCTGTATTGTGATGTCCCCTGTAGCTCTTGCTGGATGTGTGGATGAATTCTCTCTATTGTGATGCCCCCTGTAGCTCTTGCTGGATGTGAGGATGAATTCTCTCTATTGTGATGCCCCCTGTAGCTCTTTTTGGATGTGTGGATGAATTCTCTGTATTGTGATGTCCCCTGTAGCTCTTTTTGGATGTTTGGATGAATCCTCTGTATTGTGATGCCCCCTGTAGCTCTTGGTGAATGTGTTGAATTCTCTGTATTTTGATGCCCCCCTGTAGCTCTTGGTGGATGTGTGGATGAATCCTCTGTATTGTGATGCCCCCTGTAGCTCTTGATGGATGTGCTGTTGAATCCTCTGTATTGTGATGCCCCCTGTAGCTCTTGGTGGATGTGCTGTTGAATCCACTTTGTGATGCCCCCTGTAGCTCTTGGTGGAAGTGTGGATGAATTCTCTGTATTGTGATGCCCCCTGTAGCTCTTGGTGGATGTGCTGTTGAATCCTCTGTATTGTGATGCCCCCTGTAGCTCTTGGTGGATGTGCTGTTGAATCCTCTGTATTGTGATGCCCCCCTAAAGCTCTTCGTGGATGTGCTGTTAAATTCTCTGTATTGTGATGCCCCCTGTAGCTCTTCGTGGATGTGCTGTTGAGTCCTCTGTATTGTGATGCCCTCTGTAGCTCTTGGTGGATGTGCTGTTGAATCCACTTTGTGATGGCCCCTGTAGCTCTTGGTGGAAGTGTGGATGAATTCTCTGTATTGTGATGCCCCCTGTAGCTCTTGATGGATGTGTGGATGAATCCTCTGTATTGTGATGCCCCCTGTAGCTCTTGTTGGATGTGTGGATGAATCCTCTGTATTGTGATGCCCCCTGTAGCTCTTGATGGATGTGTGGATGAATTCTCTGTATTGTGATGCCCCCTGTAGCTCTTGATGGATGTGTGGATGAATCCTCTGTATTGTGATGCCCCCTGTAGCTCTTGATGGATGTGTGGATGAATTCTCTGTATTGTGATGCCCCCTGTAGCTCTTGATGGATGTGTGGATGAATTCTCTGTATTGTGATGCCCCCTGTAGCTCTTGATGGATGTCTGGATGAATCCTCTGTATTGTGATGCCCCCCTGTAGCCCTTGGTGGATGTGTGGATGAATCCTCTGTATTGTGATGCCCCCTGTAGCTCTTGGTGGATGTGTGGATGAATCCTCTGTATTGTGATGCCCCCTGTAGCTCTTGCTGGATGTGTGGATGAATTCTCTGTATTGTGATGCCCCCTGTAGCTCTTGGTGGATGTGCTGTTGAATTCTCTTTATTGTGATGCCCCCTGTAGCTCTTGGTGGATGTGCTGTTGAATCCTCTTTGTGATGCCCCTGTAGCTCTTGGATGTGTGGATGAATTCTCTGTATTGTGATGCCCCCTGTAGCTCTTGGTGGATGTGTGGATGAATCCTCTGTATTGTGATGCCCCCTGTAGCTCTTGATGGATGTGTGGATGAATCCTCTGTATTGTGATGCCCCCTGTAGCTCTTGGTGGATGTGCTGTTGAATCCTCTGTATTGTGATGCCCCCTGTAGCTCTTGGTGGATGTGTGGATGAATTTTCTGTATTGTGATGCCCCCTGTAGCTCTTGCTGGATGTGTAGATGAATCCTCTGTATTGTGATGCCCCCTGTAGCTCTTGGTGGATGTGTGGATGAATCCTCTGTATTGTGATGCCCCCTGTAGCTCTTGGTGGATGTGCTTTTGAATCCTCTGTATTGTGATGTCCACTGTAGCTCTTGCTGGATGTGTGGATGAATTCTCTCTATTGTGATGCCCCCTGTAGCTCTTTTTGGATGTGTGGATGAATCCTCTGTATTGTGATGTCCCCTGTAGCTCTTGCTGGATGTGTGGATGAATTCTCTGTATTGTGATGCCCCATGTAGCTCTTGCTGGATGTGTGGATGAATTCTCTCTATTGTGATGCCCCCTGTAGCTCTTTTTGGATGTGTGGATGAATCCTCTGTATTGTGATGCCCCCTGTAGCTCTTGGTGAATGTGTTATGTGTTGTTGAATTCTCTGTATTGTGATGCCCCCCTGTAGCTCTTGGTGGATGTGTGGATGAATTCTCTGTATTGTGATGCCCCCTGTAGCTCTTGGTGGATTTGCTGTTGAATCCACTTTGTGATGCCCTCTGTAGCTCTTGGTGGATGTGCTGTTGAATCCTCTGTATTGTGATGCCCCCTGTAGCTCTTGGTGGATGTGCTGTTGAATCCTCTGTATTGTGATGCCCCCTGTAGCTCTTGGTGGATGTGCTGTTGAATCCTCTGTATTGTGATGCCCCCCTAAAGCTCTTCGTGGATGTGCTGTTAAATTCTCTGTATTGTGATGTCCCCTGTAGCTCTTGGTGTATGTGCTGTTGAGTCCTCTGTATTGTGATGCCCTCTGTAGCTCTTGGTGGATGTGCTGTTGAATCCACTTTGTGATGCCCCCTGTAGCTCTTGGTGGATGTGTGGATGAATTCTCTGTATTGTGATTCCCCCCTGTAGCTCTTGTTGGATGTGTGGATGAATCCTCTGTATTGTGATGCCCCCTGTAGCTCTTGGTGGATGAATCCTCTGTATTGTGATGCCCCCCCTGTAGCCCTTGGTGGATGTGTGGATGAATCCTCTGTATTGTGATGCCCCCTGTAGCTCTTGGTGGATGAATCCTCTGTATTGTGATGCCCCCTGTAGATCTTGGTGGATGTGTTGTTGAATTCTCTGTATTGTGATGCCCCCTGTAGCTCTTGGTGGATGTGTGGATGAATTCTCTGTATTGTGATGACCCCTTTAGCTCTTGATGGATGTGTGGATGAATTCTCTGTATTGTGATGCCCCCTGTAGCTCTTGGTGGATGTGCTGTTGAATCCTCTGTATTGTGATGCCCCCCTAAAGCTCTTCGTGGATGTGCTGTTAAATTCTCTGTATTGTGATGTCCCCTGTAGCTCTTGGTGTATGTGCTGTTGAGTCCTCTGTATTGTGATGCCCTCTGTAGCTCTTGGTGGATGTGCTGTTGAATCCACTTTGTGATGGCCCCTGTAGCTCTTGGTGGAAGTGTGGATGAATTCTCTGTATTGTGATGCCCCCTGTAGCTCTTGGTGGATGTGTGGATGAATTCTCTGTATTGTGATGCCCCCCTGTAGCTCTTGTTGGATGTGTGGATGAATCCTCTGTATTGTGATGCCCCCTGTAGCTCTTGGTGGATGAATCCTCTGTATTGTGATGCCCCCCCTGTAGCCCTTGGTGGATGTGTGGATGAATTCTCTGTATTGTGATGCCCCCCCTGTAGATCTTGGTGGATGTGTGGATGAATCCTCTGTATTGTGATGCCCCCTGTAGATCTTGGTGGATGTGTTGTTGAATTCTCTGTATTGTGATGCCCCCTGTAGCTCTTAGTGGATGTGTGGATGAATTCTCTGTATTGTGATGCCCCCTGTAGCTCTTGGATGTGTGGATGAATTCTCTGTATTGTGATGACCCCTGTAGCTCTTGATGGATGTGTGGATGAATTCTCTGTATTGTGATGCCCCCTGTAGCTCTTGATGGATGTGTGGATGAATCCTCTGTATTGTGATGCCCCCTGTAGCTCTTGGTGGATGTGCTGTTGAATCTTCTGTATTTTGATGTCCCCTGTAGCTCTTGCTGGATGTGTGGATGAATTCTCTGTATTGTGATGCCCCCTGTAGCTCTTGCTGGATGTGAGGATGAATTCTCTCTATTGTGATGCCCCCTGTAGCTCTTTTTGGATGTGTGGATGAATTCTCTGTATTGTGATGTCCCCTGTAGCTCTTTTTGGATGTTTGGATGAATCCTCTGTATTGTGATTCCCCCTGTAGCTCTTGGTGAATGTGTTGAATTCTCTGTATTTTGATGCCCCCCTGTAGCTCTTGGTGGATGTGTGGATGAATCCTCTGTATTGTGATGCCCCCTGTAGCTCTTGATGGATGTGCTGTTGAATCCTCTGTATTGTGATGCCCCCTGTAGCTCTTGGTGGATGTGCTGTTGAATCCACTTTGTGATGCCCCCTGTAGCTCTTGGTGGAAGTGTGGATGAATTCTCTGTATTGTGATGCCCCCTGTAGCTCTTGGTGGATGTGCTGTTGAATCCTCTGTATTGTGATGCCCCCTGTAGCTCTTGGTGGATGTGCTGTTGAATCCTCTGTATTGTGATGCCCCCCTAAAGCTCTTCGTGGATGTGCTGTTAAATTCTCTGTATTGTGATGCCCCCTGTAGCTCTTCGTGGATGTGCTGTTGAGTCCTCTGTATTGTGATGCCCTCTGTAGCTCTTGGTGGATGTGCTGTTGAATCCACTTTGTGATGGCCCCTGTAGCTCTTGGTGGAAGTGTGGATGAATTCTCTGTATTGTGATGCCCCCTGTAGCTCTTGATGGATGTGTGGATGAATCCTCTGTATTGTGATGCCCCCTGTAGCTCTTGTTGGATGTGTGGATGAATCCTCTGTATTGTGATGCCCCCTGTAGCTCTTGATGGATGTGTGGATGAATTCTCTGTATTGTGATGCCCCCTGTAGCTCTTGCTGGATGTGTGGATGAATTCTCTGTATTGGGATGCCCCCTGTAGCTCTTGCTGGATGTGTGGATGAATTCTCTGTATTGGGATGCCCCCTGTAGCTCTTGGTGGATGTGCTGTTGAATCCTCTGTATTGTGATGCCCCCTGTAGCTCTTGGTGGATGTGTGGATGAATCCTCTGTATTGTGATGCCCCTGTAGCTCTTGGTGGATGTGCTGTTGAATCCTCTATTGTGATGCCCCCTGTAGCTCTTGGTGGATGTGCTGTTGAATCCTCTGTATTGTGATGCCCCCTGTAGCTCTTGGTGGATGTGTGGATGAATTTTCTGTATTGTGATGCCCCCTATAGCTCTTGGTGGATGTGTGGTTGAATCCTCTGTATTGTGATGCCCCCTGTAGCACTTGGTGAATGTGTGGATGAATCCTCTGTATTGTGATGCCCCCTGTAGCTCTTGGTGCATGTGCTGTTGAATCCTCTGTATTGTGATGTCCCCTGTAGCTCTTGCTGGATGTGTGGATGAATTCTCTCTATTCTGATGCCCCCTGTAGTTCTTTTTGGATGTGTGGATGAATCCTCTGTATTGTGATGTCCCCTGTAGCTCTTGCTGGATGTGTGGATGAATTCTCTCTATTGTGATGCCCCCTGTAGCTCTTGGTGGATGTGTGGATGAATTTTCTGTATTGTGATGCCCCCTGTAGCTCTTGGTGGATGTGTGGATTAATCCTTTGTATTGTGATGCCCCCTGTAGCTCTTGGTGGATGTGTGGATGAATCCTCTGTATTGTGATGCCCCCTGTAGCTCTTGCTGGATGTGTGGATGAATTCTCTGTGTTGTGATGCCCCCTGTAGCTCTTGGTGGATGTGTGGATGAATTCTCTGTATTGTGATGCCCCCTGTAGCTCTTGGATGTGTGGATGAATTCTCTGTATTGTGATGACCCCTGTAGCTCTTGGTGGATGTGTGGATGAATTCTCTGTATTGTGATGACCCCTGTAGCTCTTGGTGGATGTGTGGATGAATCCTCTGTATTGTGATGACCCCTGTAGCTCTTGTTGGATGTGTGGATGAATTCTCTGTATTGTGATGCCCCCTGTAGCTCTTGATGGATGTGTGCATGAATCCTCTGTATTGTGATGCCCCCTGTAGCTCTTGGTGGATGTGTGGATTAATTCTCTGTATTGTGATGCCCCCTGTAGCTCTTTTTGGATGTGTGGATGAATCCTCTGTATTGTGATGCCCCCTGTAGCTCTTGGTGAATGTGTTGGTGAATTCTCTGTATTGTGATGCCCCCTGTAGCTCTTGATGGATGTGTGCATGAATCCTCTGTATTGTGATGCCCCCTGTAGCTCTTGGTGGATGTGTGGATTAATTCTCTGTATTGTGATGCCCCCCCTGTAGCTCTTTTTGGATGTGTGGATGAATCCTCTGTATTGTGATGCCCCCTGTAGCTCTTGGTGAATGTGTTGGTGAATTCTCTGTATTGTGATGCCCCCCTGTAGCTCTTGGTGGATGTGTGGATGAATCCTCTGTGTTGTGATGCCCCCTGTAGCTATTGGTGGATGTGTGGATGAATCCTCTGTATTGTGATGCCCCCTGTAGCTCTTATTGGATGTGTGGATGAATCCTCTGTATTGTGATGACCCCTGTAGCTCTTGTTGGATGTGTGGATGAATTCTCTGTATTGTGATGCCCCCTGTAGCTCTTGATGGATGTGTGCATGAATCCTCTGTATTGTGATGCCCCCTGTAGCTCTTGGTGGATGTGTGGATTAATTCTCTGTATTGTGATGCCCCCTGTAGCTCTTTTTGGATGTGTGGATGAATCCTCTGTATTGTGATGCCCCCTGTAGCTCTTGGTGAATGTGTTGGTGAATTCTCTGTATTGTGATGCCCCCTGTAGCTCTTGATGGATGTGTGCATGAATCCTCTGTATTGTGATGCCCCCTGTAGCTCTTGGTGGATGTGTGGATTAATTCTCTGTATTGTGATGCCCCCCCTGTAGCTCTTTTTGGATGTGTGGATGAATCCTCTGTATTGTGATGCCCCCTGTAGCTCTTGGTGAATGTGTTGGTGAATTCTCTGTATTGTGATGCCCCCCTGTAGCTCTTGGTGGATGTGTGGATGAATCCTCTGTGTTGTGATGCCCCCTGTAGCTATTGGTGGATGTGTGGATGAATCCTCTGTATTGTGATGCCCCCTGTAGCTCTTATTGGATGTGTGGATGAATCCTCTGTATTGTGATGCCCCCTGTAGCTCTTGGTGGATGTGTGGATGAATCCTCTGTATTGTGATGCCCCCTGTAGCTCTTGGTGGATGTGTGGATGAATCCTCTGTATTGTGATGCCCCCTGTAGCTCTTGGTGGATATGTGGATGAATCCTCTGTATTGTGATGCCCCCTGTAGCTCTTGATGGATGTGCTGTTGAATCCTCTGTATTGTGATGCCCCCTGTAGCTATTGGTGGATGTGTGGATGAATCCTCTGTATTGTGGTGCCCCCTGTAGCTCTGGGTGGATGTGTGGATGAATCCTCTGTATTGAGATTCCCCCTGTAGCTATTGGTGGATGTGGTGTTGAATCCTCTGTATTGTGATGCCCCTGTAGCTGGACAGCTCTGACTCTGCCATTGATCATGTGTTGTTTTGCTGGGTGGGGTGAAAGCATGCAGTTCTAATTTTGGATGATTAGCATCTCAGCACTGTATGTGTTGAATGGACATGATGTACAAACAGGCTGCTCTCTCAACAGAAATCCCTGTCTGTCATGTAATTGAATTATTGTAAGTAGGGCCTGACGAAAAATCAACTTTTTCAGTTGTCCATTACCGTAGTTATTAATCTGATGTTCTTTTTGGACATTGTGCAGAAATTAAAGAAATGTTGAAAAAGGAGGGCACCACCGCAATTGAGGAGGATCGCCTGTGTTATGCCCAATTTTAATTCAGAAACCCACAGAGAAAAGGCATAAAATGTCATAATGATCACTCAAAAGGATATATAAAATTGTTACTCTTTATTGACCTACATAATATAATATTAAAACCAGAAACCCACGCAAAAATAGGCCCATAATGGGGCAATCAACCCTGTCCAACTCCTTCTATCCCTGGTGTAGTGTACATCCAAGTCACCGCAACCAATTGAGTAAATTATGTTTGAAATAAACGCAGTAAAACAAGGCAAAAAAAAGCTTCAAGCCCACATAATCCAGACCATTGATAGTGTAGACAATCAATTGTACATGTTGATGTCTAATACCCCACCTGAGGAGACCATGTATAGACCAAATCCAACCGATTTGGCCCCATAAAAATACTAAGACAGAGGGGGTCCCCCCCCCCCGTGATAAACAATGATGGTAAAGAAATAAGTAAACAAGGGGGTAAAGCAATGTAATGAACGCTCCCTATAGGGTACAGGCAGCCCAATAATATCTGGAGGTTCAAAGTGCGTTAACAACCCATACAACAAAATGATAATATCTGTACACCAGGGATGCGCATAGAATTATTGCCATTTCAGCATTTCCTGGCTGAGACGGGGTTCACTCTGTCCATTCTCCACCATTAGATGTAAAGCTATGGAAAGTGGAGTATGCGGTTTCTGTAACTTACATTGGAATGAAAGGTGAACGGCCGAGCCGCTCAGTCTCTAGTTGTCGTAGTCTGGGCGACATTATCCCAGTCTCCATCATGAAAGACTGAGATTGGAATAACCCTTAAAGGTGTTGGGTCTTATCTTGTTAAATGTGTAAATTGCATTGTGGCTCTAAATAATAGGCAAATTTGCAATTTACTGCCTAATTCTTATCATAATTCACTTCAGTTTTATAGTTTTGCAGCTTTCCGATGCATCCGAGATGGCCGGTCTCCTAGGTAAGGAATGTGCACTCCAAGCGCTGCACTAAACCTGGATCCAGCCGCATCAGTCCCCCTACACTCTCCCAATGTTGCAGAGGCAATGAGGCCAGCGACACGATCATGTCGCTGCTTCATACTGTCAATCCTCAGGAGCGAACTTCCCCCTCGCGACACCCAGGAAGTGCGGAGGCAAAGGAGAGCTGCGCTGGTCAACAAAACATGAGTGACCATTTGTGGTCTCTGCATAAATCATTGCACCAAGGACCAACTTTCAAACATGTTCCTCAGATGTTGCCGTTTTTTACATGACCAATGAGACGGACCTGACTTCCTGTTCTGTAGAGATCACTTTTCAGTAGTCATGTAATTGTCACAGTAAAAGGTGTTATCTGTAATCGTGTAATAAAGCTGGATGCAAATTATGCCTAATCCACCATTGACAATGGGTAATGAGAACAGTCATTTCCCCAGTAGAAAACAAAGCACATTGGACAAACGCAATTAGAAAGGTTGACATTTCATTAAAATGACACTCCATTTTAGCGTTCATCAGCTCATGTCATGGGCCCCGATTCATCAACACCGACAAGATAATTGCCGGTGTTGATGAGTGGGCGTCTTGGAGTCAGATGCTCCTGATTCATTAAGATATGCCTGTTAGGAGTATCTGACAAGTGATATGCACCACCGTGCGTCATTCCAGAAAACTTACTCCAGTCAGGGACTGTAGTAAGATTTCTGGCGTTAAGGAACACTACAACTCATCAAGCATTAGAGGAGCTGTGACGTCGCACTCCCCGTACATCTTCACCCATTTTGACGGAGCTTGGAGAAACTGGTGTAAAAACTCCGAAAGTCACAACATTTTGGCTCAACTTACAAGTTGCTTAAAATTTTTTCGACAGAACTGTGGCAACATTGCTGTGATGAATCGGGGCCATAGTCTTTTCCTGTCTCTGCTAGACATAAGCTTGGTAGAGATTTCATTGAACGCGCCGCGCTCTGCTAGTAATGTTTGAGGAATACAAACTACAACAATGTCAGGAAGGAATTCACTGCGGTTTCTGGAATAATGCTTTGCAATCTCTAATGTGTTCAAGTTGTTTCAATATCCAGTTGCCTGAACTGTGGCTTAAAGGTCAGACATCTGAGGGTGGTCTTCCCGTCAAGGCGTTTTTGCAGCTTCTGTGCTTTCCATACTTGTCTCAACACTCTCTGGGTGCAATTGTAGAACA
Source organism: Dendrobates tinctorius (assembly GCF_039654945.1). Classification (NCBI taxonomy): domain Eukaryota; kingdom Metazoa; phylum Chordata; class Amphibia; order Anura; family Dendrobatidae; genus Dendrobates; species Dendrobates tinctorius. The sequence continues at coordinate 2,089,796 of NW_027361834.1, read as the reverse complement.
AATCTGTTGGTGTGAAAATGTATTTTTGCAGCTCGGTGTGTTCTGTTTTCCACACTTGAAAGCCTATTCTTCTGCAGCAATTCAGTCAACATGAATTGTAATTACTGTAACCTGAAAAAGCATTTACAGGTAAAACTTAAAGGGACCCTGTCTGCAGCTTTTACCCCCTTAAAGGGAATCTGTAACCCCTTTTTTTTTGCCTATCAGCTGCCGGCACCGCCATCAGGGGCTTATCTACAGCTTTCTGTAATGCTGTAGATAAGCCCCCAGTGTAACCTGAAAGATAAGAAAAAAGTTAGATTATACTCACCCTGGCATCCGGTCTTGGTCCGATGGGTGTTGCGGTCCGGCGCCTCCCATCTTCTAACAGTGACGGCCTCTTCTTTGCTGCCTGTCGTGGCTCCTGCGCAGGCGCATTGCTCTGCCATGTTGAGGGCAGAGCAGAGTCCTGCAGTGCTCAGGCGTCGGGAGAGGTCCGGCGCCAGCGCACTGCAGTATTCTGCTCTGCCCTCAACAGAGCAGAGCAGTGCGCCTGCGCAGTAGCCACAACAGGCAGCAAAGAAGAGGCTGTCACCAATAGAAGAAGGGAGGAGCCGGACCGCAACACCCATCGGACCAAGACCGCCCGCTGGGAGTATAGTCTAACTCCTTTTTCCTTTCTTTCAGGCTACATGGGGGGGGGGGGGGGGGGGGAGAGAAACAATCGGTGGGAAAAGTATAATAGAAACAAGTCACCACTTCTGGTTTGGGTTTACAAATACTGATTGTGTGAAGGTGGCCTTATAGTTTACTACTTGCCTAGGTTACCAGCCACTGCTGCAGTCTTGTCGTTAGTGGCCGGTATTGTAGACAAAAGGAGTTAAGAACTTGCAAGCTCTTTAGGAGAAAACATATAAGTTCTTCTCTTAATCTGCCTGGATTGCTTGATCTTAGTGCCCCTGTGCTCCCCCCCCCCCCCCCCAATGCTGCAGAACCACAGCGTCCTTAGCTTGCAGCATTGTGGAGGGTGCACAGTTCACATTGACCCCTGCACTGCCAGCAAGCAGTGAGCCATGAGGCTGAGGAGCGGTGTGCTCTTGAAGATTATACCTGAGACAATCCCTTTATAATCAGCACATCTCTAGGGAAAGTCGAACAAATATCTTTGCTGGCTTGTGCTTATTTTATTTCAGGCAAGGTCCACCAGGTTGGGATGAGGTCTGCTCTTTTATTTGCTCCTTTCAAAGCAGGGGAAAATAAAGAAAGCGTATCAGAAATATTTAATGGGAAAATTAAAAAAATAAAGTAAAATAAAAAAATTAATACTAATAAACTGTGATGCAGATGTACTGGCATTCTACACAAAACGTTAGCACTACCGTTTTACATAGAACACTGAAGTGTGAGGGAGTTCTGCGGAGTTCTTGCTCTTTGCAATCGCTATGATTCTTGTCATTAAAGAGAAAACAAAATCCTGAAAAGTTCTGGAACACAAGCCGCCTTTGTTGCGGGACTGTATTTCTGAGCTAAAGCAGATTGTGCTGGAAATAATAATCTACCTGCTGCTTCAGCTTTTTTGTTTCAGCAGCGCACAAGTGCTTTCTAAATAAAGACTTGGTTTCTCTGTATCGTACTGAACAAAGGCCCACGGGGGCGCCGGTAAATATTTGTTTCACTTGTTGATGTAGTCACGATTCATGAACTGATTCTAGCCATGGTTTTAATGAAGTCATTGAGTTGGTTCCCATTTATCATCCCGGCAGAGGTTTATCCCGTGGATGAGCACCTTTGTTCGCCCAGCTGTATTTTTCACTAGAGGCGCTCTGGATGAGGCAGAATCTTCACACTTAGAAATGCGGGAACTAAAATAAAGAATGGCAATCAGTCTTAAAAGATCTCTAACCTCAAAGTAGTGAGGTAATTGTTTTACTGTTAACCTTGATGCCATGAGCTCACTTATGGGACCCATAGAGTACGTTTGCTTGTTTTCCTACAGATAGTGGCATGTTTACCGTATGCCACCCATACAAATCAAAAGAGCAACACTATATATATATATATATATATATATATATATATATATATATATATATATATATATATATATATATATATTTTGTTACTACTAGATGCATTTTATCCAAGAAAAACTTAACACCTGTACTATTCTGATACTGTAAAGGGGATGGAGTAAGCCATAAACCACCAAAAAGTAGTATAAATAAGACAAGTTTAATTAGAATGTTACATTAAAACCATACTAAACAAAAAGTGCATGACAACAATTAAAAAACTGTGGAGGAGACATGGAGGTTAGGCAAGGAGAGGGTAGAGGTCCAATAAGACATGGGAAGGCAGAACCAAAAAGTCACTAAGGCCTCTTTCACACATCAGTTTTTTGCCTTCAGGCGCGATCCGGCTTTTTTTTTGGAAAAAACGGATCCGGCAAAATGCAATGCCGGATCCGGTTTTTCCCCATTGACTTGCATTAGCGCCGGATCGCGCCGGATGGCATTGCGTTTCATCCGTTTTTTGCCGGATCCGGCAACTTGTCTCATTCCGGCGTCTTGAAAAAACGTCTACTGTAACGTTTTTTGTCTCCGGCGAAAAAGCCGGAAGCGCCGGATCCGGCGCTTCCAGCTTTTTGCTACAATGAAAGTCTATGGGCGCCGGAATGCGCCGGATCCAGAAAAAGACGGATCCAGCAACCGGATCCGGTTTTTTTAAGTCTGCGCATGCTCAGATCCAATTGGCCAGCCGCCAGGAACAGAGACGGATCCAGCAAAAAAACGGATCCGTTTCTACAGTTTTCCAAAATTTATGCCGGATCCGTTTTTTCTAAAAAAAGCCGGATCCTGCCTGACGGCAAAAAACTGATGTGTGAAAGTAGCCTAAGACCTATATATAGACAGCACCAAGTAACTAGAAGTACACCTAGTTATAGCATGCACCATGTGCACCAGCAGTACAAGCTGCCATAAGAGATCACTTCTGCTTACCTATAATAAGTCTGGACTGCTAGTAGCCCCCCTTGCGGTCCCTGATGCGCATTTCGCATACCTGCTTTATCGAGGGGGTACCTGCTTCCAACAGGTGACGCTAATACCTTAATTGGGAAGCTGCTTGGCACAGTTTGAGGAAGTATTTGGCCTTGTTCTCACGTAGCATAACATAATGCATGTTTTTCCTGCTGCATTTTTTTCATGTGAAACTCTACTGCCTTTAACAGTTTGAGAAAAAAGTGTATGTGATTTCATGAAAACTCAGGCCTCACTGTAATTAAAAGATGCTGGGCAACCTTTTGCAGTTTTTTTTTGAGCATTTTTTTTTCATAAACTTTTGTAGGGGTGGCTTTAAAAAATGCATATAAAATTGTGAATGCATTATTGTACATTTTGACCTGCGCAAAATACCCCCACTATTTTGGCATGTGTGAACATGGCCTATGACTGTGTACAGTCTATTAACAATTCAGCTTGGGCTTCCCCTGCGGCATCACACCATACGTCAGTGCCGCTGGTATTCAGCGCACAGCCCTCAAGGTGAGGAGGTGGATCTGTAATGGACGTCCTTGGTGCCGACTTATCATGCACAAGTGTAGTGAAGAGCAATCATGTTACCATAAACTTTCAATGTACCGTAAATATGGCGCCGATTAGTCAAGCAAGAAAATTCTTGTTTGTCAGGTTCTCGGCAGTGCGAGTCATGTTTACAAAGCACAATGTGCTGCCGAGAATGATGGACTTTTGTGCAGCAAGATCTATTACAGATCATTCAGCGCTCATCCGAAGAGCAAGTCCACCTGTTTAAATCGGCTACTAAATATCTACTGACTGGTATATTTTCAGTCGGTGGTCATTTAGTGCCCCCGATCAGTCAGTATAAGCAGGCCTTTACTCTCTGTGGACATTGCTGAACATTGATTCACTTTAAAATACCCTCACCTCCGCCATTATTTGGGAATTGTGTCTATAGTAGATTTTAATGTTTGTTGTTGTCTTTGGGATCCTGCTAGTAGTAAGAGAAAATGTTATTCCTTAGTGTGTAACTGTGTAACCTTTTTTTTTTTTTTTTTTTTTTTTTTTATTGCTTATGTTTGCCCTGCTTAGTAAGGGGTTGTTGGACATCCTCCTTCATTACTGATAAACGTGCATCCGGATGGATCGGACATATCTGCGCTTTACGCCAGGCTAATACTATTAATATAGCGCGCTCGGCCCGTGCATCCTATTAATACAGCGAGCTCAGCCCTCTGCCTCCTATTAATACAGCGAGCTCGGCCCTCTGCATCCTATTAATACAGCGAGCTCGGCCCTCTGCATCCTATTAATACAGCGAGCTCGGCCCTCTGCGTCCTATTAATACAGCGAGCTCGGCCCTCTGCGTCCTATTAATACAGCGAGCTCGGCCCTCTGCGTCCTATTAATACAGCGAGCTCGGCCCTCTGCGTCCTATTAATACAGCGAGCTCGGCCCTCTGCGTCCTATTAATACAGCGAGCTCGGCCCTCTGCGTCCTATTAATACAGCGAGCTCGGCCCTCTGCGTCCTATTAATACAGCGAGCTCGGCCCTCTGCGTCCTATTAATACAGCGATCAGTTTACTCGTACTCCGAGCTCATGTCTTTTCTTACTCCAAGAAGCACCAACCATGTCCTGTTGTCATTGTCAGGCCCAGACCATCCATAACATCAAGTGGTGAATCTCATTGTGTCCCGTATGAGGTGTGTGTGGCTGGCTGGTCTGCCCCGGCTGGATGTTTGGGTAGTCCTCCACACTGCGTGCACAGGCAGTCTGTGTGAACACGTCCTTATAGCTGATCCAGATAAGCATCAGCTGCTGACTCCGTCTTCTTGACTCATCTGTCTTTCATTATTGCACTCCTAACTTGGAGCCAGTTTTGCACAGGCGTAGTGCAGCTTGTGATCCTGTATTGCAGCCTCAGGGCCCGACCTCACCACTTGTCTAATAACCCAAACACAGAACATCATATCACATATTACGCTAAAGTGGCCTAAGGCACAATGGCTGAACTCACATACCGTGATCGTACTGCAGATGTTTTCTGGGTTTTTTTTGTTTTTTTTTTGTGTTTTTTTTTCACAACATATCAGCATTGCGTAAATTCTGCCTAAGGACTTTGAATCATTATTTATTTTTGTTGAAAAATTTAGCAAAATACAATTACGTTTCTACATGATGGTTTGTGGTTGAAAAAACTTTGCATCCAAAAACTTATCCAGTGCCACAATATCTGCAGCATAAACTGACATAGATTTGCAATAAAATTGACCCTGAGAGTCAGTGAGATATTTGACATTCCAAAAGTTGCTAAAATGGATTAAGATGGAGCAGAAAATTCTGTTTTGTCTGTACCTGATTCACGTTTTCATGCAGGAGTGTGAATAAGTCTGATATATTTGTATTTAGTACGTTTGTGCCCAAATCCTCACCGCGCACTGCTATGTGGCTATACTTTGTTTTAAGGGAACGGTTTATCAAGAAAAAGATGAAATGCTAGATGAAAGGTTAGATATCTAGTAGCAAACCACTGACAATTGGTAAAACAATTCTAAGCATATTGAGTTACATTCCTCCCTAGAGTCACTATTTACCATTTATACCTGACAACGAGTATTAGGCTACTTTCACACATCAGTTTTTTGCCGTCAGGCAGGATCCGGCTTTTTTTTAGAAAAAACGGATCCGGCATAAATTTTGGAGAACTGTAGAAACGGATCCGTTTTTTTGCTGGATCCGTCTCTGTTCCTGGCGGCTGGCCAATTGGATCTGAGCATGCGCAGACTTAAAAAAAACGGATCCGGTTGCTGGATCCGTCTTTTTCTGGATCCGGCGCATTCCGGCGCCCATAGACTTTCATTGTAGCAAAAAGCTGGAAGCGCCGGATCCGGCACTTCCGGCTTTTTCGCCGGAGACAAAAAACGTTACAGTAGACGTTTTTTCAAGACGCCGGAATGAGACAAGTTGCCGGATCCGTCAAAAAACGGATGAAACGCAATGCCATCCGGCGCGATCCGGCGCTAATGCAAGTCAATGGGGAAAAACCGGATCCGGCATTGCATTTTGCCGGATCCGTTTTTTCCAAAAAAAGCCGGATCGCGCCTGAAGGCAAAAAACTCATGTGTGAAAGAGGCCTTAACTACACATAATATATCAGAAACAGTCTTTAAAGAAGTTGTCCACTACTCTTTATATTTATTTATTTTTGTTTATTCATTTTCCTCGCTTATATAGCGCCATTAATTCCACAGTCCTTTGGACATTATCGTCACTGTCCCCATCGGGGCTCACAATCTTGAATCCCTATCAGTATGTCTTTGGAATGTGTGAGGAAATCGGAGAACCTGGAGGAAACCCACGCAAACATGGGGAGAACATACAAACTCCTTGCAGATGTTCTCCTTGGTGGGATTTGTACCCAGGACGCCAGTGCTGCAATGCTAGCCACTGAGCCACCGTGCTGCCCTGTAGTTATGGTGAATTGTTAATATAACTCATCAATAACAGATTGTGGGGATGCAACTCCTGGCACTCACATGGGTCAACTGTTACCAGATCAGGGTGGTAGACAAAACTTATCAGTTGTGGAGCAGAACAGCACAACGCCAACAACTGTATAAGTACGGAAGACCACTGCAAGTCATTCAGATAGGTGGCTGGTGTGCAGTACCTGGCCGCAGCCACTATACAATTGACAGAGCTCCGCGACTGATCACATCCTGCTGGCATCGGTGCAGGTGCCGGGGGTCCCACCACAACCAATCTGACATTTATGACCTAAGAGGGGAGGGTTCCTTGCACATCTTGACCGATCCCAAACAGTGCCTCTTAAATATGCAGCAGGCTCTATAGAAGAATATTCAGAATCGAGAGTCCTCAGTGGTTGATAACTTTTTAATGGCTAACTGAAAAGATGGTAACATATTGCAAGCTTTCGAGGCTACGCAGGTCTCTTCATCAGGCTAGACCAATACAAAATCTGAAGAATCACATATTTATACACAAGACAGCACAGAAATAACTCAATAGATAAGACAAGTGATGTGAAGCGGAATAGTCATTATGGGAGAGGGATAAGCATAAATATTGGAGCAGTTCATAGATAAGCAGTGTGAAGGTTTTTTTGCCCTCTGACTGACTGCTGGTCTGGTTCTGTGTTGTGATGACCCCAAAAGGTCTGAGGAGCAAATTCCTTAATTGATGTAAAAAGGCATAAATCCATGCGACACATTTATACTTGCACTGAATGTATTGAAAGTTTTCATAAATTTGTACTCAGAGATTCTTCTGTCTCTCTGAGACTTGAAGTTACCTTTTAATACAAGTAATTTAATGTCCATCATGCTATGGCAGGGATACAAAAATGTTTTGCCACAGGTAGATCCATTCTTTTTTCTCCTATTGTTTGATGATGAGAATTCATCCTTGTTCTCAGTTTTTGCCCGGTCTCCCCCACATACAGACCCCCAGTAGTACATTTAGTACAAATAATTAAGTACACCACATTAGATGTGATGCAGCTGAAAGTACCTGGGATCTTGTAGTCCTGATGTGAGTTGGGGATCTTTAGCTTGTCCGTGGTCATTATGCAGGCTCTATAGTCACCACCAGGATGGATGCCAGATCCTGAGACACTCATGTCTCAATTTGCAGCAGAAGCGACAATCCCCCTTCCATAAATCTTATTTTATCAAGACTACTTGTTTGCTTATTTTTCATCTCCTACTAGTGTCATGATTGTACTTCCTAAAACGTTCCCCAAATGAATGAAATATTCCAGAGTGAATTTGCACAAGCTTTTATGTATATACAGTTTAATAACATATTTTTTTTTTTTTTGCATTTTATGTTAATTATGTCTCACTTTTTTTCCTTTAGGATAATGAAAAAAGAACACCTCTCCACGCAGCTGCCTACCTAGGAGATGCTGAAATAATAGAGCTCCTTATTTTATCTGGTATGTGCTGTAGTTTCTGCACGAGAGTACATATTGTACAGTCCCCTATATACCATTTGTATCTAGCCAGTTGATGCTTGAACTAGACACGCTGGATTGTGCATTTGTCCAACGCCTGTATCCCGAGAGAGAGACCTAGCATGTAGCATTCCCATATCTCGCCCAGACAGTCTCATGTTCTGATGCCATAGAAAGTGATAGCTTGCAAAATTACGGCTGCTTGTGCATTGCCTCTGTTGTCTTTGGGATTTAATGATGGATTGTAGCTGCTGAAATTCTACACATTGTACCTTGTTAGTGGTACATTTTGTTGCGTTTTTAAAAATATCAGAATTTTGCAATTTTCAAACTTTCAATTTTTATATCCCTAAACCATTTCATAATGCTGTAAAAAAAAAATAATAATTTAGAAATTACTTTTTCCATATGTCTACTTTACATCAGCATTTTTGGAAGAAAAAAAAAAAAAAAAAAAATATATATATATATATATATATATATATATATATATATATATATATATATATATATATATATATATATATATACACTCACTGGCCACTTTATTAGGTACACCTGTCCAACTGTGTGTTAAGACTTAATTTCTAATCAGCCAATCACATGGCGGCAACTCAGTGCATTTAGGCGTGTAGACATGGTCAAGACAATCTCCTGCAGTTCAAACCGAGCATCAGTATGGGGAAGAAAGGTGATTTGAGTGCCTTTGAACGTGGCATGATTGTTGGTGCCAGAAGGGCTGGTCTGAGAATTTCAGAAACTGCTGATCTACTGGGAATTTTCAAGCACAACCATCTGTAGGGTTTAAAGAGAATGGTCCGAAAAAGAAAAAAAATCCAGTGAGCGGCAGTTCTGTGGCCGGAAATGCCATGTTGATGCCAGAGGTCAGAGGAGAATGGGCAGACTGGTTCGAGCTGATAGAAAGGCAACAGTGACTCAAATTGCCACCCGTTACAACCAAGGTAGGCAGAAGAGCATCTGTGAACGCACAGTGCGTCGAACTTTGAGGCAGATGGGCTACAGCAGCAGAAGACCACACTGGGTACCACTCCTCTCAGCTAAGAACAGGAAACTGAGGCTACAATTTGCACAAGCTCATCGAAATTGGACAGTAGAAGATTGGAAAAACGTTGCCTGGTCTGATGAGTCTCGATTTCTGCTGCGACATTCGGATGGTAGGGTCAGAATTTGGCGTAAACAACATGAAAGCATGGATCCATCCTGCCTTGTATCAACGGTTCAGGCTGGTGGTGGTGGTGTCATGGTGTGGGGAATTTTTTCTGGGCACTCTTTGGGCCCCTTGGTACCAATTGAGCATCGTTGCAACGCCACAGCCTACCTGAGTATTGTTGCTGACCATGTCCATCCCTTTATGACCACAATGTACCCAACATCTGATGGCTACTTTCCGCAGGATAATGCGCCATGTCATAAAGCTCGAATCATCTCAGATTGGTTTCTTGAACATGACAATGAGTTTACTGTACTCAAATGGCCTCCTCAGTCACCAGATCTCAATCCAATAGAGCATCTTTGGGATGTGGTGGAACGGGAGATTCGCATCAGGGATGTGCAGCCGACAAATCTGCGCCAACTGTGTGATGCCATCATGTCAATATGGTCCAAAATCTCTGAGGAATGCTTCCAGCACCTTGTTGAATCTCTGCCACGAAGAATTGAGGCAGTTCTGAAGGCAAAAGGGGGTCCAACCCCTTACTAGCATGGTGTACCTAATAAAGTGGCCAGTGAGTGTATATGTGTGTGACACCTCATTTTACAAACTATACCCCCCAACAAATTCATCTAGGGGTGCAGTGAGCATGTTGACATCACATGTGCCTCACAGATATTTATACCAATAATGTGTTGAAGACAGAATAAATACATTTTTGCCACAAAAAGTTTGTTTTAGCCCCACACGGGATAATGGGTAAAAATGGCACCAAAATTTGTTCCTCATGTGGTACAAGTGATAAAACCACTTTATTCTTCGGGTCGGTGCGATTACAGCAATACCAGATTTATATTGTTTGTTCTGTTTGGCTGCTGTCACACACTAAAAGATGTTTTTTTTTTTTTTTGTTTGTTTTTTTGTTTGCAAAGTTTTTGCATCACCATATTTTTAAGAGCTATAATTCTTCTTTATTTGTGCCAACAGTCATGTTAGGGCTTGTTTTTTGAGGGATGAGTTGGCTTTTTTATTGGTACCATTTTTGGTGTCACAATGTTTTTTTATTTTTGTTTTTACATAAATATATGTATTTATTTGATAAATATATATATTTTTGCAATTTATTTATTTTTTAACTGTGTCAATGGGACATCAACTTTCAATGTCCTGATGCGTTTGCATTGCAGGGCATTAGATCAGCATCTCTCACAGGGAGGAGGCGTGTCAGCTCCTGCTTTGAGCTGAAGCTTGCAGGCCACCGTACCTGGGTGACCCTGTGGCCTTCTTTTGGCCCGGGGTCATCATGGAGACCATCAGAACAACGTGATCACAATGGCTTTGCGCTGGTTGGAGCAGCGAGGGATCTCTCCCTCCCTTTGCCATGCACTTTGATGTCTGTCACTATTGACATCAGCTTCAGAAGGGTTAAACACCCGAGATCGGCGCTAGCGCCAATCATGGGTGTTGCTGCAGGGTTTCAGCTGTCCTATAGCACTGACACCCACTTTCAATCTCATCTGCACTCGGAGTGAGCTTGCGTGATGGTCATGTATGACGGTTTGTAGTAACGCACCTTTCGCAGTGCTGTACATGTATGGCGAAAGTTGTGAAGGGGTTAAAATTGTTATCCCACAAAGTGTGAAGGTTAGGGTTAACGGGGGTTGTTCATGATTAGACAAACATGGCTTCAGTCTTTTATGGACAGTGGAACCCTGACCATGGGTCGTGTACGTGGTCAGAGATGGTGCTCTTTCTGGAATAAAGCTGCCATATTTTTCTAGTCTTGGACAGCCCTTCTAAAAGGGTTGAACGCTTTATTTCAGCAGTCATTTTCTCTCGAGCAGAGCTATGAGGAAGGCTGCACTAACCAGTGCAGGAGGAGAACCTGTAATGCCTATATTTCAAGAAGGGCCACAAAATAGTGTCCCCCCAACACATTTGTTCCAAAAAAAGTGGACATCCCCTTTCGTGTCTTTCACTTCCTGTACATGAAAGAGCAGGATGATTGTGATCTTGCAGGCCTTTTCGGTAATGCACATTTTCCCCCGTTGCTATGAGGAGAGGAATATACAGACACTACAGCTGAGATCACAAATAATAACAGGCAGGGAAATGATTAATCTCACAAAAAGAATCATCAGTGATCCCATGCTGTCATGTCTGTATACTCTCTTCTGCGTCCTCTCCTACCCAGGAGCTGTGGTATGATCAGACCATATCCCTGCATGATCACACACAGCCATAACACAGTACACAGCAGGGGCACATTTATCAGATTATCTCAGCACAGGAACATTTTTCTTTAAACAAATTGATTTGTAGAAGTTATTATTCCAAGATTTATTGCTTAAAAGCAACTTTGTTTTTGGGACAACCCCTTTAATGAATAGGTGAGGCAATATATAGTGAGATTACCTACAGTAATACATAAAAGCTGGTGTATTACTGTAGGTAGTAATTTTATTTATTTAGTGCCAACATATTCCACAGCACTTTACAATTAAACGGAGACATGAACAAACACTAGACATCACAAAGTAAACACATTCACCAGTTACAGGAGGAGTGAGGGTCCCGCTTGTGAGCGTACAATCAATAAGGAAATAGGGGGGTACAATATGTACAATGTGCTTGTTATATATGGTTCAGCCAGCATTATAATGAACTAGCTGAAGAGCCCGGTGCTGCCCGGGCATAGTAACTAACTACGGTTAGTTATAACAAATTATAATGAAAATATATATATATATATATATATATATATATATATATATATATATATATATATATATATATATATATATATATATATATATTATCTCTCTGAGTGTAGGGCCCCGCCCATTCCGCATAGCTACATTCACTATAATATCCCACATCATCCCGTCAGCCAGAGCTACCGGACTACTACCCCTAATATCCCACATCATCCCGTCAGTCACAGCCACCGGACTACTACCCCTAATATCCCACATTATCCCGTCAGCTTGGGGTCAGTACCATAGCGCTGAGTAGAACGGTCCTAATTTCCATACCGGGGATCCCTTTAGGAAAGGCCTGGTGTCAGAACCAGAGCGCTGAGTGGATTTGTCCGGACTTCCAAACCAATGATCCCTTAAATAGAAGCCTGAGGTGAGATTCAGAGTGCTGATGGATTTACCCCAACTTCCATACCGGAGATCCCTTTAAGAGAGGCCTGGGGTTAGTTACAAAGCGCTGAGTGGATTTGCCCTCACTTCCATACCGGGGATCCCTTTAAGAGAGACTGGGATCAGAACCAAAGCGCTGAGTGGATTTGCCGTGACTTGCATACCAATGATCCCTTTAATAGAACCCTGGGGTCAGAATCAGAGCGTTAAGGGATTTGCCCTAACTTCCATATAGGAGATCCCTTTAAGAGAGCCTGGGGTCAGAACCAAAGCACTGGATGGATTTGCTCTGACTTCATACCGGAGATCCCTTTAAGAAAGGCCTGGGGTCAGTACCAAAGCGCAGAGTGGATTTGCCCTAACTTCCATACCGGGGATCCCTTTAACAGACCCTGGGGTCAGAACCAAAGCCCTGGATGGATTTGTGCTGACTTCCATATCAATGATCCCTTTAAGAGGGACGATGTGCCTAAGGGATGGAGGATGTGTGATGGGGATATAGGCACGAGAGGGGGGGATTCATTTCTGTCATGTTCCAAAGACATACTGATAGGGAATTTAGATTGTGAGCCCCATCATGGACAGCGATGATAATGTGTGCAAACTGTAAAGTGCTGCGGAATATGTTAGCGCTTTATAAAAATAAATAATATTAATTATGTGCTCTCTGCTCCTTTCTGGGGGCAGACAATGGCTGGGAGCTTATGTTCCCTGGGGATGCTAGATTTCTCCATGTCAGTGTCTGCTGAGGTGTTGTCAAGTGGGAAAACTTGCTCATAGCAACCAATCACAGCTCAGCTACTTTTAACCAGCTCTGGTAAAATGAGATGCTTAGTGATTGGTTGCAAGGAAAACTGTTGCTCATAGCAACCAATCACAGCTCAGCTTCTTTTGAATAGCTCTGGTGAAATGAAAGATGCTTTGTGATTGGTGATACACACACACACACACACATTCACTTTTATATATAGAGATACGGCATTTCAAATAAGCTGTATGATCCGGTCATCAGCCAGGATCTGTCTAAGCACAGTTGCCAAATCCTATCGGGCGCAAGGAGGATATGGAGATGGATGACTAGGAGGGACCAGATTCTGAGTAAAGTTTTTAGAAAGAAGGAACAGAGAAGAATTAGATTAATGAATTGAGCTGATCGCTCTGTCTAAAGAGATGTGTTTTTAAAGCATGCTTAAAATCGTACTGGCTAGGTATTAGTTGAATCATCTGTGATGGTACATTCCTGAAAACTGGCGCAGCGTGAGAGAAGTCTTTGAGATAGAATTGGGAGGTTTGCATTATGGAGGATGTTGGTCTTAGATCGGTTGTGGAGCAGAGAGCACAGGATGGGTGATGGACAGAGATGAGAGGAAATATAGGGTGGTCCAGAACTGTGGAGAGCTTTGTGGGTGAGAGAGAAATTTGTATTCGCTAGCAAATGGACAACCAGTGCTATGACTGGAACAAGGTGGAGGCATCATTGAAACGGCTGGACAGAAACGCAACCCTGGCTGTCTCATTCACAAATTATTGTAGAGGAGAAAGTTTAGTTAGAAGGAGACCGATCAGTTGAGAGTTGCAGTAGTCCAGATGAGAATGAATGAGAGTGACAGTTTTTTTGCAGTTGAAAAGGCGAGAAAAGGTCAGATTCTGTAGTTATTTTTAGGATGCAGGTAGCTTGAGCGAGTGATTCGAAATATGGAATTAACAACAGTTGTGTGTCAAATATGACCCCAAGACAGCGAGCGTGCCGCTTGGGAGTTATGGCTAAACCTTCCAATTCAATGTCACTATATTCATTGCCTTATCTATTTGGACATTAATTTCCGAGTTCTTCTGACGTTTTTATCTTGTATACATTATATTGTGACTAATAAAGGATATTTTTTATTTTAAAACACACGTTCTGTCATATCTTTAGGTTCTCTATTTGAATGTTTCTTGTGACTGCAACCGGGCCTATTGTTTACACAGCCTTCTCTCTTGCTGCCAATATTTGTAGGTTTAAAGTGATGATTTCTAGTTAAAGGGGTTGTCCACTACTCGGTACAACCCCTTCACAATCCGTATATATTTCCCCCTAACTCTTATGCTCTCCTCAGGTGCCGGCACTGTCTCACAGCAGTCGTGTACTAGTATGATGTCAGGCGATCCCCGCGGCCAGTCAGTGGCGCTTCACTCTCCTCGCCTTCGGATGAATCACATACTTTCAGAGGAAGAAAGAGAACAGCAGTGATCTCTTCCATCGGATGATAGCGATTTGTGTGATGGCGGGTAGAGTGAAGTGGCCGCTGATTGGCTGCAGGGTTCATCACACTGCTGCGCAATCGCTGTGAGAGACAGTACAGACTCCGCAGGATTGGTCCCGGCATTCCTGTGCCAACACTGTATTTTTACGTATTATGGAAAATGACAGTTTACATAAGGTCCGGAAAAGGCAGTCCATGTTCACCCTGGGGTTATGATCCCGATGCTTCTGCTGTTGAAAAACTCATTCAGACATCCATTTTTCGCATGCAAGTTTATCCATGTTGTTCATGGATAGAACTTGTACCTAGTATAGTCTATGGGGCAAGTCCTTTGTCTGGATAGTTTTGCACACTGAGTGGTCTGCAAAAATTCACTGAGACCTGTCCGATTTTTATTCAAATGTCGCCAATACAAGGCTAAAATAAACATGAAAAAATTGTTGCAGCGGTTAGTTGCCAATTGTGAAAATTGAGAAATATACATTCATTTTTTTTTTAATAAAATCTTATTTTAACCCCCAAAAAAGACATCCTTTATCAATCTCCGCATCTGTAACACGTCCAGGACCACCTATACTATGGGAGGATTTATTACACACAGTGAATGTTGCAAGGAAAAAAAAAAAAATATATATATATATATATATACATACCATGAACTGCCCCAGTGTTTGCTATTGTTTGTTTATCCATTCTGCAAATAATTGAAATAAAAAGTCTGAGTCTCAGAAAATGATTAAAAAAATTCAATTTTTAAAAAGTATCTTTGTATTTTACTAGTTTTCCTGAAAACCCTAAAAAAGTACATTACGTACATTTGGTATTGTCATTCTTGTGAACCTGCTGATAAAAAAAATAGCAGTTAAACTATTGGGAATAGCAAATAGTGTTAAAAAAATCAGTTCATAACTACAGGGTATTTTTTTGTTTATTAAACCAACGAAAAAGTGTAATCAACAAAGTCCTAAATATCCCAAAATGGATTGAATTAAGACTACATCTCGTCAGTCATAAATAAGCCCTCGTACAGCTCTTTGGATGGGGAAAAAAATCATCAATTGTTAAACAGAAGGATTACTGTTTTTTTTTTCTATTTTGTTCCCTAAAGAGTTAATAGGTTAGGTATTCGGTTGTATAATGGTAAAGGCAAGTATCTGTCCAAATCGATCTATAGTTAAAAATAATTCACTTCTTTATTAACAAATCGTTAAAATCAATTTTGATGTGGAAAAAACTATCCACTTAGACTTTTGGAACTCTACATACATTTTTAATCATGGTTTACTTACTGTATTATATTTATTAGATTATGCCCCAAAGTGCTGTCACTGACATATATTACTGAGTCCACGAGAAACAAGCCCTTATATATCTGCGTCGACAAAACAAGTAAAAAAAAAAAAAAAAAAAAAAAAAATGTTGCTTGATATTCAAAGATGAAAAAAATCGATGTGTGGACATTATGGTCCATATTAAGACTAGTCCCCTTAGGTGTTCTCAAGTTTGAAAGTTGGCTCTTATCCAATGGATAGGTGATCACTTTCTGATCACTGAGTCTCCGTCCGTGTGGCCCCACCGATCCCAAGGGCTCTGAAGAGCCCAAGCTGATTGGAGCGGAGGTTGATCATGCACACTGCCTCTCCATTCATTTTATATCGGAGCACCAAAGATCAACCAAGCACAGAGCTCAGAATAGAGCAATAGGTGAAATTAAAACGTAACTTTTACTCCGTTAGATAAAAAGCCTGAAAAGTGTGTGTCGCCCAAAAATACATTAAAATTGTCGATTAAGTGAAGGGTCCCTAATGAAATAGGAGAAAACCCAACCTCGACACACCAAAAAGGATATAAATTGTCACCTAAATGGAAATAGATAACAGTATAACACCAGGATACAGCAATTGGAAATTCACAGTCCAGCATGTATATGCCATAGCCCAAATTGCACATATATGATATATACAAATGATGAAAGCCAATATAACGGCTGCACACATGTATAAAAAGATGAGACAAAGAAAATTGGAACAGTCTCACCACAAAGTTGAAGTTGAATTTCCAATTGCTGTAGCCTGGTGTTATATTGTTATCTATTTCCATTTAGGTGACAATTTATATCCTTTTTGGTGTGTCGAGGTTGGGTTTTCTCCTATTTCATTAGGGACCCTTCACTTAATCGACAATTTTAACGTATTTTTGGGTGACACACACTTTTCAGGCTTTTTATCTAACAGAGTAAAAGTTACGTTTTAATTTCACCTATTGCTGTATTCTGATTTTTTTTTTTTTTTTTTTTTTGGTGAATCTTTTGTATGTCAATTTTTTTACAAGAAATTCTTTGCTTTACAAGCACAGAGCTCCCATTAAAAATGATTGGAGCGGTAGTACTTGTGATTGACCTCTTCTCCATTGAGCTGGGGCTGAGCCACTATTCTTGGGATAGGCCGTAGCAACTGCGGTCTGTTGTCTAGTGGTTGGAACGTTATTCCCTATCCTCTACCCTTTTTTTGTTTTGTTTGTTTTTCTTTTAATCAAAATCATTTTAATTGAGCCAACTTTTACATCTTACAAAATGGTTGATAAAAATAATTATATTATACAATCCCAAAAATAGAGTACAATTTTGTTTAATTCATTGGGCATGGTATTATAGTCATTAACAATCTTCCCCTCCCTCCCAACCTTCCCTCTCACCTATCTGAACTCACATTTTAAGATTATACCGAGTACAATATCTAGACTACAATTTAAACATGAGAACCATACAGTAAGGTGTTTTCATATCCGAAATATTAGGTCTCTCTTTACAGGTAAAGTTGAATGACATGTCTTGCCATTACCTCCAACACCACCACTGGACATTTAATCCATACACCCCACTGTTTACAAAATTTTGCAATGGTCCCCTTTTTGTTGTAACCCTTTTTTCCCATCAGAATGGTTGTATTTAAGCAGCTCCCAACCTCTTCCACTGACAGAGCAATTCATGCCAACCAGTGTTCAGCTATAGTCGTTCTGGTTTGATACAGTATTTTGATTATAGTCAGTTGTAGTGTAGATGAATTTTCAGCATCTACCACATATCCGAACAGACACTTTAGGGCTGAGAGATACCGGTACTTACATTTTGAAGACCTCGAGAATAGAGATTGGCGAACCCGAACATTAAAGCTTGGCGTCCGTACCACACATCTACTGTTTGAGCACGGACACTGAACACAGACTTCACCATGAAGTCCGTGTTACTGTTCAGTTTCAGCCCCCCAACACCGGGAGTTTGTTGTGCTGCCATACACATGAAAGTGTGGCAAACACTGCTTCTGATCGACAGTAAAATCATCACCGCCAGTCACAGCTGCGGTTCTCACGATGTCAAATGATAGGGTGAGCCCGCAGCTGTGATCGGAAGTATAAAGTTTTACCTCCGGTCACTGCTGTCAGCTGATGGGACTACTGCTCATATTTGTGGGGTTGATGTCATCTTTGTATTATCCAGTGACATCAGGCCCATGGATTACTAATGGAGAGGCATCTATATCTGGGCTTGGACCTAATTCTGCATGACTCTAGGAGTTCTACTAACTTACTGTCTCTTTCTGACTCTAAGACTCTCACTTTTTCTCCCCAAATGTGGGAGGAAAAACGGGGTTGTGGGTCTTATCATCCGAAGCTATCTTACCAGGGGGCGCAGCTGCGGTGGAGAGGGGTCAGAGGAGGCAGGGTCGTTGCTTCAATAGGCTAGCTGCAGCAGGAGTGGTGCAATGCTGTGGACCCTGGGCTTTCAGAAGATGTCGGCACTCGTCAGCGGAGTCTCCTTTACAATAGATTTCCCTGTGATGGGCTTTTGGAAAAATGACCGCCTCCGGCAGCACATGCGCAGGTTGAGAAATCGGGAGACCACCGCAGGGAAAGGGGACTTCGCAAACCGGAGCACTGGGGAGCCTGACCCCTGCACCTGTTCCAAAGCCCATCCTCCAAAATGTTAAGGTGAGAGGCTAGAAAATAACACCAAGTATGCAGCGGGGCCAAAATCTCCCTATTTTTTGGCAGCTGTAGTTTTCAAAATTTATTCTGGGTGTTCCCCTTTTTTTATTTTTCTAACAAAGCCCCTAAAATTGTTATACATCTTCCTAAATCAATATTTTGGAATCCAAACTGAATAATCATGCAGTACATAAAGAATGCAAGGTATTAGGTACATTTTGATAAGATCCGTCTTTCTTTTTTTTTTTTTTTAAACACAGCCCAAATATAACCCTATCGAATGCTTTGGTGGCATCTAAGCATAAGACTCCCTTCCAACTAGGATCCATCCACCTGTGCCGCTTGCAAATTTAAAAAAAAAACCTACGTAGGTTTATGGCATAAAGCCAACCTGATCTGGATGAATTACTGATTCCGTATCCTTACTGACCCCGAAGCCCAGGATTTTAGCCAATATCTTAACATCCGTTCTGAGCAACGAGAGAGGCCTGTAAGTTGTGTTTCTTTATCTTTTCCATCTTTGTGCAGAACTACTATTACTACCTCATATAACGAGTAACACCCCTGATAAAACTGCATTATTAATCATTTCCAGGTAGCTCTGTAATATCTCTTCCTCAAAATGTTTATAGATTTCTTTCTGAAGGACATCCAATCCAGGGGCCTTATCATTAGCCATATTCCCAACAACCTGACTAACTTCTTACAAGGAAATTTGTTGAGCTAAACAAAAACCCCTATCTTTATCCTCCAGGCATGGCAGAGTTACAGTGCCTTGCGAAAGTATTTGGGCCCCCTGGAACTTTTCAACCTTTTCCCACATATCATGCTTCAAACATAAAGATACCAAATGTAAATTTTTGGTGAAGAATCAACAAGTGGGACACAATTGTGAAGTTGAACGAAATTTATTGGTTATTTGAAATTTTTGTTGAAATTCAAAAACTGAAAAGTGGAGCGTGCAATATTATTCTGCCCCTTTAACCTAATACTTTGTTGCGCCACCTTTTGCTGCGATTGCAGCTGCAAGTCGCTTGGGGTATGTCTCTATCAGTGTTGTACATCGAGAGACTGAAATTCTTGCCCATTCTTCCTTGGCAAACAGCTTGAGGTCAGTGAGGTTTGATGGAGATTGTTTGTGAACAGCAGTTTTCAGCTCTTGTTTCCACAGATTCTCAATTGGAATCAGATCTGGACTTTGACTTGGTCATTCTAACACCTGGATACGTTTATTTGTCAACCATTCCATTGTAGATTTTGCTTTGTTTGGGATCATTGTCTTGTTGGAAGACAAATCTCCGTCCCAGTCTCAGGTCTTTTGCAGACTCCAACAGGTTTTCTTCAGAATGGTCCTGTATTTGGCTCCATCCATCTTCCCATCAATTTTATCCATATTCCCTGTCCCTGCTGAAGAAAACCAGGCCCAAACCATGATGCTGCCACCACCATGTTTGACAGTTGGGATGGTATGTTCAGGGTGATGAGCTGTGTTGCCTTTACTCCAAACATATCATTTGGCATTATTGCCAAAAAGTTCGATTTTGGTTTCGTCTGACCAGAGCACCTTCTTCTACATGTTTGGTGTGTCTCCCAGGTGGCTTGTTGCAAACTTTAAACGACACTTTTTATGGATATCTTTGAGAAATGGCATTCTTCTTGCCACTCTTCCTTAAAGGCCAGATTTGTACAGTATACGATTGATTTTTGTCCTATGGACAGACTGTACCACCTCAGCTGTAGATCTCTGGAATTCATCCAGAGTGATCATGGACCTCTTGGCTGCATCTCTGATCATTCTTCTCCTTGTCCGAGATCAAAGTTTAGAGGGATGGCCGGGTCTTGGTAGATTTGCAGTGGTATGATACTCCTTCCATTTCAATATGATTGCTTGCACAGTGCTCCTTGGGATGTTTAAAGTTTTGGAAATAATTTTGTATCAAAATCCGGCTTTAAACTTCACCACAACAGTATCACGGACCTGCCTGTTGTGTTCTTTGGTTTTCATGATGCTCTCTGTGCTTCAAACAGAACCCTGAGACTATCACAGAGCAGGTACATTTATACGGAGACTTGATTACACACAGGTGGATTATATTTGTCATCATTAGTCATTTAGGACAACATTGGATCATTCAGAGATCCACAATGAACTACTGGAGTGAGTTTGCTGCACTGAAAGTAAAGCCGCCGAATAATATTGCACTCCCCACTTTTCAGTTTTTGAATTTCCACAAAAATTTAAAATAACCATTACATTTCATTCAACTTCACAATTGTCCTACTTGTTGATTCTTCACTAAAAATTTACATTTGGTATCTTTATGTTTGAAGCATGATATGTGGGAAAAGGTTGAAAAGTTCCAGGGGGCCAAATACTTTCGCAAGGCACTGTATTCTTGAGAGATAATCTGACAAATCATCTTGCGAGTTTGAGTTTAGGTGAATAAAGATTAGAAGAGAAACAATATAAGACCTTTAGTATATCCGGGGTCCTGATGGCCATATTTCCCTCTGCATCCCTCAATTTGATATGTAAAAGCATTTCCCTATTGGTGTTGAGCCATCTTTACAAGTAACCGACCCATGGTCTCTCCCTCCTCATAGAATTGCTGATTTAAAAACATACATTTATTATCAGCCTGTTCTAGTAGGAATGTCCACATCTGTTTTTGTGATTCCTTCCACTGTGATAGATTTTCAGGGCTATTATTTTTAATAAGCCGCAATTCGGTATTCCGGACGGTTTTCCCAGGTCTACCCCGCTATTGTGTGTTATCCTTAAGACTTTATATCTCTTATCATGCCCCACAGGAAGGCCTTAATTTCATCCCATGCCATGCTTATGTGTTTCGACCTCAAATTAGTGGAAAAGAATTCCGGTAGTTGTCCACATTGTTATAGTCAATAATTTTACGACAAAATAGATTAAGCCACCACCCCTGAGAGAACCTAGACCTCATCGGATCCACCTGTAACCGTAGGGGAGAGTGATCTGATAACGACCTAGGAGAATATTCTATGTTAACGAGCCCTGGAATCATAGAAGAATTGCATAGTACCAAATCAATTCTTGAAAAGGATTGATATGTCAATGAGGCACAAGAGTGGACCTTTGAGTTAGAAAACCTCTTTCTCCAGATATTGACCAGGCACACCTCCTTAATAAGGGGGACAGAGAATTGCCTCCTGCAGGAAATTTTTCTAGATGGATTAAAAATGTTAGTCTCCCATAATTATTAAAGGGATATCTGGCCAGTCTGCCAGTTACTTAAGAATTATTTTGAGTGAAATGTTAGAGGTAAGAAGGGGGAACATAAAAACAACCAAAATGTCACGTTCATAATGAGACACTAAGCTACGAACAACTACAAGTCTCCCTTCATCATCTTTGAAGGTGCTTATGCATTTAACAGGAACACTTATGCATTGTAACAGTGACTCCCCGAGATTACTTTGAATAGAAGAGTGCAGGCGAAACCCCATCCAGAACCTGCGCATTAAATTAATAAGATCTTTTGTCACATGAGTCTCCTGTAGCCCTATTATTGCCAAAATATTGTTGGTTTTTTGGAATTGTCCCTCAAATTACTTCTAATATTCCAAGATATAAAATTAACTGTTACATCCATTTACTAAGTGAATAAATGCAACTATCGTAGTCCATGTCACCCATTCCAGATGTTGTACCCTCCATATAATCCAGACTTCAGCATGTTTGAGCAGCAGATAGGCTCTCACACCCCAGATACTAAGCACCCCCCTTCCCTCCTTTAAACAGTATGAACCTACCCTTACTAGTAAGTGATGGGGGCCAAAAGCCGCCCTCAACCATTCGGTGCATGCTTCACAATAAAAACAAAATACCAGAAATAAAATATTCTGTATCAGTTGTCTCCTACATAGAACCCACCGCACTAAAGATAAACCATAAAACTTGCATAGATGCGCCATTAATAATGATAAGCGAACCTGCTCGGATGCTAACCAAGTGTCTTTGGTGTGCTCAAATAATATGTTGGTGTTCCCGCGCCTGCATGTTTCGCGGCTGTTCGACATCAACACATGCAGGGATTTCCTGTTTGTTAGGCAATCCATGCATGTGTTGCTGCTGTCGAACAGCCACAAGACACGCTGCCACGGGCACTCGAACATATTATTTGAGCATGCTGAAGACACTCTGTAAGCACCCAAGCATGCTCGGACAACACCTCATCCAAGCACATTCTCATCACTAGTCCTTAACCATAGCGCACTATTACTCGCAAGTTCCACATTAAATCTGTCAGGCTGAAAGCATATGTGACATAGACTTTAATCACCCCACATTTTAAATTGCCAAACCACCAGTGTTCTCAAGAATTTGATAAGAGAAAAATTTAGGCACCAGAATTGTGGTTTCTTGGCAGTCGCAATGCCCTACAAAATATCCTGTAAGAGGCAATCAAAACATTGCATTTAAACCGAAAGGCTATCAATAAAAACATAAAAAAGCGAGCGCTCATACAGCCACATCTACCAAAAGTGGAAAACATTATGGGCCTAAATAAAAAAGGCGACAAAAGCAAAATTTCCAAATTTGCTTTCCCCACTTAAGAAAAAAAAAAATAGTATGACCATAATAGTACTGACCTGGGGAATCATGTTGCCAGGTAATATTTAACAGATAATGAACTCTGTAGCCACAAAACCCTGAAAACTGTCAGAATTGTGTTTTGTTTTTTTTTATTTTGTTGTACCCTTTTGAAAAAAGAAAAAAACTCTTCAGGCTTAGAGATGTGAAGTTTGAGAAGGCTGGTAACGACCTCTTCAGAGAGATGCAGTTTGGCGTTTTCATTTTTATAAAGTGCCATCCTTTATTATGTTCAAGTTGTTCTTAATGATGGCACATGGTCTCATGACTTTCATGTATTGGATAAGTATGATCTCACAGAAGGAAATGTCTGATGGCAATCTCGCCATAGTATAAGCCTGGTGCAGCTATGTCCTCTGCTCTGTTAGGTCGATCTCACTACTAGAAGACACGGAAAGAATGATTCCCTGCTTTTATATAGCCACATTAACTAGTTCTACAAGTTCCTGGTCATTAAGAAAACGAACTACGCTCATGGTGAGAAAGGAAGTGTTGGCGAGCCAGACCCGACCACGCTGAGTAACCTGGCGGAAGATTGTCACAACTTCCTGATTTGCTTTCCTTAGCGTTGTGGTCTTTTTTTCTAATTCGGTCTGTTTAATGTCAGCGCCTGTTGCTGTGGTTACATGTTCTTACAGTTTCTGCCGTGAGTCATTATTTGCCTCCTATTCCAGTGACTTTTTATGCAGATGAAATTCCAGAAAGCTGCCGAGCATTGAGACCCTGTACTGGCGCACAGCTCTACGCTGTGACCTTTCTGTAGCAGATTCCTATACAGCTCGCTGTCTATCAATGCGACCTTTCATAAATACTAAAGCCTTTAACTTTGCTTTTTAAAATTATTCATTGCTTTTGATAATCATTATTATTATTATTATTATTATTATTATAAGCTAATACTTCCTAGGTATTACTAAATCCTTATTGTTTGTAACCCAATTTCTTATTTTTCTTGCCCGAATTATCAATTATTTTAACAAACCAGATTTTGGTACTTAATGGAGTAGTCTATCCTCAAGAAAAACTTACCAGTCTGCATGGATGTCATAAAGATAACAAAATTGGGTCTACTCGCTTGCTGTCACCCCTGTGGATCCATTGCAAGTTGCTGTTGTGGCCTGCTCTGGGAATAAAAGCAGTGATGTGAAAATGTGTGCAAACTGTAAAGCTCTGCGGAATATGTTAGCGCTATATATAAAAACTAACTGAAGAGCCCGGCGCTGCCCGGGCATAGCAACTAACTGTGGTTAGTTATAACAAATTATAATTATCCTCCATCCCATAGTCCCGTGCCCATATACCCATCATACATATCCACCATCCCATAGGCCCGTGCCCATATACCCATCATACATATTCTTCAACCCATAGTCCCATGCCCATATACCCATCATACATATCCACCATCCCATAGGCCCGTGCCCATATACCCATCATACATATCCACCATCCCATAGGCCCGTGCCCATATACCCATCATACATATCCTCCATCCCATAGTCCCGTGCCCATATACCCATCATACATATTCTCCATCCCATAGTCCCGTGCCCATATACCCATCATACATATTCGCCATCCCATAGTCCCGTGCCCATATACATATCCGACATCCCATAGTCCCGTGCCCATATACCCTTCACACATCCTTCATCTCATAGTCCCGTGCCCATATACCCATCATACACATCGTCCATCCCATAGTCCCGTGCCCATATACCCATCATACATATCTGCCATCCCATAGTCCCGTGCCCATATACCCGTCATACATATCGTCCATCCCATAGTCCTGTGCCCATATACCCATCATACATATTCGCCATCCCATAGTCGAGTGCCCATATACCCATCACACATCCTCCATCCCATAGTCCCATGCCCATATACCCATCACACATCCTCCATCCCATAGTCGAGTGCCCATATACCCATCCCACATCCTCCATCCCATAGTCCCATGCCCATATACCCATCACACATCCTGGCCTGTGATTGTCTGCAGCAGTCAGGTGCATTAAAGATCCATGTTTGATGACTCTCTGTTCCCATCGCCTAACCGCTGTAGCAAAAGCAAACCACTTCCTGAGCAGTCAGATAACTAATGAATGGGGACATCATTGCTTACGGTCTCTGCACAGGCCAGCAGAGTGAACTGCTCTGGATCCAAGGACATATTTCCGATTTTGTTATATTTTAGCCACCTCTGCCATCTGGTGCATTTCTTTGAGGATAGACAGCGCCCCTTTTTAATGTAGATGTGTGATTATTTCAGGTTGCCTGTATCACTTTGCTGTTTTTGCTTTTCTTTAAATGAATGATGTCTGAGCAGAGATAATCAAATTATTGCAAAAATGGTAATTTTATGAGGGGAAAAAAAAGAGGAAAATACTTGAAATTGAAGTACGGTAGTTTGAGTTATGCCTTTTGCAGTTTTTTTCTAACAATCTGCTGCAATTCTGTAATTGTTTGATGTAATTGTTAATAAGTGTAACTTGTGCTACTGTTTTACAGGAGCCAGAGTTAATGCCAAAGACAGCAAATGGTTAACGCCTCTACATAGAGCTGTTGCACCCTGTAGTGAGGTAAGTGTGAAGAGTTCGTTTTCGGACTATAAGACACACCGGACTGTAAGACACACCTAGGTTTTAGAGGAGGAAGTTAGGAAAAAAAATTTAAGCAAAAAATGTGGTCAATTCTGTACTTGACCACAGGCTCCGGATGACACTGTGCGCTGCTGAAGAGTAATGAATACTCACAGCTCTCCCCACATACAGTCCTGGCGTGCAGAGCAGTGAGTATTCTGGCAGCTGCCCTTCGGCTTGCATGCAGCGCATGACGGCCCTGCCATGCGCTGCTTACAAGCATAAAGCAGCTGCTGGCAGTGGAAGAAGATGCTGCGAGGGAGCGCCGGGAAGGTAGCATAGTAATTAAGGTTGAAGGAAGACTTAAAGAAGAGGCACCCCCCATTTTGCTCCACATTCAACCCATATCCTATCCTAACTTGCCCTAGCATGTAAGTGTAATGTTTTGTGGGGGGGGTTATGTTTTCTGATGGGGCCATGCATACCAGGACCGGGGTGGGGGCCAATCATACCGAGATGCAATGAAAGAGAAATGAATATTCATTGCCCTCCACGCCAATGGGAATGGAATGCAGTGAATATTCATTTTTCTTTTGCAGCGGGCACAGGAGTTGACGGCAGCATCCGGCTCCTGCCTCTGTGACCCGCTGCTCCGCCGATGCCGCTCCCCCACCTCCCCACCAAAGCTGGTGCATCGGACTTGAAGAGGCACCCCCCATTTTGCTCCACATTTTTGGAGGGAATAAAGTGTCTTATAGTCCAAAAAATACGGTAGATGCCGAACTTTGCATACAAAACTCCTCACAATCTCGAGGTGTGTATGTGCAAAATATATATGTATGTATATCTAGCCATATTTATATAGGTGTGTATATGTATATACAGTGAAGAAAATAATTTGATCCCTTGCTGATTTTGTAAGTTTGCCCACTGACAAAGACATGAACAGTCTATAATTTTAATGGTAGGTTAACTTTAACGTTAAGAGATAGAATATCAAAAATCCAGAAAATCGCATTGTATAAATGTAATTGCATTTTGCAGTGAGAAATAAGTATTTGATCCCCTACCAACCATTAAGAGATCTGGCTCCTACCTACCAGTTAGGCGCTCCTAATCAACTCGTTACCTGCATTATAGACAGCTGTCTTACATAGTCACCTTTATAAAAGACTGCTGTCCACAGACTCAATTAATCAGTCAGACTCTGCTGTGCAAAAGAAAGGGGGATTTATAATCCCATGCCAAATAGGATAAAAATAATTGTCATGAAATTATATTTCCAATATTCTTCACACTGACCCTAGCAGAGCCTGAGAGTAACCCCACCACCTTAAAATAGAAGCACAAGATGTGCTGAGTTCATACATGTCACTTCTGTCTACATGCATATCCTTTCAAGAACTTGGGTGGCTAGAAATGTCTGCTATCCAAATGCTATAAATCTTCATGTCAGTAAGCCAACATGAGGCCTGAGGCACAGGGGATTGTTAGCATTGTAACTTATCTTTTTACTTGTTTAGTAAATTTAAAAAAAAAACAAAACCTAAATTTGAGCATATATAAACCAGATTTAACAGGTTGTCCAGTACTTTATTTCAACACCCTATCCATAAGGTGCAGTCAGACAACCCATGTCGGATCAAGATCGGAATGCAGTTCACGCAGTGAGCCGCTGGCCGGTCCGTGCACTGCATTCCGATCTTGGTCTGATTTATGAGGCCGTCTGACTGCACCCTATGGATTGGTCATCAATATCAGATTGGTATCGGGCACTCTCACCGATCAGCTGTTCTCGGTGTCAGCTGCGGCTGCACGTGATCAGTTGCGGAGCTCCACAGACCCGTTGGCCTATAAATGAATAGGTGTGGATCGCACCCCCACTGATCTTATATCGGTGACCTATCCTATAAAACACTGCACTGAACCTTTTTAATTAAAATCTGTCACCAGATGAAAAGTGGCTGTTTTTTGCTCTGATTTTATTCCTGCCGCTACCCTGAGTATTCGTTGTTTTTTTTTTTTGTGTGTGTGTGTTAAGGTTTAAAATCCGCCATACATTTCTGACTATATATGGGCCTTTTTATTTAGTGTAAATTCTTATGGTCTTTACCAGGTGGCGTGGCTCACTGTGTAATCATGCAAATCATCCTATTTTTTTATCCCCAGGATGCCGTTAAGGTGCTGTTAAAACATTCAGCTGATGTCAACGCTCGCGACAAGAATTGGCAGACCCCTCTACACATAGCCGCAGCAAACAAGGCTGTGTCGTGTGCGGAAGCACTGGTGCCTCTCCTTAGCAATGTCAATGTATCAGACAGGGCAGGAAGAACAGCATTACACCATGCAGCCTTCAGCGGTCATGTGGAGGTACGGTACCGAAGCTTATGTCTTTTGTCCTCTGTACAAGTGTCACCTTATATGCGGTGTTCAGTGCTCGTGCTTTAGCTGTAGGACTTGGGCTTTGAGCAATTATTTTGTCAGGCTGCTGGGAGGCCGATACCTCGACGCGGCAATCATATTCCGGCACAGCAATATTCTTTAGAGACATCTGCTGTCCAATTTTAGAAGCGCTGCTTGAATGTACCCGGTCTATTCAGTTCCCCCCCGCCTTGTCGTCTAGGTTTGCTGTAAGTGGCAAGTTCCCCATGGTACTGAATTGAATTCAAGAATTCTGCTTTTGTGCCTTCTTTCCAAGGTCTGCATCCTGCCCTGTGTGCGTCGCTAAAGATATTTTAAGCCTATATTTCCTATGAAATTATAGAAATAACTCGCATTGAGAGACTTGCTCTTAATTTGTCTTAACCGCTTGTGTTTCTAAAGTTTGTGATTTTTTTGCACATATTATTCAAATTAGCATCAGTCTTTTCAGTATTAAGGTACTGTCACACTTAGCGATGTACCAGCGATCCCGACCAGCGATATGACGCGGTCAGGATTGCTGGTGCATCGCTAAGTGGTTGCTAGTGATCTGCCACACAGGCAGATCTCACTAGCGACATCGCTGGGGATGGGGGTCGCTACTTACCTGTCACACCAGGCGATCCTGCGTCCTCCCGCCCGGCTCCACGCGTCGCTCGTCGTCACAGCAGGAAGCTGACGACGAGAAACAGTCCAGGACGTTCTTGCGCGATCAGCGATAACCAGCGGGGGAGCGGGTTGTAGGTAAGTATCACACACAGCGATATCGCTAGCACGTCACTAGTTATAGCGATATTGCTAGCGATATCTTAGTGTGACAGGCCCTTAACTGCTACTGTGTAAACAGGTTTATTTAGAGCTTTGTTTTTGAAAGGTTCAAACATGTTTAAAGGAGACTAATAAAGTTGTGGAGACCAGTACTTTCCATTTACCTTTTTGGAGAGAATAGACAGCAGTAGCAGAAATTTAAGACTAGGGTCCCCCTCTACCAGTTAAGCCAACGTCTGTCCACTGTTTGCTACAGAGTAATAGCTGGTTATCAGGGGTTTCTGTAGAGAGAGAAATCTCCTTGAGAAAGGCACCGGCGAAACGCACGTCGTGACTGTGCCTGTGGTGTGACGTCAGCACCAGGGATGAGCGAACGTGCTTGGATAACGTCGTATCCGAGCACGCGCCAGTTTTCAGAGCATCTGAGCGTGCTTGTATATTATGTTCTAGTCTTTGTGGCTGTTAAACAGCCTGAACATGTGAGGATTCCCTAACACAGGGTTCCCCAACTCCAGTCCTCAAGGCCCACCAACAGCTCATGTTTTCAGGATTTCCTTTGTATTGCACAGGTGATGCAATTATTACCTGAGCCAATAGTAAGGAAATCCTGAAAACATGATCTGTTGGTGGGCCTTGAGGACTGGAGTTGGGGAACCCTGCCCTAACAAACAGGCAATCCCCACATGTGTTGAGGCTGTCTAACAGCCGCAGATCATGCAGCGGCAGGGACTCGGTCATAATATAGGAGCGCTCCCAGATGCTCTGATAACACCCGAGTGTGCTTGGATAAGATGTTATCTGAGGATATTCGCTCCTCACTAGTCTGTACTATTGCATATGCTGTATATAGTGTCCTCTTTGTGCTGTCTATATGTATATATGTACCACTTCTGGGTGTGTTTACTGTATAGCGCTTTGAGGATCGATATTATACTGCCGCCTTTTTCCTCTGACATGAACATAATAATCTTCTAGCTTCACCCGTTTTGTCACGTATACGTATTTACTAATTTTCTTGTGTAGTAGTCCTCCTGACACCTTTTGATACCCTTTTGATATTTGCTTATGTATTTGGCATTTTTGCATGTTTTTGATTTTTTTTTTTTTTTTTGTATTTGTGGCATAGTTACTTAAATTGAAATTAACTTTTTTTTTTTTTTTTTACATTAGTTGTATTTACATTAAGTCAGTGCATGATATTGAGATAGGGTCTCTTTACCCACTATACTGACTTTTTTCCTCTCCCCATATGGATGTATGTTTTTTTTTTAACCTACTGTTGTGTTTTATCCCCTTTTTAATTTTTAAATATTTCGTATTTAATAAGCTTATTATTGCCTTTGATAATCTTCGTTTCATGTCTTATTTGTAGGTTTCATAGTTTTGTCTGGACACGTGACAATATATTATGATTATTTTGTTTATATTACTTTTATCACAACTAGTGTTAGCCATGTTTTTTCTTATGCACTAGTCACTTATTCTGCAGACACTCGATTGAGATAATTTGCTTTGAGTAACAAGTTGCTAAACAATGTGTGTCAGCTTTTCATAATGTTTTTCTCCTCCTGATCAGCCTTTCTGTGTTGCAGATGGTCAGTTTACTTTTATCACGAGGTGCCAATATTAACGCATTTGACAAGAAAGACAGGCGGGCCATACATTGGGCGGCCTATATGGGTACGTTTATTATCTTCTGGGTGTTATATCTCATCACACTGTGTCAGACATATGGCTCTATGGTAGATCATAGCTAGAGTTAAAGAAAAGCTGAAATTTCAGTTAGTGAAGTTGGAGTTTGCAGCTCATCATATTACGGCGGGGGCTACACAACATCAATTCTCTTATAAGTTGCGCAGTCAGAAATATTTGTGCAACTTCTCTGTGACTTACTGTCCTGCGACTGAGCTGTAATTTTACTGTAAATAAAACGTCACAATAGTCACATTTCACCTACTTGCATTGAAGTCTATGGCAAATGTGTCCTTTGAGACTCTTGACCAATGACCGAAAATTCTACACTTTTGGAAACATACGCCACTCTGTGTCGCAGTATATCGCAGGTTGCAACACGACACCATAGGACCATAGGAGATCATTATATCCAGTGTTGCTTTGTGTCACATGTCGCCAGGTTGCCCTAGCCTAAAGAGTCATCAGTTTTCCAGTTATTAAATTGTTGCCAGCACTTTGTCCTTCCTATTTAGGATCCTAACGATCCGTTCCTTGCGCCTCTGCATCTTGGCATTCCTGTAAGAATTCTCTTTATTCATTGCTCTCGCCCACTCCGCACCGAGCCTTCGAATTGGCCAGTGTGGACCTGGAACAACCTTCTCACCTCTTGTGAGCTCCCTCACCTGACCCCATCAGGCAATGGTAGTGTACTGAGCAGGAGAGCAGTCAGTATTTTTATATGTGTATGGTGATGTAAACATTTTTTACAAATGTCTACTGCGTTTTTTTAGACTCCCTAAACCTGCAGTGGTTTGATTGCTTATACTATATGTTGCTATTCTAGAGTATATATTGAAATTTTAGTTTTGCTGTGAAGCCCAGCCTGTGGCTGAGCTTTACAGGAGGGCTAAGATGGCAATTATGGGGGCCTGCAATGAGTCCTGGCTGCTGTGGTGACCTATCATGACCCCGCAATCTCATCTGGTTCAGTATCTAAATTGTCAAACGGCAGCAATCAGAGCATCATCTGGTTGCTGCAGATGCCGGCTGTAACACAGTCAGTATGTGCTTGTTGGGAAGCAGGCTAAACTCCTGAGCATGTTTCAAACGGACCTTAGTGCCCAATAACAAACAATGTACGTTAATGGGTGTCTGTCAGCACAAAATGAGTGTTCAAACCAAGCCCAGGTGCTCCGTGCATCCTTGGTGTGGTCAAACACTTCAGTTTAACACCTAATTGTTTCTCATCGATCATTGCCCTTCTGTAAAGCCAGAGCTGTCAATCCGGCAAGAGGAGGATGGTACTAGATGGGAAAACAAATAAGTGGGAAATTGGACAGAAGTGTTTGGCCACACCAAGGATGCACTTGGCCTCCTGTACTTGGTTTGGACAGTCGTTTCGTGATGACACTCCTTTTTAACCTGATCATCTCTGTATTTTGTCAATCCCATTTAAATCACATACTTGTCAGTCATGCCGTCATTTTATTTATTTTTTTATCCTAGGTCACATTGAAGTTGTCAAATTGCTTGTGACTCATGGAGCAGAAGTAATGTGTAAAGACAAGAAATCCTACACACCGCTGCATGCCGCAGCCTCCAGCGGGATGATCAGTGTAGTCAAGTATCTGTTAGACTTAGGAGTGGATGTAAGTTCAAGCTCTTCTTTGAACTCTCCTTTTATTTCCCCAGCCTACAGGCCTGCCAGCCGTCACTTGTCTGGACTTGACATCTGCATGTTTCCCTTTTTTATCCCTAGTTTTTTAGTACATTTTTTTTTTTTTCATATGTAAAGATGGGGAATGTAACACATGTAATAAAAGAGAAGATGGTAAAAAGTGTGCGGTTGTGTACTCTCCTTGGCTTGTGTAAAGCAACGTGTAGGCTGCAGTGCGGCACTCCTTTTTTTTTTTTTGTTGTTGTTGTATCTGCTTGTAGAAAAACAGACGTTTCACACCCTCTCATTTTCTCACCCTAATTAGATGAATGAATCGAATGCTTATGGTAACACCCCTCTTCATGTGGCCTGCTACAACGGGCAAGACGTGGTGGTGAACGAACTTCTAGATTGTGGTGCTAATGTGAACCAAGTAAATGAGCGCGGATTTTCTCCTTTACATTTTGCTGCTGCATCGACCCATGGAGCCCTGTGCCTGGAACTCTTGGTTTGCAATGGTGCAGATGTAAATATTAAGGTGAGGAGCATTAATCACATTATATTTGCATTTCACATTTTTATCTGTATGATGGCAAGTATTAATAGGCCTCTAGACGTAGAAGTCTGGTGGCTGAGAACACTGACAGCTGCTCTTGTGTTCTGATGAATGGATGCCATTTTTCACTTTGCTCCCCTTTAGGGTAGGCTTACACGGTATCTATCTATGGGTTACATTCACTTTGACCATTTAAAGCATTTTGCTGAATAGAGGACACAAAAATATATGCGAGTGTATTTTCCAAGTCCGAGTTTCATTAAAGCGAGAAAAAAAAAAAGCCTTTATTATTCATCGCTGATCCCTGCTTCTCACCAATTGCCTGTTTGTAACGGTCAAGTTTTGTTTGTTTTTTCATAGAGTTTGACATAACTAATGAGCCATGTGGCACGGCTGGAATTTGTTTTCATCTCTACTTTGAATATAGTCTTCTATATGATTCATTAATATTAGTCTACATTGTACCAGAAAGGACCCAGTTACTTACACTCTAATTCACAAACTTACTAGAAATTTTTCCATCACCAATTAAATACCACAAATTCTTGTAATCCTTTTAAATATAATCTATTTTCCCTAATTCTTGGTTTCCCAGACCCTTTTTCAATAGTGAATACAATTTTTGTCTCCCAACAAAATTTCCTACATATAACTGGTTAATTTCTTGCAGTCTATCTTTACTAGACCTACCAAACATTGCTGACACTCACAGCCTTCCTTGTGGCACCTCTATATTGTTGCACTCTGCTTGCATCTATCCTCCCTATAACTTCACATGCCTGTCCCATGCTGGCCACCAGGCCATACCACCACCTTTATTGGCCACTTCACTACCTGGCCTCCTTTACGTCCGTCCATCTAACATCCCCATAATCCTCGTGACTTCAGTTTCCACTGACTGCAGTGGTCACACGAAGGCTGTTTAGGATGTGACCGGCTGCAAGCCCTAAAGCGACAGAAATCGGGGGATTAGAAAAGTGAGCTATGGTTACTTAGTGCCATCACTTTGCCTCCAACTAGGCAAATTCTAGGGAATCCCCTATAGTAGACATTGTATCACTGTGAATATTCTTATACATTTTTTTCAAATTTCTATGTAATTATAGTTTAAGCAAACCTGTCACCATGTTTTCCCAATATAAACCCACCAACTTTAACTCCTCTTTTACAGTAGTCTCCCAACTTGCATATCAACGCCCAACCACCTCTGCCCTGCCAAAAAATACCTTATAGAATCCCCTCATACAGCACGGTCCGCTCTGATGGACGGTGCCGATTTTGCTCAAAATGTAGATTCTTAAAATGCAGATAGTGGAGAATAATAATGCTGATGGTGGAGGAGGATGTGGGACTGAGACAGCAGATGCGATGGCATCACTACATCACGTCTGCTCTGCAGAGCCTCAGTGCTCACAGCAAAGAATAGAGCAGCGCATCAGGGAAACAGGAGCAAGAGGAGTGTTTAGTTTTACATATGTGGGCTCATACTCTATATAAGGGGGCTGTGTGTGCATCATACTGTATATAAGGGGGCTGTGTGTGCATCATACTGTATATAAGGGGGCTGTGTGTGCATCATACTGTATATAAGGGGGCTGTGTGTGCATCATACTGTATATAAGGGGGCTGTGTGTGCATCATACTGTATATAAGGGGGCTGTGTGTGCATCATACTGTATATAAGGGGGCTGTGTGTGCATCATACTGTATATAAGGGGGCTGTGTGTGCATCATACTGTATATAAGGGGGCTGTGTGTGCATCATACTGTATATAAGGGGGCTGTGTGTGCATCATACTGTATATAAGGGGCTGTGTGCATCATACTGTATATAAGGGGGCTGTGTGTGCATCATACTGTATATAAGGGGGCTGTGTGTGCATCATACTGTATATAAGGGGGCTGTGTGTGCATCATACTGTATATAAGGGGGCTGTGTGTGCATCATACTGTATATAAGGGGGCTGTGTGTGCATCATACTGTATATAAGGGGCTGTGTGTGCACCATACTGTATATAAGGGGCTGTGTGTGCATCATACTGTATATAAGGGGGCTGTGTGTGCATCATACTGTATATAAGGGGGCTGTGTGTGCATCATACTGTATATAAGGGGGCTGTGTGTGCATCATACTGTAAGGGGGCTTTCTGGGACCTCATACTGTATATAGGGGCTATGTGTTTTGGCTCATACTGTATGAAGGGGGCTGTGTGGGGGCTCATACTGTATATAGGGGGGCTGTGTGGGGGCTCATACTATACATGTGGCTGTGTGGGGGCTCAAACTGTATATAGGGGGCGTGTGGGGGCTCATACTGTATATAGGGGGCGTGTGGGGGCTCATACTGTATATAGGGGGGGCGTGTGGGGGCTCATACTGTATATAGGGGGGCGTGTGGGGGCTCATACTGTATATAGGGGGGGCGTGTGGGGGCTCATACTGTATATAGGGGGGGCGTGTGGGGGCTCATACTGTATATAGGGGGGGCGTGTGGGGGCTCATACTGTATATAGGTGGCTGTGTGGGCGCTCATACTGTATATAGGGGGGCGTGTGGGGGCTCATACTGTATATAGGGGGGCGTGTGGGGGCTCATACTGTATATAGGGGGCGTGTGGGGACTCATACTGTATATGGGGGGCTGTGTGGGGGCTCATACTGTATAGAGGGGGCTGTGTGGGGGCTCATAATGTATATAGGGGGGCGTGTGGGGGCTCATACTGTATATAGGGGGGCTGTGTGGGGGCACATAATGTATATAGGGGGGCTGTGTGGGGGCTTATAGTGTGTATATAGGGGGATGAGTGGGAGCCTATACTGTATATAGGGGCAAATTTGCTGAAACTGGAAAACTCACTTTAATCAATTTCATTTTAATGAGAATCTGTTTTCTAATTGTTGATAGAATAAAGCAGATTTGTTTTTTTTCTTATACTCTGGGAAAGTGGTTATGTGGAAACTAATGTTTTCCCTATGGAATTTGGTTTTTACTATACTTAGTTACAACTTCGACTCTTCGAGTTCTTTTACATGTAGCTAATTGCATTTATCAGCAATACCAAAATGTTTTAACATTCCTTCACAGCCATTATATTCGCTAGAGGGAAACCAAGCAGATGTTATCTCATCATGTATAGTTTTCTGGAATATCTTTGTCCTGTTAGCAACTTTAATCAAGTTGGACTCTTTAATTGTCTGTTTGGATTTTAGTATTTTGTGTGTTAATATGATGCACTTATTGTACCTTACTTCACACTAGGTGCACCACTTTGTTTTATTTTAGTCCTAAACTTTTCCCGCTATAAAAGAATTATATAATGCCATCCTCTTTTGTCATCCTGGGGTATTTATCAGCTGCGTTGCGGTATTGTTGGTCTATGAACCTGAAATTGAATGGACTCCGTTGAATGGAGTGTGTTCTTGGCTAACGGCGCAGGTTTCAGTCTTAAGTGCTTTTCCGAGGAAGCTGATTAGGCCAAAGTTGACCTAGTTTCTTGACACGCTGCATGGCTGACCGACTTGAGCATGCATTTGGAGACTGTTAAGCATACAGCACATCTATTATGGTTGAACAAGCTGCCTTGATAGTCTGGAAACGCTTATGAGGTTCTCTCTTCATACAACATCAAAGGAGCCGCTCCACATCTGAGGAATCCTTCACTGAACACATTTTGTCTTGGAAAACAAGTCTAAAAGTTTAACGTTTGATCACCACAGAATGACTCGTCAAATGATAAAATGAAGAGAATTACCATTTAAAAGAACAGATTTGTTTTCCCTGAATAAATTGTTAGTCGGGTATAAAATATGACTGAGCATCAAATACCACATTCAGTAAGGCAATGTGCCTTCAGTGAAATATTATGAGAAGGTGCGTTGAAGGAGTCGTATGCTTCGTATAATTGGCTTTATTCACGTTGTAGGCTCTGTTCTCAGCCCCTGCCACTAATTCTGTCAGGTATGGGCTGGCGCTCCTTCTAGAATGACACCACTTCTGTCATTTGTACAGGGGGTTCCTTATTTGTGTCTAATATAGAGCAAACTATATTGAAAAAAAACTATAAAGTTTGGTACTGTTGCAATCATACTGACCTGAAGAATCATGTTTCCAGTAAATTTTTACCGAACTATGAACCCCCATAAAAAAAAAAACTTGTCTCGCAAAAGGCAAACCCTCATATGTTGATGCAAAAATAAAAGGTATGACTCTTGAAAGAAGAGTAGGAAAAAAATGGAAAGTTGCTTCTGTCAGGAAGAGGTTAATCTCATACACATGATGCAAAATATTTCCAACGCATAAACTGACAGGAGTGTTGCAGGTTTAAGATTTACGCTGTGGATGTAGGTGCGATTTTCACCTTTTGCAACTAGAGGGGTGGATTGTACGGCCTCCCCTCTTCTTCACAGGCATGTCCACAGCTTATAAATGTTGCTGATATCACTGTAGGAGGTCCGCACGGGAGATGTTACATGGTTATGTAGTAAAATAGGTAGTATTTGTAAGTAAAATTCACTTTTAGGCTGAGTGCAGACGGAGTTTTGAGCCCTGCGGATTTTTCCGTGCAGAATGGAAGAAAACGGCAGGTCAAATGACCTGCATTTTTCCTGCGGATTTCTTCCATTTTTCACACGGTTTTTGTGCGGTTTTCCATTGCGGGTTTCCCCCTGCGGATTTGGTGACAGGGGAGATAGAAAACCGCACAAAAGAAGTAACATGCTGCGGATTTTGTACCGCAGGAAAACCGCGTGGAAAAATCCGCAGCGTCTGCACAGCGTTTTTTTTTTTCCATTCATTTTAAAGGTACTGTACATCACAATGCGGATATGCAACGTTTCTGCGCGGTAAAATCCGCTGCGGAAACGCTGCAAATCTGCATCGTGTGCACACAGCCTTACAATACAACAGCTAAGGGAATGTTTGAGGGAAAGGGGGTATTCATACCAATAGCCCCTGATATTTCATGTGTTGGCTACAGTTTTTTTGTTGCTTCTGTTTTTCAGAGTAAAGATGGGAAAACACCTCTACATATGACGGCTATTCACGGTCGCTTTTCCAGGTCACAAACAATAATCCAAAATGGTAATGTGTTTTGTTTTTGTTTTTTTACAACCCACTTGACCCTCTCCATAGACCTAAAATTATCAAATTCTGGCAGCCTCCATTATGGGGAGCATTCTGCATGCTGTTTTGTTATTCCTTTCAGTGTGTAAAAGAGTTGGCTCTGAAGTTCCTTTTACTTAGGGATGGGCAAACCCGAACAGTTCGGCATCCATATCCGGACACCTTTTCCAGGAAGTCTGCGTTACTGTTTGAACATCGGGTGTTTGTCACGCTGTCCTTTGCATGATAATGCAGTAAACACCGCTTCTGATTGGCGGTAAAATTATCACCACCGGACAGATAGCCGAGGTTCCCACACTGTCAAAAGACAGCGTGAGCCCGCAGCTGTGATATGAGATTTAAAGTTTACCTCTGGTCACTGGTGTCAGCTGATGGGACACCAGTGACCGATCATAGCTGCGGGCTGACCGTGTCAGAACCGCGGCTGTCTGACCGGCAGTGGTGATTTTACTGCCGATCAGAAGCGATGTTTGCTGCGCTGTTATGCACGTATCGGTGTGGAAAACACTGGATGCTCGGGCCCTCCCATTCAAGTGACTGAAGTTCAGGTACGGGTACTGTTCTGATACCTGAACCCGAACTTCTTGTAACTGTTCAGCCGGACCCAAACATCCAGGTGTCCACCCATCTCTACTTTACGCACACAATACAACCTCCGAGTGGTAAACCTTTCAATGCCTACTTACTCATGCAGACCACAGCAAACAGTGAGCCATCTAGTTGAGATCCTTCAGTGCTCATAGGCTGCCATGGTCCTTGGCAGTGTGAGTCTCGTTTTACACTGGACAATGCACCGCTAAGGCTATGTGCACACGGTGCGGATTCTGCTGCGGATGTGAGGTGTGAAACCGCAGGCTAATCCACAGGTAAACCGCAGGTATTTTGCCCTGCGGATTTTTCAAAATCCGCACGGAAAAATCCACAGCACTTCCAACTACGTGTGCACATAGCCTGAGAGTGATGATCTTTTGTGCTGCTGCACCTGGTGAACTAGCGTTTTGTTCGTTAATCAGGTGTTTGGCAGCCTATTTACACAACAAAATAATGATCAAACGTTTTTAACCCCTTGGTGACAGAGCCAAATTGGCACTCAGTGACCAAGCCAATTTTTAAAATTCTGATCACTGTCACTTGGAGGTCATAGCTCTGGAACACTTCAGTGGATCACACTGATTCTGAGATTTTTTTCGTGACATATTGTACTTCATGTTGGTGGTAAAATTTCTTAAATATAAGTTGTGTTTATTTATGAAAAAAAAATGAAAATTTGGCAAAAATTTAGCAATTTTAAAACTTTAAATTTGTCACACAATGGTTAATAAATAACATTTCCCACTTGTCAATTTAATATCAGCACAATTTTGGAAACATTTTTTTTGTCAGGAAGTTATAAGGGTTAAAAGTTGACCAGCAATTTATCATTTTTCCAACCAAATTTACTAAACCATTTTTTTTAGGGACCACCTCACATTTGCAGTGAATTTGAGGGGTCAGTATAACAGAAAATACTCAAAAGTGACACTATTCTAAAAACTGCACCCCTCAAGGTGCGCAAAACCACATTCAAGAGGTTTATTAACCCTTCGGGTGCTTCACGAGAACTAAAGCAATGTGGAAGGAAAAATGAATGTTATACTTTTTTACAAAAAGTTTACTTTGGAACTAAATTTCTTATTTTCACAAGGGTATCAGGAGAAAATCGACCTCAAAATATGTTGTGCAATTTCTCCTGAGTACGCCAATACCCCGTATGTGGGGGAAAGCCACTGTTTGGGTGCATGGCAGAAGGGAGGAAGAACCATTTGACTTATTGACCCTCAAAATTGGCTGGAGTCAATGGTGGTGCCATGTCGTGTTTTGTAGACCCCCTGATGTACATAAACAGTGGAACCTCCCAATTCTAAGGCTGGTTTCACATTTGCGTTAAAACAACGCTGCGCCCTGCGTCGTTAAGCCCCGCCCTGAGCCGGCTCCCTGCCCGCCCCATCCGGGATCACCGCCTACTTTCGCACTTGCACGCATACGATCGGCGCACCCTATCTTTAGCATAGGGTGCGCAGATCATGCTCTGCCAGTGTGAAAGTAGCGTGCTGCGCACTTTTGACGGTGCGCCGTGCGTGCCGAAATGCAGCATGTTGCATTTCGGCGCGCACGGTGCACCGTCAAAAGTGCGCAGCACGCTACTTTCACACTGGCAGCGCATGATCTGCGCACCCTATGCTAAAGATAGGGTGCGCCGATCGCATGCGTGCAAATGCGAAAGTAGGCGGTGATCCCGGATGGGGCGGGCAGGGAGCCGGCTCAGGGCGGGGCTTAACGACGCAGGGCGCAGCGTTGTTTTAACGCAAACGTGAAACCAGCCTTACTCTATCCCTAACCCCAACACACCCCTTTTTTATTTTGAACACTGTGGTCTATCACAGTGATCAAAATGAACCCACAGGAAAAAATTCCTTTTGTTGCCGGTAGATCTTGGCGGGCGCACTGCGCATGCACATGCCATTTTCTTCCCAGAAGAAGACGCCGGCGGCCGGAGGGATGCTGGAGGTACCAGGGGGAAATTGTGGGGACCCCATTTCTCTCTCCTCTGATGTGCGATCACATCAGAGGAGTGAGAAATTAAATGGGAAATCGGACTTTTTTTTTTTTTGCAGTCCCTGTTATTCCGTTAACGGCGATCGCAACGCTGGGGTCGGTAAAAACCAACCCCAGTCATGTTCTCTTGGTTCTCAGCTACCCCAAGTAGCCAAAACCCCAGAGAAATTCTGAATCTGGAGGGCGCTATACGCTTCACTGCGCCGTTAAAAAGCGGTGCTGAGGCATAAGTAC
Organism: Dendrobates tinctorius; assembly: GCF_039654945.1. NCBI lineage: Eukaryota > Metazoa > Chordata > Amphibia > Anura > Dendrobatidae > Dendrobates > Dendrobates tinctorius. The sequence goes on along the minus strand of NW_027361834.1, from coordinate 2,049,031 downwards.
CATTAACTGCTGCCGTTAAAAGGCGTATCGGTGGTCATTAAGTGGTTAACATCGCTCATTCACGATGGTCCTGTAGTGTAAATGACCCTTAAATTTCACTTATTATATGCAAACATTCTTTACTCATGTGCAAAGTCCTTCTGTAAACACTTATGTTTTTTTAAATTGGCTAAATAACTTTTATTTATTGGTTCTCCCGTTTTTGTTTTTTTGCTGTTCGTTTGATATTGTAAATAATAATAATAATAATTAAAAAAAAAAAAAAAAGCTTTCAGGCTAAACTAAGGCGCCACTAGGGCCAAAGTAATTTGGCAATTTTTTTTAAATGAACATTTTCCACACCAGATAAATCACAAATGGCTAAAATATATAAAACTTGAAGGGAAAGTAGTAGTGAATAACACATATATTGCTGTTTTCCAATTTTCAAAATTATGTAAATAAAAAAATTCAATTGAAAAGGATTATAATGCTTTGTTACTTCCATACATTTTGTACATGGAATAGACACACTTGGCTGCTAGTGGTGAAAGGGTTGTGCCCTACGTTAAAAGTTAAACTTCATGGGTCTAGGGAGGTGCACAAAATAGTAAAAAACCCGTACTCTCCTCCCAGACCTGCAGTGTTTCTCCACACTCTGTACTGTGTTCCCCACCACTTTCCTGCCATCAACATCCATCAAGTAATTTCCCATCACCTCTGCAGCTAGTTAGCGGTCTTAACTTTTTGCCTACACTTGAAGAGAGATGTTGCTTCCCCTTAGCATGAGATTTGAAGACCCCCTGATGTCAGGGACTCAAGTTCACAAATATATATATATTGATACATATTGTACACACTGCTGGGTTGCAAACCAAAAAAAAGCTATCCCATAAGAAACTTTGATTCAGAGGATAGATAATACGCCCCGGGAAGAACATGGGTGAAAAGCGCGTCGGGGTGAGGGACCCAGCTGACACTTTGTCTCCAGTGCCTTCATTTAGGTAAAACCTTGGCCATATATGCGGCTATTACTTGTATACAACATCTATTTTGCACCAATATCTGCCTATAATACTTAAATATTCTTGACATACAGCGCTAAGCATTTTAGTTGTAATTTTTTTTTGCTCATATGCTTTACTATACGGATTTAACCCTGTATGATCAGTTTATTTGGTGACTATCCAGTACTATTTATAGGTTGGTAATCCTCAATATATTTGATTCCATTCTAGTGCCTGTGTTGAGCGAAGTCATGTGAAGTGTGACCTTGTAAAATGTTTAACGTTTATTGGACTGATATTTTTGCTAGAGGATTGATAATGTTTTATTGCTGGTGGACCTTCTATGTTCAGAGCTCCTGTTTGTAATGATCATGGTGATCCCAGCTGCTGCGCTGGTCATTATTTACAAGCTGTAGCCTTGACATGGCTGCAGGTCACATAATGGCTTCAGGCGCAATCAAACAGCTCAGCAGCTTGTGAGACTGTTCATCGGCAGAGCTCAATGATTTGCTGCAGCGTTGATGTGTGCTGTATCCATGTGATCAATCCTGCAGCCTGTAAAAAATCACTGCAGCGGCGGCGAGGCAGTGCTAGAGCCGGGGATGATGAGCAACAGCTCTTTATATTATTCTAATCAAGCACTGGCTCATGTGAAGACAAATGCTATTCTGGGAAAACGTCTTTAAAGAGCAATTCCTGCTGGCTTAAGTTTGTAGTTTTTTTTCTTTGGCATTTCTTTAACAAAATTGCCCGTTATGTTAGCTGCCTGTGATTGTAGGTTTTATGAGCGCACAAGCTCAGATCTTGCCTTATTTATTGCTTTGGCCTTCTCTTCTTTACCAGCTTCTGTTCCTCCTTCAGTCTGTGCTCTGGGTATGACATAAATAACTCCGCTTTGCCTTTCACTACTGACCTCCTGGAAATAATTGATAAGGCTTATCAGAAAAATAAATGACAGCATGGGCATGTCCCTACTTTTTTTTTTTTCTTTTGACTGATTTTGACGCATGTATTAAAGAGACAGTGGGGCAGGTTTATAAAGACTGGCTTGTGAAATCCAATCTAAAATAAGATTATTGGAGTGACTGCACCAAATTTGTTAAAAGACCCATCCATGTCTCTGAATAAGTTTGGCACGTTTTGGACATTGGTGTAGTCATCAAATATTTCTATAACCAGGGATAGATTTGTGTCAAAATTTGCAGCATTTTCTGACTTAACTTTTACTTCTAGTAAATAACTATCACCCATCCGATGGCTCCCCTGCAATCCCTAGAACGGGGTTCTGAAATGCACTTTAGAACTAAGTCTGGTCTCAATTTCTTCTCTTCTGGACTTTTAAACAGGTACAGTGTTTGGCTGTCAATCTCCGACGGTCACTTAGAGAATGAATGGCACCAGCTCCATTATGATGGGGAATTTCAGCACCCCTTTTTTGGGATTTGGGGGGGCAGTGCTTGACAAATTATCACTTATTCTTTGGAAAGATCATTTTTAATGTTGATAAAAAAAACCTTAAGGCTTAATAAATTTTACTAAAACCAAGTACTGTCCACTGTGCTATGTTATAGGAGCGGAGATAGACTGCGAAGACAAGAATGGAAACACTCCACTGCACATAGCAGCCAGATATGGCCATGAGCTCCTCATTAACACTTTAATCACCAATGGTGCAGATACCTCAAAGTAAGTGGCCACTGCAGAGGGTATTACAGGGCAGATATGATTTTTGTCCTTTCATTTAGCTATTGTAGCCTGCATGCTAACATGTGCATTTGAGTGGTTGCTCAACACTCCCATTTCTACTATCTTATATGGTTAGTAAATAAGTTACCTCTTTTGCCTTGTATAATTTTTTTTCTTTATTACTAATTTTACTAAATTGTGAGAGAAGGTATTCTACTAAGATCAAAGTGACCAGTAACTATATGGTTTGGCAGTTTTGTCGGTTTAATAATATAATCTAAAAAAAAAACCAAAACATACTCACCACTAAGGCTGGTTTCACATTTGCGTTTGAGGCGCAGCGGACGCCTGCCGTGAAGCTCCGCCCCCTGCCGCACCTCCTCAGGTCGCATGCTGCTGCATGCGGCCTACGTACCCCATGTTTAGCATTGGGTACGCAGGCCGTGCGCAGGTATGCTTTTGCCGCCACATGAGTCCTTTTAACGGTATAGAAACAGGAGAAAAAAGGAGTAATTGGATCCAAACGATGTATTGTAAAAAAAAATAACAATCTTTATTAGTATATCATGCACAGACGATATATAAATATATAGCAAAATTGCAATGACAATTCAACGGCAAACATAGATAAGACAGGGAAAGGGATATAAAATAAACCAAAGGCACCGATAATCACAGCCAGGATGGTATGTAACATGCACTGACGTCCCTATCGGCCAATATAAAAGCCCATATTGATTTCAGAATAATGCCTAAATTGGCTTAAAAATACTTCCTAAGGGCAAATAGGCCGATATAAAGTGAGGCAATAGTGGCTGGAGCGGTACGCTATACCCATGAAACGTGCAGATAGCGTCATATAAGACGCAAAGTTGTGAAGGGGAGACGCTTAACAAGGTGGTGCACAGGTACCCAGGACCGTGGAGAGATCCCCGATGCGCGTTTCGCGCTCAAAACCGGGCGCTTTCTCAAGGGGATGAAGGCTGAATTGGGCTGAAGGACCTTTTGTATCCATAGTAACGGTCACGTGTTAGATCATGTGACGTGTGTGAAACAACCACAGCGGCCGTAGCGGCGCATGCGCTGCGTCACCGGCAGGTCCTCAAACATGAAGACAGGCGTCAGGCATTAGAGTGCACACGCGGGGAAGAGCCCCGCGCCTGCGTCCAAGGGAGCAAAGACACCAGCTCCATGGAGAGGGCAACTGGGGGACGCAGACCGCATGCGCACAGCCATGGGATAACATCATACGGCCGTTTAGCTTAAAGCATTGTTTTACAGATGACAAAATACAAGGACATAATATTGCAAAGCAGAATAATAATAATAATAATAATAGATACATCAGATACATATCGGGCACAGAGCTGAGACCATAGAATATGATAATAGACATATAGAGCCAATAAAGATAATAATCACTTGTTAAAAAAACATTGTATATATCTTATTCCAATTCGTCAGAAAATTTCCATGAGTCGAACAAAAGGCATGATGGTTAGTCTTAATTCCAGATGATACATTAGAGACGACACATAGAGGCACAGGTGGATCACTGGAACAAATGGTGACAGCAAAGGTCCCGAAGGGTCCCTTTTATCCAGGACAGCCAACAAATGAACAAGAGGATAAACTACAAATAATGAAAAACAGACACAAAGTTAAAAACAAATAAAATAACCACGGAAGTGGGAAAGATATATACAGCAATGGATGCAAGAGAGGCAAAACAGCTTATAAAAAGGAGGCAAAGCTCAGGGACTCATCAAGACCCTTAGGGGTCGCCGTGTCCAGAGTGACAATCCACTTCGTTTCTCTTTGGGCCAGGATTTTCTTGTAATTCCCTGCTCTAACCCCCAAATGAATGCAATCGATTCCCCTCACCATAAAAGTCTGTGGGTCACAATTGTGGGACATCCTAAAATGGCGGGGGATAGTTTTGATGGTAGAGTGATCGGCCACCGTCTTGGCCGCACGAATGTCCCGCACATGCTCACGCACCCTAACCCGTAATTCTCTTGATGTTAAACCAACGTATATCATTGGGCATCCACATGTAGCATAATATGACATTGGTGCTGCCAAATGATATATGCTGGGTAATCTGGAACTCTTTGGATCCATCCGAGGTGTGGAACTTAGAGCACCGCAGGACATTCGAGCAGGCAAGACAGTGGCTGCAAGGGAAACATCCCACTATTGGGCCCCTAGAACCGAAAGAGTTGGAAGATGTTGAAACATAATGGCTCCTGACAAGGAGATCTTTTAAATTCTGTCATCTGTAAAACAATGCTTTAAGCTAAACGGCCGTATGATGTTATCCCTTGGCTGTGCGCATGCGGTCTGCGTCCCCCCAGTTGCCCTCTCCATGGAGCTGGTGTCTTTGCTGCCTTGGACGCAGGCACGGGGCTCTTTCCCCGCGCGTGCGCTCTATTGCCTGACACCTGTCTTCATGTTTGAGGACCTGGCGGTGAAGCGACGCGTGTACCGCTACGGCCGCTGTGATTGGTTCACACACGTCACATGATCTAACACGTGACCGTTACTATGGATACAAAAGGTCCTTCAGCCCAATTCAGCCTTCATCCCCTTGAGAAAGCGCCCGGTTTTGAGCGCGAAACGCGCGTCGGGGGTCTCTCCACGGTCCTGGGTACCTGTGCACCACCTCGGCAAGTGTCTCCCCTTCACAACTTTGCGTCTTATATGACGCTATCTGAACCTTTCATGGGTATAGCTTACCACTCCAGCCACTATTGCCTCACTTTATATCGGCCTATTTGCCCTTAGGGAGTATTTTTAAGCCAATTTAGGCATTATTCTGAAATCAATATGGGCATTTATATTGGCTGATGGTGACGTCAGTGCATGTTACATACCATCCTGGCTGTGATTATCGGTGCCTTTGGTTCATTTTATATCCCTTTCCCTGTCTATGTTTGGCGTTGAATTGTCATTACAATTTTGCTATATATTTATATATTGTCTGTGCATGATATACTAATTGTAATTTTTTTTATAATACATCGTTTGGATCCAATTACTCCCCCTTTTTTCTCCTGTCTCTATATGCTTATGGAGTGGAACCATTTACTATTATGGCGGTTTATTTGTTTGGGTTGCCGCCTTCATTTTTGTGTCAAGTATTGGGCTTCTTTTTGTATCTAGTCCTTTTGATGGTGTTGCATTTTGGTGCGATTGCAGCGGCATGCACCCATAGGCGGAGCTGACTGGAGGGGGGCGGAGCTTCACAGCGAGCGTCCGCTGCGCCTCCAAACACAAATGTGAAACTAGCCTTAGTTAATAGAAAACATCACTGAGAGCCCTTATTGGAAGAACCCTTATCAAAACCTGGTAAAATGTTGGCATCTTGCTTGGTACTCTGATATTTATGTGAACCCCTGACTCCTCTAGGCGAGGCATCCATGGAATGTTTCCTCTCCATCTGGCTGCACTGAGTGGTTTCTCGGATTGCTGCAGGAAGCTCCTTTCTTCAGGTTGGTTTTCTGGCTTGGAACCCAATATTTCTGACACTTAGAAATGTACTTGGATGGAATGTGGTTTTCTCATAAATTTACGCTCTGAGTATGTGCACACAATGTCTTCATCAGGCGAATTCTGTCTGGAACCTGCTTGAAAAAGTGCTGAAATACATTACAAAGAATGAACATGTGCATATGAGCACAGCAATGTCAAATCGACTTGCTTGTGCATGTGTGCAGTCTTTTGGAGCTTCTTTTAAATTTAATCTGTCAGCAGGTTTTAGCTATGTAATCTGAGAGTACCATGAATTAAGGGCAGAGAGACAAATTCCAGTGATGTCACTAACTGGGCTGTGGTTTTTGTTTTTAATACAGTCAGTGTTTCATCAGCAGGGGATTATCACTACAGGACAGTAGTTTTCTATGCAACAAGTAAACTAAGTGATTCATAGTTGGAATCAGGGTCTCTATCTCTACATCTTGCTGCTGTCAGATTACATAGCAAAAACTTACTGACAGATTCCCTTTAAGGCTAAGTGCACACGTTGCAGAAAATTTCTGCTCAAAAACCTGAATCCCTTCCCAGAAACCGCACCTATTTTTCCGCAGCGGTTTTGATGCGTTTTTTTCCGCAGCGGTTTCAAACCGCATGGAAGAAGCCAAAACTGCGGAAAAATCTGTAAAATTAATGAGCATGCTGCAGTTTTTACCGCGATGCGGTTTTTTCGCGGTAAAAAACCTCATCAATGTGCACAAAAAGTGCAAAATGCATAGAAATGACTGGGAAGCTTATTTTTAGCGGTTTTATAGTGAAAACTGCGGTAAAAAACGCTAAGAAAACGCTGTGTGTGAACACAGCCTATCTGTTTCAGGCTTTGAAAGCTGAAAAATAGCTAATAGAGGTAACCTGTCCATTCCTACATCTGTAAGCCACTTGCAATTTACAGGTTAAATTCATTAGAACGACAAGATAAGATGCCAAAGACGACACTTAAAGGGAATCTGTCACCTATTTTTTTGCATATAAGATGCAGCCACCGCCATCAGGGGCTTATCTACAGCATTCTGTAATGTTGTAAATAAGCCCCCGATATAACCTGAACGATAAGAAAAACGAGTTATATTATACTCACAAAGGGGCGGTCCGGTCCAGGTCCGATGGGTGTCGTGGTCCGGGTCCGGCACCTCCCATCTTCTAGCGATGATATCCCCTTTTTTTTCCCGTCGCAGCTCAGTGTGTTTTTACTGGCAGTTTTACATATAAATAAAATAATTACAATAAAAGCTAATGGGTTCTGTAAGTAAACCACATACAACCTCCTTGAAAATACAGATCACTAGAGGAAAACCAAAATATAACATGACGAGGTTTGGAATAGAAGGTGTGTTGGTATGTGGAGTTTGCAGTTAGCTTTGCATTTTGTGTTCTAGGTTTTGATATAGATACTGCAGATGACTTTGGCAGGACCTGTCTGCATGCTGCAGCGGCTGGAGGGTATGTTGTGCTTCCTTTTATGTCTATAAAGTGTCCCTACAAACTTGTTCTCCCCCGTGGTCAGATATTCTGGAGTGGTGCCGCACGCCTGCTCCATTTTCCTAAAAGAATAAATGCAGTCAGAGTTTAATGAATCCTAATATGGTGCCAATGAAAAATGTACAACTTATCCCACAGGAACAAACCTTTTATAATAAATTTTTTGACTTGTATCGCACCGACCTATTCCACAGCACTTAACAATTCAGAGGGGACATGTAGAGATAGAGTAACACATTCAGCAGGTTCCCTTTTATAAGCCTCAGTTATAGCTCTTGGAGGACAGAACTGGAAAAAACTAAAGTGCAAGAAAAAAATGTGTCCACAATGAGAAAGTGTAAAGTAGCAGAAAGACACTGCTGCCCACCTCCAAAAACAGCACCATGTTTTGGGCATACAAACTGAACTTGTGCTACTTGTATGTATTCATCAGTTTTGATGATTTTTTTTTTTTTTTTTGGAAGAATACTTTATTACACGTAGATATACATCTGATTATTGGCCTTTATGTATTCTGCCACACCACTTTTTTTTCTGAAAAACTTGCAGGCTACAGATTGACAGGTAAAAGTATGGAATTGATTCCTTCAGAATTAAGAATGTATAATTCCTTTTCAGGAACCTGGAGTGTCTGAACTTGTTGTTAAACACAGGTGCAGATTTCAACAAAAAAGACAAGTTTGGGAGGTAAGTGTTTTTCTTCCAAACTCCTTGGGTTCTGGGGGTTTTTGTTACCTTTTTGGCAACTTTTTATGATTTTTTTTTTTTTTTTTTTTTTTTCATACTCCTAGCCAGACTTGATGCTGTTCCTTTGTCCAGTCAGTGAGTTACCATGCACTGTAGAGCTTACGTAGCAGCAGTCATTTATATTCACCTAATAATTAGAAGAGGCGTCCTGACAAACTCCATCCTTCACCCACCAATGACTGATTTGGGGCTCAACGCTCATATTACTCAGTTGCAGAGACTCCTGGGAGGTAGTGGTGGTGTCTTATTGTACAACCCCTGTTCATATATATGCAATATATCTTTGTCCTTTTGATGAGCGGGTGCACCATCCAGCTGGGAATTGGAACTGTTGTTACATTGGGGCTAATGCTATATAAAAGAATCTGCAGCAAAATGTGAATGTTTTTAAATTAATTCATTTTGCATTACCACATATGACGTCTGAGATGAATAGCCTCACATTTTTAGAACCTATTGGGAAGGATTTTGAAATGTTTATTATGCAGTCAATTCGACACAGATTTTCCACTGCACTAAGATGGGATTTAGAAAACTCCATCCATGTGTATTGTGCATATTCTGGACCTAACCACTCCTCCCATCAGGTTTTTATCCTCTTAATATATTGGACTCATCATATTGAACTGTGTACTTACAATTGCTAAATTCTCTCTCACCCATGACAGCACCATGGAGAGATGGGATCCGCCCTTCAAGGACAGGAACCTACAGATTAAATGGGCGGTACCTCTCTTCCGCCTCCAGTTGGGTTCCTGTCCCTGACAGGGGACCCGCAGGACGGCAGTACCTGCGCGTTCTTGGAAGGAGTCCGGATCCGGGGCCGACCTGTCCGAGGGATGGCAGCGGGGAGGCCCCTGTCACGGCGGGTGCGGTGGCCGAAGCCGCCACCGATGGGGCCGATGCGGGCTGCCAGGTGAGCGGGGGGGAGAAGTCGGAGCCGCCACTCCGAAAAGGAGATCGGGGGACCCGGAAATCTTGCAGGCGGTGCAATGGTACAGAGGTGTACCAAAATGACCGCTGCCCCAGAAACAGAAACCGGCTCCTGCGAACCGGCGCATGCGCAGGAGCGCGCTTCCCGGCAGACGCGGTGCAGGATGGGAGCGGTGACCTCATAGCGCGGGGAAATTTTAAAAAGGTGGGGCTGCATACACTCCTGCCTGGAAGCATCCTGAGGCAATGGAGGATAGCGACCAGCAACAGGAGCAGCAAGCCAGGCTAAACAGCAGCACCACCATCATCATCACCAAAAGGAACGGAGGAGCAATGGCCGTTCCAGCAGTCACTCCACGCAGTGCAGCACGTCAGCTGCAAGGAGCAAAACGCCACGGGGAGATCAGCCTGTACAAGACCTTACTCCGTCTCCCGAATCGGTACCTGCAGCCGCATACTTCTGGGTGAGTGATCTCCGTGAATGTTCACCATTTTAATAGGATTCCCTTTCCCTTATTAGGGAAAGAAGAAGGGGAAAAAGAACAGGGAATGTCCCACTTGTTCTAGACCCCTACCTATATCTTGGGAGAAAAAACTCTGTGAATCTTGTACGAAAGAAGTTCTATGTCAGGAAACCCCGGATTTCGCCTCTGACCTAAGAGCTGCGATCACATTGGAGGTGCAGAGCGCCCTTATATCCCTTATGCACAGGGACAAAACCAAAAAAAAAGAGATACGATAGTGACCTCCCAGTCGGACTCTTCGACGTCGGGAGAAATCACTTCTAAAACTTTGGAATCCGGCTCCTCATCCTCAGACGAGGAAAAGGGGGGGGGCGTCACTGTTTTCCCCTAGAAGAGCCAAACAAGAAAATACCGAAGAGGACCCATGAACAAGAGAAAACCAGACAAGATATAATCTTCAATAGATACCTTTATTAATAATAAATCAGTGTTGGTATAAAATACCATAAAATTAATATAAAAAACACTAAGCACAAGTGGGACAATTTTACACAATAGTAAAAAATTATTATATTGCTTGGACCAATTATATGGTATTTACATATGCATTCATACAAAAATATATATTTTAATATTCCTAAAAAAATTTTTTATATAATAAATAATAAAATTAAAAAAAAATAAATAATAAATTCCTTTTAATAAAAAATGTATAATACTGTGAAAAAGTTTTGTGTTTAAAAATAAAATAATACAGTGGAAATGTGTAACAAATAATAATCTCATAAACAGTGAAATAGTGCAACGTGAATCAGCTTCTAGAAACACTGCTTACTAAAGTGCAGTGTGCCTGTGCAAAAAAAGGGGGGGAGGTTTGCAACAAATTGCTGTTCAAAACTAAACGTGGTATAATATGTGAAGTGCCATGCACCAATATGGAGTTTAGATAAGACCACTGCTTGCTGAAGTGCAGTGTGCAAAAAAGACTTCACTACATTGCTGTGCAAATAAACCGCTAGGAATAAATGAATGCTTGAATAAGAATGCCAAAAATTAATATACCTTTAAGGTCCAGCACGTCCCACAATTGTGCTCCCCGACGCACGTTTCGGAATTAATCCTTCATCAGGGGTTGGCTACATTACAAGTATGAAGGTTTATATTCAAAATAATGGCGCCGATATCAGCAATTCCGGTGTGGTTGCGGCGCATGCGCAGTCAGGAGGACCAGAAGCCCGAGCGCCAGACCACGTGAATAGTAACATGATGTGTCTGTCTTTGAATTGTATTTTATATCAGGCTGTATAGGGATTTTTAATGTATGTATCCTTCTCTTTCATCATTTCCTGTGTTTCAGGTTTTGTTACTATATACGCCATTCACTATCCCTTTTGTCTGATGTCCCCTTGAGGTTTTTCATAGTACATATTTACACCTGCTTTTGATGGTGACGTAGGAACACAGAATTAATTTACCACAATATTTGATCACATGGGTAAATGTTACCAGTGTAGGTACATAATTTAATGAGACGTTAGTAGCTGGTTGTCACATTTTAGCAGGTGTATTGTGCAATACACTGTGTTCCAAATTATTATGCAAAAAATATTTCCTCATTTTCTCTAAATTACCTATATGAATTGCAGTCATTGTTATTTTCCAGTTATCTAATATTCTAGTGTAGGTACATAATTTAATGAGACATTAGTAGCTGGTTGTCACATATTTTAGCAGGTGTATTGTGCAATATTTGATTCGTTTCTGCTCAAAGGATCAGAGATGATGATAGCAACGAGATCCATTTATTGATCGTATTTGTCATTCACTGTTATAGTCCATATGACAGTTAAAAAATTATGCTATGATGATCTAAAATTGTTATGATGACCAAATGATTGTAATATTTTTCTGCAGGTCTCTTTATCTATTTTCGTTAGATGTTCATTTGTTTTTCTTGGATTTGTGCTTGTCTGTGTATTTTGATGTAATGACAATTGTTTTTAATTGATACATGTATTCACACTGTTTAAACAACAGCTGTGGAAGTAGGAGGTTTTGAATGACGTGATTGCTTCATAAATCCGTCACTTCCTTCCACAAAATGACCCGTCGAAGCGCTTTGATAGCGCGAAACGGCCGTTGTCAGCTGTTTTTCCTCTCCTGATATCACTCCCCCGGCCGACATGTACCGCATGCGCCAATAAATCAAGCTTTATTCACACCTGCTCATGGAGTGCGGTCTCTTTCCTTTCAAAAATGAAATTGTGTGCAATCCCCTGTGAAGGGAAATTCCTTTTTGGAGAGACATTAGATGGCATCCTACAGAAAGCAGGGGACAAGAAGAAAGGGTTCCCGAATTAGGGGCCTGCAGCATTTAAGAGGCCCTTTCGGAATAGAAAGTTTTTTCAGAGGAGACCACTGAGAGAACAAAATGGGACGACAGAAGGAAAGATAGAGGGGGGTTCTTTGGTAACTCGTCCCGAGACAAAAAGCCCTCTAAGTGACAGTTCAGACAGGGTGGGGGGAAGGCTAAACCGTTTCCTTCCAGCCTGGAAGAAAATTTCAAACAACCCGTGTATAATAAACCTAATCCAGGACGGCCTAAAAATAGACTTCCTCTCTCTCCCACCTCAAAAGTACTTAATAACTCCGCTAAGATCCAGTACGCAGGAGCAGGAAGCCCTAGAAAACGAGGTCCTAAACCTGGTAAAAAAAAAAGGAGTCCTCCAGGAGGTTCCCCTGCAGGAAATGGGCAGAGGGTTCTACTCCCCTCTTTTCCTGGTGACCAAACCAGACGGCACTTTTCGGACGATCATAAATTTGAAAAAATTAAACAGATACGTCAGGAATCAAAGCTTCAAAATGGAGTCGATCAGGTCCACCACCAAAATCCTGTTCCCGAACTGCTTCATGACGGTATTAGACTTTAGCGATGCCTATTATCACGTCCCCATCCACAAAAACTCCAGAAAATATCTCAGGTTAGCCATCTCAATAAAGGGCAAGGTAAAAGAATTCCAGTACAGAGCCTTGCCGTTCGGAATATCGGTAGCCCCATGGGTGTTTACCAAAATAGTAGCGGAAATGATGGCCCATATAAGAGAGCAAGACATAATAGTTCTGTATCTGGATGATTTTTTAATAGCAAGCAGCTCGGCCCGAAAATGCAGGGAACAGAGGGACAGGGTGATGGACACTCTACAAGGCCTAGGCTGGCTCTTAAATCTGAAAAAATCAAGATTGGAGCCCAGCAGAGTACAGGAATTCTTGGGTCTGACACTGGACTCAAATATTCAAGACTGTCGCCTCCCAGACCGAAAGAAAGAGAAAATCGCTCAAATGATAAGAGCAACCCAAAATCCCTCCATGACATTAAGGAAAGCTATGTCACTACTTGGTTCCTTATCCGCCTGCCTGCCAGCAGTCCAATGGGCTCAGTTACACACAAGAGAACTTCAGTGGGACATATTAGCCAACCAATCAGCTGTAGGGGGACACCTAGAGGGTCGTATTACCCTACTTTCAAAAACTATTCATTCCCTAGCCTGGTGGAGAAACCAAGACAATCTTTCCAAAGGGATCCCCTGGTTAACAAAAATAACACACATAGTTACCACGGACGCCAATCCCACGGGATGGGGAGCACACATGAACAACGAGGTGGCTCGGGGGGTGTGGGGAGGCCAAGAACTAGAAGCCTCCTCAAACCAGAAAGAACTCTTAGCAGTGGGTTACGCGTTAACACACTTCCTACCCCTGCTCCAGAATCACCATGTTCGCATATTTTCGGACAATCAAGTCACGGTGGCCTATATAAATCATCAGGGGGGAACCAGGTCACGTGCCCTAATGGACACATCCTCCAGAGTCCTCAAACTAGCAGAGACAAACATGCTATCCCAGTCAGCACTACACATCCGAGGCACGGAGAATCAAAGGGCAGACTTCCTGAGCCGCACCCAACTACGGCAGGGGGAATGGGTTCTAAAGCGGTCCGTCTTTCGGCAGATTGTAAAAAGGTGGGGGGGCCCCGGACATAATCTGTTTGCCGACTTCGGAAACAAAAAAGTGGAAACGTTCTGCTCCTTAGACCCCAGGGGGAATCCTATAGCTCTGGATGCATTTATGATCCCATGGAACCAGAGTCTAACATACGCTTTTCCCCCGATCATGCTTATCCCGGCGGTGCTGAGAAAAGTCAGGGAGGTCAGGGCAAGAATGATATTAATAGCCCCCTTCTGTCCCAAAAGAACCTGGTTCTCCTGGCTAAGAATGCTCTCGGTAACCGACCCATGGATCCTACCGGATCTTCCGGACCTGCTATCGCAGGGCCCAGTGTTGCACCCTCAAGCAACGAACCTCCATTTAACGGCATGGAATTTGAGAGGGTGCTGATGAGGGACAGAGGATTTTCAGAGAACCTGATAACTACATAACAAAAAAGTAGAAAACCGGTTACGATGAGAGCATACGGAAGAACATGGAAAAAATTCTTATCCACTTCTGGGGTAAAGGTTCAGGACGGGGTTCAGATCGATAAGATCCTAGAATTTCTACAGAGGGGCCTAGAACAGGGTCTGGCGGTCAATACATTAATGGTTCAAGTATAGGCTTTAGGTGCTCTTTATAACCACAATGTGGCGGGTAACCCCTGGGTGACACGGTTTATTAAGGCCGCAACCAGATCCAGGCCAATAGCTAGCCAAAGGATTCCGTCATGGGATCTGAATCTTGTACTGTCCACACTGACAGGCCCTCCGTTCGAACCCATTCACTCGGCATCCCTTAGAACCCTCTCATTTAAAACGGTACTTCTGGTTGCACTAACATCAACTCGCAGGGTAAGCGATATTCGGGCGTTATCAGCAGGGCCACCTTTCACAAAAATTCTAGAAGATAGGCCGGGTCAGGTTTTAAAATGACTCTATCTACCAAAAGTGTCATCACGTTTTCATAGGTCCCAAGAGGTAGTCCTTCCTACCTTCTGCCCAAATCCTAAAAATAAAGGGGAAGAAAAATTTCACACCTTAGATGTGAGAAGATGCTTAGTACAATATCTAGAGACCACCAAAAAATATAGGAAGGAAGGCTATCTCTTTGTATGTTTCCAGGGACCTCGGAAAGGACTCAAAGCATCTAAGAGTACCCTGGCAAGGTGGATAAGGGATGTGATTGCCCTGGCATATTCATCCAGTGGAAATACCATCCCAGAAGGGTTGAAAGCCCATTCCACAAGAGCAATGGCGACCTCATGGGCTGAAAGATTGGAGGTATCAATAGAACAAATCTGTAAGGTGGCCAACCGGTCATCACCTTCGACCTTTTTCAGGCACTATAGATTAGATCTAGCCTCTACGTCTGACCTGACCTTCGGGAGAAGGGTCCTTCAGGCGATGGTCCCTCCCTAAGCTACCAATCTCTGTAATTCTCTCCGTGGTGCTGTCATGGGTGAGTGAGAATAGCTTAGTTACTCACCGATAACTGTGTTTCTCGGAACCCATGACAGCACCCGCTTATTCCCCTCCCCTTCACGAGTGTGGTGAGCACGTTTTACTGTTTGCAGAGTGTTTCTGTTTAGGCACGGTGTTTCTGATAAATAATCAATATTATAATGCTGTGTATATATTTCTGTTTAACTAACCTGGAGACCCTCTGATGCTCTGTAACCAACTGAAGGCGGAGGAGAGGTACCGCCCTTTTTATCTGTAGGTTCCTGTCCCTGAAGGGCGGATCCCCTCTCTCCGTGGTGCTGTCATGGGTTCCGAGAAACACCGTTATCGGTGAGTAACTAAGCAATTTGCATTTCTACCCAGCTAATTCTTCTCTTTTCTTTGCTCTATGTGAAAACAGGAAGTGTCTTGTCCCTGCATTTTATCATTCCCTCTTAAACTCCTGACCCAGCTGTTCCCTCCTCCCCTTGCCAGGGACTTTTGCAGTGAATCATGACTTGTGCAGAGAAAATTGACCTCCTGTTTCTACATAGAGCTTAAAAGGATTCAGTTAGTCAGTTTGAAATCATGTGAAGTCTTAGACCTAATGGAAAAGAGAAGAATTATCTGGTAGGCAAAATGAGCAATTGTAAGGACTCAGTGTCGTATAATATGGTTGAAATATATTATGAGAATAAAAATTTTGATGGACGGAGGAGTCCTTTAAGGGTTCGTTCACGCTTGAAAAAGCACGAGTTATTTCCATTTCTACTCTTCTGGAAAATCCACAGCATTTTCCAATACCAGCTTTTTGTATGAGTTTTTAAGAAATCACATGACGCTATGAGAAATATCAATGTTATCATTGGACCAATTGGATGGATATGAAATCCAATGCTTGTCAATTTATCCTGTGGACGTCAATGTATGTGCAGCTCTCGTGCCTTTATTTGTAAGGATATTCTCTGCGGTAAATGCTGCTGCAGGAGGTCTGGAGCGGAGGTGCCAGATGTTTACTGTTGTCTATAGAAATAATTGTGTTCACTTCTCATTGAATGAAGGACTCCACTTCACTACGCCGCTGCCAATTGTAATTATCAGTGCCTGTTTGCACTTGTGGGATCCGGAGCCAGTGTGAATGATCTCGACGAGCGGGGCTGTTCCCCCCTGCACTATGCAGCCACATCCGACACAGACGGCAAGTAAGTCGTGTTCATGTCGCTATATGATTTTTGCCTTCCGCGTCATCGTAGTAAGCGAACTGATCAGGACGCCAAGAGTATGGGAACTTCATCACATTTGTGCCTTTCTGTTGATCGCAGAGAATGTAGCCTTGTAAGACAGGGGGTGTTCTTGGCTTCTTCTCTAGGTTAAATCTGACGGTCATGCAGCTTGCCACATTCACAAAGACCCACTTGTTTAGCTTCTTAGCCCTTTTTGTTCAGAAGAAATCTCAGCAATATGAAGGAAATTCTTTGATTTTCGTATTTCATAAAAAAGTGGTACATTTCTACAATTTGCCTTTTGTGTGGGGTTTTTTCCGCCTTGTAGCGTTAGCACTACAGTGAAGAAGCACTTGCCCGTAGGGCCAGGCTGGGTTTCAGGCTCAGACCGTATGGATATCGATATTCATTTGATGGATTTCTTCTGAAATGGTTTGCTTATATTGTAAAGTAACTTATTGTTGTTCATTCCCACTATTCTATTGTCTTTTCTAATTGATCCTTGAAAACGAAACACGGATTAGGGATATTTTGCGCAACAAGGATATTGGTACGGTTTTATTATTTGCTGTTAATTCTGTGAGCCTAGTAAACCGTAAAATCCAGCATGCACATGGATGATGTGATCTGCACTTTATTAACCTTGTAAAAGACCTGCAGGTGCAGGAACGTGACACCAATAGCAATTTATTCTTTATGAATTCTATCAGCTCGTTTCTGCCACCTAGTGGCAAAGATGTGAATGCACTCATACAGTGAGCTAAAGCTGAAGAGTCTGCTAATCTGACTTCTCACGTGACAGTATTTTTTGGAATTTTTGGTGACTC
Organism: Dendrobates tinctorius; assembly: GCF_039654945.1. Taxonomy (NCBI): domain Eukaryota; kingdom Metazoa; phylum Chordata; class Amphibia; order Anura; family Dendrobatidae; genus Dendrobates; species Dendrobates tinctorius. The sequence goes on along the minus strand of NW_027361834.1, from coordinate 2,031,723 downwards.
TTTTTGCGTTGCATTTTATTTTACATGAATGTTATGGATTGGTGCATAATAGTAAGAGAATGGATCAAGCAAATAATTTGTAATTCCTACAAGGTTACTTTCCATTAATTTAGGTGCCTGGAATACTTATTGCGAAACGATGCAAACCCAGGAATCAGGGACAAGCATGGGTACAATGCAGTTCATTACGCAGCTGCCTATGGCCATCGTTTATGTCTAGAATTGGTAAGTGTTTGGTGTGAGGACATGGCTTGCCAGACTGTTAGGGTGGGGGTTATATTTAATGTTGGACATTAATCATCCCTTTCTCATCCCACCTTTATCCTTAACCCTAATTCAGATCTATTTCATGTGTATAGTCAGAAAGCTGGACTTGATAGTGGTAATCGTTTGACATGGGGACATACAGTCATGAGAATAACTAAGTACACCCTCTTTTGAATTTCATGGTTTTGCTTATCAGGACCAAATTAAAAAAAAAATTCTGATCCTAAAATTTAGTGAATAGAACTTCAGATTAGCAACAAAACCTGACAAATGACACCGTTTAATAGTCAAGAAAAGCTAATCCAAAATGCAGAAGTTGTGTGCAAAAAAATATGCACACCCTCATTGCTTTCTTAGGAATTAAGATGGTAAGTAGCAGTCATGTGCTGCTAATCAAATGATCCTTGAGTAATTGCTCTTTAGCAAGCGTGACCACTCCTATAAATGAAGAAGTTATGTAATTTTGCTGGTCTGGAGCCTTTAGACGTGTTAAAACTATGCCAACTAGGACAGACATCAGCAATGATCTTAAGGGCCTTTTACACTCCGACTGGTCCCCTGCTGGCTATCGCTGATCGCGCGAGATTGTCCTGGTCCATTTCTCGTCGGCTTCCTGCTGGCGCCGACGAGCGAGCCATGGACGCGGGCGGAAGACTGTCATCATCGCTGCGTCTGACAGGTGAGTAACGACTGCCGAGCATCGCTGCGATGTCGCTGGTGAGATCTGCCTGTTTGGCAGCTCAGTAGCGACCATTTAGCGATGCACCAGCGATCCTGACCGGGTCATATCGTGGTCGGGATCGCTGGTGCATCGCTAAATGTAACAGGGCCTTTAGAGAAGCAGTCTGAGAAGGGTTAGAAGACGACCATTTCCAAACAACTTGGAGTCCATCTTTCTATAGCCAGGAAGATTAGAAACCAGTGGAAAATATTCAAGACTGATGACAATCTCCCAATGAATGGGCTTCCGAGAAAACTCGCCCCAAAGTCAGATCATGCAATGCTCATGCATTTTACAAAAACGCCAAAGCATGCAGCTCAGACACTAAAGGCCTCAGCTTGTTAAATCTTCAAGGTCCTGACAGTACAATTAGAAAGACTGAACAAGTATGCCTTCATTTGAAAAGGTTGCCAGGAAAAAGCCTCTTCTTTCCAAAGAGAACATGGCAGCACTGCTAAAGTTTGCACAGTTGCATATTAACAAACCACAAGATCCCTGGAACAATTGCCTTTGGCCATAATAGTCTGCACCATAACTGGTAGAAACCAAATACAGCGTATCGGCACAAACACCTCAAATGAACTACTAAGGACAGTGGGGGAGTTATAATAATTTGAGCTTGTTTTGCAGCAACAGGATCTGGGCTCCTTGCAGTGGTTGAGTTGACCATGAACTGCGCTATACATCAAAGAGTTCTAGTTTATTGCTTGTTTATTAGCACACCAGTGACCGCTACAGTCTTTCAGAGGTGGCTGGTTTCCTTGGCACACAGCACACTTTTACAAGCACTTACTTTTTAGGGCTTGCATACTTTTCTCTGAAGCTGGTCTGGATCTAGTGCCTTCAGTCCCTTTCTCTCCTCAGGTGCAGATGCAATACTCCCTCTGATATCAGCATGGTGAGAGTGCACCGTTGGGACCAGTGCTGCAGTCGTGCTACCTGGTCCGACCTGTCAACCTTAAGGAGCGTGTAACGCCCCAGCCTGTAAGAAGCCAGGAGTCAGGGGAGAGGTGTGTCCTGAAGATGAGCGATGACACAACCCATTTAAAAGAGCTGTGCATAAATGAATGCCCGCAAATCTAAATGAACTTAAGTAATGTTATAAAAAGTCGCACAAAATTCCTCCAGAATAACGTGAGAGACTAATAAAATCAGACAGAAAATTATTACTTCGTTATTGCAGCTAAAGGAAGTTTTACAATCTGCTGACTCCTGGGGTGTAATTACTTTTTCACACACCTTCAACATTTGGCCTAGTTTTTAGGTAAATGAATGACACCCTGTGGTTTGTCATGTGGAGTTGAGTTTGTATTTTCCTAATTTTAGGACCTTCCATGGACCAGATATTTTATTATGCCCTGATATGTAAAACCGAAATATCTTTCTCGTGACTTTTTGATCTATAGCTATGCAGTGAGGGTCTTTAAATAAATTAAAAAAAAGTGCAATAATTAAAAAATGTCTGTATTTTGGCTCAAAGCTTTGTAATAAGATCAAATAAGTTCACGTATAAGGTAGACAGGCAGTTCTACAAAAGTTGTTGTGAGCGTTACCTCATCTTATTAATTTTTGCAGATTGCCCGAGAAACTCCCCTAGATGTTGTAAGTAAATCCTTTTTCTTAATAAACTTTGAAATGATTTGGAGGTTTTCTGAGATGTGAAAAATTTCACAAAAGACGACATTACATCAGAGTACAAACTAATTTGCCTGATAAATCCAGTTCCACATTACAGTGCTTTCTTCTACTCTGTGCTTACAGCCCAGTGATGATGTGCCCATCTACCCATTTGACAGCTGCCACCATTCATTGGCCTTTGCAGTGTATGGCACAAGACCACTGAGGCCATTGACTGACTGCAGCGGTCACGTGAGTAGACTGGCATCACTGTGGCACAGTAATCAAAGACAAACTTGGATTATCAGAGCAGAGTAGTATGCCATGTAAGAAATGATTATTTTGTTGTTTTATGGCATTTTTCCCCTTTCAGTATAATTGGCTAATACATGGACCCCCCACCTTCTATAAGGGGTTTTCTTTGTGAAACCGCACCTTAGAAATTGCTGAGATAATATGCAATAAACTAAATATTCAGTAGAATTGAGCGGATTTGCTCGGGTCCCTGCTTATTCGGCAAGCTATAGCACTTACCAAATAAGCTGCAGAGGGAACCCGGATACCTGGATCGCTCCGGCTGATCAGCTGCATGTGTCGCGGCTGTGTGACAGTCACCACACACGTATGGAGAGCCTATTTGTAGGGCTCTCCATGCATTTGCTGTGACACAGCTGCGACACATGCAGCTGTGGTGCCGATCAGCTGATGAGACTGCACGATCCAGGAAGCCGGGTTCCCACTGCAGCTTATTCGGTAAGTGCTAGAGCTTGCCGAATAAGCAGAGACCCAAGCAAATTTGCTCATCTCTAATCTTCAGCAGTTTAATGTTCTGCCCTTCACTTTAGAAGTTTTCTTGTATGATGCAATAATTTACTATGTGTTGAGTATCTGAGTGCTTCTTGTTTTCATACTGTAAATGTACAGATTGTTAATGTACTTTACCATTTTCTTTCAGCTTATGGAAACGTCAGGTACGGACATGCTGAATGAGGCAGATACCCGTGCACCAATCAGTCCTTTGCACTTAGCTGTAAGTTCTTAAAGGTCAATTTGGATTGCATGTTAAAATGTTTTAATGGAGACCAGATCACTTTAAGGTGTTCCTATCCCCAAGCTGGAGCTGCCCTTTATATTTCATAAAACAGTGGTGTGCGTCCCCAGACTGGTGATTTATCTAAATATTGTCTAGCAACAAAACTTTTGAGAAGTATCCCTAATGTCCCACAAAAGATCTGGGATGTGAGATCACAGCATTCAAAGCCGGATCTCAGTCGGTCTTGCTTTGAAAGAGTGAGATATTGCAAAATCTCGCTCTTTCCATCTAGCCGAAGCTGCCGATGCTTTACAGCGGGTATCACTCAATAACAGCTTGTAAAAGATATTACTGATCGGTAATGGCATAGTACACATATTAGACTAGTCGTAATGGCAAGATCTCACACTTTCACATCGGAAGTGGTTGTGGGATACCATTTGCATTTCTGGGAACCAAATCCCAGACATTCGTAACAGTGTTTTGCTCCAAAGTCATTTTCTTTCAGAGGACATTAGGGATACATTTGAAAGGTTTATGGTTACTAGATTATATTTAGAAAAATCGCCAGTCTGGGGCAACCCACTGTTCAAAAATAAGAATGCAGCCCCAGACCGGTGATGGGTATGTTGAGCGTCTAGATGCCTTGGTAGTCCTGAAAAATAGGGAGTAAACTAGCTATGTGTATTACTTATAAATAGCAGAAACTGCAATATGCAACATCTAGATCAGGGTTCAGCAACCTGGGGCTCTCCAGGGAATGCCAACTACAACCCCCAACATGTCCTAATAGAGAGTACAGGAGGTTCCTCAACCCCCGAAATATACCTACAGACATTCTGTACAAGATTTCCCTTACTAAAAGGGACTATGACCATGGAGGATCTCTTCAGAAAGATTGAAAAAGTGGCCAAAACATTAAAGTGTATTAAATATGCCACACACATCCATCGATGGTTTGTCTTAAGGGGCCTCCGTCAGTACAGAATGAGTGTGATAACCATGTACAGGCGCACGGTGCACCATTGTCGTGGCCAAGCATTTATAATCACCTTCCCACCTCCTTGTTTCCCTCTATCTCCACCCTCCTCTTCTTTGACAGCTCTGACTTTATAGAGCCAGAGAAGGGCGGAGATGGATAGAAAACGAGCAGGTGGGAAGGTGTATATAAATGTTTGACCACACCAAGGGGTCACAGAGCGTCTGTACTTGGTTTAAACAGTAATTTTGTGCTGACAGTACCATTAAAATTTCGTGTAATATGAGCAGAGTTTTACCTTAAATATCCATGATAGCGCTAAATTAGTTATTTTTTAAATTAGCAAAAAAGTGAAATATTTTCAATTTCATATTAATGTTCCATGTATGATAGATTACCATGTTTAATGCAGCTAATATTTATGTATAATAGTAAAATTCCAATTCTATAGTAATGCTCTGTACAATCTCAGGAGAGATTAAAGAGGTTGTCCACTACTTTTACATTGATGACCTATCCTTTGGATAGGTCATCAATGTCTGATCGGCCGGGATTCAGAGTCCTAACTGATCTCTTATCGGTGTCGGCGGCCGCTAGCCGGAAGTACTCACTTGCCGAGCTGCTCCATCTACTTGTATGGCTCGCCTCAGTGTACTACGCATCAGCCTCCTATTCAAAGCTGCTCAGCAAGTGAGTACTGGGGGTCGCCGACACCGTTAACAGTTGATCGGCATGGGTGTCGGACCCCGGCTGATTAGACATTGATGATCTATCCTTAGGATAGGTCATCAATGGAAAAGTAGTGGACAACCTCTTTAAGGATCTACTATAATGTTTCTAACCTAAAGATCTGCGTCTCTTCAATCACTGTTTCTGTACCCAGAAAAAATGATCATTTCAGATCTAGATTTTACATGTTGGAAACTGGCTTCTGAGGCAAAATAAACATCTCACAAAACTTGCTTTGCTTGTTTTGGTCAAATAATCAGATGTAAAGGGGATTTCAGTCACATACAGTTTTTTGAGACAGCATAAAATACTGAGCTGCTCATTGCCCTCACTGTGATTGGCCACTGCGTTGGCATCTTTATGGCGCAAAGCATCAGGTGTAATTGGCTAACATGCTCCTTTTCAATATCATCCTTACATATGATACATCCCATAGGCAAGTACACAGCCAAATGCCAAGCTCTCCTGTAGGAAGACATGCGTTATTGCTTACTATAGCTTTACAAATAAGACAGGTTATCTGCCCAAAAAAGACCCAAAAAGTACCAAAACCTTCCAAAAGATATCCAGCGTTTATGAAGTGCGGAAGTACAAACATCTAGCACATAGCAAAACTCGTACAATCAACAGGCAGCCCTGGCTGACCAACCTCACCAAAGAACTAAGACGGGCTTCCAGGGTTGCTGAGCGGGGATGGAAGAAATCCCGCTGTGCCGAGCACTTAACTGCATACAAGCAGTCCCTCACCAGCTTCGAGTCCACGCTCACTGCTGCAAAACAAACTTATTTCCCATATCCTCCCTGTCTCACAACCCTAAACAGCTTTTCAACACTTTCAATTCTCTACTCTGTTCCCCAGCATCATCTCCTCCTCCTCTCATTACCGCTGAAGACTTTGCCTCCTTCTTTAAGCAGAAGATAGCTACGATCAGAGAAAGCTTTGGCCCACAGCCCCCAATGCCCCTCCTAGCTGCTTAGCCCTGTTCCTCCAAAGCCAACTTCTCCACCCTCCTATCAAGATCACACCTCACCACTGTGAGCCCTTGCGGGCATGGTCCTCTCTCCTTCCGTACTTGTGTGTGTCTTGTATTGCTCATGTTTATTGTACTTGTCTATATTTGCCCCTTTTCACATGTAAAGCGTCATGGAATAAATGGCACTATATAAATGTATAAGAATAATAAGAAATATAAAGCATGCACCATAGCATCTGCTTACCTTGCAAAAAGAAAAAAAATCTTGTGCATTTTTTTTCTAGGCCTTCCATGGGCACCACCAAGCCCTGGAGGTTTTAGTGCAGTCTTTACTTGACCTTGATGTACGAAACGGCACCGGCAGGACTCCTCTGGATCTTGCTGCTTTCAAAGGACACGTTGAATGTGTAGATGTTCTCATCAATCAAGGGGCATCAATATTAGTTAAAGACTATGTTGTCAAAAGGACCCCCATTCATTCAGCAGGTATGGCATACAAAAAAATAATGGGCTAGATTTTATTTCTCATGTTATTTTGGTTGACTTAATGAACAATTTTAATTATTTTTATTAGCTATTAACGGACATTCAGAGTGTTTGAGACTCCTCATAGGAAATGCTGACATTCAGACGGCAGTGGATATTCATGATGGGAATGGACAGTAAGTACAAACCTTTAAGTCAATTACATTTGTAGCAGCTGCCAACATATAGGCTGCAGCACTATATTGATTGTGTCGTATATACGTTGGCACTTTGTGCTATTCCCATAGCTCAGCTGTTCTCATTTTGTTTGCATGTGTGACACTTTGCTATGCCCGTAACGCACCCAGCCTATTAAGGTGATAGTGCCATAGAACTAAAAATCTCAGGCTATGGTCACATCTGCATTGTAAGCATCTGTCATGGGTTTTGTTAAAGTTTCTGTCACTTTTGATGGCAATAATTGTGTAGCACAGGGTGTGCAATTAATTTTCTCAAGGGACCACATGAGCGACTGTGACTGTTTTGGAGGGACGAACCAATACACTAAAATTAATTCTGCTCAATATCAATATTGAGCAAAATTAAATATGGTGACACCCCCCCTATATACCATTTGAGCCTGCACACATCCACTTATATGTAGTGAGCCCCCACGTAGCCTCCTGTATACAGTGTGAGCTCCCTCCCACGTAGCCTCCTGTATACAGTGTGAGCTCCCTCCCACGTAGCCTCCTGTATACAGTGTGAGCTCCCTCCCACGTAGCCTCCTGTATACAGTGTGAGCTCCCTCCCACGTAGCCTCCTGTATACAGTGTGAGCTCCCTCCCACGTAGCCTCCTGTATACAGTGTGAGCTCCCACGTAGCCTCCTGTATACAGTGTGAGCTCCCACGTAGCCTCCTGTATACAGTGTGAGCTCCCACGTAGCCTCCTGTATACAGTGTGAGCTCCCACGTAGCCTCCTGTATACAGTGTGAGCTCCCACGTAGCCTCCTGTATACAGTGTGAGCTCCCACGTAGCCTCCTGTATACAGTGTGAGCTCCCACGTAGCCTCCTGTATACAGTGTGAGCTCCCACGTAGCCTCCTGTATACAGTGTGAGCTCCCACGTAGCCTCCTGTATACAGTGTGAGCTCCCACGTAGCCTCCTGTATACAGTGTGAGCTCCCACGTAGCCTCCTGTATACAGTGTGAGCTCCCACGTAGCCTCCTGTATACAGTGTGAGCTCCCACGTAGCCTCCTGTATACAGTGAGCTCCCACGTAGCCTCCTGTATACAGTGTGAGCTCCCACGTAGCCTCCTGTATACAGTGTGAGCTCCCACGTAGCCTCCTGTATACAGTGTGAGCTCCCACGTAGCCTCCTGTATACAGTGTGAGCTCCCACGTAGCCTCCTGTATACAGTGTGAGCTCCCACGTAGCCTCCTGTATACAGTGTGAGCTCCCACGTAGCCTCCTGTATACAGTGTGAGCTCCCACGTAGCCTCCTGTATACAGTGTGAGCTCCCACGTAGCCTCCTGTATACAGTGTGAGCTCCCACGTAGCCTCCTGTATACAGTGTGAGCTCCCACGTAGCCTCCTGTATACAGTGTGAGCTCCCACGTAGCCTCCTGCATACAGTGTGAGCTCCCACGTAGCCTCCTGCATACAGTGTGAGCTCCCACGTAGCCTCCTGCATACAGTGTGAGCTCCCACGTAGCCTCCTGCATACAGTGTGAGCTCCCACGTAGCCTCCTGCATACAGTGTGAGCTCCCACGTAGCCTCCTGCATACAGTGTGAGCTCCCACGTAGCCTCCTGCATACAGTGTGAGCTCCCACGTAGCCTCCTGCATACAGTGTGAGCTCCCACGTAGCCTCCTGTATACAGTGTGAGCTCCCACGTAGCCTCCTGTATACAGTGTGAGCTCCCACGTAGCCTCCTGTATACAGTGTGAGCTCCCACGTAGCCTCCTGTATACAGTGTGAGCTCCCACGTAGCCTCCTGTATACAGTGTGAGCTCCCACGTAGCCTCCTGTATACAGTGTGAGCTCCCACGTAGCCTCCTGTATACAGAGTGAGCTCCCACGTAGCCTCCTGTATACAGTGTGAGCTCCCACGTAGCCTCCTGTATACAGTGTGAGCTCCCACGTAGCCTCCTGTATACAGTGTGAGCTCCCACGTAGCCTCCTGTATACAGTGTGAGCTCCCACGTAGCCTCCTGTATACAGTGTGAGCTCCCACGTAGCCTCCTGTATACAGTGTGAGCTCCCACGTAGCCTCCTGTATACAGTGTGAGCTCCCACGTAGCCTCCTGTATACAGTGTGAGCTCCCACGTAGCCTCCTGTATACAGTGTGAGCTCCCACGTAGCCTCCTGTATACAGTGTGAGCTCCCACGTAGCCTCCTGTATACAGTGTGAGCCCCCACGTAGCCTCCTGAATACAGTGTGAGCCCCCACGTAGCCTCCTGAATACAGTGTGAGCCCCCACGTAGCCTCCTGTATACAGTGTGAGCTCCCACGTAGCCTCCTGTATACAGTGTGAGCTCCCACGTAGCCTCCTGTATACAGTGTGAGCTCCCACGTAGCCTCCTGTATACAGTGTGAGCCCCCACGTAGCCTCCTGAATACAGTGTGAGCTCCCACGTAGCCTCCTGAATACAGTGTGAGCCCCCACGTAGCCTCCTGAATACAGTGTGAGCCCGCACGTAGCCTCCTGAATACAGTGTGAGCCCGCACGTAGCCTCCTGAATACAGGGTGAGCCCCCACGTAGCCTCCTGTATACAGGGTGAGCCCCCACGTAGCCTCCTGTATACAGGGTGAGCCCCCACGTTACCCTAGACCTTAATGTAACTCGCATTTGACTGCAACTTTGCGGGGGGCTTTTTGTTTATTTTCGGAGGGAGGGCAATAATTTACAGCTCTAAAATAGCTGCACAATTGTAATTTGCAGTCACACTGCACGGAAGTTGCTTGCACAACTTGTTGAGGATATCTTGTCACAGGACACTGTATAGTCCTGGCCTAAATGTCACAAAAACAGAAACGCTGCCATGTTGATGTGCAAAGTCTAGATGGACAAGCTAAAAACAAATTCAGCTAAAATAAAATTTAAAAAAATGCATCGGTTGCTAGCAGCAAGCCAGTACTGCCAAGCCCCCTGCTTGCTGATGTTGTCTACCTATATAAAGTCTTCTATACGTTTGCAGATATGCAATAACAATTGTCCTCAGTAGTCATCAGCCTTTCATCTCCGGCACTTTTCCTCCCACTTCCTTGACCTATCTGGCTTTATATTCTGCTGGAGTTTGCTTTATACCTCTGTTCCCTGGTTAAGTGCATATCTGGATGTCCGCCACAGGGGGATAGTTCTACCGACTGATGCATTTTCCGGTAAAGCTTGCTTTCTTTCGGATTTGTTCCTTGTATTACTTAGGACTCCATTGATGCTGTCTGTACTGAACGGACATACGGAGTGTGTGTATTCATTGCTGAACAAAGGAGCCAATGTGGATGCCAAAGACAAATGGGGGCGGACAGCGCTGCACCGAGGGGTATGTGTTCCTGTTCTGGATGCATGTTGTAAAGGGAGTGCCTCTGCTGCAGCAGCGGAGTATGGGCTTTGTGCCGGGCTGCTAATAGCTGCAGTATTGGGAATATTCCCATCTCTGACGTTTTAATTATTTTAGAGTTTATTAAAAATAGTAATCTTTTATTGTATTTGTGACACTTGCTTCATAAAATGACATAGTAATTTTAGGAGGCAAAACACCAACATGTTCCTACAGCTTTTTAGTGATTTCTGTAGTAGATCTTCCCTGTCTAATTTATAGGTGTACATTTATAATCATGCAGCATTCATTATAATAACACAGAATTGACCTTGGTTTCCTTATAGACTTTACTCCTACCCAAACACAGATCTGTATCATTCCTATAGAAGAATTATAGTTTCTGCTTTGCTTCTTAGGCCCAACACATACAGAATATGGCTGACCAGAAAACTGTAGTGTATTGTGAATGTGATATATCTGTAGTTTATCATAGAATATTGTGTTCTGTGAAATGTGACTTCAGCTGTTTGCCCTCTTCTAGGCAGTGACCGGACACGAGGAGTGTGTGGAGGCGTTGCTCCAGCACAGCGCTAATTTCTTGTTGCGGGACTGCAGAGGTCGCACCCCTATTCATCTGGCAGCAGCATGCGGTCATATAGGTGTCCTGGGGGCTCTCCTCCAGACCGCCGTATCTGTTGATGTGGTTCCAGCAATAGCAGACAATCACGGATACACATCCCTTCACTGGGCCTGTTATAATGGTATGCTTCATTCCTATCATATGGAGGTGTTAATATGGGGTTCAGACACTGAAATGCATTCGCGTTATCCTATACCTAATATGTAATTAACAGTGCAGGTTTTTATATGCTGACAGTCCCATTACACTACAGTAAAGGGGTTATCCGACTGTTAAAAAAAAAAAAATGTTTGTGAAGATTGATTAAAAATAATATATGGAGGTATATTCCTCTTCTAGTGCTCCTGGTGATCCAGCACAATGTGCTCTAGTTGTCTCCGCCATCTTGAGAAGCTGTGTTTTCCGCTTTCGGAAGTCCTAACATCTGTTGACCCTCTTTTCTAGTCATTTGACTGTTGCAGCCAATTATAGGCTGCAGCGCTGCTGGGACTTCCAAACAGGACAACCGGCAACAAAGACCTCCGGAGGGGCCTGCACGGCATCAGCTGGTGCCCGGCAAGGGGCGTAGGCCTGAGTTTTTTGTTTTGAATAAATCCGTGATAATGAAAAAAAATTTCTCGTTCGCCTTATTGGGGGACACAGAGACCATGGGTGTACGCTGCTGCCACTAGGAGGCTGACACTATGCACAAAAAAAGGGTTAGCTCCTCCTCCGCAGTGTACACCCCACCGACCGGAAGGAAATTCCTCAGTTTAGCTTGGTGTCAGTAGGAGGTGGACACGGGTCTTTCATTAGACCCATATCTACCTCGATGTGCGTCGTTCCTTTTCAGGTTTCCGGAGGGATACAGTGTGAATGGTCACTACTGTACTCCCACAAGAGACTATGAGTACGGCGTGTACTGCCACCCCGTATCCTCATAGCTCTCAGTGGCGGGACCACAGCTTAGCACGGGTGCGTGCCAGCGATCAGGAGAGTCCTCGCCCCCCGCCTCCCACCCACTCGCCTACCAGAGCCTGTCGGTCGGATGAGACGCGGATACCACAAAGACGCAGACAGCGTGGGATATATCAGGTACCTTTATTGCAAACGGAGGTGAGTATGCAGTCCAAGACGCAGCCCCCTGGCGGTTTCAGGATTCTTGGGAGCGGTCGCCGAGGGAGTACTGTGGAGTCTCTGCGCCGCCCGCGCCTCCCGGCGGCCGCCGCATTCGTACGGGCCCCGGCTGTTGCGCGGGCCTTGTTCTATGCTTCTCCACCTCCTTCTTTCTTCGGCGTTCGGCAGGGGATCCAGGTGATAGGTAGGGAGGTGGCCGCGGCGACGCTGCGAGACCTCCGCGCCGCCCCGCGCTGACAGGCGGCCGTCGCCATTAATTTAGTACCCGGCTTCATTTCGGGCCTTCTCTGACATCGCGGCCACGCCCCCCCGCTCTCTCTCTCATAGGCGGGCTTCTCTCCCGCCCGTTCTAGGACCACCCACCGCCTCTCAGAGCCTGCGGTGGGCAGCGGGCGGTACCCTCTTTGCCTCAGCAGCTAGCTCCGCCCATCTTCTTCGTTTGAAGGCGCGCGTTTATCCTGGTTCCCTCAGGCTGCCGCCATTTTATCACCATGTCAGCCGGACACAGAGGGATTCCACGTTCTCCTCTGCTGGGGCCCTGCATCTTCAGACGAGCCGTGTATCAGCACCTTTGGGGACACCGCATCGTGAGTAGCTCGCAACTGCAGACTGACACCCTTCTCTGCCTTCTGTCCCCCAACCTTCCAGCATTTCCGCAGGTTTCTTCTTTTCTCCTTCATTATCCTATCTCTAAGGCTGAGCGTGGCCGTCCGCCTGCCCCCACCCCTCTGCCTGGACTGCAGCAATCCCATTCAGCATGACTCTGTCCAGGAGCCACCTATTGCGCCACGTGAAAGCGAACCCCCCATTCCTGGTTGGGCCTCGTCTCTTTCACAATCTGTGGCCGGCCTCACCAGGGTGTCTCAGTCCATAGTAGCCGTCCTTGATAAGTTGCCCCTGGACACTTCTGCAGGGTCCAGCAGGTCACATGAAGCTCCATCTGAGCCAGCCAGCAGAAGCCGCAAAGGCCCAGACAGGATCACCGGCCGGGATCCCCTCCTGGCCTCACATCCCCACATAGTCCTTCCCAGCAGTCGCCCTCCCGTGCCTCCTGACCCGAGTCAGGTGAAGCGTTCTCGGATGTGTCATCCGAAGGGATCTTAGAGCTGGACGCGGACATGAAGGTTACGGTACAGAACCTCATTGCTGCGATTAACCACACCTTCGAAATCTCAGACTCCCCTGCGAAATCCTCAGAACAGGAGGTTTCGTTCAGACGGGCAGAAACACCTTCCAGGGTCTTCGCCTCCCACTCTGAGTTTGGCAAGATCCTTACCAGGGAAAGAGAAAATACGACCAGGCGCCTTCAAAGAGGGAAGCGCCTCGGCGTGCTGTACCCGTTTGCCAAGGAGCTCACCAACAACTGGTCTGCTTCCCCCTCGGTAGACGCACCCGTGTCCAGACTGTCTAACAGCACGGTCCTCCCGATTTCAGGTGTGGCGTCACTAAAGGATTCGAATGATAGGATTATAGAATCCTTAGCAAAGCATACGATGCGGCTGCAGCGGTGCTAAGCCCAGCCTTCGCTTCCTCTTGGGTAGCGAAGGCCATAGCCACTTGGGCAGAGGATCTCTGCAAGGGCATCCTAGGTAAGGCCCAACCAGAGCAATTGTCCGAACTGGCCAACCAGATCTCCCATGCAGGGGATTATCTGCTCTCTGCCTCCTTGGATGTCGCGTCTTGCGCAGTTCAGGCGTCAAGCAGCGTTGTGGCAATCCGACGTACAATTTGGCTCAAGGCTTGGCAGGCGGATTTGAATTCAGATAAGTCTCTTACCAATCTGCCTTTTCAGGGAGCGCGTCTCTTCGGATCCCAGATGGATCAGATTATTAAGGACGCCACTGGAGACACGAGTTCCCTCCTCCCTCAGTCCAAGCCTCGCAGACCTCCGCTAAAACGTCAGTTTCGGACATTCCACCGTTTCAATACGGCAGACAACTTCTCTAACCAACAGAAAACGCAGGTACGCCACGATAGAAAAAAGGCGTCTTTCAGACCCACTCCCTCCAGGCGATCTCACTCCTCCCAGGGCAGAACCTCCGGATCCAGATCTGGACAGTCCACATCAGCATGACTATCAACGAACCCCCGAGAGTCCTTCCCAATTGGGAGGTCGACGTCTTTTCTTCAGAGACGGCTGGCTTGCCTCAGTAGAGGACGCTTGGGTCAGGGAGGTGGTATCATCAGGATACAAGATAGAGTTCATTTCTCGTCCCCGGGATCGTTTCTTCGAGTCCCAACCTCCAAAAGATCCTGCCTTAGTTCCGGGGTTCTTTGCGTCCATCGCCTCTCTCCTCACTTCTGGAGTGATCGTGCCCATCCCCGAGTCAGAACGGTTCACAGGGTTTTACTCAAACCTGTTTGTGGTACCGAAAAAAGGCGGTACAGTTCGCCCCATCTTGGACCTCAAGTTACTCAACAAGACAGTCCGACTGCGTCATTTCCGAATGGAGTCTCTGGTCGGTAATCGCTTCCATAGAGACGCAGGAGTTCATGTGTTAAATAGACATTCAAGATGCCTATCTACATGTTCCCATATTCTCCGGCCATCAGAAATTCCTGCGATTCGCCAGGAACATTACCAATTCGTTGCACTGCCGTTCGATCTCGCCACCGCACCCAGAGTATTTACGAAGATCATGGCAGCGTTGATGGCCTTGTTGAGAATCAAAGGTCTCGTTCTTTTTCCGTACCTCGACGACATTCTGATCGAAGCTCCATCCTTTCATCAAGCTCGCCAAAGTCTTACCATCGTCCCCGACACCCTGTCCAATTTCGGGTGGCTCATCATCAAAAGGAAGTCCTGCCTTTTTCCGACACAACGTCTTGTGTTTCTGGGTCTATTGTTCGGCAATCGTCTATCGAAGGTTTTCTCCCACAAGAAAAGACTTGCTCCCTGCAGCGGGATGTGCGAGTGCTGCATATCTTACGACTTCCATCTCTCCAGACAACCATGAAAGTCCTGGGAAAGATGGTGGCAGCGACAGAGGCGGTTCCCTTTGCCCAATTTCACTCCAGACCCCTCCAACACGCCATACTGTCTCGGTGGAACAGGTCTGTTCTTTCCCTGGACCGCCCATTTCGTCTTTCATACCGGGTCAAGCAGTCCCTCAATTGGTGGCTGATGTCTCCTCTCATCTCCCTAGGACGGCCATTCCTTCCCATTCACTGGCAGATTGTGACAACGGATGCCAGCCTCCTCGGCCGGGGGCAGTGTTCCGCAGTCACACTGTTCAGGGTCGATGGTCGATTCAGGAGTCAGCTCTGCCGATCAACGTCCTCGAGATACGAGCGGTTTATCTGTCTCTTGTTCACTGGGAGAGGCTTCTCAAGGGCCTGCCTATCCGGATTCAGACAGACAATACCACAGCGGTGGCATATGTCAACCGCCAGGGGGGACACGGAGTGTCTCAGCCCTGGCAGAAGTGTCCAAGATTCTTCATTGGGCAGAGCTTTCAGTCCCGGCAATATCCGCGGTGCACATTCCTGGCGTGGACAACTGGGCCGCCGATTTTCTCAGCCGCGAGGGTCTAGTGGCGGGAGAGTGGTCCCTACGTCCGGAGGTATTTCTTCAGCTATGCAGTCGTTGGGGAACCCCGGACGTAGACCTGCTAGATTCTCGCCTCAACAGGAAAGTTTGTATCCAGGGCTCGAGATCCTCTAGCAGTGGGCGCCAGCGCTCTGGCCATTCCTTGGTCGCAGTTCAAGCTCCCCTACCTATTCCCTCCTCTGCCTCTTCTTCCCAGGCTGTTGAAGAAAATCAAGGCGGAAGGAATTCCAGTCACTCATCGCCCCGAATTGGCCCAGAAGGGCTTGGTTCACGGACATCGTCAACCTTCTCGCGGACGCCCCCTGGAAGCTTCCAGACAGGGCAGATCTGCTGTCTCAAGGTCCGATTTGCCACTCCAATTCTCGGCCACTCAATTTAACGGCGTGGCTGTTGAAACCGAGGTTTTGAAACGATCAGGCTTTTCGGATCCAGTTATTCATACTATGATCCGGGCCAGAAAGCCATCGTCTTCCAAAGTTTATTACCGTACCTGGAAGGCCTATTTCACTTGGTGCGAGTCCACCGACATTCTGCCCATACATTTTTCGCTCCCTTCTGTCCTGGCGTTTCTTCAGGCAGGGCGTGATGCAGGCCTTGCCCTCAGCTCTTTAAAAGGTCAAGTTTCGGCGCTGTCCATTTTATTTCAGAAGACGTTGGCCTCCCGTCCTCAGGTCAAAACCTTCCTTCAAGGAGTGGCTCATACGACTCCTCCATACCGAGCGCCCGTAGATCCTTGGGATCTTAATCTGGTTCTTGAGGCTCTGCAAGGTCCTCCCTTTGAACCTCTCAGGGAACTTTCCCCTATCCCTCCTTTCATGGAAAGTAGCCTTCCTAGTGGCCATCGCCTCCATCCGGCGCGTGTCGGAATTGGCGGCCCTCTCTTGCCGCTCTCCTTTCTTGGTACTCCTCTAGGACAAGGTAGTTCTGCGGCCTCCGCCCGCTTTCCTTCTTAAAGTGCTGTCCACTTTCCACCTGAATGAGGATACTGTTCTCCCGTCCTTTTGTCCGGGTCCAGCTCGTCCTCGGGACCGCTCCTTGAACAAGCTGGACTTGGTCAGGGCGATGAAGGTCTACCTAGCTAGGACGACTTCTTTGCGGAAGACAGACTCTCTCTTCATCCTTCCAGATGGGGTGCAGAGAGGTCAGCCGGCCTCCAAAGCTACTATTGCTCGCTGGATCAGATCGGCAATTTTGGAGGCCTACCGGGTCATACATCGATTGACCCCTCCGGGAATTAGAGCTCACTCTACCCGGGCAGTGGGTACCTCCTGGACGGTGCGCCACAGAGCTTCCGCGCTGCAGCTTGTAAAGCTGCAACCTGGTCATCGGTTCACACATTTGTGAAATTCTACAAGGTCCACACCTACGCTTCGGTGGATGCCAGCCTAGGTGGAAGGATTCTGCAGGCAGCGGTGGTGAGTCCGCAGGCCTGATGGAAGTATGCTTTCCCGCCCCAGGGACTGCTTTGGGACGTCCCATGGTCTCTGTGTCCCCCAATAAGGCGAACGAGAAAACAGGATTTTTGGGTTGCTTACCGTAAAATCTGTTTCTCGGAGCCTTCATTGGGGGACACAGCACCCTCCCATGTTCTGCAACTCCTGTTCTTATGTTTGTTGGTTATTTACAGTTGAGTTGTCCTGTTTTTCAATCTATTCTGTTACTTCTCCTACTGCTTTCTCACTAACTGAGGAATTTCCTGCCGGTCGGTGGGGTGTACACTGCGGTGGAGGAGCTAACCCTTTTTTTGTGCATAGTGTCAGCCTCCTAGTGGCAGCAGCGTACACCCATGGTCTCTGTGTCCCCCAATGAAGGCTCCGAGAAACAGATTTTACGGTAAGCAACCCAAAAATCCTGTTTTGTCAGACAACACCTTTAAATCCCTTCACGACCTTTGACGTACCTACACGTCATAGTTGGAAAGGGGTTCCTAACCCATGACATACAGTTCAGTTGGCGATTGTGAGCGGCACAGGAGCTGGGCCCACCGGATTACCGCCGGCAGCTTGGCTTACATATAATGGGTGAGCCCCGGCTGTCACAGCCAGAAGCGGTGCAGGCACCACTCCAGCTGTTTAAACCCTAAATGTCGCTATCAATATCTATGGCAGCATTTGTTAGTCTAGGGGAGGCTCCCCCTCCCACGTGATCAACACCCCCAACGTCACTGGCTGTCGA
Source organism: Dendrobates tinctorius (assembly GCF_039654945.1). NCBI lineage: Eukaryota > Metazoa > Chordata > Amphibia > Anura > Dendrobatidae > Dendrobates > Dendrobates tinctorius. The sequence goes on along the minus strand of NW_027361834.1, from coordinate 2,013,902 downwards.
GTGTTGTCATCATGACAACGTGGCTGCCAGCTACGGTTTAGACCTTGCCAAGAGCATGGTGTAAAAGGCGTTCTGTCAGTGTAAAAATAGTTTTTTAAAAATATAGTTATACCCATATATACATATTTTTATGTAAAAATAAACAAAAAAAAATGTACATTGGGTATTGCCCTGTCTGGAACGGCGTGATCTATAGAACTGCCGTAACCAATTATAGTTAACCCCTTCAGTGAAGACCGTTAAAAAATAAATTAAACAGGAAGCAAAAAACTATACTTTTTCATCATACCGACAAACAAACGTGGAGAAGACGAATGTAAATAAAAATGGTATCTCTGAAATCATTTTGACTCTCAAAAATGAAGCTGCCATCTCCATCAGTGGAAAAATAAGTTATAGCTCTCAAAATACAGAAAAAACTATTATTTTGGTTTTTTTATTGTGTAAAAGTGGCAAAACATAAAAAAAGATATAAAGGTGGTATCACTGTAATTGTACAGACCCAAAGAATAAGGCCATGTTCACAAGTTGCGTTTTGTGATGCTTTTTTATTTTCCCGTCTCCCATGACTGCACACGAGAGAGGGGATCTGCCCAGCCAGGACAGGAACCCTACTGAAGATAAAAGGGGCGGTACCTCTCCCTCGCTTCAGTTGGGTTTCCTGTCCTGACAGGGACCCGTGTGCTGAAGACGGCGTCCCACGTACCTGCCCCTCTCCCGTGTCGGCGTGGAAGAACAGGCGGGGTCCTGGGCACTGTGCTTCGGGAGGGGGAAGCGCCGTCCGCGGGTCCCTTGGGGGCTCAGCGTCTGAGCGGGCGTAGATGCAGCACGGCGTGGGGCTCTGCCGTGGCTGCCGCGCCGTCCTCCCCCCTGTGCCGCATCTATCCAGGTCAGGAAGGGGCGGCCGATTCCGGGTCGCACCCCTCTGACGTCACACGCAGGGCACGCTGGGAAAGGGGCGTGACGTTGTGAGGCGGCGCCGGAATCCAAGATGGCTCCCATCGGAAAAACACCGGCCGGCAAAAGAAGATCCCGGCCGCGTGACGGGGGAGGGGCTGTGGGGGTAACCGGAGGAGGCGGAGAGTGCAGTGGATCCCTTATAAGGGGGATGACCACAGAAGACGCACTCATGCCTAAAACTTCACAATGGAAGTGGGGCAAGAAGAGCAGCAGTGACAGCAGCAGCAAGAGCTCTCGCCAGATGCCAGGCCGAGCCGCCAGCATACCAGGAGCAGCCACTAGAGTGGTGGGAGCGGCAGTCGTAAACGTCGAACGGCATGACTGAGACGTCCAGAAGAAACGTCACGAGTGCATCTGAGGAGCCTCCAAGATCGGTACCCCTGATTGACAGCGGTCGTGAGTGATCTACGTGAATGTCACCCTTCCATTTTTTCTGTTTGATCACTAGGGGTCGAGGAAGTCTAGCGGCAAAACAAAGAATAGAGAATGCACCCTATGCAGACACCCGCTGGCAGATCAGTGGCAGAAAGATCTCTGCGCTGACTGTATAAACAAAACCATACAGGATGAAACCCCTGATTTGGTGACTAGCCTTAGGGCTATAATACAAGAGGAGTTGAAAGGCACCCTAAAGGCAGCCCTTAAAAAGAAGGATAAAAGAAGTAGAAGGGATTCTGATTCCGAGGCCTCGCTAGTGCAGAAAGGTCGGGAAAGATCCCTGTCCACCTCCTCTTCCTGTACTCAGTCCTCAGAAACCTCCTCGGACAGCGATATAGGGGGCCGTCCGTGTTTTCCCAACAGAGGACGTGGAAAAGCTGGTCAAAGCTGTCAGGTCTACAATGGGCCTTTAGGAGGAAAAGACTCCTAAATCATTGGAGGATGTTATGATTGGAGGGCTGGAGGAAAGGAAAAAATGCACCTTCCCTGTAAACGATAAGATAAAGACCTTAATTGACGGGCAATGGAAAAAACCTGAGAGGTCAGGGGGCTTACCTTCTACATCAAAAAGGAGGTACCCATTTGAGCAAAAGGATTCAGAAACCTGGGAAAAAGTCCCAAAAATTGATGGTGCCGTAGCTAAATCCTCAAAAAAGGTATCTCTACCATTAGGGGACTCTGGCGTGCTGAAAGATCCGCTTGATAAAAAAAGCAGATGGTTTCCTGAAGCATATCTGAGAAGCTTCGGCAGGTGGATTAAAACCAGCGATTGCTGGTACTAGTACCGCTCGTGCCCTCGTGGTCTGGCTACAACAAATAGAGGACCAGAACAAGGATAGAGTTCCTAGGGACGAAATACTGTCTAATCTGACACTGGTACACGGAGCAGCGACTTTCCTATCAGATTCCTCTGCAGATTCCGCAAGGTTGACAGCTAGAGCAGCAAGCCTGTCAAATGCGGCAAGACGAACCCTGTGGCTTAAAGGGTGTCCAGGAGATTTGCCATCGAAACATGATTATGTTCCATTCCATGTGATGGCCAATTCCTCTTCGGGAAAAAACTAGATGAAATTTTGGAACATGCGGGGATAGGAAGAAAGGCTTTCCCCGATTTCTGGGAGAACCCAAAAAGCAGCCCTTTCGGAGGAGTAGACTTAACAGGGGTCGTCCCCCGGGAGATAGGAAAAATTGGGACTTTAAAGAAAGGAAAGGATCGGGCTATATGTTTAAAGGGCCCTCTACTTCCTCCAAAAAATCTCCATGGGTCCTAAACATAATCAAGGACGGTTTAAAAATAAAATTCAACCGTCTGCCCAGGCATACCTTTATAATGGCACCCCGAAGGAGAGCCCAAGAGCAACAGCTGGCCCTGGAGACGGAAGTCTTGGGACTAGTGCAAAAACAAAATATATATAAACTTGGCACACACCAAAGGTTTCTGATGCAGAAAGGTGATTTTTAATTATACAACAGTACATACATACACAGACGTTTCGGTCTAGGACCTTCATCAATGTACGATATATTGTACTGTGAGATTCTTAGTGACTGGGCTTTGTGAGATAGACCAATCCTGTGAGGAGGCACATGAAGCCGTCCCACTGCGTAGTGGTTTGTGGAGTGTGGACGCAGTATCCACCGCGAATCCCAAGTGCACTTGGGATTCGCGGTGGATACTGCGTCCACACTCCACAAACCACTACGCAGTGGGACGGCTTCATGTGCCTCCTCACAGGATTGGTCTATCTCACAAAGCCCAGTCACTAAGAATCTCACAGTACAATATATCGTACATTGATGAAGGTCCTAGACCGAAACGTCTGTGTATGTATGTACTGTTGTATAATTAAAAATCACCTTTCTGCATCAGAAACCTTTGGTGTGTGCCAAGTTTATATATATTTAGTTTACGGATTGGGATCCTACTTGGGCACCACCCACAATTCTCAGGGTTGTGCCAACGGTTTTGTTCTTACATAGTGCAAAAACAAGTCCTACAAGAAGTCCCAGTGCAAGAAGAAGGAAGGGGGTTTTACTCCCCCCTCTTTTTAATACAAAAATCAGACGGCTCTTGGAGAACCATAGTCAACCTGAGGAGACTCAATCAGTGGGTAGACAATTGCTCCTTTAAAATGGAATCAATCAATACAGCCACAAAAATCCTGTTCCAGCACTGCCTCATGGCAGTGATAGACTTAAGATGCCTACTATCACATCCCAATCCATCGGGAGTATCAAAAAGACTTGAGAGTAGCGCTCTACGTCCAAGGTCAGGTAAAACACTACCAATACGCAGCCCTTCCGTTCGGCCTGTCTACAGCCCCCAGAGTTTTCACCAAAGTGATGGCCGAAGTAATGTCTTTTCTTCGTTCCCGAGACATAGTGATCGTCCCATACCTGGACGACTTTCTTGTCGTAGGGAGGTCGGAGACCCACTGCACACACCAAGTGAAGGAAGTGATATCAACTTTAATAGGACTAGGATAGATAGTAAACATCCCCAAGTCAAGATTAACACCAGTAAAAGTGCAATCCTTCCTAGGGTTAATACTGGACTCCGAGCGACAACGCTGCCTCCTTCCAGAGAACGAAGTGACCAAGATAAGGGGCCTAGCTCGCACAGCAATACAAAGGCCAGCTATGACACTGAGGAACGCAATGTCCCTTTTAGGCTCGTTGACATTATGCATACCTGCGGTAGCGTGGGCACAGTACCACTTAAAACAACTACAGTGGGAAGTTCTGTCAGCACAAAAGCAATTGAAAGGGCATTTAGAGGGCATACTATGTCTCTCCATGGCTGTAAGAGATTCCCTACTCTGGTGGACTGTAGAAAAGCATCTAACAGCCGGTGTCCCGTGGCAAAAACCAGTCGAGGACATTACAACCGACGCGAGTGCCACAGGATGGGGAGCACACATGAGACCCCACTCAATACAGGGAACCTGGTCCTCGCTAGAAAAGGATCACGGTTCAAATGTAAAAGAACTATAGGCAGTAGAAAAAGCCGTGAAACATTTTCTCCCCTTGCTTTGGGCCGCCACACTCGAGTCATGACGGACAATCGGGCAGTGGTAGCCTACATCAACCACCAGGGGGGAACGAGATCTCGGGGCCTCATGGAAATATCAGATCTACTTTTCCATTTAGCAGAACAACATCTGTTATCCATCATAGCACTGCATATAAAGGGGGTAGAAAATACACAAGCAGACTTCCTGAGTCGCAGGCACCTAGGACAGAGGGAATGGTCCCTAAACCCCCAAGTTTTCCAACAAATAGTGCAAGCCTGGGGCAAACCGGAAATAGACCTGTTCACCACCGCACGCAACAGAAAGGTCAGGAAGTTCTGCTCACTGAATCCAAGAGAAAACCCCTTCGCAGTAGATGCCCTACAAATACCCTGGATGTTCATCCTGGCCTATGTATTCCCCCCGATAACAATGATCCCAGTAGTGGTCCGGAAAATCAGGGAGGATTGAGCGAGAATAATTCTTATATCTCCGTTTTGGCCGAGGAGGCCATGGTTCTCCCTTCTGAGACTCATGTCAGTGACCGATCCATGGATCTTACCGGAGGTTCCAGACCTGCTTTCCCAGGGACCAGTGGTCCACTCTCAGGTGAAGGGCTTCCATCTCGCAGCCTGGAATTTGAGAGGGCGCTACTGAGTCGCCAGTGAATCTCTTCAGGGTTAGTCTCCACCCTGTTGAAGAGTAGGAAACCTATAACATCCCAAATCTACGGTAGAACGTGGAAAAAGTTCCCAGACTTCATGGGGGAACCTTTAGGGGATGTAGCTCCAGTGGGACCTATCCTAGAATTCCTACAGTTGGGGCTGCAACTTGGGTTAGCCACTAAAGCCCTCAAAGTCCAAGTCTCAGCTCTGGGGGCCCTATATAACTGCAACCTAGCAGCCAATAGGTGGTTGTCCCGGTTCATAAAGTCCTGTGGCAGATCGAGGCTGGTCATTATCCCAAAGATACCACCCTGTGACCTGAATCTAGTCTTAGAAGCTTTAACCAAAGATCCCTTTGAACCATTACAAGAGCTGTCACCAAAACTACTCACACTTAAAACTCTATTACTGGTAGCCTTAACATCGGCCTGTAGGGTGAACGACCAACAAGCTCTATCTATATGCCCTCCGTATACGCAGATCTTGGATGACCGAGTGGTTCTAAGACCAGACCCGGCGTACCTCCCCAGGGTGGTCCAAAAGTTTCATAGGACTCAGGAGATCTCCTTGCCATCTTTCTGTAATAATCCTAGAAACCCTGGGGAGCAAAAGTTACATACATTGGATGTAAGGAGAGCCATATTACAGTATATGTCAATAACTAGTCAGTGGAGGAAAGATCAGTCCCTTTTTGTAGCCTTTCAGGGTAGTAGAAAAGGGCACGGGGTATCTAAGAGTACCTTTGCCAGATGAATCAGGGAGGCCATTATGTTATCCTACTCTGCAAGTGGCGCTCCGGTTCCAGAAGGCATCAAGGCTCACTCCACCAGAGCCGTGGCTACCTCCTGGGCAGAGAAGGCTGAGGAATTGATTGAACAGATTTGTAAAGCCGCTACTTGGTCCTCACCTTCGAATTTTTTTTTTCTTTTTTAATTATTTTTTTTTTTTTTTTTAAGCACTACCGACTTGATCTATCTTCCTCTACTGACCTAACCTTTGGTAGAAGGGTGCTGCAAGCGGTGGTCCCTCCCTAAGGTGTCTTATTCGGTGTCTTATTCTACAAAAGTCTCTCATGTGTGCCGTCATGGGAGACTGGAAAACACCAAGGTTACTTACCGGCAGCCGTTTTTTCCGGAGCCCATGACGGCACCTGTATATTCCCCCCCTTATCACTCTTTTTGGTGTGCACTATAGTTTGGGTGTTTTTTTAGTTAGATATAATGTGGTGGTAGTTTTACCATGTGTACTAACCCGGGGGCCCTCTCATGCTCTGTAAACCAACTGAAGCGAGGGAGAGGTACCGCCCCTTTTATCTTCAGTAGGGTTCCTGTCCTGGCTGGGCGGATCCCCTCGTGTGCCGTCATGGGCTCCGGAAAAACCAGCTACCGGTAAGTAACCTTGGTGTTGTCTGTTTATTTATGCAAATTCTAAGGCTGCATTTTACAGTACCATCAAAAGGGACCAGATTTCAGAAATCTCATTCCCACTTTTTTTTTCCTGACTGAACTGGAAAACTGCTCCTTATTTAAAAACTGTAGCATGTCACTTCTTTTAGCCTTTTAGTAGCGTTTTTCACCCACAGAAAGCAATGAATAAGTGCAAAAGGTATTGCTTTTTGCTGTGTTTTTAGTGAGAGCATGTACAGCAGAATGTGAAACACATTTAGGCTGCGTTCACACGTAGCGTGTTTTTTCGCATTTTCGCTGCGATTTTGCCGCGAAAATGCAAAAAAAAAACCAGCATCCCATGCAATGCTATGGGATTCCGCAATGCTGTGCTAATGTTGCGGATTTTCCCGCGGCGGAATCACATCGCGGAAAAATCCGCAGCATGCTCACTAAGGCCTCTTAAACACATCAGTTTTTTGCCTTCAGGCGCGATCCGGCTTTTTTTTGTAAAACCGGATCCGGCAAAATGCAATGCCGGATCCAGTTTTTCCCCATTGACTTGCATTAGCGCCGGATCGTGCCGGATGGCATTGCGTTTCATCCGTTTTTTGCCGGATCCGGCAACTTGTCTCATTCCGGCGTCTGGAAAAAACGGCTACTGTAACGTTTTTTGTCTCCGGCGAAAAAGCCGGAAGCGCCGGATCCGGCGCTTCCAGCTTTTTGCTACAATGAAAGTCTATGGGCGCCGGATCCAGAAAAAGACGGATCCAGCCACCGGATCCGTTTTTTTTAAGTCTGCGCATGCTCAGATCCAATTGGCCAGCCCCCAGGAACAGATATAACCTGCTAGACGGATCCAGCAAAAAAAGGATCTGTTTCTACAGTTCTCCAAAATTTATGCCGGATCCGTTTTTTCTAAAAATAGCCGGATCCTGCCTGACGGCAAAAAACTGATGTGTGAAAGTAGCCTTATTTGCCAAATCGCGGCGATTCCACCCACATAGGAATGCATTGTTCTGCTTACTTTCCACATGTGGCTGTGCCCACCATGCGAAAAGTAAGTAGAATATTTGCGGATGGTACCCACGGTCCAGAGAGGAGGAGACTGGTCTCCGGGCTCTTGGTACTATATCCCTGTAAAAAATAGAATAAACCCCTTAAGCCTCAAGGGTGGTTTGCACGTTAATGACCTGGCCATTTTTTACACTTCTGACCACTGTCCCTTTATGAGGTAATAACTCTGAAACGCTTCCATGGATCCCGGTGATTCTGACATTCTTTTCTCGTGACATATTGTACTTCATGATAGTGGTAACATTTCATTCAAATAACTTGCGTTTATTTGTGAAAAAAACGGAAATTTGGCGAAAATTTTGAAAATTTCGCAATTTTCCAACCTTGAATTTTTATGCCCTTAAATCACAGAGCTACGGCACATAAAAAAACTTGATAAGTAACATTTCCCACATGTTTTCTTTACATCGGCACAATTTTGGAACCAAAATTTTTTTTTTTTGTTAGGAAGTTATAAGGGTTAAAAATTGACCAGCGATTTCTCATTTTTGCAACACCATTTTATTTTTACGGATCACATCACATTTGAAGCCACTTTGAGGGATCTATATGATAGAAAATACCCAAAAGTGACACCATTCTAAAAACTGCACCCCTTAAGGTGTTCAAAACCACATTCAAAAAGTTTATTAACCCTTTAGGTGCGTCACAGGAATTTTTTGAATATTTAAAAAAAAATGAACATTAAACTTTTTTTCACAAAAAAAATACTTCAGGTTCAATTTTTTGTACTTTACCAAGGGTAACAGGAGAAATTGGACTGCAAAATTTATTGTGCAATTTGTCCTGAGTACGCTGATACCTGATATGTGGGGGGAACCACTGTTTCGGCGCATGGCTGAGCTCAGAAGGGAAGGAGCGCCGTTTAACTTTTTCAATGCAAAATTGGCTGGAATTCTGATTGGACGCCATGTCATGTTTGGAGAGCCCCTGATGTACCTAAACAGTGGAAACCCCCCACAAGTGACCCCATTTTGGAAACTAGACCCCCTAAGGAACTTATCTAGTTGTGTGGTGAGCACTTTGAACCCCCCAATGCTTCACAGAAGTTTATAACGACCGGGCGTGAAAATAAAAAAATCGTATTTTTTCCACAAGCATTATCTTTTAGTCCCCATTTTTTTTTATTTTCCCAAGGGTAACAGGAGAAATTGGACCCCAAAAGTTGTTTTGCAATTTGTCCTGAGTAAGCTGATGCCCCATATGTGGGGGTATAACACTGTTTGGGCGCATGGCAGAGCTTGGAAGGGAAGGACCACCATTTGACTTTTTCAACTCAGAATTGGCTGGAATTGAGATCAGACGCCATGTTGCACTTGGAGAGCATCTGATGTGCCCAAACAGTGGAAACCCCCAATTCTAACTCCAACCCTAACCCCAACACACCCCTAACCCTAATCTCAGCCCTAACCCTAATGGGAAAATGGAAATAAATACATTTTCTTTTAATTTTATTATTTTTCCCTAACTAAGGGGGTGATAACGGGGGGTTTGATTTACTATTTATGGCGGTTTTTATGTTTGGCAGCTGTCGCACGCTAAAAGACGCTTTTAATTGTAAAAATAGTTTTTGCATCACCACATATTGAGAGCTATAATTTTTCCGTATTTTGACCCACCGAGTCATGTGAGGTCTTATTTTTTGCGGGACGAGTTGACTTTTTTATTGGTACCATTTTCGGGCACGTGACCTTTTTTTGATCGCTTTTTATTCCGATTTTTGGGACACAGAATGAACAAAAACCAGCGTTTCATGAATTTATTTTGGGGGGGTGCGTTTACACCGTTCCGCGTGCGATAAAATTGATAAAGCGGCTTTATTCTTCGGGTCAGTACGGTTACAGCGATACCTCATTTAGGTCGTTTTTTTATGTTTTGTCGGTTTTATGCAATGAAAACTATTTTATATAAAAAATAATTATTTTTGCATCGCTTTATTTTGCGAGCTATAACTTTTTAATTTTTTCGCTGATGATGCTGTGTGGCAGCTCGGTTTTTGCGGGACAAGATGACGTTTACAGCGGTACCATGGATATTTATATGCGCCTCTTTGATCACGCGTTATTGCACTTTTTGTTTGGCGGTATGATAATAAATAATTATTTTTTGCTTCGTTTTTTATTTTTTAAGGGGTTCGCTAAAGGGGTTAACTAATGGGACCGTTTTATAGGGCAGGTCGTTACGGACGCGGCGATACCTAATATGTGTACTTTTATTTTTTTATTTCCAAGAAATGGATTTTTGGGGGGAATTTTTTTTTCTAATTTTTTTTGGCGTTTTTTTTTTTTTTTTTAATTATTTTATTTATTTATTTTTTTTTTTACTTTATTACATAGTCCCAGGTGGGACATCACTGTCCTGTGACGGATCGCTGATCTGTCACTTCACAGATCACTTTGACAGATCAGCGATCTGTCACAGGCACTGCTGCAGACTTCCTCATGCCTGCGCTTTGCAGGCACTGAGGAAGCCGGCTCCCTGCAGGTCCCCGTCGCCATCTTGGATTCGGGGGCCTGCAGGGAAGGAGCCCCCCGCAGCAGCGCTGCACATTGCGCTGCCATGGGGGGCTCAGAAAAGCACGGAGGGAGCCCCCTCCCTGCCGATGCTTCCCTTTAGCCCCCCGGTACACCGCAATCGTGTTTGATTGCGGTGTGCAAGGGGTTAACGTGTCGGGGGCGGTCCGTGACCGCCCCTGACACATTGTGCCAGGTGTCAGCTGTGATAATCAGCTATGACGTACTATCCCGTCCCTGGGAATTAAGTCCCAGGGCACATGGACGGGATAGTACGTCTCATGGCAGAAAGGGGTTAAAATTAAAAAATCGGGTTATATTCACCTTCCGACGTCCCGCGCAGCGTCACCAGGCTTCAGCGATACACGCGGCAGGTCTCGTTCCCAGTAATGCATTGCGATGACCTTTGCTGACGTCTCGTCTCGCGATGCTGTAGTGGTCTCGCGAGACCGCGACGTCATCAAAGGTTATCGCAATGCATTACTGGGAACGGGACCTGCCGCAGCATCGCGGAGGCCTGGGGATGCTGCGCAGGATGTCGGAGGGGGAATATAACCCGATTTATTTTTTTTTTTTTTATTTTTTTTTTTTTTATTATTATTATTATTATTTTTAACTTTCTATCTTTTACTATTGAGGCTGCATAGGCAGCCTCAATAGTAAAAAGTTGGTCACACTCGTCAAACACTGTGTGACGAGTGTGACCAACCTGTCATTCAGTTCTCCAAGCGATGCTACAGATCGCTTGGAAAACGCTAGCATTCTGCAAGCTAATTACGCTTGCAAAACGCTAGTTTTTCCGCAGGAATTTAAAATGCTATTTTTCCCGCGGAATAGAATTCCGGAATTCTCGCGGTAGCTTCCGCGGGAATTCCGCTACGTGTGAACTTAGCCTTATTGTTGTGATTTTTCCCAAGCTAAACCTTAATGTCTCCTCACCTAAGAATGGCAGTTAGGATTAGTTCAATTTAATTAAATTAGTGGTATATATAAAGTAACCATTGGCTGACCAAGGTGTGAAATTGAGCAATACCTGATAAAATCAAGGGCCGACCAAAGTGTAAAAGGTAAAGTGTCCTACAAACTCAATGCTCTGCCAATGTCTTAGGTAAACTATTCCTGACCAATTCAACACCCTCTGCTGTTACATTTGCAGTTGTGTATTTTTTCATGAACTCATATGTGAACTTTTTTGTTCAGCACAGTCACTGTTTTTACAGGCATAAAATATTTTTCCCCTAAATTTGCTCAAATTGCCCTTTTTTCCAAAATGGTTTTAGGTTTTCACTTATTTCTGGCATTGGTGACCTAACACCTTGCTTTGTTCATGCTTCTGTGGTGGAAGCAAAGCTGAACTTCGGGATCCTGAAAAACGCAGCAAAACCTGTTTTTTCTAAGCAACTTCTTTGCTGCCAAGAGAGCAGGTTTTGTCTGCAGAGGAAAACGCAGCAAAAATGCAGCATGTGAACATAGCCCTAAGCTGCCTTATCAATATTACCACGTGAAACAGCTTTAAATAAAATCATGAATTGCTGGTTCTTCATTGCACCTCCCAAAATTCGGAATAGAAAGTGACAAAAAAAAAAAAAAATTGTGCCCGATAAGTTTACTAATTTTAAACAAAAGTCAACTCGTCCCTCAAAAAAATATATATATAAAAATCCGATGTAAATCTGGTATGGCTGTAATCGCACCGACCCAAAGAATAAAGTCGCCTAATTACTTATACCGCATGAGGAATGGCGTAAAAAATAAAACCAATCTATCATCTGCTGTTGATTTTTTTTCGTTCTGTCTCCCAAAAATCGCAGTAAGACTCGGCTCACATTTATGCTGCGCTGAGTGCTTAAACCACGATTTCCATGTAGATCTCTGAAAAACGTGATTCAGACGGAACCCGACGGATTATTCCCTAAAATGAGGCAGATGGAGGCGCTGTGTGACGTTGCCTAGCCTGTGATCCAGCGGTGCCTGCCTTTTCAGGCGTGCATAAAAGCACGATCAGCCACAGTTTTGTGCAGGTCTGAAAAGAAAGACACCACTGAACAGAGGTCAGATGGAGTCCAGAGTAACTCTGCTGCCTTTTTATAGTGAATGGAACCCTTGAGGGTTTCATCTGAATCACGTCATTCTGAGATTTACATGGAAATCCCGATGTAAGTGCTCAGTGTAGAGTGCCGGATAAATGTGTTCCCAATGTCCAAAATGTAAAATGTTCCCAACAAAAACTTCAACTCAATCCACAAAAAAACAAGTCCCCACTCAGGTCTGTCATCTGTTAACAGAAATATAGGGGGTTCCAACGTTAAAGGGGTTGTCCGGGCTTTTCACATAATCTGAGTACATATCTGGGCTGCAGAATTATGACAATAAATAATTTACTTTCTGTCACTAGTTTGCACGGTTTTCTAGATATTCTGAACAGAACGTCCAAGGGAGGGGGTGTTATGGCATTGAGATGAGAACTGGTCGTAACCTCCTACTCTACTCCAAACATGCCCTCTATAGCAACAACCCCACCCTCCATAGCTACAGGCCCTCCCCGTCCACATGAAGCAGCCCTCATCACACAGTAATTAATTCTTCCCCTCCAGCAGCCTCACTGCAGAGAGCTGCTCCTCCCCGAGACACACACTGAACAGTGATCTATGCAAAGTGAAACTAGTGAGGAGTGAAAATCGTCCAGTATTCTGGGCCACTCCATGATTACAATACATAACTCATTATCAGTAATTCCTTCCCTCACTGTCCCAGGCTGCTGGCAGCAGTGAGAATAGACTGTGTGATGGCCAGTGATGGGGGTCTGCAGCTTCTAATCTGCACAGGGTATGGCAGTCACTGATGTAATCTGTTCTGTGACAAAGCCTCTGCTGTGTGAATGAGACAGCTCTGTGTCACTGAGGCCTTCACACAGCAGCAGATTTGGTGCAGTGTATGTGTGAGCACTGTGTCTCTAATAACACAAATACTGATGGGAGCAGCCTGTCCAATCAGCAGCTGTAACAGTGTGAAGTGTTGGGGGGGTGTATGTATGTATTGTGCTGCTTTCACAAATACAGGATCACTGCTGTGTTCTTTCCAATGCTGGAATAATAAAGATGAGTGCTGGTGCAGTTTACTGCCAGCCAATGAGTGGGCAGTGGGTGGTGCTGGTCACTGGAACTTGCTGGGAGTTTGGTGGAGCTTCGCACATACACTGCACCAAATCTGCAGCAAAAAAAAATTGCAGTATTAGCACAGCATTGCGGAATCCCATAAGATTGCATGGGATGCTTATTCGCGCTTTCACAGCAAAATCGCGCGTTTAAAACCGCCGCAAAAAAAACGCGACATGTGAACTCAGCCTTATACTCACCTGCTGGTCTGTCCGGTCCGATGGGTGTTGCAGGTCCTGGTCCCATCTTATTGCGATGCCACTCTCCTGCACAGGTGTACTTAAATGCCCAGTGCGCAGGTGCTGGGAAAGATCAGAGAGGCCCAGCTCCTGCACACTGTAGGAAATTGCTTTGCCCTCAACAGGGCAGATAAGTACGCCTGTGCAGGCGCGCAATTCCGTGGAGCCTGTGATGCAAGCAGGAGGGCAGCATCGCAAGAAGATGGGAGGCACCGGACCAGGACCTGCGACACCCATCGGACCAGACCGCCCCCGGGTGAGTACAATAAGTTATTTTTCTTCTTTTGCAAGTCGGATCGGGGGCTTATTATAGAATGCTGTAGATAAGCCCTGAAAGGCAGTGGCTGTAACTTGTCGGCCAAACCTGGTGACATGTTCACTTTAAGGGCATAAAAATTAAGTTTGAAAATTGCTAAATTTTCTTCAAAATTCTGCATTTACTTGTGAAAATATCTTCCTAAATGTATCACTAACATGAAGTACAATCTGTTGCAAAAAAAATGTGGAATTGCTGGGATCCGTTGAAGCGGGAGGTGAGGTTGTTAAAGGGGTTATCTGGGACTATTTTTCTTACTACAAGCCTAAGCGCTAACAGGCAGGTAGTTGCTAGGGCACAACAGGCAGGTAATTAGCAACTACCTGCCTGTTAGCTTGGCACATATCTGTGCTGGCATAGAGCAGTCACAGATCGATCCTGCTGGCAAATCTGTGGCTACTGATAGCATCACATCTACTAGGCAGTGGCTTGTCTTTCACTGAGCTGTTGATGGGGCTTCACTGCCAACGTCATGTCTAACTGCAGGCAATCGACTATCAGTCCACTATGATGTCAGCAGTCATGCCCTGTCAACAGATAAGCCCGGAAGAGGAAGAGCTGCTTTGTTGACGAGGAGCAGCTGAATCGCTGGCACGAGCAGTTAGTGACATCCCTGAGCCAACGCCAGGTAGTTGCCTGTTAGTTTTTAGGTTCATAGTAAAAAATAAATAACTAAAAAACTGGATGACCCCTTTAAGAAACTCATGGCTTTATAGACACTTGTGTAGATTCATGTGGCTGTGCACTGTGACAATACTGGAAAACAAGTATAATGAATAAACAAATGTTGCTGTCGCACTTACAGATTGGAGGGGGCAAAGAAGGCAAGACAAGAAGGCACACATTATTGAAAATAGATATAACTGTAGTGTTGATCTGCATGGAATGGCTTTCATAAAAATGTGGATTCAATAAATAATGCAATACTTCCTATAGAGACAAGTGGTTTGTAATAGGCATGCTTAATGACTAGAGTGCAAAGGAATATTCCTCGATGTTCATCAGAGGCCCATTAGCTGGACTATTCCTGTCAGGGGGATGTTAGATGCATTACCAGTTAGTTCATAATCAGGAAAGATCAAAGTGTGATGCTTATTAGAAACATACAGTTTAGTACAAGTAGTTCTTGATTCAAACCATGGGATCCTGGTAAGGCGTGCGGAGTATTGATTCCGCTGAGCGCACTGTTAACTGCTGCACAGTTTCTTTTATACTCCTTTCCAATTTCGGGCCACCACACAGGACCTATGACTTTGGCCGCAGCTCTTTGATTTTCTTTCTCCCTATCCCCTGGGCACTAGTTTATATTTACAATAAATATTGGGAAACCTCCTAGGGTTTGGGCTACTGGCATATTTTTATAAAGTTGCAAATTGAATGGTGTCACTATGAGGGTTTGGCTAGGGTTACAAATCCACTTTCTCCTACTCCTCATTGGGGGACACAGACAGTGAGGTGTTATGCTGCTTGCCACAAGGAGTAAGTAAACCAGAAAAATGTTAACAACTCCCCTGCAGTATACTAAACAAGAACTGGAGAAGTCTCATCCAGCGAGAGGGTGTATACTGCAGGGGAGGAGTTTAACTTTTTTTCTGGTTTACTTAGTGTCCTCCTAGTGGCAAGCCGCATAACACCCCACTGTCTGTGTCCCCGAATGATTGGCTCGGAGAAAAGGATTTTACAGTGAGTACACAAAAATCCCTATTTTACACAACTTTAGTAAAATTATTTAGCAATTCTTCCCCTTTTTTTTTTCTATTAACGAAGTAAGTGCTTTACAGAAAGCTAACGCAGAAAAATGTGTACTTTGTACGGCACAGTGAATGAGCAAAAAATAAATATTGCAGAATGTTTTTGCTTTAAATTTTAATATGACTCTTGATGCAACAATCGTTCATTAAGTTACGTCAATGCAATGAGAAAATGTTAAGGTTTTTAGAAAGCGGGGATCAGAAAACTGTGTCATATCATAAAGGGAAAAAGGGTTGAAAGTGCAAATGGTTACTATAGTAAAACATTACAATTTTAGTGAGTAGAAAAACTTTTGAATTTTCAGAATATTTTTGTCATAAATCAACGTAAATATCTTTGCCATTTTTACTATTGGTCTTGTTAGAACTTAATTGTCATTTTCCCCTAAAATGTTGAATTACAAATGTAAAATTGAAGTGAATTCTGTCTTCTGTCTCCCTACAGGCCATGATTCGTGTGTAGAACTACTGCTGGAACAAGAAGTATTTCAGAGAATGGAAGGAAATTCATTTAGTCCCCTGCATTGTGCAGTGTAAGAGGATCCACAAGTAGTAAGGACCCGACTAGCTGGCCGCTCACATTGCCTTTCTAACATTTTATTTTCCTCTTGCTTTCAGGATCAATGACAATGAAAGTGCTGCAGAAATGTTAATAGACACATTAGGTACAAGCATTGTGAACGCAGTGGACTCCAAAGGAAGGTGCGTACAAGAAGCGCAAAATAGATGGTCTCCATAATGGGGTTTATTCACACGGCAAAGTCTTGTTACGATTTTTTGCTGCGAGTTACATTAAGTGCAATAGCTGTTAGAAAACCACGTGTGAATAAACCCTTATAGGGAATGTGTCATTAGAAAATGACCTATTGTTTAAATGAACATGTACCAAAAAGCAGCTCCCTGTCAGTCTGGTGAGGAATCACCGCTTGCACTGACAACTGCTTGGGTCCACATACGTTTCAGTTCCAAAACCCAGAAAGAGTCCAGCAATGTAAAGACAATCACATATAATTTAACATTTATTGCATTTTGGTAAAAAATAATGGTAGGCCACGAATTAGGCAGAACCTGCCGATACATGTAGGCCAGTTCTTGGGCTCTTAAATGTATTGATAATTCCATCACGGTTAAATTAAGTTTTCGTTTATGGGGTATTCCCATCTCCAAGTTCCTAGCCCAATATGTAGTTTAGGGTGTAGTACTATTAGCAAATACCTCCAATTAGAAATGTTGTATAGTTCTTCTGATTAGTGATGTAGTCGCTTAGGGATCCATGGTTACAACCACTCATAGTGGTATAGTGTCTGTCTAGGCTAGGTACTGTGAAGCGTTTTCTATAATAGATATTTATCACCTAAACATGAGAATCTCAGGGGGCACCTTAGGTTATTGGAATGGAGGTGCCAAGCCCCCTGTTTCTACTCCTTCATAACTGCAGTGAAGGTGCAGTTTGGATGCGGCGCTGGTCGCACGTACATCACATAGCTCCTTTGAAAGTCTGAGGCAGCCAAGTAGAGTGCTAGCCTGTTCCCCTCCAGCTCCTGCTTCCCACGTCTCTCCTCATAGATTTTTTTTTTCTATTATTTCTCTGCAGGACGCCCCTTCATGCTGCAGCCTTTACAGACCACGTTGAATGTTTGCAGCTTTTGCTCAGCCATAATGCTCAAGTAAACGCTGTGGATTCTTCTGGAAAGACTCCACTAATGATGGCTGCCGAAAATGGGCAAACAAATGCAGTAGGTAAGTGCGCGCTTGACCACATCAGTCATCATTGTCTTGCTCCGGACATGCTATGGTGGGTTACATTTGTGCATCTTAAAAAATGGAATTTTTTTTTGCAAGTGAAAAGACCACATAATTGGAAGTAATTACAAAAACTTGCTCTCTTAAGCAACCATGCCTCCCCGCAGCTTTCACTTTTTTTTTTCAGCACTATAAGAAATCCTTTGATTGCTCGCTCCGCGCACTTAAGCCCGGTTTTCTTAGACCGTTCCATAACTCTCCCCCATATTGGTACAGCACTATTCCATGTTCTGTGCTCTACAACGTCCAGCTTTAGAGTACAAGTCTGCGGTTAGTCTCTCTCACTGCAGACTTGTGAAACCTCACATCGCGAGCACTCTGAAGGCTCTCCGGTGCCGGCGGTGACTGCAGGTGTGTGATTTGCGTACATACGGTCACGTGCCATCTAGATGAGCGCAGTGTCACTCCATACATGTGTATTGAGCGAGGTCGGACACAGTCTAGTTGGAATGTGGCCGTAAGTATGAAAACCACATACTTATGGTCACGTGACCTCCCGACACAGAATGTTCACAGAGCGTAGTGTGAGGATTCACATGTCTGCAGTCACTTTAAGGCCAGACAACCCCTTTAAGTACAGCTTTTGAGCTTAGATGTCTTGTAAAAGGGAGATGGTAAATTTAATCTCACCAATTGCCCCCTATTCCAGCTAAATATGAACTCCAATATGGTGCTCCTTACCTTCTGAGCTTTCCACTATGCCTCAAAAGCAGCAGTTTTCAACCTTATATGGGATATTGGTATACTCCCCCTCCCCCCCCCCCCCCCCCACACACACAATCTGACTGGGGAGGATTGATTAAAAACCTATGTTTTTTTATTTTTTTTTATTTTAGTTTGGGGTTGTTGTTTTTTTTGTTGTTTTTTTTTCAACCCTTGTTGCATCTTTTGTATAGCTTTGTGTTCTGGTCATATATTAATATTTTGCTAAAAGATGTTAGGTTGATGTAATCGCGGGACCCGACCTGTGCCATGATGACCCGGAGGTGTCATGACAACCTCCGGGTCATTTACCTATGGAGAGCTGGTGAGAACATGCTCATAGCATGGTGACACCAGCTTTCAGCATTGGTATAATGCATTACAATGATGGAGCATTGCAATGTATTATACCTAATGTGAAAGTCAAAGTCCCATGAAGGGACAAGGTAAAAAAACAAAACCTTTTTTTTAAAAATATGTAAAATAAAAAGTATTCAAATATAATAAAATTCCCTTTAAAAAATCCCCTCAAAATTACACATTTTTATGTAAAAAAAATAAAATAAACAAAAAAAATACACGTTTGGTATCACCACATCCGTAAACATCCCATCAATAAGTGTCACCCTAGTTAACCCCTTCAGTGAACGCCGTAAAAAAAAAACACAAAAAAGTGGTAAATTATTCTTTTTTAAGCGGTATCATCATACCGCTTGGAAAAAGTGCAATAACGCAATCAAAAAGACGGATATAAATAAACATGGTACCGCTGAAACCGTCATCTTGTCCCGCAAAAAACGAGCTGCCATACAGCATCATCAGCGAAAAAATAAAAAAGTTATAGTTCACAGAATAAAGTGATGCAAAAATAATTATTTTTTCTATAAAAGTTTTTATTGTGTAAAAAACACTAAAACATAAAAAAAAGATATAAATGAGGTATCGCTGTAATCGTAGTGACCCGAAGAATAAAGCTGCCATACTAATTTTACCACACGCGGAAAAAAGGGGGAAAAAAAGCATTGCTAAATTGCTGGTTTTTGTTCATTCAAAAAATGAACAGAAAAATCTGAATAGAAAGCGATCAAAAAACGTTATGTGCCCGAAAATGGTACCAATAAAGCCGTCAGCTCTTCCTGCAAAAATCAAGCATGCACATGACTCTGTCGGCCGAAATATTGGAAAAATTATACCTCATGAAACATCATTTTTGTGGAAAAAAATGATTTTTTATTTTCACGCCCGGGCGTTATAATCTTCTGTGAAGCACTTGGGGGTTCAAAGTGCTCACCACACATCTAGATAAGTTCCTTAGGGGGTCTGGTTTCCAAAATGTGGTCACTTGTGGGGGGTTTCTACTGTTTTGGCACATCAGGGGCTCTGCAAACGCAACATGACACCCGCAGAACATTCCGTCAAATTCTGCATTCCAAAACGGTGCTCCTGCCCTTTTGAGCTCTGCCATGCGCCCAAACAGTGGATTCACCCCACATATGGGGTATCAACGTACTCAGGATAAATTGCACCACAACTGTTGGGGTCCTATTTCTCCTGTTACCCTTGTGAAAATAAAAATTTTAGGGAAAAATCATTTTTGTGGAAAAAAACGATTTTTTTTATTTTCACGGCTCTTCGTTATAAACTTCTGTAACGCACTTGGGAGTTCAAAGTGCCCACCACACATCTAAATAAACTCCTTGGGGGGGGGGGGGGGGTCTAGTTTCCAAAATGGTGTCACTTGTGGGGGGTTTCCACTGTTTAGGCACATCAGGGGCTCTCCAAATGCGACATGGAGTCCAAGTCAAATGGCGATCGTTCCCTTCCGAGCTCTGCCATGCACCCAAATAGTAATTTACACCCACATATGGGGTATCAGCGTACTCAGGACAAATTGCACAATAACTTTAGGGGTCCTGTTATCCTTGGGGAAAATAAAAATTGGGGGTGAAAAGATCATTTTTGTGGAAAAAATATGATTTTTTAATTTTACGGCTCTACGGTATAACCGTCTGTGAAGCCCTTGGGGGTTCAAAGTGCTCAACACACATTTAGATAAGTTCCTTGGGGGGTCTAGTTTTCATTTATGGGGGGTTTCCATTGTTTAGGTACATCAGGGGCTCTCCAAACACGACATGGCGTCCGCTGTCGATTCCAGCCAATTTGACATTCAAAATCTCAAATGATGCTCCTTCCCTTCTGAGCACTGCCGTGTGCCTAAAGATTGGTCTTCCTCCACACATGGGGTATCCGTGTACTCAGGAGAAATTGCACAACAAATTTTGTGGTTCATTTTCTCCTGAAACCCTTGACAAAATAAAAAAAAATTGTGTCCAAACAAAAATTTTGGGGAAAAAAAGTTAAATGTTCATTTTTTCCTTCCGCATTGCTTCAATTCTTGTGAAGTACCTAAACGGTTAATAAACTTCATGAATGTGGTTTTGAACACCTTGAGGGGTGCAGTTTTTAGAATGGTGTCACTTTTGAGTATTTTCTGTTATATTGACCCCCAAACTCACTTCAAATGTGAGGTGGTCCCTAAAAAAAATGGTTTTGTAAATTTTGTTGGAAAAATCAGAAATTGCTGGTCAACTTCTAACCCTTATAACTTCCTAAGAAAAAAAAATTTGGTTCCAAAATTGTGCTGATGTAAAGTAGACATGTGGGAAATGTTATTTATTAACTATTTTTTGTGACATGTCTCTCTGGTTTAAGGGCATAAAAATAAAAAGTTTGAAAATTGCAAAATTTTAAAAATTTTTGCCATATCTTCATTTTTTTCATAAATAAGCGCAAGTCATATCGAAGAAATTTTACCACTAACATGAAGTACAATATGTCATGAAAAAACATTGTCAGAATCGTCGGTATCCGTTGAAGCGTTCCAGAGTTATAA
Organism: Dendrobates tinctorius; assembly: GCF_039654945.1. Lineage (NCBI taxonomy): Eukaryota > Metazoa > Chordata > Amphibia > Anura > Dendrobatidae > Dendrobates > Dendrobates tinctorius. The sequence continues at coordinate 1,992,994 of NW_027361834.1, read as the reverse complement.
CCTCATAAAGTGACAGTGGTCCGATTTCAAAATTAAGGCATGGTCTTTAACCTACAAAATGGCTTGGTCGTTAAGAGGTTAAATGCATACAAAACCCTGCATTGTAGCACCATATTCCGTCACTAGGTGTCGCTAGTGTATCTGCAGCTCTGTCCCAGTAATGTGGAGATTTCTGAGACCAGGTGTAAGTTCCCATTACACTGGTGGGCTTTGTGCACACGTTACATTTTTGCTGCATTTTTTGCAGTCTTTTTTTTTTTTTAATTGAAAGCTGGTTTTTACAGTAACAAAAAAAGCTGAGATTTCAGAAATCTCGGGTACACACCTGTTTTATTTTTTTATTTTTTTTTGTCCTGACTGAATTTGCGAGCTGCAGCGTCTTTGAAATCTTCAGCGTCAGGTCTTTGTGTCCTTGTAATGGTTTTTTTTCACCCATAGAAAGCAATGAGAAAGTGAAAAAACACTCCTGAAAGCGCAACAAACGTTTCTGTGAATGTGGCCTTTAAAGGGCTATCCCAGACGCTCTAGTGATGTCCCCTTTCATGTAGGCTGATTGGTTACATCATTTTCACACTCCAACCCCTCCACCATTGTCTCTGTTCTTGGCTTAGCATTGTAAACTACATTTCCCACAACCCCCTGCTTCTCCAGGCTCCGTAATTGCCCCCGGGGCAGAGCTGATCGGAGGAGACATGGGGCTTCATTTATTTTAGTGTTGTAAGCCGCTGAGCTGAGGTTTAGATTGTGGGAACATTGGAGCGTGCAGATATTGGGTGAAAATTTCAGACATGATGAATGCTGTAATTTTTTTGTTTTATTTTTTTTAGCGTATGTTTTTTATTTTCTCTTTCAGAAGTGTTGGTCAGCAGTGCAAAAGCGGATCTAACGCTGCAAGATAACAATAAGAATACTGCGTTACATTTGGCATGTAGTAAGGTACAATGGGAAAAACGTAATTATAAAGGGGATAAATCTTAAAATAAAACCAGACTGTGCAGCTGGCTGTTTTGCCAAAATGCGACTCGCCCATAGTGGCCAATGGCTGATTACAACACAAAATCGTGCCGCCATTGGCCAAACCGAGTGAACAGAGTTTGGCCACGCTGGAGCTGCACAGGCTGGTCTCAACCCAATCATTCTCAACCCTTGAATTGCCTGAGCAGCCATTCCCACATGTTTGCAGCGCTCTTCTTTCTTGTATTATCTTTAATATATACAGTGCCTTGCGAAAGTATTCGGCCCCCTGGAACTTTTCAACCTTTTCCTACATATCATGCTTCAAACATAAAGATACCAAATGTAAATTGTTGGTGAAGAATCAACAACAAGTCGCACACAATTGTGAAGTTGAACGAAATTTATTGGTTATTTTAAATTTTTGTGGAATGTCAAAAACTGAAAAGTGTGGCGTGCAATATTATTCGACCCCTTTACACTCAGTGCAGCAAACGCACTCCAGAAGTTCATTGTGGATCTCTGAATGATCCAGTGTTGTCCTAAATCACTAATGATGATAAATATAATCCACCTGTGTGTAATCAAGTCTCCGTATAAATGCACCTGCTCGTGATAGTCTCAGGGTTCTGTTTGATGCAGAGAGAGCATCATGAAGACCAAGGAACACAACAGGCAGGTTTGTGATACTGTTGTGGAGAAGTTTAAAGCTGGATTTGGATACAAAATGATTTCCAAAACTTTAAGCATCCCAAGGAGAACTATGCAAGCGATCATATTGAAATGGAAGGAGTATGATACTACTGCAGATCTACCAAGACCCGACCGTCCCTCTAAATTTTCATCTCAGACAAGGAGAAGACTGATCAGAGATGCAGCCAAGAGGCCCATGATCACTCTGGATGAACTGCATAGACCTACAGCTGAGGTGGGACAGTCTGTCCATAGGACAACAATCAGTCGTACACTGCACAAATCTGGCCTTTATGGAAGAGTGGCAAGCAGAAAGCCATTTCTCAAAGATATCCATAAAAAGTGTTTAAAGTTTGCAACAAGCCACCTGGGAGACACACCAAACATGTGGAAGAAGGTGCTCTGGTCAGATGAAACCAAAATCGAACTTTTTGTCAACAATGCCAAACGATATGTTTGGCGTAAAGGCAACACAGCTCATCACCCTGAACACACCATCCCCACTGTCAAACATGGTGGTGGCAGCATCATGGTTTGGGCCTGCTTTTCTTCAGCAGGGACAGGGAAGATGGAGGGAACCAAATACAGGACCATTCTTGAAGAAAACCTGTTGGAGTCTGCAAAAGACCTGAGACTGGGACGGAGATTTGTCTTCCAACAAGACAATGATCCCAAACATAAAGCAAAATCTACAATGGAATGGTTCACAAATAAACTTATCCAGGTGTTAGAATGGCCAAGTCAAAGTCCAGACCTGAATCCTATCGAGAATCTGTGGAAAGAGTTGAAAACTGCTGTTCACAAACGATCTCCATCAAACTTCACTGAGCTCGAGCTGTTTGCCGAGGAAGAATGGGCAAGAATTTCAGTCTCTTGATGTACAACACTGATAGAGACATACCCCAAGTGACTTGCAGCTGTAATCGCAGCAAAAGGTGGCGCAACAAAGTATTAAGTTAAAGCGGCAGAATAATAATGCAGGCCCCACTTTTCAGTTTTTAAATTTCCACAAAAATGTAAAATAACCTTTAAATTTCGTTCAATTTCACTATTGTGTCCCACTTGTTGTTGATTCTTCACCAAAAATTTATATTTGGTATCTTTTTATGTTTGGGGCATGATATGTGGGAAAAGGTTGAAACGTTCAAGGGGGCCGAATACAGAGTACCAATCCCCATTTTGCCAGGTCACCTGTCAATGGCTCCTCTGAGTGTATATGGTTCAAACTCTCAAGATTTTTACATGTAAGCCTTTTTTAGAGTTTGGAGTCTTGTCAGGATTTTCCTCCCCAAACTTATATTTGCATGTAGTTCTTTCAAAGACAAGTCCAGCAATATCTTTGCATGGCCAATCCGTTTCTCCATTACTGAGAAATCAGCATTTGAATTTATATGCAAATGAAGCTAAAGAGCTATGGTACTTCTGAAGCCTCCATCTCTCCAGCTCTATTCCCTGCACATCACCACCTTCTGCATTATTTGACAGCTTCTACGCTGTGCGATTTCAGGCAAATGAGCCATCAATCAAGCAGAAGCTGACAATACTGGGCGGGGAATAGAGCTGGCGTCGCAGAGGTTTCAGATCTGCAATAGTCCTTCAGCCTCATTTTCATATCAATTCAAACGCTGATTTCTCAGTAATGAAATGGTATTGCTGGACTTGTCTTTGTAAGGCTACATGCCCATATAAATTGTTTTGCAATGTGAAATCCTGCTAACAGATTATTTTTAACCTGGATAGACTATACTGAAAAACATTTGTAACTCTTGCTCTAATTGCTTGAAATGTATGTTTAATCATTTGAAATTGGTAATACTATTACACCGCAGTAATGATGCAAATTGTCTCTTCAGAGAGGAAGAGGACTAGAACTCTAGTGCCACCTATTGGAAGTAGCAATCCTAAAAGTCAATGTCGACCCTTTAACGAGCCTTGTTACATGACTTAGGTTAAAAGCCAAACCAGAATCTCAATTTGCAGACACTGTGTTTCGGGGTACTGCCCCTCGTCAGTGCAAAGTGTGAGATCGGGTTTGGCTGTGAGAGGCGTCTGACCGATATCCAAGAAGTATAATTTCTCTTTGCGGAGAATGACATGCTAAGCATGTCGAGATGAGGAGACTTAAAGCCGCAATGCTCCTCTGTGAAATATGCAAATTATGCAAATTGTCTCTTCAGAGAGGAAGAGGACTAGAACTCTAGTGCTAGAGTTCTAGTCCTCTTCCTCTCTGAGGAGACAATTTGCATAATTTGCATATTTCACAGAGGAGCATTGCGGCTTTGTCTCCTCATCTCGACATGCTTAGCATGTCATTCTCCGCAAGGAAAAATGATACTTCTTGGGTACCACAGTAATGAAGTACATTCAGAGCTTTTCGCGTCCAGAACTTTGCAATTTTCTTTAGTTTGATGGGATATTACAGAGCTTTTTATTTTGTCTCCACTTGTAGGGTCATGAAACTAGTGCCTTGTTAATATTGGAGCAAATTACTGACCGAAACCTCATCAATGCAACAAATGCAGCTTTGCAAACGTAAGTAATTTTTGATACTACATAAGTATATATTATTAGTGTGCGCAAAAATAAGGATTCTATGAAATTCAAACCTAAACAATCCTTGATTTTTATATATGTAAATCTTTATGGTTTTGTGGATACAATGTAGTCTGGAGATGCAGATCTATATTTTGTGTATTCTGTTTTGCAGACCTCTGCACGTAGCTGCCCGGAATGGTTTAACAGTTGTTGTCCAGGAGCTTCTGGGGAAAGGTGCAAGCGTTTTGGCAGTCGATGAAAATGGTACATGATGACATGCGCAAAAAAAAAACCCATTGAAAACAAAAAAAAAAACATCTTGTGCCTCACTCAACATGTGGGCATGGCGGAGTTTGATTAGACCATATATTCTAAGTTACATTATCGAAATATCAGAATTTGTAAATTCGCCCCCTGTATTTTGGGTTGCCTTGCTCTCACATGCAATCTGTCTTGAGCATGGTCATGATCTCTGGTGGCGGCCTTCCTTCACTTATGTGTGTGCATGTCTGTATTATACAGTCTGGTCGATCGTCTGTGTTTGTGTACATACTGTGCTAAATTTTGTCTAGGTTTGGAGGGAAAAAAGTGCTGCCAAGTAAGAATGGCTCAAGAGAAGTCTAAATCAAAAATCAGTATGTGGTGTGACCAGCTATTGTTTTCTAAATTACACCAATTCTTCTAGATACACTTGAACAAAGCTGGGGGGTTTGTAGCAGTGTAGCTAGGTGTATTATACTGAACAGGTGATAATGATCATTTTCATATGTAGGTTGAAACAGTCATTAACCAAAACAAACTGCTGTGTAAGGCTAGTTTCACACTAGCGCTTTTGAGCGCAGCGACGGCCTGCGCACGGCCGCCGCTAAGCCCCGCACCTGCCGCGCCTCTGCCGGTTGCTCCGCCTACCGGCGCATGACGCTGCATGCGTCCTGCGTCCCTTATCTTTATCACTGGGGGCGCAGGCCGCGCACAGTATGCGTTTGGCGGCGCATGCGCCTTTTTGACGGTGCGCCGAGCGCAACCAAACTGCAGCAGGTTGCGTTTGGCGCAGGTCGGCGCACCGTCAAAAGGGCGCATGCGCCGCCAAACGCATAGTGCGCACGGCTTGCGCTCCCAGTGATAAAGATAGGGGACGCATGCAGCGTCATGCGCCGGTAGGCGGAGCCGCGGCAGGGGGCGGGGCTTAGCGGCGGCCGTGCGCAGGCCGTCGCTGCGCTCAAAAGCGCTATTGTGAAACTAGCCTTAGGGGCTTAAAACTGGGTGAGGAACAGCCAAGCTCTGCTATACAATTGAGGTTGTGGAAGACTTTGTTTCATTGCATAGGTCATACACCACAGCAAAACTGAACACAGAAGCGAGGTAGTTATACTACATCACTAAGGTCACTCAGAGGAATAGATTTCAGAGCAGACTGGGATTTCAAGATGTGCCGTTAAAGCTTTTTTGAAGTACCAAGAAATAGGCAATTTTGAGGACTGTAGACACAGTGATTGGCCAAGGAAGCTTAGTGCATCACTTGATAGACACGTCATACTTCCCTTTGAATTAGCAAGATATCTAGCATTGCATCAGCTCAGAAGTTGCAGCAGTCAGTGACCCAGATACACCTATCTACTGTTCGGAGAAGTCTGCCCAGAAGTGGTCATCTTGGAACAATTGCTGCCAAAAAGCCTATACCTTTTGACATGGAAACAAGGTGAAGGGACTCAATTGTGCACAAAAACATAGGAACTGGGGTGCAGAAAATTACATGAAGAGATGATTTGTGTAAGCCTAGATCCACAGAAGATCTGTAGTTAGTTCTCCAAGATGTTTGGTCACAATCTCACTGCTGAGTTAATTGAAAAGCTGTGTGCAAATGTACCTAGAAGAAGTGATGCTGTTTTAAAGGCAAAGGGTTGTCACCAGGGATGAAACAGTCACCAGTACCAAGCTCCGAACACGGATTTTTTACTGTTTGGGTTGGGTGCCAAGTAAAGTTTATTGAAAGGCTGCAGTTGTTGTTTTCATTTATTAACAAGTACAGTAAACTTACACTTAAGGCACTGCTCCACTCCTCCACTTGGACTTCCACCTCCTGAATAAAGATTATTATTATTTTTAATTCTATCTTATTTAAAATTTCCCAATCCACATTTGTTTGCAGGACAATTGTCCTGCCCTTGCCCCCATTTTGCTTCCTTTTGCAGCACCGTAGCCCTTACTGCGACCATTTTACAGCACCAAAGTTCGGGTCCCCATTGACTTATATGGGATTTACAGTGGGGCAAAAAAGTATTTAGTCAGTCAGCAATAGTGCAAGTTCCACCACTTAAAAAGATGAGAGGCGTCTGTAATTTACATCATAGGTAGACCTCAACTATGGGAGACAAACTGAGAAAAAAAAATCCAGAAAATCACATTGTCTGGTTTTTTTTTTTCATTTTATTTGCATATTATGGTGGAAAATAAGTATTTGGTCAGAAACTAAATTTCATCTCAATACTTTGTGATATATCCTTTGTTGGCAATGACAGAGGTCAAACGTTTTCTGTAAGTCTTCACAAGGTTGCCACACACTGTTGTTGGTATGTTGGCCCATTCCTCCATGCAGATCTCCTCTAGAGCAGTGATGTTTTTGGCTTTTCGCTTGGCAACACGGACTCTCAACTCCCTCCAAAGGTTTTCTATAGGGTTGAGATCTGGAGACTGGCTAGGCCACTCCAGGACCTTGAAATGCTTCTTACGAAGCCACTCCTTCGTTGCCCTGGCGGTGTGCTTTGGATCATTGTCATGTTGAAAGACCCAGCCACGTTTCATCATCAATGCCCTTGCTGATGGAAGGAGGTTTGCACTCAAAATCTCACGATACATGGCCCCATTCATTCTTTCATGTACCCGGATCAGTCGTCCTGGCCCCTTTGCAGAGAAACAGCCCCAAAGCATGATGTTTCCACCACCATGCTTTACAGTAGGTATGGTGTTTGATGGATGCAACTCAGTATTCTTTTTCCTCCAAACACGACAAGTTGTGTTTCTACCAAACAGTTCCAGTTTGGTTTCATCAGACCATAGGACATTCTCCCAAAACTCCCCTGGATCATCCAAATGCTCTCTAGCAAACTTCAGACGGGCCCGGACATGTACAGGCTTAAGCAGTGGGACACGTCTGGCACTGCAGGATCTGAGTCCATGGTGGCGTAGTGTGTTACTTATGGTAGGCCTTGTTACATTGGTCCCAGCTCTCTGCAGTTCATTCACTAGGTCTCCCCGCGTGGTTCTGGGATTTTTGCTCACCGTTCTTGTGATCATTCTGACCCCACGGGGTGGGATTTTGCGTGGAGCACCAGATCGAGGGAGATTATCAGTGGTCTTGTATGTCTTCCATTTTCTAATTATTGCTCCCACAGTTGATTTCTTCACTCCAAGCTGGTTGGCTATTGCAGATTCAGTCTTCCCAGCCTGGTGCAGGGCTACAATTTTGTTTCTGGTGTCCTTTGACAGCTCTTTGGTCTTCACCATAGTGGAGTTTGGAGTCAGACTGTTTGAGGGTGTGCACAGGTGTCTTTTTATATTGATAACAAGTTTAAACAGGTGCCATTACTACAGGTAATGAGTGGAGGAAAGAGGAGACTCTTAAAGAAGAAGTTACAGGTCTGTGAGAGCCAGAAATCTTGATTGCTTGTTTCTGACCAAATACTTATTTTCCACCATAATATGCAAATAAAATGAAAAAAAAAACAGACAATGTGATTTTCTGGATTTTTTTTTCTCAGTTTGTCTCCCATAGTTGAGGTCTACCTATGATGTAAATTACAGACGCCTCTCATCTTTTTAAGTGGTGGAACTTGCACTATTGCTGACTGACTAAATACTTTTTTGCCCCACTGTATATGGGATTCAGGTTCGGGGTCAAGTTCTGCTACCTGAACCAAACTTTAAACTAAAGTTAGGCTCAACCCGAACTTCCATGAGTCCACTCATCCCTAGTTGTCACACAAAATAGTGATGTGATTTAGATTTCTCTTTTGTTCATTCACTTTGCATCTTAAGTTAATTTTTTATCAATGGATACTTCTATTTCTAAAAGAGTTCTCATATTTCAGCGTTTTTGTTTTCCACACCTGCCTAAAATCTTTGCACAATACCGCATGCTAGTATATATATTAGACACACACGGATGAAATAAGTATGCAACATGTCACCAGTTTTCTAAGAAAAAATATCTCTAAAGGTGCGATTAGCATGAAGTTCTCACCAGATGTCTGTAACAAAACATCCAATCCACACAGGAAAATAAACCATAGATGTATTAAACACATGAAGAAAGAGAGGTGCAAGAAGCCGTGGAAATTCGTGACACCAGCTGAAATCTATCAGTAATTAGAAAGCAATCTTGCCACATAGTGAAAATTTTCAGCTGATTCAACTGATGGCCTATCAAAAGGTGTCTCATTACCAATATGTCATACACGAAACATCTTATGATGGGTAAAACCACTGAGCTGTCTCAAGACCTTCGCCACCTGATGTTACTGGTTACAGAAAAATGTCTAAACCACTGAAGGGTCCAGCGAGCACTGTTGGGGCCATATTCTGAAATTGGAAAGTTGCTAGAATGGCCCAGCCTATAACCTGACCTGCATCCAATAGAAAAATTATGAAAGAAACTGAAGCTCAGGATTTGAATAGTGTTTGTGTGGAAGAATGGGCCAAAATTGCATCTGCGCAATGCATGCGACTAGTTTCTCCATACAGGAGGCATGATACCACTGTTATCACCAACAAAGGCTTGTGTGTACAAAGTATTAAGCTTCAGTAAGGGTGTTGAATACTTTTTCTCTGTGTCATTTCTCATTAATGCACTTAATTTAATTTGTGGACTAGCTGTCCACAAATTATATTAAGTGTAATAATGAGAAATGACACAGAGAAAAAGTTTGGTTTGGTTTCTTTGTATGTGTGGATTGGATGGGTTGTTATGGACATCTGGTGAGAATTTTATGTCAATAGCACCTTTAGAAATAGTTTTACTTAGAAAATTAGTAACAGTCAACACTTATTTCACTTTCTGTATGTTTGTGTGTGTGTGTGTATATATATATATTATGCCTGTTTACATAATATATTCATACATATGTGTATATACAGTGGCTTGTAAAAGTTTGGGCACCTCTGGTCAAAATTACTGTTATGAAAAATTAAGATAGGCTTTTTAGAGATCATGTAATCTTTAAGTTAAAGATGACCCATTTCTTTTGTATTTTAGCCAAATATATAAACCTTCAGCTTGCCACTTCTGTGGTAGTCTATTGTGGATTTTGTGTTTAGGATCATTAACTATTTGTAGAAGCCATCCTCTTTTCAACTTCAGCTTTTTTACATAAGGTGTTATGTTTGCATCAAAAATGTTGAAATTTCATTGAATCCATTCTTCCCTGTACCTGTGAAATGTCCCCCGTGCCATTGGCTGCAACACAACCAAAGCATGGTTGATCCACCCCCATGCATAATAGTTGGCGAGATTTTCTTTTCTGGAAATTGTGCCCATTTTTTCTTCACACATACCTATGATCATTATGACCAAAGAGTTTTAATTTAAAGTCATCAGTTCACAGGGCTTGTTTCTAAAATGCATCAGGCTTGTTTGGACGTTCTTTTGCATACTTCTGCTGCTGAATTTTATGGTGAGGACACAGGAAAAGTTTTCTTCTGATGACTTTCTTGAAGGCCATATTTATGCAGGTGTCTTTAAAGAGTAAAACAATGTACCACAACTTCATAGTCTGCTAAATCTTTCTGAAGGTCTTTTGCAGTCAAGCGGGGTTCTGAGTTGCCTCGCTACAATCCTACGAGCAGCTCTCACTGAAATTTTGCTTGGTCTTCCAGACCTTATCTTGACCTCCAGTGTTCCTGTTAACTACCATTTCTTAATTACATTTCGAACTGAAGAAAGGGCAACTTATAAACGTTTTTCTATCTTATAGCCTTCTCCTGCTTTGGAGGCATCCACCATTTTCATTTTCAGAGTGCTAGTCAGATTCTTAGAAGAACCCATGGCTGACGGTTTTTGGCAGAAGGTTAGAGGAGTCTGGTTTTTATAAAGTTGTGAAATTTGCATCCCTTGGCCTTTCCTAACGATGATGGTGAACAAGTCATTACCCTAACAGGCTAATTAAGGTTTGAAACCTTGGTCAAAGTTATCTGAGCATAGAAATCTCCAAGGGTGCACATAATTTTGACCAGGGGATGCCCAAACATTTACATGCCACTGTATGTATCTTTGTTTTATGCCTCATTAATTTCTATGTCTCTGATAATACAGGCTACACACCAGCATTGGCTTGTGCTCCAAATAAGGATGTTGCTGACTGTCTGGCTCTCATCTTGGCCACCATGATGCCGGTCTCATCATGCAGCACAATGCCATCTCTAACTTTAAACCACTATACCAATCCCTCAAAGACTGTCACATTTGACTCTTTGCCTATCGTGAGAAGTGAGCACAGCTCTTACTGCAGTTTCAACAATATCGGCAGGGAGGATGGATATCCATACACAGAAGAAGACGAGCTCAATGACTCTGACTCTGAGACCTACTGAGGTGCTGCAGGAGCCCAGATTTTTTTTTTTTTTTAAGTTCTTTCATTTGTGCAACCTGAAAGAGTTTTCTTCCTTGTTCTGCCACAATGGCCAGAAATTTAGGGGCTAAATTCTTTTTTTTTTTTTTTTTTCCCTTTTTAAAAAATATACACTGATTTGATGAATAACTTTGGAAATGTTTTAATCTGACCCATTTTGTTGGTTAAGAATTCTTTCTACATCTGAATAAATAACAAAGTTTGGAACCGGTCATTAGAACCAGGGGGAAGTGGGAACAGAGGATCTGAGGACTTTCAAGCAGTTGCTACTGTTTTATTTAAACTTTTATTGTCTGTGTCGAGAGAATCTTTTATAATGCGGGGCATAGCAGTCCAGTCAGCAGACTCCTATTATTATTATTATTATTGTACAGGAAACATTATAATAAACAATGTATAAATAAAATGAAACAATTTTGATGGCAATAAATTAATTTGGTACATCTGGCATTGTGTGTACATCGGTTTGCCAAAGGACCAAATAACTTTTTTTTTTTTTTTTCTTTTTTTTTTTCCTTTCTACAAATGGTTTTTGGATGTGTAATGACTGGAAATCCGTTAATCTAAAACTGTACATCTAATCTTTACTTCTAGGTCATGTTTCTTTTTGTCCATGCCGAGAAAATGTCCAGCAATGGATTGATTTTTCTTTTTTTTTTTTTTTTTTTTTTTTTTTTTTGTAGCATACAGGATGATTTGTTAGCTCTTTGCTTATGTTCACTTTTCTGGCATTGGGCAATGTTGTCTGGGGAATCAATAGTTGTCATGTTTTTCTGCTATTGCTTTTAAGTGGAACTAGTAGTACGTACCCATAAATGAACATATGTGGCTGGATTCCTCATGTTCATTTGGTCTTAAGTTAAAATAAAATCTACAAAAAAAATAAATAAATGATGACTTGGCTATGTAAAATAGATATGTCATTGCTCAGACAACCGGGCTTTGATTTTATTGCAATGTGAAGTTATTTTTGATGGTCAGTAACCACTGCAAACCAGCATAATGCCGTGTGCATTGGATGGCTCACTTGGTCTAGATTACATTGTCAGACAATGTTAATGGTCTGTTTTTTTTGTTTTTTTTTATATTATAAATGGTTTAGGTTTTTATGATTTTCTAATACTCTTTACTTTGTCACTATATTCTAACCTCCCCTGCCACAAGGTCCGATCTCGGTTTAGGCCTTGCAGATGCAATAGCGGTAATAAAGTGTGACCTTCTTATGGTGGTGGTAATCCATTTCACACAACAGTATTTTGGTCGTTATTTTGCATCAGTATTTGCCAGTCTAAACCCAGAGAATGAACCAAAGTATAGTGGAAAGATTTGCATGTTCTGTATCCATTCTCTCCTGGTTTTGGCTTACAAATACTGATACAAAATACTGAAAAAATGACTGGCTTGTGAAAGTGACCTTAGATCCAAGGTATCCTGGTAGACCTTGCAGACTTCCAGGCATAGTACATTCTTGTACATGGTTTTTCTTTTCAGTAGAACTATCAATACTAAACAATAGGTCAAAATTGCACTTGCTTAACTTTTTCAGGGACTTTAAGAACTTATGTATATTTTGAGGCCTCGTTGCTTTTCATCAGGGATATGTGAAATATGACTTGCAAACCTCTTGTGTGCCACCTGGAATACTGTCTGAGTCGGACTGAGGTCCATCTGTGAGATATGTTCATACATGGGAGGTTTTTTGCAGACATTTCTGTGACTGTCTTCTACATTTGAAATTGTCTACAACATGTGTCATGTTCTGTTTAGTAATCACCATTGCAGGAATGAGTTTGGATTTATTTCAGCATTATATAGGTGCTGTGAAAGCTGACCTGTGCAGACTATTGGTGCATAGCATTCCAGACCATGACAGTCACAAACTGGTGTTTATAAAGGGAAGCGGTCACTAGGTTTTCTTGCTATATGATCTAACATCAGCATAATGTGTAAGGAGTACCGAGGGAGGTGAATTTCCCCTGCGCTGATTTTTCAAAAACGATATAAGAATCGAGATATGAGGGATAAAGTGCTTTGTTGTCAGCGTGTTTCAAAATCAATCTGACATGTTCCAGCAATTTTTTACTTACAGGGCAGCTTGCTGCAGTTTTGATAAAATAACCATTTTGTCTGCTGTAGATCCAGCAGTTCTCTAAATCCTGAGCTGTGTATAACCCCGCCCACATCACTGATTGGCAGCTATCTACCAACGTACAGCATACACAGGAAGCTGTCGATCATAGGAGGGGGCGGGGATACACAGAGCAGGAGGACTACTACATGGTAAGAGACAACGAGTCCTCTAGTGATAATCTGCTGATTAAAACAGTGATTTTATTAACATTACCACAAGCGGCTGCGCAAGTGACACATGACTGGAATCTGGGGCTCTGCCTCTACATTATGCTGCTGTCAGATTCCATAGCACAAACCTGCTGAGAGATTCCCTTTAACGATATCCAGTCATATTTCCTTTACACCAAGATATGTGAGAGCAGCCCCAAGAGATTTGTTATGTGATGTCATCCTATAAATTCACAGGAAGTCACTGGCTGGCGACCTGTTTACATACACATGAATACACGGACTGGACTGGATTACTATAACAAAGTGGAGGAAATGTATAGATTTAGCTAAGGTGGGATGAAATGAATAATACACTCAGACCATTGATGGTGAATATTCGTTAAACGTGGAAGAAAATTTGTGGACAGATTTAAGACACAAGCTGAAATTTCGTATCTTGTAGGCCAGTAACCATAGCTGCTAATTTCTGGACAACTCTGAGTGACCTAATGCCCCTTAAATCTAGATTGTGCCCAAGACGAGCCCAAGGGTGGTACAGAAAAAAGCCAGAAAATTACCTCATTTACAAGAATTGTTACAGAATAGCTAAACTTTGTTCATGATTACTTTTTCTATAGCTAACAGGAACTTGAATTACCTGCAGATCGATGGGGATCTGAGTCCTGGAGGCCCCGGGAAAGTACGCTGCTCAGCAGCCCGAAGTGAACATCTCCTGCCTCGACGTGTAACACAGCCTGGAGTATGGGTTCAACAGATGGCAAAGCCAATACTTTCTGTTGTAACCATACTCAAGGCAATGTGCGGGCCCGGAGAGGAGCAATCGGGACCTGGACTCCTATCGATCTGCAGGCAAGTCATGGGCCTGCTAGCTATGAAACAATGAACAAAGTTTAGCTAATCTTCAGGAGTCTCCGTGATCACCACATACTCCCACACCAACCAGACTTCTATGGCCTCCCTGTACTCTCTGTTCTAAAATACTGTTTTTGAGCAAGCACTTTATTCCCCGTGTCGCACTTACATAAAGGTAGGAAGCTGAGATTTGCAAAGGAACGATTTCTCAGGGTCACTTTCTATGTGACTAGCAAAATTGACCAACTGCAGGGTCAACAGTAAAGTGGCGCCTTACCGTGTAGGCCTGCAGCTCAAGATTTATTTTATAGAGATGAGGGATCATTGGTAATTGGCGGCTCACCAACAGAACCTTGTTATCCTCATATCTCGGCATCCTTGACCTTGTGTGAAGCTATTTTGTTCCGTGGGGAGAGATGCTTTTTGGTGTTATAGGCGTATCTGCCACATCAAAGCTAACTATGACATTAATTTAGGCCACATACTTAAACCAGCATTGATTAGTTGCTTAGGAATACATTTCTAAGAACAATACTTAGATCTAAAATGGGTGAGTTTGGGGTTTTTTTGTTTTGTCTTTTTAATCTCCAGCATTATATAGTGATATTTTGTAGGACATCTGGAACTGGATACAAAAATGTGGAGTAAAGGCAACAAAAGTAGTTCACTTCATCACAATCATTATTACTTTATTTATTGTGTATTTATTTGTATTTCTAAACTAAAATTGAATTTAAATAAAAATTGTAAATATGCAAAGCGTTTGATTTTGCCATTTATTGCAAAATTTTAACACAGAATTTATTACCTACAAATTGAAATCACGTTACTGAAAGTAGATTTAATGCCTTTGTGAACTAAATGCATTTTAGTTTTTCAATTTCTTGTAAAGTTTTTTCCAATCCCTCTATAAGCAAAAAAAAAAATATTTTTTTTCTTTTTCTGTGATCTTAAACTGGAACACTTTTACATTGTAAATTATCTGCTGGTTTTATGAACAGAATGTGATAGTATTTTGACCTTTTGAAAATTTAGTGAAGGGTTTTTTTTCTTTTCTCCTTGGTCCCCAAACTCCCCCCACTTGAAGACATCGGCATGTACATAGAAATAGTGACTGCTTGGATACTGTATTTACCTGCACTCTTTCAGTACATTGAAATTCCTGTATATTTTATGGAGTATAATAAAATGTGAGTTATGTTTAATTAAAGTTTGATTCCATGGTGATCTGTTTTCTATTTTTATGGATTTAAATTTTATTTGAAAGCGTTTTTAAACCCAGAGTGTGAAATCTGAGTCAATATTTTATGGTCCAACAGTAAGGTTATTATGCCAAATAACTGGTATAAAACACTTTGAAAAGTAACAAATTTAACAACTTTTGGGTGTTTTTCATGCTAGTTTTTGGCCTATGAAAATGGGTGGAGCTGTGGAGGGGGGGACAGGGCATTGGTTGCACCTGCCCAACAATTTCATGGATGATGGCGGAGTTTCTTACACCAGAAATGTTACTCCAGTTTTTGCCTGGAGTAACATTTCTAACAATCACACACCAATGATAAGATTCACAGAATTCATTAAGTGGTGTGCACCCCTTAAAGAATTCAGCACTTCTTATTCTTTCACACCCATCATTAACAGTGGCGAAAGTGAGACTTAATGAATCTAACCTTAGTGTGTTGCTTTGTTTTGTGTGATAGTCTACTATCTTCGTTAACCTAAAGTTAGAGAAAAATCTACTAAAGAAGACTTGGCTATAGTATCAGCTATTACTCCACTTTTCTAAAACCATGTTGCTTTTATGCAGGTTTCTGATGATGATTGTGGGTTGCCTAACTTCCTCTTATAGATGTGCGTATATAGGTCAAAGTCGATCCTTGGCCACTCCAAGCTTTCCACCTGTGGATAGAAGATATCTTCTCCATCTAGGCTGTCAAGTTTTAGTTCCTAATTAGTGGTGAAGTGGTGGCTGAGAAGACCATTATTCCAGAGGAATATCTTTCTTCGGATGAGGTGGATTCAGGGAAAATTGGTGTAAGGAAAAAGCCTGTCCTCCAGCCTGAGGGTCTTGAGAACAATGAGTTTGGCCCTACGTGATGGAATTTTTCTCTCTACTCTGCCAGAACTAGTTTTGGACTGGGCCATGAAGAATTTTGTGGACAGGTCTACAGTCTACATAATGGCCGCGAATAACCTGTCCGAAAACCTATTCGACAGACATTCTTTGCAGGCGAGCTCACATTCATCAGGAATAATGAGAAGCTCAAAAGTTCTTGCTCTACATGGCAGATGCCCTTTAAGCTTTTAAATGATTTCTTGCCACCCTGGAAAAGTCTAATGTAGACAATCATTCCTCTTCATATACAGAGAGTCCTCAGGTCAACTATGGACATAGCGTTCATTCCCTATTGGTATAGAAGGGTTTTTGTTTTTTAGATTTGTTGGATTTTTGAAAGAAACTTTGCATCTGTCAGCCAGGATAGACCACCCTATGAGGTGATGCCTATGGGCATTAAAGGAGTCGAAAAGCATTGCTTTTTTCCTGTCTTGTCCCCAGTTATTTGTGGTATTGCAGCTCGATCCTGTATTTTCAGCAGAACCATAATTTTGCATTTATGGAGAATAAAAAAGTACCACCAAAAGCAGAAAGATTCTTTTTCTTACAGGTAGCATCATATGCACTAGGCACTTTGGTCTAGAGGTAGACTTGTTCTCTGACAATAGTATTGTACTTACTGTAGTAAAGGATTTGAATGGAAATAGATGGCATAGGAAATTAGATCTACTGCCAAATCTTTTCTTAGATAAGGGGGCTCCTTTAATTTGGTTACCCTGTGACAGTCTGAGGCTATTTCTCCTTCGTCTCATGGGGGCACACAGGAACTGTGGGTGTGTGCTGCTGTCACTAGGAGGTTGACACTATGCATGAAAAAAAATGTTAACTCCACCTCCGCAGTATACATCCCTCCGACAGGCTGTAGGACAATCAGTTTTGCTTAGTGTCAGCAGGAGGGGGACAGAGGTCTCTCGCAGACCCATGCCTACATCAATGTGTGTCGTTCCTTTTCAGGTAACCATGGAGGGATACAGAGTAGATATGCTACATCTGTATTCCCACACCGGGATTATAAGTACGGCGTGTACTGCCACCCCGTATCCTCATGAATCCCACGGGCAGGAACCTATCCCCTAAAACAGCACTCGTGTTCAGGTGGCAGCTCCTGGTCCTGACCTTCGTCTCCCATCACTCGCCCACCAGAGCCTGATGATTGAGAGAGATGCCCTGCAGAAAAGGTTTGGGACAGGAATCTTTTCATGCAGGTAAACAGACCCCTGTTACGGGATGAACTGGAGGTAAGAGGCTGCAGCGTTGTATGATCTGCTCACCAGCCGCTCTGGCTGAATGTAACCGCTGTAATCAGCACTCGGGCTTACAACCCATGGCTCTATACTTAGTTTAAGAGTCAACACTTTCAAGCATGCGGTGCAGCGCGGTTCCAGCCTCCTCCCGTGGCAGCGTTATGGCCCTGGGCTCCAGGAGGAGCCCAGCTAAGCCGACGCCAGATTCCGGCTCCCGGCAGGCTTCGCCCCCGGCTTCCTCTTCCTGTACCAGCGCCATCTTGGTGCTCCAGGAGGACAGAGCAGGGCCCCGCCCACCACTTCCGAGCGAGGATTTCATAAGGCTTCTAGGCAGCCGTAGGGCTGTTCACCTCGCTCTCAGCCTTCGGGCGGCAGCTGCGGCGGGGACACAGTTAGTGGGTATGTGAGTACTGCACTACAGGTTGCTCCCTCACTCCGCTCTGCACCCGACGGTCGGCACCAGGTAAAACCTGTCGGTATGCCCAAGAGAGCAGTCCCGCTCATCTGCTTCAGTGACCTTGGTCAAATATTTTGTATGTACCAAATGCAATGTCCGGCTTCCTTCAGGTCAGCCCTCACCATTCTGCTCAGATTGCAGCAGACCTACGGTGTTACCTACGCTAGAGAGCAGGTGTAGCCCCCCCGCTTTGCCTGTCAAAGCTCCCACATTACCCCTGGAGCAAGAGGAAGCCACCTTGCCTACCGCCCAGGGGCCATCCATCGCCACGGGAGACAGCGAGTGTCCAGGATGGGACTCTTCCTTATCTTAAGTCCATGGCCGACCTTACCAAGGTATCACAGACCTTGGTAACGGTGCTTAACAGATTGCCACTTCAGACCAGTGGACACAGGAGCACCAAAAGAGCCTCCTTTTGGGCCTTCTAGAGGCCGTAAAAGGTTTAGACAGGACCACCAACCCAGGTCCCCTTCTCTCTCCATCTCACCACCAGAATTCCTCTGGCCGTCTGCCTCCTCCCGGTCCTCATCCCCGAAATCAGGCGAGGCATTATCAGAGACACTCAGAGGATGGTTCTGAGTACGGGCCAGAACAGTCCCAGGTCAAGGATATGGTTCAGGGCCTCATTGCCGCAGTCAATGACTTTTAACATCGGGGACACATCAAAACCTAATGATCAGGTTTTTTCATTTAAGCGTCATAAGTCTCCCTCTAGGGTCTTTGCCTCCCACAAGGACTTTGAGGAAGTGTTGGCCAGGGAAAGGGAAAACCCAACCAGGCGGTTTGAGAGGGAATCGTTTTGGGATTCTATATCCCTTCCCTCCAGATCTCACCGCCAACTGGACCGCCTCCCCTTTGGTGGACCCACCAGTGTCCAGACTCGCTATCAATACAGTCCTCCCACTCACCAGTGAGGCAGCCCTAAAAGATCCCAATGATAGGAGGATAGAATCCCTGGCAAAATCCGCCTTTGAGGCAGCAGCTGCTACATTGTGTCCAGCCTTCGCCTCAGCCTGGGTAGCGAAGTCTGGCCCATTCTGTAACAAACAGCTTAGACAGGGTATATTGGCCGGGGCACCACCAGCGGAACTGGCGGAGTTTGCAGATCAAATCTCATGCTGGGAGGTATATGGTATCAGCAGCCCTGGATGCTGCGTCTTGCGCAGCTCAAGCATCCAGTAACATGGTAGCCGTCCGGCGGACGGTCTGGCTAAAGGCTTGGTAGGCTGATTTGTCCTCAAAGAAATCACTGACCAATCTGCCGTTTCAGGGCACCCGGCTCTTTGGGTCAATGTTAGATCAAATAATTAAGGATGCAACGGGGGGGTACAAGCCCCCTTCTCCCTCAGGCCAAACCTCGTCGATATGTTTTCAAACGTAGGGCTCAGCCCTTTCGCCGTACCCCAATGACAGGCACTTATGCATAGGGGCCAGCAGAGGTCGCAAGCACTGAGAGATAGGAGGAAGGTATTTCGGGCCACCCCGTCATGGCATTCCCGCAGTTCCAACAGCAGAGCTACCAGGTCAGGGCCGAGCAGAGCCACTTTAGCCTGATGCCAGCAGGGAGTCCAACTCCCTTCCCAGTACCTCTCCCAGACTAGGAGCCAGTCTTCTCCTCTTCAGAGATGTCTGGCAGAATTCAGTAGAGGATATCTGGGTAAAGGAGGCAGTATCAACAGGATGCAAGATAGACTTCAACGCACTTCCGCGAGATAGCTTCTTTCTATCGCAGCCACCTAAAGACGCTGCTATGACTCTAGGTTTTTTTGCGGCAATCGACTCTCTCCTCAACACAGGAGTAATCGTCCCCGTTCCCGAGCAGGAACGTTTTACCGGCTTTTACTCAAACCTGTTTGTGATACCAAAAAAGGATGGCTCAGTTTGTCCCATTCTAGACCTCAAAAGGCTAAACAGATGGGTGCGCTTACGCCATTTCAGGATGGAATCGATTTGGTCGGTAATTACGTCTATGGAGGATCAGGAATTCCTATGTTCCATAGATATCCGGGACGCCTACCTACACGTCCCCATTTTTCAGGGACATCAGAGGTTTCTGCGTTTTACTGTCCAAAAGCAGCATTTCCAGTTTGTGGCCCTGCCATTTGGGCTGGCAACAGCCCCCAGAATTTTTACAAATATGGCAGCGATGGTAGCTATATTAAGGGTCAGAGGCATAATATTGGTACCATATCTCGATGATATTCTCGTCAAGGCGCCCTCCTTCGCTCAGGCCCAGGAAAATCTAGCGGTAGTTTTAAACACCCTCTCCCGGTTTGGTTGGATCATAAACAGGGAGAAATCCCACCTAACGCCAACACAAGGCCTAGAATTCTTAGGAATGGTAATCGACACCCGCCGCTCAAGGGTCTTTCTCCCAGAAAGAAAGTGGATTACCCTCCAGCAGGGAATTCGCTCTGTTGAAATTCCGGCATCTATCCTTTCTTGCTGCTGTGAGAGTCCTGGGAAGAATGGTGGCAGCTTCAGAGGCAATACTCTTTGCCCTGTTCCGTTCCAGGATACTGCAGAGGAACATCCTCCTTCAGTGGGACAGGTCCATCTCTTCGCTGGATCGCCCCTTCCTCCCATTCAGACCAGGGAGTCCCTCAAGTGGTGGCTGACCTCCCCCTTGTTCATCTAGGATGGCCTTTTCCCCCTGTCCACTGGCAGGTAGTAACTACAGATGCCAGTCTCCTGGGCTGGGGAGCGGTATTCCGCCACCTGACTGTCCAGAGATGATGGTCGAGGCAAGAATCCTCACTATTAATCAACATTCTAGAACTGAGGGCGGTCTTTCTAGCACTTCTACATTGGGAAAGATACCTCAACAACCAGCCAGTCCGGATTCAAACGGACAACGCCACGTCGGTGGCACACATCAATCACCAAGGGGGAACCAGAAGTCCCCGGGCACTGGCCGAGGTATCCAGAATCTTCAACTGGGCAGAAACCGCAATTCCGGCAATTTCGGCAGTTTACATTCCCGGCACAGACAACACGGCCGCCGACTTCCTCAGTCGGGAGGGGCTCGCGGCAGGAGAATGGTCCTTACACCAAGAAGTGTTCCGTAAGATATGCCAGGTGTGGGGGACTCCAGATGTGGACCTCCTGGCGTCGCGACAGAACAGAAGGGTCCAACAGTTTGTCTCAAGATACCGCGATCCTCTAGCAATAGGGGTCGACGCGCTGGTTATTCCCTGGACACAGTTCAGACTCCCTTATCTGTTCCCTCCCCTTCCTCTCCTGCTCATGCTGCTAAAGAAGATCAAGGCGGAAGGGGTGCTGGTCATATTGATCGCCCCGTACTGGCACAGGAGGGCCCGGTTCGCAGAAATTATCCATCTTCTCACAGGCACCCCCTGGAGAATCCCCGACAGACCAGATCTCCTGGCTCAGGGGCCTTTTTACCACCCGAATTCTCGGTTGCTCAGTTTGACGGCATGGCCGTTGAAACCACAATACTAAGAGCAGCGGGTTTTTCGGACCGAGCTATTAATAAAAGGATCCAGGCTAGGAAGCCTTCCTCTTCCAGGGTCTATTAACGAGCCTGGAAGGCCTATTTTGGCTGGTGTGAGTCTAATCACGTCACACCTATGCCCTGCTCCCTGCCATCTGTCCTAGCTTTTCTCCAGGCAGGGTTAGATGGCGGTCTGGCCCTAAGTTCCTTGAAGGGCCAGGTATCTATTCTTTTTCAAAAGAATTTGGCCTCCCGCTTACAAGATAAGACCTTTCTGCAAGGAGTGGCACATGCGGCCACTCCTTACAGATCCCCTGTGGCTCCATGGGATCTTAACTTGGTGTTGGAAGCCTTGACAGGTTCACCCTTTGAACCCCTACAGGAAGCTCCCATGTCTTTGTTGTCCTGGAAGGTGGTATTTCTCGTAGCCATCACCTTTATTAGGCGGGTTTCAAAATTAGCGGCATTGTCCTGTCGTCCTCCATTCCTAATTATGCACCAGGACAAGGTTGTTTTGCGGCCTCCTCCTAACTTTCTTCCCAAGGTGGTATCGGCCTTCCACCTGAACGAGGATATAATCCTTCCGTCATTTTGTCTCACTCCAACCCATCCTCTGGAGCGTTCTTTGAATAAGCTAGACCTGGTCAGGGCGATAAGGATCTATCTGACCAGGACCGCTCCTTTCAGGAAGGCGGACTCGCTCTTTGTTATCCCCAATGGGGTGAGAAGAGGCTTGCTGGCCTCTAAGGCAACAATTGCCCGCTGGATCCGAATGGCAGTTCTGGAAGCCTACCGGGTAAAGGACAGGGTGTCCCCTGCTGGGGTCAAGGCCCATTCAACCCGGGCGGTGGGCGCCTCCTGGCCGGTACACAACAGGGCATCAGCCATGCAGTTGTGCAAGGCTGCCACATGGTTGTCCATGCATACCTTTTCAAGGTTCTATAAGGTCCATACCTATGCTTCAGCGGATGCCAGCCTAGGCAGAAGAATCTTGCAGGCGGCAGTGGTGAGTTCTCCGACCTGAAGGAAGTTTATGTCTCTTCCCACCCCAGGGACTGCTTTTGGATGTCCCACGGTTCCTGTGTCCCCCAATGAGATGAAGGAGAAAACAGGATTTTGGTTGCTTACCGTAAAAATCTGTTTCTCAGTCTTCATTGGGGACACAGCGCCCTCCCATGATTTTATTACGTGTAATGAATATATGATGACTAACATGATAATGTCTCCTCCTACTGCTTTTTCACTAACTGATTGTCCTACAGCCAGTCGGAGGGGTGTATACTGCGGATGCGGAGTTAACATTTTTTTCATGCATAGTGTCAACCTCTTAGTGACAGCAGCACACACCCAAGGTTCCTGTGTCCCCCAAAGAAGACTGAGAAACAGATTTTATGGCAAGCAACCAAAATCCTGTTATCTTGCATGGGCAAACAGCTAAAGTTCCACTGAAGGGTTCCAGGACTTCCTGACCACTTTCTTTGTTGCATCATTCTTTAGCTGAGGCATAGTAACTGTCACTGTAATAATATTAATGAAGTGGGCTTGTCTTTAAGAGGTTAACAAAACTTCACAAGTTTGTTTTTTAAGTAATTCTGCTATTAAGGCAAAATAAAAAAAAAAGTAACTTGTGTTATTTGACTAACATCTGATCCACATATAAAAAGAATGACTCAGTGGCTTCGTGCACACATCATGATTATCTAAATGGTATTTGGCAAACAGATCTACCCTGTGTGGATCTCATAATCTAAACAGAAAGTCAGCCCTCGTAAGAACACCTCCACATGGAAAATGACTGCCAAATCCCACAGTTCGTGCACACCCCACCGAGAAAGCATCATGCGCAATTACCCTATGTTCTAGGAAGTTTCATGATCCAAAATGCCATCCACCCATTTAACTTTTTAATTGATCAAATCCTAATGTACTCATCAATGTAGGCTCATCAGTTGCACGAAGCAGAATTTCCAAACAGAATACTAATGATAGTAAATTGCAAATAAACTTTACCCACAGTGACTAAAGGTTTCCAAAATCTAGGAGCCTTATTGAACCTAGGTAACTCCAAATAAATCCAAAACATCTCTGAAAGCACGGACAACAAATGAAAAAGGGGAACCGGCAACAGTATAGAAATTACAGTAGGTTCTACACTTGTATACGAAATCGTGACTTACTGTAACTATACATACCAGACATATACTAAATAATGGGTGCTCACCAAAATGATAATTTCACTTCAAGTATAAAAAAATCACAATAAAACACTACATTAGAAACACACAAAAGCTTTGTGTTGATAGATTATTGGGAGTCGATGGTGATGACCCAGTGGTCATGGTTTCCCTTTGCACCAGTGGCAGTAGGTGGAAGGGTCCTTAAAATGGATATCAGGGATTTAGGCCATAAGCTTAAAATCTGAGCAGGCATTCACACCACAAACTACTTATGTGCACTTGTAGCTCTTTACATGGCCAGTGTGTTTCTCCATTACTGAAAAATCAGTGTTTGAATTAATATGCAAATAAGGCTAAAGAACTATGGTAGGTCTGAAACCTTTGCCACTCCAGCTCTAATCCCCGTCCAGCACAGCCTCCTCTTGCTTGGCTGACTGCTCTTTTGGATGAAGTCACCCACCTTAGTGGCTGCCAATCCGGTAGGAGAAAGCGGCACTGTGTGGGTAATAGAGCTGGAGTGACAGAGCCTTTAGACCTACACTAGCCTTTTCCATATCAACTCAAATGCTGATTTCTCAGCAATGGAAGAACGGACTGGTCATGTAAAGATATTGCTGGACTTGTCTTTCAAAGAGCTACATATGTGTATAAATAGTTTGGTGTGTGAAATCCTGCTTATCAATTCCCTTAAGGAAAGACCTCAAAGGTAGTATCAACTGAAAACCTCTGGAATGTAATCAAGAGGATGATGGATATCTGCAAGGAGTTTGTATGTTCTCCCCACGTTTGCGTGGGTTTCCTCCGGGTACTCCGGTTTCCCCCCACATTACAAAGACATACTGATAGGGAATCTAGATTGTGAGCCCCATTGGAGACAGCAATGATAATGTGTGCAAAACTGTAAAGCGCGGCGGAATATGTTAGCACTATATAAAAAATAGATTATTTATATATATGTGTGTGTGAGATATATACACACTGGGTGGTCCAAAAGTAGGTGGACAGTATGGTTTATTGGAGGATGATCCAGACAGGCGGCTGCAATTTAGTGAGATTATGCTTAACGAAAATCCAGTAATTTTAGATAACATTAAGTGGAGTGATGAAGCTCCTTTCAAATTATCTTGCCATATTAACAGACATAATTGTATTTTCTGGTATAATGAGAGCATGCATTTAACATTAGAGCAACAAATAAATGAGCCTGGTGTCAATGTTTGGGGTGGTATTTCAAGTTTTGGTGTTTTTGGACCATTTTTTTTTTTTTTTTTATGGAACCGTCCCAGGAGATAATTATCTCGAAACTCAGATTAATCAAGTTGTTCCCCAGTTACAGCAACAGCCTAGTTCAAATGACCTTTATTTCCAACAAGCTGGGGCCCCTCCACATTATTCAAGAGTAGTCCGCGAGTTTCTTGATGAAACATTTCCTAATAAATTCGTTGGCCGAAGAGGCCCACTTGATTGGCCGACACGTTCATCAGACTTGACCCCAAGGACAAAGTTTAAAGTCAAAACCAAAAGGTGTCTGTGATAAGAAAGATTAAATAAGAGAAGTTGAGACACAAAGAGACCTGTGCAAAAATGTTTGTCGAAGCGTAAGAGGTAGACTTCAAAGCTGTGCAAATTGTGATGGAAAACAGTTTGAGCACCTGCTTTGATAAAATTTATGGGCTTTTGTATTCTTGTTCAGAATAAAATGTAATTCTCAATGTTATGCTTGTGTTAGTAATTATAATTTTATATATAAATCAAAATAAATGTTATTTTCTGTCCACCTACTTTTGGACCACTGTGTGTGTATGTGTGTGTGTATATATATATATATATATATATATATATATATATATATATATACACACACACATATACAGCTCTGGCAAAAATTAAGAGACCACCACATCAAAACCCTGTCATGTACAGCCCATTTTCCAGACCTGAACCCCATTGAAAACCTCTGGAATGTAATCAAGAGGATGATGGATAGTCACAAGCCATCAAACATAGAAGAACTGCTTACATTTTTGCACCAGAAGCAGTGTGAAAGATTGGTGGCAAACATGACAAGACGCATGAAAGCTGTGATTAAAAGTCATGGTTATTCCACAAAATATTGATTTCAGAACTCTTCCTGAGTTAAAACGTTAGTATTGTTGTATCTAAATGATTATGAACGTGTTTTCTTGTTTGTTTGTTTTTTTATTTTTGACCATTTCTCTTTCAAAAAAAAAAAAATTAAGTCAAGTTTATAGACTAAAAGAACAATTTACATATTACTCAAAAATATACCTACAAAGAGAAAAATCAGACTAACTGAACATTTGGAAGTGGTCTCTTAATTTTTGCCAGAGCTGTATATCTATTCTATCTATTCTAACCTGTCAGTGTGATTTTACCGTACAACACACATGAATTGCCGGCTTTTCTAAGGTCACCGGTGTGTAAAAATCTGACAGCACTCTCCTGGTGCAAGTGCTGTGCGATTTTTTTTTTTTTTTTTTTTTTTTTTTTTTTTATTATTTCTCCCCCCCCCCCCCCCCTTCTCTCTTTCTCTCATCCATTGATTTTTATTGGCAAGTTTCGTCCGAGACACACTGCAAATCGCAGCATGTTGCAATTTTTTTTTTCAGTCCGATTTGAGCTAAGAAAAAAAATCGCAGATGAGATGTAATCCATTGAATAACATTGGTCCGAGTGCAATCCGATTTTTCATCGGATTGCATTCTTCTGTTTTTCTCGCAAATGGGTACGTACCCTTAAACTGCTATCCAGGAGCAAAACTCAACCCACATGCATCCAATGGCTTTCTGAAATGTGGTAGTGTACCTATTTAACATTAGATTGGTTACCATAATCACATTTCCTCAGGTTCCTCCAAGTTGCCTAAATCTTTCAGTTTACCTATCCTCTTTGGAGTGAAAGACTGCTGTTTCCCACCTGAGGATTAAGGCAGTTTTCAATGTTGCACAGTAACAGTGACAACTAAGTACCCTGTGTTGTTTACATGAACTATTACTATTTACCGACTGCAGGTTATTTGAGCATTTTGTTTTTGTCCTGAGTTGTGAATGTCTCCAAGTATAAATATTACTTGTGTTACATTGTGCCACAACCTTATTTTTAGGAGAAATTGGTATAGTGGACACCACCCAGATAAAAGGGATCAACCTGACGCAATGCAGTAAACCAACAGAAAAGAAGTATGTAAAAGCAGGGATCACCAAGATAGAATGTTTTATTGGAACATGATAGACAACATATTAAAAAAAATGAAACATTTAAAAAGCGCCAAATGGCAACCAAACAGAACTGAGAACCAAACAACCTAAAGGTTGTGCCATCATACTGTATATATGGGATTGGGGCCATCCTACTGTATATATGGGGGGAACTGGAGTCATCATACTATATATATGGGAGAACTAGGGGCACCTTTTATATACATGGGGGAACTGGAGCCATTCTACTATATATATATATATATATATATATATATATATATATATATATATATATATATATATAGACTGTGGGACCATCATACTCTATATAAGAGGGAACTGGGGTAATCATACTATATATATATATATATATATATATATATATATATATATATATATATATATATATATATATATATATATGTATGTATATATATATGGGGGGGAACTGGGACCATCCTACTATATACATGGGGGCAACTGCGGCCACCAAACTATTTATTTGGTGCAGTGGGGACCTTTAAACTATATATACAGGGCAGTGGGGCATCATACTATACAGTTGAAACCAGAAGTTTCCATACCCTATATAAAAAGACATATGTGACCTAAAACAGGAAATGTTTATTCTAATTTCATGTCAGATAGAGAAAAACATGCAGATTTGTGTTTTTATACAGTATATAGTGGATTTAAACTTTTGGTTTCAACTGTATACACATAGGGGGCAGTGGGGATTTCATACTATATAAAGGGAGCAGTGGGGACCTTCATACTATATATAGGGGGCAGGGGGACCTTCATGTTGTATATAGGGTCATTGGGGACCATCATACTATATTTAGGGGCAATGGGAGCATCTTATTTTATATAGGGGCTAAGTAGCCATTTTACTATATATAAGGAGTTCTGGAGTCCTCAATGTATAATAAAGGGGGACCATCATATTGTGTTTTGTGGTATGTAGGGCCATTATTATGTATATTCAGAGCTAGGTGGGCACTCAGAGGACATAATTTGTTATAAATGGGCACAGTAGTTTTGATAGGGGCACTCAGGTTCCATTATTTTTTTCTTAGGGCTTGGTTCTGCTCCCATATCTCTAGTAAGCTTGGCTCTCCTCCCATATCTCTGTAGTAAGCTCCATTCTGCTCCTATACTTCTGTAGTAAGCTTGGATCTGCTCCGATATCTCTGTAGTAAGCTCCGTTCTGTTCCCATATCTTTGTAGTAAGCTCCGCTCTGCTCCTATACTTTTGTAGTAAGCTCCGTTTTGCTCCTATATTTCTGTAGTAAGCTCTGTTCTGCTCCCATATCTCTATAATAAGCTTCATTCTGCTCCCATATCTCTGTAGTAAGCTCCATTTTGCTCCTATATTTCTGTAGTAAGCTCGGTTCTGCTCCCATATTTCTCCAGTAATCTTGGTTCTGCTCCCATACCTCTGTAGTAAACTAGGTTCTGCTCCCATATCTCTGTAGTAAGCTTGGTTCTCCCATATCTCTGTAGTAAGCTTGGTTCTGCTCCCATATGTCTGTAGTAAGCTTGGTTCTGCTCCAAATCTCTGTAGGAAGCTCGGTTCTGCTCCCTTATCTTTGTAGTAAGCTCGGTTCTGCTCCCATACTGCTGCAGTAAGCTCGGTTCTGCTCTTATATCTCAGTAGTAAGCTCTGTTTTGCACCCATATATCTGTAGTAAGCTCTGTTTTGCACCCATATATCTGTAGTAAGCTCCGTTCTGCTCCCATAGCTCTATAGTAAGCTCCGTTCTATTCCCATATCTCTGTAGCAAGCTCCGTTCTGCTCTTATACTTCTGTAGTAAGCTTGGTTCTACTCCCATATCTTTGTAGTAAGCTCGGTTCTGCTCCTATATCTCTGTAGTAAGCTCTTTTCTGCTGCCATATCTTTGTAGTAAGCTGTGTTCTGCTCCCATATCTCTGTAGTAAGCTCAGTTCTGCTTCCATATCTTTGTAGTAAGCTCGGTTCTGCTCCCATATCTCTGTAGGAAGCTCGGTTCTGCTCCCATATCTCTATAGTAATCTTGGTTCTGCTCCCATATCTCTAGTAAGCTCGGTTCTGCTCCCATATTTCTGTAGTAAGCTCAGTTCTGCCCCCATATCTCTGTAGTAAGCTTGGTTCAGCTCCTATATCTCTGTAGTAAGCTCGGTTCTGCCCCCATATATCTGTAGTAAGCTTGGTTCGGCTCCCATATCTCTGTAGTAAGCTCCAGTTAGTTTCCTTATCTACGTAGCAATCTTGGTTCCAGTCTCGTGTCTATGTAGTCAGCTTGCTTCTGTTACAGTATCTATGTAGGCAGCAAACTTGGTTCTGCTTCCATATATATGCAACTAGCTTTGTTCTGTTCCCATATCTATGTACCATCCTTTTTTTTAAAGCCTGTTATCGCTGCTTCTTTAATGCAGCGGCCAGAGATAAGCAGGGCAAAAGCACCACGACTGGAGGGCCACTGCCTTGTGATTGCCCCCCAGGCTGAAAAATGCCAGCCAGCCCCTGATTGTGCATGCATCCTCAAAAAGGCTTGTTCCTCATGCAGATGAACAAGTGAAAAAAGCAATGCTAGTTCACATAATGGTAAAATACCCAAGGAAAGCCATGCAGATCTCAGATACCATCCCATGCATATGGGGAAAAAAAAGGGAGAAAGGTTAAATCACATAATAATTACCAAGGGAGACCACTCAGCTCACAGACACCCAACGCGTGTCGCTGCTGCCTACAGCTTCGTCAGGGGTATTTTACCATTATGTGAAATAGCATTGCTCTTTTTACCTGTTCATTTGCATGAGGCACAAGCCTTTTTTGAGGATGTATGCACAATTGATACAAATTCATTATTTATAGTGCAAGAGACAAGAGATACCCAATAAATCACATATAGAAATTTAATATACATTTATTGTTATTATCTATTGGGAGAAAAAGAGCATTGCTGCAAATTTATGCTATTTGAATATATGTGATTGCTATATCATGTATACTTTATTCACCAAATTGCCCAATAAATTTACAGCATCCCCTTACTGGGAAATGTACCACAAAACAACAATGAACACCCTTTAGTGGAAACCTGAACTCTTTATGCCATAAGAAGGTTCCACACAATGGTACATTTAAAAAAATCTTTATAAACAATACAGTTTAACAATCATTAAAAAGGTGCTAGACCAGTATGAGAGACAAAAAAATCCATAGGAGTCCCCATATCCAGCAACATGGGGACATATATATCCTCCAATATTCCTCCTTGATGAAGCATAGCGAAACGCACGTCGGGGCATGAGGGACCTTCCAGGAAGCGCCACCAGTTCATGGTATGTTATAGTGCTCACACATGTGTTTATTATGCGTCACTAGGTTTATGTAGGGCTAAGTATGGGGATTTAACTGGGGGAATATTGGAGGATATATATGTCCCCATGTTGCTGGATATGTCTGAGGATAGTCAGTTTATGAGCATGGAAGAAGCAAACCCTGTTAACCCCTTCTAGTGATACTTAACATATGAGACCTTATTTTCTTATAAACTAATGTTTTGTGGTGTGGAGCTCCTATGGATTTTTTTGTCTCTCATACTGGTCTAGCACCTTCTTTTTTATGATTGTTAAACTGTATTGTTTATAAATAAAGATTTTTTTAAATGTACCATTGTGTGGAACCTTCTTATGGCATAAAGAGTTCAGGTTTCCACTAAAGGGTGTTCATCATGTATACTTTGCATGTATATGTATGCTCACATCCACTTGCCTACATTGTTTTTCTTGGTGTTTTTTAACTGTTTTTATTATGCACTTGGTTTTCTTGGCATTGTATGAACAATAAAAGTCTTTTTGCATAGTGATATTCAGCTGTGAGTGCGCTCCATTCTGTGCTTTTTCTTGTGTCTTTCTTGGTACTTTCAGCACTGTGCTGCACCCAGCTATCATTTATATGCTACATGTTGTGGTGCCCACCTATACATACATACCTTGAAAAGTGTGAGCCCGTTGTCACCGGCATATGATGTCAATGTCATGCGACGGGTGCACACATTCACCACCGGCCTCTGCTATGTCAGCGGCCATCTTACTATGAGCACGACGGACATGCAGAGAAGAACGCTGCCCAGCGCTGGGAGCGCCGGAAGGTAAGAGGAATCTTTTTTTTTTTTTTTTCTCTCTCTCTGTGTGCATTAAGCGGGCCAGGATGGATAAATGACGGTCCACGATGCGCATATATATATATATATATATATATATATAATATGGGGGAGCCAAGATGCATATATATGGGGGGCCAGGATGGATTTACGGTGGGGGGCAGGACAAGGGACCAGGAAGCATATATATGGGGGATCCAGGACCAGGGACCAGGATGGATTTATTAGGTGGGGTAGATCAGGACAAGGGACCAGTATGCATATATGGGGGATCCAGGATACATATATGGGGGGCCAGGATGGATATGTGGGGGGGGCAGGACAAGAGACCAGGAAGTATACATACACATTTTATATATATATATATATATATATATATATATATATATATATATATATATATATCTCAGCAGGATGGATACAGTTGTGGCCAAAAGTATTGACACCCCTGCAATTTTGTCAGATAATACTCAGTTTCTTCCTGAAAATGATTGCAATCACAAATTCTTTGGTATTATTATCTTCATTTAATTTGTCTTAAATGAAAAAACACAAAAGAGAATGAAGCAAAAAGCAAAACATTGATCATTTCACACAAAACTCCAAAAATGGGTCAGACAAAAGTATTGGCACCCTCAGCCTAATACTTGGTTGCACAACCTTTAGCCAAAATAACTGCGACCAACCGCTTCCGGTAGCCATCAATGAGTTACTTACAATGCTCTGCTGTAATTTTAGACCATTCTTCTATGGAAAACTGCTCCAGGTCCCTGATATTTGAAGGGTGCCTTCTCCAAACTGCCATTTTTAGATCTCTCCACAGGTGTTCTATGGGATTCAGGTCTGGACTCATTGCTGACCACCTTAGAAGTCTCCAGTGCTTTCTCTCAAACCATTTTCTAGTGCTTTTTGAAGTGTGTTTTGGGTCATTGTCCTGCTGGAAGACCCATGGCCTCTGAGGGAGACCCAGCTTTCTCACACTGGGCCCTACATTATGCTGCAAAATTTGTTGGTAGTCTTCAGACTTCATAATGCCATGCACACGGTCAAGCAGTCCAGTGCCAGAGGCAGCAAAGCAACCCCAAAACATCAGGGAACCTCCGCCATGTTTGACTGTAGGTACCGTGTTCTTTTCTTTTAATGCTTCTTTTTTTCTCCTGTAAACTCTATGTTGATGCCTTTGCCCAAAAAGCTCTACTTTTGTCTCATCTGACCAGAGAACATTCTTCCAAAATGTTTTAGACTTTTTCAGGTAAGTTTTGGCAAACTCCAGCCTGGCTTTTTTATGTCTCGGGGTAAGAAGTGGGGTCTTCCTGGGTCTCCTACCATACAGTCCCGTTTTATTCAGATGCCGACAGATAGTACGGGTTGACACTGTTGTACCCTCGGACTGCAGGGCAGCTTGAACTTGTTTGGATGTTAGTCGAGGTTCTTTATCCAATATCCGCACAATCTTGCGTTGAAATCTCTTGTCAATTTTTCTTTTCCGTCCACATCTAGGGAGGTTAGCTACAGTGCCATGGGCTTTAAACTCCTTGATGACACTGCGCACGGTAGACACAGGAACATTCAGGTCTTTGGAGATGGACTTGTAGCCTTGAGATTGCTCATGCTTCCTCACAATTTGGTTTCTCAAGTCCTCAGACAGTTCTTTGGTCTTCTTTCTTTTCTCCATGCTCAATGTGGTACAGACAAGGACAGAGGACAGAGGTTGAGTCAACGTTAATCCATGTCAACTGGCTGCAAGTGTGATTTAGTTATTGCCAACACCTGTTAGGTGGCACAGGTAAGTTACAGGTGCTGTTAATTACACAAATTAGAGAAGCATCACATGATTTTGCGAACAGTGCCAATACTTTTGTCCACCCTCTTTTTTATGTTTGGTGTGGAATTATATCCAATTTGGCTTTAGGACTATTCTTTTTGTGTTTTTTCATTTAAGACAAATTAAATGAAGATAATAATAACAAAGAATTTGTTTGCAATCATTTTCAGGAAGAAACTGAGCATTATCTGACAAAATTGCAGGGGTGTCAATACTTTTGGCCACAACTGTATATGGGGGAGCCAGGAAATGTGACCATGAAGGATATATGGTGGTCCTGGAGAGATATATGGGGAGGCAGGACAAGGGACATATGTGGGCCAGTATGTATAGCTGGAGGGGCAGGAGGGATATTTGGGGACATATCAAATAAAGGGTGCCAGGCTGGGTGAGATTAAATAAAGGGGACCAGGATGAGGGAATTAATTACTATTTGGGGGCCAGAATGAGGAACATGCTATATTAGATTATGGTGACAAGTGGGGAACATAATTTCTTTAGGGTCCAATTTCGGGCATTATTACTACTGTAAAATAATTTACTTTTTAAAAAATTGTTTTCCATGGAGGGAACAAAAGGGAGGTCCTGTTATTGTGCAGGGTGGCACTACGTCGCTTTTTTTCTTCATATGACTTAGTGTAGAAGTCAGGGAAAAAGTGGGGAAAGTGCTCTGGAAGCAATCAGTTATTATAAACAAGTCCTGGCTGGAAGAAGTTATGGCAGTCTGTGATTATTGAAGAAGTAAAGCGAAGATGATGGACTTCAACTACAGATGCCACTGGTGAGTCAGTGTATTACATGTACACACACACTATATACTGTGTACAGTGCTCCCTGTGTATAATGCCACCGGTAATCACTGTATTACCTGTACATTGACACTATATACAGAGCTCCTGTTTATAATGTCACCAGTGAACTCTATTACTGGTACACTGACACTATATACAGACCTCCTGTGTATAATGTCACTGGTGATCATTGTATCACCTGTATCCTGACACTATATACAGAGGTACTGTGTATAATGTCATTGGTGGTAATAACAGTGTTGTTAGTATTGTGGTTTGTATTCATGATCAGTATTGTAGTATTCAGTCACTATGTGGTGGTAATTTGTGGTCTGGTCACGGTGTGGCAGTGCTTCTCCTTGTGTGTGGCATTATTTGGTCCCTATATGCTGGTAATATGTAATATTATTTGGTCACTATGTGGTGGTAATATGTGGTCTGGCTATGGTGTGGCAGTATTTGTCCCTTGTATGTAGTATTATTCGGTCACTGTGGTCTGGTCATGGTGTTTTGGTATTTCTTTCTGAATGTGGTGGTATTGGTCTTGGTACAGGGGATTGTGTTGTGTGTGGCGATCATTTGTTCTCTCTCATGCTAATTAGGAGAAGATTCTTTATTTCCATTAGAGATTAAATACTTTGTACACAGCGGTAGAGATGCACTTACAGGGGTTTTCCTGTAAAAATAAAAACGAATTACTTACCGGTAATACTCTTTTATAGAGTCCACGACAGCACCCACTGAAAGAGGGGATCCGCCCCTAGGAACAGGAAACCTACAGAGAGATAAAAGGGGCGGTCCCCCTCGCTCCCTCAGTTGGATTGCTGAGAACAAGAGGAACCGCCATGCAGGCTTTAGTCAATAGCAAGTGACTCAAATCTACACATCTTATAAGCTTGCTACACATATTTACATAATAACTTATAACTCTACTCTCCACCACCAGAGATTAAGGGAGGGAAGGGAGCGGGTGCTGTCGTGGACTCTATAAAAGAGTATTACCAGTAAGTAATCCGTTTTTTTCTCTTCACCAAGACAGCACCCATTGAGAGAATTTCAGAGATAATCACTTGGGAGGGCCCACCGTGTTAAGGACAGATCTACCAAAGGCCAAATCCTCGGAAGAGGATAAATCTAGTCTATATTGACTATAAAAGGTAGATGGAGAAGACCAGGTTGCAGCCTTACATATTAGCTCAATTGGAACGTTCGCCCTCTCGGCCCAGGAGGATGATATGGCTTGAGTAGAGTGTGCCTTTATACCCTGTGGAGGGTCTTCTCCTTTTGCCGAATATGCCATCGTGATCGCATCCCTGATCCACCGGGGAAGAGTGCCTCTCGTAACGCTAGACCCCTTCTTGTTACCCTGGAAGGAGACAAAAAGTGCCCTGCTCTGCCTCCAGGGACTGATCCTATCTAAGTAGGCTAGGACTGCTCTGTTCACGTCTAATGTGTGATATCTATCCTCCTCTGGTGTTGCTGGGCTCTCATAGAAGGAGGGTAGGCAGATTTCTTGGGACCTATGAAACTTAAGCCCCCGTCACAAATAGCGATCTCGCTAGCAAGATCGCTGCTGAGTCACAAGTTTTGTGACGCAACGGAGATCTCCCCAGCGAGATCGCTGTGTGTGACACTGACCAATGATCGCCCCCCCTGCCGGGTATCGCTGATCGTCCTGGAATGGCCAGGACATTTTTTTTATCGCTGGTCTCCCGCTGGCCAGCACGCATCACTGCGTGTGACATGCGGGCGATCAGCGAGCAGGACCTGGTAACTAAGGTAATCGTCGGGTTTCTAAGCTGCACACAGCGCTTAGACACCCGATGTGTACCTTAGTTACCAAACAAAAACAAAAAAAACAATAATAACTCAGGGATCACTTAAATTCATTTTTGGATAAATACAGAATAAAGCAGAGAAAGACCATGCACCAGAGAAAAATAAATAAATATATCACAAAATATAATTCAAATAAATATTTTATTGTTCACAAAACAGAAATAGGATACACTACACAAAAGTAAAAACAGAGGGAAGGATTTGGAAGACCCTTCGGGATATAGACCGATATCATTAATAAATCAAGATGTTAAACATCTCTCAAAAATAATGGCAGACAGGCTGGATAGGATACTGTCTAGATTGATATCAAAGCAACAAACAGGTTTTGTGAAGGGAAGATCAGCCGTTACTAATATAAGGAAAGCCATGTTATTGCTAGACATGATTAGAGGGAAGCATTTGGATAAGGGAGAGGATCCAGCTATGGTCATACTGGATGCAGAAAAAGCATTCGATAATGTGAGGTGGCCATGGTTGGGTCAAGTGTTGGATAAAATAAGTCTGGTAGGTCCGTTTAGACAATTTTTGGCGGTACTATATCAGAATCCCAAAGCAAGGGTATACACGCCGGGGTTTCTCTCAGATGCCTTCGGGCTGAAAAAGGGAACGAGGCATTGGTGCCCGCTGTCCCCCTTACTGTTTAATTTGGTGACAGAACCTATGTCGAGATAGTTAAGTGATTGCAGTTCCTACAAAGGGATAAAGGTGGGAAATGAGACAGTCAAAAATGCCCTATTTGCAGATGACATAATTCTGTTCATGAACAACCCAGAGGAAGATCTCCCTAAGTTGCTGCTTGAAATTGAAAAGTTTGGAAAATTCTCGGGCTTTCGTTTAAATAAGTCTAAATGTGAAATTCTGTTCATGAGGAGTGAGGTAAAACGTGGCCAGGAGAGTAATATAATGGGTATCCCGAAAGTGACATCTATAAAGTACTTGGGAATTTATTTGGGGAGAATGCCGAAACAGATTTATGATCCCAATTATAAGCCTATCATAGACAAAATAGAGAAGGAGTTGGAGAGGTGGGGAAATCTACCCCTCTCGCTGCTGGGTCACTGCCACCTAATCAAGATGACAAGCTTTGCGAGATTACTGTACCCAATGCAAACTATCCCAATGTTAATTCGTCACGCAGATGTTCTCAGATTAAACAGGGCCTTTTCTAAATTCATCTGGAGGGGTAAAAGAGCGAGATTGGCTATAAGAACTCTAATGCACACAAAGGAGGGAGAGGGAGTGGGATTGCCAAATATTAGGGGATATAAATTATTGTGTTTAATGAGGAATGTAATGGACTGGATTAAAAAAACGGGGCGATATACTGACTACAAATTGAAAACGGAATTTTGTGGTTTGTGAGACCTGACGGCGCTGCTACATACGCCGCTGTCACATATACCGCCAAACATTAAATATTCGGTAATATGTAAAGGTACCATTCCTACATGGAAGGCAGTAAGAAAAAAAACTAAAAATGTCGTGGAGACTGTCGAAACACCTGAATCCTTGGGCATTTCCTGCCTTTAGATTAGGAAGAGAAAATAAATTATACACAGAGTGGTTGGGGAAAGGTATACAGACGTTAGGGGACTTACTACATCTACAAGAAGGCCGCTGGTTGACGGGATTGGAAGTGATAGACAAATTTGAGCTGCCGAGATTTCATTTGATGTTATATAGCCAATTAAAGCATTATGTATTAGACCAAGGAAAGAAATCGATTCGGAAATATGGGAGGACTTGGTTACCAAAGACATTGGAGAAATATCTATCACCTCAATATATGGGATGCTGAGGGACATATTACGACCTTCAGGGAAGGGAAAAATATTTCACAAATGGGAAAAACATATACATGATGAAGAACTTGAGCATAAGATTCTGCG
This sequence comes from Dendrobates tinctorius, assembly GCF_039654945.1. Classification (NCBI taxonomy): domain Eukaryota; kingdom Metazoa; phylum Chordata; class Amphibia; order Anura; family Dendrobatidae; genus Dendrobates; species Dendrobates tinctorius. The sequence continues at coordinate 1,955,865 of NW_027361834.1, read as the reverse complement.
GGGCTGGGAATTGGTAAGAAAGCATATCATCAATGAACAATGGAGAGATAGTCAGTTCAGAATAATGCATAAAACAATATGTGGCTTCAATATACCTCCGACTCCGCAGAATCCTGATAGGCAGACAAGCTGCCCAAAAGTACAATGCCCAAAACAGACACAGAACATGGATTGTGGTCATGTCCCAGGACTAGAGTTGAGCGATACCGTCCGATACTTCAAAGTATCGTATCGGATGGTATCGGCCGATCTTTAAAAAAAGTATCGGTATCGCCGATTCCGATACCGGAAGTCCCATTCAAGTCTATGGGACTTCCGGTATCGGAATAAGAAAAACCCTTTCCTGCCCTTGTACAGCCTCTCTGGGGTCTGTACGGGCCTTTCGGGGGGCTGTGCCGGCCTGCCAGGGGGTCTGTGCAGGCTCCGGTGGTCTGTGCCGGCCTGCCGGTGGTCTGTGCAGGCTCCGGGGGGCTGTGCCGGCCTGCCGGGGGGCTGTGCCGGCCTGCCGGGGGGCTGTGCCGGCCTGCCGGGGGGCTGTGCAGGCTCCGGGGGTCTGTGCAGGCATCGTCCGATGGGACTACAAGTCCCATCTGGCGATGCCTGCTACCATGACAGTGATTGACACATTAGCCAATGATGGGACAGTAGTAGTCCCATCATCCGGCTAATGTGTTAAATGTAAAAAAAAAAAAAAAAAAAAAAAATTACATGCTACATACATACAACATGCATGCTACATACATGCTACATTCATACTACATACATGCTACATTCATACTACATGCAACATACATACTACATATATACTACATGCATGCTACATACATACTGCATGCTACATACATACATATATACTACATACATACTACATGCATCATACATAACACATATATACTACATGCATGATACATACTACATGCTACATACTACATATATACTACATGCATGCTACATACTACATGCTACATACATACTACATATATACTACATGCATGCTACATACATACTGCATGCTACATGCATGCTACATACATACTACATACATACTACATGCTACATACATACTACATATATACTACATACATACTACATGCATGCTACATACATGCTACATACATACCACATACATAACACATATATACTACATGCATGCTACATACATACTGCATGCTACATACATACTACATGCATGCTACATATATACTACATGCATGCTACATACATACTACATGCTACATACATACTACATATATACTACATGCATGCTACATACATACTACATGCTACATACATACTACATATATACTACATGCATGCTACATACATACTACATATATACTACATGCATGCTACATGCATGCTACATACATACCACATATATACTACATACATACAATACATTCATACAATACATACATAGACATACAGTACATATAACATAGAGTAACATACTTACCAATACTTGTCACATTGTTCCCCGAAGCCATTGTCTTTCCGGAATAAATATTAACATAACAAACCACAAAAATACTCACCCACGATCCGAAGCAGTCCACGAGTGTGTCCCACGACGATCTTGGGTAGAGAACTGCAGCATCAGCTGTTGCTGCCGTTCTCTACTGGCTGCAGGAATCCAATGACGGAAGGTAGGTATCCTTCCGCACTGTATTCCTCCGCCACTTAAAAAAAAAAAAAGTCCCTAGTCTCACTTTATGCCATTGCTGTGTGGGAAATTCCCACGCAGCAATGGCATAAAGTGAGACTAGGGACTTTTTTTTTTTTAAGTGGCGGAGGAATACAGTGCGGAAGGATACCTACCTTCCGTCATTGGATTCCTGCAGCCCGTAGAGAACGGCAGCATCATCTGATGCTGCAGTTCTCTACCCAAGATCGTCGTGGGACACACTCGTGGACTGCTTCGGATCGTGGGTGAGTATTTTTGTGGTTTGTTATGTTAATATTTATTCCGGAAAGACAATGGCTTCGGGGAACAATGTGACAAGTATTGGTAAGTATGTTACTCTATGTTATATGTACTGTATGTCTATGTATGTATTGTATGTATGTAGTATATATGTGGTATGTATGTAGTATGTATGTAGCATGCATGTAGTATATATGTAGTATGTATGTAGCATGCATGTAGTATATATGTAGCATGTATGTAGTATGTATGTGGTATGTATGTAGCATGTAGTATGTATGTAGCATGTAGTATGTATGTAGCATGCATGTAGTATGTATGTGGTATGTATGTAGCATGTAGTATGTATGTAGCATGCATGTAGTATGTATGTAGTATGTATGTAGTATGTAGCATGCAGTATGTATGTAGCATGTATGTAGTATGTATGTAGTATATATGTAGTATGTATGTAGTATGTATGTAGCATGCATGTAGTATGTATGTAGCATGTAGTATGTATGTAGCATGCATGTAGTATGTATGTAGCATGCATGTAGTATGTATGTAGTATGTATGTAGTATGTATGTAGCATGCATGTAGTATGTATGTAGCATGTAGTATGTATGTAGCATGCATGTAGTATGTATGTAGTATATATGTAGTATGTATGTAGTATTTTTTTTTTTTTTTAACATTTAACACATTAGCTGGATGATGGGACTACTACTGTCCCATCATTGGCTAATGTGTCAATCACTGTCATGGTAGCAGGCATCGCCCGATGGGACTTGTAGTCCCATCGGACGATGCTTGCACAGACCCCCGGACATCGGCACAGCCCCCCGGCAGGCCGGTACAGACCCCCACAGGGTGCACAGCCCCCCGGCAGGCCGGCACAGCCCCCCGGCAGGCCGGCAGAGACCCCGGGCAGTCCACACAGCCCCCCGGCAGGCCGGCACAGCCCCCCGGCAGGCCGGCAGAGACCCCCGGAAGGCCCGAAATGACGGCGCATCATGATGCGCACACACCGCGCATCATGATGACGTCAGGCCGTCAATCAACTGAACTTCCGATTCCGATGCCGAATTCCGATATTGAAAAAATATCGGAAGTCGGTATCGGAATTCCGATACAGCAAGTATCGGCCGATACCCGATACTTGCGGTATCAGAATGCTCAACACTACCCAGGACACAAGAACTCTGGTTAAAAGTCCAGGATATGTATCTGAAGATATGTGGGATATGGGTAGAAGTAGATCCACTGTGTTGGTTGTTTCACTTTACAACGGGTAAAACAAGAGGGGGACGGCTACATGACTTGTTTCACACCATTGCAATGGTGACAAAACGTCTAATTCTGCAACACTGGCTAGCTAAAACACTCCCAGGGATAAAAGAGATCAAGGAAGGTTTAACATCGGTCTTATTTTTGGAAAAAAGAGAAACAGAAAGAAATAAAGATAAAATGACGAAAATTTTTTTTTTAAAATGGAGAGTGTATATAGAAACGTCACTGACCACCAGAGAAATTCAAAACTTAATGAGTGCCTTTGTGGATTCGGAGTGGTATCTATTAGAGGATTTGAGTGGTAATTTGGGTAAACTGAAATGTGTTATATGAGCTACAGTCATATGTAAAAGTTTGGGCACCCCTATTAATGTTAACCTTTTTTCTTTATAACAATTTTGGTTTTTGCAACAGCTATTTCAGTTTCATATATCTAATAACAGATGGACTCAGTTATATTTCTGGATTCAAATGAGGTTTATTGTACTAATAGAAAATGTACAATCTGCATTTAAACAAAATTGGACCGGTGCAAAAGTATGGGCACCCTTATCATTTTCTTGATTTGAACACTCCTAACTACTTTTTACTGACTTCCTGAAGCACTAAATTGGTTTTGTAACCTCATTGAGCTTTGAACTTCATAGCCAGGTGTATCAAATCATGAGAAAAGGTATTTAAGGTGGCCACTTGCCAGTAGTTCTCCTATTTGATTCTCCTATGAAGAGTGGCATCATGGGCTCCTCAAAACAACTCTCAAATGATCTGAAAACAAAGATTATTCAACATAGCTTTTCAGGGGAAGGATACAAAAAGTTGTCTCAGAGATTTAACCTGTCAGTTTCCACTGTGAGGAACATAGTAAGGAAATGGAAGAACACAGGTACAGTTCTTGTTAAGCCCAGAAGTGGCAGGCCAAGAAAAATATCAGAAAGGCAGAGAAGAAGAATGGCGAGAACAGTCAAGGACAATCCACAGACCACCTCCAAAGACCTGCAGCATCATCTTGCTGGAGATGGTGTCACTGTGCATCGGTCAACAATACAGCGCACTTTGCACAAGGAGAAGCTGTATGGGAGAGTGATGCGAAAGAAGCCGTTTCTGCAAGCACGCCACAAACAGAGTCGCCTGAGGTATGCAAAAGCACATTTGGACAAGCCAGTTACATTTTGGAAGAAGGTCTTGTGGACTGATGAAACAAAGATTGAGTTGTTTGGTCATACAAAAGGGCGTTATGCATGGAGGCTAAAAAACACAGCATTCCAAGAAAAACACTTGCTACCCACAGTAAAATTTGGAGGCGGTTCCAACATGCTTTGAGGCTGTGTGGCCAATGCCGGCACCGGGAATCTTGTTAAAGTTGAGGGTCGCATGGATTCAACTCAGTATCAGCAGATTCTTGACAATAATGTGCAAGAATCAGTGACGAAGTTGAAGTTACGCAGGGGATGGATATTTCAGCAAGACAATGATCCAAAACACCGCTCCAAATCTACTCAGGCATTCATGCAGAGGAACAATTACAATGTTCTGGAATGGCCATCCAAGTCCCCAGACCTGAATATCATTGAACATCTGTGGGATGATTTGAAGCGGGCTGTCCATGCTCGGCGACCATCAAACTTAACTGAACTGGAATTGTTTTGTAAACAGGAATGGTCACAAATACCTTCATCCAGGATCCAGGAACTCATTAATAGCTATAGGAAGCGACTAGAGGCTGTTGTTTTTGCAAAAGGAGGATTTACGAAATATTAATGTCACTTTTATGTTGAGGTGCCCATACTTTTGCACCGGTCAAATTTTGTTACAATGCAGATTGTACATGTTCTGTTAGTACAATAAACCTCATTTGAATCCAGAAATATAACTGAGTCCATCAGTTATTGGATATATGAAACTGAAATAGCTGTTGCAAAAACCAAAATTGTTATAAAGAAAAAAGGTTAACATTAATAGGGGTGCCCAAACTTTTACATATGACTGTATATGGAGGATAAGGTGGAGATGGAGATAAGGTGTCTGATTTCAGTCAATATGATCTATGAAAATGTGGACATAAGGAGGTTTGATAATTTTATATTTGTTAAGTTTATTTTTGCTTCTATTCAGGCTTAGGTGATAAGCATGTTTAAACATGTTATTTGTAACAATTAAATACAATGTTTATAACTTGTAATATGCAACTTCATTACAAAATCAATAAAAATGATGTTTCAAAAAAAAAAAAAAAAAAGTAGAAACACTTAAAAAGGGACAGACACAGCCCCTGTAGATCAATGCAAGTTGATCAATACAAATACACCCACTGACTGCTAATACTCGATTAAAGAAACAATAAACACAATAAATATGGGGATGCTGCTAATGTAGCCCTTACTGAAACAGGCAGCTATAAACCATATCCACAGGGGGGTTTTGATTCCCCAACATTCCTGTTCTATCCTATATTCCTATACACCACAAGGGTGAAAAGACACCCTGAGTGTCGGAACGCGTGGGTCATCATTCACCACTCTGGCTGCGCTGCTGCACTTACATGACGGGGGCAACTGATTCCTTTTTTCTGACAGGACTGGTCTGTGGTGAGTATGGTTTTTTCCACCTCATTGATTTCAGGCTATTTCCCTGTTCAGTATACTCTGAATCCTGGTTTCTTTCTGCTGGGATATTATGACTCCAGCTTCATTATATCACTCACCCTTGTGGTGTATAGGAATATAAGATAGAACAGGAATGTTGGGGAATCAAAACCCCCCTGTGGATATGGTTTATAGCTGCCTGTTTCAGTAAGGGCTACATTAGCAGCATCCCCATATTTACTGTGTTTATTGTTTCTTTAATCGAGTATTAGCAGTCAGTGGGTGTATTTGTATTGCTCAACTTGCATTGATCTACAGGGGCTGTGTCTGTCCCTTTTTAAGTGTTTTTACTTTTGTGTATTGTATCCTATTTCTGTTTTGTGAACAAAATATTTATTTGCATTATATTTTGTGATATATTTATTTATTTTTCTCTGGTGATCCTCACTATATGCATGGTCTTTCTCTGCTTTATTCTCTAAGATACACAGTGGGTAAATAAGCGACGTGCGTCACTTGTTACCCTCCTGTCGCTGGTGCTGATCACTGATGAAGCTGCCTGTTTGGCAGCTCACCAGCGAACATGTAGCGACACACCAGCGATCCTGACAAGGTCATATCGTTGTCAGGATCGCTGGTGCATCGCTATGTGTGATGCGGCCCTTAGTAGCCCATTTGGGAAGATAAGATGGGTCCGTTTTTAATACTAGTCTATCCTGGACTATTGACAGGAAGGGGGGATCTACTGATAGGGCTTGTAGATCACTTACTCTCCTTGCTGAGACTAGAGCTACCAGTAGAGCCGTTTTCAATGAAAGGCATTTTACTGATGCTGAGTGTATGGGCTCGAAAGGGGCCTGAGTGAAGGCATCTAAGGCCAAGCTAAGGTCCCATGTCGGAAGCTGATGAATGCGGACTGGGATCGCTCGCTGACAAGCCGATATAAACCGGGTCACCCACTTATTACCTGCCACATCGTAATTACATAAAGCCCCTAGAGCTGATACATGGACCTTCAGAGTGTTAACAGAGTTTTAACTCTCGGCCTTTCTGCAGGAATTCTAAAATGACTGCAATAGGCACTTCACCGGCGAGTGTTGCTGGGTGAAAAGCCAAGAATTTTTTCCACACTCTAGTGTAAATTCTCGTCGAGGATTCCTTCCTACTCTGTAGAAGGGAGTCAATCAGATTATTTGAGAACCCCCCCTCAGCTTTAATAACCCCCTTTCAAATTCCATGCCGCTTTTGACGATGGTAACAGGGTCCTTGTGAGAGAGAGTCCCGATGTAGTGGGAGAATCCATGGGTCAGTTATCGACATGGCCCTCAGCCATGAGAACCACGGCCTCTTGGGCCAAAATGGGGCTATTATGATGACCTTTGCACCTTCCCTTATTTTCCTGACCACCATTGGCAACAGTACCATTGGAGAAAAGGCGTAGGCCTGCCGGAATGTCCAGGGTGCTTGGACGGCGTCAAGCAAGTCTGGATTGTCCGCTCTATATAGAGAAGCGAACCTTTCTACACGCCTGTTGGCTCTTGTTGCGAACAGATCTATTTCTGGTCTGCTCCATCTGGCTGCTATCATCTTGAAGATGTGCCGACTGAGCACCCACTCCCCTTGATGCAACGTCTGGTGGCTGAGAAAGTCTGCTCTGGAATTGTCCACTCCTCTGATGTGGAGCGCAGACAAGGAGTGGTGATGCGATTCGGCCATCTCCAAAAAAATTTCCGCGATATACATGAGCAGCCCTGATCGCGTGCCTCCTTGCCGGTTTATGTAAGCCACTGAGGTGGTGTTGTCTGATTGGATTCTCGTATGGGTTCCTCGTAGCTGTGGGAGAAATTTAGATATAGCATAATATATCGCTGTTAGTTCTCTCATATTGGATAAATTCCCCATTTCGGACTCGGACCATTGGCCTTGCACCATATTTTTCTCTAGGTGGGCCCCCCACCCTGAGGTACTAGCATCTTTAGCGCTTATTTTAGAGGGGATAACCCACCATGGAACCCCGCCGGTGAGGTTGCTTGCGTCCAACCACCACTCTACGGAATCTATCACTTCTGATGATAGTGATATTCTGCCTTCCAATTGCCCGTGCAGCCTATCTGCTTCTTGTAGAACGGCCCACTGCCATTTTCTGGAGTGGAATTGAGCCCACTGAACGGCCAGGATGCATGATATTAGGGACCCTAACAAGGACATGCCTTCTCTTAAGGACATCGTGGGTTTATCCACTGACATCCGTACCTTATTAATTATGGCTCGTGATTTTGTTTCTGGCAGGAAGCATTTTTGACTTACAGAGTCTATTTGAAGGACCAGGAATGTCTGACGGGTTACTGGTTGTAGTCTGGACTTTTCCCAGTTGATCAGCCAGCCTAGCATCTGCAGGGATGAAATAATATCAGCTATCCTGCTTTTGCATTGGGAAACAGAATTTCCTACTATAAGCAGGTCGTCCAAGTACGGGACTATTAAGGTATCCTTCAGCCTTACACATGACATCACCTCTAGCATTAACTTGGTAAATACGCGGGGTGCCATAGATAATCCGAACGGCATTGCCGTAAACTGGAGATGTCGTATTCGGCCCTCTAACATGACTGCTACTCGTAGGAATTGCTGGTCCTCTTTGCATATAGGGAGATGGTAATAGGCATCTTTTAGGTCCAAGACTGCCATATGGCACCTAGAAAACAAGTGTTTTATTGCTGAACATACAGACTCCATGTTAAAGGATCGCACCCTCAAAAACGTATTAAGCTTTCTTAAATTAATTATGGTCCTGAAAGAGCCATCCGGATTTGGGACCAGAAACAGGGGAGAATAAAACCCCATCCCTCTTTCGTCTCTTGGAACGTCTACCAGAACGTTCTTATACAAGAGGCCCATAATCTCCAATTCCAATGCTTCAGAGAAGTCAATAGGAAGGAGTCCGGTGGGTACCAAATGAATTCTAGTCTTAGGCCCGACGTAACAATATTAATGGCCCACGGGTTAGATGTTATTTTTTCCCATTGGCGGCTGAATTTTAGTAGCCTGCCACCTACCGGTGAACTGGTGCTACCGGAATCTGTCCCCAGATCTGAAGGGACGTTTCCCAAATAGGTTGCCTCTTTGCTTGAGATCTTTATTGCCCCAGCGGTCCTGAGGCTTGAAGTCCTTTTTGCCGAATGGAGGCTTTCTGAAGGCCCTCCTGTTGAAGGGAACGTACGGGTTAGGGAATCCTTTCTTTCTCTCACCCGCTTTTGTCAGGATCTCATCAAGCTCAGTGCCGAACAGGTACTTACACTGACAGGACATGGCGCAGAGTTTGGTTTTTGTCTGCATATCGCCTCTCCACCTCTTCAACCACAAGGCCCGCCGGGCTGCGTTGGTCAATCCTGCCACTCTGGCAGATAGACTGAGGGAGTCAGCTGAGGCGTCAGATAGGAAGGCTGCTGCGCCTTTAATCAGGGGGATTTTTTTTTATTTTCTCCCCCAACTCATCCAACCATATCATCATGGACCTCCCTGTGCATGTGGCTGATATTGCTGGCTTAAAGGCCCCTGTGCATGCCTCCCAAGATCGTTTGAGGAAAGTATCCGCCTTGCGATCTAGGGGATCAGATTGCCGAGTCCTCCACCGGCAGGGACGACCGGTGAGTAGTGGAGGCCACTGCCGCATCCAACTTGGGGGCTCTCGATCAAGACGCTAATTCGTCATCATCAAATGGATATTTTCATTTTGATAAGGGGAGAAAGGTCCTTTGCCCTTGCTTCTCCCACTCTTTTTTTCACCATCTCTTTTATTGCTGGGACTACTGGAAAGACCTGGACTTTCTTTTGGGAGATAACCGCAAACATTATTTCCTGCGGGGTTTTAGCGTCTTTAGAATCGGATAACCCCATCGTATTGCGCACAGACTTGACCAAATTATTAACACTGTCCATGGGAAAGCAAGCCTTCTCCTCCTCCTCTGAGGTTAGGTATTCCTGGGATATATCTGAGTCTATTTCCCCAGTTTCTGAAGGCGATCTAGACGCCGGCGAGATTAACCCCTTGCTGGAGGTTTGTCCCCCTAGACTACTGGAACCACCAAAGGCCCGTAGTTCCTCTCTAATAATTGTACGGATATCCTCCGTTTTCCCCGCGGATTCTTCCTGTAGGGTTTGCCCGATACAGCTTTGACACAACCTCTTAGGGTAACTATCCGGGAGAGGTTGGGAACACAAGGCATATTCTCTGTGTTTAGATTTATCTGTTCTTTTGGCCTAAGGTATACAGAAAGGAAAAAAAAAAAAAGGGGACGCCATCAGCTAGAAGCATGACTTAAAACACTCACTCGTGAATTTCGTCAGCGTAGTACTGGCTGCGGGGTTCGAGACTCTGGCTGAGGCGAGGCGTGAGATGGTTTCTTCTCCTTGGGCTCGTTCTGCCTAGAGCGCCCGCTAGTATTCTTCCTGGAGCTGCTACTCCTCCTGGTGCCTTCACTTCTCCTCATGCTGCCACTTCTCTGAGTGCTGCCATGGGGGGATTCCTCTGGCTGCTCTATTTGGAGCGAAACCGGGTCATTTGTGGATGACATAGCTGAGCACCGATATGCCTCTAGCTTGTGCTTTTATGCAGCTTCCTGGTTTCGCCCCTTTTTTTATCCTCTCTCTTCTTCCCCTACTGCGCATGCGCGGCCGCCTGACTCGCGATACCGTCATCTTTCGCCTGCTCCCCCGGAAGTTGTCGGTATCCACTTCCGGGTCGCCTTGCCGCAGAGGAACACTGGTCTCCGCCGAGCGTCTCCTGCCCACTACCCCTGCATCACCGGTACGGGCATATCGCTGACCGTGTCAGGTATGCAATTCTCCCCTTTAGCGCTGTGGCACTCCGTGTCCGCGCGAGCTCCCGGGGACTCCATTATTACCGGCCTCGCCATTCTCTGGGAGGAGGGGCCACTACAATAGCAGCCCTGATGCTGTGCCGCGCTCTGTAATGTGGCGATCCTAGAGGGAGTAGCCCAGTGCCGGCTCCCGTCGCCACATGCACCCATAAGTGAGCCCCGCACATATCGCCAAGGCTTCACCCGCATTCCCAGCTGAGGGGAAATTGATCTGCTGATCCTCCCTACACTGCTTCCAGCTCTGGGGCAGCTACCAGGCCAGGAATCCTCTTCTCTTTATGGGTTCCTCCTTAGGACCAGGAAACCAACTGAGGGAGTGAGGGGGACCGCCCCTTTTATCTCTCTGTAGGTTTTCTGTTGCTAGGGGAGGATCCCCTCTCTCAGTGGGTGCTGTTGTGGCGAAGGGAAAAAAAAGTAATCACCTATCCACAGGATAAGTGATAATGTATTGATTGTTGGGGTTCTAACTACTTGGACCCATTCAACAAAATGTAGAACTTTTTATCCCCATTAGACTGGAGTGGCATGTCCAACTTGACCACTGATCTATTTTTTCCCTCAGTGGCTGCACTTGTTGAAACTCCAAAAAGAATGAATGGAGCTGCGGTCAGATATCCCAGCCGCTCCATTTTAAAATGGGGATAAGTGTCCTATCAACGATAAAACTTCCTCATTCTTCCAATCGGTGTAGTTTCTAATAGTCGGACCTAAGCGATCACCTATCCCGTGGAGCCTATGGATCGGTGATAATTTGTTTTACCCAAAGAACCCCATTAATGTAAACTACTGTAATTATACATCCCAGTTATGGGGGCGCACAGTAGATGTGCAGTAGCCACCTGTGTTTTACAGCCAATGCGCCACTATAATGGGGATAACGACTGACAGATATTTGCATATAGCTGAAGGGTGGGCCCCTAGAGTCCATTCCCCTCGTGGGCCCCAGACACCCCAGTCCGACCCTGTACTTAGCACTCAGCAATTAAGCACCCCCTGCATGCAAAATAAAGTCCATGGAGGGAGAGGAACCCCACGCGTATCGACACCAATTGTCTTCCTCAGGGGTGAATATTCATGGACCCGAGGTGGGTGAGTATAGCGCTTTGTTTAAATAATAACAGTGCACCAAGGGACCAGAATTTTCTAAAAGGGAAAAACCCTGTTAACATGTTTTTGGTGCCGTCACTGCCCAACATTGTTAATCATTGATGTCTCTATAGACAGTCTGTTCCTTTCCTCACTCATAGACTGCCGTCCCTATAATTGTTTGACTCCCTTTTGTTCTCTACAGGAGACATTTGCAAGCCTCAAACTTACTCAGTATTTTTACATTGTTGCTTAACAAATTGAACTCGGCTAATTCTCCATCCATACGGCCACATCCCGCCAATACTACTATCTTTCTGATACTTTGGTCTCACCACCCCCCTACACACACACACACTTCCCTCTAGACTTGGTTTTCTGCTGTTATTTCCTCATCCTGCTCCTCCCAATTCTACACACAACTTTACCCTGATCAATGTACACCCAAGGGCATTGATCCCACTAACTGTGCATGTTTTCTAACCATAGTTTACTCATATGTAACATTATGTTGTTAATAGTTGTATTCCCAAAATCACAATGTCGGCTCAGTGTGCTGCAAACTTAAAAGAATCATCCATGTTTAAAATATCTAATTTTTTTCAGAATTGCAAAATGTAAAAATTTTCCACATTCACCTCCATAAGAAAAATCTCATCCTCAGGCTACATGCTAAATATTACTCCTAGATCTGCTGGTAAGTTATGTTTTCCTAGGTGACAGGTTTCCTTTAAACATTGGCTCATTGGTCCACAACTCAGCAGTGTACTATATAAAACATGAGTAGATCAAAACAACACTGACCTGTATTCTTGAATTTCTAACAAAAATTCTTGCAAACTGACAAAAGGAGTTTTTAAGCTGTGTGAAGAATATTGGAGATATAATTTCAAGTCCATTGTTTGTATCCGATCTGGTATGGGAACATAAAACCCCCTTCAGCATTCAGCTGAATGAGAACACATAGCTCAGCAGGGGATCAAGCCTCAAAGGCTGTGAGTGACAGATCTCACACCTTGAGACAGCTCAGAGCAGGACAAAGGCTGCTTGCAATATAGAGTCATGCTTAAGCTGCCAAAGAATATTCTAAAAAATCCAAAACAGAAAAGTGGAAACAGTGTATAAATTTGTAAAAGCTAAAAAAAAAAAAAAAAAAAAAAAAATATTGCGAAATAAACATCTAAAAATATATTATGACAAGGAGAGGTATAAATGAGTGTCACATCACCAGGGGTATGTGAGATTCCCCAAAAAGTAACATGGATCAATCATAATAATGTTGCAATCGACTAGTCTGATGGCAAGAAAAAACATGCAAAAAAAAAGTCATCAAATATATAGGGGAAAATGAATTCCTGAAGATATAAAACAATCATAGCAATGGTCAATTTTCATATAGAATAATAATAAAGGAAAAATCAAGAACGGCAGCAGCAGATTCCTATGCAGAGAGTGCTCTGTTAGAAGGAGGTAATCTAGAAGCACTTCATTCTCTATGAATTTCTCCAATAAAGCACTACCACACTCCATTTCATGGTATGCATGTAACTGTCAGGCAAAATATATTTTTAGCTGTTTATTTCTCAATTAAAAAAAACTTAAAAATATGTATGCGCTCTGCTTCTTTTTTGGATTTTGTATTGTAGGAAGTGCATACCATAGTGGACTGTTTAATTTGGGTTACAAAAAATATTGTAGAAGCATGATTCTATAAGGAGTTATGGAAATACTATACGTCCAGCCTTACATCATGTGTAATTCCAAGACCTCCAGAAGATGGCATTTGCCCACCTGGGTCTCGACCCATTTTAGCACCAAGTTGTATGGAGATACATAGAACAACCAGTTGAAATCAGATAGCAAAGCTGTACTCGGTCTTAACGCGAGCAGGGGCCCAGCCGGATTCGATGGCATCAAAACCACCTCCCTAGGACCGTCTGTTAAGGAATTATGACCCATCTAGAGTTTTGGAGTTTTTAGCTGCTAAGAGGCAAGGGGAGGGGATTTAGGTTCAGCCAAGAGGGCAGGAGGAGAGTGACCCAAAGAGGATAAAGGCTAGAGTAAGGCCATGTGGTAGCTCTGTCTGTTATGCATGCAGTCCACTTAAGACAGTGGGGGCTGTGTCGAGTAACGTGCTGTGAAGGACCTAGGAGCCAGCTGGCAGCCCATGATCCCTTGCTGCCCAGAGCACCAATGATCTAACATCACCCAGTAATTGACATATTCTGCTTATATATTTTGTCCTACCACCATTGTATTTGCATATCTGACCATTGTATATATGTAACCATCGTGTATATAGTGTATTGTGTAGTGTGCTCTTAAGGAGATTAAATATGTAATTTTACCTTGGGCTGCTCTTTTATATCAATCCACACGTACATTTCTTGGTTTAACTTTCCATGCTACCGGAGCTGGTTTCTGGCCAGATATAATCCCGATAACAGACCGGCTTATATCTAAAGAGGAACATGTGGCAGTCCTACCGGGCTGAAGCATTCTGTTTCACTGGTGCTAGTGAAATGGGCCTCTCAGCCTGTCAGGGTTATCAGTGTGTGGTGCCACATCAGTGACTGCGTGGACCACATCTGGCAGTTAATTGGCATCTCCATGTACTCTGCTCATATTTACTGAGCCTCTCGAGTCCGTGGTGGTCAGTAATACAGTTACATATTTTTTGGCTATTTTTAATATGGTTCCTATTGTGCGTACAATGCTATTGTATCTATTGCCAACCACCATTTGTCTATAATAGGACACACACATCAGGATTTGAATTTTGTGTGCTCCTATTTTTCTTTTTTCGTAAACAAAGAGCAGCTGTTAAAGAAACTTAAGTGGGTCCTTGGCAAAACAATAAATCAAGTGAGAGATGATCCAAAGGCGCCTTTTTCTCTTGGTTCTCCAACAAATATTACCATAATGCCTATGTTTGATAGTCTAAGAGTAATTGTTATACAGTTACGGTATGTCCTTCCGCATTGGTTCAATAAGAGACAATAACAGAGACATAATAAAACTTTCATTGCATATGTTTCTGTAATTCTCCAATACTTAAATCCTTGTAGAAGATATGTCTAATTTCCCAGAAAATATACATTCTCTCCATACAAGCAAGGCATGCTCTTAGCTCTGCATGAAACATTTCACGTTGCATCACTCTTTTCTCTAACAGGCCATTTATTTATCCTGCTTAGGCCTCTTTCACACTTCAGTTTTTTGCATCAGTTCAAATCCGCCAAAAGTGGATCCGTTCTCAACTGATGTGAACGGATGGCACAAGATCCGTTTTTAGACGGATCCTGAAAATGAGGAAATTTAAAGAAACCGGTGGCCGGAAAAGGGGAGAGAGAGAGAGAGATATTGATTTTTTTTTTTGTCCGGCACCCAGAAAGAATTTCGGGTTAAATTAGTGTCTGGAGGATCCGCCAGAAAAAAAAACGTTGCAAGCTCCGTTTTCAAATCTTTGAGGATGGTGACGGACAGCAACTTTTGGCGGATCCGCAAAAAAAACGGATGCAACGGACGGCAATCCGTCACAATCCGCCAGTAATAGAAGTCAATGGGGAAAAAAAACGGATCCTCAAAAGAAAATTTAGGATCCGTTTTTTTCAAAACCTGGCGGATTGTGACTGATTGTAAAAAACTGAAGTGTGAAAGAGGCCTTACCATATACTCATGCACAGGATGACTAACAAAGCAAGGAGAACAGATTTCAAGGCATGCAGGACTTTAGGCTGTTAATTAACGGCATTCAAGTGAATGAAAGATAAAGTGCCGCACTGGCCAGCAACTACAAAGCACTTAGAGGGCTGCCGTGTTCTCTCCAGTAAATTTCCTGTATCTGGCAGCTGGAGAAGCAAATATCAGTTAATTTAAATTTAGATAATAAATAATAACATTAATAAATACATTTAGAATAGATTATAATATACCAGTTGTGTACAGCCCCTTTAACACTCAAGGTTGTTTGCACGCTAATGACCGGGGCAAGTTTTACAATTCTGACCAGTGTCACTTTATGAGATAATAACTCTGGAATGCTTCAACATATCCCACTGATTCAGAGAGTGTTTTTTGTGACATATTGTACTTCATGATAGTGGTAAAGTTTATTTGACATGACTTGCGTTTATTTGTAAAAAAAAAAAAAAAAAATTGAAAAAAATGTAGCAATTTTCAAACTTTGAATTCTTATGCCCTTAAATCAGAGAGTGTCATGTTACACAAAATAGTTAATAAATAACATTTCCCACATGTCTACTTTACATCTGCACAATTTTTTAAACAATTTTTTTGTTAGGAAGTTATAAGGGTTAAAAGATCACCAGCGATTCCTCATTTTCCCAACAAAATTTACAAAACCTTTTTTTTAGGGACCACATTACATTTGAAGTGACTTTGGGGTCAAAACCACATTCAAGAAGTTTATTAATCCTTAAGGTGCTTCACAAAAATTTTTGGAATGTGGGGGGGGGGGGATGAAGAAGAAATGCCATATTGGAGTTCAGATTTTGCTGGCATGTTTTGAGAGTTCCAGGTCACATTGGCAGAGCCCCTGAGATGCCAGAACAACAGAAACACTCCATATGTGAACTCATTTTACAATCTACACCCCCAATGAATTCATCTAAGGGTGCAGAGATCATATTGACATCACATGTGATTCACAGAATTTTATACCATTGAGCGGTGAAGAAAGAATAATTACATTTTACCACTAAAGTGTTTTAGTTTCAAGTTTGTAATTTTTCTAAGAGCTAGTAGGATTAATTATTACAAGAATCTGAGGTCCGCTTTTTCCTGAGTGCGCCAATACGCTACATGTAATCGGAAATACTTCTCAGACACAATGCAAAGATCAGAAAAGAAGGCGCGCCATATAAATAGTGCAGATTTTACTGTTATGGTTTGTGGGGGTCATGAATTACTAGGAGAGCCCCTGAGGTGCCAGAACAGCAGAAGTGACTGCGTTTTACAAACTACACCTCTCAACGAATTTATGCTCGCAATAATCATATTGACACCACCGGCGTGTCACAGAATTTTATACCATTGAGCACTGAAGAAAAAATACATTTTTACCACCAAAATTTTGTTATAGCCCCAGATTTTACATTTTCACTCAAGAAGTGGGTAAAATGGCACCAAAATTTGACATCTAGGGTAATAGCATAGGACAATAGTAGTGGGACTAGGTTATTGGGGCACACTAGAGATAGGGAATAAGAGTCTGAGAGTAGATATAGTTAGCATAGGGGTTTTCCAGACTGGGAGGAGTTACAGAGTAGTGTAGTGCAGAACAGGGGGGGGGGATATAGTGTAGACACTTCCTGGTTAGTGAGCAGAGCCTGGGCAGCCTTGCCCAGGGCAGAAAGCAGTGCAGATGCAGCAGTGAGCAAAGACAGTCTGACAGCCATGAGAATATGGTTGCTTTGGCACTTTGGCAAGAAGGGGCCCCAGGCTGAATGTCGTGCATGCGATCACCAGCTTAAACAAGACAATTCCAAGGAGAATCCAAAGCTTATCGCAGGGATTAGGTTAAAGGAAGCTGGTGGGTCTAAAGGCACGGGCGCTACAGGGATTGTCCAGGAAGATGCAGTGATTGCTGGAATAGGACAGGGATTGTCCAGGAAGAAGCAGTGATTGCTGGAATAGGACAGGGATTGTCCAGGAACAGCAGATTGCTAGGAAGACAGGGAAATCTTAGGAATGACACTCTGTACACACTGTGCCGTATTGGTGATGGAAGCCCTACTGATGAGTAAAGTTGAACTGTTGAGAAAGGACATTGTTTCCATAGTTGTTTGTGGAGCTCGAATCTGGAGCTGGAGTGACAGAAGCAGAGGGGACTCTGACAATAAATGTGTGTTCTGTTGCAAACGCTGCTCATACAGCAGAAGGGACATTATGTTTCATCTGCGGGGTGCCAGGGTGTGGGAACACTACAGCTCATTGCCACGACTACCACCCTGGCCGCCTTACACACATATAGATGGCTTAGGAGGATTGATCCTACCGACAGATTCACTTTAAAGTGTACAGGTTAGGAGGGTCATTCCCCGAACAAACCCAATTTGATTTTTTACAATTCTTTGATGCTTTCTCTTAATAAAAATTAATTGAAACCTAGAATAATCCTGTTCCCATTATAACATCAATTCTTTGACTGAAAGAACTGGTTTAGATGACGCATTTTGGCTTGAAACGGAATAAAAAAATATATTTCTGTACCTTCTAAAAAAATTAACAGAATAATCAATTTAAGAGATGAAATTGAAAAAAGTTACAATTACATTCATGTAGAAAATAATGTTCAACAACATATTTTACTCTAGTTGAAGTAGGTAAAATATTTTATACATATGAGACCACTGAAGACAAAGAAGTGTCGATGATTCATCCAGAATAAGTGGCCGTACATAATGGTACTACAGTGTCACCATTATATAGCTCGTGTTATTTTCTAAGTGGAGAACATAAGAGGAGGATCATTGTTGTATTCTCCAGGGTGTCACTGCAGAACGGTACAAAGAATATTGGTCTCTTATATTAATTGGATTGTTTTCAGAAATAGATTTTCCTCTTGGTGAGCAAAAGAAAAATAGTTACTAGATAAATGGGTTATCCAGGATTAAAAAGCAGCAAATATGACAAAATAATGTTATACTAACCAGGACAATTTGCAAAGTTATTTTATCATATCTCCGGCTTTGAGTCCATTTTTTTTTTTAGTCCTGTGCTAACGGAATAAAGCTTCAATGTGGTGCTTTTTAAGTAATACACTGGGAAACTGCATTGTGTCCATGTTAGTGGAACAGAGAGCTCCTTTTTAAGGATTTTGGAGGGGAGGGAGCACGGCAGGTTACTCCAATCATAAAGCATGGGCCATCACAGCAGATGATGATTTGTGAATGAGCCACTCGGTTCCATCTTTATTTATTTAGAATATGTTAATCAGGAATAAAAATTGTATTCCTCCATTTTTATATGGTACAATATTATAGTAGTTAGATATAGAAACTATTTTACAATTTGTCTATTGACTAAATTGGATTGAGAAATGACAACCAGTGTAACAACGTGTATGGTAAGTCAAGGATTAAGGTGAATTTATAAAAAGGCAAAACTGACATTCTTGCAAAGGACGACCTTTCCCCTATAAATACAAGATTCTACTACAGCAATTTTTTAGACTACTTCACTCTCATGAAAGACTGTTCCTATTATTTTATATTGTAAGACGATTAGCTGTTCATACAGTGGGGCAAAAAAGTATTTAGTCAGTCAGCAATAGTGCAAGTTCCACCACTTAAAAAGATGAGAGGCGTCTGTAATTTACATCATAGGTAGACCTCAACTATGGGAGACAAACTGAGAAAAAAAAATCCAGAAAATCACATTGTCTGTTTTTTTTTTCATTTTATTTGCATACTATGGTGGAAAATAAGTATTTGGTCAGAAACAAAATTTCATCTCAATACTTTGTGATATATCCTTTGTTGGCAATGACAGAGGTCAAATGTTTTCTGTAAGTCTTCACAAGGTTGCCACACACTGTTGTTGGTATGTTGGCCCATTCCTCCATGCAGATCTCCTCTAGAGCAGTGATGTTTTTGGCTTTTCGCTTGGCAACACGGACTTTCAACTCCCTCCAAAGGTTTTCTATAGGGTTGAGATCTGGAGACTGTCTAGGCCACTCCAGGACCTTGAAATGCTTCTTACGAAGCCACTCCTTCATTGCCCTGGCGGTGTGCTTTGGATCATTGTCATGTTGAAAGACCTAGCCACGTTTCATCATCAATGCCCTTGCTGATGGAAGGAGGTTTGAACTCAAAATCTCACGATACATGGCCCCATTCATTCTTTCATGTACCCGGATCAGTCGTCCTGGCCCCTTTGCAGAGAAACAACCCCAAAGCATGATGTTTCCACCACCATGCTTTACAGTAGGTATGGTGTTTGATGGATGCAACTCAGTATTCTTTTTCCTCCAAACACGACAAGTTGTGTTTCTACCAAACAGTTCCAGTTTGGTATCATCAGACCATAGGACATTCTCCCAAAACTCCTCTGGATCATCCAAATGCTCTCTAGCAAACTTCAGACGGGCCCGGACATGTACAGGCTTAAGCAGTGGGACACGTCTGGCACTGCAGGATCTGAGTCCATGGTGGCGTAGTGTGTTACTTATGGTAGGCCTTGTTACATTGGTCCCAGCTCTCTGCAGTTCATTCACTAGGTCCCCCGCGTGGTTCTGGGATTTTTGCTCACCGTTCTTGTGATCATTCTGACCCCACGGGGTGGGATTTTGCGTGGAGCACCAGATCGAGGGAGATTATCAGTGGTCTTGCATGTCTTCCATTTTCTAATTATTGCTCCCACAGTTGATTTCTTCACTCCAAGCTGGTTGGCTATTGCAGATTCAGTCTTCCCAGCCTGGTGCAGGGCTACAATTTTGTTTCTGGTGTCCTTTGACAGCTCTTTGGTCTTCACCATAGTGGAGTTTGGAGTCAGACTGTTTGAGGGTGTGCACAGGTGTCTTTTTATACTGATAACAAGTTTAAACAGGTGCCATTACTACAGGTAATGAGTGGAGGAAAGAGGAGACTCTTAAAGAAGAAGTTACAGGTCGGTGAGAGCCAGAAATCTTGATTGCTTGTTTCTGACCAAATACTTATTTTCCACCATAATATGCAAATAAAATGAAAAAAAAACAGACAATGTGATTTTCTGGATTTTTTTTTTTCTCAGTTTGTCTCCCATAGTTGAGGTCTACCTATGATGTAAATTACAGACGCCTCTCATCTTTTTAAGTGGTGGAACTTGCACTATTGCTGACTGACTAAATACTTTTTTGCCCCACTGTATATTGTCTTTTGAAAATTTTCTTTATTCTTCAGGTTTTGAAAAACGTCAGGTGAAAGTAAAAGAAAATGCAGGTCGCTTCTGTGGAGCATCTCCTGATGGAAAACGCTTCAGATAACAAATATCTGCAGATAGACTAGAAAAACTCTTCAAAAAGAAATTCAGGAAATGTAAACCACCTACAAAAACTCCCAACGAATTAGCGTTTCCCATTAGCAAACTCATCGAAACTCTGGGTGCACATACCCTAAAGTGGTTGATTCCTTTGTAAATACAAGAATATTAGTAAGTTTCACAGGTTTTTTTGTATCACATAACATTTTTGCAATGTTTGATCAGTGCATGCACCGATATGTGATGTGCCTTTCAGACACCATCTTCCGAGCATGTGGCATCATGTGTAAGGTAGAGGATTCAAGCAAAGAGAGAGAAGAGCAGCTCATCCTCCCTCTCAGAATGCTCATGTTAAGCCTTTTCTGCCACTAGTCCCGGCTTGCAGTAAGTACAGAAGCCTTAAGAGCATTTTTTTATTGCTGCTATTAACTGCTGTGGACATTCCTCCGGGATTCATGGGTTAAAGCTGCTTGAATACATTTTGGGGCCAGATGAAAGGATTTTTATAAAAAGGCACAATCCAGTAATTAAAATGGTAAAAATAATAACAACAGCTATTAACAGCATTCAATGTATTTAAGAATAAGAAAATGCTTAATGCCATAAAGTATTTAATCTCTTAAAAGCACTGATACCTTTGAAATGTAAAAAACATGTATTACATAGCATTAAAATTACACTAAGTTTCATTCTGCAGTTTTCATTACTTCAATGATTTTCCCACTACTTGATTTGCAGCCCGATTCAAGTTTCAGCGTTTTCTTTTGTGGGAGTTTCTCTCCCAGTAATATAGGCTGGATAGGAGGTCTGTGCCTATCCAGGGTGCTGCTCTCTCCGTTAGCTCATATTTCAGGGCTGGTTCTGTCCTGTACTTATTGTCTTTTCAACTTCTTATTCATAGCCTTTTTTCTCTGCATTTCATGAGATACTTTCATCTTTGTCTACCGGAGATCTATGTACAAACCTCTCACCTCACTGCTGCTATCTCTAACACTAAGGAAATGGAGGGAGAGAGACATCAAAATGAGGAGCAGGAGCGCTGACAGGTTTATACCATTCAGTTAAGTTAAAAAAAAAATGACAAAACTTACTGATACTCTACAACATGCTAGAATTCAATTCAGGTGAAAATTGTTTAATGAACTGGAGCCATTGTGTTTAGGTGTTATGAAGCACATGACTGTATCAATAAAGTTTTGTCAAAGCTAAATACAAAGACTTACAGTGGCATGTAAAAGCTTGGGCACCCTTGGTCAAAACTACTGTTATTGTGAACTGTTAAGCAAGTTGAAGATGGAATTAATTTCTAAAAGGGCTAAAGTTAAAGATAACACATTGTATTTTAGGCCAAAAATATAAATCTATTGTAATTTTTTACATTTTAAAAATTGCAAAACGGAAAATTGGCCAATCAAAAGTTTGGACATCTTGCATGGTTACTACCTAGTAGCACACTCTTTTGAAAGTATCACAGCTTGTAAACACGTTTGGTAGCCAGCCAAGAGTCTTTCAATACCTATTTGCAGCCCCTGGAGTTGTGGTACATTGTTCTACTGTTCAGAGACACTTGCACAAATATGGTCTTCATGGAAGAGAGTTACCAGAAGAAAACCTCTCCTGCGTGCTCACCATAAAATTTAGCATCAGATGTAAAGGAACATCTAAACAAGCCTGATGCATTTTAGAAACAAGCCATGTGGACCGATGAGGTTAAAATAGAACTCTTTGGCCACAATTATCAAAAGGTATGTATGGAAAAAAAAGAAAGGGAACAGAATTTCAGGAAAAAAAAAATATCGCCAATCATTAAGCATGGGTGTGGATCAACCATGCTTTGGGGCTCTGCCAATGGCACAGGGAACATTTCATGGGTGGAGGAAAGAGTGGATTCAATTAAATTTCAACAAATTCTTGATGCAAACATATCATCTGTAAAAAAGCTGAAGTTGGAGAGAAGATGGCTTCTATAAATAGATAATGATCTAAGCACACATCAAAAGCCACTATAGACTACCTCAAAAAGAGCAAGCTGAAGGTTTTACAATGGTAGATTTCAGTTCAACCCAAATATTTTCACTGGAGTTAATGACAGGACTCATTATTGGCCATTTTAAATCAGTCCATTTTTTCTTTTTAAACCATTCCTGTGTACCTTTGGATGTGTGCTTTGAGTCATTGTCTTTCTGGAGGACCCATGATCTTCAACTCAAACCAAGTTTTCTTACACTGGGTAGGATATTTCACTCTAAAATCTCTTGATAATTCTCTGATTTCATGATTCCTGTTATATGGTCAAGGCTTCCAGTACCAGATGCAGCAAAGCAATCCCACAGCATTATAGATCCTCCACCATGCTTAACTGTTGGTAAGGTGTTCTTTTCCTTATAAGCTTAATTGCGCCGTCTAAACAAACTGTTGCTTTACATTGTCAAAAAGCTCTATTTTCGTTTCATCTGTCCACAGAACATTTTCTCAGAAGGATTGTGAATTGTCAAGGCACTCTTTGGCAAAGATAAGTTGATCTTTTTTATGTCTTTTCTTCAGCAATGGTTTCATACTTGGCCTTCTCCAATAAAGCTCTGCTTGGTTTAATGTGCGGCGTATGGTATTTTTTGAAACCATGACTCCAGATTGTTCCAGGTTGGGATTCAGGTCTTTGGATATTAGATGTGGTGTTTTTTCCACCATTCGCACCAACCTTCGAAGACATCTCTTGTAATTTTTCCTCTTTCCCCCATGACCAGGGAGGTTATTGACGGGTATATGATTGGCAAATTTCTTAATAACATTGCGTACTGTTGAAACTGGGATACCAAGGTCTTTGGAGATGGCCTTAAGCTGGAGTCACACATAGCAACTTACCAGCGATCCCGACAACAATATCAACGTGTCAGGATCGCTGATAAGTCACTATGTGATCGCTGGTGAGCTGTCAAACAGACAGCTTCACCAGCGATTAGCACAGAGACGCCACACGCGGCATCGCTGTGTTCGTTAGCGCTGATGCCATATTCATGCCAAAAATAGAATTAAAATAAAAAATATTGTTATTCTCACCTTCCGACGTTCCGCGCAGCATTCCCGCCTCTCTCCAAGCTCCGGTCCCAGTAATCATTTGCGAGAATTACCGCGATGACGTCCGTTCTCGCGGTCATTCTTGCAAAGGATTACTGGGACCGGGAGCGTGGAGAGAGGTGGGAAGACAGCGCGGGACGCCGGAAGGTGAGAATAACATTTTTTTTTTTTATTTTACAGCTGATCGCTGGTCTCCCGCCTGTCACACGCAGCGATGCGTGCTGGCCAGCGGGAGATCAGCGACAAAAAAATGTCCAGAGGTTTCTTGCAGTGATCAGCGATACCGGCAGGGGGGCCGGTCGCTGATCACTGTCACACACAGCGATCTCGCTGGTGAGATCGCTGTTGTGTCACAAAAGTTGTGACTCCGCAGTGATCTCGCTAGCGAGATTGCTATGTGTGACGGGGCCTTTATACCCTTTGGATGTCTTGTGTTTGCTAATAACAGCAGGTCTGATGTCCACAGACAGCTCCTTTGTCTTCACCAGTGAGACAAAGGAACAGGACCTACCATGTGGCTTTTTAAAACACTGAAGTCATCATTCATTAGCTAATTCGTGTGACATGGGCACAGACAATCACAGATGATTCTCATTTGTGATTTACCACAGTCGAGTCAAAGTGTGTTTCCATACTAATTTAATTTAAAAGGTGCCAATAACAGTGTCACAGCAAGCTTTAGGTTTTTCAATTTTTCCCTCCCATTGTTTTTTTGTTTAATTATTGTTAATCACTTGTTTTTTGTATTTCACACGAGTGCTCTGTATGGAAAAAAAACTTTTACTTGATTCATTTTTTTTTTCCCAGGAGATATTCCACATTATGTAATTACACTTCATGGGTGCCAATAATGATGAACAGGACTGAATATATTTATTTGCATAAAATACAAAGGAAATGTGTCATCTTTAATTTTATGCCTTTTAGAGATCATTTTCAACTTGCTTAACTGTTTACTATAGCAGTAATTTTGATCAGGGGTGCCCAAACTTTTACATGCCACTGTATAAACAACAAAGCAAATATTTTTTTTTTTAAACATGACACATCAAAGAGAAAAACTGTAGTATCAAAAATGCCGAGATAGTAATAACCCCTTAGAGGATGCTACAGAGGCAAACAGATGTCTCTGCTTGATATATGGAAAATTTCAACCCTCTGTCCACATCAATCTGTGGGACTGCACCTCCTATTTTCCATGGCAGACTAGGAGGACCACCTGAAGGTATTTTAAATCCATTTTGCATTCACAGTCAAACCACCCTAGCAAAATGTTCAGCAACAATGCAAAGAAGCAAAATTAACAAAGACATTATGTTTGTTTTAAGTTTCAAGTTTATCATTACCACATTAATTTTGATTCTGAATGCACCGATCGATCCAACCACACAGAAGGGGCGGAACTCAATACTGGTGAAAAAGTTCTTATAGAGCAGGTTCATTCTGGAAGTATGTCAATTATTTATAGCATGTTAAACCAGCTGATATTACCTCAAATTATTGTCTCTTTCGTAGTACCTGCCATACAGTGCAGCTGTCACTAACCCCAGTTCCAGTTCTGTTTTATTGATATACCAGTTCTGGTCCTTCCAGCCCCAGTGGTCGGGTAATTGTAGAGTGACTCCTGACGTCACGATCATGGGAAATACATATTTGGTACCAAACCTGCCCCATAACTGGAAGCTCATGGTGGTGCTCGCATCTGTCACCTCCTCACCACAAGTTTCCATATCCAAGCTATAACATTTCACTAGTGCACAAATCTGAAGGGAATATGTGCCATGTACGGTGTGCAGCCCATCGAATACCCCGAGGGCATAAAGCTCATTAGTCACATGGTGTTTCCTGTAAGTAAGAAAGCAGCAAAGAGTACCAGAACATACATGTACTCTCTCAACGTTGTCTTTAAGGGGGATAAAAGTGAAGTTGTCATACATCATCTTGGCATGAAATAAAGTATCTTGGTGTTCTCTTGATTCCATACATTGTTCAGTCTTATCCATCTTGTCACAGATCATATTGAGGAAGTGACTGCCTCCAAGCGAGTTGTTGTACTCAAGTGAAACCTCTCCGTTATGTCCTTCAGTCACTTCTTCTGATGGATTCACTGGAACTTTGGCTACAATGAGATGACCTTCTTCAGTGTCCATATCATAGTGGTAGGAGGAGTGTGAAGGACTGAATATACCACTTCCAGTCATTCCCAGTGTTGTGTGATGGATGTTTGCAGCCAAGATGTTTACACTGAACCTGGTAGCAAAGGCTCTCTGAATCTGAACAGAGGAAAGAAGAGGCAACTGATTCATCCAAGCCGTGGGATACAGGAGATGCTTCACCTGATGCTTTTCAATGAGACTCACAACTGGCTCGTAGAACAAGATATCAAAGCAAGTAAAGAGTCCAAACCTGCCAAAATGTGTATCAAAAGCTGCATACTGGACATCCAGAGGGGTGTCAAAACTAAATTCAAAATATAGATTTTGCTTGAAATAACTGGCTACTAGTGCACCCTTGTCATTAAACACAACATCTGTGTTAAACTGGTATCTTCCGTCCAGTGGGCACTGAGGGTCCATGCGATCACAAGGACTCTTCGTTCCTAGATTTGCAACCAGAAACATGCCACTTTTGGATGCCATACAGCTTAGCCTCTGGAGGACCTGTGGATAATACAGAAGAGCCATTTATGACATTTTCAATGTTACGATTAGCGTTATATACTACATGTTAGCGGAGGCGTAAAAAGACGTTTTACACAATGACCGGAATTGTTCCACAATGCCCCCGTCTTCAATTTCTAAGACTTAGAGTATTGAACTCAATCTTTTAGTCCTCATTTTTCTATTAATGCCCAATAGTATATGTAGAAATGATATCTCTTAGGCTACTTTCACACATCAGGTTTTCGGCGTCAGGCGCGATCCGGCGTCGTGCCGGAACGCCGGATCCGGCAAATGTTTAGTAAAACCGGATGTGACGGATCCGGTTTTCTGCCGGATCCGTCTTTTTCTTGACAGACAAGACCGGATCCGTCTCATCCGGTTCATCCGTTTTTCTATCCGTTTTTCGACGGATTACGCCGGATCCGGTTTTTAAAATTGACCCTTGTGGCCTTCCGAACGGGATTGGCTACTGGAAAACTAGATATAGCATGTTCCTACAGCCCTTCTTTGACAGGTTGTAGAGAAGAAAGTGCAGGTTGGAGAGAAGAGCAAGTTACTGGCGAAGATGGATGTTGTCATTGGAAATATTACCACTAGAAGTTCTGTGACTGTTTCAGGGACAATTTTCCACTATACTTTATGTCACCTCAAGGCAGAGTACACTGGGATGACAGAGTGTGAGAGATTTTTGTCCTAAACTTGTGTACCTTCTGGACCAACAGTATATACCTTTGCCAACCAAAGTTGGCTATCTTGTCATGGTCTTACTATTTTTACCTTTAGGCCACAGGTGTGTACCTGGTTGTGTTTTATGCAAAGTATTTCACCTTTTAACAAAAGTTGTGTACATTGGTAGGAAATCACCAACAATAAACACAACTTTTTAAGTGAAATACTTTGCTTCAAACACAACCAGGAACACAACTGTGGCAAAAAGCTAAAATTTACCCACAGTTATACCTGGTTTTGAATACCTTTTTACCTTTGAAATACCCTGTATTTAACCTTTTTTTTAAAACATAGTTCGCCGCAGAAAGAAATGACAGACAACCATTGTGAAACGATAATTTAACTTTTATTTACATTTTTTTTTTTTTTGTAAAATGTTTTTAAAGTGCAAAAAAACTTTTTTAGAAAGGTTTTAAACCCAATGGGCATTTTTATTACAAAAAACACACATTACAATTCTGTGTACTGTGGGGTGGAAATACTGCTGGAGGGGCTGCGGGACACTTCGACACTGGGTGTGTGGAGAGAGGACTGGGATCGTGGTGGGGAAGGAACAGTTAGAGGTGAAGGTGTGGAAAAAGCTACAGAATGGGTGGACATGTGGGAAGTAGAAGAGGTGGTGGGTGGTGGAGTGGAGGGTTGGGCAGGGACTGTAGGAGCAGATGATGTTGATGGAAAGTTGTATGGGGAAGGAGTTTGGTACGGGGAAGAAGTTTGGTACGGGGAAGGAGTTTGGTACGGGGCAGGTTGCTGGAAGTGGGGAGATGACTGGTACTGGGGAGGTTGCTGGTACTGGGGAGGTTGCTGGTACTGGGCAGGTTGCTGGTATGTAGTAGGAGGGGGAGGATGAAAAGTGGCTGGAGGGGGTGCAGATGTAATAGGAGGGGGAGGATGGAAAGTGGCTGGAGGGGGTGCAGGTGGAGGAACTACAGTGGTGGGAGGTGGAGGTTGGGAGGTAACCTGCTGTAGAGCACCGTGGCACGAATGCATTACATGCATCTGCTGGGCAGGAGAGAGCGTTTCCATGCGCTCCACAACAGACCTGAAAAAGGTGTGGTTTGGCGAAGATCTTGCTTCTGAATGCATGGTTTGCAGAAGTGTCTTCACCTCCAGAATGCTGGAGTTGATCTGCTGAAAGCCTGCGGAGATTTGCTCTGACAAGACTTTGAGACAGTTCTGGAAAGATGCATTCAGATGCAATAACTCTTGCGCATAACTCTTTTCCTGACCCCTCTGCCGCTGTCGCCCAGTACCCGCAGGTGTACTAGAGGCGGCAGGGGCAGAAGGGTGGGGTAAAGGGAAAGCGATCTCCTCACCAGCAGCTTCATGTAATGTAGGCGGCCACGATGCTCCTGTGCTGGTGGATGGGACAGATGGGTCGAATGTGTGGGAAGGCAGGGAAGGTGCAGATGTACCGGGGCGGTCGAAGTGTCCCTCGGTGCCGGTCGCCTCAGAAGGGTCCAATCGTGCAGGCTCCCGAGTGCTGCTCACCGTGCTGTGGAATAAAGAGAAAAAAAAACAATTAAAATACTGACATGGTATAGCCCTGGCTGAAAAAAAAAAGTTACATCTAACATTTTTTTCACATGTGGTGTGTAATATTTACCTTCTGGTGAGCATTGTTTCCCGGAGGAACGACAGGGCTTGTGCGTACTTGTACTTGCTCCTGCGTCCTCCAGATCCACTCGGGGCCCGCATCTCTTTATTGAACTCCTTCTTGAAACGATCCCTCACAGACCGCCACCGATTCACAATTCTGTTCCCTGAAACGAGAAAGGAGTGGTTAGTATACAACATCAGTGTTTCACAAACTCCAGTCCTCATGGTCCCCAGGGATCATGTTTTCAGGATTTCAATAGTAAATAGAAATCCTGAACACATGATCCGTGGGGACCACGAGGACTGGAGTTCGGGAAACACTGGTTTACATCAAGCAACCGTTACTGTATATACTTACGCTCTTTAATCTGGTCCCGAGCTTCGAGGTCCTCCCAGCGGCCCACAAGGAGAGAACAGATTTCCTCCCAGAGTCGTCGGGTAATGATCAGGTCAGCGTGGCTGCGGTCAGCCATATTCCAGAGCGGCTCCCTTTCTCTGACGAGATCGATGAGGCGGTCCACATCAATCCCTCCATCCTCACCGTCAGAGTCGGGAGCACGCTGTGAAGGCTGTTAAAGAAAAAGACAAAAATAACATAATTAGCCTCCACAAAAGAAATGAAATAAAAAGTGCAAAAAAACAAAGCAAAAATATTTATACTTACACGCTGGTGACCGCCGCGTTGCTGTCGCCGACGACCCTGGGAGGCACTGCGAGGACCTCTTGGCCGAGCACCAGATTGGGAAGACTAGAGAAGAAAACAAAAAATGTTATGTCTTTGGATGTAGGCATTTGTTTGCTGTGTGTGGTCTGCAGAACATTGTTTTCTATGTGTTGTGTGTAGTGTGATGTTGTGTTTCTGCGTTTGATGCAAAAAACTTACGAATTGTGAGCCCACTCCAAGCGTCTGTCCACCCCTTCCTTCTTCTTCTGGGAGCTCCTCTTCATCTTGTGATTCCTGTTTTGAAATAAAAGGCAATGAATAGACATATATTACAGAGATGATGGATTTTGGAAATAAAAACTTACCGTCAAACGCTGACGATGCGAGGGAGGGCTCCCAGAAGATGTGCTGTCCTGTTGATGGCCAGACTCCATGGCTGTGGGTATTGCTGCTGCCAGTGATGCCATTTCTGCTGCTGCTGCTGCTGCATCTCTTTGGCGGCTGTTGAATAAAGAGAAACAAAGGGCCAATGAATATCTTGATATTCCATGGCCCTAGTTTGGAGGAATGGGGGATTTGATAATTACCGTCTCTCATCTGCTGCTGGCCTCCCCTCCTCAGCATGTTCTATTTGCTGCTCCATTTGGGGTGGTGGTGGTGCTGATGGTGCTGCAGTGGTCTCCTGCCTTCTCCTGCTTCGCTTGGTTGCTTTCTTGGGTGGCATGTTGGGTGTGGCTGTGGGTCCCACTGTCTTGCTTTTATATATGTCTTGTGGGCAGAGCTACTGAGCATGCTCAGACCAAAAAACCGGATCCGGCCGCCGGATCCGGCTTTCGCCGGATCCGGCGCATTGCGGCGCTCATAGGCTTTCATTGTGTGAAAAAGCCGGACGCGCCGGATCCGGCGTGTCCGGCTTTTTCGCCGGAGACAAAAAACGTTACAGTAGACGTTTTTTCCAGACGCCGGATCGCGACACATTGCGACACATTGCCGGATCCGGCGAAAACCGGATGAAACGCATGGCCATCCGGCGCGATCCGGCGCAAATGCAAGTCAATGTGGGTGAAACCGGATCCGGCATTGCATTTCGCCGGATCCGGTTTCTGTCAAAAGCGCCGGATCGCGCCTGACGGCGAAAACCTGATGTGTGAAAGAGGCCTAAATGAGACAACCTCTTTAACATGCATTGCAAGGATAACAATGGACGATTCTGTAAAGAATAAAAGAGGAAAATATGCTTTCAGACTGTTGTATGGGGAAAACTATAGTTATATGTAATGGCACTTTGTAGCTCTTTAAAGCTCCTAGACATGACTGGCAGTGGCTTATATGTAGAAGAACAAAAGGACAGTCCAAAATCAGACATGTCGGATGCTTATCGCCCCGGAAAATGAACTGTCAAGGGCCCCTATACCCAGTGGCGTAACTACAAAGTTATGGGCCCCGGTGCGAACTTTCAAATGGGGCCCCCCCGTGCCAAAATACACGCACATCTCCGCTCCGTACACCTCGTACCCACACGGCTCCGCTCCGTACACCTCGCACCCATGCGGCTCCGCTCCTTACACCTCGTACACACACGGCTCCGTTCTGCACACACATAGCTCCGCTCCGTACACCTCGTACACACACAGCTCCGCTCTGCACACCCCATACACACATGGCTCCGCTCCATACACTCAGCTCCACTCCGCACACACACGGCTTCGCTCCGTACACCCCATACACACGGCTCCGCACACACACAGCTCCGCACACCACGTACACAAACGGCACCGCTCTGTACACACCATTCTCACACGGCTCCGTTCCGTACACCTCGTACACACACGGCTCCGCTCTGCACACCCCATACACACACGGCTCCACTCTGCACACACACACGGCTTCGCTCCGTACACCCCATACACGCCTCCACTCCGTACACACACGGCTCCGCTACGTACACCCCATACACACACGGCTTCGCTCCGTACACCTCGTACACACGGCTCTGCTCCGTACACCTCGTACACACGGCTCCGCTCCACACACCCCGTACATACACAGCTCCGCTCCGTACACGCACAGCTCGGCACACCCCATACACACACGGCTCCGCTCCGTACACGCACAGCCCTGCTCACCCCATACACACGGCTCCGCTCCACACACCCCGTACACACACGGCTCCGCTCCGTACATGCACAGCTCGGCACACCCCATACACACAGCTCCGCTCCGCACACCCCATACACACACGGCTCTGCTCCGTACATGCACAGCCCTGCTCACCCCATACACACACGGCTCTGCTCCGTACACCTCGTACACACACGGCTCCGCTCTGCACACCCCATACACACATGGCTCCGCTCCGAACACTCACAGCTCTGCTCTGCACACCTCATACACACGGCTCAGCTCCGTACACCTCGTACACACACGGCTCCGCTCTGCACACCCCATACATACGGCTCCGCACACCTCGTACACACACGGCTCTGCTCTGCACAACCCATACACACACAGCTCCGCTCCGTACACACACAGCTCCGCTCTGCACACCCCATACACACACGGCTCCGCTCCGTACACACACAGCTCCGCTCTGCACACCCCATACATACAGCTCCGCTCCGTACACCTCGTACACACACGGCTCCGCTCTGCACACCCCATACCGACACAGCTCTGCTCCGTACACACACAGCTCCGCTCTGCACACCCCATACACACACGGCTCCGCTCCGTACACCTCGTACACACATGGCTCCGTTCTGCACACCCCATACACACATGGCTCCACTCCGTACACCTCGTACACACACAGCTCCGCACACCTCGTACTCACACGGTTCCTCTCTACACACCCCATACACACACGCGGCTCTGCTCCGTACACCTTGTACACACACAGCTCCGTTCTGCACACCCCAGACACACACGGCTCCACTCCGTACACCTCGTACACACACAAGGCTCTGCTCTGTACACCTCGTACACACACGGCTCCGCTTCGTACACCTCGTACACACACGGCTCCGCTCTGCACACCCCATACACACCCGGCTCGGCTCCGTACACACCCGGCTCCGCTCTGTACACCTCGTATACACACAGCTCCGCACACCTCGTACACACACGGCTCCACTCTGCACACCCCATACACACACAGCTCTGCTACATCCACCCTGTAAACCCCCCGACCCCACACAGAAACTTTACCTCATCCAGCATCATGACAACCAGCACGTCCTGCAGACGAGGCTCCTAATCATGTGACCCCTGACTCCTCCCCTCCTGTGACCTCATCACAGGTCCTGTGCGCACAGAAAAGGACTTCATTGCAGGCAGGAGGGCGAGGAGGGGGTGCATGGGGGGTGGCGGCTCAGTGCGGGATCAAAAACGGGACTATCCCGCGAGAATCGTCACGATTGGCAGATATCACGGTCTGACCTGCCGGGCCCTTTACTCTCCCCGGGCCCAGTTGC
Organism: Dendrobates tinctorius; assembly: GCF_039654945.1. Classification (NCBI taxonomy): domain Eukaryota; kingdom Metazoa; phylum Chordata; class Amphibia; order Anura; family Dendrobatidae; genus Dendrobates; species Dendrobates tinctorius. The sequence continues at coordinate 1,922,935 of NW_027361834.1, read as the reverse complement.
AGTGGCGACCGCTGCGACCCTGGTAGTTACGCCCTTGCCTATACCATAGGCTGACTGGTGAATTTTAGTCTGGGGGCAAGCACAAAGCACTGGCCCACAAGTGGCGACCTATCCTTACTGCTTGTTCATACGCTGTATTTACGTCGTATGTGCCGGCATACGCCGTTACGTTCTATGGCCCAGAAGTATCGCAATACTTCCGGGCCATAGAACGTAATGGCTTATGCCGGCGCATGCGCAATAATGATTTTATGGTTTGTCCACAGTTGGGCAAAGCATACTGCGCACGCGCGAGAGGCCTTTTCAATGCGCACGCGTGGCAACTCTACAGGATCTGTGATATTCACAGATCATAATACGTACAGCAAGCCGAGGAGGGGGGAGAGAAGGAGAATAAGCCTCGCCCATCGGACCGGACCGCGGAGATTTACATACACCACAGGAGAGCTAAAAACGGTATTTATGCATCAAAGGTGGGGAGTCAGGGGGTATCTAAAGTACTGCTATAATGCTTATGTGACACTAAATTGAATATTTTTACATCATATCACAAAAAAAGGGTGACAGATTCCCTTTAATTACACAGAATAACACATACTGAAAATGACTTTCATTTCCCTCTGACTCAGGATATGTGCCCTACCTGTTACCTAAATTGAACCCCTGCCTCTCTCCAAACATCTAAGAAGCAGAGAGAGACCCTATTATAATCCTACCCAATTGCCTGCAGCTACTCACTCCTCCGTGTAGGTCCTTCAACATGCTGTGGGTTAGACTTCAGCAGCCTCCTCAGAGGGGCTGCACTGTCTGCTTCCTGCCCTCTGATTGGTGAAGGAGCATACTTCAGTCTCTAGTGACTGCTTCTCCATCAATTAGATTTGCTATTCCTTAATCTGATGCTGGTGAACCCTGGGACGTCTCCCAGCAAGCTCACAAGTTCCTCTCCGGCAGGTAGCAGTGCAGTGAGGCGCATGTCTTCAGCAGAATGGCAGTGTATGGCATGCTGAGATGCTGATCATTTACAGTTAGGCTCCCTTCACACATCATGGTGATTCCTGAACAGGAAAAAAACAGTACTGGTGAGATCCGTGGTCCGTGTGCCATTGGTATGTACGTTTGCGACATTCATGTTTCTGTTTGCTGTCCATGTGCCACATCCCTGTAGCATCCGTGTGCCATGTACTGGCACCTGGGAAAAGCACTACACGTGCTGAAGGCAACTCCCATCATTGTCGTCTGGTCTCCCTGAGATAAGCGCGACCATGTGACAAATGATGGGAATTGTATTCAGCACCCTCTCTGTACATCTTGCATAAAATAAATAGTAAAAAAGAAAAACGGCGTGGGCTCCTGCATAATTTTTTGAACCAGAATATGGAAAGCCGACCGCTGGGGGCTGATGTTAATATTGTGGGAAAAGGCCCAATAGTTATACATGCTCCCAGGCTATTAATAACCGAACACATCTTTTTGTTTAGCCTTTACTGGTTATTTTATGGAAACCCCCTCCCAAAAAATGATGTGGGGTCCCCCCTATAATCAAAAATCAGCAAATGCTAAACAGAGTTGTGGGCTGATATTAATAGCCTAGAAGGGGCCATGGATAGTGGCCCCCTCCCAGACTGAAAACATCAGCCCTGGGCTGCCCCAGAATTGGTGCATCCATAAGATGCGTAAATTCTGGCGCTTAGTCTCATTCTTCCCACTTGCCCTGTCTTGGTGGCAAGTGAGATAATTGGGTTGATGTCAGCTGACATTAAGCCTAGGGGTTAGTAATGGAGAGGCATCCAAGAGACGCCCCAATTACTAACCCAATAGTAAGTTTCTAAATAAACACGCAGCAAGAATAAAATCCTTTATTTGAAATACTCCCCAACCATCTTTTTCCTATTTATTACAGTATAAATTAAAGATAAAAAACACCATATTCCTCACCTGTCCAACGATAATCCATTTGTCCCACGCCGTAATCCATCTCTGCTTCATCTGGATGCCAAACTGAGAGATGGCATGATGCGACCATTCAGTCTGACATCCAGGAGACACTGAGCGTCAGAGTGCAGCTGCAGTGACGTCATTGAGATCACTGAAGCTGTGGGTCCCACTGGCAGCTCATTGTGAGCAGCCCAATTAACTGTGGTGACCTCAATGAGATCACTGCTAGCATCATGAGAAATTTCTCATGGTGCTCGCAGTGACGTCATGAAGGTTACCGCAGAGATGGATTACGGCATGGGAGAAATTGATTATCGGACAGGTGAGGAATATATTTTATTATTTTCATTTTTACAGGAATAAATGGAAAAAACATAAGGGTGGGTGTGTTTATTTCAATTAAAGGACTTTCTTCTTATTGTGTCTTTTTTACAATATGAATATGGAGTTAGTAATGGTGGCATCTTATAGACACCTCTCCATTACTAAACCCTAGGTTTGATGTCAGCTTTGTATTATCAGCTGACATCAACCCAAACCATATTACCCCATTTGCCACCACACCAGGACAAGTGGGAAGAGCAATTCTATGTGCCAGATTTGGCACATCTTATTGATGTGCCATTTCTAGGGCGGCTGATGTTGGTAGCCTGGATGGTGGGGGGGGAAATCTCCCTGGCCCCCTCCCAGGCTACTAATATCAGCCCACAGCTGTCTGTTTAGCCTTTGCTGGTTAGCATTTATAGGGGGACCTACGCCATTTTTTTCTGGGGTCCCCGTAAACTAACCCATAGAAGGCTAAGCAAACAGATGTGAGCAACTATTATGTTATTAATAGCCTGATAACCTTTTGGGATATTGTCCCCTTTCTCAGATTGGTAACATCAGACCCCAGCCATACGGGAGTGGGGCCTGCCAATTGCCACTTCAGCTGGATATGCGTCTAGCTCCCTGTGCTGCAATACACTTTGCCGGCCGGAGGCTGAAAGCTGACATCGGCATGAGACACACTGGCATCGCAATGGCGGTTACATCATGCTTCGCCATAGCAGGCATGGTGATGTCAGCTGCCAGGTTCAGTGACGTCACCACTTGTCACTGAGCCTGCGCGCAGCTTGTCATTCATTCCCCAGTAGTTTCCGGTCGAAGCGGCTGCATTAGCAGCGCTCCGGTTGTAAACTGATTAACCCCTGAGATAGATTTACACCATGGGACTTGACTGTAAGCCGAATAGGTATGGGATATTGTTGGTTTATTATTTTTGTTTTATTACAGGAGAACAATGGCTTCGATAAGGGATTAGGCGTATAATAAAGATTTAAAAACTGTGTAGTGTATTCTTTCATTAAAATACTTTGTTCTTATTGTGTGTAAAAGATGCGCCTTTTCTGGGCAGCTGTGGGCTGCTATTTTTAGGCTGGTGGGGGCCAAAATCAATGGCCTCTTACCAGCCTGAAAATAGCAGCCCCCAGCTGTGAGCTTTAGTCAGGTTGGTTGTCAAAAATGGGGGGTCCCCACGCTGTTTTATTTATTTACTTAAATAATTAAAAAGACAGCGTGAGGGCCCCTCTATTCTTGAGAACCAACCTTGCTGACGCTGACAGCTGGGGCTTGCAGCCCCCAGCTGGAGTTCTTCCAGGTTGGCTCACAAAGAGGGGGACCCCACGTTGGGTTTTCATTCATTCATTCTCTCCTGCTCACGCTGTTGCCAGCAAAGCAGGAGAGAAAAATGACAGCCGCCTTCAGCACCAGACGCCGGGGAACAGCGCTTACTGTAGCGCTTCTTCCCCGGCGGCCGTCCGTGTGGTCCTGATGCGACACACGGTTGCCACATGGATGTACAACGTATACACACGCACAGCTCCGGTACCGATTTTTCCGGTATCGGAAATATCTGGACGTGTGAGACTAGTCTTACATGAAGTTTGCCAGTGCCATATGGTGAAAAACATCCACATGCCATGATGTTCCCTGCTCCAAACTTAACTGTTGGTATGGTGTTTTAACATGGTGTGTATTATGGCATCGAAAGAATTCAATTTTGGTTTCATCTGACCAGACTATATTCCCCCAGTATTTCAAAGGTTTGTCTAAATGTTGTTGAGCATACTTTAAACATGCTTGAACATGCTTTTTGTTCAGCAATGGAGTCTTGCGTGGTGAGCATGAATAAAGGTTATGGAGGTTAAGTGCATTACCGTACTTATTCCAGGTTTTTCTGTAGCTTTTCGCAGGTGTTCCTTGGCTCTTGGACAACTCTTCTGATAATTCTTTCCTCTTCTCTGTCTAAAATCTTGTGTGGAGCAACTGGTCATGGCAGGTTTATTGCAAAATGATGTTCTTTCTACTTCATGATTATGGCCCCAACAGTGCAGGAATTTTCAGTAGTTTAGTAATTATTCTGTCAATGTAATCATTACGTTTTGCAACAATAAGGCTGCAGCGGTATTGAGGCACATCACTGATTTTAACCATCATGAGCAGTTTCTTGTGTGGCACCTTGGTAACGAGGCCATCAGTTGAACCAGCTGATATTTTTCAGTAAGAGGCAAGATTGCTTTCCAATTACTGATAGATTTCAGCTGGTGTCATTGTAAGGGTCGGCCAGGACTATAGTCGTGGCCAGACACTAAAAGCATCAGTGTCCAGGCCTTCCCTCACAGAAAACTGCAATCCACTGTTCGGCATACCTGCATCTCCATATTCGGGTGCCCCTGGGCACTTCCTAAGGGTCGATGGCCCCTCTCCAAGGAGATTCCCGGTGAATGAGACACAGTACACGGTAACTTGAACAGTTTCTTTACTGATAACTTCACACAATGTATCCAGAGCTGGCACATCATAGGTTACACATACGTTTTTACTTGCTTCCTCAGCTTTCCCTACATTGCTGATGCTTCTATACGGCACATACCCGGACAATCTTAGACTGCTTCCCAGCTGGCATAATCTCTCCATGATGACAATTCCTTCTGCCTGTTTTGCCCCAGACTTGAAATCATCCACCACCTGGTTCAGCTGCCTCTGGTAAAGCATCCGACCCGTCTGTGCTGTTCCCTGTGAAGCTCCAGCATTTTTCTGTTCCTCACTCCATCTGACTCCTGCCCTAATAGCGTCCGCCCAGTCTACGAGTCGCCACATCTTCTCTTTCTGCTTTTGGTCCACTGAACTGATGCCCAGTAACTGTGGATAAACCGGGACTATAGCTGCTAAACGTTGCGTGGCTGCCAAGCCGTCCTGGGCCTATAGCCCATGTGGACACTGTGGGCACCCTGGCCCCATCTGAACTAACTTCCGTCTCACTTAACCTTAACTCCTGGCAACCCCTCCTACACTTAACTGTTATGATTGAGTCACCGTAGGAGGCAAAAACAGAAATACTAGCTAAGTCCTGAAAACCAGAGAAGTTGGCAACTATCAGATTGCAGACCCCTGAACCTATCAACACAACTAGCAGTAGCCGTGGGGGGTTCCTACGATGACCTAGACCCCTCGATCACAGCCGGAGAGATACATAGGCCTAAAGAAGGAAAAGGGAAATCTAACTGCCCCAGAGCAGACCCCAAAGCAATAGGCAGCCCCCACACATATAATGACGGTGAAGCAAGATGAAAACACTTACACAGACAGAAAGACAGGCTGAGCAAAGACGGGGCCCAAAAACTACCTAGATAGGAACGGATAGGAAGGCTGCTGTCTGCAATCTGCCCAAACCCTATCAGAGACAAAAGCCAACAAGCTGATATAAAAATGGCCCTGAAGCAACTAAGCTTCAAAAACTAAATCAGCGCTCAGGTACTTTCAGAAGACAGAGCTCAAGGAACACTGCACACTCCAGCAGGGAGTGGCAGAATCCAAAAAGCAAGAAAAACAAAAACAAATCTTAAATGCAAAAGGCAAAACAGAAAACTTAGCTTTAGGAGAGCAGGAATCAGACTGGTGTCCAAGAGTCCACAGAGAAATCACCTGCAGGGCAGAAAGGGCGTAGGCTGCCTTAAATCCAGTCAGTGACACTCAGCCAATCGTCTTCATTAGTCCCAGGTGTCTGATAATCAGGCTCACTACCTTCCTTCACTAGAATAGGGAGTTCACCAGGCCTCAGTGACGGAGGGGAAAATGAATTCACAACAGTACCCCCCCCTTGAGGAGGGGTCACCGAACCCTCAACAACGCTACCAGGGCGATCAGGGTGAGCCCGATGAAAGGCACGCACCAATCTTTTGGCATGAATATCAGAGGCAGAGACCCAGGAATTATCCTCCTGACCATAACCCTTCCACTTAACCAAATACTGGAGTCTCCGTCTAGCCAGACGGGAATCCAGAATTTTCTCTACCTCATATTCCAAGTTACCTTCAACCAATACAGGGTCCGGAGGTGCCACCTCAGGCACAACTGGCTCATTAAACCTCTTCAACAAGGACTTATGGAACACATTATGGATCTTAAATGTGACAGGAAGAGCCAAACGAAAAGAGACCGGATTAATAATCTCCAAAATCTTGTAAGGTCCAATAAATCTAGGCTTAAACTTAGGAGAAGCCACCTTCATAGCAATATTTTTTGATGATAACCACACTATATCACCAATCTTAAACTGGGGACCAATGGTCCTATGTCGATTGGAAAACCGCTGGGCCTTTTCCTGGGAGAGAGAGAACTTATCCACCACTTGGTCCCAGATCTGGTGCATTCTCTCCACCACAGTGTCAACACCTGGGCAGGCAGAAGGCTCCACCTGCCCTGAAGAAAATCGAGGGTGAAAACCAAAGTTACAAAAAAAAGGTGACATCAAAGTGGCAGAACTAGCTCTATTATTTAAAGCAAATTCGGCCAAGGGCAAAAATGAAACCCAATCATCCTGATCAGCGGAAATAAAACATCTCAAATACGACTCCAAGGTCTGATTTGTTCTCTCTGTCTGCCCATTGGTCTGAGGGTGAAAAGCAGAGGAGAAGGACAACTGAATTCCCAACTTGGAACAGAACGTCCTCCAAAATTTAGACACAAATTGAACTCCTCTGTCAGATACAATGTTCTCAGGAATCCCGTGCAAGCGAACCACCTGTTGCAAAAACAGAGGCACCAACTCAGAGGAAGATGGCAACTTAGGGAGTGGTACAAGATGAACCATCTTAGAGAACCTATCACAAATCACCCAAATAACAGTCATTCTTTGAGAGACCGGCATATCAGAGATTAAATCCATTGAAATATGGGTCCATGGCCTCCTGGGGACCGGCAAAGGCATCAACAACCCACTAGAGCGAGAACAAGATTTAGACCGGGAGCAAGTCCCACAGGACTGCACAAAATTCCTGACATCATGAGACAAGGTGGGCCACCAAAAAGAGCGACTCACCAGATCTCTAGTACCAAAAATACCTGGATGACCAGCCAATGCAGAGCTATGAACTTCAGACATCACTCTCTTCTTCCACTGGTCAGGAACATACAACTTTCCACTGGGGCAACGCTCAGGTTTGTCCTCCTGGAACTCTTGCAGAGCAAGTCTCAAATCGGGCGAGATGGCAGAAAGAACTACCCCTTCGCCTAAGATGGTGGCAGGCTTGGTCACCACAGGAGAATCAGCAAAGAAACTCCTAGAGAGGGCGTCTGCCTTGACATTCTTAGTTCCAGGAAGGAAAGAGACCACAAAATCAAAACGTGTAAAAAACAAGGCCCACCTAGCCTGTCTAGGGTTCAAGCGTTTAGCCGACTCTAGGTAAATCAAATTTTTGTGGTCAGTGAGGACCACAACTTGATGTTTGGCTCCCTCCAACCAATGTCTCCACTCCTCAAATGCCCATTTCATGGCCAACAGTTCCCGATTCCCCACATCATAGTTACGTTCAGATGAAGAGAACTTACGGGAAAAGAAAGCACAGGGATTCATTTTAGATGTTACCGGATCCTTTTGGGACAACAACGCTCCTGCACCAATCTCAGAAGCATCCACCTCTACCTGGAACGGGAGTGAGACATCAGGTTGCCGCAGAACCGGGGCGGAGGTAAATCTACGCTTCAGCTCCTGAAAGGAAGCAACCGCCTCCGGAGACCAATTCAACACATCCCCACCCTTCCTGGTCAGGTCAGTCAATGGTTTGGCAATACTAGAAAATTTTGCTATAAATTTCCGATAAAAATTAGCAAAACCCAAAAACTTCTGGAGGGCCTTCAAAGAAGTGGGCTGAACCCAATCATAAATGGCCTGTACCTTGGCCGGGTCCATTTCAATATTTGACGGAGACAAAATAAATCCCAAAAAAGAAATTCTCTGTACTCCAAAAAGGCATTTTGATCCTTTGACATACAGAGAATTCTCTCTCAAGATCCGGAACACAGTCCGAACATGTTCCACATGAGAATCCCAATCCTTGGAGAAGATCAAAATATCATCCAGATAGATAATCAAAAATTTATCGACAAAGTCTCGGAAAATATCGTTCATGAAGCACTGGAAGACAGAAGGGGCATTAGTGAGCCCAAAAGGCATCACCAGGTACTCAAAATGTCCCTCCGGAGTATTAAACGCCGTCTTCCATTCATCCCCCTGCTTAATGCGGATAAGATTATACGCCCCCCTGAGGTCAAGCTTAGTAAACCAGCAAGCACCTCTGACTCTAGAGAATAGATCCGAAATCAGGGGTGACGGATACTGATATTTAATAGTAATTTTATTGAGGGCACGATAATCAATACAAGGCCTTAAAGAACCATCCTTCTTGGCCACAAAAAAAAACCCGGCACCTAAGGGTGAAGAGGATGGTCTAATATGACCCTTCTCCAACGCCTCCTTAATATAGGACCGCATAGCCTCGTGCTCGGGTACAGATAAATTGAAGAGCCGACCCTTAGGAAATTTACACCCCGGGTTTAGTTCAATTGCACAGTCATAACTCCTATGAGGAGGCAAGGACGCAGACTCATTCTCACTAAATACATCATAGTAGTCCGCCAAATAGTCAGGAACCTCATGCGACTGAGGAGAGGTGGAAAAAACCGGAGCTTCACTAAAGGTACACCGGCAACCCCAACTCACCACAGACACAGACTTCCAATGCAAAACTGGATTATGAATCTGCAACCAGGGAAACCCCAGAACAACGGCATCATGCAGACCATGCAACACCAAAAATCTGCAGTTTTCTTGGTGGTCTGGGGCGACCCGCATGACCAACTGGGCCCAAAACTGAGGTTTATTTTTAGCCAGAGGGGTAGCATCGATCCCCCTCAAAGGGATAGGCGTCTGCAGAGGTGTCAACGGAAATCCACAACGTTTAGCAAAATCCAAGTCCATTAGGTTTAGCGCTGCTCCCGAATCCACAAAAGCCTTGGCGGAAAATGTGGACAGGGAACAGATCAGAGTAATCGCCAAAAGAAACTTAGGCTGAACCCCACCAACAGAAAACGTGTGTGCAAAGCGTTTCTCACGTTTAGGACAAACAGAAATAACATGTGAGGCATCTCCACAGAAAAAACACAGCTTATTACACCTTCTGAATTCCTGACGTTGCGCCTTAGACAAAACTCTATCACATTGCATAGGTTCAGACGTCTGTTCAACCGGTGGCAACACCTCTCGTGTAATCCTGCGTTCACGTAAACGCCTATCAACCTGAATGGCTAAAGACATAGAATCGTCCAGACCAGAGGGAACAGGAAATCCCACCATAGTTTCTTTTACGGCTTCTGACAAACCCTTCCGAAAGAGAGCAGCCAAGGAACTATCATTCCAGGTAGTAAGGACCGCCCACTTTCGGAACTTTTGACAGTACAACTCTGCAGATTCTAGACCCTGGTTCAATGCTAACAGGGTCTTTTCAGCCTGATCAATAGCATTAGGTTCATCGTACAGCAACCCCAAGGCTTGAAAAAATGCATTCACATTAGTCAGAATAGGGTCATCTGGTTTCAAAGAAAACGCCCAATCCTGGGGATCGCCGCGCAGCAAAGAGATGACAATTTTAACCTTCTGCGCGGGGCTCCCTGACGAGTTAGGCTTCAAAGCAAAAAATAATTTACAATTATTTTTGAAACTCAAAAATTTAGATCGATCCCCAAAAAATACATCAGGTGTGGGGATCTTTGGTTCAACAGCATGTGAACGAGCAAGATAGGCGGAAATTCCTCGCACTTCAGCAGCGAGCTGCTCCACACGATCAGACACTTGCTTTATCTCCATTGAGAGAAAAAAAAATTCCCCCTACGGCCTCAGAGATATAGAGGAAAGAATATACACTTTTTCTTTTTTTTTTTTTTTTTTAAAAACCACAATTCTTTCCTGCTATTGAGTACCCCAGGATCTGCGGTTGGGCGGGTGATTCTGTTATGATTGAGTCACCGTAGGAGGCAAAAACAGAAATGCTAGCTAAGTCCTGAAAACCAGAGAAGTTGGCAACTATCAGATTGCAGACCCCTGAACCTATCAACACAACTAGCAGTAGCCGTGGGGGGTTCCTACGATGACCTAGACCCCTCGATCACAGCTGGATACATAGGCCTAAAGAAGGAAAGGGGAAATCTAACTGCCCCAGAGCAGACCCCAAAGCAATAGGCAGCCACCCACATATAATGACGGTGAAGCAAGATGAAAACACTTACACAGACAGAAAGACAGGCTGAGCAAAGACGGGGCCCAAAAACTACCTAGATAGGAACGGATAGGAAGGCTGCTGTCTGCAATCTGCCCAAACCCTATCAGAGACAAAAGCCAACAAGCAGATATAAAAATGGCCCTGAAGCAACTAAGCTTCAAAAACTAAATCAGCGCTCAGGTACTTTCAGAAGACAGAGCTCAAGGAACACTGCACACTCCAGCAGGGAGTGGCAGAATCCAAAAAGCAAGAAAAACAAAAACAAATCTTAAATGCAAAAGGCAAAACAGAAAACTTAGCTTTAGGAGAGCAGGAATCAGACTGGTGTCCAAGAGTCCACAGAGAAATCACCCGCAGGGCAGAAAGGGCGTAGGCTGCCTTAAATCCAGTCAGTGACTCCACTCAGCCAATTGTCTTCATTAGTCCCAGGTGTCTGATAATCAGGCTCACTACCTTCCTTCACTAGAATAGGGAGTTCACCAGGCCTCAGTGACGGAGGGGAAAATGAATTCACAACACTTAACCCTATACTAATAAAAACTCTATATACTAGAGTGCTCCCCTGTTGTGAATTCTCTTGATCTGACTTCTGAGTAGGGGCTCCCTCTGGTGGTTACTGCGGGTAGTGGAGCTGGCTGGGTTGACAGAAGTCTGCCACCTGACGACAATGATTGGAAGTCAGGGGTTACTGACTGGGAGGATATAAGTGAGCAGGCTTCCCTCAGTTGCTGCTGGTGATTGGTTTCTTCCTGTGCATTTTGAGGTCTGCTGTCTCCTGCCTGATCCTGCATTTTTCAGTTAAGTTGTTCATTTGCTAATCCTTTGCCTCTGATCTGGTTTTGCCTCTTTCTGCTTTGCTGTGAGGGCTCAGCGTGCTCCCTGCTGGGGCAGTGCTGGACCCCGCTCCAAATGTTACAGCTTGTGTCAGTTTTTCAGTCCCGATAATTAGTCTCTTTTGCTTTGCTGCCAGTTCACACCAGAATGCTGATATAGTGGGGGAGAGGTCGTGAGACCTCATTGTTTTTTGTACATCAGATGTGTTGGATTTTTTAGGGTTTTTGCGTGATTGCAGACAGTGTCTTTCCTTTCGTATCCCATCTAGACAGTTTGGGCCCCATCATTTGCTCAGTCTATTTTCTGCCTGTGTTTGTGCATCCTCTTGTCTCACCGACAATAAATGTTTGGGGGCTATTTCTTTGGGGTTGTACTCCGGGGCAGTTTAGATTTCACCTTTCTTGCTTTAAGCTTAGTTAGTTCTCCGACTGTGCCGAGGAGTCTAGGGCATCGTAGGTACGCCCCACGGCTACTGCTAGTTGTGTTGTTAGGATTAGGGGTCTGCAATCCGCTAAGTTACCAACCTTTCTGGTTTCCTGGTGGCCTAGCCTTTTCCTGCCATCCTCCTCCGTGACCTATTCATAACACTCCCCCCTCTAATGTCCAAAAGGGTGTACTACGCTTTCCCTATCTATAACATAGCATATTACAATGTAACACAACATATTTACAGCACATGGTAACACATTTCACAGTGTGGCAATACCATTAATTCTGAGTGGTAATACATGACAGCATGTAGCAGTACCACCAGTTATTAAAGAAAAACACTAAGAATATTAGAGGAGAAAGAGCAAGGCAATAATATAATTCCACCCATCATTACTTTCCAAGACTTTTTACACCTGTCTTGCTTCATGTGTTCACTACTTTTCCCCTGTGTCATTTCTTATTATTACACATAACCTAATTTAGGGACAATTGGACATCTGTGGTTTGATTTCTTTGGGTGTGTGAATTTGATGAGTTATTACTGACATCTGGTGATAATGTCATGTCAATATCACCTTTAGAAATAGATTTACTTAGAAAATTGGTGATGTGTTCAATACTTATTTCACCTGCTGTATACACCAGGATGGAGAACATGGATCCCAGGATGGGGAACATATATGCCAGGATGAGCCCAGGATAGAGACATATATACCTTCAAGAGCCTCAGGAAGAGGGACATTACAACATAAAAAAAGGGAGCAAACATGTCTGTATAGGATTTAGAAAGATACAATGACCCATTCAGCTGACTAACAGGCAGGGGAGGAACCAGGTACAAATTTTGCGCTGGGGCCCATCGGACTCTTGTTATGAAACAGGTGGCTGCCAATATAATCTGTGGTCTGGTGGCCCAAAGCTGCTGCTAAGGAAACAAACTAAAAAGGTCACATATCCCTCTGCCCCCCAGCCTGCCTTTGCCTTATACACATTAGGCTGTTGGCCGAACCCATTGATATCAGCGAGTTTGGCCAACATTAATCTAATGTGCATTTGGGACTGTAGCGGAGCTCTAACGCTGATTATCAAAAAATATGAAAGTCTTGGACCGACTTGAAGAAAGCAAATAACTTAAATCAACCTGGAATTGGAATGAACTAAGAATCCCACATTAACCACCTCGTCTCAATATACAATAACCCGCCCCCTCCATTTCTTTAGGTTTAATATAGACAATACCTAATCAGTACATCATTGATGTTCTATAGACAACTTTGGAATTTTGCTGAACTCTTAATTACTTAATTATCTTAATAACACGTGGATCAATAATCCATTGTGTCTCCATTACTACAAACATCATCATCTGCTGTTTAGAAAAAAACCCAATAAAAGAAAATAAGAAAATGGATAAAAGAATGTAGAAGTTACAGGAACTTGAACTTCTGCCAGCCTCTTCTTGTATAGACCAAAGGCACTGGTATAGTCTTAGGGTACCGTTACACCTAGCGACTCACCAGCGATCCCGACCAGCGATATGACGCGGTCAGGATCGCTGGTGCATCGCTAGGTGGTCGCTAGTGAGCTGTCACACAGGCAGATGTCACCAGCGACATCGCTGGGGACGGGGGTCGTTACTTACCTGTCAGACGCGGCGATCCTGCGTTCTCCCGCCCGGCTCCACGCGTCGCTCGTCGGCGCCACAGGAAGCCCAGCAGGAAGTGACCGACGAGGAACGGTCCAGGAGCTTCTCGCGCGATCAGCGATAACCAGCGGGGGAGCCGGTCGGAGGTAAGTATCACATGCAGCGATATCGCTAGCAATATCGCTGCTGTCACAAAATCGGTGCCTTTACAGCGTTATTGCTAGCAATATCGCAGTGTGTAACGGGGGCTTTAGGACTTGTGCACACATTGCAGATTTGCCATGCAGATTTGCTAGCAAAACCTGGAGCAATCCTGAAGCCAGGAAAGTGAATGAGAAACCAGAAGTGTCATGCACATGTTGCTTATTTGTGACTTGCAGATTTGGTGCAGAAAATAATCTGCAGCATGTCAATTCTGTGCATTTTTGCCCTGCGTTTTTTCCCCATTGACTTCACTCAAAAACTTATCAAAAACCGAGCATTTTTGCAGCTGCATTTTTCTTGCCAAGTGATGATGCAGAAATTTCTGCATCCATTTACTCAATGTGTGCACATAGCCTTATACTTTGGATACAATCCCAAGTAATTCAGGATTATATTTGTTTTCTCTTTAGTATTCATTTTAAATTTCATTTTTCTAAAACCACAAAACATAGGAAAGGACATATTTCAAAAGGAAGAGCAAAACTTTTTGAAGAGATCGTCAAAAAGATAAAAATAGGAAAAAAAAAAGTGGGCAGATTAATTTGCAGAATCCATATCACATTATAATATGTCATTCTGGAATTGCAGTGCCAGAGAGTTTGTGGTTTATTAAAAGTTTATTAGGGAATTTCTAGGTAAATGTACCATAAAAAGTCTGTACCGGTAATTATATTCTAATTATTAAAATTATAAAATGTAATATAATATACACTACACAATTAAGATTACTACCGTATTAGTTGTCATGTAACGCTATAGGAATAAAGTTACAGATCATTTTGACACTTGGGGGAAGCAGGGAAGAACCTCTTGATGGATGCAACAGTTTGTCGTTGACATGTTACTTTCTTTTATCGTCACTTAGACAAACAAAACCAAGAACACAAGCGCAGCACCCAATTTAACATACTGTGCCTCTAAAGCATTCCTTCCCTTTGATGTTAGTAATGATCTTAGACAAGCCATGTTCTCGCTGAATCAAAGCTTCAGGGTTGTGTTTATAGACTGTAAAATTTCAGCCTTTTATCTTCAATGTTACCTACTCAGCCCGCTCAATGAATGACACCAGGTAGATCTGAGAACGCTGGTCAAATATGGTATACAAGTTTATTTAATCTGATGGGGATACTAAATGAGCTGCATTTTATTATTATTATATAGCGCCATTAATTCCATGGTGCTGTACATGAGGAGGGGTTACATACAAAGTTATAGATATTGTTACCAGTAAACAAATTTACAATGACAGACTGGTGCAGAGGGGAGAGGACCCTGTCCTTGCGGACTTACATTCTACAGGATAGTGGGAAGAGACAGAAGGTCGGGGGTGCAGCAGCTCTGGTGGTTTTGAGACGGCAGCTCGGGCGGTGGTGAGGCGTAGGAATGGTTATTGCAGGCTGTAAGCTTTCCTGAAAAGATGGGTTTTCAGGTTCCGTTTGAAGGATCCAAAGGTGGTGGCTAATCGGACGTGTTAAGGCATGGAGTTCCAGAGGATAGGGGATATTAGGGAGAAATCTTGGAGGCGGTTGTGTGAGGATCGAATAAGTGTGGAGGAGAGTAGGAGGTCTTGGGAGGATCGAAGATTACGTGAGGGAAGATATTGGGAGATTAGTTCAGAGATATAGGGAGGGAATAGGTTGTGGATGGCTTTGTTGGTCAGTGTTAGCAGTTTAAACTTAATTCGTTGGTGAATTGGGAGCCAATGGAGGGATTTGCAGAGGGGAGAGACAGGGGAGTAGCAAGGAGAGAGGTGGATTAGTCGGGCAGCAGAGTTGAGGACAGACTGGAGTGGTGCAAGAGAGTTAGCAGGGAGGCCACAGAGGAGAGTGTTACAGTAGTCAAGGCGGGAGATGATGAGGGTATGTACAAGAGTTTTAGTAGATTGAGGGCTGTGGAAGGGACGAATTCTGGAAATATTTTTGAGTTGGAGGCGACAGGAGGTGGCAAGAGTTTGGACGTGTGGTTTGAAGGACAGGGCAGAGTCGAGAGTTACTCCGAGGCAGCGGATTTCAGGTGCGGGAGCGAGCATGATGCCATTTACAAGTAGGGCTACCAAAATATACCCGTATGGAATAAGAGACGTTAAATAGCCCAATCTGTGGCGTCTGGACTTATCCTAGTCCTGGGTACCCTAGATCCAAGCCATCAGACGATCAATGGTGTTTGCAGCAAGCCACATGCCCAATGAGCTGAGGTTTATGACATGTCTTATTATTCAAGGGTCCAGGTCCCAGTAGAAGCGTTGTGCTAAACGTGAAATGGCCATGGTACATTTTTTGCCACTCTCCTTGCACGCCGCCTTTATGTCCCAAACATTGCAGTAAAGGACTGATTTTAAGTAAATGGTGAATGTCACATTTCTTTTTCTCTGACATGTTTGCATATCAGTTTTTTGCGGAGCACCACAATATTCCCAGTGAATAGACCGTAAATGTTCACAGCAGGGTGAATAATTTATTTATTACACAGTGCTATGGTGGTGAAGACTGTTTTTATTTGAGGGGTCATACTAAGTCTATACACCTCTTTTAAAATGTTGGGGTTTTTTTTATGCGACAAAAAAAAAAAAATCATACCAGGAAGAATCATTTCAGAACTTTTTATACTTTAATGTCACCCACAATCTGTACAATTCAATTGCAAAATAAACTGAAATCTTATTGGGTGGAAAAAGAAAAATACAGAGCTAAAATAATGTGGTTGCATAAATAAAAAAAAAAAAAAAGTATTAAGTACATTAAGTACCCTTTGGATTCATAACAGCATTGAATCTTTTTGGGTAGAAGTCTATCGGAAACACACATATACAGTTAGCAAGCTTTGCCCTCTCTTCCTTACAGAAGTATTTCACATCTGTCAAATTGTCAGTGCATCTCCTGTGTACAGTGACAGGTAACCTTATAGATTTTCAATTAGATTTAGGTCTGGACTCTGCCCGGGTCATTCCAAAACTTCAATATTCTTATAGTGAAGCCATTGTTTTGCTGAATTGGAGGTTTCCTTAGCGTCGTTGCTGTGCTGAAAAATGAAATTCATCTTTAATTTTTTAGCAGAGGCCTGAAGGTTTTGCAGCAAAATTCTTATTTGGAACTATTCATAATTCACTTCATCTTGACTAAAACCCCAGTTCCAGCTGCAAAAAAACAACCACAAACATAATGGTGCCTCCGCCATGCTTCACTGTGAGTATGAAGTTCCTTGTTGATGGACAGTGTTGACTTTGTGTCAAACATACCTTTTGGAATTATGGCCAAAAAGTTCAACCTTGGTCTCTTCAGACTTTAACATGCTTGACCATATGCAAAATTAATGGAGGATTTTTTTTTTTTTTCAAAGCTCAGCTCGGATTTTTTTCTTTGTAAGGCAGGTGTCACACTTGCGAGTATGATGTGAGAAACTCACACGAGTCTCACGCAACAATACCCGGCACTGAAGCCAGCACTCGGGACCGGAATGTACGGCTGCATGTATTTCTATGCAGCCGCACACTCCGGTCCTGAGTGCCAGCGGCAGTGCCGGGTATTGATGCAAGAGACTTGTGCATGTTTCTTGCATCACACTTGCAAAGTGTGACCCCAGCCTAAGAAAACGCTTCTGCCTTGCCATCCTACCTCACAGGTCAAACATATGAATAATACAGTAGATTGCAGCCACATGTAGTACACAACCAGTACTTGCCAGAAATTTCTGCAGCTCCCTTAATGTCGCTTGAGGCCTTTTGGCAGCCTCACAGACCAAATTTTCTTCTTGTCTTCAATTTTTGAGAGATGTTCAGTTCTAGGTAATGTCACTATTATGCCAAATTTAAGCCACTTCTTGCTGACTTGTCTTCATAATGTTCCATGGTATATCCAATGCCTTGAACATTTTTTTCTTTTGTTTTTTTATACCCTTCTCCTAACTGATCGCTTTTAACAATGAGACCTCTTTGCGGTTTTGTAAGCTGTTTAAAAGGACCATGGCTTTTGAAGTAAAATGCAAATAACAATGTCAGCAAAATCCTATTTAAATAGCTAAACTTTATACGAAGTTAATCAGAATCACTGCAAACGATGACAGCTGTGTACCAACTACTGTTTAGCATTAGTTTGTATGTGATTTTCTAATTCTTAATACAACCACATCCTCAATTATAAGATTCCACTTTATTTTATAGCTTTGTTATTTTCCCCCTCAAAATGATCTCAGTTTTCTTCTTTTGTCAATTAATTTGTAGATTATTGATGACATTAAAAAGATGGAAAAAATTCTGAAATTATTCTTCTCAGGATGATTTTTTTAATTTTTTTTTTTACTTAGTCTATATTTTACAGTCCAGCCAGCATGCCCAATACTTCTTTCCCTGGATTCCACACAAACTAGATAGTTCAACTAATGTGTACAGGCACACCTAGCAATTTACTAGGATTAAAGGACCATTTTTTTTACTGGGAAAAAGTTTATAACTGCAGGCTCAGACCTCTTTAGGAATACATGAAAATATCAAGAATAACTCATGTATGGTACATGTGACAGGTAGCACAGAAAATAAGAAGATCAGTATAGATCTATAGTGCAAAGCTTAAAGATAATACTGTAATTAGCAATATAAGCTTCTAATAGGCTCTAACCTCAGTATCCGGAAACTTGTCCGGCTCATGACATGGGTTCCATGGTCGCAAGTTTGGAGGAGGAAGGTAATCCAAGAACGGATAGATGGATGATCTGCTGTAGTTAAAGCCATGGATTCCATCTTCGGGAAAGACAATAATTTCAACACCCTGGTATGAAAAAAAACCAAAAAAAAATTGTCATGAAATGCATTCCATTCAACACTTAACTAAAAATGTTGGAGCTGAGGGTGTGACCTATTGTGCACGTGGTGAAGACGTGTCTCCGGAGAGCTCCCTCTGCACTCATCCTGTTGCGCGATTTTGGGGAGAAAAGACTTCTTTTAAGGCCGGGATCACACATGCGAGAAACTCTGACGAGTCACGCATGTTAATACCTGGCACTGCCGCCGGCACTCAGGAGCGGAGGGTGCGGCTGCATGTATTGTACTTCTCCCAGCATCTGCGCACTGCAGGACTCTGCTCTGCACTCAACAGGGCAGAGCAGTGCGCCTGCGCAGGAGCCACAACAGGAAGGAAAGAAGAGGACGTCATCGTATGAAGATGAGAGGCGCCGAACCTGACCGCGACGCCCATCGGATTGGACCCCCAGTGAGTATAATCTAACTATTTTTTTCTTATCCTTCAGGTTACATCGGGGGGGCTTATCTACAGCATTACAGAATGCTGTACATAAGCCCCTGATGTCGGGGCCGGCAGCTTATATTCGAAAAAAGGGGTGACAGATTCCCTTTAATAAGATGAGAATACCCCTTAAGTACCTTTGGCCTCTGATTCTAATAGCACCAAGTCTGACTTGGTTTGGCTTCTCCACATTAATGTAGAATCGATAGTGTCGCGCTTCCTATCTGGGGTCTACGGTGAGTTTATTCCTTATTTTTAGATGTGAATTGCAAATATAAGAAAATGTAATGTTTTTGTACATTTTAGGTACTATGGATAAAACATATTGCATGCTACTTAGGGTTGAGAAAAAAAAGAAAATGCTAAAAATATATTATCTGGATCAGGTTGGTCTTTATTGCTTTGCTTCAGTGGATGACAAACATTTAACATTTTCGTTGGACTCATTACACTATGTTTACAGGAACGATCCAAGAAAATCCTGTTGTAAATATAAAATGTTGGCATTAGGAGCTAAGTGGGGACACAGGGTTTTAAATCTTACTTCTATTGTTAATAAAGTCATTTTAAATAAAAGTGAACTGCAAAATACCCAACAACAGTGACTAATGCTCAAACAGACAGGCCATTGTACAGCCTGATGAGGTTATAACCGGTCACTTACCCTTTTAGCAGCTGCAACAACCTGCTGCTCATAAATATCTAGGTTTTTGGACATAAACTCCAAGGCAGACGTTCGATTGGACGGATCTGTGGAGTTGTGGTTCAGTATAGCATGGTGCTCATACACAGCGGCGGTGTAGTAATCTATTGCACAAGCAACTCGCAGCATATAACAGCAGTAGAACACATGCATTACCGCTTTGATGCCCATCTCTCTTGCAAAACAAATCGATGCCTAGAAAAGTAAATTTAAATAAAATTTATTAATAAAAGCAGCAACAAGACATGGCATTATTATTATTATTTTTTTTTGCCTAAGGTAAATTAACAGGATATGAACATCACTAATGAACCTTGCCCCTATATAGGTTTCCACGGGCAAGTGAGAGAAAGTTGGGTGTGGATCAGGCTCTGCCCCTGTATAAGTTGAGGCCTGTTGGCACATAGTAAGGTGAAATACTAGAGTCAAGGACCATCTTCATTGGCTACACTTTGTCACAGTGGGATAGCTTTTATGCTTTTTTTGATCAAAAGTATCAACTACGTACTCCATGTTATTTACATGTACTATTACTATTTACTTACCTACTGCAGGGTGTTTGCTCCTTTTTATTCTATATATTACTTAATTTACCTTTGAGAAGTAAAGATCATAATAATTAGCACATTAAGCCCACTAATTAAAAAGCACTATGCCTGGAATTAGTTATCGAAATTATAAAACAAATATAGAATACTCAGGGAAGCAGTTGGAATATAAAAACTAAAAATGTCCTCTTTTGACCTGGTGATATATTCCTCATTAATATATCATAGCTTTGGATTTGCTTGCCAACTGTATGTATCAATACATGTGGGATAGATCAATAAGTGCCGTCTCATTTCTTAGGTACAACTGCCTTGATTTTCTATGTTTAATTACCATTGTGTGTTATTTGGATGTACACTTGCTATATTTTAGGCTAGATTGTTCCATACGATTTTGGGGATTCTATATGGCCGGGTATAAAACTGATTTCCGGGGGAGTCTTTTAGCTCTATTTTGGGCTAAACAGGGTGTTTACTGTCATTTTTTTTACTTTTAAATGTTTTTAATGGGTTATGTCTGTTATGTATCCAATAAACTTGCATTTGTCTATTCAGGTGATCCTTGTTTAAGTCTGTAGCTTTTCTTCTTATTAGTGACAAGCAGCTGCTGGTGTCACTGCAGCTCCTGCTGCGCCGTCTTCGTGGACCCGCCGATCCACTGGAAGCCGCTTGTCCCCTTCTTAACCCCGCCGAGTTACCGGAAGCCGCTTGTCACCTTCGTAACCCCGCCGAGTTACAGCAAGCCGCTTTGCAAAAAACCCTTTGTGACCCCTCTGAGCCACAGCAATCACCTCCAGGTTTTGCAGAGGAAAAACAAAAAAACAAACAAAAAAAACCCAAAAAAAACCCCACATGCACAGTCTCTCACTGACCCTGGTTAGCATACCACAGACTTTCCAGACTGTCTGCTCTCCTGGCTCAGAGCCACCAGTATGGCAACATGTGACTCCCGGAACCGCTGACCGCAGTCTGTCACCAATTGTAGCCTTCCACCATGTGAGTGGATGGGGATTAACCACTTTGCAGGTCTTGGAGGTAGACACTGGCACATTCAGAGTTAAAACGAGTCCTTTTAGTTTATTTGCTCCATAAACCTCACAGTAACAAAACACTGTTTCCAGCCTTCACAGCAGCCAAAAGCAACATAAACAGTCCTTAGCTGGGCTGTGTTCCCCCAGGCCCTGTTCACACACAGGCCAGGGCAATGTCAATAGCAGAGCTCTATCTGCGGCCAAACACAGGAATAGCCTTTATTTAGCTCAGGCGAAAGCAAGCATAAAAATGTCCATTACTTCAGGCTTAGTCCTGGAGCCTCAGCAAAACACAGGAGGCTTATCCCTCCTCATATACAGCCAGCATACATAGGCCTCACCGGGTCAGCAGCCTCAGCACGTGGTCTTCAGGAAGGTAGCCCACCTTCCTCCACCTAGGCCTGCCGGGACCTTCCACATGGCCCAATCAGATCCAAGCGCTCTCTCTCATGTGACCTACTCTGGTTACCTTATATGGTCCGTAGCCACGCCCACCGGGTCACATGGCTATGACCTCATCACAGGTCCTACAAGCATTCATACACTCTATTAAGGCGTTCTAGACACCGCCCCTAGGTGGGTTTGTAGGTAGCTCTCGCTGACACAGTGTAACAACAGCTCAGCAGTGCCTCTGCTGATCAATACACATATTCAAGCTTCCATCCCAAGGCCACCTACCTTGGGATACATAACGGTCATTCAGCATCCTATACCCATTACCACAATGGATATGCCTGTAGGCCCGTCCTGGGACACCCACAGCGCCCCCTAGTGGACATAGTGTTCACTGCACCACAATACACACACATACACTCACTGGCCACTTTATTAGGTACACCTGTCCAACTGTGTGTTAAGACTTAATTTCTAATCAGCCAATCACATGGCGGCAACTCAGTGCATTTAGGCATGTAGACATGGTCAAGACAATCTCCTGCAGTTCAAACCGAGCATCAGTATGGGGAAGAAAGGTGATTTGAGTGCCTTTGAACGTGGCATGATTGTTGGTGCCAGAAGGGCTGGTCTGAGTATTTCAGAAACTGCTGATCTACTGGGATTTTCACGCACAACCATCTCTAGGGTTTACAGAGAATGGTCCGAAAAAGAAAAAAATCCAGTGAGCGGCAGTTCTGTGGCCGGAAATGCCTTGTTGATGCCAGAGGTCAGAGGAGAATGGGCAGACTGGTTCGAGCTGATAGAAAGGCAACAGTGACTCAAATTGCCACCCGTTACAACCAAGGTAGGCAGAAGAGCATCTCTGAACGCACAGTGCGTCGAACTTTGAGGCAGATGGGCTACAGCAGCAGAAGACCACACTGGGTACCACTCCTCTCAGCTAAGAACAGGAAACTGAGGCTACAATTTGCACAAGCTCATCGAAATTGGACAGTAGAAGATTGGAAAAACGTTGCCTGGTCTGATGAGTCTCGATTTCTGCTGCGACATTCGGATGGTAGGGTCAGAATTTGGCGTAAACAACATGAAAGCATGGATCCATCCTGCCTTGTATCAACGGTTCAGGCTGGTGGTGGTGGTGTCATGGTGTGGGGAATTTGTTCTTGGCACTCTTTGGGCCCCTTGGTACCAATTGAGCATCGTTGCAACGCCACAGCCTACCTGAGTATTGTTGCTGACCATGTCCATCCCTTTATGACCACAATGTACCCAACATCTGATGGCTACTTTCAGCAGGATAATGCGCCATGTCATAAAGCTCGAATCATCTCAGATTGGTTTCTTGAACATGACAATGAGTTCACTGTACTCAAATGGCCTCCTCAGTCACCAGATCTCAATCCAATAGAGCATCTTTGGGATGTGGTGGAACGGGAGATTCGCATCAGGGATGTGCAGCCGACAAATCTGCGCCAACTGTGTGATGCCATCATGTCAATATGGTCCAAAATCTCTGAGGAATGCTTCCAGCACCTTGTTGAATCTCTGCCACGAAGAATTGAGGCAGTTCTGAAGGCAAAAGGGGGTCCAACCCCTTACTAGCATGGTGTACCTAATAAAGTGGCCAGTGAGTGTACAGTGTATATACACACACATATACATACACTCTACATCACAAAAGTGAGTACATCCCTCACATTTTTTTAAATATTTAATTATATCTTTTAATGGGACAGCACTGAAGATATGACACTTTCATACAATGTAAAGTAGTCAGTACACAGCTTGTATAACAGTGTAAATTTGGTGTGTCCTTTAAATAACTCACAGAGCTATTACATGTGTGAACCACTGGCAACAAAAGTGAGTACACCCCAAAGTGTCAATATTTTGTGTGGCCAACATTATTTTCAAGCACTGCCTTAACTTTCTTGCTCATGGAGTTTGCTAGAGTTTCATAGGTTGCCACTGTAATCATCTTTCGCTCCTCCATGATGACATCATAGAGCTGGTGGATGTTAGAGACCTTGCGCTCCTCCACCTTCCATTTGATGACGTCCCATAGATGCCCAATAAAGTTTAGGTCTGGAGACATGCTTGGTTAGTCCAGCACCTTTACCCTTAGTTTCTTTTGCAAAGCAGTGGTGGTCTTGGAGGGGTGTTTGGAGTCGTTATGTTGCAATACTGTCCTCTGTCCCAGTTTATGAAGGGGGGGGGATCATGCTCAGCTTCAGAATGTCATAGTATATGTTGGCATACATGGTTCCCTCAATGAACTGTAGCTCCCCACAACTGTCAGCACTCATGCAGCCCCAAACCATGGCACTCCCACCATCATGCTTGACTGTAGGCAAGACACACTTTTCTTTGTACTCCTCACATGGCTGCTGCCATACACACTTGACACCATCTAACTAAATAATTTATCTTGGTCTCATCAGACCATGGGACATGTTTCCAATAATCCATGTCATAGTCTGCTTGTCTTCAGCAAAGAGTTTGCAGGCTTACTTGTGCATCATCTTTAGAAGAGTCTTCCTTCTGAGATAACAGCCATTCAGGCCAAGTTGATGCAGTGTGCAGTATATGGTCTGAGAACTGACAGGCTGACCACCACCCATACCTCTTTAACCTCTGCAGTAATGCTGGCATCACTCACAGGTCAATTTTGAAATGACACCTCTGGCTATGATGCCGAGCACGTGTACTCAACTTCTTTGGTCAACCACGGTGAAGCCAGTTCTGAGTGGAACCTGACTTGTTAAACCGCTGAATGGTCTAGGCCACCATGCTGCAAATCAGTTTCAGGGTGTTGGCAATCTTCTTATAGCCTAGGCCATCTTTGTGTAGAGTAACAATTCTTTTTTTTTTCCAGATCCTTAGAGACGTCTTTGCCATGAGGCGCCATGTTGAACTTCCAGTGACGAGTGTGAGAGCGATAACATCAAACTTACCACACCTGCTACCCAGTTACACCTGAGACCTTGTAACACTAATGAATCACATGACACCAAGGAGGTAAAATAGCTAATTGGGCTCAATTTCACCATTTTCACTTAGGGGTGTACGCACTTTATGTTGCAAGCGATTTAGACATTAATGGTCTTGTTATACAAAGTGTGCACCGACTACTTTACATTGTATCAAAGTGTCGTATCTTCAGTGTTGTCTCATGAAAAGATATAAAATATTTACAAATATGAGGGTTGTACTCAATTGTGATACACTGTATAGATCTATATACATATAAATTTATGAAATCACATACAAACACACATATTAAATATAGAAAGATAAAGGGAAAAATTGCTACATTGATTCTAGGGAAAAAGATCTGCCACCCAGAATGCCTGGAACATTGAGACCGTGTGTTCCTCCGTACTGCCTCCTGCACCCACGCCTACCATTTTACCTGCATTGACATATGTTACAACTAGCTTATCTCTTATCTCTATTTTTCTTTAACTAATGCAAAAGTTAGCTTGGAATTGCTAGTTTCGTAGAAATGGGTCTAATTTTCTTTGACCTCAAGAAACATTTTTTTGTTCGCGGAACAAACTAAATAGGTAATTTTATGTAATTGCTACCATTAAAATTATTTTATTACTTCGCTCAGAAGTAAACTAAACAGTTGTAAAATGTCACCATGGTCTAAAGAAGTACTGTACAATTTCCATTATACAAGTCAACGCGTCCACTTTTGTGAATGTACCACAGTGTAATTTATCCATTATTACAACTCTTCTTACTTTGTTGACTACAGGACGCTTCCAATCTCCGTCTTTATCTTACGTGACAGCTAAAGACTTACAAAAGACACCTTTTTCTTGCAAACTTTGTCATAATTATATAGAAAAGTCAAACTGTCAATATAAAAAAGAACCATGTTAGACCTTTGCGCTAGAATACAAGTACTGTGTGTGCCAGTAATTCTTTATCGGTGCTCATATTTTTATGTAAATGATCATTGTAATTTCACACTTGATCTCAATTGATAGATAATGCGATAAAGGGATTTGCCGGTTATCTATTTATTTAAAAATTATTCTGTTTTATCCCTGAAAAAAAATAACACTGTAAAGTGTAGGCCACTAAGTGTCTCCCTACTGTCTACCTTTGACACAGTGGACCATTCCCTATTACTACAGACCCTCTCTTCTCTTGGTATCACAGACTTGGCCCTATCTTGGATTGCGTCATACCTAGCAGACCGGACATTCAACGTCTCCCATTCGCACACCACCTCCTCACCGCGCCCCCTATCCGTCGGAGTCCCGCAAGGATCAGTCCTAGGGCCCCTGCTCTTCTCCGTTTACACCTTTGGCCTCGGACAGCTCATAGAATCTCATGGCTTTCAGTATCATCTCTATGCTGATGACACACAGATCTACATCTCTGGACCAGATATCACCTCCCTACTAAGCAGAATCCCTCAATGTCTGTCTGCTATTTCATCCTTCTCCGCTAGATTTCTAAAACTTAATATGGACAAAACAGAATTAATCATCTTTCGCCCATCTCACCTGACCCCCCCCCCAACAGACCTATCCATTAAAGTAAACGGCTGCCCACTCTCTCCAGTCCCACAAGCTCGCTGCCTCGGGGTTATCCTTGACACTGATCTCTCCTTCAAACCACATATCCAAGCCCTTTCCACTTCCTGCCGACTTCAACTCAAAAATATTTCACGGATCCGTACATTCCTCAACCAAGAATCTGCAAAAACCCTAGTCCATGCCCTCATCATCTCCCGCCTTGACTACTGCAACCTCCTGCTTTGTGGCCTCCCCTCTAACACTCTCGCACCCCTCCAATCTATTCTTAACTCTGCTGCTTGTCTAATCCACCTGTCCCCCCGCTATTCCCCGGCCTCTCCCCTCTGTCAATCCCTGCACTGGCTCCCCATTACCCAAAGACTCCAGTTCAAAACCCTAACCATGACATACAAAGCCATCCACAACCTGAGTCCTCCGTACATCTGTGACCTAGTCTCCCGGTACTTACCTGCACGAAACCTCCGATCCTCACAAGATCTCCTTCTGTACACCCCTCTTATCTCCTCTTCCCACAATCGCATACAAGATTTCTCCCGCGCATCCCCTCTACGCTGGAACTCTCTACCACAACATATCAGACTCGCCTACCATGGAAACCTTCAAAAAGAACTTGAAGACCTACCTCTTCCGACAAGCCTACAACTTGCAGTAACCACCGATCCACCAAACCGCTGCATGACCAGCTCTACACTCGCCTACTGTATCCTCACCCATCCCGTTGTAGATTGTGAGCCCTTGCGGGCAGGGTCCTCTCTCATCCTGTACCAGTCGTGACTTGTATTGTTTAAGATTACTGTACTTGTATGTATTATGTATACCCCTCCTCACATGTAAAGCGCCATGGAATAAATGGCGCTATAATAATAAATAATAACTGACTTTTCACTGCCTGTTGTCAAGTCATCATCTCTAACAGCAGAGACAATGAGACAGATTACAGAAAATGGGGATAAGTCTTTGCCTCAGGCACTAAATGTAGTTTCAACACATTGTCGGAAAAAGACCATGCTTGCGTATAGAAACAGGATTTGTGGGAAAGGACTGCTAAAATAAAAGAAATACAGGGTGGGCCATTTATATGGATACACCTAAATAAAATGGGAATGGTTGGTGATATCAACTTCCTGTTTGTGGCACATTAGCACAGTGGGGAAAAAAAAAGTATTTAGTCAGCCACCAATTGTGCAAGTTCTCCCACTTAAAAAGATGAGAGAGGCCTGTAATGGACATCATAGGTAGACCACAACAATGAGAGTCAAAATGAGAAAACAATTCCAGAAAATCACCTTATCTGATTTGGCAAATTTATTTTCAAATTATGGTGGAAAATAAGTATTTGGTCATTAACCCCTTCCTTACATTGGATGTAGTATTCCACCCATGTGACCTGGGACTTAATTCCCATGGACGGAATAGTACGTCATTACGTGATCAGCTGCACTCACGGGGGAAGCACCGCTGATCGCGGCCGGGTGTCAGCTGATTATCACAGCTGACACTCGGCACTATGTGCCAGGGGCGGTCACGGACCGACCAAAGCACATTAACCCCTGGCACACTGCGATCAAACATGATTGCAGTGTACCGGGGGCACGGGGAAAAAAAATTGCACAGGGAGGGGGCTCCCTGCGTGCTTCCCTGAGCCCCTCGGAACATCGTGATGTGATTGCGCTGTTCCAAGGGCCTTCTTTCTGCAGGCCGCCAGATCCAATATGGCCACGGGAGCCTTCGAGGTCCTGCAGGGAGCTTCCTGCAGTGCCTGTCAGATTGCTGATCTGACACAATGCACTGCAAAGTGTCAGATCAGTGATCTGACAATATATAGTTATGTCTCACACTGGGACAATATAACAAAGTTGTTAAAAAAAAGTAAAAATAATTTAAAAAATCCTAAATAAAAAACAACACATTTAGTACCGCCGCATCCGTACCGGCCCACCCTATAAAACTGTCCCACTAGTTAACCCCTTTAGTAAACCCCCAAAAGGAAAAACCACAAACAAGGCAAAAAAAAACCCAATGCTTTATCACCATACTGCTGAACAAAAAGTGCAATAACATGCGATCAAAAAGATGGATATAAATAAACACGGTACCGCTAAAAACGAGCTGCCATACAGCGTCATCAGCAAAAAAAAGTTGTAGCTCGCAGAATAAAGCAATGCAAAAATTTTTTTTATTGTATAAAAGCGCCAAAACATACAAAAATTGATATAAGATATCACTGTAATCGTAATGACCAGAAGAATAAAGCCGCGGAATGGTGTAAAGGGCCCCCCAAAGAAATTCATGAAATGCTGGTTTTTCTTCATTCTGCGTCCCAAAAATAGGATAAAAAGCAATCAAAATAGTCACGTGCCCGAAAATGGTACCAATAAAAACGTCAACTTGTCCCGCAAAAAAATAAGACCTCACATGACTCGGTGGGTCAAAATATGGAAAAATTATAGCTCTCAAAATGTGGTGATGCAAAAATTATTTTTACAATAAAAAGCGTCTTTTAGTGTATGACAGCTGCCAAACATAAAAACCCGCTAAAATAGTAACATAGTTTTGAAGGCTGAAGGAAGACCTTATGTCCATCTAGTTCAGCCTATTTTTAGTGCAGCTGTTCTGCATTGTTGATCCTGGGGAAGGCAAAAAACCCACAGAGTAGAAGCCAATTTTCTCCATAGGGAAAAAAATTCCTTCCCCCAAGCTGGGTCAACCATCTACCTATAATATTATGTTATTCGTAACCTTCTATACTGTTACAAGAAAAGCATCCATTCCTTTCTTAAATTCATTCAGTGAGTTGGCCATCACCACTTCCTCAGGAAGAAAATTCCAGAGCCTCACTGCTCTTACCGTGAAGAACCCTCTTCTATGCTGGTGCAGAAATTGTCTTTCCTCCAAACGAAGAGAATGCCCCCTTGTTCTTGTCACAGTCATTGGTACAAACAGTTCATTGGAGAGATCTCTGTATTGCCCTCTGATATATTTGTACATATATATTAAGTCTCCCCTAAGTCTTCTCTTTTCTAGAGTAAATAGACCTAATTTTGATAACCTTTCTGGGTATTGTAGTGAACCAACTCCATTTATCATTTTAGTAGCCTGCCTTTGAACCCTTTCAAGTTCAGTAATGTTTTTCTTGAGCACCGGCGTCCAAAATTGCACACAATACTCCAAGTGTGGTCTGACGAGTGATTTGTACAGAGCGAGAATCAAACCCCCCTTTAGTTAGGGAAAAATAATAAAATTAAAAAAAAAAAAAAAGTATTTATTTCCATTTTCCCATTAGGGTTAGGGCTAGGATTAGGGCTACGATTAGGGTTAGGCCTAGAGTTAGGGCTGGAGTTAGAATTGGGGGATTTCCACTGTTTAGGCACATCAGGTGCTCTCCAAATGAAACATGACATCCACAGACCATGCCATCAAAGACTGTATTTCAAAACGTCACTACTTCCCTTCCGAGCCCCGATGTGTGCCCAAACAGTGATTTTCTCCCACATATGGGGTATCAGCGTACTCAGGACAAATTGGACAACTTTTGGGGTCCAATCTCTTCTGTTAACCTTGGGAAATAAAAAAATTGGGGACTAAAAGATCATGTTTGTGGAAAAAATGATTTTTTTATTTTCACGCCCGGGCGTTATAAACTTCTGTGAAGCACTTGGGGGTTCAAAGTGCTCACCACACATCTAAATAAGTTCCTTGGGGGGGTCTAGTTTCCAAAATGGGGTCACTTCTGGGAATTTCCACTGTTTAGGCACATCAGGGGCGCTCCAAACGCGACAAGGCATCCGATCTCAATTCCAGCCAAGTTTGCGTCAACGGCGCTCCTTCCCTTCCGAGCTCTGACATGCACAGAAACAGTGGTTCCCCCCCACATATTGGGTATCAGCGTACTCAGGACAAATTGCACTATAACTTTTGCAGTAATATTTCTCCTGTTACCTTTGGTAAAAAAAAAAAAATTGGATCTGAAGTAATTTTTTTGTGAAAAAAAAGTTAAATGTTCATTTTTTTTAAAACATTAAAAAAATTCCTGTGAAGCACCTGAAGGGTTAATAAACTTATTGAATGTGGTTTTGAGTACTGTCAGGGCTGCAGTTTTTAGAATGGTGTCACTTTTGGGTATTTTCTACCATATAGACCCCTCAAAGTTACTTCAAATGTGATGTGGTCCCTAAAAATAAATTGGTGTAAAAATGAGAAATCGCTGGTCAACTTTTAACCCTTATAACTTCCTAACAATAAAAAAAATTTTGGTTCCAAAATTGTGCTGATGTAAAGTAAACATGTGGGAAATGTTTCTTATTAAGTTTTTTTGTGTGCCATATCTCTGTGATTTAAGGGCATAAAAATTCAAAGTTGGAAAATTGCAACATTTTCAAAATTTTCGCCAAATTTCCGTGTTTTTTTTCACAAATAAACGCAAGATATATGAATGAAATTTTACCATTAACATGAAGTACAATATGTCACGAGAAAAGAATGTCAGATTCACCAGGATCCATGGAAGCTTTCCAGAGTTATTACCTCAAAGGGACAGTGGTCAGAACTGTAAAAATTGGTCAGGTCATTAACGTGCAAACCACCCTTGGGGGTAAAGGGGTTAACAAAAGTTTCTCAATATTTTCTTATATACCTTTTGTTGGCAATAACAGAGGTCAAACGTTTTCTGTAAGTCTTCACAAGGTTGGCACACACTGTTGGTGGTATGTTGGCCCATTCCTCCATGTAGATCTCCTCTAGAGCAGTGATGTTTTGGGCCTGTCACTGCGCAACATGGACTTTCAAATCCCTCCAAAGGTTTTCTATGGGGTTGAGATCTGGGGACTGGCTAGGCCACTCCAGGACCTTCATATGCTTCTTAAGAAGCCACTCCTTTGCTGCCCTGGCGGTGTGCTTGGGATCATTATCATGCTGAGAGACCCATCCACGTTTCATCTTCAATGCCCTTGCTGATGGAAGGAGGTTTGCACTCAAAATCTCACAATACATGGCACCATTCATTATTTCATGTACATCTTTCATTCATCCTGATCTCTGTGAGGAGAAAATGCCCCAAAGCATGATGTTGCCACCACCATGCTTCACAGTAGGTATGGTGTTCTTTGGATGCAACTCAGCATTCTGTTTCTACCAAACAGTTCTACTTTGGTTTTTTCAGACCATATGACATTCTCCCACTATTCTTCTGGATAATCCAAATGCTCTCTAACAAACATCAGACAGGCCCAGACATGTACTGGCTTAAGCAGGGGGACACGTCTGGCACTGCAGGATCCGAGTCCCTGGAGGCGTAGTGTGTGGTAGCCTTTGTTATAGTGGTCTCAGCTCTATGCAGGTCATTCACTAGATCCCCCATGTGGTTCTGGGATTTTTTCTCACCGTTCTTGTGATCATTATGACCCCACGGGGTGAGATCTTGCATGAAGCCCCAGATCGAGGGAGATTATCAGTGGTCTTATATGTCTTCCATTTTGTTATTATTGCTTCGACAGTTGAATTCATCACACCAAGCTGCTTGCCTTTTGCAGATTCAGCCTTCCCAGCCTGGTGCAGTGCTACAATTTTGTTTCTGGCGTCCTTCGACAGCTCTTTGGTCTTCACCATAGTGGAGATTGGAGTGTGACTGAGGTCGTGGACAGGTGTCTTTTATACTGATAGCAAGCTAAAACAGGTGCCATTACTATAGGTAACGAGTGGAGGACAGAGGAGCCTCTTAAAGAAGTTACAGGTCTGTGAGAGCCAGAAATCTTGCATGTTTTTAGGTGACCAAATACTTATTTTCCAACATAATTTGAAAAATAAATCTTCCCAAATCAGACAAGGTGATTTTCTGGATTTGTTTTCTCATTTTCACTCTCAAAGTTGTGTCTACCTATGATGTCAATTACAGGCCTCTCTCATCTTTTTAAGTGGGAGAACTTGTACAATTGATGGCTGACTAAATATTTTTTCCCCACTGTATGGGAGGGGGGAAACTTTAAGATGGGTGGTGACCATGGTGGCCATTTTGAAGTCAGCAATTTTGGATCCAACTTTATTTTTTCCAATAGGAAGAGGGTCATGTGACATGTCAAACTTATTGAGAAAAGAAAAACAATGGTGTGCTTGATTTTCACGTAATTTTATTCTTTCATGAGTTATTTACAAATTTATGACCACTTATAAAATGTGTTCAAAGTACTGCCCATTGTGTTGTTGGCCAGTTCCTTTGACCTTATGATTCTCATTTGGTCTGACATGCACTGTGAGCTGTGAAGTCTTATATAGACAGATGTGCGCCTTTACAGATCAAGTCCTATCAGTTTAATTAAACACAGCTGGACTCCAATGAAGGAGTAGAACCATCTCAGGGAGGATCTTAAGGAAATGGACAGCATGTGACTTAAATATGAGTGTCTGAGCAAAGGGTCTGAATACTTATGACCATGTGATATTTCAGTTTTTATTTTTTAATACATTTGCAAAAATGTTTACATTTGTTTTTTTTCAGTCAAGATGGGGTGCAGAGTGTACGTTAATGAGAAAAAAAATGAACTTTTTTGAATTTACCTAATGGCTGCAATGAAACAAAGAGTGAAAAATTTTAAAGGGGTCTGAAAACTTTCAGTACCCACTGTATATTACGGTAGTTGTGCTAAGGTATTGTAAACAGGCCAACGTATGCAAAGTTTACTAAAAAAAAAACAAAGATGAAGGAGTGAATGACCATGATGTGGAGATAATATAATGTAAGGGCCCTTTTACACTACACATTGTCCCACGTTCAGTGGTCAAATGGGATTCAGGCATATGGGCGACTGGGCCATTGACTATAATGGTGCCGACAGAATCAATGTGTGCTCTCTTGTGCATCATTTTTGGGCATACACGCCTACTGGAGGTCGACATTCAGATGTCGTAGATGGCTTCTCAGTTTCTTGCCTCCAGTAGGCGAATATGCCCAAAAATGATGCATGGCAGAACACACATTGGTTGTCAGCGAATACACCCGAATCCCATTTTGCGGGGAATTCAGATGCAAGCCCCGATGAGACCAATGAACGTGGGGCCAAGCATAGTGTTATTACAATTGTGGCTGCAATCACAACATTATAACTTTCATACCTGCTCATTTCTCTTCAGTCTATAGAGTTCACCTTTTTAAAGATAAATGGTATGTAAATGAGCAAATCTAGTACGCATAAAATAAACTCAATATAAGGCAGGCATTAAAACATTCATAACAAATTCCAGTTTCAGCATTATTTTGTATGCAAACTGTTGGGAAATCATTGATCCAATCCTCTCTATGATTTATTTTAGTATGGTACATGCAACTAAGTCTCTATGGATAGACATCTGAAGCAGCACAATAAGGGTTAAAGTTAAAAATTCAGTCGTTTCATGGAAGAGAAATGTGTAATCATTATAACAGCACTTCTAATGCTATGGGTTTGGGTTTTTTTTTTTTAAAGACACATCTCTGAAGAAAGCATCTATGACGTAAGTGTGAAGCACCTCTCCAAACACAAGTGGCCTCTCAAAGTTTTATTAAATGAGACATTTCAGAAAACTTAGCTTTATTCCCGAGCTGATTCTTTTATTTTTTTTTTCCCCCCATTCCTCTTACTCATGAAAAATATTCTCAAAGGGGCTCTAATTGCTGCTCCATTAGTGGGTGAACAAAGCAGGTCAACTGATCCTGCTCATCTGCACACAACTTCAGTGTGGGAAGCGGATTGTCATTAAGACATATAAATTGAGTCAGTGAATCTGGCTGTCAGTCTGTGGAGCAGATGACAAGGAGGCAGTGGTGGACACATCGGCACAGCTGCTGCTTTTCAGAAGGTAAGAGGGTTTCTCTTCTATTAGTCAGAACGACGCACATGAAATCTACACGTGTTCTACCTCTCTGCATTTCGGGTCCTATATTGATTGCACCGATCTATGTCTATTTTCTATATTTTAACAGGATGAAAGAAACCCATGTCGCAGCAGTCTACATACTATATCTACTTATTGTAAGCATAGCTGCTCAGTCCTCCCAAGAGAGAGAATGGAAATCATTGGGAAATCCATACAACAGAGATTTGGTAATAATGGTTTTAGATACTTTTTATACATTGTTTTGATATACTGTAGAAGAAAATGTTGTGCGCGGGATTAAAAGGCAGCAAAAACTGTAGTAGATAACAATTAAGATAATTAACTAGGATGACAAAAGACAAAGGGTTAATGGGGCTTTAAAGTTTAATTTTTATGCATTAACTGTTCACACATGCATAATGCCCTCACCAGCTTTCAATACAAGAACTGATGTTAGAGACCACCACTATGTATGTGGATTTAGTGAGCAGCCGTCAGGGTGAAGAATGTGACAAGGATCAAACAATCTGCTGATGATACAATGAGATATATAAATTACTTATACTGCAAGTAACAGTCCCCCAAAATCAGTTACTTTGTATTACAATTATACTATAGGTAAATCCCTGTTTTATATAAAGCATAAGAGTTCTGCAATATTTTTTGGTAACTTTTTTAGAATTCACTTTCCTCTTTTTGGCTTTGTGGCATTCGCAGTCATTTTTTGCGCCAAATTCTTCAAAATGGAACACACAGTTCCTGAAAGATAAAAATGGTCTTTCATTTTGTCTTTGACCTGTTCTGCAAGTTAAGAGCAAATCAGGTGTAAAATAGACCCAAAAAAAAAAAAAAAAAAAAGAGGCACAAATGTAATAATGAAGTCTGACCACATGTTTCAATGCCTTGTGATTTTTAAAATCTTTGGGTGCCATCATTGATTAGGAACATTATTGTTCTTATCCGGAGGCTGAAAACCTATACAGACCAAACCAAATATTTATTAGGCTCGGTTCCCACATACAGTGCGCTTTGCTAAGCACTACATCGGGGGGTTTCTGTCCAATCCCCAGAAAAACAGGAACCCCGATGTAGCCATTGACTTCAATGGAGCCTACAGTCACTGTGGACACTATCTGGCTTGAGTCCGGCCACTATTCATCTGTTCCAGACATAAAAAAAAAAAAAAAAAAATCAGACAAAAGCTGCCAGGAAGAAGCCAGATTGTGTCCACAGTGACTCCGTCAGCTTTATTCAAGTGATTGGCTATGTCAGGGCTCCTGTTGGAATTCATTCTTTGGGGGGATTTTGAAAGGAAACCCCGAAGTACTGCGCAACAGAGAACACTGAATTAATGTGAACTGAATAGTATTTTATTATTGAGGATTGTGTAATTATTTGTGTAAACAATCACAATTGTACAATTTTCTAAAGAGAATCAGTCACCAGGATTTTGCCACCAACAGTGCCGTGATATAGTATTCATACGCTGTGAATGTTTCCACAATTTTTCCATGTTACACCCACAAACTTAACTGTATTTTATGTGATATACCAACATAAAGTAGCAAATATTACACATGGTTTTCTAAATATTTTCAAATTTTATATTTTTACAATTGCGAGGTGCGCTTGTATTCAGCCCCTTTCTCCTCCCACCCTGAGTCAGTAGCCCCACCGCGTCACTGAAGATGCCTAATTTCAGGGGGAGGGCTTATATAGCGCCATTCATTTCTACAGCTCTTTACAGACATGATCATCAATAAAATGTATTTGACTTCCAGACCCCCCACCCCCTTTAAATTTGTGTGTGTAACGTGAAAAAAAATGTGGAAAAGTTCACAGGGTATGGATGCTTTTTAAGGTATTGAAGTTTTTTTCTAGGCTTTTTCCCGGATAGGACCAAAGCATTTAGTGCCTACTTTGTTATGGTTCCCTAATCGGGTGCAGCAGTACCTCATCATGACATAGATAGTTAAAAAAGCATAAAACCAACTTTAAGAGGTTTATTCCCATTTTGAAAAGTTGGACATAATTGGAAAGTAAAGGGAGAAAAAATAACCAGCATGATTAAGGGTGCTATTGCACCAGAAACGCATTGATACAATGGTTACTTAATTTTTTCCTTGCACATTTTAAGTGTACCTTGTACATGGTTTTTTTTTTTTTTTTTTTTTTTTTTTTTTTAAAAGGTACACTTAAAATGTCCAGGAAAAAAATGAAATAAAAAACTTTGTAGCAACGCATTTCAGGTGCAAAGCACCCTTAATCATGCTGGTTATTTTTTTGCACCATTGTGGAGCTGAACATTTTCTCCTTTTCCTCTCTATGTCCTGGCACAGGCGATTTTCTTGCTCTGATTGCTGTAATCATTTATGCGGGTGAGCTGGACTTTTTTTTAATAAAATTGGAAAGTGCTTGTAAAAATAAGCAACTTTCCAATTCACTTTTTCTTAAAATTTATAATTGTTTTCTTAATACCACTATCTTGTATGTTTACCATCTCATTGTCTTGGGCACTGACAGGAGCTGCCATCTAACAATGGTGGCCATACATGTGCAGTGCTTCCAAGTTCTTTTCTACTGAGCTTGTCAGCACTGCACAGCGGCTGGGTGGGATGTCTGTAACACACTTATCTCCAGAGCCGCTTCACTTACAATGCTGCAGAGACAAAGCTGCCTCGTAAAGCATCAAAAGCGCACATTTCGTGCCTGATATTGGACCATACGTTCAATCAGGAGCGCACACCCTCTAAGAATGAGGTATCCGGTGCCATTATGCTCCTCTTCTCAGTGAGGTCGCCGCACTTCAGACTATCTCAATCACTCTATGTGCAAATTGGAAATCTTTTTTACAATACAAGCCTATGGAGACTTTTTCTGACGCTCCATAGATTTACATTGTAAAGGAAAAGCCACTTCTGGGTCATACAAAGCAATGTAATCCGGAGAGTCTGAAGATTGGTGACGTCACTGAGAAGAGAAGCAGAACGGTGCTGGATCCCGGAGAAGGCAGCTGTAGGTAAATATTCAGGCAGGCACCGGGAAAGGTCAGAGAGGTCCAGCGCCTGCGCACTGCAGTACTTTACTCTGCCCTCAACAGGGCAGAGAAAGTACACCTGCGCAGGAGCCGCGGCAGAAGTAAGGAGGGGGATGACATTGCTAGAAGATGGGAGGCGCCGGACCGGACCGCGACACCCATCAGACCGGACCCCCGGGTGAGTATAATCTAACTTGTCTTTCTTCTCTTTCAGGTTACATCAGGAGCTTATCTACACCATTACAGAATGCTGTAGATAAGCCCCTGATGGCGGTGGCCGCAGCTTATAGGCCAAAAATGGGGTGACAGATTCCCTTTAAGGGATAATCTGATCTTCCCATATAAATGAAATATCTCAGTAAAATTATCACATTTGGTTAATGACTGGTCACTTTTTATCCCCTTATTCCATTAGTTCTTCAAGTTCTTGAAGTCTTATATCACTGGGAGGGGAGCGCACATGATGAATCCTGGGAACAAGGACAAGATTGAAAGTGATTTAAGAGCCGATGGAGAGTCCAAGTACAGCAACCTGCGGCAATACATGGACAATGAAATTGTGGACATTTAGGGAGTGACGGCAGACACAATGTGCAGGGTGTCAAACACCGCCAGCAAGTTGGCGTACAGTAACCATCACCAGCTCGTTACGCATTGCTTTACTCTTTCGTTCAATCTTCGATTATAGAGCGATTTGTACCAATGGTTTTGTCATATTTTTTGTTCATAGACATAGATTATTTTCATCTGCTGGAATAAAGCTTTGCTGTGGTTTTTAATCTTTATTTATTGTTTCATATTTTGTATTTAATAATATTGGAAACGTTACTGACTTATTACATCCCCATTTTGCATTGTTCAGTTTCTGACAGGTATAAAAGCTTTCTAAGTTAGATACATTTTGGCATTGATAGATCCAGTTCTTCCCTTGTGACAGAAATACAAAAGGAATTCATATGGCGAGCACTGCAACCGGGATTTTTAAGTAACTGGATTTAAGGGGAGCCTATCAGCACATTTTACACGTGGGCGCAGTGACAAGGCAGTGCAGACGCTTGTCCCTCTGTATAAATGAGACCTTATTTGTAAAGATCCAATGTGTCTGTCATGAGACATTTAGAAATCATATGCAAATCAGGCTGAACGTGCATTGGGGGTGTGTCAATGCAACAGCACCGCCTCTTCTAAGTGCAACGTAAAGCCCCCATTGCTCTTCCAGCCTGATGTGCATATGAAATATATACTGGATTTATCATGACTTACACATTGCATCCTTGCAAAAAAGGTATCATTCGTATAGGTAGAGAAGGGTTTACGCATCCCCAACCACCCAAGGGGCAACAAAATGATGGTAAAAAATTGTATTTTAATACTTTAATTTCTCATAAAATACCCAGCTCCTATATTATTCGAGTTTTATGTTAATAAAAATAACGAAAAGATCCATGAAAGTGCAAGCGTAAATGTTTTTTGTTTGTTTATACTTTAAATGGGGAAACGCTATTTCGCTTA
This sequence comes from Dendrobates tinctorius, assembly GCF_039654945.1. Taxonomy (NCBI): domain Eukaryota; kingdom Metazoa; phylum Chordata; class Amphibia; order Anura; family Dendrobatidae; genus Dendrobates; species Dendrobates tinctorius. The sequence continues at coordinate 1,884,426 of NW_027361834.1, read as the reverse complement.
GTAACAGGAGCTCTATGGCAGACAGTAGACTGTTAGCTGATCGTGTGGTGTCGCGCCAGGCGGTGACTCAGCCAATAGTTCAGGCAGCGGCCGTGACGTGCACTGACACTGAGGTCTTGTTTACCCCAACTGCTGAACTGCTCATTGGCCATTGCTCATCGGTCAGCGGCCAGTGTCGGATCGTCAGTGCAGTCTGTGTCGCATATAGTAGTTGTAGTGCGTGTGTAGGTAGAGAATATTTACCGTATTCTCCGGCGTATAAGACGACCCCGATCTTTTCCAGTTAAAATATAGAGTTTGGAATATACTCGCCGTATATGACTACCCCTCTTCTACGGTATGATTCCCATTGTGAACCCCACACAGCCCTTCATACAGTATAATGGCCCCTACATCTCTTCACACTGTATTATGGCCCCCACACAGCCTTAAAGGGACACTGTCACCAGGATTTTGCCATCCCATCTGATAGCAGCATAATGTAGAGATAGAGACCCGGATTCCAGCGATGTGTCACTTACTGAGCAGCTTGCTGTAATTTTAATATAATTACTGTTTTCCCTGCTTCATATTTAGCAGTAAATGAATGTGCTGGACTATTTGATTAGTCCTACAATGTAAATCTTAAACTGATTTAACAGTGATTTTATGAAAACTACAGTGAGCAGTCCAGTAAGTGACACTGGTGACAGTGTCCCTTTAAATCGCCCTCCATAAAGTATAAAGGCTTCCTCATAGTCCTTCAAGTATTATCATGCACCCCCAGTATTATATTGGCTTCCACATAGTATAATTGGCTCCGTATATTATAGTGCATCATCCATAGTCACCCATTATAATGCACCATCATAGTGCTCCATATAGTATAGTGCACCCCCATAGTCCTCCATATACTATAAACATGGAGAGGGGTGATGTGCCAGCATCGTGTGGAGGGGGGTGGAATATGGGGATTGGGATGTGCCAGCACCATGAGGGGGTAGGTGACATGGAGAGGGGTTTGTGCCTGTGTCAAGATGGGGGGGGGGGGTGTTGGGGGGAGTACAGGGGGCAAACTTTCCTGTCAGACAATGTCACCCGGAGGACAGAGACTATCATTTCAATAATTTCCAGGGGCTCTGCCAGCTGTCAATGAATGGAAACCTGCACTGGCCTGAAGAGTCTCATAGCACAAGATTTGTTACAATATGTTAGTCTGGAGATCACAGAGAGTTGGCAAGGCAGGCACAATGCACACTGTAACAAACTCTCAGCATTGAGAGGAGACAGTCTCAGCAGACACAAATATCTCTGTGACAAACTGTGAGAAGCCCTGCCCCTCTCCAGTCTGCAGGTCTATACTGCTGCGAGGGGGAAGAGGTCAGGAGGAAGTCTCCATAATCACACATTCCTCCCAGCTCCGGGTCATGCAGTATCTATCTTCTCAGTGAGTCATCTGCCTCTTGTTTTCAATAATCAGAGCTGTGTACAACCCCCACTCAGTCTCTCCTCACAACCGGGAGGGAGCAATAGTGACTGCTGTACCTGTGGTCGGGGGTTGTAGTATTTGATGTCTGGCACCTGCTGGGGGAGGCAGGAATGTCAGCTCCAGTCTCTCTCCTCCTGGAGAGAGCGGCTGGACACAGTGTACATATCCTGGGCAGCCGCACTGTCTCTTTGCCTGTAGGTGGCGCCCTGCACCTGGCGTATAAGACGACCCCTGACTTCTGAGAAGATTTTCAGGGGTTAAAAAGTAGTCTTATATGCCGGAAAAGGAAAATACGGTACTGTGAGTGTGTGTTAATAAAACCGTTTATTATGAAACGAATTCGGCACCAGCCAAGTGGAAATAAAAAAAAGAGACTGTGAAAAAAAGAAACTTGGAGGCTGAAAAAAGTTCGAAGAACTTAGCAGCCTGGCTGGATGTTGAAAACCACTCGACAGGGAATGATATTGAAATCTCACAAAAAATAAAATCAGGTACGTCAGAACCAGACAACCTTAATAATGATAATGACTCGAAAAACCAAAAATTTATAGGCGAAGAAGATATAACAGACCCAACCAATGATACACCAAATTTTTGGAAGATGAAGATTCTGCCCACTACAACGCCTTTCCTACTGTGATTGAAAATCAAGATAAGAAACGTAGGCTGATAGCGTCTGGTCCAATATAGCCTGACGGACCATTTCCCAAGTGTGACGCTCAGGAGCAAACTACGTCCGAGAGTGGAACCTCTGGGTCGCGGATCTGGAGCCCCTGGGCCGAGCGCGCCAGGTGATGACCAACCCCTATACAGGGATCGTTAGGGGCAAGACCACAGGGGTCAGAACCGCAAAAGCCGGTACCAAGAGGGTCGGCTCAAGGAAAAACCAGGCTCGAGGCAGGACAAGGAACTACGGACAAAGACAAGGTTACCTAGGTGGGAGAATCAGAGGAAGGAGGAACCCAGCTGAAAAGCCCATGGGGCGACGGGGCGAGGCACAGCGGGGAGACGTACAGATGAGGAAACCTTAGGGGGAATTAAGCAATAGAATCCGGACTGGAGTAGACAGGGAACAGACCGGGGAAAGAATACCAGCAGGCAGGGACAGACAGGGAGGACAGAACGGACCAGGGGAGCTGAGGCAAGGAGGAGGGACGGACACAACACAGAAATAGATGCAGCGACGAGCACCAAGAAGTAGGACAAGAAAGTAGGACTGCGGCCAGAACAGTGCGGGAGATCCACAAAATCACCAAGCGCCCTCCTCCTAGGGAGGACGCCTGAAGTACCTTAGCGCCTGGAAGAGCTCCTCAAGCCCGGCCCCTCAGCGCCGCCAACGGCCAGACGCCGAGGACGGACGGGCGCGCACCCGCAACCCAAGGCGGGCGCGTGCAGCAGGAGGGAAGGCAGGACAGTCGCGCGCACGGACGGTGGTGCGCAGGTGAGGAGGGGCTGCGGCGGCTGCCGCCGCTGATGGGGCATCGGCGGGCACGACCGATGTCACAGTACCCCCCTCCTTACATCCTCCCCTTCTGAGATTGGCCAAAAAATTTTTCAGAATAAGAGGAGCATTAACATTCTCTCGAGGCTCCCAGGACCTCTCCTCGGGGCCAAAACCCCTCCAATCGATAAGAAAAAAAAGTTTTTCCCTTGACTTTTTTCATGGCCAAAATGTCCTTTACTTCAAAAATGTAATCCGAACCCCTTGGCGAAGGAGGGGAATTGGAAGCTGGTTGGAACCGATTGAGAACCACAGGTTTCAGGAGCGAGACATGGAAGGCGTTAGGGACCCGGAGCGAAGTAGGCAACCTCAGTTTATAAGCCACCTCATTAATGCGTCTAAGCACTTCAAAAGGCTCGATGTATCGGGGACTTAACTTGTAAGATGGAACCTTCAGGCGGATATGCTTAGTCGAAAGCCAGACCTTGTCGCCAGGATGATATGGGGGAAGATCCTTCCGTCTCTTGTCCACATGTTTCTTAATTCAGTTACTGGCCTTCTCGAGCGCATCCCTGGTCTCCCTTCAGATTTGCGAAAACTCCTTGGCACGAGTATCTGCTGCAGGAACTCCTAACGAAGTGGAAAAGGGCAGCGGAATACCAGGATTTTGTCATGTTACCACAAGGAACGGCGACTTGGTGGTAGATTCGCTGGAATGATTATTATGTGCGAATTCTGCCCAAGGTAGAAGAGAGACCCAATTGTCCTGACGGGCATTGGAAAAGTGACGTAAGAAGGCTGTCAAAACTTGAGTAATCCGCTCCACCTGCCCGTTGGTCTGAGGATGATACGCCGAGTAGAAGTCGAGAAACGTGCCCATAAGACGACAGAGAGCCCTCCAGAATCGAGAGGTAAACTGGACCCCCCGGTCAGACACGATCCGCTGAGGAAGGCCATGCAGCCTGAAGATCTGGTGGATGAAGATCTCGGCCAACCTAGGGGCAGACGGCAGTCCAGGCAAAGGAATGAAATGAGCCATCATAGAGAAGCGATCTGCCACGACTAAGATGGTAGTACATCCAGCTGAGCGGGGCAAATCAGTCACGAAATCCATGGCAATTTGCTGCCAAGGAGCTTCCGGAACAGGTAACGGGTGAAGTAGACCGGACGGTAGGGTCCTAGCAACCTTGTTCTGAACACAGGTCGTGCAAGAGGCTACACAGTCCATCACGTCTTGGTGAAGGGAGGGCCACCAGTAGTAACGGGAGAGAAGTAAAAAAGTCTTCTTAGTCCCAACATGCCCTGCGACCTTGGAGGAATGCCCCCAGTGTAGCACCTCCGAACGCTTGTTCTGGGGAACGAAGGTTTTGCCTGGCGGCGGCGAAGAGAAACTCACCGGAGCCACAGTGATAACTTTAGCAGGCTCGATAATATACGATGGGTCCTCATCTCCCTCCGGTGACTGCAAAGACCGGGAAAGTGTATCCGCCTTGATGTTCTTATTGTCAGGCCGGAAGTGGAGCTTAAAATCAAAACAAGAAAAATACAGAGCCCATCTGGCCTGTCTGGAATTGAGTCTTTGAGCGGACTGCAGATAGGCCAAATTCTTATGGTCCGTGAAGATAGTAAATTGATGTACTGCCCCTTCAAGCAGGTATCACCACAACTCCAGGGCCATCTTAATGGCTAGCAATTCTCGGTCTCCAATGGAGTAATTGCACTCCGCAGGTGAAAAAGACTTAGAAAAATACCCGCAGGGAACCAGACGTCCGGATGGAGCCTGCTGGGAAAGAACAGCCCCGGCTCCGGTGGAGGAGGCATCCACCTCTAGGACAAAGGGCCTACTGGCTACTGGGCGATGTAAGATTGGGGCTGTTGCAAAAGAGTGTTTCAGAGCAAGGAAGGCGTCCTCAGCTTCGGAGAACAGCTGTTTGCCCTAGTCCCTTTACGGGTCAGGGCCGTGATGGGCTTGGTAACTGTAGAAAAATGAGGCACAAATTGTCGGTAATAGTTAGCGAATCCAAGGAAACGTTGGATGGCCTTTACGCCCACAGGCCGAGGCCACTTGAGTACTGCAGAGAGTTTCTCTGGGTCCATCTTCAGACCGGAATCAGTGATGATATAACCCAAGAAGGATAACGACGTTTGCTCAAAGAGGCACTTTTCAATTTTGGCGTAGAGATGATTCTCTCGAAGGCGATGTAGGACCATGCGTACGCTTCTCCTATGGGAGGACAGATCGGGCGAGAAGATGAGAATATCATCTAAGTACACCACCACGCAGGAATAGAGTAGATCTCTGAACACCTCGTTGACAAATTCCTGAAATACTGCCGAGCATTGCAGAGGCCGAACGGCATGACTAGATACTCATAATGCCCATCACGGGTATTGAAGGCCGTCTTCCACTCATCCCCGGCGCGGATCCGGATCAGATTGTAGGCTCCCCACAGATCCAACTTCGTGAAGAATCGAGCCCCTCTCAACCGGTCGAAGAGTTCTAGAATCAGCGGGAGCGGATACTGATTCTTAACGGTGATGTTGTTCAGACCCCGGTAGTCAATACATGGTCGTAGTGAACCGTCTTTCTTCCGGACAAAGAAAAAACCTGCGCCTGCAGGGGATGAGGATTTCCGGATGAACCCCTTGGTCAGGTTTTCCTGTATGTATTCTGTCATAGCCGTGGTCTCTGCTGGGGACAGAGGATATGTTCTCCCTCTGGGAGGGGAGGCTCCGGGGATCAGGTCGATAGGGCAGTCGTAGGACCGGTGCGGCGGCAAGGAATCCGCTTCCTTCTTGCTGAAAACATCTGCGTATGCGTGGTAGGGTGCGTGAAGGCCTGGAAGATCGACTGGCCTAGGCAGGGAGCTAGGACGAACCAGAGCCTGCAGACAGCGTTGTTGAAAGGAGTAACCCCAACGCAAAATCTCTCCTGAACGCCAGTCGACAACTGGCTCGTGCCGTCTGAGCCAGGGCAATCCTAGGAGAACAGCATGGGACAATCGAGGCAGGACGTAAAACGCTTTTTTCTCGCAGTGGAGTGCCCCAATTTGAAGATCTACTTTGGCGGTGACGAGCTCGGGTAGAGGTTTGCCATCGACGGAGGTAATAGCACGCGGGTCTCTTAGGGTGACCACCGGGATCTGGAGTTCATCAACCTCTTCTTGACGAATGAAATTACCGGCTGCGCCCGAGTCCACATACGCCTCCACAGATCTACGCCCCCGACCTGCAATAATCAAAGCTGAAAGGGTAAGGGGCAGAGTGGAATTATGATCACCTAGGAGGTTCTCTCTTACCTGACCTAGGTGGAGGCGTTTCCCGGTTTCTCAGGACAGGTACGCACAAAGTGGTTGGCTCCACCGCAGTACAAACAGAGACCATTAGTCATCCTCTCCCTGCGTCGCTGCTCTGACAGCCTTATACGATCTATCTGCATGGGCTCGGGATCGGTGCTAATAGGGGATGCAGAGGAACGGGGAATAGGAGCCTGATACAGCCTGAAGGGTCTTTTCTCCCTAGCCCACTCTCGAGCACGTTCCAAAAACCGCAGATCTATACGGGTGGCCAGGGAAATGAGATCTTCCAGATTTGTGGGAGTGTCTCGCCCGGCCAGCTCGTCCTTGATTTTACTTGAGAGACCCCTCCAAAAGGCACCCACAAGAGCCTCGTTATTCCAGCCCAGCTCCGAAGACAGGGTCCGAAAGCGGATGGCGTATTGTCCTACAGTAAGGGAGCCCTGGCGGAGATTGAAAATAGCCTCAGTAGTGGACGCCAAGCGACCAGGCTCATCAAACACCTTGCGGAATACTTCCAGAAAATTCTGGATACTGGAAACTACCGGGTCATCCCTCTCCCACAAAGGGTTTACCCAAGCCAGAGCCTCACCCTCAAGATGGGACACTATGAACGCCACCTTGGCGCGGTCAGTGGGATACTACTGAGGCACAAGCTCAAAGTGCAATCTGCACTGATTTAGAAAACCCCAACATAGCTTAGGATCCCCGTTATACCTGGGAGGCTTTCCCAGGCGGGGAGGCGGAGACGAAACTGCGTCCCGAGGAAGGGCTGAAGCAGCTGCAGAGGACTGCAGAGCAAGCAGTCGATCGTCAACGGACGCCATGTACCCCAGGATGTGGGACTGAGCATCGCGCTACTGTGCGAGCTCCTGCTGGAGACTGGCTAAGAGGGGAGCATGCCCTGGGTCAGAGGTCTGTAGGGCGGAGAGCCGGGTGTCCATCGATTTCATGAAGGACATTATCCGGGTCTGATTCTCACGTAAAAAAAGCAGTTCCTTCTACGTAGCGGCCGCGGCACCGGCGGGGTCCATGGCCTGGTGATACTGTGACGCTCAGGAGCAAACTACGTCCGAGAGTGGACCCTCTGGGTCGCGGATCTGGATCCCCTGGGCCGAGCGCGCCAGGTGATGACTAACCCCTATACAGGGATCGTTAGGGGCAAGACCACAGGGGTCAGAACTGCGACAGCCGGTACCAAGAGGGACGGCTCAGGGAGAAGCCAGGCTCGAGGCAGGACAAGGAACTACGGACAAAGACAAGGGTACCTAGGTGGGAGAATCAGAGGAAGGAGTAACCCAGCAGAAAAGCCCGTGGGGCGACGGGGCGAGGAAACCTTAGGGGGAATTAAGCAAGAGAATCCGGACTGGAGTAGACAGGGAGAGCAGGAGGGCAGGGAACAGACCGGGGAAAGAATACCAGCAGGCAGGGACAGACAGGGAGGACAGAGGGACCAGGGGAGCCGAGGAAAGGAGGAGGGACGGACACAACACAGAAATAGATGCAGTGACGAGCACCAAGAAGTAGGACAAGAAAGTAGGAGTGCGGCCAGAACAGTGCGGGAGATCCACACAATCACCAGGCGCCCTCCTCTTAGGGAGGACGCCTGAAGTACCTTAGCGCCCGGAAGAGCTCCTCAAGCCCGGCCCCTCAGCGCCGCCCACGGCCAGATGCTGAGGACGGGCGCGCGCCCGCAACCTAAGGCCGGTGCGTGCAGCAGGAGGGAAGGCAGGACAGGCGTGCGCACGGATGGTGGCGCGCAGGTGAGGAGGGGCTGCGGCGGCTGCCGCCTCTGATGGGGCATCGGCAGGCACGACCGCCGATGTCACACCAAGGATATCAATAAACAAGGTCGATCTTTTTCAAGTAACTTATTTTATCAACACAAAGTCAGGGTTGAAGCTCAAAAGAAGTTGGTTATGTTACTCAGCAAAATTAGATTGTGTTTACTGCTTGCCATGTTGGCTATTCCCTCAGTCACGGTCGGAAGCACTTGACTACAGAAATCGTGTATTACCGTTTTCAACAACCGGAGTTCGAGACTGGAAGCATATTTCAGAACGTATTTCAGTTCATGAAGCATCCAAAAGCCATACACATGCTTGTGTAGTTTATGAGCAATGGCGGAAACGTGGTACTTTAGAAGACGTTTTCGACAAAAATGTGGAGAGTGAAAGAAGCTTTTGGCGTAAAGTTCTTGAAAGAATCCTGAATGTGACATTAACACTTGCAACATGTAATCTTGCATTTCGTGGATCTATTGAAAAGTTAGAAAATAGTAACAAAGGAAACTTTCTCTCGATACTTGAGCTTTTCTCAAAATATGACCCAGTACTACAAGAATTGCTTCAGCGTCCGCAAGGGACTGTGAAATACCTCAGTCCTAAAATTCAGAATGAGCTTATTAATCTATTAGCCTTACAAATCAAAGATGAAATTGTAGTTGAGCTTCAAAATTCCTTGTTTTTTTCATTGATCCTAGATACCACCCAGGACATAGCTAAAATTGATCAGATGAGTGAAGTTTACCGGGATGTCAAAATAGTTGATGAAGAGGGGAAACCTATTGAAATCAAAATATGTGAAACTTTTGTATCCTTTAGAGAGATAAAAGATCAGTCTGCGCAAGGTCTTGCAGAAGAAATAATAACTTCATTGAAAGAGAAAAACTTGGATTTGACCAAATGTCAGGGACAAGGCTATGATGGTGCTGCAGTCATGAGTGGGGTATACAATGGAGTGCAGCAGCGTATTAAAGAAAAAGCCCCACACGCATACTTTGTGCACTGCGCTGCTCATAACCTTAATTTAGTGTTGAAGGATGCTGTGGAAGAGAACCGAGTGGTGAGCCAGGTTTTTGAAACAATTCAAAGTGTATATTGCTTTTTTGGTAATAGTATTGTTCGCTGGCAAGATCTGAAATCGGTGTACTGCATCGAAGCTCAGCCCGATTCACTGAAATCGAAAGTAACACTGAAAACTCTTAATCCAACTCGTTGGTCTGGCAGACATGATGCAGTGTATGCCCTGAAACACAGGTTTTGTGACGTGATGAAGAGTCTTGCTCACATAACTTTGACTTCCAAAAAAAGCAAGGAAAGAAATGAAGCACAGCAGCTAAAGAACAAACGAGAAAGTCTTGATTTTGTATTACTTTTGATTGTGCAGTGTGAAGTCTTAGAGACTCTCAACCTCGTATCGAAATCCTTACCATCTGAAACCATGGACCTCTTGTCTGCATATGAGTTACTGGGTAATGCATTGTTAAAGATAACCGAAACGCGTGAAAGGTTCGAAGCACTTGTTTCTGAAGCATCAGATGTGTGTAGTCGATGGGGAATAAAAAATGAATTTCACCAGAACAGAGTAAGGAAAGTGAAGAAACACTTTGATGAGTTGTGTGAAGATGAGAGATTAGCAGACCCAAAAACTTGTTTCCAAGTTACTGTGTTCTATCCAATGGTAGACACACTGTGTACTCAACTTCATCGCCGCTTTGAAGGGATGAAAGTTGTTCTTGACTCTTATGAAGTAATACAACCTGATTTTTTGGCCAGTGCAAGTGAAAGATATTCACAAAAAAGCTGTTGATTTTGTTAACAAGTTTGCAGATGATGTAACTCCAGCCTTTCCTTCACAGGTATGTTCAGTAAAAAATTTGTTTCAAAAGTAACTGGAAAAAATGAAAAGTGTTAAGGAGTTTGCTGATTTCCTAATAGTCGAGCATTCTTCACTTTCATCAAGCTATCCAGATGTTTGCACAGCGTGCATCATGTATTTGACTGTTACTGTGACTGTGTCTAAGGGCAGTTTCACACGTCAGGGTCTCCGGTACATGTAGTGACAGTTTTCTCACATACCGGAGACACTGACACACACACGTAGACACATTCGAATGAATGTGTCTGTGCAGATGTCAGCGTGTTTTCACGGACCGTGTGTCCGTGTGCAAAACACGCTGACATGTCCGTTTTTGTGCAACAGCACGGATCACACGGACCCATACAAGCCAATGGGTCCGTGTAAACACGTACCGCACACGGATGCTGTCCGTGTGCTGCCGTGTGCGTTTTTAAAAGTCACAGGGTTAACATTGAAACTAATTTTTCAAATACACGGATGGTACACACGTACATACGAATAGCACACGGATGGCCTCTGTATGCACACAGATAGCTCTGGTACCGGTTTTTCCGGTACCGGAATTATCTGGATGTGTGAAACTGCCCTAAGGCCTCTTTCACACTTCTGTTTTTTACAATCAGTCACAATCCGCCAGGTTTTGAAAAAAAACGGATCCTCAATTTTTTTTGAGGATCCGTTTTTTTCCCCCATTGACTTGCATTAATGGCGGATTGTGACGGATTGCTGTCCGTTGCATCCGTTTTTTTTGAGGATCCGCCAAAAGTTGCTGTCCGTCACCATCCTCAAAGATTTCAAAACGGAGCTTGTAACGTTTTTTTCTCTGGCGGATCCTCCAGACGCTGATTTAACCCGAAATTCTTTCTGGGTGCCGGACAAAAAAAAAATAACTCTCTCTCTCTCCTCCCCCCCCCCCCCCCTTCCCGGACAGCATTTCCTTTAAACTTCCTCGTTTGCAGGATCCATCTGAAAACGGATCCTGTGCCATCCGTTCACATCAGTTAAGAACAGATCCGCTTGTCTGAGTTTTTGGCGGATTTGAACTGATGCAAAAAAACTGAAGTGTGAAAGAGGCCTAAGGCTGAACGATCCTTCTCTAAGCTTAAACTCATAAAAAACTACTTGAGAAGTACTATGGCTCAAGAAAGACTCAGCAGCTTAGCTTTCCTTTCAGCTGAGAATGATCGAGCTCAACAGATCAACTGTGACAAAGTAATTGATGAATTCGCTTCTCTGAAAGTTAGGAAACAAATCTTTAAGTAGCTGTTTAAAACTGAACAAATTGGTCATGTTTAAGTAATGTTATGTTTAAGTGAACAAAGTTTAAATGTATACTGTTTAAAACTACTTAATATTTAATAAACATACAGTTATTTGAAAATTGTGCAATATTTGGAATTATTATTCACCTTATTAATTTTCCAAACATATTCACTGAATATTTAACTTCTAAAACTTGCATCATAAACAAAATCTATTAAAGGTCTTGTGGAACGTGGTGAAGCCTGTGTGTTGTATACAACAATGCGTAGCAGGCTTCACCACGTTCCGCACAACCTCTAGTAATTGAAATGCTGAGGGGCCCCACTAAGAAGTTTTGCCCCGAAGTTTATAGTTACGGCACGGTCCACATCATTACTTCAATGTATGAAAACATATTGACTACATATTCTGATCTTTGTTTAGTTAAAGGGGTTTTCCAGTTTTGCAAAACCCCTCTCCCCTGGCCGTCCCAGGTGTCTGTTATTGTCTGCAGCCAATCAGTGAGCTTAGCGGCCCTACCTGAGTTGACTGTGTGCTGCTGAGCTCACGGATTGGCTGCAGCGCTGTCGACACTGCAGACAATAACAGACACAGGAGGGAGCAGCGGCGGAGACTCAGAAGCGCTAGATTTTGTGGACTTGACTGTGTAAAATTGGAAAATACTTTGAGGTATTTACTCAGGAAACAGGACCACGTGGAGAAACGACCATGTGCACCAGCACCGTGGCGAACATGGTGTGTGCGCTGTGTGTGATCTGTGGCACCCATGAACAGCACATGGACCGAACATGTGTTAGTGTGAACGACCCCGAGTGTCACCAGAGGACATTGTGGGGGGGGGGTCAGAACTTCCAGTAATGGAACAGAGCTAAGATTCAATAGCAGGGGAGTAGAACATTGCCCTAAAATACCGACTGGGGAACTTGTCCAAGTCCAGGGATGGGACGCAGCACCAGAATGGAGGGGGGCAGCGGTGAGTATCGCTAATATACTTATATACCAGTAATCCTGCCTGTGGGAAACTATTCAGGTACCTTGGATAACACCTATAACCACATGTAACTAGAGCACCAAACCACAACAGGGCCAAGACACAGGGGCTCTGGGCCAGGGCTAGTCACAGCACTGCCAAGCACTGAAAGTGTGTGAGATATTCAGGGCCGGACTGGCCAGCTGGCAATTCTGGCAAATGCTAGAAGGGCCTGTCTGGTTGTGGGCTGCCTTGTCTGCTACGTTGTTAACAGGATCCATGTCTAACACACCCATACTGTTAACTGTTGTGACGGAGCACAAACTCGCTGACTCCATCACTTACCCCAGCAGCCACGGGTATCATTAGACATACAAGTCTTGTAGTAAATCTTCCTTCCCTCCATGCAGGATAATATTAGGAATATATCCCATCTGATGCTTGGGGACGGGGACAGCATGGGCCTGTGTGATTTCAAATGCCAGGGCTGAATTTCAGCCCCAGAATCTATCACACACATGTGATAATAGGTGGCAGTAGAGATCGATAGGTGACAGTGACACCGCTGCTGCAGTAAGCGGAGCACAAGCTGCAGCATCAGAATCCTCCCTCTTCCCGGCCATTACCCCGATCACCACTCACCCTTGACACCGATCCGCTTTGGACGTTGGACCGTCCACGCCCCCTGCATCTCCGTTTGTGGCACAGACTCGGATAAGAGAGGGAAACTGCCTTTGCCTCGCAGCTGATTGGTAGAATGACACATTAGCTCCGCCTCCTACTTGCATTCTGCGCCGCTTTTCCACAGTCTTGTAACTAGGGGGCGCGGTGTGGGCGGGACCGATGTGACGTTACTAGGGGGCCACGCAAAATAGCCGCTGGAGCACAGAGCAAAGTCAGTGAGAGTGCACGGCCACGGAGCGGAGGACATGGCGGCTCAAGGGGAAGTCACCGGGGCGCAGATCATTGCAGAGGCTTTGGTGACACAAGTAAGATCTGCTGTGTGGGCTCAGGCACCCGGTCACTGACCGATCTGCTGCAGAAGGTTGTGTGGTTGTGGGTTACCGGGCAGCTGCTGGGACCTGTAGTTCCCCCTGGGATTCAGGATTACTGGAGCAGCAGGTTTTGTCCCACTGAGCGGAGCTCCGTGCTGGTGGTCCGGGGCAGCTTATTGTTCCTCTTCCTTTAGGATTCTGCAGGACAAAGACCTTGAGTAGTGGTCCCCTCCCCTCCCCCACCGTGCAGGGTCTGTGCTCAGCAGTCAGTGTGGGACACCTATGGCGGCTCAGCCTGTTAGTCCCTGTGAGCAGCCCCAGTGTTCTCCTATGTGCTGGTGCCCCTGGCCATTATTGTTGCCCCTGGCCATTATTGTTGCCCCTGGCCATTATTGTTGCCCCTGGCCATGATTGCCCCCCCCCCGGCCATTGTCCCTGCAGCCGCTGATCTGGGGCTGATTCGACCTCATTCACACGTTTGTTTTTTTTCACATACGTTTGATACCTTCCCATTATATTCAATTTGCTGATAACAAGTTTTGTATTTATTTTTTTTGTCCATTTAAAAAAATAAATTGTGGAGACGTCCGTTTTTGGATCTGTATCAAGGATCAAATTACCCATACAAGTGTATGGCTCGTTGAAAATCCCGGGCAGCACGTGGCTGACATCCGTGTCCAGTCTGTGTTCTGTCCGTGATTGGCAGCGCAGTGCACAGGAGACGATATGCCATTTATTTATTTACGTGTGACCGTGCACTGATGGAAATGATTTGGGAGAAGCCACGTCTGCCTGAATGAGACCTTACTGACCATCACCGTGTATGTGAACCGCACCTCCGCTAGGCACTGGACACCCAACCAGTCACATCAGTAAGTTGGGGTTGGCCCAAGTTCTCTAACAGTGGCCTGATCATTCTCTTTAACGGGTCCAGTTTTTAGCGAATCACAATGAATCCTTATTGGTCCCATCAACTTAAACTGCGTTTACACTGACGAGCCGCCCAGTTCTTAAAAGAAAAAAAAAAAATCACAATTATCTTACCATGTAAACAGGCTGCCAATGAACAAGCAACATGCTCATTGGTCGGGTGAAATAATGCAAAATATAATTGTCCCGTGTAAACATCGCACAGCCAAGAACAATGGCAGCACGGTGGCTCAGTGGTTAGCACTGTTCCTTTGCAGCGCTGGGGTCCTGGGTTCAAATCTCACCAAGGACAGCATCTGCAAAGAGTTTGCATGTTCTCCCCGTGTTTGCGTGGGTTTCCTCCGGGTTCTCCGGTTTCCTCCCACATTCCAAAGAGCTAGTGATAGGGAATTTAGATTGTGAGCCCCAATGGGGACAGTGATGATAATGTATGATATGATAGCGCTATCTAAGCAAGGTATAATAAATAAATTACAGGTCTCTTACTGTGGCCTGCCTGCATAAACAGGGTATAAACCCCTTCATGGCATATTTACGTCATATGCCGTGTCCCTGACTTCGATGCGGAATCCGATGCTGAGCCCGCACATGACAGCTGATTTAGTTAGCTGTCATGTGCCTTTAACAGCCGCAGGTGGATCGGAGCTCCACCTGCAGATCTTAATCAGTTAAATTCCGATGTCAGTCTCTAACTGTGAGATTTAACATGCTCTGGACAGAAACGCGTCATTCCGGAGTTGTCATGCAGAACACCCCCGTGCCTGTCATTATGATACTTCTGTGAATGCTGGCGAACGGCCGGCGTTCATATTAGACCATGATTTCTCCTATGTATACTACAGGCGATCAGATTGTTGATGATTCATGTCTCCTAAGGGCCCTATGAAGTACAGTAAAAAGTGAGGGGGGGAGGAGTTTTTACAATTATGAGAAAAATAAAAAATCACAAGTTAAAATCACTCCCATTTTACCCCATTGTAAATAAAACAATAATACACATTTTCGTATTGCTGTGTTCAGAAATATCCAGCCTATCAAAATATAAAGTAAGTCTGATCAGTAAACTGTGTAATGCGAAAAAAAAATTAAACTCCAGAACCTTTTTTTTTTTTTGGCAACCGCAACATTGTAATAAAACGCAATAAGAGGCGATCAAAACATCATATCTACCCCAAAATGTTATCCTTAAAAATGTCAGCTCCGGGCGCAAAAAAATAAGCCTTCACACTGCCCCAAATCCCTAAAGGTGTGTGCACACGTTGCGGATTCTGCTGTGGAATTTTCCGCGCGGATTTTGCAAAATCCGCAGGTCTTTGCGGTTTATATGCCATGTAGCTTGCGGTTTGACACCTGGACAATGGAGCAGGTGTAAAACCGCTGTGGATTCCGCACAAAAAAGTGACATGCTGCGGTTTTGAAAGCGCGGCAAATTCCGCACCATGTGCACTGCGGTTTTTGTTTTCCATTGATTATAATGGTACTGTACAAAACAGGACCAAATCCGCTGCGGATCCGCAGCAGAATCCGCAGCGTGTGCCCATACCCTAAAAGTGAAAATACTACAGGTTTCAGAATATGGCGACACGGTAAAAACCAGTCTTTACAAACTTTGGAAAAAAAATTTCACCACTTAAATGAAAAAAGGAACTACACATGTTTGGTATCTGTGTACTCGTACTGACCTGGAGAATCATACTGGCAGGTCAGTTTTAGCATTTAGTGAACATGGGGCAAAAAAAAAAACTATTGTGGAAATTGCACTATTTTTGCAATTTTTTCACACTTGGAAATTCCCATTTTCCGGTGCACTGTATGGTAAAATAAGCTCTCCAATGCAAGTCTAGTCCAAGAAAAACGCCAAATGGCATCTTGGTTCCGTCATACCTTTGTCTGCTTTTCACGGAACTTTGTATGGAAAAGGGAAAATGTTAATACTGTAGAACCTAAGGGGTACTTCACACATAGCGAGATCGCTGAAACGTCACAGGTTTTATGACGCAACAGCGACCTCGTCAGCAATCTCGCTACGTGTGACACATAGCGACGACCGGCCACCCGCTGCGATATCGCTGATCGTGCTGGAATGTCCTGGGCCATTTTTTGATTGTTGGCATCCCGCTGGCAGCATGCATCGCTGTGTTTGACGCCATAACAACGACGAGCGACCTCATTGAAGCACGCCTATCGAGGTCTGAGTCGTCAGAATAGCTGCTGTGTGACAAGGTCCCAACGACCGCTGAGGTCGTTATACCGATCGCCGTATCGTTGCTGCGTCGTTAGTAGATCTGCCTGTTTGACACCTTACTAGCGACCATGTAGCGACGTACCAGCGATCCTTACTGGGTCGTATCGTTGGAGCGTCGCTATGTATACCTGGACCATAAGGTCAGGATTACAGTGCTCCTAAGCTCAGCTCATCCAATTTCCAGTCATATGATGGGAATCAGGGCTGTGGAGTCGGGGTCCTGGAGTCTGATTCTGAGTCGGAGCCCTATTTGGTGGTCAGTGTCATGGAAATTGAGGAGTCAGAGGTTTGGCTTACCGACTCCGCAGCCCTGATGGGAATCATCGTTATTGAAAAAGTAATCTCTATTTGCAATGAAACCCTGTGAGACATTGACCTCAAAATCACAATAAAGCAGATCTGTCTCCAGATTACGCATTAGACTCTGCATACGGTATCAAACACAACTTTTGTCCAGATGAGGCTGGTGAATTTGCTTTTGGGAATCCTTGTCGTCATGTCCTTTATAGAGTGCCAGCGCTCATGAGTCCAAATACACCAGTCACATCAGGTCTAAGAGAGCTATTTATTTAATAAAAATATGCAGTTTGATGACAGATCTGCTGTAAAGGGGTCTTCTAGAAAGAATATCCCCAGTATTCATTATACACCGCTCAAAAAAATAAAGAGAACACTTAGGCTGTGTGCACACGTGGCGATTTTTAAGCGTTTTTGCCGCAATTTTCGGCGCGAAAACGCTTAAAAATCGTGTACAGAACGCCCCCCCATGCATTCCTATGGCATTCCGCACATGCTGTGCTAATGCTGCGCTTTTTTCCGCGGCGGAATCGCATAGCGGAAAAAATCGTAGCATGCTCATTCTTTGTGCGGAATCGCAAAGAATTGCCGCGATTCCGCACCCATAGGAATGCATGAGAATCGCTTACTTCCCGCATGTGGCTATGCCCACCATGCGGGAAGTTAAGCGTCTCATGTGCGGTTGGTACCCACGGCGTGGAGGAGAGGAGACTGTCCTCCAGGCCCTGGGTACCATACCCCTGTAAAAAAAAGAATAAAAAATAAAAAATCGGGGTATATTTACCTTCCGGCGTCCCGCGCTGCATTCCCGGCCTAAGCGTTCCCAGTAATGCCTTGCGGCAAGGTCCTGTGATGACATAGTCTCGCGTGACTCTAGCGGTCTCGCGAGATCGCTATAGCAACGCGAGACTACCTCATCACAGGTCTCGCAAGGCATTACTGGGAACGCTGAGGCCCGGGAATGCAGCGCGGGACGCCGGAAGGTAAATATACCCCGATTTTTTTTTTTTTTTTTTTTTTTTTTTTTTTTAGCATTTTAACATTCTATCTTTTACTATTGATGCCGCATAGGCGGCCTCAATAGTAAAAACCTGGTCACACTTGTCAAACACTATGTTTGACGAGTGTGACCAACCTGTCAATCACTTTCCAAGCGATGCTTCAAATCGCTTGGAAAGTGCTTGAATATCGCACGCGAAAATCGCGGCAAAATCGTGATCATAATCGCGGTGAAATCGCGCGGAAAAAAACGCGCGATTTCTGGGAAGGAGTCCGGTTTTTAGTAAGCGTTTTAAAACGCACGTGTGCACATAGCCTTAAAAAACAAAATCTAACTCCAAGTAAATCAGACTTCTGTGAAATCAAACTGTCCACTTAAGGTACTGTCACACTAAGCGATATCGCTAGCAATATCGCTATAACTTGTGACGTTATAGCGATATTGCTAGCGATATCACTGTGTCTGATACCTACAACCCGCTGCTTATCGCTGATCGCGCGAGAATGTCCAGGACTGTTTCTCGTCGTCAGCTTCCTGCGGCGCTTCCTGCTGTGACGACGAGCGACGCGTGGAGCCGGGCGGGAGGACGCAGGATCGCCTGGTGTGACAGGTAAGTAGCGACCCCCCCCGTCCCCAGCGATGTCGCTGGTGAGATCTGCCTGTCTGGAAGCTCACTAGCGCGTCATATCGCTGGTCGGGATCGCTGGTACATCGCTAAGTGTGACAGTACCTTAAGGAAGCAACACTAATTGACAATCAATTTCACATGCTGTTGTGCAAATGGAATAGAGAACAGATGTAAATTATTGGCAATTATCAAGACACCCTCAATAAAGGAGTGGTTCTGCAGGTGGGGACCACAGACCACATCTCAGGACCAATGCTTTCTGGCTGATGTTTTGGTCACTTTTGAATGTTGATGGTGCTTTCACACTCGTGGTAGCATGAGACACACTATAATCCACACAAGTGGCTCAGGTAGTGCAGCTCATCCAGGATGGCACATCAATGCGAGCTGTGTCTGTCAATGTAGTGTCCACAGGCTGGAGGTGCTACCAGGAGACAGGCCAGTACACCAGGAGACGTGGAGGGAGCTGTAGAAGGGCAACAACCACAACAGCAGGACCGCTACCTCTGCCTTTGTGCAAGGAAGAATAGGAGGAGCACTGCCAGAGCCCTGCAAAATGACCTCCAGCAGGCCACAAATGTGCATGTGTCTGCACAAACTGTTAGAAACCGACTCCATGAGGATGGTCTGAGTGCCCGACATCCACAGATGGGGGTTGAGCTCACAGCCCAACACTGTACAGGACACTTGGCATTTGCCACAGAACACCAGGATTGGCAAATTCGCCACTGGCGCCCTGTGCTCTTCATAGATGAAAGCAGGTTCACACTGAACACGTGACAGATTCTGGAGACGCCGTGGAGAGCGGTCTGCTTCCTGCAACATCCTTCAGCATGACCGGTTTGGCAGTGGGTCAGTAATGATGTGGGATGGCATTTCTTTGGAGGGCCGCACAGCCCTCCATGTGCTCGCCAGAGGTAGCCTGACTGCCATTAGGTACCGAGATGAGATCCTCAGACCCCTTGTGAGACCATATGCTGGTGCGGTTGGTCCTGGGTTCCTCCTAATGCAGAACAATGCCAGACCTCATGTGGCTGGAGTGTGTCAGCAGTTCCTGCAAGATGAAGGCATTGAAGCTATGGACTGGCCTGCCCTTTCCCCAGCCCTGAATCCGATTGAGCACATCTGGGACATGT
This sequence comes from Dendrobates tinctorius, assembly GCF_039654945.1. Classification (NCBI taxonomy): domain Eukaryota; kingdom Metazoa; phylum Chordata; class Amphibia; order Anura; family Dendrobatidae; genus Dendrobates; species Dendrobates tinctorius. The sequence continues at coordinate 1,865,115 of NW_027361834.1, read as the reverse complement.
CTCGCTCCATCCACCAACGTCACGTTGCACCACAGACTGTCCAGGAGTTGGCAGATGCTTTAGTCCAGGTCTGGGAGGAGATCCCTCAGGAGACCATCCGCCTCCTCATCAAGAGCCTGCCCAGGCGTTGTAGGGAGATCATACAAGCACGTGGAGGCCACACACACTACTGAGCATCATTTCCTTGTCTTGAGGCATTTCCACTGAAGTTGGATCAACCTGTAAATTGATTTTCCACTTTGATTTTGAGTATCCTTCCAAATCCAGACCTCCATGGGATATTAATTTTGATTTACATTGATCATTTTTATGTTTTCTTGTTCTCAACACATGCCACTATGTAATGAATAAAGATTTGCAGCTGCAATATTTCATTCAATGACATCTACGATGTGATATCTTGGTGTTCCCTTTATTTTTTTGAGCATTGTATATAGTGGAGCTGAAAACGGTCACGTGAAATCTGGCTTGGAAGAGGGGGGGGGGAAGTCTCCTGAAAGAAGGGGTTTGTTTTCTTTAATTGTATTGTAAAAATAATTGATCATTAATACTGTTTGTTTTTCAGGGTGTGAAGTACATGTTTGGTATTGTGGGAGTTCCTGTCATTGAAATTGCAATCGCTGCTCAAGTTGCTGGGATCAAGTATGTGGGTATGAGAAACGAGCAAGCGGTAAGTAGAGCTGTGTGGCCGACCCATGGGCCAACTCTGACCTGTATGGGACCGCCATCAACTTCACAATACAAATATCTATTCTCAGGCAGACACCTCTACCTAATCAATAGAAGACTTATAAAATGAGAAATCATTATTTTATATATTTATATCCTGATTAACGGGAACCTGTCAAACTCCCCCACTTACACCATTTATATGACTGTGTAACCCTTTAAAAGATTAGCAGGTTGATCCCTTTATGACCCCAAAGATCTGCTCTCTCATAGAGAAATCACATTCTGAAGTTGTTTCTGGGAGTGCATTGAGTCGTAACCATGCACTTACAGCTTCTTAGCCTCGCTGTATTTTCTACCTTGCAGCACTCTCTGCTGGCTGATTGACAGATCAGTTGCCGTATTCCCGAGCAAACTACCTGTCTATCAGCCAGGGAAGGCTACTGCTGGTCAGGAAAGACAGCATGAGGCCGGTTTCACACATCAGTGTCTCCAGTACGTGTGGTGACATTTTTCACACATACCGGAGACACTGACAAATGTAGACCCATTCAAATGAATGGTATGTGCACAGATCTGTGTTTTTTTCATGGACCGTGTGTACGTGTGTCCCACAAGTAGACATGCCTGTGTTTGTGCAGCTGCACAGATCACATGGACCCATACAAGCCAATGGGTCCATGTAAACACATACTGCACACGGATGCCTTCCGTGTGCGTTTTTAAAGTTATAGGGTTAAAATTGAATCAGATTGTTTCAAAACTAGGCTCTGGTACGTATCCACATGGACAGCACTTTGATCACACACGGATGCCACAAATGGTCACACGGACACAGATATCTAAGGTACGTTTTTTTCCGGTGCTGGAAATATCAGGACATGTGAAAGCGGCCTGAGGCTCAGAAGCTGTAAGTGCATCGTTACGACTCGGTGCCCTCCCAGAAACAACTTCACAAAGCAAATTCTCACTGCTACAGCAGTGCTTTGGGGGTAATAAAGCGATTGAGCTGCTTCTCTTTTAAAGGGCTACACAATCTTATTAATGGTTTGGACGTGTTTTTGACAGGTTGTTTTAAAGCAGTTTCTCACCATTTCAAGAGATGCCATGTAGTATTCTGCGGCACTTTGCAGACGGGAGCTCTGCTGAGCAGGGTCACTGACCATCAAGTGATAACTACTTGTGTTTGGAGTACCATCCTCAATCTAAAGTCACCCTTGTACATGTGAACCATGCTGTCACTTTTGCCATGTACAGTTGTATGTAGCACCTTAGTGAGTGTGGTGACGGAGGCATTATTTTCTTCCTATTTCAGGCTTGCTATGCTGCATCTGCTGTGGGCTACCTTACCGGCAGGTGAGCACAAAAACACAAGCGAAGATTAACATGTACTAGTCACATTGCATGCTCTTTAATTTCCAGCCCATTCTGCTATTTTTCTCTTTGCATTGTATTAATACAGATTTGTTGTACACTTGCAGACCTGCTGTGTGCCTTGTGGTGTCTGGGCCAGGGCTGACTAATGCTCTCAGTGGCATGGCAAATTCTAACATGAACTGCTGGTAAGAAACCTATTTTATCTGTGCCTACGTGGTATTTATGCATGAGTTTTAGAAACCGTTATCAATACCTTTTATATAATCGGGTTTTTTGACAATGAAAAGTTCTAAACAGGGAAAGTCCTTTTCTTTATCGCCTTATTGGGGGACACAGAATACCATGGGTGTATGCTGCTGCTGCTAGGAGGCTGACACTATGCAAAAACAGAAAATTAGCTCCTCCCCGGCAGTATACACCCACCGACAGGCACCAAGCACCTCAGTTTGTGCTTAGTGTCTGTAGGAGGCGGACCGGGATCTCCCCAGATCCGCAGTTATTAATCTAATTTTTTCTTTCAGGGTTTAGTTTGAACTTTTTAATTTTGTCTTCTTTTATCTTTTAGGTTTTTCCTTTAGGAAACAGGGTATATTTATCACCCTGATTTCCTATATCATGCGGCTGAGCGAGCAGTGTGGTGTCATCCACATCGCAACTCTCAGTACCGCAGGCAGGACTTTTCCCTATCACCTTCCGGTGATAAGGGTTGTGGACAGGTGGCTGGTCCTTGCCGAATCCCCCTCCTCACCCCTCTCTCGGGACAGGGCTGAGAGGAAGACGGCGATCGCAGGTGGTTCAAGCCGTCTTCTGCAGGATGCGGGTACAGAGGACTCCTTCCCCTCCCAGCGGCCTGCCGTTTCCCCGTGGGCCCCTGTGGTCATCCTCTTCAGGGACGTCAGGTATGTGCCTGTACGTTCCCTCCGGCCCCCGCATAAGCTCCAGTGCATGGGAGAAGTTGGACCTTGGGATTACAGGTCCACTGTTTTTGAATCTCCCGCCCTTTCTGCCTGCCGCGCGCTCACACAATGGAATGCGGACACTATCCCTTCCCCTCTTCTAGTCAGGGAGACGCTGCGGATCCCTTCACTCACCGCAGCAGCGTCGCAAGCAGGGGACCGCTTCATATTGCTTCCTGAGCGCATTATGTCGGGGTAGGCAAGGGGTTACAGCGCCGGCGCGGGCGCCGTCACTTTCACTTTCACTTTCCCTCAGCCAGGGGAATTTCTCTGCTCCCTCCTCCGTTCCTGAGCGCGCTCTTTCAGCGTGCCTTTTCTAGCCCATCACAGGGCTTCTTTCTCTTTGGACTGCCAGCCTCCCCTCTCGGTCAGGCCCCTCCGTCGCTGATAGCCAATCACGGCGCAGCCGCCTAGCTCCGCCCCCCCTTCTTCCAGCACAAGGATTTCCTGGTTTTTCACTCCTTCCTGCGCTGCTTGGGGGACACTTCGGCGTTTCTTCTGCTGCTCGCACAGAATCTCGGTAGGCTCGGCTCTGGCACAGGGATTAGCTCTCCTCGGCAGTTTTTTCCCTAATTTTTGCGGCCATTCAGTGCAGTTCACTTATGCCCAACCCTTCAGGGGATCTCTGCTTCAGGCCCACCGCTACCTATTACGCCTGTGCGCGCTGTAAAAAGAAGTGGGCATCGGGTCAGTCGTCCCCATTCTGCCCCCCCTGCAGTCCTTCCAATATGTCAGCATCTCAGGAACGCACGGAATCCCGGGCGGAGGGCACTCTTCCCTCCTCTCTCCCTCCGGAGTGGGCCGTTACAATGTCACAGTCTGTTTCTGACTTGACAAAAGTATCAGTCGCTGGTCCAGGTCTTAGAACGATTACCTCAGCTATCCTCAGCCACCTCTGCCCCGACCACCTCTCGGGGTGAGTCGTCCGCACCTGACCGCGACCTTCAGAGAGACAGACAGGGAAGGACTTCTCGGAAGCGGGCTCTGTCCACTTCGTCTTCGAGCTCGCAGGGCCCTTCCGCTCCCAGGCCTCCTTCTCCTTCCTCGGAGGACAGCCTTCAGTCATGCAATGATTCTCATTCGGAAGCTAGCTCAGAGGGGAACAGCGTTTCTAAAACGCGGGACATGGTCGATAGTCTTCTTGCAGCTATCTTCCAAACACTAAAGCTTAAACAGGTTGAGGCTCCAGCTCAGGAAAGCTCGGTTCTCCTTAGACGAACCAGACCTCCGTCTCGAACATTTCCCAATCACAACGATTTCGATACTACCTTATCCAAACACTGGGAGCGCCCTGAGCAACGTTTCTCAGGCCGCAAGTACTTGGACGTTCTGTACCCCTTTGACGCAGAACTGCTCTCTAAGTGGTCCAAGGCTCCAGAGGTAGATCCTCCAGTATCCCGGATAGCCTCTAAAACGGTGCTCTCGCTGCCCGACGGGGCATCGCTCAAAGATCCTACTGACAGGCAGATTGAATCTCTGGCTAAATCTATCTTTGAGGCATCTGGCGCCTCTCTCTGCCCTATTTTCGCATCCGCCTGGGTGGCGAAGGTCATTTCCGCTTGGGCAAAAATTCTTCGCAGAGGCATCTTAGCGTCAGCTCCTCAAGACGAGTTGGCAGATCTTGTAGATCAGATTAACCAGGCGGGAAAATACCTTTTGGCCGCCTCCTTGGACGCGGCCGGCTGCGTAGCAAGGGCTAACAGCAACATAGTAGCTGTACGCTGAGTCCTTTGGCTAAAGTCATGGAATGCGGACACGACTTCGAAAAAGTTGCTTACCAATCTGCCGTTCCATGGCTCTAGGCTCTTTGGAGCAAAGCTGGATCAGATAATTTCCGATGCCACTGGAGGTAAAAGTACTTCGCTTCCCCAGTCTCGACCAAAACGTCCCTTCAACAGAAGGGGGTTTCGACCATTCAGGCCCTTTCGTCCCTTCCCTGCCACGGAGAGTCACTCAACAGGATCGGCCGCCTGCCACCAGGGAGCGGGATCAGAGGAAACCTTCCTACAAACCCGCTCCTCGCTGGAGATCTAGAGGACAATATTCCAGATCTGCAGGAGCCAATTCCGGCAGATTTTCATCTAAGTGACGGGTCACCCCCACCTGGAATTTCTTCCAGGGTGGGCGGCAGACTTTCCTTTTTCGCGGATGCTTGGCTGTCCGTTGTAGACGACGCTTGGGTCAGAGAACTCGTCGCATCCGGTTACAAGATCGAATTTGCTTCACTCCCGAACAGACGGTTCTTCCGGTCTCGGCCTCCGCGACAGCGGGCCCAGGTTCCGGGTTTTCTGCAGGCCATTTCCTCCCTCCTTTCCGCCGGAGTCATTGTTCCCGTTCCCTCAGACGAACGGTTTTCCGGGTTCTACTCCAATCTCTTTGTAGTCCCGAAGAAAGACTGCTCTCTTCGTCCTATTCTGGACCTCAAATTGCTCAATCGCCACGTGAAGATTCTTCATTTCAGGATGGAGTCTCTTCGGTCGGTGATTGCTTCCATGGAGCCCGGGGAATTTCTCTGCTCGGTGGACATTCGGGATGCCTATCTGCACATTCCAATATGTGTGCAACATCAGAAGTATCTTCGATTTGCGTTTCAGGGAGACCACTTTCAGTTCACAGCTCTCCCTTTCAGCCTAGCTTCAGCGCCCCGGGTTTTCACGAAGGTGATGGCGACCGTCATGGCCATCCTTCGCTCCAGAGGGATCCTCATCATCCCTTATCTAGACGATCTTTTGATCAAGGGTTCGTCTCGCCAGGACTGTCTCCGGAGCCTTCAGATAACCCTGGACACTCTCAGCCGCCTAGGTTGGCTGGTCAACAAGGAGAAGTCCATTCTGATCCCCACCCAGCGTCTGACCTTTCTGGGTATGGAATTCGACACGGAGCTAGCCCGTGTTTTTCTTCCAAAGGAAAAATTTACAACTCTGGCCAAGGGCATCAGAACTCTCAAGAGGCCTGCTCCCATTCCCATTCGGTTCTGCATGAAGGTCCTGGGGAAGATGGTGGCCTCCATGGAAGCAGTGCCCTTTGCGCAGTTTCACCTTCGCCCCCTTCAGCTGTTTCTGCTTTCAGCCTGGGACAAGACCACGAGGTCCTTGGACCGTCCTATTCGGCTTCCTCTCAGAGTGAGGCAGTCTCTCACTTGGTGGCTACGGCCAGCGTCAGTTCTCCAAGGGAGGTCTTTCCGCCTCAGTGGCGAATCATCACCACCGATGCGAGCCTTCTAGGATGGGGAGCCGTGTTCCATCAGAAAGCGGCCCAAGGCCGCTGGCAGCCACAGGAGTCTCTCCTTCCAATCAATCTGTTGGAGATCAGGGCAATTTTCCTGGCCCTTCTTCACTGGCAGCCCCTCCTCTCCGGCAAGCCGGTCCGTATTCAGTCGGACAACGCCACGGCCGTAGCGTACATAAACCATCAGGGGGGCACGCGCAGCAAACGGGTAATGTCAGAAGTGGCTAAGATACTACGCTGGGCAGAACGTTACGTTCCGACAATCTCCGCCGTCCATATTCCAGGTGTGGAAAATTGGGCAGCCGACTTTCTGAGTCGCCAGGGCCTAGCGTCCGGCGAATGGTCCCTGCACCCCGCGGTTTTCTCTCAGATATGCGACCGTTGGGGCACCCTGGATGTCGATCTCATGGCATCTCGGATGAACCACAAGGTGCCGCAGTTCGTAGCCAGGTCCAGGGACCCTCTAGCCGTCGCATGCGACGCACTGGTGACTCCGTGGTCCCAGTTTCAACTTCCGTTTCTGTTCCCGCCTCTGGCATTGATCCCTCGGGTGGTCAAAAAGATAAAATCGGAAGGAGTACCAGTGATTCTAGTCGCTCCAGATTGGCCAAGACGGCCTTGGTACGCGGAACTGGTCAACATGCTCGCGGACGTTCCCTGGAGGCTTCCGGACCGTCCAGACCTTCTCTCGCAAGGCCCCCTTTACCACGAGAATTCTCAGTCTCTGAATTTCAGATTCTGCCCTGATGAAGTGAGCCAGCAGGCTCAGGAAACGCGTTGGCTGAATAAAGAACCCTTTACTCTACCAGAAGCAAGCGCAGTCCTTATTGCACTTCCACGTCATTTCTGCAATTCTGTCCTAGGACCCTGTGCAGACTTGCTGCTGCTTCTCAAGCGTTCATGGGTGTTGTGACTTCCTCACAACCCCAATAGGTGAGCACCTTCCCTACTGTTCCACAATTTTAATTGTTTTATACGGATTTCACACAGTGGATGCGCCCTGTATCTCTCCTTTTATCTCACAGTCTCTGAATTTGACGGCATGGCCGTTGAGACCGCAATTCTGAAGGAATCAGGTCTGTCCAGTCAGGTTATTCAAACTATGATCAGAGCCAGGAAACCAGCCTCTTCCCGCATTTACTATAGGTACTGGAAGGCTTTTTTCCGTTGGTGCGATGATAAAAGAGTCTTCCCGATGTCTTTTTCTATCCCGTCGATCCTGGGGTTTCTTCAGGCTGGGTTAGACGCGGGTCTGTCCCTCAGTACGCTCAAGGGCCAGGTTTCCGCTCTCTCTATCCTCTTCCAAAGAGAGCTAGCTTCTCTACCACTGGTCAAGACCTTTCTACAAGGGGTTTCCCACGTGGCTCCTCCTCATCGTTCGCCAATAGACCCGTGGGATCTCAACCTCGTCCTTAGCGCGCTCCAGAAGGCGCCGTTCGAGCCTCTCCAGGACATTCCTTTGTCCCTTCTCTCTTGGAAGGTCACCTTTTTGATCGCCATTTCATCCATCAGAAGAGTTTCTGAATTGGCGGCCTTGTCATGTCGTTCTCCTTACCTCATTCTTCATCAGGACAAAGCCGTCCTCAGGCCCGTTCCTTCTTTTCTTCCAAAGGTGGTTTCCGCTTTCCATATCAATGAGGATATCGTCCTTCCTTCTTTTTGTCCGGCTCCATCTCATCCTCTTGAGAAGTCTCTCCACAAACTGGACGTAGTTAGAGCCCTGCGTGTCTATCTTGCCAGGACCTCTTCCTTTCGTCTGTCCGATTCCTTGCTGATCATCTCTGAAGGTCTCCAGAAGGGCCTTCAGGCTTCCAAATCCACGATCGCTCGCTGGATTCGTTCTACCATTCTGGAAGCGTATCGTCTTCAGGAAAAGCGGCCCTCTCCGGGAGTAAGAGCTCACTCCACCCGGGCTGTGGCGGCTTCGTGGGCTGCTCGTCACCAGGCCTCGGCCATGCAAATTTGCAAGGCTGCAACCTGGTCATCTTTGCACACCTTCACGAGGTTCTACAGGGTTCATACCCAGGCTTCGTCTGATGCTGTGGTTGGTAGGAAGGTTCTGCAGGCGGCGGTGGCGCACCGGCCGACCTGAGCCTTTCGGTTACTTTCGTTCCTTTTTGCTGTTCCCACCCTTGGGACTGCTTTGGGACGTCCCATGGTATTCTGTGTCCCCCAATAAGGCGATAAAGAAAGATGGATTTTTGGTTCTTACCGTAAAATCTCTTTCTTGGAGCCTTCATTGGGGGACACAGCACCCTCCCTGTTTAAGTTGTACCGTGTTGGGTCTTAGAGTTCCTTGTTGGGTTGGTACATATGTTTCGAGTTTTTCTCGTTGCTTCTCCTACTGCTTTTTCACCAACTGAGGTGCTTGGTGCCTGTCGGTGGGTGTATACTGCCGGGGAGGAGCTAATTTTCTGTTTTTGCATAGTGTCAGCCTCCTAGCAGCAGCAGCAGCAGCATACACCCATGGTATTCTGTGTCCCCCAATGAAGGCTCCAAGAAAGAGATTTTACGGTAAGAACCAAAAATCCATTTTTTGTGATCTCCCCGTAACACTAAATGACATCTGTGTTGCTTGGGTGCGCTGCATGCGGAGGAATCAGGAGTTGCTCTCGCCACATGTGGTAGATGCTGGTATCTGTGTGTAAGGGCAGGTACAGACCAGCGCATTTTCGGTCTGAGTGCGACCCGACAAAACGCTGGGTTGCACTCGGACCAATGTTATGCCATACAAGTCAGTGAGTGCGTGGAAAGATGGAATCTCGGTGCAATCCGATTTCCACGCACTCATAGAATAAATAGTTTGTTTTTTTTTGTTCCTATGGACAAACACCATGCAGTCTCCAAAAAGTATTTTAACATTCTTGTCCCATATTTTTCTCTTAGGCCAGTCATTGTCCTGGCAGGCTCGTCTGATACTAACCAGGAAACTATGGGCGCTTTCCAAGAGTTTCCTCAGGTATGTGTTTCTTCTCGTTGTTTGGGAATGACCTACGATTTGTCTCACAAGTCAATGTACACATGGCTAAATGGTGTTCTTCCTTACTTTTTAGGTTGAATCCTGCAGACTGTATAGTAAACTTTCCGTGAGACCCAGCAGCCTGGAGGTTATACCGTCTGTGATTGAGAAGGTTTGTTGCTTAAAGTGATAGAATAATTCACCCTTGACTGTCGGCATCTATAGGTAATACTTGCCTGCTATCAGGGTAGATCTGCAATCTGTGACTGTAATACACTGCTTACAGGGTGTGTGAGTCGTCTGAGATATACCTACTGGTTCAGAATAGGTGGCTCACACCTGGATCTGAGCACAACAATGTTAACTACTTGTCTATGTCTTCATTTTTTTATTTTTTAGGGTTTGTATAGATTGGCATTCAACTATCGGCGGTCAGTTAATAACCTGTTTACACAGGTCCTATTTACACAAAAACTTAAAGATCATTTCACCCAACAAATTTTGCTTGTTTTCCGGATGATCGGCAGCCTGTTTGCACTGCAAGATTATCATGCAGCATCTCTAAGACCCCCATACACAAATACATGTGGTCAAAATTGTTGGTACCCCTCGTTTAATGACAGAAAAACCCTCGATGGTCTCAGAAATAACTTGAATTTGACAAAAGTAATAATAAAAAATCTATGAAAATGAACAAATGAAGTCAGACATTGCTTTTCAGCCATGCTTCCACAGAATTTAAAAAAACAAAACATAAAACTCATGAAATAGGGCTGGACAGAAATGACTGTACCCCTGAAAATGTGACAAAAGGAACATGTTAAATCAAGTTGTGTCCACTAATTAGCAGCACAGGTGTCTACAATCATGGAATCAGTGAGTGGGCCTGTATAGAGGGATACAGATACACTCCATGTCACCAAACAGCACAGTGAGTATCACACTCAACATGGACCAGAGGACGGTAAGGAAAGAGTTGTCTCAGGAGATTAGAAAGAAAATTATAGTCTAACATGTTAAAGGTAAGAGTTATAAGACCATCTCCAAGCAGCTTGATGTTCATGTGACTACAGTTGCTCATATTATTCAGAAATGTTAGCTCCATGGAACTGTAGCCAACCTCCCTGGACGTGGGAACACTTAGGCTATGTGCACACGTGTGGAATTCCCGTGGAAATTTCCGCGTTTTGCAAGCGTAATTAGCTTGCAAAATGCTAGCATTTTCCAAGCGATCTGTAGCATCGCTTAGAAAACTGATTGACAGGTTGGTCACACTTGTCAAACAGTGTTTTTCAAGTGTGACCAACTTTTTACTATTGAGGCTGCCTATGCAGCATCAGTAGTAAAAAGATATAAAGTTTTAAAAAAATCATGATCTTCTCGCCTTCCCACGTCCCATGCAGTGTTCCCGATCCCAGGGATGCCTTGCGACAATGACCTTTGATGACGTCGCGGTCTCGGGTTGTGGTTGTGCTCACAGCCCAACACCGCGCAGGACACTTGGAATTTGCCACAGAACACCAGGATTGGCAAATTCGCCACTGGCGTCCTGTGCTCTTCACAGATGAAAGCAGGTTCACACTGAGCACATGTGGCAGAGTCTGGAGATGCCGTGGAGAGCGATCTGCTGCCTGCAACATCCTTCAACATGACCAGTTTGGCAGTGGGTCAGTAATGGTGTGGGGTGGCATTTCTTTGGAGGGCCGCACAGCCCTCCATGTGCTCGCCAGAGGTAGCCTGACTGCCATTAGGTACCGAGATGAGATCCTCAGACCCCTTGTGAGACCATATGCTGGTGCGGTTGACCCTGGGTTCCTCCTAATGCAGGACAATGCCAGACCTCATGTGGCTGGAGTGTGTCAGCAGTTCCTGCAAGATGAAGGCATTGAAGCTATGGACTGGCCCGCCCGTTCCCCAGAGCTGAATCCGATTGAGCACATCTGGGACATGATGTTTCGCTCCATCCACCAACGGCACATTGCGCCACAGACTGTCCAGGAGTTGGCGGATACTTTGGCCAAGGTCTAAAAGGAGATCCCTTAGGAGACCATCCACCGCCTCATCAGGAGTTGTACAGTAGGGAGGTCATACAGGCACGTGGAGGCCACACACAATACTGAGCATCTTTTCCCTGTCATGAGGCATTTCCACTGAAGTTGAATCAGCCTCTAATTTGATTTTCCACTTTGATTTTGAGTATCATTATCCTTCCAAATCCAGACCTCCATGGGATATTCATTTTGATTGCCATTAATAATTGTTTTATTGTTCTGAACACATTCCACTTTGCAATGAATAAAAATTTGCAACTGGAATATTTAATTCAGAGATATCTAGGATGTGGTATTTTGGTGTCCCCTTTATTTTTTGAGCAGTGTATTTTCTTTGAATGTAAATTTAGAAAGTATCACCTTGAAGTGTAAAGTTTCTTCCAAGTCCTGAAGTGCGGAGGCTCTCTCCCCTCAGGGTGCTCAAGGAGGAAGCAGGGAGTACTACAAAAACATTGTAAAATGGCCAACTCCAGGGGTGTACAGGTGGCACAATGTCTTCTCAAAGTGATGAGTCTGATCACTGCTGTAAATGATCATCCACAACCAGAAATACAGTAACAATTCTTGGCCAGTCTGCCCCATTCCTTATGTAAGAAATTCACCCTGCTACCAATAACTTACAGTTATGACCTTTTTGACATAAATGATTGTTTTGTAAAATTTGTTTGATTTGCAGTTTTGGAGTTTAAACGTTACGTGTGAATATTGCTCAGTGGATGAGATCTACAGTAGGGTAGTTATATTTATCTCTAACTTCTCCCTTCCCCAGGCTGTGAGAACTAGCATATATGGCCGGCCTGGTGCCTGTTATATCGATATTCCTGGAGATTATGTGAATAAAATGATTGATAGAAGTGGTGTGAGGTAGGTTGATGGCACAAAATATGCCTAAAGCTACACTTATTAATTACATTCAAAAGTAAACTTTTATTTTTAATCTTGCCCAACATAGAAAGTTATGAAATTTTGCATATCGTTTTATTAGGGATTTATCTTCATCCCTGATTTTCCACAATATTTGCTTGCCTTTAGCTGCATTGAGATCAGAGTATATTAATTTGGAGTACTCATGCTGGCAGTGAAAGAGTCAGCGCTATAGTTGGGTGTATCGATTTGCAGAGTCTGGTCCATTGGTCAGGTTAGTAATCGCTGGATGGAGGCTTGCGAGTCTCTTAACTTCTGGAATCTCCAGTGTGGCTCTTTGATTAGCAGGGCTGGCGCGATGTCATTGTGTGTCACGGCACAATGATGATGTATCACCAGCCTAACTAATCAAAAAGCCACACTGGAGATTCTGTAAGTTAGGCTTCTTCTACACTTATCGGGATTTTTGCGGCCCTACCGCCGCAATTTTCACGGTCTGCCGCAATAATGGATCGGAAAAAACTTGCGGCTTGCCGTTTTTCAGGTTGCCAATACTATGGAAGAAGTATTGGGGAAAAAAAAACTGCATTCCGCAAAACTGGAAGGGACTGTGCACCGCAAAAACAAACTTCCGTTGTTTTTGTGGCCCCATTGATGTTCAATGGGGGCCGTGTCCGTAAGCCGTGAAAAAGATCGAGCGGGCTTTTTTCACAGCCGCAAGTATGGCACACGTCGCTCCGACTAATTTTTGCGGGCCGATTTTGGGGCCCATAGAAATCTATTGGGGCCGCAAAAATTCGGTAAGTGTAAAAGAAGCCTTAAGAGACTCAAGCCTCCATCCAGCGACTACTAACCTGGCCAATGGACCAGAGTCTGCAAATCAATCAGCCCAACTCTAGTCAGCAAATGTTTCCTCCTGATTGTTGTACTTATCAGTACCATCTCCCATTGTGGGTTATCCCGGAGTTGATGAGACAGATATGCTGAGCTGGCCCTTTCACAGCCAGCATCTGTACTCCTTAGGCTAGTTTCACACTAGCGTTCGACAGGGCTGTGGATGGCAGCCTTCTTCCTCTTTTAAGCCCTGCCCACTGAAGCACCTCTTACTTCAGCTCCGCCTACGTCTGCATGCGTCCTACGTATCCTATCTTTAACATTGGGTACTCAGGCCATGCAGATGTATGCGGAAGCGTCCGCATGTGTTTTGACGCTGCGCTGAACTGTGTCGAACGCAACATGTTGCTTTTTGTTGCGGTTGGCACAGCGCCACATGGCCTGCGCACACAATGTTAAACATAAGGTACGCAGGACGAATGCAGAGGAGGAAGAGGTGCGGCAGTGGGCGGGGCTTAACGGAAGAAGAAGGCTGCCATCCGCAGGTAAGCCCATCGCTAGTGTGAAACCAGCCTTATTAATGTGCTTTGATATGCATGTGAATAGACTGGAGAATAGCTGTGGTTTGGAAGCCACATGCATTCAGATGATGATATATTATTTTTTTTTTTTTTTTTTTTTTAGACCGAAATGGTCATCAATTTCTTCTTATGTCCCTCAAATAAAGTGATTCGCAAAGCTTCAGAGACTTTCACGAAGGATTAAGTTTATTTAAAAAAAAAAATTAAGGCTACTTTCACACATCAGGTTTTCGACGTCAGGCGCGATCCGGCGTCCTGCCGGAACGCCGGATCCGGCAAATGTTTTGTAAAACCGGATGTGACGGATCCGGTTTTCTGCCGGATCCGTCTTGTTCTTGACAGACAAAACCGGATCCGTCTCATCCGGTTCATCCGTTTTTCGATGGATTACGCCGGATCCGGTTTTTAAAAACACCCCTTGTGGCCTTCCGAACGGGATTGGCTACTGGAAAACTATATATAGCGTGTTCCTACAGCCCTTCTTTGACAGGTTGTAGAGGAGAAAGTGCAGGTTGGAGAGAAGAGCAAATTACTGGCGAAGATGGACGTTGTGATTGGAAATATTTTGAAGAATTTGGCGGATTTTACAGCGGAGGCGAATCGTTTGAGGGTGATTGTTCTGGAGAAGGAGAGAGCGAGACAGCAGCGCATCAGGCATCGTAGACGACGTTTGTGGATCCACCCCATCATTAGCCAAGAGAATGACGCGTGGGGTCTATTCTACACTCTGCATGGACCTTCGACGAAACCCGGAGAAATTTTTTGGATATGTTCGTATGAAAATGGAGAATTTTGATTACTTGGTGGAGCGCATTGCACACCTCAAAAGAAAAGCGGACACCTATTGCCGCTTCTCCGTTTCACCCGCAGAGCGTCTGATGGTGACTTTAAGGTAAGCCACATTTATTGGATATGCTCGCATCAGAGCACACTTTCACTGCAATCTTGTTGGTGGTAGTTTGTATCTCCAAGTGTTATAGCTGAGTTTTGGTATGTAATGCTGTGATTTAAAACTAATTGTTTTTTAATTCCCCACAGATTTCTTGCAACTGGAGAATCCCTTTCGTCACTGCATTTCCAGTACAGACTCGGGATTTCCACCATATCTGGAATAGTGAAGTACACATGCCGTGCACTGTGGGACTCCTTAGCTGAAGAGTTTTTACCAGAGCCCACAACAGAGAGGTGGATTGAAATTTCAGAAAAGTTTCAACAGATATGTCAGTTTCCCAACTGCTTTGGCGCTGTGGACGGGAAACATATCCGCATTGTAAAGCCAGCCGGATCGGGATCGGAATATTTCAATTACAAGAAATATTTTTCAATTGTCCTCATGGCCATCGCTGACGCGTAATACAAATTTATTGCTGTTGATATTGGGGCCTATGGCCGCTCTAATGACTCTCAAGTTTTCAAACTGTCTGCCATGGGGCGTAAACTGTATGGAAACACCTTCCAGTTCCCACCACCTAGACCGCTGCTGCAAACATCTGGTCCACCTATGCCATTTGTCTGTGTAGGGGATGAAGCCTTCCAGCTGTCAGAACACCTTTTGAAACCGTACTCTAGCAGAGGATTGACAAGAACAAAACGCATTTTTAAATACCGCCTCACAAGAGCAAGAAGAATGGTTGAATGTACCTTTGGTATTCTGACAGCCAAATGGCGGGTCCTATTGACTGCGATCAACCTCAAGACAGAAACTGTGGACGAGGTGATCAAAGCTTGCGTGGTACTCCACAATTTTGTTATCTGCAAGGAACCCATTTCCATTGAGGACACCTCTGAAGAAACCACCTTGCAAGATTACCATGACATTACCACTAGAAGTTCTGTGACGGTTTCAGTAATGAGGGACAATTTTGCGTTATACTTTATGTCACCTCAAGGCAGAGTACACTGGCAGGATGGCAGAGTGTGAAAGATTTGTGCCCTTAACCAAACTTGTGTACCTTCTGTACCAACAGTATATACCTTTGCCAACCAAAGTTGGCTATCTTGTCATGGTCTCTATTTTTTAGCTTTAGGCCACAGGTGTGTACCTGGTTGTGTTTTATGCAAAGTATTTAACCTTCTAACAAAAGTTGTTTTCATTGTTAATAAATCACCAACAATAAACACAACTTTTTAGGTGAAATACTTTGCTTCAAACACAACCAGGAACACAACTGTGGCAAAAAGCTAAAATTTACCCACAGTTATATACCTGGTTTTGAATACCTTTTTACCTTTTAAATACCCTGTATCTAACCTTTTTTTTAAACATATTTTGCCGCAGAAAGAAATGACAGACAACCAGTGTAAACAATTTAAATTTTATTTAAAATATTTTTTTTTTTGTAAACTGTTTTTAAAGTTAAAAAAACTTTTTTAATAAAGGTTTGAAACCAACTGGGCATTTTTATTACAAAACACATCATAAATCTGTGTAGTGTGGGGTGGAAATACTGCTGGAGGGGCTGCGGGACACTTCGACACTGGGAGTGTGGAGAGAGGATTGGGATTGTGGTGGGGAAGGAACAGTTAGAGGTGATGGTGTGGAAAAAGCTACAGAATGGGTGGACATGTGGGAGGCAGAAGAGGTGGTGGGCGGTGGAGTGGAGGGTTGGGCAGGGACTGTAGGAGCAGATGATGTTGATGGCAAGTTGTATGGGGAAGGAGTTTGGTACGGGGAAGGAGTTTGGTACTGGGGAGGTTGCTGGTACTGGGGAGGTTGCTGGTACTGGGGAGGTTGCTGGTACTGGGGAGGTGGATGGTATGTAATAGGAGGGGGAGGATGGAAAGTGGCTGGAGGGGGTGCAGATGTAATAGGAGGGGGAGGATGGAAAGTGGCTGGAGGGGGTGCAGGTGGAGGAACTACTGTGGTGGGAGGAGGAGGTTGGGAGGTAACGTGCTGGAGAGCACCGTGGCATGAATGCATTACATGCATCTGCTGGGTAGGAGATAGCGTTTCCATGCGCTCCACAACAGACCTGAAAAAGGTGTGGTTTGGCGAAGATCTTGCTTCTGAATGCATGGTTTGCAGAAGTGTCTTCACCTCCAGAATGCTGGAGTTGATCTGCTGAAAGCCTGCGGAGATTTGCTCTGACAAGACTTTTAGACAGTTCTGGAAAGATGCATTCAGATGCAAGAACTTTGGCGCATAAGTCTTTTCCTGACCCCTCTGCCGCTGCCGCCCAGTACCCGCAGGTGTACTAGAGGTGGCAGGGGCAGAAGGGTGGGGTAAAGGGAAAGCGATCTCACCAGCAGCTTCATGTAATGTAGGCGGCCACGATGCTCCTGTGCTGGTGGATGGGACAGATGGGTCGAATGTGTGGGAAGGCTGGGAAGGTGCAGATGTACCGGGGCGGTCGAAGGGTCCCTCGGTGCCGGTCTCCTCAGGGATCGCCTCAGAAGGGTCCAATCGTGCAGGCTCCCGAGTGCTGCTCACCGTGCTGTGGAATAAAGAGAAAAAAAAACAATTAAAATACTGACATGGTATGGCCCTGGCTGAAAAAAAAAAAGTTACATCTAAACATTTTTTTGTCACATGTGGTGTGTAATATTTACCTTCTGGTGACCATTGTTTCCCGGAGGAACGACAGGGCTTGTGCGTACTTGTACTTGCTCCTGCGTTCTCCAGATCCACTCGGGGCCCGCATCTTTTTATTGAACTCCTTCTTGAAACGATCCCTCACAGACCGCCACTGCTTCACAATTCTCTCCCCTGAAACGAGAAAGGACAAAGTGGTTAGTATACAACATCAGTGTTTCCCAAACTCCAGTCCTCATGGTCCCCAGGGGTCATGTTTTCAGGATTTCCAAAGTAAATAGAAATCCTGAACACATGATCCGTGGGGACCACAAGGACTGGAGTTCGGGAAACACTGGTTTAAATCAAGTAACCGGTACTGTATATACTTACGCTCTTTAATCTGGGCCCGAGCATCGAGGTCCTCCCAGCGGTCCACAAGGAGCGAACAGATTTCCTCCCAGAGTCGTCGGGTAACGATAAGGTCAGCGTGGCAGCGGTCAGCCATATTCCAGAGCGGCTCCCTTTCTCTGACGAGATCGATGAGGTGGTCCACATCGATTCCTCCATCCTCACCGTCAGAGTCGGGAGCACGCTGTGAAGGCTGTTAAAGAAAAAGACAAAAATAACATAATTAGCCTCCACAAAAGAAATGAAATAAAAAGTGCAAAAAAACAAAGCAAAAATATTTATACTTACACGCTGGTGACCGCCGCGTTGCTGTCGCCGACGACCCTGGGAGGCACTGCGAGGACCTCTTGGCCGAGCACCAGATTGGGAAGACTAGAGAAGGAAACAAAAAATGTTATGTCTTTGGATGTAGGCATTTGTTTGCTGTGTGTGGTCTGCAGAACATTGTTTTCTATGTGTAGTGTGATGTGTTTCTGCGTTTGATGCCAAAATCTTACCAATTGTGAGCCCACTCCAAGTGTCTGTCCACCCCTTCCTTCTTCTTCTGGGAGCTCCTCTTCATCTTGTGATTCCTGTTTTGAAATAAAAGGCAATGAATAGACATATATTACAGAGATGATGGATTTTGGAAATAAAAACTTACCGTCAAACGCTGACGATGCGAGGGAGGGCTCCCAGAAGAAGATGTGCTGTCTTCCTTCTGGCCAGACTCCATGGCTGTGGGTGGTGTTCCTGCTGCTGCCATTGCTGCTGCTGCTGCATCTCTTGGGCGGCTGTTGAATAAAGAGAAACAAAGGGCCAATGAATATCTTGATATTCCATGGCCCTAGTTTGGAGGAATGGGGGATTTGATAATTACCGTCTCTCATCTGCTGCTGGACTCCCCTCCTCAGCATGTTCCATTTGCTGCTCCATTTGGCGTGGTGGTGGTGCTGATGGTGCTGCTGCTGCTGCAGATGTCTCCTGCTCCTGGTTCTTGGCTTGGGTGGCATGTTGGGTGTGGCTGAGGGTCCCACTGTCTTGCTTTTATATATGTCTTGTGGGCAGAGCTACTGAGCATGCTCAGACCAAAAAAACCGGATCCGGCGCATTGCGGCACTCATAGGCTTTCATTGTGTGAAAAAGCCGGACACGCCGGATCCGGCATGTCCGGCTTTTTCGCCGGAGACAAAAAACGTTACAGTAGCCGTTTTTTCCAGACGCCGGATCGCGACACATTGCCGGATCCGGCGAAAACCGGATGAAACGCATGGCCATCCGGCTCTAATGCAAGTCAATGGGGGGGGAAACCGGATCCGGCATTGCATTTCGCCGGATCCGGTTTTTGTCAAAAGCGCCGGATCGCGCCTGACGGCGAAAACCTGATGTGTGAAAGAGGCCTTAGTAGGGCTTAATGAAGGGTACTACAGTAGAATGCTGATGCTCAGCTGGAGTAGCGGTAACTCATTCTATTCCGTTCCCAATTATTAATTAACAATGTGTCAGTCCTATGGAAACCAGGTCTATGCAGTTACAGTATATCAATGGTGACCAAGCCGCTGAAGCCTGTGATTTGCTGTAACTGTAATGGCACCTCATCCAAGAAACCTTCGATGATGAGCTTTTTCAATCACCTGACCACTACAGCCATTCACAGACTTTTACCGTCCGATTACATTCGGATGGCCCTATCATTGTTTTTAAAACTAGTGCCAAAAACCCGGAGCAGCCTGCGTGGCATCTCCGGAGGTCCCAGCACTTCAGTATGCCTCTGTTACTTTAGTTTATAACAAATCACGTCTAAGAAAAGGGAAAAAAAAATGTTATCCATGGACAGCTCAGGTTTTTCTGTACTTGGGAGATGACTGTGTACCCAGCTTTTATGGCAATCAGGAACTCTCTGATGACCTGAAGATCACTGGGGCACATGCCTGAAAGTGTATATTGCTGATAGCATATCACTAGGATATTTATGACATACTGTCTCTATGGTGGAAACGCCCCTTTAATGTCAGAGTGCAATACCATCCATGCTTCATAAAGCTGGTGTAATTGTGCTATCTTTCTGTGCCATTTCTAATTGCAATCGCCACTTATTAAAGTGACTAGATTATGGCCCGATGCTATCGCATCACACCTCTTGCCATGTTAACCCTCAACACACACATTCCTCTCACCTTTTCACCATCTCCACTCACTCTTTCACTCCACATACGACCCCTTCTCTCACTCCGTCTCTCATACTCACGCCGTCATCGCCGCTGCTCCACGATCCCCGACATCATCTTCCGCCGGCGCCATCCTGGATCCAGACGTTGTCCACGCCGGCGACATGTTCTTGCGGCGACGCCATCTTGAGTATCGTGAAATCCCGCGATACTCAAGATGGCGTCGCCAGAAGAACATGTCGCCGTCGTGGACGACGTCGGGATCCAAAACGGCGTTGGAGAAATCTCGCAAGTTTTCGCCGACGCCATTTTGGATCCCGACGTCGTCCTCGCCGCCATCTTGAGTATCGCGGGATTTCGCCGATCCAAAATAGCGTCGCCGCAGGAACATGTCGCCGGCGTGGATGCCGTCGGGATCCAAAATGGCCAAATAGTCAAAAAAGAAAAAGCTATTGACGAAAAACTGGGATCACGACAATGAATCACAAAAAATGTCAATTTTTATTAAGTGTCAGACAGACCAAAACATTAAAAACATCTAAAAGTCATAAAACGACAATACACCCAAGAAAAGGTTAATAATATAACCTATACAGGTACCCCTATAACTAATGGTACAGGTATAATGAAGACAAATAGTTAGTCCATAAGAACAATGATTTGAACCATATAAATGTGATACAAAAACATGCATGGAAAAAATTGAATTTTATGGACACAATAAGAACCCAATAGCAGACTGCTATATACAATATATCATGGATCTAACTGCCCTAAATTGTAAAAGAAGGACATAGTCTACGAACGAGAGAAGTATCTCGAAATGCATCTAGGCCCTGGAGAAAATGATACACAGAGCCACAAGGTCATGCTCAAAAACAGCACATGACGTGCATTTGAATATGTAGCAGCCGTACCATACCAAAGTTAGGGGGAGCCTGTGGAAAATGCCCGACGCGTGTCGCTACCCAAAGATAGCTTCGTCAGGGGCAGACGTCCTCCACACCGGCGAGATTTCGCCGACGCCATTTTGGATCCCGACGTCCTCCACGCCGGCGGCATGTTCTTGCGGCGACGCCATCTTGACTATCGCGGGATTTCGCCGATCCAAAATGGCGTCGCCGCAAGAACATGTCGCCGGTGTGGAGGACGTCTGGATCCAGGATGGCGCCGGCGGAAGATGACGTCGGGGATCGTGGATCAGCAGCGATGACGGCGTGAGTATGAGAGGTGGAGTGAAAGAGTGAGTGGAGATGGTGAAAGGTGAGAGGAGTGTGTGTGTGTTGAGGGTTAACATGGAAAGAGGTGTGCGGTGACGTCACCGGTTACAACTGGACGGAAGTTGTTACAACCGGAAGCTGCTTAGGGCATTTATTATTATAGATGTACGTAATAACTGAAATATGGTTTTAGTTTTCCAGAATGCTGTTTGCCGCGTCCTGTCTGCTTGGCTGACCCATTACAAATACAGAAAGCTTTTGCTGAGCTCAGAAGTGCCAAGAACCCTTTATTAGTAGTTGGGAAAGGTACGTCGTCATCTTTGTGTTTTTTCTTTTTTACAAAAAAAAGATTCTATATTTTCTGTACATTCCACTGCAGGGCTGGCTATAATCCAGGCCACATACCAAATAGACAGAAGTGTAATCCAATAGATATACACTACCTTTCAAAAGTTTGGGGTCACCCAGACAATTTTGTGTTTTCCATGAAAACTCATACTTTTATTAATCAAATGAGTTGCCCAATGAATTTAAAATCTAGTCCAGACATTGACAAGGTTTGAAAAAAAGATTTTTATTTGAAATAATAGTTTTCTCCTTCAAACTTTGCTTTCATCAAAGAATGCTCCCTTTGCAGCAATTACAGCATTGCAGACCTTTGACATTCTAGAGGATAATTTGATGAGGTAATCTGGTGAAATTTCACCCCATGCTTCCAGAAGCCCCACCCACCAGTTGGTTTGGCTTGATGGGCACTTTTTGCATTCAATACGGTCATGCTGCTCCCACAACAGCTCAATGGGGTTGAGATCCGGTGACTGCACTGGTCACGCCATTACAGATAGAATACCAGCTGCCTGCTTCTTCCCTAAATAGTTCTTGCATAATTTGGAGGTGTACTTTGTCCAATGTCCGTGTTCTTTTGCCCATACCTCACTCACAAAGCCCTCCATGGCTCAGCACCACCCTACATCTCCTCCCTTGTTTCAGTATACCACCCTACCCGCGCCTTCCGTTCTGCTGATGACCTGAGGTTAGCATCCTCAATAGTCAGAACCTCCCACTCCCGTCTCCAAGACTTTACACGTGCCGCGCCAATTCTTTGGAATGCACTTCCCAGGTCAATACGATTAGTCCCCAATCCCCACAATTTTAAGCGTGTCTTGAAAACGCATTTATTCAGACTGGCCTACCACCTCAACACATTAACCTAATCTATCCCTGAGTGGCAGAGCCAAAAGTTTTACCATAACCAGGTTCCCCGCATCATTCTCCCACATGCTTTATGCATCCATTAGCCCTCTGTGTCCGTACTGTCACACACCTAACATTATGGCTGGTCCATACAATCAGGGCAACTGTTACCACCCACCTTTCGTGTCTACCTCTTTCCTCATAGACTGTAATCTTGCGAGCAGGGCCCTCTTTCCTCTTGGTATTTGTTATAATCTACTGTATGTGATTATTGTTATGCTGCAATGTCTATTGTCTGTACAAATCCCCTCTGAAATGTAAAGTGCTGTGGAATATGTCGGCGCTATAAAAATAAAATTTATTATTATTATTATATTAATCTTTTCCTTTTATTAGCCAGTCTCCGATATGGCTTTTTCTTTGCCACTCTGCCCTGAAGGCCAGCATCCTGGAGTCGCCTCTTCACTATAGACGTTGACACTGGCGTTTTTCGTGTACTATTTAGTGAAGCTGCCAGTTGAGGACCTGTGAGGTGTCGATTTCTCAAACTACAGACTCTAATGTACTTGTCTTGTTGCTCAGTTGTGCAGCGGGACCTCCCACTTCTTTCTACTCTGGTTAGAGCCTGTTTGTTATCTCCTCTGAAGGGAGTAGTACACACCGTTGTAGGAAATCTTCAGTTTCTTGGCAATTTCTGGCATGGAATAGCCTTCATTTCTAAGAACAAGAATAGACTGTCAAGTTTCACATGAAAGTTCTTTTTTTCTGGCCATTTTGAGAGTTTAATGGAACCAACAAATGTAATGCTCCAGATTCACAACTAGCTCAAAGGAAGGTCAGGTTTATAGCTTCTCTAATCAGCCAAACTGTTTTCAGCTGTGCTAACATACTTGCACAAGGGTTTTCAAGGGTATTCTAACCATCCATTAGCCTTCTTACACAGATAGCAAACACAAAGTACCATAAGAACACTGGAGTGATGGTTGTTGGAAATGGGTCTCTATACACCTATGAAGGTATTGCATTACAAACCAGGTGTTTGCAGCTAGAATAGTCATTTACCACATTAACAATGTATAGAGTGTATTTCTGAATCATTTTAATGTTAGCTTCATTGGAAAAAAACTGCTTTTCTTTCAAAAATAAGGAAATTTCTAAGTGACCCTAAACTTTTGAACGGTAGTGTAAAGGTTCTGTAGCCATGATTGGGTCATGATTAAATAACAGCGGCCTTGTTAGGAAAAAAAAGACTTGTAATTCTGCTCCAATGTCCGCTTTGTTTCTGAATGTTCCCCTCTTAGGTGCTGCGTTCTCACGTGCAGAGGGTAGTATTCGACGATTAGTGAATGAATCTGGGCTGCCTTTCCTGCCTACTCCCATGGGCAAAGGGGTTGTACCTGATAATCATCCATCTTGTGTTGCTGCCGCAAGGTCCAGGTATCTTTTTCTTCCTTTCTTTTTTTTTTTTTTTTTTCTAAAACCTCACATAATTGCTATTTGATCAATAATTTTTAACTGCTAGCACACACTTGTATTCCCGACAAGAAATGTAAGGAGACTCATGGTTTTTGGCTGAAAATTTGCCTGAAAAAATTGTCTTAGTCTGAAATGATCTTCAATAGAATAGTTGGAAGAATTTCTACCAAACGCGAACAAATGTCAATTTATTAGTAATATTATAGTTAATAAATCAAGGGGAATTTTGTCATTTTATTCACCACCTCTAAGACTAAAACTGCTTATATTGCTATGTAACTCATGAAAAATAAGCTATAAAATTCATGTTTTAATCCATATGCCAATAAGGCTGAAGTGCTCTGTGCACGGTTGGAGCACTTGGAGTCTCTGCCTCCCCATCTGTATTCCTTTCCAAGTGCCACCTGCTTCTGCTTGACTGACAGCTTGCTGACAGTGTAATCAAGCTAGTGAGCTGTCAGTCAAGTAGAAGATGGTGGTGCTAGATGAGGAATGGAACAGAGGAGGCATAGCTTTGGGAAGTGTTCTAACTTTTCCCGGAGCATATCAATGTCAGTTGAATATGGATTTTCCAGGTTTAGAGCTGTGGATTTTATAAATAAGTGTACAGATTGGCTTATCTTTCAAGGGAGCTATCTGACCAAATATAATATCGGTAAGGAGGTGACACATTGCACCCACACCAAATGGCTATTCTCAGTGTCGGTGGTGGCCGGGTGTGATCAGTTGTTGAGCTGCTCCGCTCCATAAACTATAAAGGCCGATGCTGGTGTTCACTATACAGTCGATGAAGCTGTGCATCTCTGCAACTATCAAATCCAGCGGCCTCCCTCTGCCTCAGGAACAGCTGATCAGTGAGGGTGCTTCCCTACACCCCCATCGATCTGATATTGACATCCCCTTTAATCATGACATTCTTTCAACAGTGTTGTGCCTAGTAGCTGTACATCCATACAAAGTGAACACACTACAACATACTTCACAATTTCTATTCCCATAATCACTTTCTAGTATTCAATATTGTTTTTTATTTTTCTTTTTTTTCTTCCTGCCATGCCTTATGTATTAAAGAGTTAGAATTGCTTTATTATATCTTCAGCGACTTTGGTTTCTTGTATAAAGGCAAAACTATGTCCTTATCATGAGCATCTATGTCTCTCAATGCTTGCAATTATTTTATTTGCCTTGGCAGCAACTGCCTGGCACAGGCCTTTGATGTTGCATACACCCAAGTCTTTTTCAGTGACAGTTTTAGTCACTGTTTTACTATTTATTACATAATTGTGCATTTTGTTGCCTCAGCCCCAGTGCATGACCTTACATTTATCTACATAACACTTCAGTTACCGTTTCTCTTCTTTTTTCTTCTTTTATTACTGCTCTTCTCACCAGTGCGCTGCAAAATGCTGATGTTATTATGCTATTGGGTGCCAGACTGAACTGGATTTTGCACTTTGGTCTTCCACCACGATTTCGACCAGATGTAAAGATTATTCAGGTCAGGAATAAGCTTCTTGCTTTTTATATAAAATATCTCATATTATCTTGTACTTTAAGGTGCCAGATGAGTATGAGGTCTTGCAGGCAATGTTCTATTCTTAGATATGGGACTTGCATAGATTCCCTTTCAAATCTACCACTTCCCTAATGAAATTAACTTAACTACTTTTGAGTTTAGCTGAATTTTCATGGTTTCCATGCTTTTATGTAAAAATTGAAGATGACCGAGGAGGAAACCACTGGTGAAAACAAATCCTAAAGTGAAATTTGGAATTTTCCAAATTTGAAATGCACAATTCTTCTGGAAGAATGTCCTTTGTACAGATGAGACATCAGCTCTATGTTCACAGATGGGGGAAAAAATGAAGTGTGCAAAGAAAAGAACATTATACCTACTGTGAAACATGGAGGAGGCCCGGTTATGTTTTAGAGCTGCTTTGCTGTATCTGGCACTGGGTGTTTTTGAATCTGTGCAGGGTACAATGAAATCTCAAGACTTTTCAAGGCATTCTGGAGCTAAATACTCTGCCTGGTTTCAGGAAGCTTGGTCTGAGGTGCAGGTTATGGGTTTTGCAATAGGATAATGACCCAAAACGCACAGCTAAAAACATCAAAGAATGGCTAAGATCAAAGCATTGGGCTATTCTGAAGTCGCTTCTATGAAACCTAATCTAAATTCTATTGAAAATCTGTAGAAGGACCTGAAACATGCTGTTTGGAGACTGTGCCTTCACACCTGAGACCGCTTAAGCAGTTTGCTTACGAGAAGTGGTCCAACATACGTACCTGTGGACGGGGCAGAAGTCTCATTGAGAGATACAGAAATTTGTTTGTTTGCAGTTAACGGTTTTCTGTTGAATACACAATTCAAAGGCAATGCCTTATTTTCATTAGTTGATATTCACTAAATTTAAAGACAACCTGTCAAGCATCTAAATAGTCCCCAGTCCGTTGTTGGTGATGTAGTGTGCATCCCTAACACGGTTTTTCCATTAAAAATTGTTTGGTAATGATGTCCAAAAAGAATTTTATATAGTTAGATCATACCTGCTTGTTTAGTCAGATGGGTGTTCTTCATTTTCTGTTCAATCACAGGCGTCGCCGCCCATTCAATTTGATTTTCCTGGTTGCGCCAACTTCGCTGGAATCCCGCACTTGCACAGTGTGGCACTTGGAGCAGCACTTGCACAGCGTCGAGTGGGCAGTCGCAGTTGCGCAGTGTGGAGCCAGCCGCTCTTGCTCAGTGCAGAGCCTGGAGCCACGCATCACGGCGCATGCGCAACTCCCCTCTCTACTCTGCGCAAACGTGGCGGACTCCACACTACGCACTGTGCAAGTGATAGTGACTGTTTTAGACGCTTGAACTGACGTGACAGGTCCCCTTTAAATTTGAAAATTACTGAGTAGATGCAATTTTGTGGTCTTCATTTTGGCAGCAGCATTTTCTTTCACTGGATCCAGTGCTAGGATATCTGGCAAGCAGTCGCTTCATCCTTACCGCTCAAATTGTTAATGTATCTCAAAAGGTGGCATTTACTTATTTTGCTTTTTCCAGCTATTTTCCAATAGATTGCAGACCTTTTTTTTCCTTTTACAAGCGACGCTTCTATAACTTGTGTGCGTATAGTTGCATTCAAAAGCATTATTATTTCGTTATCTGACAGGTTGACATTTGCGCAGAAGAGCACGGCAATAATGTTAAACCTGTTGCGAGTCTCCTGGGAGATGTTGATGCGGTGACTCAGCAGGTAATTGATTAGACAGGGAATGATGTGTCCTTTTAAATTGTCACTTATCCCAGCACCCACTGGTCACACTGCAAACTTTTATGAGGATTTTCAAGAGTGGAAACTTTGCAATTTGAAGTACAATATTTTACAACTAAAGCTTCATCCCATCTGCTTAAATATGCAATGTATTTGCTGTGTGTGGCATTTATGCATAGGTGTGTTTGTCAGCCACTGTTTCAGCCCTTTGGCTGGCTTTCTCGGTCCACAGGCCGGATGTGGCCCCCGGGCCACAGTTTGCCCAGGTCTGATTTTAGACAGTAGTTCAGGTACCCTCTCGCTATGTGTTCTGGATGTATGCAGTCACACGCAATAAACTGGTGCCTTACATTTTACACTTTTTTAGGTTTTCCTTTCCATCTGTAGACTAATGAAGACTTTCCCATCTACATACAACATGGGTACTCTTTTTGCAGCACATCCGTGCCCCCAGATTTATTGTATCTCAAATTCTCATTCTCTACTAGCACATGAATGCACAATGGTTCGTTGTTGTAGCCATGTCCACAGCACACAAAGTAAAGGGATTTTTGCTTCCCAATATATTGCATAGAATATATAATAGAATTCTAGGGTATTGGGGAGGCATGGATGTTCTCCATTTTGTTCTTATTTTTCTTACCTTGCATAGAATGCTCTTGTTTTTTTCTTAAACTAACAACTTTGCATTATTCCATAAGCTCCTTGAGCGGGTGCAAAACCTGTCCTGGAAGTATCCGGCCAACACTGAATGGTGGAATAGTCTGCGAAGGAAGATGATCGCAAATGAGAAAAAGTCAAAGGTGAAAACAATAAAGTAATGTGTCATGCACAGAAGACAATTAATTGGCTGTTTATTAGCTCTCATTTTTATTTTTTATTTTTTTTATCCATACTCCTGATCTTCCTTTCCTGCTGTCTCAAGTGAATGGAGCCTAGCTACAGTGAGATGACGTGCTTCTGTGCAGGCAAAAAATGGTGAAAGGGAAACCAAATCAGCCCTTTTTTTTATCATCAGGATAGATGGGGGGGGGCTCAAAGGTTGAACCCCCAAACCACTCATACTGTAAAAAATATCCTAGTGATAGGCCATTACTTACAAGAGGGAAATTATCCCTTTACTAAAATTAATGTCTCATGCATGAACTCTCACCTGATGTCCCTAGTTTATAGTGCATCAATATACAGTGGCTTGCGAAAGTATTCACACCC
This sequence comes from Dendrobates tinctorius, assembly GCF_039654945.1. NCBI lineage: Eukaryota > Metazoa > Chordata > Amphibia > Anura > Dendrobatidae > Dendrobates > Dendrobates tinctorius. The sequence goes on along the minus strand of NW_027361834.1, from coordinate 1,837,159 downwards.
TTGGTATTTTACTCATTTCGTTACATTACAACTTGTGTTTAAATATTTTTGTAGTCTGATTTCTGTGTGATGCATTAACACTAAATAGTCTAGGTTGATGAAGTGAGAAATATAGGCATAAATTAAATTTATGGGAGCAAATGACTAAAATTGGCATGTGCTTATATATTCACGCCTTTTGCTATGAAGCTTTTAAAAATATATGGTGCAAGCAGTTGCCTTCGCAAGTCACATTCTTAGTGAATGTAATTCCATCGGTATGAAATCTAATATCCCAATGTGTGATGATCCCCCGAAGCACCATCAAATGGAAAGAACTACTACAACAAACCTGCCAAGAGAGGGCTGCCCACCAAAACTCTCAGCCCGGGCAAGGAGGGCATTAATCAGAGAAGGCAGCACAGAGATCAAAGGTAACCATGAAGGGGCTGCAGAGTTCCTAAGCAGAGACTGGAGTATCTACCCATATGACCACAATAAGCCATACACTCCATAGAGGTAGCGTTTATGGAAGAGTGGACAGAAAAAAGCCTCTACTTACAAAAATCGTAAGGCTTGTTTTCAGTTTGCCAAAAGATGTGTGAGACTAAAATGTATGGAGGATGGTGCTGTGTTCAGATGAGACCAAAATTAAACTTTTTGGACACCAAGGTAAACGCTATGTCTGGCGCCAAACCAATACATCCCTTGACCCCAAGAACACCATCACCACAGTGAAACATGGTGGTGGCAGTATCCTGCTGTGGGGATGATTTTCGGCAGCAGGGGCAGGGAAAATGGTCCGAGTTGAGGGAAAGATCGATGGCAGAACATAAAGGGATATTCTTGATCGAAACCTGTTTGTCAGTGATTTGAGACTGCGACAGAAGTTCACCCTTCCATCAAAACAATGACCCAAAGCATACTGCTAAATCAACACTAGAGTGGTTTAAGGGGAAAAACGTAAATGTTTTGGAGTGGTCTAGTCAAAGCCCAGACCATAATGCAATTGAGAATTTGTAGTAAGACTTGAAAGTTGCTGTTCACCAAAGGAAACTAACTTGAATGAGCAATTTTTTGCTTTGAGACTGGGCAAAACTCCCAGTGGAAAGCTCATAGAAACTTGTCCAAAACGACTTTCAGCTGTAAATGCTACAAAAAGAGGCTCTACAAAGTACTGACTTTAGGGGGGTGAGTAATTATGTACACCAAAGTGTCCTATTTGTTGTCTGCTTCACAATAAAAAGAAATCCGCATGTACTTTACATGAACTGATACAAATCCTCAAAAAAAACAAACCATAAAATTACAGTTTGTAAAGCCGCAAAACACGAAAAATGCCAAGGGGGTGAAAACTTTCACAAGCCACTGTATATGTATTTAACTGATTTTACGTAGTGACTATTCCTTATAAGTAAGGGCTATATAATTAACACATCATGTTAGTAGATGACAAGAAGTGAAAAGTTCCTTTTAAACCTTTAATGTAATTTTCATGTTTCCCTATTTTTCATTTAAGGAATTGGCTTCTGGAGAGTCTGTACCAATGAGCTATTATACTGTGTTTCGCTATGTGCAAGAAGCTTTGCCCAATGACTGTGTTATTGTGAGTGAGGGGGCAAATACAATGGATATCGGCCGCACTGTGCTTCAAAATATTCATCCAAGGCATAGGTAGGTTGCTGCAAGTGAACGTCCACCTTTTTAGGTATATAATCTTCTGTGCACCCTATTAGGGTGGGGGTAGTGGTTGGAGGGTGCTAGAACATTATACTTCAGACATGTTTTCATTCTGTCTCTAACAGGTTGGATGCCGGAACTTTTGGCACGATGGGTGTTGGCCTGGGATTTGCCATAGCTGCAGCCATGGTGGTTAAAGATGAGGCCCCAGGAAAACGGGTTGTTTGTGTGGAAGGGGATAGTGCATTTGGCTTTTCTGGTATGGAGGTTGAAACAATTTGCAGGTAAGACTCTGGGTGAAATAGAAGCTAATGCTCTTCTCATGCCTTCTGTATGTAACCTGATTGTAGAATTTAGTTATTTCTTAATATTTTACCCCAAAGTATTCTACTATACACTTATCTTTTTATAAATGAGTGTGACATTTAGACTATATTCTATTGCACATAATAAACCGCAATATATAAGCCATGTGGACTGGATAAATTCCTGGTAATAACCCTCTTGCCATCTAATAACTGCACCATACTACATTATCTATCTATCTATCTATCTATCTATCTATCTATCTATCTATCTATCTATCGAATGTGTTTCAAGCCACACCCACTCCATAGTCCCTCCCACTGGCAGCTGGTGAGCGGGGTTGCAGAGGGAAAGTGCGGGGCTGCGGAGGGATACAACGGGTCGGCGCATGGAGAGCGAGGCTGCAGAGGGAGAAAGCGGGACGGCGGGTGGAGAGCGGGGCTGCGGAAGGAGAGAGTGGGACCCACAGTTCGTTACTATGCCCGGATAACACCAGGCTCTTCAGCTAGTAATTTATAAAATCTAGTGATAGAATAAACCACAGTAACAATTTAATTTCTGTCTGGTAACCAGCCTGGTACGGTCATGGGTTCCAGTGGATTCTTTCCACCAAGGTAGACCACATAGTTCTCTTGTGACCCGCAAAAATAAGATTCTTTCTCAGCTGTCTGTCAATTTCTCTGGTGAATCTGTGGTAAATGTACAGCTTTGTCTCACAAAAAAACACAGTGTAATCTGCTGGCACATGTGAACGTACCCTGATTGTAAACTTAATTTTTTTTGTCTCTGTGTCCTCTGTGGTATATACACCTTTTTACGATGGAAAAGTAAACAATGATGAATGTATGGTTGTCAAACACGGCCCACTCACACTACCCATAAAGGGCCCGTCACACTAATCGTGATCTCTAGCGATATCGCTTAAGCGTCACCGATTTTGTGACGCAGCATGCGCTATGTGCTATGTGTCATACTTGCCTCCGACCGGCTCCCCCGCTGGTTATCGCTGATCACGCGAGAACGTCCTGGGCCGTTTCTCGTCATCTGCTTCCTGCTGGGCTTCCTGTGGCGCCGACGAGCGACGCGTGGACGCGGGCGGGAGGACGTCCAGGATCGTCTCGTCTGACAGGTAAGTGACCGCAGAGTGTGACAGTACCCTTAGTCATGTGTGATTTAACAGGCTGACTGTGACTTAAGCACATCGTACAGCCAATTCACACATCCGCACCACAGACTTCTCGATGCCATCACTGGCCCATTTTTTAGGTCAGCAAGACGCCTTCTCTGCGTAACACACTAGAATAAACGCCATTCTGCTTTCCCAAGCACCTGATGGGCGCAATTCTTGCACTCAGGTACACAGGGTAACACAAAAAGGCTATACTTTCCCTTTTCAAGGTTATGGATACATTTAGATCCGCAAGGAACAAATTTATTACATTTTTAATTTATTATCTAAAATTTAGGTACAATGCTTTAACCCCTTCCTGATGGGGTGATTTTCCATTTTTTTTTTTTCCTTCCCTTTTTCCAAGAGCTATAACTAACTTGACTAGTTCTTCTTTTGAAAGACACCATTCATTTTATCATCAAGTGTGCCAAAATATATATATAAAAAAAAAAAAGTGCAACTATTTTATTTTTTTTAATTTACCATATTCAATAGTCGGTAAAACTGACCTGGCAGTATGGTCCTCTAGGTCAGTATGATTACTAGGATGCCAAACATGCATAGTTTGTTTTTTGTGTTTTTTTTTTTTAAGTGGAAGAGAATTTTGAAGCTTATATTTCAAAACTATTTTTTTTTTTTTTTTTTTTTTTTAACTTGAGTCTCCATTTTCCGACATCCTTAACATTTTCAGTTTTTGGTCAATGGGGCTGTGTGAGGGCTTATTTGATTGGTACAGAAATTAGGACTAATTTACAATTGACATTTTTCCTCCTGGATCTGACAATGGGTGTCTCTGGGTTAGATATTATATAGGATCTTATCACTGGTCACACTTCCTCCTACTCGAGTGAAAGAAAGATGGTTAACTGTGTGCAAGGAACATGAGAGAAACTAGAAATATGGCTTTATTTTCCCACAGGAATCTCCTAGGAGATTAATATGGCTGCCATAATTCTGAGCATACTTTCTCCATCGTAGACACACCCATAAATCGGGTTGATATTCATTACGGATACATCTGTGGATGATGTTGAGATCCGATTTATTATTGTTGTAGCAGGGAATATTGCGTTTCTGTTGTGCTATGTGATGTATCTGATATGGAGATGACCAGCCTGCCTCTTGAGCAATTATCTTCACCTTTTGATGTATCATCTATTTGCTAACGAAGTACGCAGTAAAAAACGATTTGCAGTTACGAAACTGTCAACTACTTGTCAATTTAGTTATGACTCCTAGAAGAGATGTTGCCCGGTGTCCAGTGATATTAGATTTATTTACCTCATCCATGACTCCTCTGTAACGATAGTCTTGTATGGTTTTTTTTTTTTTCTCTTTTAGATATAATCTTCCTATTGTAATAATTGTGGTAAACAACAATGGCATTTACAATGGATTTGATGAGGTGTCTTGGGCCAACATGCTGCAGGCTGGGGATCCAGCTTCTGTGTAAGTAATACCATGATCCGCCATCAGCTTTAATGTGTGTCCACCTCTTCTTCTTTTTTTTTTTTTTTTTTTTTTTTTTTTTAATGCTTTCATACAATTATACAGTTTGTCTAACAATACAAATGTTTTCATTTTTTGCATGCAATGTAAATGGAATTAAAGTGTTTCTCTAGCACCACACCGGATGTGTACATATCTACATATACTATATCCTTAGAAGATGTGAAAAATGGCTTTTAGGCAAAATCACATCTTTCAATACTGAATCCCATTTAAAGGGAATCTGTCACCCCATTTTAGTCCTATCAGCTGCGGTCACCGCCATCAGGGGCTTATCTACAGCATTCTGTAATGCTGTAGATAAGCCCCCGGCAGCGTCGGACTGGAACACCTTGGGCCCACCAGAGAAAATCATTCTTGGGGCCCACTATGTAGCTGCATAGAGTTAAATACCAGACCACCAATTATGCGGTAAAACACGCTAATATCCGGGTATAATATAAGGTTGTACATGTCTTAATTATGTAGCAGGAGTTGGGGTAGCCCCCTCATAGAATATAAAGCAGCCCCCTCACATAGTATAATGCAGCCATCTCATAGAATATAATGCAGCCATCTCATAGAATATAATGCAGCCATCTCATAGAATATAATGCAGCCATCTCATAGAATATAATGCAGCCATCTCATAGAATATAATGCAGCCATCTCATAGAATATAATGCAGCCATCTCATAGAATATAATGCAGCCATCTCATAGAATATAATGCAGCCATCTCATAGAATATAATACTGCCCCCCTCATGGGGTATAATGCACCCCCTCATAGGGTATAATGCACCCCCTCATAGGGTATAATATTGCCCCCCTCATAGGGAATAATGCACCCCCTCATAGGGAATAATGCACCCCCTCATAGGGAATAATGCACCCCCTCATAGGGAATAATGCTGCCCCCCTCATAGGGTATAATGCTGCCCCCCTCATAGGGTATAATACTGCCCCCCTCATAGGGTATAATACTGCCCCCCTCATAGGGTATAATACTGCCCCCCTCATAGGGAATAATGCACCCCCTCATAGGGAATAATGCACCCCCTCATAGGGAATAATGCACCCCCTCATAGGGTATAATACTGCCCCCCTCATAGGGTATAATACTGCCCCCCTCATAGGGAATAATGCTGCCCCCTCATAGGGTATAATACTGCCCCCCTCATAGGGTATAATACTATATAGATATATAGATATAGAGTTAGATAGATATAGATAAAAAGATAGATGTAGAAATAGATAGATATAGAGATAGAAAGTAGATATAGATAGAAAGATTCATAGAGATAGATAGAGATAGATATAAAGATAGATATAGATAGGTAGATAGATATAGAGATAGATAGAGGATAGATATAGAGATAGATAGCTATAGATAGAAAGATATAGCGATAGATAGATAATAGAGATAGATAATAGATAGAGATAGATAATAGATAGAGATATACAGATATAATAATAATAATTATTATTATTATTATTATTATTATTATTATTATTATTAATAGATATAGAGATAAATATATATAGATAGATGGCTATAAATAAAAATAGATATAGAGATATATAGAGATAGATAGATATAGAGACAGATATAGAAAGATATAGAGATAATAGCTAGATATAGAGATAGATGGATGGATAGATAGATATAGATAATAGAGATAATAGATATCTATAATAGATAGAGATAGATGGATAGATCAATAGATAGATAAAGAGAGAGATAGAGATTGATAGATAATGAGATATAGAGATAGATATAGAGATATAGTGTTAGATAGAAAGATAGATATATAGAGATAGATGGCTATAGAGATGGATATAGAGATAGATATGGATATAGAGATAGATATGGATATAGAGATAGATATGGATATAGAGATAGATATGGATATAGAGATAGATATGGATATGGAGATAGATATGGATATGGAGATAGATATGGATATGGAGATAGATATGGATATGGAGATAGATAGATAGGGATATGGAGATAGAGATAGGGATATGGAGATAGAGATAGGGATATGGAGATAGAGATAGGGATATGGAGATAGAGATAGGGATATGGAGATAGAGATAGGGATATGGAGATAGAGATAGGGATAGATATGGAGATAGAGATAGGGATAGATATGGAGATAGAGATAGGGATAGATATGGAGATAGAGATAGGGATAGATATGGAGATAGAGATAGGGATAGATATGGAGATAGAGATAGGGATAGATATGGAGATAGAGATAGGGATAGATATGGAGATAGAGATGGATAGATAGATAGAGATATATATATATAGAGATAGATAGGTAGATAGATATAAAGATAGAGAGAGAGATGGATATAGAGAGAGATAGATACAGAGATCGATAAATAGAGATAGGTATAGATAATAGAGATAGATAATAAATATAGAGATAGAGTAAGATAGAACGTATAGAGATATGTAGATAGAGATAGATAGACATAATAGATAGATATAGATAGAAAGATAGAGATAGATGTAGAGATAGAAAGATAGATATAGAGATAAATAGAGAAAGATAGATATAGAGATAGAAAGATAGATATACAGAGAGATAGATATAGAGATAGAGATAAATAGATATAGAGAGAGATAGATATAGATATAGAGATAATAGATATAGAGAGAGATAGATACAGAGAAAAGATATAGAGATAAATAGATAAAGATAGATATATAGATATAGAGATAGAAAGATAGATATAGAGAGAGATATAGAGATAGATATATAGATATAGATATAGAGAGAGCGATAGATAGCGAGAGATATAGCTATAGAGATAGATACAGAGAAAAGATATAGAGATAGATAACGGATAGATAGATAGACATAATAGATAGATGTAGAGACGGATGGATGTAGAGACGGATGGATGTAGAGACGGATGGATATAAAAAAAACAAAACACAATACTCACCTCTCCTCCTCGCTCCCACGCTGATCCCGGCTTCAGTGTCAGGAGCTGCCCCCTCTGCCAGACACACAGCGGGTGCGCGATGTAGTGACGTCATCGCGCACTGGCTGTGAGTCAGGAGCAGAGAGGACTGAGGGCGGCGCCGGCCCTGATTTACAGCTGTAGTCTGCAGAGCGGCTTACTGGGCTGGGGGCGGGGCCTCTGGGGGTGGAGACCTGAAATGATATTCACTGCTTCGCAGTGAATATTCATTTCTCTTTAGCAGCGGGGACAGGGGCTCCTGACACCCGCTGCTGCTCCGCTGGCAGGGGCCCCCATAGCAGCTGCATGGTGTGCGACACACCACTGGCTGGGGGCCCCTGGAGCAGCGGGGGCCCTAGGCAACTGCTGGCCCTGTATGCCAGCAGGTGCCAGGGCCCACCAGATGCCAGGGCCCACCGGAGAATCCTCCGGTTCCCCGGTGGGCCAGTCCGACGCTGGCCCCCGATGTAACCTGAAAGATAAGAAAAAAGAGATTATACTCACCCTGGCGTTCGGTCCGGTCCGATGGGTGTCGCCGTCCCGGCCGGCGCCTCCCATCTTCATACGATGATGTCCTCCTCCTTGCGGCTCCTGCGCACGCGTACTTTATCTGCCCTGTTGAGGGCAGAGCAGAGTACTGCAGTGCACAGGCGCTGGACCGCTCTGGCCTTTCTTGGCGCCTGCGCACTGCAGTACTTTACTCTGCCCTCAACAGGGCAGAGAAAGTACGCCTGCACAGGAGCCGAAGGAGAAGCAAGGAGGAGGACATCATCGTATGAAGATGGGAGGCGCCGGACCGGACCACGACACCCACCGCACCCGACTCTGCCCCCCGGTGAGTATAATCTAACATGTTTTTCTTATCTTTCAGATTTCATCGGGGCTTATCTACAGCACTACAAAATGCTGTAGATAAGCCCCTGATGGCAGTGGCCGCATCTTATAGGGCTAAAATGGGGTGACAGATTCCCTTTAAAGGGAATCTGTCAGTAGGAGCAACCCTCCTAAGCTGTCTAAATGGGCATTCAGATCATAGGAAGCTGAATAACATGATACCTTGATACCTGCGATCTGATGTCTTATTCCAGTCAAATCCATGCTTTTCTTTTATTTAAATGAGCTGTTCCAGGGCTATGGGCCGGACACTGATCTGCCTCCAGAGATTAGTGTAAATAGAAGGCGGCTGTGTGTTGTGTAATGGCCGCTCTCTGCTCTCCTGATCTCACTGCAGAGCTGTGTGTGATTATAACTGATACATATGCAGGTTCCTCTCAGCTTCAGCTTCCATCTCCCTGGCAGTCATTCTTGTAATACAGCAGAACAGAGAGCTGCAGCAAATGTTTGTAAGGCGACAAAGTTCAGTTCTACTGCTCTGTTAGTTACATGGTTCGCACTGGTAACTCCCCTTTCATTGAGCTTCTTTTTATGCACATGTGTCTGGTCCATAGTCCTAAACAGCTCTTTTACATATAAAAAAAAAGTTGATGTCTCTGGAATAAGTGAACTTTTGATATCTGTGATCCAATCTAATTTTATTCAGCTGCCTATGACCTACATGCCCATATAGATGGTTTAGGAGGGTTGATAATACAGGCAGACACCTTTTTAAAGTAAAAGTGTGGGCAATTTTTTTCATAAAATGGCCAAGTAGGATAATGTATTGTATTAGAGCAGTTTATTTTGTATATTTTGGTCTCCTAAATTCAAGGTACTCTGACCACTATAGGTCCTAAGTACCATAGTTAATGGCTTCTGCGTGTTGCTACACTGGTCAGCAGTGTGCTCCTTTTCTCTTGAATTACTCAGTGTAGATAGGGAATAATTGGCTATTATGACTTCTATCCTGCATTTTTCCTAGTATTCCACGCTATAGTCTGTAATTTCCTAATTTGCAATTGACTCTGAGCTAGTGAGAGACAACCAGCTGTATTGATCTCTGCCATACACATCACAGCACCAAGGGATGTTATCGCAGAGAAAAGCAGCAGCATGGAGGATATTTCACAGCAGGGCTGAGCCATGTATATCTGAATCTTGCTCTGTGATGAGGTAAAAGACAGAAGTTAGGTAGCTCAGCGCAATCTTTCTGGGTCTCCCTTCCCCCAGAATGGTTTATATCACTCTCCTCCCAACCCTCCCTACCTTCATGGAGAGTAACCTGTCACCTCGCTGTGCTGGCAGCAGTCTGTATTGAGCAAGACTGAGCTATTTTTTCAGAGTGAATGTTTGAGTTCAGGCAAAGGGGAGAAAAAAAAAAGTAGAACTCTGATCAGATATAATACAAAGTTTTATATATTCACATTTACTATTGAGCCCTAAAGAAAGGGATTTGTTGTTTAATAGTGGGAGATAATTCAGTATTTTTTTAATTTTGCTCTCCAATGTTCTTCAGCGCACCTCCTGTTTCGCTGAAGCCGAATGCTCGCTATGAGCAGGTAATGATGGCCTTTGGTGGGAAAGGATATTTTGTGAATACTCCTGAAGAACTGCAGAAAGCATTAAATTCTAGCTTCGCCAATAAAAACGTCCCATCTCTCATCAACGTCATGATAGATCCGCAGTCTGACCGGAAGGAGCAGGTAACTTAGTCTTCTTTTCTCAGGTCTTTTAATCAGCCTTCTAATTCAGGTTAAACGTGATGTAATGACTTCTACAAATAAGTGTTATGCTGGTTTCACATTGTAGGTGGACCGCCTGGTCTCCTGACATGAGCAAACTGTCTGAGCCATGTATGAGGTAGTTGGGTCCGGTCAAGAGTCCCAGCAGTCAGGCCAGATATTCCTCTGTTTGCATGGTCCATGTGTCACGGATGTGTGAACCTGGTCTGACAGAGAGAGTTCAAAGTAAAAATGTCCTGTTTGCTGGATGAAATTGGTCATATACCCTTTTTTGGGGAATCACAATTAATTTAATTTCTTTTCTGATCTGAAGATCTTTGTCACTACTTTAAGTCCTGGAAAAACATCAAACAACTATACAGTGGGGGAAATAAGTATTTGATCCCTTGCTGGTTTTGTAAGTTTGCCCACTGATAGACATGAGTTTCTTATGGAACAAATTCATGGACTTTTAGTGCGCTGCTTGACCAAATGACGAATCCAGGTTATGATGAAGGATTTAACTATTTTCCCAACGCGTTTCGAAGTGTACAGCACTTCTTCCTCAGGGGCTGACACATCCCCAATTTTTTTTTTTTTTTTTTTTTTTTTTTTTAATTTTCACAAGGCTAACAGGAGAACTTGGATCACAAAAGTTGTTGTCCAGTTTGTCCTGAGTACGCTGGTACCCCATATGTCGGGGGGACCACTGTTTGAGTACACTTCAGGGCTCGGAAGGGAAGTAGTGACATTATGAAATGCGGACTTTGATGGAATGGACTGCGGGCATCATGTTACATTTGCAGAGCCCCTGATGTACCTAAACTGTGGAACCCCCCCCCCACAAGTGACCCCATTTTGGAAACTAGACCCCCCCCCCCCCAAGGAACTTATCTAGATGTGTGGTGAGCACCTTGAACCCCCCAAGCGCTTCACAGAAGTTTATAACGCAGAGCCGTGAAAATAAAAAATAATTTTTTTTCCTCAAAAAAATGATTTTTAGCCAGCAATTTTTTTTTTTTCACAAGGGTACCAGGATAAATTGGACCCCAAAAGTTGTTGTGCAGTTTGTCCTGAGTACGCTGGTACCCCATATATGGGGGGAATCATTGTTTGCGCACACGTAAGGGCTCGGAATGGAAGTAGTGACGTTTTGAAATAGAGTTTGATGGAATGGTCTGAGGTCGTCGTTAGTTTGCAGAGCCCCTGATGTGCCTAAACAATAGAAACCCCCGACAAGTGACCCCATTTTGGAAACTAGACCCCCCCAAGGAACTTATCTAGATGCCTGGTGAGCACTTTGAACCCCCAAGTGCTCCACAGAAGTTTATAACGCAGAGACGTGAAAATTTAAAAAAAAAAATATATTTTCCCAAGGGTACCAGGAGAAATTAGACCCCCAAAGTTATTGTGCAATTTTTCCTGAGTACGCTGATACCCCATATGTTTGGGTAAACCACTGTTTGGGCACACGTCGGGGCTTGGAAGGGAGGGAGCACCGTTTGACTTTTTGAACGCAAAATTGGCTGGAATCAATGGTTGCACAATGTCGCGTTTGGAGACCCACTGATGTGCCTAAACAGTGGAAACCCCTCAATTCTAACTTCAACCCTAACCCCTACAGACCCCTAACCACAGCCCTAACCCCAAAACATCCCTAATCCCAACACACCCCTAACCCTAATTCCAACCATAACCCTAACCCTCGTTCCAACCCTAACCCTAATGGAAAAATAAAAATAATTTCTTTTTTCCCTTCACCCATGACAGCACCACATGAGAGAGGGATCCGCCCCGCCAGGACAGGAACCTACTGAAACATAAGGGGCGGCACCTCTCCCCCGCTTCAGTTGGGTTCCTGTCCTGGAAAGGAATCCCTCTGACAGCGGCGGTGCCTGTCAGGATGAAAAGACCCAGGGCCGTCCCGGCGTGTAAAAATGCAGGGCTGGCTTACCTGCGACGCTGGCCGTCGGCAGCTGGTAGCGCAGTCCCCGGGGTTTTTCCTCATACGGGCCCCGGGTTCGTGCGGGCACGTTCCGATGTCCTCCCTTCGGAGGTTCCTCCCTGTGCCGCCCTCCCCCTGCGCGCGCGCCCGTTCCTTCCCCTGCATGCAGGGGAAGCCGGGGGCAGAGACCGGCGTCTGACGTGGGAGCGCGACCGCTGACGTCATCAGGACGCGACGGTCATGGCGCCGGGCACGACACGGCGAGGAGAAGCGGCTGGCGGTCGCGGGGGGGAGGGGTAATGAGGGGCTCACTCACCGCATAAAAGAAGGAGCAGAAGCGGCTGCAGGGGTGACAATGGCGTCTCAGGAGGATCGCTCACCGTCCCCATTGTCCCTGCCCCCATCGCAAGCTTCTGGTCGCAAGAGCCGCTCAAGCGGCAAAAGCAGCAGCCGTCCGAGTCACCGATCGAGGGATTCCTCGAGATCAAAAGAGCGCAGAGCGCACGCTCCTTCGCAGCCCCAGAGCCCGGTATCCGTCTTTCCTGGGTGGTGAGTGATCTCCATGAAAGTTAGACAATAATAGGCCTTCCTATGTCTTGTTTTTTGTTTTTTTTTTAGGGAGGCAAAAAAGCTATAAGCAAAAAGAAAAATAGAGAATGTGCCATATGCCACAGCCCTTTAGCAAAAGACTACCAAAAGGACTTATGTGTCAGCTGTATCCAGCGGACTATGGCTGAAGAGGTGCCGAGCCTGGCAACAAACCTCAGATCGATAATAAAATCTGAGGTACAGGGCTCACTTAAAAAATTATTAAAAAAGAAGAGGAAGAGTAGGAAAGCCTCCCCGAGTTCCTCGTCAGGCTCCTCCTCTTCGGAGTATCAAGTTGAGCACGGGTCATCTTCATCCTCAGACAGTGATACGGGGGGCAGACCTTGCTTTCCCGTAGAAGATACGGACGCTCTCCTCAAAGCCATCAGGTCCACTATGGGCCTGCAAGAGGAGAAGGTAGAGAGATCACTGGAGGATGTAATGTTTGGCGGCCTGCAAGAAAGGAAGAAGCGTACCTTTCCGGTCAATGACAAGGTTCAGGCCCTAATCGAAAGAGAATGGAAGAAACCGGAGAAGTCAGGTAGCCTTCCCTCCTCTTCAAAGCGAAGATACCCCTTTGAGGCTAAAGACACGGACGTCTGGGACAAGGTCCCAAAGATTGACGCAGCAGTGTCTAGGTCTTCCAAGAAGTCGGCCCTGCCCCTGGAGGACTCAGGGGTTTTGAGAGATCCCTTGGATAAAAAAGCGGACTCATACTTAAGGCACACTTGGGAGGCAGCGGCAGGGGGTCTGAAACCGGCAATAGCCGGCACCTGCACAGCCCGGTCATTAATGGTCTGGTTGCAACAACTTGAAGAAAAATTAGCCTCCAAGGTACCAAGAGAGAAAATATTAGGAGAAATGTACTTGCTACACGGAGCTGCCGCTTTCTTGGCTGACACCTCCGCCGACTCAATGAGGTTAACGGCAAGAGCAGCGGGGCTATCGAACGCCGCAAGACGGGCGTTATGGCTCAAAGGCTGCCCTGGGGACATTCAATCTAAGGCGAAATTATGCTCGTTGCCATGTGATGGGCAGTTCCTGTTTGGGAAAAACCTGGATGACATCTTGGAGAAGGCCGGTGATAAAAAGAAGGGCTTCCCCAGATTCATGGGTGATCAAAGGAGACCGCCCTTTCGGAGGGGAAAGTTCAATCGGGGCCGTCCCCCGGGAGAGCGGAAAAGGTGGGACGACGAGGAAAAAAGAACCAGGGTTCATGTTTGGGGGAACTACCTCAACCGCCAAAAAATCCCCGCAATGACGCCAGCCCTCCGGTGGGGGGAAGATTGAAGCTCTTTTCTCAAGAATGGGAGAAAATATCGGCCAACAATTGGATTCTGAGCATTATAAAGAATGGCCTAAAAATCCCTTTCTTCCAGCATCCAAGAGCTTCATTTGTGGTGACCCCAGTCAGAAAGGAACCAGGAGAGCAATCAGCCATAGAAACAGAAATTTTAGGACTGTTGGAGAAACAAGTTCTAATAGAGGTCCCAAAAGATCAAGAGAGAAGGGGGTTCTATTCTCCCCTCTTCCTAATAAAAAAACCAGACCTCTCCTTCAGAACGATAATAAATCTCAGGCGCCTCAATCAATGGATCATGAACCAAACATTCAAAATGGAATCGGTGACTTCGGCCATAAAGCTGTTACACCACAACTGCTTCATGGCCGTAATAGATTTGAAGGATGCCTATTACCACATCCCGATGCACCCAGAATACCAGAAATACCTGAGGGTAGCCCTATACATCCAGGGCGACCTCAGGCACTTTCAATTTACAGCTCTTCCGTTTGGCATCTCCATAGCGCCAAGGATTTTTACGAAAGTAATAGCGGAAATGACAGCTTTCCTTCGAATCCACAATGTGATTATGGTGCCTTACTTGGACGATTTTTTGGTCATTGGCAATTCAGAACATCACTGCGCACATCAAGTAGAGAAAATAACAGAAACCCTGCAAAGACTGGGTTGGATGGTAAACTTAAAGAAATCAAAACTTCAACCCCTAAGGAAACAAACATTTCTAGGTTTCGTCTTGGACACCGACCGTCAAGTTTGTCTCTTGCCAGAGAAAAAACTAGAGAAAGTGAGAGAAATGACCCTTACAGCAATACAACAACCTCACATGACCCTAAGAAGGGCAATGTCCCTGTTGGGCACGCTAACAGCCTGTATCCCTGCGGTCAACTGGGCACAGTTTCATACCCGACAACTGCAGGCGGAAATCTTGTCAGCCCAGAAACGATTGAAAGGGCGTTTAGAAGGGAAGCTGGAACTTTCCGAAAAGGGGAAAAACTCTCTCACTTGGTGGCTAGACGGCACAAATTTAGCAGGAGGAACTTTGTGGCACAGGCCCGTGTCCGATGTAATATTGACGGACGCAAGCTCCTCGGGATGGGGGGCACACCTGAGAGAACAAATAGCCCAAGGGTCCTGGGGTCACCTAGAGCAGAAGGCTTCCTCCAACTTAAGGGAGTTAAGAGCGGTAAACAGAGCCTTGGGGGCATTCATTCCCATGCTACAGGGTCAAAATGTCCGAATTATGTCAGACAACAGGGTGGCAGTGGCGTATGTCAACCACCAGGGAGGGACAAGGTCAAACTCCCTAATGGACGAAGCCAAAAGAATCTTTCTCAAAGCAGAACAACATCTAACCTCCCTGACGGCCCTACACATCAAAGGGACAGAAAATGTTCAAGCCGACTTTCTAAGCCGCAACAAGTTAAAACAGGGAGAGTGGGCCTTAAATCGTGTAATATTCCAGAGGATAGTACAGTTATGGGGGCAGCCAGTGATCGACCTCTTTGCCACCAAAAACAACCGGCAGGTGAGGAGGTTCTGCTCATTAAACCCAGGGGAAAACCCGTGGGCAGTAGACGCTCTGCAAATCCCGTGGCTGTTCAAACTGAGCTATGCCTTTCCCCCAGTAGCGTTAATCCCGGCAGTGGTAAAAAAGATAAGAGACGAGCAAGCTAGAGTAATCCTCATAGCCCCGTTCTGGCCAAAAAGACCGTGGTTTTCACTACTGCAAATGATGTCTCTCTCGGACCCGTGGGTACTGCCAGAAATTCCAGATTTATTAGCTCAGGGGCCGATATTCCACAAACAAGTCAAGGGGTTCCATCTGACGAAGTGGAATTTGAGAGGGCACTTTTGAGAGATAAAGGTTTTTCCCCGGGGTTGGTGACTACTCTAATGAAAAGTAGAAAACCAATAACAACCAACATATATGGCAGGACGTGGAAGAAATTTCTACAATTCCTGGGAAAACCGTTAGGTCAAGAACTCCCAATCGAGTCCATCTTGGAGTTCTTGCAGGCAGGCCTACAGCTAGGCCTAGCGGTTAATACCCTCAAGGTACAGGTTTCAGCGCTGGGTGCATTATACAATTGCAATATAGCGGCAAACAGATGGGTAGCCAGGTTCATAAAATCTTGCCACAGATCTAGGCCAGTTTCCTTACCAAAAATAGCTCCATGGGATCTAAATCTGGTGCTGGAAGCCCTTACGAAGGAGCCGTTTGAACCCATACAGCAGATTTCAACTAAAAATCTCACCCTAAAAACCATCATTTTGGTAGCTCTAACGTCGGCACGTAGAGTTAGTGACTTGCAGGCCCTGTCAGTCAACCGACCATATACCCAGATATACCAGGATAGGGTGGTTATGAGAACAGACCCTGTTTACTTGCCGAAAGTAGTAACTAACTTTCACCGAAACCAAGAAATTGTCCTCCCTTCCTTCTGCGAGAATCCGAAAAACCCAGGGGAGGAGAAATTTCATAGCCTAGACGTTAAAAGAACCCTAGTGGAGTATATGTCTATAACCAGCCAGTGGAGGAGGTCCCAGTCCCTATTCGTAGCCTTCCAGGGTGCTAGGAAAGGTTATGGAGTGTCAAAGGGGACTATTGCCCGATGGATTAGGGAGGCCATTAGTGTAGCCTATTCAGCTAGTGGCGTCCCGGTTCCTGACGGCATCAAGGCTCATTCCACCAGAGCCGTGGCGACCTCCTGGGCTGAGAAAGCAGAGGTATCAATAGAGCAAATTTGTAAGGCCGCTACCTGGGCCTCACCCTCAACTTTCTTTAGACACTATAGACTAAATCTATCCTCCTCTGCTGACTTGACCTTTGGTAGAAGGGTGCTGCAAGCGGTGGTCCCTCCCTAAGGTGTTCGAAGTCTCCAGAATCTCTCATGTGGTGCTGTCATGGTTGAAGGGAAAACCACCATGGTTACTTACCGGTAGCCGGTTTTTCCGGAACCCATGACAGCACCCGTATATTTCCCCCCCTTTTTTCACCGTTTGGGTGTGCACAATAGTCGGGTGTATTTGTGTGATGTGGTGTTGGATAAATATGTAACTAACCGGGAAGTCCTCTCAAATGCTCTAATCCAACTGAAGCGGGGGAGAGGTGCCGCCCCTTATGTTTCAGTAGGTTCCTGTCCTGGCGGGGCGGATCCCTCTCTCATGTGGTGCTGTCATGGGTTCCGGAAAAACCGGCTACCGGTAAGTAACCATGGTGGTATGGTATTCTTTTAGCTGTTCCTGCCTATGGGGGTGATAAACGGGGGGTTTATTTACTTTTCATTCTATTTTGTTCACTGTGAAAGTTTATCACAGTGATCAAAATGAATGAAAGGAAATTGCAGCCGGCGGACGCACTGCGCATGCGCCCACCATTTTCCAGTATGGCGGCGCCCATGGTCCGGGACCGCGGGAGCCATAGCGGTACTCGGTGAGTACCAGGGGTGGGGACGATTGGAAGGCGGGGGGGGGGGGGGCAGATGACAGCGGCGGCACATCGCCGCTGTCATTCAGTGGCGGAGGGCAGATCGCCCCTGTTAACCGGTGGGGGGGGGGGGGGGTCGGATCGGTGTCACCAGCCATGTCCGATGCTACAGCAGCGTTGGACATGGCTGGATTGTAATATTTCATCAATATTACTATCGCTCTGATTGGCTGTTAAAAGTGAAACAGCCAATCAGAGCGATCGTAGCCACGTGGGGGCGAAGCCACGCCCCCCGTGGTGAAGTACAAAGCCCTCTGTATCTGCGGGTCGGGTGAGCTTTCAGTGACCTAGGTCACCCGCCCCGCAGGGGGGCTTTAAAGTCATGACGCCTCATAGGCGTCACTGGTCAGATTGGTACCAGTTTTCATGACGCTTGTGTGGCGTGATTGGTCGTGAAGGTGTTAATCAGTCAGACTCTAAGGCTAAGTGCACACGTACCGGAACTCTCGCGGAAATTACCGCGAGAATTCCATTCCGCGGGAAAATCGCATTTTAAATTCCCACGATTTTCCCGCGGAAAAACTAGCATTTTGCAAGCGTATTTAGCTTGCAAAACGCTAGCATTCTCCAAGCGATCGGGAGCATCGCTTGGAGAACTGATTGACAGGTTGGTCACACTCATCAAACATAGTGTTTGACAAGTGTGACCAACTTTTTACTACTGAGGCCGCCTATGCAGCATCAATAGTAAAAGATAAAATGTAAAAAATGGTATTATTCTTACCCTCCGACGTCCTGTGCAGGAGTTCCCAGCAATCCTTTGCGAAAATGCCCGCGATGACGTCCGTTCTCGCGGGATCGCGATGTCTCGCGGTAATTCGCGATGACGTCGCGCGGATGACCGCGAGAACGGACGCCATCGCGGGCATTTTTGCAAAGGACTACTGGGACCGGGAGCGTGGAGAGAGGCGGGAAGGCTGCACGGGATGCCGGAAGGTGAGAATAACAATATTTTTTTTATTTTTAAATTCTTTTTTTTACAGGGATATGGTACCCAAAGCCCGGAGGACAGTCTCCTCTCCTCCGGACCGTGGGTACCATCCGCAAATGTTCTGCTTACTTTTCGCATGGTGTGCACAGCCACATGCGGGAAGTAAGCGGAACAATGCATTCCTATGGGTGCGGGATCGCCGCAATTCCGCAAATTAATGAGCATGCTGCGGTTTTTACCGCAAAGCGATTCCGCCGCGGTAAAAACCGCAGCATTAGCACAGCATTGCGGAATCCCATAGGAATGCATGGGATGCTTATTTTTCGCGTTTTCGCGGCAAAATCACGCGGTTAAAACCGCCGCGGAAACGCAAAAAAAAGCCACGTGTGAACTCAGCCTTACA
This sequence comes from Dendrobates tinctorius, assembly GCF_039654945.1. Taxonomy (NCBI): domain Eukaryota; kingdom Metazoa; phylum Chordata; class Amphibia; order Anura; family Dendrobatidae; genus Dendrobates; species Dendrobates tinctorius. The sequence continues at coordinate 1,818,301 of NW_027361834.1, read as the reverse complement.
TCTACATCATGGGCAAGACCAAAGAGCTTTATAAGGATGTCAGGGACAAGATCATAGACCTGCACAAAGCTGGAATGATCTACAAACCATAAGTAAGACGCTGGGTGAGAAGAAGACAACTGTTGGTGCAATAGTATGGAAATGGAAGAAATACTAAATGACTTTCAATCGACATTGATCTGGGGCACCATGCAAAATCTCACTTCGTGGAGTATCGTGGAGTATCCTTGATCATGAGGATGGTGAGAGATCAGCCTAAAACTACACGGGGGGGGGGGGGACTTGTAAATAATCTCAAGGCAGCTGGGACCACAGTCACCAAGAAAACCATTGGTGACACATTACGTTGTAACGGTTTAAAATCCTGCAGTGCCCTCAAGGTCCCCCTGCTCAAGAAGGCACATATTCAGGCCCATCTGAAGTTTGCCAATGAACACCTGGATGATTCTGTGAGTGATTGAGAGAAGGTGCTGTGGTCAGATTAGACAAAAATTGAGGTCTTTTGGCATTAAATCAACTTGCCGTGTTTAGAGGAAGAGAATTGCTGCCTATGACTCAAACAACACCATCCTCACTGTCAAGCATGAAGGTGGAAACATTATGTTTTGGGGGTGTTTCTCTGCTAAAGGCACAGGACTACTCCACCGCATCAATGGGAAAATGGATGGAGCCAAGTACCGTAAAATCCTGAGTGACAACCTCCTTCCTTCCGCCAGGACATTAAAAATGGGCCGTGGTGGTCTTCCATCAAAACAATGACCCAAAACATACAGCCAAGGCAGCAAAGGAGTGACTCAAAAAGAAGCACATTAAGGTCATGGAGCCAGTCTCCAGACCTTAATTCCATAGAAGACTTATGGAGGGAGTTGAAGCTTCAAGTTGCCAAGCAACAGCCTCAAAATCTTAATGATTTAGAGATGATCTGCAAAGAGGAGTGGACAAAAATTCCTCCTGACATGTGCGCAAACCTCATCATCAACTGCAAAAAAAAGTCTGACGGCTGTGCTTGCCAACAAGTGTTTTGCCACCAAATATTAAGTCTTGTTTTCTAGAGGGATCAAATACTTATTTCTCACTGCAAAATGCAAAGACATTTATAGAATTTATGCAATGTTTTTTTTTCTGGATTTTATTTTTGATACTCTATCTCTCAATGTTAAAATTAACCTACCCTTAAAATTATAGACTGTTCATGTCTTTGAGATTCCAAGTTTAAACAATGCTCAGCTTTAATATGGTTTAGTAGTGCATCAGACTGCTTCAGTTGTTCTTTTTGTAACCACTGATGTGACTTCCATGTGGATTGTCTACAATTATCTTGACACTGTGACCACTGATTGCTGTAGTCACTTGACTAATTTTTTACATTTTTAGGGTATGCTCATACTGCTGTATATTCTCTTCTGCAAGAGAATTGGACCTATTACATTAACGACACTCGGCTCAAACTCTTTCAGAGATTGAGCAAGTGCCAAATATGACCCATTTCTCTCACACGAGGTAATCTCGGCACAGATGCGGAAAAGATGGAGTACTTAATTTCTCTTTTTATTTTTTCCATTGTCTGTGTACACGCACATCTGACTGCACTCGGATGACATTCGAGTGTAGTCTGATGTTCCACACCCATCAACAGACTTGTGTGGTTAGACATGATCCAATCATCGGATGCACTTGCAGCATGCTGCAATTGTTTTCTCATGATAAATCGGCACTAGAAAAAAAAAATTGCAGATTTGCCATGCCCCATAGTATAGCATTGGACCGAGTGCTATCCAATAAAACATTGGCTAGCACTCAGCCGTGTTATACGCCATTGAGTGAAACCTAGAAAAATATTTTAGGATTTATTTGAATTAAATAATGTATACAGTAAAAACCGATTGCATTTCCAAACATATGATTGTGGTGGTCTTGTATGGGTGGCTCATGATGACTTTGTGTACTTGCTTTTAGGTTTCGTAAAGTAGGCAACATTTTATATTATCCCTTCTCATTTTAATTTTTTTTTCCCCCCCTCAGGAATTTCCTTGGCTGACCCGTTCCAATCTGTGATTGACTGCATATTAAGGACCATAGGAACGTGTGTCTCAGTCGTTGAGAGAAACGACCATTAATTCAAACCTGAACATTTAACTACTTTACCTTTCTATAATGTTGTAGAGATTAACCCTTAGTAGTTTAATTTCTTAATGAAGTGCTTACTGTATGATTACCTTTTTAGGATGGTTTCATTTATAAACTGAAATGATAAATAATTGTAACACTCCAATAACTAATGGAACATTTTCAATATTTATAACTATTCATTTTATATAAAGAAATTTTTTTTTTTAATTTGGATGACTGTACTTTATATTGACAAGGCAGACACCAATAAAATGTTATAAGAAGAAATTGTACTGGGTTTTCTTGTGAAAAGTTGCAAACAGAATGTTGACTTCTTACACAAACTATAGGCTCTGATGGAGGAAGAGAGGGAAACAGGAGAGGCACATGTACAAAAGAGGAGAGAAGCCACCTCTCTGTATTCTTGTATGTAGCACGGAGCAGACGCTGCCGGGAGCAATAGCAATAGTCTCTGACGTAGGGGAGAAATGCATACTACGCAAAGTGTAGGGAAGACGAGAGTGAGATCCAGTCCAGGGGATAAATCTTCAGATTTATTGATGTATTAAAACCTCTTTACATCCATATGTCATCCAAGGATAAGAACATCAAGGCTTTTTTGGAGCAGAAACTTGTTGATGTTCTAATTCTTGGACCAAATATTGATGGAAAGCTATTTTAATGCATTAATAAAGCTGAAGAGTTTATCCACTGGGCTGGATCTTACTACGAAAGGTCCGGTCATGTCTTCCATACACTTTTAGTGTAGTATATATATTTCTCCCCTCCTTCATGGATGTTTTATGGGAACTGGTCTACAAAGTTAGGCCAGAGTTATAACTAAAGAAGATAATTAGGTTTTTAAAATTGAAGGCAAAGCTATAAAATCTTAGGAGAAACCATCAATATGCCACTTTTTTTTTTTTTTTTTTTTTTTTTTTTTTAGGTTAGGCTGGTTTCACATTAGCGTTGAAACAACGCTGCGCACTGCGTCGGTAAGCCCCGCCCCGATCCGGCTCCCTGCCCACCCCATCCGGGATCACCGCCTACTATCGCATTTGCACGCATGCGATCGGCGCACCCTATCTTCAGCATAGGGTGCGCAGATCATGCGCTGCCAGTGTGAAAGTAGCGTGCTACGCACTTTTCACGGTGCGCCGTGCGCGCCGAAATGCAACATGTTGCATTTCGGAGCGCACGGCGCACCGTCAAACGTTCGCAGAACGCTACTTTCACACTGGCAGCGCATGTTCTGCGCACCCTATGCTAAAGATAGGGTGCGCCGATCGCATGCGTGCAAATGCGATAGTAGGCGGTGATCCCGGATGGGGCGGGCAGGGAGCTGGATCGGGGCGGGGCTTACCGACGCAGTGCGCAGCGTTGTTCCAACACTAATGTGAAACCAGCCTTAGTGATTTGATAGTTGCATCTTTCTCCCATCTTAAGTGAACTGGAAACCCTTGAATGCGTACATTGGATGCAGATTGACATAATGCTCTAAAATACCAATTTCGACATGTTGCATCAAGTTCATAGAAAGCTGGATATGCAGAAAGCTCACAATAGTAATAATGGCTTTACGTAGCCAGAATTTTCTAACTACAGTCTGCTGCTCTATTCCTTACAGTGAAAATGTGGAAACCCCTAGGCTGATGCCGATGGGATACACTGAGAAACGGGGGCAGAATAACTTAACATGCGTGATGTGGGGCGGGGAGCTTTCCTGGCTTATACGGCAAAGACTTAGAAAAGAAAATTTTATGTGAGGCAATCCAGTAATTGGTGTATGCTGCCCTTGCTGCTCACTCTCTAATTGCTCTGAACCCACTCCTATGTGCCTTTTGTGTAAGTATTAACACTTACAGAGGAACTGTCATTTTCATTTGTTTCATAATTCAATACTACACATGACGATTAGAAACTTGTAATATATCTTGTTGAAGAAAGACGCTTCTTTCTCCTCCTGGACTGATCATTCGCTCTCAATTGATGGGTAAAATCTGTTGTCAGTTAAGACAGATTTTCACATTACTGAGCTAGGAGATAGCAGTTAGTGCTCATGATGTACTATGGAGGAGCTAGAGGCAGACACGCACTTCCTTCCTTAAGTGCACTTAAAATGATAGTTACAGTTTAATGGTCTGAAGTCTTATTTATACAATCCACTTTCAGAGATTACCTTTATTTTAGGGAAAAAAATATTATAAACCCCAGGAAATGAAACTTGAGCGTTTTCACAGTATTATTTTTTAGTAAGAAACTTCAGTAATGTAAAAAAAATAACTGATTCACACACAGCCTTTTTTATAAAAGGAAGAATTTCTATAGCAAAGTACAGAAGACTGTATTAGAACTCATCTGTTTTATTAATTCACTTTACACATCCATACACACATACATGTCCCACCTCCTGATGGTAGCTTTCTATTCCTGGAAGTAAAAGGTTAAAGTGTTGAGTGGCGCTGGGAGCTGGTATCCAAGGTAAACAGCGGGTAACTAAGTGCCGCGCGTGCTTTAGTTACCCACTATTTACCTTGGATACCAGCTCCCAGCGCCAGCACGCTGGTATCCAAGGTACACAGCGGGTAACTAAGCGACGCGCGCTTGTTACCCGCGTCGTCGCTGGTGCTGATCGCTGGTGAGATCTGCCTGTTTGGCAGCTCACCAGCGATCATGTAGCGACACACCAGCGATCCTGACCAGGTCATATTGTTGTCGGGATCACTGGTGCGTCGCTGTGTGTGAGGGGGGCTTAAGTTTTAATAGGGATTTAACATTCCGCAGACGAGTTCTGCAGGCTGTGTTCCCTCCCTAAGAAATTAGTTGTTGATATTACTCCGGTGCTGCTGTCGTGGAAGGTGACTAGATAAAATAGAATTAGCCTTACCAGTAATTTGGTTTCTAGTAACCTTCCACGACAGCACTAATTTCCCTCCCTGTCTGATTTTATTGGATGATTCCTGCACTTTGGTGGTACTGTAACTATGCATGCTAGTGTTTCCAGAAAAAACACTGGTGGTTGTAGGAAGGGGGGGGGGAGTATTTAATCTGTGTTTCCTGTCCCCCACTAGGACAAGGAGACATCCTCCGATGCTGCTGTTGTGGAAGGTTCCTAGAGACCGAATTACCAGAAAGACTAATTCTATTTTTCTGAAAGTAGACATACCCCATATATGGCTGTATAGTACTGATTAGCCACACGGCAAGATTCAGGAGGCACTGAAAAGTTTGCAGACTCCATATACTTGCTTCGCATCTCTCATATCCTCCCTGGCTCACAACCCTAAACAGCTCTTCAACACTTTCAATTCTCTACTCCGTCCCACAGCACCTCCTCCCTCTCCTCTCATTTCTGCTAAAGACTTTGCCTCCTTCTTTAAGCAGAAGATCGATACGATCAGACAAAACTTTGGCCCGCAGCCCCCAATGCCCCTCTTAGCTGCTCAGTCCTGTTCTGCAAAAGCCAGCTTCTCCACCATGACAGAAGATCAGCTCTCCACCCTTCTGTCAAGATCACACCTCACCACTTGTGCCCTCGACCCACTCCCGTCCCACCTCATCCCTAACTTGGCCACAGTCTTCATCCCATCTCTAACACACCTCTTCAACCTTTCACATACAAATGGTGTCTTTCCCTCATCCTTCAAACATGCCTCAATCACACCCATCCTCAAAAAGCCCTCCCTTGATCCATCCTCTGTGTCTAACAATCGCCCAATATCTCTTCTCCCTTATGCCTCAAAACTACTGGAACAGCATGTATATCTTGAACTGTCCTCCCACTTCTCCTGTTCCCTCTGACTGGTTAGAATCTGGCTTCCGACCGCATCACTCAACTGAAACTGCCCTAAATAAAGTCACTACTTACTAACCGCCAAGAGCAAGCGACACTACTCTGTCCTCCTCCTGGACCTGTCCTCTGCCTTCGACACCATGGACCATTCCCTCCTGCTACAGATTCTCTCATCTCTTGGCATCACAGACTTGGCCCTATCCTGGATCTCGTCATATCTAACAGACCGAACATTCAGTGTCTCCCTCTCACACACCACCTCCTCACCTCGCCCTCTGTCTGTAGGTGTTCCACAAGGCTCTGTCCTAGGACCCCTCCTATTCTCCATCTATACCTTTGGCTTGGGACAGCTCATACAATCCCACGGTTTGCAGTATCACCTCTACGCTGATGACACGCAGATCTACCTGTCTGGACCCAACCTCACCTCCTTACTGATCGAAATCCCACAATGTCTGCTATCTCTGCCTTCTTCTCTGCTCGCTTTCTCAAACTGAACATGGACAAAACAGAATTCATCATCTTTCCCCCATCTCACTCTACCCCTCCACCAGACCTATCCATCATTGTCAATGGCTGCTCTCTTTCCCCAGTCCCGCACGCTCGGTGCCTTGGGGTGATCCTCGACTCTGCGCTCTCTTTCAAACCACATATCCAAGCCCTCGCCTCCTGCCGCCTCAAACTCAAAAATATCTCCCGGATCCGCTCATTCCTCAACCACGAAACCACAAAAACACTAGTGCATGCTCTTATCTCCCGCCTCGACTACTGCAACCTCCTCCTCTCTGGTCTCCCCTCTAGCACTCTGGCACCACTCCAGTCCATCCTACACTCTGCTGCCCGACTAATCCACCTGTCTCCCCGCTACTCCCCAGCCTCCCCCCTAGGCCAGGCCCTTCACTGGCTTCCTATTGCCCAGAGGCTCCAATTCAAAACCCTAGCCATGACATAGCCATCCAGAACCTGTCTCCTCCATACATCCGTGACATGGTCTCCAGGTACCTACCCGCACGCAACCTTCGATCATATCAATATCTCCTCTACTCTCCCCCCTTATCTCTTCTTCCCACAACTGCATACAAGACTTCTCCTGTGCTTCCCCCATACTCTGGAACTCTCTGCCGCAACACATCAGACTCTCACCATCAACGGAAACCTTCAAGAAGAACCTGAAGACCCACCTGTTCCAACAAGCCTACAGCCTGCAATGATCCTCGGTCTACTGAACCACCGAATGACCTGCTCTACCCTCTCCTACTGTATCCTCACCCATCCCTGTAGACTGTGAGCCCTCGCGGGCAGGGTCCCCTCTCCTTATGTGCTTGTGTCCCTTGTCTTACACATGTTTATTATACTTGTGTACATTTCCCCTTTTCACATGTAAAGCGTCATGAAATAGATGGCGCTATACAAATGCACAATAATATACAGATATGCCAGCAAAATACCCCTTCAAGTGGCCCCATTTTGGAAATTATACATATTTACAGGTGTAGCGATGATTCTGATTCCATGTGTCACTGGCTTACTGCAACAGAGAGGTGCCAGAAGACCTCAGCATCCGATTTCTCCTACTCCTCCACTGTTTAGAAGCACGTCACCTTCATATTAAACAGTGCAGGTTAATCTGCTCAATTGATAGCTCTTGGAAGCTTTCCTGCATTAAGGCTCTCAGCTGTGCACTGTTAGCCACTCCCATCTCCTATGTAATTTGGGCCCTGGCTAGCACTCATTGCCGGAGTAGCGTATTCTGGAGGGTTAGGAGATGGTGGTTTATGGTTGATGTTTGATAAGGTGTTTGGATTTATCTGAGACTGTTGCTAGGTTTTGACTGTGTGCTAGTTCCCCCCTTCTATTTATTTGTTTATTTTACTCATTTATATAGCGCCATTAATTCCACAGTGCTTTACAGACATTATCAGCACTTTCCCCAATGTGGCTCACAATCTAAATTCCCTATCCGTATGTCTTTGGAGTGTGGGAGGAAACAGGAGTACCCGGAGGAAACCCACGCAAACACGGGGAGAACATACAAACTCCTTGCAGATGTTGTCCTTGGTGGGATTTGAACCCTGGACCCCAGCGCTGCAAGGCTGCAGTGCTAACCACTGAGCCACCATGCTGTTCTACTTTGGTTTTACCCCATACTCCACTCTCCGGAGTTTACCTCTGTTGTTTGTGTGAGTATATTTGTATGATTGGTATTTTCCTTTATCCCTGTTTTGTATTACCTTGTCAGTCTGGTTTATGTATTACGGTACACTACTACTCCCCTCTTCCCTGAGTGGGGGAGGGTACTGACTTAGGGCACATTCCGGAGCTAAGGCAATGTACGTGGCACTGGCGTCTTCACCATCAGAAGTAATCTGGGGAACAGGGTGAGCTAGGGCACCCCTAGCGTTAGGGACAGGGAAGGAGCCCCTGGTCCTGGGACATACGACAAAGTAGTGACACCATAGGTGTTTTCCAGAAACAAGCAGCAATGGATGTTTGAGTGAAAATTGCAAGTCTGCTTTGTAGTGCCCAGTATGTTATGATAAGCTCATACTCATGGAGACTCGCACTGGTAAATTAGGTGGGCTCTCATTGCTACAGAAATGCCAAACCTGTGGATGCTAAATGTGGTTTAGGCACAATGTGGGGCCCAGAAGGGAGGGGGCATTTGGATTTGGGAATGCAAAATTTGCTGAATTTCTTTTGGGGGCTGAGGAGCCATTTCTCTTTTTCAGAGCCTGTGTGCTACCAGTAACAATAGAAGCCCCTTATATTTCCATTGACAAATGACAGACTTGAGTAGGGGCTTTTTTTGTGGATTAAGTTGAAGCTTTTATTGGGAACATTTTATATAACATTTGGGATCACATTTATCCTGCGCTCTACGCTGAGGAGTTACATCGAGGTTTCCATCTAAATCTCCGAATGATGTGATTTCAGATGAAACCTCAGAGGGAACCATGCACTATAATAAGGCAGCAGAGTTACCTGGACTCTGGCTGGCCTCTATTCAGCGGTGTCCCTCTTTTCAGAGGTGCACAAAACTATGGCGGATTGCGCTTTTATGCAGGCCTAAAGACACATCGCCAGATCGTAGGCCAGACGACGTCCACCGTGCCTCCATTTGCCTCATTATAGGGAATCTTCCACTGGGGGGGTTCCATCTCATTCACATATTTTAGAGATTTACACGGAAACCCCGGTTCAGGATGCAGTGGGCTTTGTTTTGATGTTTAGTGGTAGGACTCGCAAGTGTGAGGACCCCTGACATGGGTTGTGAGCTTGCGTATTGAGGCCATAATATCAACTAATACCTTACATATATTGATTTGTTTTTGTGCAGTTTATATATTTTTCAGGGTGCAGTTGGGCCCGAATGGCTCTGTAACTGTGGCCTCTGTTCACACAGGATGCATTTGGGAGGCACTGGACAGCCCACCTGATCTAAAAGTATGGATGTTGTTAATAGGCTGTAAGCCGGATGCTCTGCATTACCTGTGTGAATAATGCTGAATACAGACTTTTTTGTGTGCACTAGTATACCAGACAAACACCCTCACCATGGATTGGTAGGTTGAGAGTGATTGCTATATTGGTATTACTGGACCTGTGTTGCTGCCATAATTACTTGGGTCCACTGAATCCTGATAGTGCATTTGCTTTAAGCCCTAGGCAGGTAAGCATCTCTGTCTTTTTTCAGTGATTCTTTAATATTTTTGAAGGATTTTTTAGTCCTTTTTGTGTCAGTGAGCTTTACATCTCTACACTATATATACAGTTTCACTCTATAGTCCTTAACACAGTATATATTGTGGCGCTGTGTATATTTGTATATTTCTCCTGTCTTGTATACATGGTTTAATTCTCAGTATCTGCTCTTGTGTGTGTGTGTGTGTGTGGTGGCTCATTATACTGTATGGAGCACTATGTGGTACATATCATACTGTATGGAGCATTATATGGGGCTCATTATTTTGTATGGCGCAATATACTGTCTGGTTTCTGACCTATTGTCTGTGGTAAAGGGGCCCAATGAGACTCTTTCACCAGGGACCCACAAAAAGTATGCATTGCACAGTACCGTTTCTCCTGTCCTGTATATATACACTGCACAGTAAACACTCCTCCTGTCCTGTGTAATATATAGTGTATGTATATATATAGTGTATGTATATATATATATATATATGTATATATATATATATATATATATATATATATATATATATATAGCAAAGTACCACTTCTCCTGTCTTGTTGTCGAAGAGGTGACATTGGACTTTGGGAGGGTCAATATTGGTTTAGTATTTTCAATATTACTATGGCCAAATAAAAATAAAATATTGGAAAAGATGTTTAAATGGATTATCCCAAGTAATCCCCTCTCCTCTGGATAAGGGATAACTTTCCAAATGCTGGAGATCCAACTGCTAGGACCCCATGATCCTGAAAATCGGAGCTCTGTAGAGCACCATGTAAATGCGACTGTGGTCGATCATACGCACTGTGGCGCCATTCACATTTGGCTCTTTAAATATCCCCGTTTAGGAGAGTGAGGGGCAAGACAAAGTAAAGCAAAATTCACTGATCGGGTGGGGCGTGTTATAGTTTGTGGGCTGATGGGGTTTGTGTGGCAGCGCTGTTTTTTTTGTCCCAGTCCGGCCCTGATACGGAATGCACATGTATGACAAGTGAGAAAGAAATCATCTCACTTTTCTTGATGAAAATTGAACTGTTTTTTTTTTTCTATTGCCTTGTGACCCTAGCATAATAGTATCTTCTGGCACAGAGATCCACATGCAGTATTATTTGGAAGCCACATTCTATGTGTGGCATAAGTGTCCATAAAGTTTAGATAAATGATTGCAAATCCCAAATATAATAAGTTTATGAGGGTAGACTGACACTCCCTCAATATCTGCAAATCAAGAAATCTAAATTGGGCTGCTAAATTGTCAGTATGGTTGGTAACCACTAGAGGTCAGAATACCCAAACTTTGCAATAGATGTACGCTTGTATGCGGTAGAGAGCTGGTAAAAAAAAAAAATCGATCTTTTTATTAAAAAAGAAATAAAATAACTTAAGGAAGCATTTCTAAGTGATAAAGTGGATATTTATTCACTGAATTTAACTGGAGTATGTACTTCCACCAAATTTTGCATAATTTAGTATGACACACGATTATAATAAAAGCTTTATAATGTATTTTACTCACCTGTCTCGGCTCCAGCCCCGCATCTTTGTCTCTTTAACTATGGACAATCCTATTATAGTAGTCCACTTCAGGTTTCTCCGGTAACCTCGCAAACTCCTCTATCAATATTACACTACGCCTTTAAAGACCAACTCAGGAAGAGTTCAGGTGTTAGCATTGTCCACTGCTGCATCAAGTTGTTTAGGAGATTTTCTCTACTTCATTTGGCTGACCTCATATTTTTTTACTACTTCTGACTTCTTGCTACAACTGCCATTATTTCCAGGATGAACCCAACATACTAAGCTCTATAGACACGTTCCTCTCAGCATGCAAGTTACCAAGTCCTAACAACTATTCTCAGTCATGTTCACATCTGGCCGCTGCAATCAAGGCAACACATCTCTTCAAGTATGTCTCCAGTTTGCAATTGCTTCTGTTACATCGCTACAATTTAAGATTGCCCTGCTGGAAAACACTAGATTACCTTTACTTCTCATTTACATCCCTACTATTAACCACTGCCCTTCTGGAATATATTAGATTCCTGCCAGAAGATACCAGTTTCCTAGACCGTTAACGTTCCCATGTGTATTTGCACACCTGGCTCTGCCTTATCTTTGCTCCCTGCTCCACTTATGTCTGCCATCTTGCATATACAGCTGTCATCTTTGCTAATTCACATATTGTCCATCAAGACCTGCTGATGTGCACCTTCACCTCTGGCCTGTGCTGCTTTCCCAGACCTCAGCAGGTCATCTCAGCCCATGGATTCTAAAGATGCAGCAACATCAATACCGTTGATACTGATTACAGAACGTCTATTTGGACATGTTCTGCAACTTGCTATAAGCCACCAGGAGATCATCCGGGCTGCATATGACCTCTCAGCTAGTATAAATGCATTGTTTCAAATGCTTACTACACCTGGCTTCTCAACCCCTGCCAAAGCCACCCTCACATCCAGGACATTCTCTTTGGGAACCATTTTGATAGTGACTTAGTGCATGGTAGGGTTTGATCTTTGTCCTCAACAATTTATTTCTGACTAATTATAAGTGGCATATACTGTATATTTTTGGAGGTTTGCACTTGATCCACAACAATTTTTTTCTGACTAGTCCTAAGTAGTATATATTTTTTTTTTCTTTGTTGTCTGGAGATACCTTGGATTGGACCACACCATTTTGGGAAGGGCATGAAAATAACGTAGGGGATTTAGTTAACAAAACTTTGGAAAAAAAAGTAAAAGCCATCCTACCATATCACGGTGACCCTATTCAGGACGATCGAAACCGCTAGTATTAAAACCTTACCATTTGTCATGTTATGTACATGTAGATAAGGGCTGAGAAGGCCTGAGACCTGGCTAATGTACACCAAGCCATGGGGGACTACATGAATGTAATGGGCAACTCAAAGAAAAAGCAGGCCAGACCTTTATTTGCACAGAGTGCAAAAAAAAACTGAAGCAAAAAAAATGAACTGGAATATAAGTTGGTGTGCATGCAGTTTGTACGCATTTTCACACTGGCCACTAAACGGACAAAACCCAAGATAAAAACATAATTAGAAAATACTCTTCAGTAAATAAATAAATAGCCCTAGTGCATGAAAATAATATATGGTGCTTAGTTAATGTAATTTTGATTAAAAAAATGTCCCACAATGTCACGATAACCCTATTCGGGATGGTGTGCAAACAAAGGTGTGGCCTCCCATTTCTTTGAACTGGGCATTGCATTCATTTATTTCCCCATGGCTTGGTGTACATTAGCCGGATTTCAGTCCTTGTCAGCCCTTATTCACATGTAATTCACTTGACAAATGGTAAGGTTTAAATACAAAAAGTTAGGACCATTATGAGTAGGGTCACCATGATATGGTAGAGTGGCTTTTGCATTTTTTTAATAAAAATTTGGCTAACCAAGCACCCTATATTATATTATTTTCATGCACTATTGCTAGTTATTTGCTTATGTTTTTATCTTGGGTTTTATCTGTTTAGTAGCCAGTGTGAATATGTGCCCACATGCTGCATGCACACCAACTTATATTCCAGTTCATTTCTTTAAGTTTTTAATTTTGAATGGAAATGATCATATGATGCATTATCTACCTTACGTCCTGTCTGCCTTTGATAAAGTGTTTGAGCCAGGTAATGTCATGAAAAAAAAATCAAGATTCTTATATCCTGTATTTGACAGCTTCTTCTAAATCTCCTACCAGAGAGGCACTACAGGAAACCAATGAAGTTGGCCAAAAGAAATTGTCCAAAAGATCCCTGTTGTGAGTTCATTTTCCCCTCCGTCACTGAGGCCTGTGAACTCCCTATTCTAGTGAAGGAAGGTAGTGAGCCTGATTAGCAGGCACCTGGGACTAATGAAGATGATTGGCTGAGTGGAGTCACTGACTGGATTTAAGGCAGCCTACACCCTTTCTGCCCTGCGGGTGATTTCTCTGTGGACTCTTGGACACCAGTCTGATTCCTGCTCTCCTAAAGCTAAGTTTTCTGTTTTGCCTTTTTGCATTTAAGATTTGTTTTTGTTTTTCTTGCTTTTTGGATTCTGCCACTCCTTGCTGGAGTGTGCAGTGTTCTGCTAGCTCTGTCTTCTGAAAGTACCTGAGTGCTGATTTAGTTTTTGAAGCTTAGTTGCTTCAGGGCCATTTTTATATCAGCTTGTTGGCTTTTGTCTCTGATAGGGTTTTGGCAGATTGCAGACAGCAGCCTTCCTATCTAGGTAGTTTTTGGGCCCCGTCTTTGATCAGCCTGTCTTTCTGTCTGTGTAAGTGTTTTCATCTTGCTTCACCGTCATATGTGGGGGGCTGCCTATTGCTTTGGGGTCTGCTCTGGGGCAGTTAGATTTCCCCTTTCCTTCTTTAGGCCTATGTATCTCTCCGGCTGTGATCGAGGGGTCTAGGTCATCGTAGGAACCCCCCACGGCTACTGCTAGTTGTGTTGATAGGTTCAGGGGTCTGCAATCTGATAGTTGCCAACTTCTCTGGTTTTCTGGACTTAGCTAGCATTTCTGTTTTTGCCTCCTACGGTGACTCATTCATAACAGAATCACCCGCCAAACCGCAGATCCTGGGGTACTCAATAGCAGGAAAGAATTGTGTTTAAAAAAAAAAAAGTGTGTATATTCTTTCCTCTATATCTCTGAGGCCGTAGGGGGAATTTTTTTTTTCTCTCAATGGAGATAAAGCAAGTGTCTGATCGTGTGGAGCAGCTCGCTGCTGAAGTGCGAGGAATTTCCACCTATCTTGCTCGTTCACATGCTGTTGAACCAAAGATCCCCACACCTGATGTATTTTTTGGGGATCGATCTAAATTTTTGAGTTTCAAAAATAATTGTAAATTATTTTTTGCTTTGAAGCCTAACTCGTCAGGGAGCCCCACGCAGCAGGTTAAAATTGTCATCTCTTTGCTGCGCGGCGATCCCCAGGATTGGGCGTTTTCTTTGAAACCAGATGACCCTATTCTGACTAATGTGAATGCATTTTTTCAAGCCTTGGGGTTGCTGTACGACGAACCTAATGCTATTGATCAGGCTGAAAAGACCCTGTTAGCATTGAACCAGGGTCGAGAATCTGCAGAGTTGTACTGTCAAAAATTCCAAAAGTGGGCGGTCCTTACTACCTGGAATGATAGTGCCTTGGCTGCTCTCTTTCGGAAGGGTTTGTCAGAAGCCGTAAAAGATACTATGGTGGGATTTCCTGTTCCCTCTGGTCTGGACGATTCTATGTCTTTAGCCATTCAGGTTGATCGGCGTTTACGTGAACGCAGGATTACACGAGAGGTGTTGCCACCGGTTGAACAGACGTCTGAACCTATGCAATGTGATAGAGTTTTGTCTAAGGCGCAACGTCAGGAGTTTAGAAGGCGTAATAAGCTGTGTTTTTTTCTGTGGAGATGCCTCACATATTATTTCTGTTTGTCCTAAACGTGAGAAACGCTTTGCACACACGTTTTCTGTTGGTGGGGTTCAGCCTAAGTTTCTTTTGGCGATTACTCTGATCTGTTCCCTGTCCACATTTTCCGCCAAGGCTTTTGTGGATTCGGGAGCAGCGCTAAACCTAATGGACTTGGATTTTGCTAAACGTTGTAGATTTCCGTTGACACCTCTGCAGACGCCTATCCCTTTGAGGGGGATTGATGCTACCCCTCTGGCTAAAAATAAACCTCAGTTTTGGACCCAGTTGGTCATGCGGGTCGCCCCAGACCACCAAGAAAATTGCAGATTTTTGGTGTTGCATGGTCTGCATGATGCCGTTGTTCTGGGGTTTCCCTGGTTGCAGATTCATAATCCAGTTTTGGATTGGAAGTCTGTGTCTGTGGTGAGTTGGGGTTGCCGGTGTACCTTTAGTGAGGCTCCGTTTTTTTCCACCTCTCCTCAGTCGCATGAGGTTCCTGACTATTTGGCGGACTTCTATGATGTATTTAGTGAGAATGAGTCTGCGTCCTTGCCTCCTCATTGGAGTTATGACTGTGCAATTGAACTAAGCCCGGGGTGTAAATTTCCTAAGGGTCGGCTCTTCAATTTATCTGTACCCGAGCACGAGGCTATGCGGTCCTATATTAAGGAGGCGTTGGAGAAGGGTCATATTAGACCATCCTCTTCACCCTTAGGTGCCGTTTTTTTTTTTTGTGGCCAAGAAGGATGGTTCTTTAAGGCCTTGTATTGATTATCGTGCCCTCAATAAAATTACTATTAAATATCAGTATCCGTTACCCCTGATTTCGGATCTATTCTCTAGAGTCAGAGGTGCTTGCTGGTTTACCAAGCTTGATCTCAGGGGGGCGTATAATCTTATCCGCATTAAGCAGGGGGATGAATGGAAGACGGCGTTTAATACTCCGGAGGGACATTTTGAGTACCTGGTGATGCCTTTTGGGCTCACTAATGCCCCTTCTGTCTTCCAGTGCTTCATGAACGATATTTTCCGAGACTTTGTCGATAAATTTTTGATTATCTATCTGGATGATATTTTGATCTTCTCCAAGGATTGGGATGCTCATGTGGAACATATTCGGACTGTGTTCCGGATCTTGAGAGAGAATTCTCTGTATGTCAAAGGATCAAAATGCCTTTTTGGAGTACAGAGGATTTCTTTTTTGGGATTTATTTTGTCTCCATCAACTATTGAAATGGACCCGGCCAAGGTACAGGCCATTTATGATTGGGTTCAGCCAACTTCTTTGAAGGCCCTCCAGAAGTTTTTGGGTTTTGCTAATTTTTATCGGAAATTTATAGCAAAATTTTCTAGTATTGCCAAACCATTGACTGACCTGATCAGGAAGGGTGCGGATGTGTTGAATTGGTCTCCGGAGGCGGTTGCTTCCTTTCAGGAGCTGAAGCGTAGATTTACCTCCGCCCCGGTTCTGCGGCAACCTGATGTCTCACTCCCGTTTCAGGTAGAGGTGGATGCTTCTGAGATTGGTGCAGGAGCAGTGTTGTCCCAAAAGGATCCGGTAACATCTAAAATGAATCCCTGTGCTTTCTTTTCCAGAAAGTTCTCTTCATCTGAACGTAACTATGATGTGGGGAATCGGGAACTGTTGGCCATGAAATGGGCATTTGAGGAGTGGAGACATTGGTTGGATGGAGCCAAACATCAAGTTGTGGTCCTCACTGACCACAAAAATTGGATTTACCTAGAGTCGGCTAAACGCTTGAACCCTAGACAGGCTAGGTGGGCCTTGTTTTTTACATGTTTTGATTTTGTGGTCTCTTTCCTTCCTGGAACTAAGAATGTCAAGGCAGATGCCCTCTCTAGGAGTTTCTTTGCTGATTCTCCTGTGGTGACCAAGCCTGCTACCATCTTAGGCGAAGGGGTAGTTCTTTCTGCCATCTTGCCCGATTTGAGACTTTCTCTGCAAGAGTTCCAGGAGGACAAACCTGAGCATTGCCCCAGTGGAAAGTTGTATGTTCCTGACCAGTGGAAGAAGAGAGTGATGTCTGAAGTTCATTGCTGTGCATTGGCTGGTCATCCGGGTATTTTTGGTACTAGAGATCTGGTGAGTCGCTCTTTTTGGTGGCCCACCTTGTCTCATGATGTCAGGAATTTTGTGCAGTCCTGTGGGACTTGCTCCCGGTCTAAATCTTGTTCTCGCTCTAGTGGGTTGTTGATGCCTTTGCCGGTCCCCAGGAGGCCTTGGACCCATATTTCAATGGATTTCATCTCTGATATGCCGGTCTCTCAAAGAATCACTGTTATTTGGGTGATTTGTGATAGGTTCTCTAAGATGGTTCATCTTGTACCACTCCCTAAGTTGCCATCTTCCTCTGAGTTGGTGCCCCTGTTTTTGCAACAGGTGGTTCGCTTGCACGGGATTCCTGAGAACATTGTATCTGACAGAGGAGTTCAATTTGTGTCTAAATTTTGGAGGACTTTCTGTTCCAAGCTGGGAATTCAGTTGTCCTTCTCCTCTGCTTTTCACCCTCAGACCAATGGGCAGACAGAGAGAACAAACCAGACCTTGGAGTCGTATTTGAGATGTTTTATTTCCGCTGATCAGGATGATTGGGTTTCATTTTTGCCCTTGGCCGAATTTGCTTTAAATAATAGAGCTAGTTCTGCCACTTTGATGTCACCTTTTTTTTGTAACTATGGGTTTCATCCTCGATTTTCTTCAGGGCAGGTGGAGCCCTCTGCCTGCCCAGGTGTTGACACTGTGGTGGAGAGAATGCACCACATCTGGGACCAAGTGGTGGATAAGTTATCTCTCTCCCAGGAAAAGGCCCAGCGGTTTTCCAATCGACATAGGACCATTGGTCCCCAGTTTAAGATTGGTGATATGGTGTGGTTATCATCAAAAAATATTGCTATGAAGGTGGCTTCTCCTAAGTTTAAGCCTAGATTTATTGGACCTTACAAGATTTTGGAGATTATTAATCCGGTCTCTTTTCGTTTGGCTCTTCCTGTCACATTTAAGATCCATAATGTGTTCCATAAGTCCTTGTTGAAGAGGTTTGTTGAGCCAGTTGTGCCTGAGGTGGCACCTCCGGACCCTGTATTGGTTGAAGGTAACTTGGAATATAAGGTAGAGAAAATTCTGGATTCCCGTCTGGTTAGACGGAGACTCCAGTATTTGGTTAAGTGGAAAGGTTATGGTCAGGAGGATAATTCCTGGGTCTCTGCCTCTGATATTCATGCCAAAAGATTGGTGTGTGCCTTTCATCGAGCTCACCCTGATCGCCCTGGTAGCGTTGTTGAGGGTTCGGTGACCCCTCCTCAAGGGGGGGTACTGTTGTGAGTTCATTTTCCCCTCCGTCACTGAGGCCTGGTGAACTCCCTATTCTAGTGAAGGAAGGTAGTGAGCCTGATTATCAGGCACCTGGGACTAATGAAGACGATTGGCTGAGTGGAGTCACTGACTGGATTTAAGGCAGCCTACGCCCTTTCTGCCCTGCGGGTGATTTCTCTGTGGACTCTTGGACACCAGTCTGATTCCTGCTCTCCTAAAGCTAAGTTTTCTGTTTTGCCTTTTTGCATTTAAGATTTGTTTTTGTTTTTCTTGCTTTTTGGATTCTGCCACTCCTTGCTGGAGTGTGCAGTGTTCCGCTAGCTCTGTCTTCTGAAAGTACCTGAGTGCTGATTTAGTTTTTGAAGCTTAGTTGCTTCAGGGCCATTTTTATATCAGCTTGTTGGCTTTTGTCTCTGATAGGGTTTTGGCAGATTGCAGACAGCAGCCTTCCTATCCGTTCCTATCTAGGTAGTTTTTGGGCCCCGTCTTTGATCAGCCTGTCTTTCTGTCTGTGTAAGTGTTTTCATCTTGCTTCACCGTCATTATATGTGGGGGGCTGCCTATTGCTTTGGGGTCTGCTCTGGGGCAGTTTGATTTCCCCTTTCCTTCTTTAGGCCTATGTATCTCTCCGGCTGTGATCGAGGGGTCTAGGTCATCGTAGGAACCCCCCACGGCTACTGCTAGTTGTGTTGATAGGTTCAGGGGTCTGCAATCTGATAGTTGCCAACTTCTCTGGTTTTCTGGACTTAGCTAGCATTTCTGTTTTTGCCTCCTACGGTGACTCATTCATAACAGATCCCTGTGCCTTACTGAAGTGTTAAGTCTATATTGTAGTGAAAATGATCACTCTAGCTTGGAATGTTCTAAGGTCAAGGCTAAAGTGGGAAACTTTCAGACCCCAAATGAAAAAGGATGGATCGGATTGGAGTAAACTCTGTACTACACTACAGACAATCTTTTTGGGCATATGTTCATTATGTCTAATTCCTCTTTTTAGTTTATGGGACAAGCCTATCTGATTTTTATGTTTCTTTGTGGAATCCTTTGAAACTAATTTCTCTAATGGCTCCACAAGTTTTGATGGTCTATCCAATTCTGGACTTTTCAGAGTAGTTTCAGTTTCATGTTGAGGACATTTCTTTTTTTAGTTTTCAATTTGTGTGGTATTACATGAAGAAACAGAAGGACTTCCGGAAGCCTACATTTACAGAAGATCTGGGGTTAGTTCTCTAAGATCCCTGCCAAGTTACTTTAAATACTGCATACTGTACCTAGAAACATTTAGACTTTGGTGTTGTTTTAAAGGCAAAGATTGTCACATCAAATACTGATTTGATTTTTTTATTTAATCACTTTGCTAATAAAAATAAAACTATTAGCACTTCTATTTTTGAAAGCATTTTTACTTTTCAGCATTTTATCCACACCTACCTAAAACTTTACACCATACTGTGTATATATAGAAATGGAACATTTGTTTATTTTGATCATTTGTTACACCAAGAGTGGGATAATCCCTCCTAAGTCGTCTATATGGTCGTGTAGATCATAGAGAGTTGAATAAAATGATACCTTGATAGCTGTGATCAGATGTCTTATTCCAGAGTAATCTAAGTTTCTCTTAATATGTAAATTAACTGTTAAGATCTATGGGCGAAACATAGATCTCCCTAAGAATTTGCCTCCAAAACACCACTCCAGCATTTTTTTTTATATCAGTGCTGGAGTGATGACACTAATCAAAGTTTCCAGCCGCTAGCATTATTCTTGCCATCCACCATCTTCAGCTTCAATCTTGCATTGCCATCTTGTGACTGCAACTTCTGACTGACCGGATGTCAGAGGTAATGGTCACAAGCGCTCAATGTAAGTTTCATTCTGGCTCTCATAGAGTTACATTGATTTGTGACAAGTGGATTGCTCAGCAAACACTGGAGTGATCGGGTAGGTCACAACCTGCAGAAGAAGGACCAAAGAGGCTGGTAAGTATAACATTGGGGTGAAGGGAATTTAGATTAGCTGCACCACTGCAATAAAAAACAAACACCTCTGTTGTTTCTGGACCCTTTCCTAGCACTAAAATACCGTAATCACCAACAAAAGCCAATGTCTCCTTTTTCTCTTTGCAGAGATTATTGTGTTGCAGTGTAGATGAATGTAATAGTCTTAAAGGACTGACATCCTTAAAACGCACCTGTCATTTCAGAAGAACAAGCTGTCTTTGTACATGAGGAATAACACTATTGTGGACATTTTATAAATTGTTCCATGTGTTTTTTTCCTCTGCAGGCCGTGGATGATATACTACAAGTATACTATGAAGTCTCCCAAACACAGTACGCAGAGACATGAGAAATCCCTGCTCTTCTTTCTTTGTGTAGAACACAGTACAGAAACATTATGAAAAACAAAATACAGCAGAATGGAGGCTATTATACATCAGCAATGAGCTGTGTGGCTGTGAATACAGCTCTGTAATGAGGTATAACAAATGTTTGAAGTCATAGTACAAGTCTGTCTGTGTCTGACTGTGCTGAGCATGCCTAAGGCTAGTTTCACATTTGCGTCTTTGTGCGCAAGTAAAAATGCATGCAAAACCGCGCATGCGTTTGCGTTTTTTATGCGCATGAGTTCTCTAGGTGTCACATTTCACAGGAGGAAAATCCTTGAAACAGACCCCACCAATGGGACATCTTTGTGTAGGGGGTGGTTTAAACCAGTGTCTAGACACGTTTACTCAAAAAACGCATGCACACGAAAACGCAGACAAACGCATGTCTATGCGCACGCCTGTATTCCCATAGACCGTAATGCGTTATTTTGTCGCATTCCGTGCGCAAGCATGCACATGCGTTTTTTTGACGCCTTTGGGCGGACCTAAAAATGCAACGGTGCATCTAGACACACACCTGGAAAAAATGCATGCTCACAAAAACGCAGATGAACGCATGCAAACGCAAGACCATGCGTACGCCATGTTAAACATAGGTACGCATAATGCATGTGCACGATGCGCTGCACACAAAAACGCTAATGTGAACCCAGCCTTACTCCTTCATCTCACCCCAATCTCCGTTGGGCATAATAGGAAGTGTAACCTGATGTCTTTCTGTCTTGGAGTTCATTTTCCCTTGAAAAATGAAAGATGTTAGCCACTTTTGAGAATGGATAGTGAGTTCAGCAAACAGGAGGGTGGGAAAGAAGCAGATTTCTCAAATAAAATATATTACAAAATTTCTTATATTCACCTATACTATTGATGTATGTAAAATTAACAGTTACTAACATTTTTAAACACCGGTTTTCAAACATCTGTTTTCTTTGATCCCTTATTTTCACTGTTACCAGCAGCAATGCAGGTCTTTAAGTATCTGCAGTATCACTATTACATATTCATTGTAGTCATTTAACCAATACTCAGCTTCTTCAGACATAACAAACAGTGCCTGTGATTGGTAAGCAACATTGCGTGCAAAACTAGTCTCTCCTAAGTCTCTGCAACTGTCTCCCCATCAATTACCTGGCAGTAATTGACAATAGTAATTCTATTAAACAAACTGTGCATTTGTGTGTAAGAATTGCACATGCCAAGGCTATACTGTATTCAGCATATATTAGGAGTTTTCAGGTTGCAATTTGTTTTTCCGCTGGATCAAAAAAACAAAGACTTTACAATTTTTGTGGTCTAGACAAAAAATGAATAGCAACTGGATCTGTTTTTCAAACATTGGCGTCTATGGGAAATGTAACCTAATGGATAGTCATCTGTTACGTCATTCATTAAAAAAATGTGTGCGGGGGGTTAGTACGGCGCAGGCCTAGTGCATTATAGGCATTCAAGGATACTGTTCATTTTGCATCTGTTTTTACTCCTTTTGTAAAGGATTGAAGTTCTTTTTTATCACTGGATCCATTTCAAATGGATGACAACTGGACCTGTGAACAGAGCCTTAGCATAGAAATACATGTACCGTAAGGGGAACCTGACAACAGTTTGTTGCTATGTAATCTGAGATCAGCATGATGTATGGGAAGAGATGCTTATTCCAGGTATGTGTCACTTACTAAGCTGTGTGTTGCTGCTTCAGTAAAATCAGTGCTTTATGAGAAGGATGTTATCATCACAGGACTATTGTCTCATGCCTCTTAGTCAACTGCTCTGTATAACCCTACCCCCACCACTGATTAGCAGCTTTTTAACTATGCACAGTGTACACAGAAATCTGCTAATCAGTGGTGTGGGTGGGGTTATACAAGGCTCAACATTCACAGGACTGCTAGATCTGAAGGAGAGAAAATTGCAATTGTATCAAAATGACAGCATGCAGACCAGTAAGTGACACATCGCTGGAGTCAGGGTTCCAGGCCCTGTATGATACTGCTCTCAGCAGGGGCGTACTGTCAATAGTAGCAGACCACGCAGCTGCTATGGGGCCCGGAGAGGTGAGGGGGCCTGGATGGGTGAGGGGGTCCACGACGGCCGCTGCGATTTGGCAGCTGTGCTTACACTGTACTATCTCCTTTAATTAAATGTAAGCGAAGGCCGTCGGCGGCTGTATCCCCCTGGCTGGGCCCCTTGAAGCTTTCCTTGTTTCCTGGTCAGCAGTTGGCTGAAGTCTCTGGCTGGTTTTGCATAAGAACGCCACGCCTCGTAGCAGCACACGTGCATTGCAGGAAGCAGAAGGGTCTCTGGTGCTGATGGGCTATATGTACAAGGTGATGTGTTATAGTGAAGGGTCCTGTCTGCATGTGTAGGCTGTCTGTCAGTGGTGGGCTGTGCTTGGTCGGGATGTAGTAGAGTGCCGTGTTTTCCCCCTGCAGAACATGAGCTCACAAGAAGGAGTTAAGATGTTGCTCCTTGGGAGGAGGGAGGAGACCCAGCCGTCTGTCAGGAGGTGGATGAGGTGTATGAAGGACTTTGGCTTCCTCCCTGTGAATTATGACATAACATTGCTTCTTCAGTAGTGATGTGTCGTTCCTGAACGATCCTATTCTAAGAGCCGGCTCCCTGCTGTGAACGAAATGAGCCAGCTCTGCAGGGAGAACAGCCGAGTTTTTTTTTTTTTTTTTTCCTGGTCCCTGGTAGCTTAATGAAGCCTGACTGTGACTCATCTGGGGGGAGGAGCGGTCAGGAGAGGAGGAGATGTGGAGTTGTGGGCTGTAAATAAATGCATGTGCGTTAACCCTTCAGTCCCAAATATACACTGCCAGTTCCTCCATGGCATATATGGCATGTGATTATGTGTAGTGGGAGGAGGGACTCAGCACATTGTTTGTCATCAACATCATCTGCAATGACCTGTGCGTTACCTTTAGTCCCAAATAAAGATACACTTCACTGGCCCCTCATCCCTGGCGTATACATACAGTATATAGTATGTGCAGGAGGAGATGCTCAGCACATTGTTTGGTATATCATCTCATAGTGTTAGGCCAGGTTCACATTGCGTTAATGGCCCTGCGTTCAACGGGATCGTTACATAGCGGCACTAACGCACCCATTGGCCGCAATGCTACTAACGCATCCAAACACAACAAGAAAACAGATTTGCAAAAATACTCTGCAGTAAAATATATGACAGTAATCAGCAAGTGCGGGATAACAAATACAGGGTATTTAGTCGATACTTTTTTTGCAAAAAAATGTATACCAAGTTGCTTCACCGCGTCAAGGTAACCCGTATTTGTTATCCAGCACATGCTGATTACTGTCATATATTTTACTGCAGAGTATCTTTGCAAATCTGTTTTCTTGTTGTGTCTCAGTTAGTGGGTGGTGTGAACGTTGTCTGACCGACTTGTTCACATTGTGCATGTCACATGTGTTTTTAACGCATCCAAACGCATGATGTGTTACTTCATGGCGCACCCCCAAATGCTGCAGACCGCGTTCCAGGGTGCGTCATGAAGTAACGCATCATGCCGATTTTGGATGCGTTAGTATCATTGCAGCAAAAGGGGGTGCGTTAGTGCCGCTATGTAACGATCCCATTGAACGCAGGGCCAGGAGGATTCAGGACAACACTACAGGGAGGAGGATAGACGACGTCAGTTGTTGCTGCTAAGGGCTCATACTCACTAGCGAGAGAGTCGCGTGATTCTCGTGAGAGTCTCTCGCATGGAAACCTGTCACTGCCGCCAGCACTGGGACTGAAGCATGCGGCTACATGTATTTCTATGCAGCCGCCCCCTCCGGTCCGAGTGCCGGCGGCAGTGCCAGGTTTCCATGCGAGAGACTCGCACGAGAATCACGCGACTCTCTCGCAAGTGAGTAAGATCCCTAAGGGTAGGGGAAGTAATATAAACTGATTTTAGGTTAAACCTGTGGAGAGATCAGGTCCAGCCCCAATCATTATATAGGGTTATGCTGGTGTCACACTTGCATATTTTGGCAGCACACGGATCCATTTTTGTCTCCATTGACTTTCATTGGTGACGGATGGGACTTGCATGTGCATCCAGGTGTCACCGTTTTCCCACAGATCCGCATGTCTGCATATGTTATCAGATGCACAAAAACGCAACTTGTTGCAGTTTTGTGTCATCTGAAAAACACGCAGGCACAGGGAGACGCACGGATCAGCGGCTACACGTCTGGAATTAACATGGAGCTCTATGGAGCACGGATCCAGGAGAACACGGATCCATGTGCTTCTGTGTGCACTGAGCATGCTTGGAAGCGAGGGATGTGCTGTATGGGAAAGTGATGAAACTGTATGGGAACAGACTGCAGACATAATGTAGACTATGTCCGCATGCTGCGCTGTCATACAGTGATCTTTCCTGCCTCACTAGAAGGGCTTGTGCCCTATGTTACAGTGTGGTAATGATAAAATGTATTGGGAGCATGTATATAACATGGCGGCACCTGGTTAGGGGCTGCACGAGTGGGGCTGCGTTCACACTAGTGTTTTGGTACGGTGCGTTGTGATGCGTAGCAATCCTCATGCATCCTGATCCAGATTACATGCTAACATAGATAAAGAAGGCAGTTAAGCATTAAATGCTACAGTACGTCCAGCTGTACAAGAAATGGGACCAAATGTGAAAAAATAAACATCAGGAAGGGAAAAAAAAGTGAAAATGAGCTGATTTTCCTGAGTAATGAGCAAAGAGCTGTAATCAGCAGAACGCAACGGCGATTAAACACTAATTGGATGGAGGACGAGCGATGCTGCCGGAGAGGAGATAGCACTGTGCTGCGCAATGACTCTGGGGCAGGATTACAGATGTTTGCAAGAAACTAAGGCATATAGAGGATTAATGTGTGGGCAAGAATACTGACAAAACGTATACTTGCATCCTAGATATGATGATCATGCCTTTTGTCTGTTTTGAACACCCCTGGGAGGTGATGGGAAGACACAATGTGTAGTTCTTGCCATTTAAAATTCCTTTATGTATCACTCATCATAGTGACCTATTGTCATTCAATCTGATTCTGGGGGGAGGGGGAAACTTAAAGGGAGTCTGAACACAAAATGACTGAAAGTACAGGTGCTCAGTGCACCCTTGGTGAGGCCAGTCTAGGGCACCTTCTGTCTGCTTTCTATCTAGCTCTGCCAAGGGTGCACTGAGGACATATTTGGTATGAGCAGTCATTTTGTGCCGACAGATTCCATAATTGCTGGTCTTATTGTAGACAGCTTAACGAGGTTGTCCTGCTTAATCTTCCATTTTGACTTTTACGAGGAATATATCAAATTGGATGTAAGTGTTTTACTTTTTCTTTTACTCAAATGAGAAAAAAATCAAAGACTAGCTATAAAATTAATTGTTTGACCTATAACATGCATGCCTGGAGTTAAGAGCACCAGTTGATTTTTTTTTTTTTTTTTTTTGGGGGGGGGGCCCATTCAGACTTTTGCTATGGGGCCCCATGATTTCTATGTACGCCCCTGGCTCTCAGATTACAGCTGGCACAGATTACCTTTAATGCAATTAGACTAAATATCCTAGATGATGATGATGTTGCTTGTACACGTTGCGGATCTGCAACATTTTGGGCACTGTGGCAACAGTAAGTTTGCTGTTAGATGTTACGCTGTAGTATGCGAGATATTACAAAATCTCAGGCAGTGCAATTGCAAAACTGCCCTGTTTTCAGGGTGCATGGTTTTTTTTCGTATAAAAATTACAGCCTTTCTGTAAAAAAAAAAAAAAAAAAAAAGCAAAAAAATCACATCAGATAAACATCTGACAAACATGTAGATAAACATGTAGTTTTTTAGTTGAAGGAGTGGTGCGTTCATCTGCTACATCATGTAGTTTGTGCAAGTACCCTAAGGGTAGGTCCAGATAACATGGTCAAGATCAGCCATGACGAGGCTGCAACATAGCAATATTTTAATTGCTTGAAAACCAGTCGCTTGATATTGCAGAACAACAATGGCAGAACCACATGGATGATTCTCAATTGCATACATGAATTTATAGAACTCAAATAGCCAACTCTTACTGTCATCGGTCAAGGTAATGACAGATTAATGTTGTTGCTGGCTAAATAAATACATAAGTAAAAAAGCATAATGTCTATTGATGCTAGTGATTTTGAAGTCCTAAGAGCATCAGTATTGTTGAGGCAAATATCTAAGAATTAAAAATCCAAGGTGAATCAGGGTAACTTCAAAAAGTCATGAACACATGACTGCTTGGTTTGGATGCCAGCCAAATTATCTCTCAGATAATGACATCAATTGTTTTTCAATGTCACGGGCTTGATTGGAAGTGGCAGGGAATGTTTATTATCTTTTTCCAGGAATGGCAGATTTTCTCTTGGTGTCTCAGTAAAGTCACAGAGGCTGCTTTTATGAAGGTGTTTATGCCAGATTACTAGTATAAAAAAACTTAAAAGGTTACAATATTTTTTGTAAATATTGTGACTCTTGGCATTTTCACCCCAGTTCTGGCCAGCCATGCCAATATGGGCAGAGCATGGGTGGGACAGGGTAATGTGATGCTTCCCCATCAAATTGCTAAAAAGTTACACATTTATGGTTTAACTTACTCCAGAAATGTACTCCAGTCCATGACTGGAGTATATTTCTGCTGGAGGCGCATGGCACTTGTAAAATACGCCTAAATCATTAAATGGCAGGAACCCATTTTACACCATCGGCTTCATTAATTAAAACTGGAGTGCAGAACGAAAGTGTTAATGAATCGGTGTCAACATGTTTGTTTTATGTCTCCAAAAAAAAGCACACCTCTCTTTCTATACAGCATTTAAGGAATTACATGGAATTATAAGGAACTAGCTGAAGAACCCGGCGCTGCCTGGGCATAGTAACTAACTACGGTTAGTTATAACAAATTATAATGATTATATCATATATATATATATAAAGCTGAGTGCAGAGCCCCGCACACTCCGCATAGCCACATTCACTATAATATCCCACATCATCCCGTCAGCCAGAGCTACCGGACTACTACCCATAATATCCCACAACATCCCGTCAGCCAGAGCCACCGGACAACTACCACTAATATCCCACATCATCCCGTCAGCCAGAGCTACCGGACTACTACCCATAATATCCCTCACTTCCGTACCGAAGAACCCTTTAAGAGGGGACTTGGGTCAGAACCAGAGAGCTGAGTGGATTTGCCCTAACTTCCATACCGGGGATCCCTTTAAGAGAGGCCTGGGGTCAGAATTAAAGCGCTGGATGGATTTGCCCTGACTTCCATACCGGCGATCCCTTTAAGAAAGTCCTGGGGTCAGTACCAAAGCGCACAGTGAATTTGCCCTAAATTCCATACCCATGATCCCTTTAAGAGACCCTGGGGTCAGTACCAAAACGCTGGATGGATTTGCTCTGACTTCCATACCAATGATCCCTTTAAGAGGGAAGATATGCCTACGGGATGGAGGATGTGTGATGGGGATAAAGGCACAGGAGGGCGGATTCATTTCTGTCATGTGATCTCTGCTCCTTTCAGGGGAGCAGACAATGGCTGGGAGCTTATGTTCCCAGGGATGCTAGATTTCTCCCACCATGTCAGTGTCTGCTGAGGTGTTGTCAAGTGGGAAAACTGTTGGTCATAGCAACCAATCACAGCTCAGCTACTTTTAACCAGCTCTGGTGAAATGAGAGATGCTTAGTGATTGTTTGCAAGGAAAACAGTTGCTCATAGCAACCAATCACAGCTCAGCTTCTTTTGGATAGTTCTGGTGAAATGAAAGATGTTTCGTGATTGGTTGGTGATACACACACACACACACACACACACATTCATTTTTACATATAGAGATTAAAAACTGCTTTGTGCAAATGGGATTGAGATTCACATTTAGGCCGGGGTCACACTAACCGACGCAAAATACGGTCCGTATTTTACATGTGTAATATGGAAGAATGACCCCTAAATTGTGCTCCGTATGTCATCCGTAAGCAAGGTGTGGTCACGTATTTTGCGCATGTCAGCATCCGTATGGCATCCGTATGACGAGATTTTCTCGCAGGCTTGCAAAATGGACATTTAACGGTTTTGAGGCCTAAAAACTATTTAAATCATTAGCCTGCACCCTATTTATTGGCTCAGGAACAGGTGGCTGCCTCCATTCTGTCCATTTGTGACCTTGCCTTGACTAGGTGTGTTGGTGTTGTATGTGCAACATGGCACACAGTCTGAGTTTCAACACAACTGAGCAGGTTCTCTTCAACTGGCTTTTGTCACGCCGCTTTGGTCAACCATACCCAGTGATAGTGGATCCGCGGAGGAGGAGACGCATGTGGGTCCATCCACTTTTGAGGCAACGACTCACAAGAGGTCATTTTAACCACCTCTATTCTTCTCTGCGGGAGCATCCGGAAAATTTTTACCAGTACTGTCGCATGAGCCTTGCAACATTTGATCTACTCTTGGAGACAGTGCGCCCTGGGATAACCTTTCAGGACACAAGAATGCGCAAAGCTATATCTGCAGAGGAGCGACTTCTACTCACATTACGGTATGTACTACACAACCACATTCTCTGTGTTCATGATGTGTTGCCCAAAGTATGTATTTTTTGCTTTTTGGACTAAGTTTAATGCCCTCATCTTATTCCAGATATGTTTAATCTTACAGACCAGAATGTTATGTGTAATATGTACTGAATATCACTTAGTCATTGTGCGACCAAATATATGTGTGTTAGTAGATCTGAATCACTAACAAGTTTGGTATGTATGTACCTGGTCTTTTGTTATTTTGTGCATTCTAAAATGTTCCATTTCTGTTTTTCTTCACCTTCCTGTCCACTGGCCTGTCTTATGCTGCCTTCCACCATGAGTTTCTCATTGGAAGATCTACCATTTCTGGCATAGTCAGGTCGATATGTAGTGAAATATGGTCAAGACTACATCAACTCGTCATGCCCGAGCCCAGGATGGAAGACTGGTTAAGGATATTAAGGGACTTTGAGGAGGAATGCCAGTTTCCTAATTGTATTGGGGTCCTTGTTGGCAAACATATCCGGGTGCGGAAACCGCCGAACTCTGGCTCCCAATTCTTCAATTATAAACAATACTTTTCCGTTATATTATTGGCTCTGGCTGACCCGCAATACAAGTTTATAATTGTTGACATTGGGGCCTATGGAAGGACAGGAGACTCTAGAGTCTTCAATACTTCCATTATGGGTCGGCGGCTACGCGCCAACCAGTTAGATCTACCACCACCACGCCAGCTACCAGGCTCCACTCAAGAATCAGTCCCTTATGTCCTTGTGGCCGATGAGGCGTTTCAGTTAACACGTAATGTCATGAGGCCATATCCCCGGCGCAACCTGGACCACCGGCGCAGAATTTTTAACTTGCGCCTATCACATGCTCGGTGACTGGTAGAGTGTTCCCTTGGCATTCTTTGTGCCAAATGGCAGGTACTCCAGTCTGCCATTCAGCTGAGTGAGCAAAATGTAAATGAAGTAATTAAAGCATGTGTCGTTCTTCATAACTTCACCAGGATACCTGATTGTTCCTCCTCTGCTGGTATTGTGCGTGAGTCGGACAATGTGCGTAGGGCGAGACCACCTATCAACCCTCAACGTAGACCGCTTTCTGTGCTCAAAGTGCGTGATATTTTCGCAAATTACTTTGTCACCTGAGGGTGAAACTTCTTGGCAAGAGCATGCTGTGTCTATGTTCTATGTTGTTTTTTTAGAAAGACGTTATTGCCGTATGATCAATGTGGCAATGGGCCAAATTGGCCTTTGTGCAGATGTGAAAATTGGGAACAAATAACATTTTCTGACAAACAAAACAACCACAAAACCATTAGCCAATACCAAAATGGCAACATTATAAGTTTTGGTAGGTCGGGGGGAGGAGAAGGCGGAAGACCAGCCTGTGTTTGCTGCTGGCTACTTTGCCCAACTTCGCCATCGCCCTGTGTGGGGGTATACTGTTGCCCATGATGTGGGTAGTGTACTACCTCCTGGGATTGTGGTTGGTACTGGCCAGAGTGATACTGGAGAGGGGCCTCTTGTTGGGGCTGGTAGGCCCGTGTCTCATACCCACCAAAATAGCCATGTCGCCCCCCAACCAGGTTGGGACCAGCCTCCAATACTGGGTGGCAACAAGTGGCCATATTGGTGAGGTTGGCTAGAGCCAGACATATGTGGCTGCTGTAGGAAAGGTTGGGTAGGGGGAGGAAGGGGGTGAGGTGTAGGCCCACGTATTTGAGGATCCTCAGAGCCTGCTTGAGCAAGCATGTGTGTGGGGTGTCTAAGGCGCATCAGATTCCTGGGGGAAAGCTGCCACTTCTCCAGATATTCAAATAACTCATATGGGGTATTGGGATGTGTGCTTGCATCAAGCAGGGTCTGAAAACATCCTCGAATAAGTAGCCTCACCTCACAGGAAAGGGCTCGAAGATAAAGGGCCAGGCTGCGTGAGTATGCTTCCTCACATCTCCATTCTGCCCCGTATCTCAGTAATGCCCCGTATCTCCATTCTGCCCCGTGTCTCTAATCATGCCCTGCATCTCCATTCTGCCCCGTATCTCCATTCTGCCCCGTGTCTCTAATCATGCCCCGCATCTCCATTCTGCCCCATGTCTCCAATCATTCCCCAAATCTCCATTCTGCCCCGTGTCTCTAATCATGCCCCGCATCTCCATTCTGCCCCGTGTCTCCAGTCATGCCCCGCATCTCCATTCTTCCCCGTGTCTCTAATCATGCCCCACATCTCCATTCTTCCCCGCGTCTCTAATCATGCCCCGCATCTCTAATCATGCCCCACATCTCCATTCATGCCCCGTGTCTCCATTCATGCCCCGTGTCTCCATTCATGCCCCGTGTCTCCATTCATGCCCCGTGTCTCCATTCATGCCCCGTGTCTCCATTCATGCCCCATGTCTCCAATTATGCCCCGCATCTCCATTCTGCCCCGTGTCTCCAATCATGCCCTGCATCTCCATTCTGCCCCCTGTATCTCCAATCATGCCCCGTCTCCATCCTGCCCCCCAGTGTCACACTCCAATCTGCCCGTGTGCCTTCAATCTGCCCTGGCAGGATGACAACACATGGTCCATGTGTCTCCATCCTGCTGGGGAAACATATTGGATGCTTTCAATAATTAAATTAAAAAAAACAAAACACTTTCTTCATACCTGGCCTTCGCTCTCCTGCAGTGAAGATGCAGCTGCTGCTGTGAGCTGAAGGACCTCTGGTGATGTCATCGTCATGTGATCAGGGGGTGGAGCTGATGACATCACCACAGGTCCTTCACCTCTTCCACCTCTGCGCAGCTCTCATCCGATGTCGGCCGCTGTTGCCGCTCTTCTGATGTGTTAGCGGCGTGCCGCAGGCCCGGCAGCAGCGCACAGCACTTGGGGCCCGATGACTAGAAGCACAGGAGCGGGGCCCCTGACATGCGGGCCCCCCCTTCTGTACTGATGTTCACCGGGCCCTATACAGCAGTAAGGGCTGTCATGCCCTGATGGCGACCCTGATTAGGAGCTACTCATAATGAGTACAGCAAGTCAGAGTATTTCACAACTAGCTCTTCCCTATTTACAAATCAATATTCTAGGCTTAGACAAACAAAAGTCTGTTTTCTTGCACAACTAGAAATCAACATATAGATAAGTCTATTCTTCTTGGCTTGTTAAAATAGTTGTCTGATTAATTAAGATACAATGCTGTGTCTTCACATAGGGGGATGGCAATTGGTAGAAAAAAGTACCCCAAATCTATCCCAAATGGATTGTCTGTTTGACACAATGGCCCTAACCTAATCTATAATGCCCAGATTAATTTTAAACATTGTCTTTCAGTTGTAGGCCTTCTATATAATACATTCATTTTAATAAATGCAGGTAAAATATCTTATAAATGTGATGTTTTAAAATTTAGATTTATCTTTGCTGCACTGTCTTGATTTAGTATGTTCCTGAACTTGAACACTGGTCACTGTATGTTTGGGCCGGTAACAGTATCGTATTGTTGTAGTTTATCTGTGCACAAAACCTAACTAACTTTTTATATTTCTTACATATATTGATGATATTGCTATAAATTGATCTTAATAACCAATACTACCATTAACTTACAAATAAGCAACACTTAGGGTATGGGCGTATTCTGCTTAGGAATTTTCCACGCAGAATTCACTAAATCTGCAGGTCAAATGACCTGCATTTTTCCTGCAGATTTAGTGCATTTTTTTGTGCGGTTTTAATGCATGTTTTGGGTGTTTTTCCACCTGCGGATTTGTAGAATGGAGCAGGTGGAAAACTGCAGCAAAACCGCACAAAAGAAGTGACATGCTGCTTTTTTCATTCTGCACCAAATCTGCGCGGAAAAAAACAGCATGTGCACTGCGAATTTTGTTTTACATAGGCTACAATGGTACTGTACTTCACATGCAGTTCTACTACGTATACGCAGGGCCAAATCCGCTGCGTACCTGCAGCAGAATCCACACTGTGTGCACATAGCCTTATAATGTGAAATGTGCTTTTTTGTGAGCTCTGGAACTGGATAAGTGTGGGGTGAATATTCAAAGATTGCAAGTATTTTAGATTAAAAAAAAACAGGTAGAAGCTTTATCATAAATGCTAACCAAAATTTTACAGTCCAGTATTTTAACAGTAATCAAATAATTTACAACAATTTATCTGAATTCATCTACCTGTATAATATCATATTGCAGCATTTGTGTAGTCTCCTTGCCTCCTCCTATTGTTTGAGATATTCCAAGTTGAAGTTCCTCCAGTTGACTAATCACTTTGGTATGTCAAGTTCCATTTCTAAGTAGAGGATAACAGCTGAAGCTAATCCAGCTTCATTTTGGCATTTTCCAGAGCTCTGCGGAAAAGGAAGGCATATTATATTGTTATTTATAATAGCATGCTTTACATTAATACTCTTCTAAGTCCAGGTGAAAAAAGTCAATACATTCTTATATATTATTGTGCAGAAGTTTTAGCCAGATATAGAAAAGTGCTGCAAAGTAATAATTCTTTAACAGATAGAAGTGTTAATAATTTATTTTTATCAGTCTAAAAAATGCAAAGTGAATGAAGAAAAAAGAGAAATCTGAAATGAATATTTCCTCCGAAAGCCCTTTTGCCTTCAAAATCCACCTAAGCAACAAATCTTTTAATAACACGTGTACACAGTTTTTGAAGTGAATTGATAGGATGGTTGTATAAAAACTAACCACATATCTTCTGTGGATTTGATGATGTTGAGACCAGGGCTCTTCTGTGGAGGCCATATCATCACTTCCTGGACTCCTTATTCTTCTTTACTGAAGGTAGCTCTCAACCCCTTTGTAGGTACGTGTGCCGACTGGGGGGTGGTCCCTTTTTTCGCCACGAACAGACTGGAGACAGAAACCAATGTACGTTCAACAGGTCCTCTTTATTGGCCGTCCTCCCAACAACCACAACAACACAGCAGCAGCACGACAGCTTCTACACACAGGCCCGGGTACCTTTCACCTTCTTCTCAGTCCTTTACAGTGACGTCCCTCGCGGCTCTTTCACTGTTACTGCCTTAGGCCCACCACCACAGCGCTTCACCTGTCCGAGTCCGTCCATTTGGTACCCCCCGGGCTTCCTCTGTCCTGCCTCTGTCTCCTGTCAGGGCCACCCCCCTGACTGTTTCTCCTTCCAGTCCCTCCTGGAGTTCTTCCTCTCTGTCTCTTCCTCCTTCAGTCTCCTGCTCTGCTGAACTCCTCCTCCTGGACTGACTTCCTTCTGGAACTATCTCTGTCTATTTATTCCCCTCCCTGAGAATTCCCCTCTAGAGCCCCTGTAACTCCGCCCACCATAACTATGCGGTTTCCTAGCCTTAAGCTGCTGTTAAGCCCTTTTCTCACTGCTCTCTGCCTCCATCTTGTGGCCAAACTTTAGTACTGTACCTTCTCCTTTTCCAGCTGTTCTTGGTCTCCCCCTAGTGGTCAAAGCCCAGTACTTTACCATCTCTCACTGTCTCTAGCTGTCTCCCCACATACATATACACCAGGTCACGTCAAGTACTTTTACGGCACATTTTGCATTCACCGTCCTGCTGCAGACAGGTCCATAGGTCAGTCCACTTCCCTACACCCTAACGACCAGGGGTAATTTTGGTTTTGCGTTTTCATTTTTCCCTCCCCTTCTTCCCAGAGCCATAACTTTTTTTATTTTTCCGTTAATATGGCCATGTGAGGGCTTGTTTTTTGTGGGATGAGTTGTACTTTTGAACGACCTCATTGGTTTCATCATGTCGTGTACTACAAAACAGGAAAAAAATTCCAAGTGCGGTGAAATTGCAAAAAAAGTGCAATCCCACACTGTTTTTTTGATTGGCTTTTTTGCTAGGTTCACCAAATGCTAAAACTAACCTGCCATTATGATTCTCCAGGACATTACAAGTTCATAGACACCAAACATGCCTAGGTACTCTTTTATCTAAGTGGTGAAAAAAATTTCCAAAATTTGTAAAAAAAAAAAAAAAAGTTTGCACCATCTTCCGAGACCCGTAGTGTCTCCATTTTTCATGATCTCCGGTTGGGTGAGAGCTTATTTTTTGCACACCAAGCTGACATTTTTAATGATACTACTTTTGTGCAGATATGTTCTTTTGATCGCCCGTTATTGCATTTTAATTCAATGTCATAGAAACCAAAAAAACATAATTCTGGCGTTTTGATTTTTTTTCCCTCATTACACCGTTTAGCTATCGGGTTAATCCTTTTTTTTATTGATAGATCGAGTGTTTCTGAACGTGGCGATACCTAATGTGTATGTGTTTTTTTTATTGTTTTATTTTGAATCGGGAGAAGGGGGGTGATTTAAACTTTTAGGGTTTTTTTTCATATATTTTAAAACTTTTTTTTAACTTTT
Source organism: Dendrobates tinctorius (assembly GCF_039654945.1). NCBI lineage: Eukaryota > Metazoa > Chordata > Amphibia > Anura > Dendrobatidae > Dendrobates > Dendrobates tinctorius. The sequence goes on along the minus strand of NW_027361834.1, from coordinate 1,782,636 downwards.
GTCATGCTTCAATAACCTCCATGGGAGCCTAGAAGCTTCCATAGCACGATCAGCTCTGCTACATATAGGCGATGCTCAGGTCGCCTATATGTAGCAGAAATACAGCATTGCTATTAGTGCCGACCACCGGGTGGCGCTCATAGCAGTCAGGCATCAACAACCATAGAGGTCTCCAGGAGACCATTGGTTGTTATGCCAACGCATCGCTGACCCCCGATCATGTGACGGGGGTCAGCAATCCACGCATTTCTGGCTGTGCGGCCGGAAGTGCTGGTTAAATTCTGCTGTCAGCGTTTGACAGTGGTGTTTAACTAGTTAATAGGTGCAGGTAGATTGCAATTCCACCTGAGCCTATTGCGGTCACATGTCAGCTGTTCAAAACAGCTGACATGTCCCGGCTTTGATGTGGGCTCACCGCCGGCACCCTCATCAAAGTGGGGGAGATGTCCAATGGTGGACTGTGTCCATCATTGGACATTAAGGGGTTAATGGCATTGGCTGTATGTTTGGGGTCATTGTCCTGCTGCAGTAACAGTAAGCGATATATTCTCTGAAGGACTGGACAGTGGTATGATAATGAATGCCTGCAAGCAACAGTGAAGGTTCTTTGCAAGTTTGGACCAGCATTACAGCAAGAGTTGGGGATTTGGTCATGATTAGTGGTATCTTCAATTCAGCTTCTTATGACGATATTGAAGTCGAGGCTTCAGCTTCTTATGACGATATTGAAGTCGAGGCTTCTTTCAGGCCACTATTCCAGACATGTGTAACGTGAGTAACATGGTGCTAGCATGGATGTCTGTGATCTCATTATTACAAAGCATCCAAACCACCTACACTGCCGTGTTTATGGCGCCAGAATTAATAGACCTTGTGATAAGCCAACTTATTGACTCAGATACTTTGCCTGGATGTCTGCCTCTAGGCACTTGAATTTATGGATGGACTTCATTTCTTATTCTTCCAACTGTCATGGCACTCACTTGATGGAGTTTGGCAATTTTCTTGGCTGAGAGACCACTATTGATGAGCTGCTCCTCGATTCGAACCAGTGACCTTTCACTTGGGAATCAACCTAATAATACACTGAGCTATTACAGAATGTGAGAACAGGTTGTATTTTGTAGTATACAAGAAGAAAGATTTTTACACTACCAGGAGAAAAACAGTAACAATGCAGTAACATGACAAGAATCTGCATAACAAATCATATGCAAAATAGTTGCAGGTCAAATTTATGTAAGAGATAGCCAAGATGATTGTCTATAAAATTATGGTAGTCTCATGTTTAAAGCAGTAGTGGATGGTGAGATATGGAGCCTGAAAGTCAAAAGTTCAAATAATTTTTACCCTTTTGCTTGTCAGTGTAGATTGCACACAAGTGGACGTCCTTTCACGAAGCATCTGGCTTATGAAGGTAATTGCTAGAACCAGAAAATTTTAGGCCATGTGCACACGTTGCGGATTCTGCTGCGGATCTGCAGCGTTTCTGGCTCTGTGGGTCTGCAGCAGATTTATGTGCGTTGTACAGTATTGTTTTCAATGGTAAACTGAAAAACGCTGTGCACATGCTGTGGATTTTTCAGCGCGGATTTGCTGCGGGTTCAAATCCCAGTATGTCAATTCTTTGTGCGGAATCCGCAGCGGTTTCACACCTTCTCCATTGTAGAGGTGTGAAACCACAGGGCTAAATCGCAGGCTAATCCGCAGGTCTTTTGACCTGAGAATTTACCTGTGAATTTTTCCAATTCCGCACGGAAAAATCCGCAGCACCTAAAACTACGTGTGCACATAGCCTTAGGGCCTCCTAACAAAAGGGGTCATTACATATGCACATGCCAACTTTTTTGGTTATTTGATCCCATGCATTTAATTTATGCCTACATTTTTCTCACCTCACTTCGCCAGCTTAGGCTATTTAGTGCTGATGCGTCTCACACAAATCGTATTACAAAAATATTTAAACACAGGTAGTAATGTAACAAAACAGATTAAAAGCCAAGGGGGTGAAAACTTTTGCATGCCACTGTATATTTATATTTTGTTCATTCACGTTACATTTTCTTAATTGATAAAAATAACTATTAACATGTACAGTTAGGTCCATATATATTTGGACAGAGAACATTTTTCTAATTTTGTTTCTAGACATTACCACAATGAATTTTAAACAAAACAATTCAGATGCAGTTGAAGTTCAGACTTTCAGCTTTCATTTGAGGGTATCCACATTAAAATTGGATGAAGGGTTTAGGAGTTTCAGCTCCTTAACATGTGCCACCCTGTTTTTAAAGGGACCAAAAGTAATTGGACAGATTAAATAATTGTAAATAAAATGTTCATTTCTAGTACTTGGTTGAAAACCCTTTGTTGGCAATGACTGCCTGAAGTCTTGAACTCATGGACATCACCAGACACTGTGTTTCCTCCTTTTTGATGCTCTGCCAGGCCTTCACTGCGGTGGTTTTCAGTTGCTGTTTGTTTGTGGGCCTTTCTGTCTGAAGTTTAGTCTTTAACAAGTGAAATGCATGCTCAATTGGGTTGAGATCAGGTGACTGACTTGGCCATTCAAGAATATTCCACTTCTTTGCTTTAATAAACTCCTGGGTTGCTTTGGCTTTATGTTTTGGGTCATTGTCCATCTGTAGTATGAAACGACGACCAATCAGTTTGGCTGCATTTGGCTGGATCTGAGCACACAGTATGGCTCTGAATACCTCAGAATTCATTCGGCTGCTTCTGTCCTGTGTCACATCATCAATAAACTGTAGATTTTGCCACTCCTAATGTTGTAGCAATTTCTCGGATGGGTTTTTTCTGTTTTTACAGCTTAAGGATGGCTTGTTTCACCTGCTTGGAGAGCTCTTTTGACCGCCTGTTTCCTTCACAGCAAAACCTTCCAAATGCAAGCACCACACCTCAAATCAACTCCAGGCCTTTTATCTGCTTAATTGAGAATGACATAACAAAGGGATTGCCCACACCTGTCCATGAAATAGCCTTGGAGTCAATTGTCCAATTACTTTTGGTCCCTTTAAAAACAGGGTGGCACATGTTGTCTCTGTCCAAATATATATAGACCTAACTGTATTTTCTTGGAAGCATTCTTATTTTGCAGCATTTTTTCCACACTTGCCTAAAACGTTTGTACAGTGTTAGTAATAGTTTTTTTTAATGCCATTTGCAAGAGTTGACAAAACTACTTTTGTGGTTCTGTCAGTTTAAATGTAAGTGTACAAAATATATGCTAGTGGGAGGATGAGTTAATTTTAACACATAGCTGTCTTAATTCATTTTTTAGCACAGATAATTCCTTTCCATAAAATGCAGTCCTGCACAATTTTTGCAAAGTCAAGACATAGAAGAGGTTGTGGTAATTATCATAACTCATCAATCCTACAGTAGTGGTTTAAAATTTAATCCTTCAGAATTTTCCATATTTCTGCATACGTTTTATCTAAAACTACAGTACATCTGATTTTCACACAGAAAGAGAAAGAAATTAATAAAAGATATTAGACTTTGTCATTTTTGTGTTTCAGGAAGATGATCCAATATCACATGTTTGGGAGTGGCAAAAGTATGTGGACCTGGGGTGGCACAGTGGCTCAGTGGTTAGAACTGCAGCCTTGCAGCGCTGGGGTTCTGGGTTCAAATCCCACCAAGGACAACATCTGCAAGGAGTTTGTATGTTCTCCCTGTGTTTGCGTGGTTTTCCACCCACATTCCAAAGACATCCTGATAGGGAATCTAGATTGTGAGCCCCATCGGGGACAGTGCCTATAATGGGACAGTGCCAATAATATCTGTAAAGCGATGTGGAATTAATGGCACTATATAAATGAGTAAAATAAAAGTTTAAAAAAAGACATAGGATTAGCAGATAATTTCAAGTTGAAATTAGATGCTCATCAGGCATTAAAAGGTTACAAACTAATCTCTAAAGAGATTGGACTCTACAAATTCACAGACAGATTGTGTACAATGGTGAGAAGTAAGACCATTTTTACCCTATCCAGGAGTGATCAACCAAAAAAGATCACTCCCAGTAGCACCAGCTCACAAAGAAACTAATGTAACCTCTAAACAATTAAAGGCATATTAGCTAATATTAATGTGTATAAGTCCACCATCGCAAGAACATAGAATCATAGAATCGTAGAGTTGGAAGGGACCTCCTGGGCCATCTGGTCCAACCCCCTGCTCAAAGCAGGATTCGCTAAATCATCCCAGTCAGATGTCTGTCCAGCCTCTGTTTGAAGACTTCCATTGAAGGAGAACTCACCACTTCTCGTGGGAGCCTGTTCCACTCATTGATCACTCTAACTGTCAAAAAGTTTTTTCTAATATCTAATCTAACAGTGAACATAAATGATGTGCATTGCAGAATTACAAGGAGAAAGCCACTGCTCTCCAAAAAATGAACACTGCTCCCCATCTACTGTTTGCTAAATATCACTTGGTAAGCCACAATGGTATTGGAGCAATGTTTTGTGGACAGATGAGACCAAAATAGAACTTTTTGTCTTAAATTAAAAGAGTTATGTTTATAGAGATAAAAACACTGCATTGCAGCATAAAAATCTCATACCATCTGTGAAACATGGTGGTAGTAGTACTAAGGACTGGGCCTGTTTTACAGAATCTGGACAAGGATGGCTTGTCATAATGAATAGAACAATTAATTCTGAATTATACCAGTATATTCTAAAGGAAATGTCAGGATATGTGTTCATTAGCTGAATCTTAAAAAAAAAAATGTCGGTCATGCAGCAAGACAACGACCCAAAGCACACAAATTGTTCTAAAAATGAATTATTAAAGATGAATAAAGTTTGGGAATGGGCAAGTCAAGAAGACTTGTCCAGCTCCGCCCCTTGGTCGCTTTTTCCAATGAAGCTCCAAGTGATTAACAGCTCTCTCCCTAGTAAGTACATAGGGAGAGACCTGTCAATCACCTCCAGCAGTGCTGGGAAGAGCAAGGCAGAGGCAGGGCTGGGCAACTCTAGTCTTCGTCCAGGATTCCCTGCCAGATCTTTAAAGTATAACTTCCCTGAAACACTGGAGAATTTCAGAGACCAATTACCTGGCTGCAGTCATGAAACCAGACTGCGATTTATGCTGCCTGAGGTTTAGGCAGCATGAATCCTCTAAAAAAAATAAATAAACTAATGAGCACCTCAGAATAGAATAAAGCAAGTGTGAACAGGTGCAAGCTTCCTTGACTGCTAAATATACAAACAAGAGAATACATCAGCACTCTGTAAGTGCTAAAATGTATGCGTCTTCGAAAACAATGTACTTAGCGCATAAATAGGCCAAGTATTGCATGCCCATGAACCACCTCTAAGTGACCTTTCTTTGTTGATCAGACAGGGGACCAGGACTCCGCAATGTCACATCCGTGTCTGAACCTGCTGCTGTGACCCCTGCCCTGGTCTCTATTTGGCGCCGCACTAACACTATGATTACTGCTGGACGACAACAGTTTGTGGGTGTTTAGATTTCAGATTGCAGAGACTAGTTTCCCCTTTTCTTTCTGTTATGTCTCATGAATGAGACATTTTACAGACTGTCCTGTACATTTTACATTCCGTCTTGCAGTCTCTCATATTGTTTTATTGTTGCTATGTGTTCCTGTGTTTTGTATAGCTGAAATCCTCCTTTTCCATCAAGTTTGTCCCTTCTGTCTCCCTGTCTCCCTCTTCTGGGTGTGATGTCACTTCCTTCTTCTTCCCCCTGTGTCTCAGTCTCCATATTGGCTTCATTAGAGGCACATGTCTGAAGAAAGTCTTTTTTACCTGCTGCTGTTTGTATGCATTCAACAAGAATTCTTAAAGAAATCAAAGTCTCTTCTGGATTCTTCATAACGTGTGCCGACAGCTGAGTTGAGCCATCTGCGACCATCGCCAATTGTAAGTAAGGTGAAGAGATCCAGCATCTCTCAGAGCCATATTTGCAGCCACAGGCCCTGGGGACAGAGTACTTTCACTTGTATTTGCTGTAATGAGCTGGTAGGTAATTAGCACTCTGCTGTCAGCCATGGGTGGAGCTCCCTTCTATAGAAACCCCAGAAGACAGTCTCTAGCTGACAGTTAATAGTGTGTATAGCTAGCACTAAGCGCTCTGTTTGTGGCTCCTATGGTCTGTGTTGTATTATCTGTGTTCTGACTCCGCCTTGAATTTTGAATACCCGCTTATCTCCTGATTTTGTCCTTGACGCAACTTCTCAGTTTTGACGTTGCTTGCTGACCCTTCCTTCTTCTGGTTCACACTTCCAGACAGCAACCTTTCCATGGAAGCAATCCACTGGACTCTGTTGTAAGACCAGATCTGTGTACAAGGCTTAAACGATGGTCAAGATTTCTCTGGAGTCTGCGAGACAGAGTGGCTTGAACCAAGTCTGTCCAAGGCAACCTCTTTGAGCCTGTGGCCTTTGACAGATGTAACACGCAATATTGGCACCTTTGTTCCTAGGGAGCGCACAAAGGATGTTAGCAATACATTTGAAAAGTATAGTCTAATTTGTACTTTAGACTGGATGGTCACTTGAAATATATGATTCTGTAGGAAGATGTATTTTCTTATTTTTTGCAATAAGGTCATTATCTACAAATACCGATTATACAAGCAGTTAAAAGCCCTTTGTTTAAATACGTCCACTTAATATAGACTCATAAAAAGTATTCCAGTATTTTCAGTCACTGGGTTTTTGGAAACTCAACAGGCAAGTGGTGCATTTTTGTATTTTACAATAATGTAGTGCAGTGTCATCTAGTTTATATTTAACTTCCCAGGCCTTAATTCTTAGGCAGTGGTATTTACAATTACAAAAAAATAGACCATACTGATTCATATCCATTTCACTACCGACAACAAGACAACAGTGTGTCTATAATAATAGGACTATTATTAATAGGCACTAGGATGAATAAGAAATCAATTCATTTAGGACAGTGTAGTATTGTATAGTCATAAATAGAAAGACAGAAGTTAGAGGATTAGGGAATCAAACTTTCCGTCTCCTTCCTTGGCCCATTGACTGTGGTAAAAACTGTGTTCCCCAATCCAGTAAAGAACTTGGGTGACGCACGGCATCTCTAAATGCCTTGTACCACAATTGGTGTCCCGGCAAAAACAGGTCACCAATGTGATGCTTCATAGATGCTTTTTTTTAACAAATTGTGTCCCTTAAAAAGGTTATAGAAAGCTATAGTGGACTGGAAACTTTAACATTACAATATTTTTTTGCTATTGTTAATTTCCCTTGAAGTTGTACTTCAGATACCAGTATAAGGCATCCACCTTAACTGACATTCCAAGCAAAGAGAGAACTAATTAGAAAAGCAGCCAAGAGGATCATTGTCACTCTGGAGTAGCTGAAGAAATACACAGCTTAGGTGGGACAATCTGTCCACAGGACAACTATTAATTGTATACTCAACAAATGTGTATTTTTATGGAACCATGTTACAAAGAAAGCCATTTTTAAATGTAAACCATTAGAAGTCCCATTTGCAATTTGCAAAGCCATGCAGGGGCCACAGCTATCATGTGGAAGAAGGTGATGTGGTCAGATGAGACCAAGTAGAAGGTTTTGGTTAAATGCAAAATTCTGTGTGTGGTGGAAAATTAATACTAAACATCACTTTGAAAACACCATCCCCACCATCAAACATGGTGGTGGCGGCATCATGCTGCAGGGATTCTTTTAGTCAGCAGGGACAAGGAATCTAGTCAGAGTTTATGAGAAGATAGATGGAGCTAAATACAGGGAAATCTTGGAGGAAAACTTGTAGCAGTTGCAAAAGACTTCAGACTGGGGAGTAGGTTTACCTTCCAGCAGGACAACGACTCTAAACATACTGACAGAATTACAATGGAATGATTTAGATGGGAAACACTGGTTTAGATCAAAGCATATTCATGTGCGATGTAAGGAAACAGTTTAGTAAACTAGTCATTGGCAAAGCAGCTGGGTCTGATGGCATCAGTCCTCGTGTCCTCAGAGCGTGTGCAAACCGACTGTGTACTGTCTTCTAACTCCTGTTTAACATGAGCCTACAATTACAGAGAGTACCAATGTTGTGGAAGACCACCTGCCTAGTGCCGGTTACCATACCATAATTTCCCTCGGGATCAATAAAGTGTATCGTATCGTATGTATTTGAAGGCACCATTCAAATTCCAGGCTTAAATCCCATTGAGAAACTGTGGCAAAACTTAAAAATTACTGTTTACACATGCTCAGCATCCAATCTCAATGAGCTAATGTTTGTCTGCAAAGCAGAATGGGCAACAATTTTTGCCTCTAGATGAGCAAGTTGGTAGAGACATACCCCAAAAGATTTGCAGCAATAATTACAGTGAATCGTGGCCCTACAAAGTATTGACTCAGGGGGGGCTGAGTACAAATCCTCGTCACAATTTTCAGATTCATATTTTGAAAATATTTATTAAACTATGTATCTTTCCATTACACTTGTGACAAAGTCACGAGCAAAGTGCTGGACGGAAGATATCTTTTGCTGAGGCTAATGGCTGAGGTGATTTGAAATCCAGAAGTTTTGCTCCAGCACACTAAGTGTTGAGAAGGGTTAATCAGCCATCTTGTTTAAGGGCTGTGTTTTTGTGGACAACCTTGAGCTTGTGGGAGGTTGTCCACCTTATCTCCACCCAAGGGTGTGGTCTGGGGCTTAAATAGTCGGCCTCTAGAGGCATTCAGTGTTGAGTGTGTTTGGGACAGAGTAACTTCAGGAAAGTGCTTGTGTTGGTACTAAACTGAACCATGTGCTAACCCTGAGCGGGCGGATCCCCACGGATGTATGAACCATATGTATACCATTTTGTTTTGTTTTCCTGTTTTGCCAAAAGGGCCATGTTTATTTTACTTCACTGGATTCAACACAAAAAAATGCAGAAAAGTTCACTGGGTATGAATGCTTTTTTTTAAGGCACTGTATATAAAATAAGTGAAAAAGGAAATATTTTTACTCCTTTTTTTTCTACATTTGACATGCGCCTTACTGATCCAGAACAAGTGATCACTGATTTCTGGGGTCTACATAGTAACAGATTCAGATGAGTACTACAGTAAGCTATATATTCATCTATAAGTAAGAATAATACTTCAGCCCCACTTACAAAGGATTCCAAAAATAAAAAATATAATATTAAAATGTCTCACAAAGTTCTTTAATGACCTTTTGAAAAGTACAATGTATACAAAAAAGATTAAAAAACCCTCTCAAACGACAGCTCTAAGGCCAGGTTCACATTGCGTTTAGGCAGTCCATTTAACGGATTGCATTACACCACGGCAAAACGCGATGTAACACATCCGTTAACGCTGCCATTACCGAGCACATCGCTAACGCATGTCATAAGCGGCATATGTTAGCGATGTGCCGTCATTCTGTGACGGACCCTCGGACGCGGTCTGCAGAGTTCAGGGGTCCGTCACTGCTAGCGCAGATGGAGAGGCTGCGCTAGCACGATCGCGTTAAGGAGTAGCGTTAACGCAGTCCGTCAAAGCTATGCGTTGAACGTACTGCATTAACGCAATGTGAACCTGGCCTAAGGCCACCACAAATTACCCTAAACTAGACTGAGACCACTATGCTATGAGCACTTTCTTTATTTTATTTATTTTCAGATCAGATGTTAATGTGACGTTCTTGCCTATTTTCATGAATATTGCCCATCCAAACACCAGACACAAGAACTGAATAACAACAGAGCCCATTCATAATGTCAGCAGAAAGTCTGCCAAAAATAGTCCCAACAAATTGCTCCAAATGCACAGTACTGCTTGTCCCGCACACATGGTTCCAGCAGAGTGCCAATAGAAGCAGTGCCGACAGAACGTGAGGGTATGTGCCCACGTTGCGGATTCGTGTGTGGATATTTCCGCGCGGAATCTGCAGAATCCGCAGGTCAAAATGCCTGCATTTTACCTGCGGACTTACTGCGGATTTCCTGTGGATTTAGTGCGGATTTTGCCTGCGTTATTACACCTGCGGATTCCTAGAATGGAATAGGTGTAGAAACGCTGCGGGATCCACACAAAGAATTGACATTTTCGCGCGGAAGTTTCCACAGCATGTGCACAACGGTTTTTTGTTTTCCATTGGATAACATGGTACTGTACATCCCTTGGAAAACTGCTGCGGATCCGCAGGGCCAACTAAGCTGTGTATCCGCAGATAAATCCTCAACGTGTGCACATACCCTTACAGAAACTGTGTCTGTCTGCAGAGTGTGCTCCCTTTCATAGACTGAAAGGAAAAAATTCCAGCTGGCTACAACTGCCACAAGGTGGAGCACGCTGTCTACAGATTTATTCAGCTGTCATCAGCGCACTAAAATGTTTTAGTACACACATACTAATATAATCCAGGAGATCTATTTGCCTAAATCTCCAAGCAATGTCAGCTTAAGCATAGAACCTGCCATATGACATCTGCAGGGTAATGAACATTTACTATGTGATCGATAAGGAGCGTGGTACTGACAAATTCCAAGGAACGTCTGTCTGTCATTACACTTTCGGCAACTCCCACTGTTGTAAATTTTCCTTACAGCGCATGTCCTGGCTCCATATGTTATGTCAGTTAACATGTGATATCCAGTATTTAATAGGAATTCCAACTTCCACCATTTCCACCACATAACATTACATAACCTCTATATTACACTATGTTCTTCACTTACTGCATAAATGATAGGAAAAGCATAATTTTGAAACAAAATTTTATTCTATTGCAACTTATATTACAGTTTGTATTGCAATCTATTTACCTACACTCTGGTACAGACATTATATTGACATACTGGAAATTTATTCTATATGAAAAAACTGCAGTGTGGCTGGTAAAAATTGGATGTTGCAGCTATATGATCTTACGCGTGATACTCTGATAACATAATTTTCAATATGACCCTTGGCATATATGAAAGGACAACAGGTGGGCAGCCGTGGCCGAGGTACACATCTGTGCCTCGCCACGCTATAGGAAAATGGGGATCCTGGCTGGGTGTCTGTTATTACCTTTGCAATATGCCTCTTGCAGACCGCATGCTGCAGCTTCACATAGCAAACCAGGACGAGATGCAGTAGAGATGAATGAGGGAGACCAGAGTTCTTTACAGAACAACTTGATGAGATGTGTATACATCAAATAGCAGAAAACTTCTTCTGTAGAATCAGAGGTAGGAGCTTCATGGTTACACGTGGTAGCACATTACTTTCATTACATGTTGCACAAGTCCAGTAAACCTTTATTGGAATCTCCATGTTCCCCTGTGATGACTGCATAGGTTGAGGTCTGCAGCTACGTCTCCTTACAGCTAGTTTCCACTCCCAGTGTATTCGTGAGGACCTCACTGGTAGGTGCATCACTACGACTCTTCACTAATTCTCTCAAAGTCCATTTGATGAGGGCCACATGCTCATTGTTTTTCAATTGCATCTTTATCTCTCCATAAGAGAACTCAAGTTCAAGCCTGATCAACTTCTCCTCTATGACCCTCAGGTCTGGCTACACTCCAGTTTCTTGACGCATTTTGACGCTGCGCCGAATGCAACATGTTGCATTTTATTGCGGTTGGTGTGCGCGTCAAAACGATGTATGCGGATACGTCAGCATACATCCACATGGTGTCATGATCCATGCTGGATTATGACAGATAAAATGCACTAGTAACCTTTTTTCCTTAAGCTGTGGTGCTTAAAGATAGTTTTGCCCCGGTGGCCATTAGGGTCACTGCACTGTGGTGGTTTCAGTTCTAGTTTTGCCCTCGGTGGCCATTAGGGTCATTGCACTGTGGTGGTTTCAGTTCTAGTTTTGCCCCCGGTGGCCGTTAGGATCATTGCACTCTGGTTTCTTTAGTTTAGTGCATGTGATTATAAAGCAAGTGTGATTGCTCTGGCTCTGCTATAAAAGAGTGTCAGGTGTTGCAATCACTGTTGGTAATATTGCTCATTTCCAACCAAGACTGGTGAAGAAAGGAGACAGAGAGTTCCTGGCAGCTCAGAGTCCTGGTGTGGAAGGAGTCAGAGAGGATTTCCTTGCAGCTTGGTGGCAACTATTCAGGAGGAAAGCTGCATTCTGGTGGTGGACTCTGTTGCTGGGAGCAAGAGCAACAGAGCAAAGCCAAGTGGTGTTTCCCTGTTTGCATTTTTCCTTGGGGTGTATTAGTACAGCGGTGGGGCCAGTGCCTGCACCACCCAGCTCCCTAGCAAGGGATAGATGTAGGATGTGCTAGGGTGACAAGTTCCGGCTCGGCGACAGGTGAGGAATCTGTATAGGGAATATTAGGAGTGTGAGGGACACTGACTCAGGGGAGTGTAGGAGGTCTCCACGTCCCTGTTCCCTGTCGCAGGGCCCACCGTTGTAACTGTTTTCCCTTCCCCCGTGTCTTGCTGTTTTAGTTACCGGCCTGCGGGTCGTGTCACACACGACGGGCCCACGTGACACATGGCCTGTGTAACCAATGTTAAAAATAGGTACGCAGGACGCATGCAGATGTAGGCAGAGCTGAAGGAAGAGGTACAGAAGTTGGAGGTGCTTAACAGAGGAAGAAAGGAGGAAGTAGGCTGCCATTCGCAGCGCTACACAACGCAAGTGTGATACTAGCCTTAGTTCTTCCTGGAATGCTGGGGTCACCAGGTTTTCATGCTAGTCCACAAGTCCTTCTGACAAAGCTGCATTGAGCCTCCCACTCACCAACTGGCCCCCTCCCCACCTGTTGTCCTAACCCAGGGCCAACCCTGATGCTGCATGTTAAAGCTGTGGTGACGACCCTGCTCCTTTGTGCCGTCCCTCTGTAACCGCAGGCATGCTCCTCTAGTGGTTGACTTCTCATGGATCTTCGGTGCTAGTCCTTCAGCAGATGTCTCCTAGATATGGGGTGAAACTCCAAAGGTTAACACAGCTGTGCTAAAGCTGTAGAAACATGCAGTCATGCCAGTGAGGATGGTTCCAATTTCTCAGATCCTATGGATGAAAGGATCTATATTGCACTATTGCAGTGTTTCCCAACTCCAGTCCTCAGGAGCCACCAACGGGTCATATTTTCAGGATTTCCTTAGTATTGCCCAGGTGATGGAATTCTTGCCCAACCAGAATGTAATTATCACCTGACAATACTAAGGAACTCCTGAAAACATGACCTGTTGGTGGCTCTTGAGGACTGGAGTTGGGGAACACGGCACTATTGTAAGAGGGTGAACTGTGATTACACCAGGAGAGCACTAGGACCCTGTGGTGTTTGCCTGCTGCAGCTAAGAGCAGGTGCTGTGAGTGCCTGGGAATCTGTGTGTGCTGGGGGTGGTGCCGAGTGTCGGCTGTCTAGAGCTGTAAGGGAAGCTTCCAGAAGAGGAAGAGAGACTGCCCTGAGAGACACTGTGTGTGTGGAGCAGCTTGTGAGAAGCAAAGAGATTGAACGCTGTAAGAGACTGTGTACTGCAACCCTTCATCTTGGGAGCCTGAGACCTTGCTGTGGAACAAAGACTGAGCATTCCTGAGAGCTGTGTGACTGTGGAGCTCTGTGGAGTCCCTGTTGTGATGAACTGAGAAGCAATATTGGACAGACAGAAACAGGCATATTACTTTTAGGAGAATTTGTGAGGACTACAGGAGGAGAGACGGCATCTTGAGGCTACAGAACTATAAGTCCCTGGCGTTTGGGCTCGGCACCGGCTGACAAGACGAGGTACCTTGTGTTGCCGCAACTGATTGGCGCCGAAGATTTGGGACTGGCTGCAGCCTATGCAATCTATATGCCTGAGAGGAGACTCGCCTCAGGTTAAAGGTACTATAGTCATAGATACCAGGGTATCCCTAGTTGAAGCGCTTAAGGACCTGTGTATTTATTTATATGCATTGTTATTGTAGATTTGTGTAGGTTATATTCAATGTGCCATTCCAGGGGGTCCCTTGATATCAATACATTCGATTTACACATGTTCTTTGAGTAACTGAATTGACCTTTCTGATAGGTACATTTATTTCAAATCCCTGTGTAATAGACTCTTCAGGGAACCTTGGATTGGAATAGTGATTTCAGCTCAGGCTGAGTGAGTGTACTGTATAAGGTTATTCAATTTGTTTCTTCCATATACTGTACTGAGTTCTACTTTATCTGCTGTTTGAGTAAAGACTCTTTTGGGATTTCTGCCTCAGTCTCGGTTTGTGACCCACTGGATCTTATTCGGACCTCCGATCATTACACTATGCAGAAGTTATTTATCTGCTGCCTCACAGGCAAAAGCCTCTATTTTCTCTTACACTGTGGCCAGAGACCTACAGTCATGGCTCCTCCAGATGGAGGAAGACATAGACAAAGGAGAGTCTAGAGATAAGATTCTGAGAATTTTCAACCAAGCGGCATTAGCATTGGATTTCCTGTGTGACACTGTAGTGCAACAGTCCAGACTATACACCCGTGCTATGACATTACCACAATCAGAAGTGCACAATGTATAAACTGCACTCTGGATAAAACTATGCAGGGGAGCATATGTCCCTTGTAAGGGTCCCGTTACATTTAGCGATGCACTAGCGATCCCGACAATGATACGACCTGGTCAGGATTGCTGGTGCATCGCTAAATGGTTGCTAGTGAGCTGCCAAACAGTCACATCTCACCAGCGACGCAGCAGCGATAAGCGATCTGTCGGTGGTCGTTCTTACCTGTCACACCGCAGCGATGATGACGACTTCCGCCTGCGTCCATGCGTCGATAGTCAGCGCCAGCGGGACGCCAATGAGGAAAAAATGGCCCAGGACATTAGGGCACGATCAGCGATATCCAGCGGGGGGGCCGGTCGCAGGTACGTGTCACACAAAGTGAGATCTCTAGCGATATCGCTGTTGCGTCACAAAATCGGTGACACTTTAGTGATATCGCTAGCGATCTCGCTATGTGTAAAAGACCCTTAAGAGTGCCTTTAGCTCCATGGAATTTGAGCCAGGATGTCTCTTCGGGAGCTCAGTTGGACTCGCTAATGGAGTATTTATCTAACAAAAAAGGAAAGACCCTTCCCAAACCAGTGAAATACAGATGGGGTCCTTCATTTTGGGCCAAAGTAGGCCGAAGTCAAATCAGCAGAATGCAGAGAAGAAGCCTTCCTCAAGCAGAGATACGCCTTGCAAAGATTCTCTAGTAAATGGCAGAGAGGATGTGGGGACACCTCCTCTTTTTCCAACAAAAGTTTGGATTTCTGACATCAGAAATCCATCAGTAGGGGCAAGGTAGTCTCTTTTCTTCCACCAATGCAGGGTGTAGTAAAGGGTCTCTGGGTCCTAGATATCATAAAAAATGGTTTATCGAGATGTGGGTCCTGAAGGAGGTTCCCTTGAAGGAAAGGAGCTTAGAGGCTTACTCCAGGGTTTTTTGCAGCTCCAAAACCCCAAAACAAGTGTAGAACTATTATAGATCTCAGGTTTTTGAACAAGTTCATAATCAAAACAATGTTCCACATGGATACAATAAGGTTTTAGCCCTTCTAGAGCAAGGAGATTACCTAGCTACCATCAACCTAAAGGATGCATATCTACATATTTCCATCCACGTGAATCATCAAAGATATCTTTGAATACCGGTCTGGGCAGGAAGCAAGTTAACTAATCTCCAGCTCGCCTCACTTCGTTTCAGGATCTCCTCTGCTCCTCGAGTCTTCATAAAGGTTGTGGCAGGGTCATCATAGGACTCTTAGAGAAAAATATAAGCATCTTCCCATATCTGGATGATTGTCTTATAAAGCCCTCATTCATCAGGATTTGATAATCATACATATCCTGACACTAGGATGATTAATCAGTTGTGGAAAAACCTCATATCTCCATCCCAAAAGAGAATATTCCTAGGGGTCATTCTGGACACCAGAAGTGTGTCCCTGTCTCTTCCTGTGCAAAGACTCCAAGCACTCAAGGCCTCAGTCAAATTATTCAAACAACCCAGTCCAATGTCCCTTCGATAAAGGATGAGGACATTGGGACTGATGGTAGCAGCCAGTGAGGCGGTTAACTGGGCCAGATGGCTCATGCATCCTTTGCAGCTGGATATACTGCAAAAAGGGGACAAAAACTTACTATCTCTGGATGATTTCACGTTTCGCTCCAGAGAAACGAGATCCTCCATGAGATGATGGCTTCACTTCAAGAACATTAGACCCTTTGCTTCGCCTGTATGGACAAAGATAGTGGAGCACCCCCAGGGCAAGTGAGGTTCTCACTCAGTACCGGGCCGGTGTCTTAAAGGGGATGTGTCGCAGTGGCAGTGACTCGGTCCTTGGCCCTGGGTGTCCATGTAAAATAAGAGGATTGATGCTGAATAAAGTTTGTGTAGATAAGTTTGTGGCGCCACCTGTGGTATCTGGTCAGAAGGGGACCAGCGCTGCGGTGCAGATCCTCTGGGACAGATGGTGTGATGCAGCAGAGGTGTAATAGCTCTCCACAGGCAGAGCTGTAGTCCCAAGGCAGTGATAATAGATGTTGAGGTAGATGGTGTAATGTTTAGGCACAGAGATGTAGCAGTGCTGAATAGGTTGATGCAGGAATAAGGCAGAGACACAGCTGAATGTAGTTCCAAAGCTTTACTCACGTTTCTGGCATACACAGGTGCCTGCTTCAGTGCCGTGTCCTTCAGGTGAGGGGCTCAGCCAACTCCCAGGCAGATGGCGCACACCCTTCCAGCAGTCCCTTCTGTATGTGCCTTTTCTGAACGTCTCCTTACTAGCGCTAATCTGAAGTACTTGTAGTTATGAATTACACTCAAGTTCCTCTTTCTTGCTGTTACTTAGAACTCCACTCGCATGACAGGCAGCTGTAGCCTACTTCAGGGACTCCTTACAATCATGTCCCTGCTCACACACGTTGCTACTGTGTTGTCGAGTCTTAGGTGGGAATAAAGTGGTCACAACTTAGATTCCTCTGGTTTCTGCTGTAGAACCATTAGTATCACACATAGCCTCGGATACCGGTGCCCGGCCTTTGGCACATAAAACTTAGGAAAGGGCTCTGCTCTAGCTCTGATCCCAGTTCTCTCCTCCTCATGTTCCGTACTTTTCTATCTTTCTTCTGAAGAACTGATCTTTCTCTCGTTCCTTGCCAACAGCTCCAGCTCACAGGAGGCTGCTGCATATACGTCCTTTCACGCCATCACTCTCTGGGGATCTAACTCACTTCCTATCTGCTCACTCGCTCTTTAGTGACATCTAAACTCCACCCACCTCCCAGCACCCTTCATGAACCAAGCAGGGGCCATAGAGGGTACTCTGCTGTTCTAAGGTTTCCGTGCTGGGTGTAGGTGCTGGGGTCTGGTCAGGTGTTCCCATCTTACCTGGTAGTGAGGCACCACACCTCAGGAGGAGGTGCAGTACCTCTGTGGCGACTGAACCCTCAGGGGCGCCACAATAGCAAATGATGCATCTCTGACAGAATGAGGCGCCCACATGAAGGGCAAGAGAGTGCGTGGAACTACGTCTCTGAGAGAACTCCTGTTGTCCATCCTCAAAGAGATAAGAGCAGTTAAGAGAGCTCTTTCACTTTTATCCAACCATCCAAGGGGAAGCCATAAGGATCAGGTCCAACAATCAAATGACAGTATCCTATATAAACCACCAGGGAAGCACAATATCCATACCAGTCTCCCTGGAGGTCGCACAGATCTTTATCTTGGCATAGACCTGATTGAAACAGTTGTCAGCCGTACATATCAAAGGGAGCTGAAATGTCTTAACATGCTAAGTTGCAATCTATTCCTTCCAGAGGAGTGTTTTTTGGACCAAAGCATTTTCCAACAAATTATAAGGGAGTTCTCAGTTCGACTTGATAGCTACACCAGAGAATACGAAAGCGCGTCGTTTTTTCTCTCTCTACAAGAGTGACAGACTTTGGGCACTGGAAGCTCTATCAATACCATGCAGTTTAGGGTTAGCATATGTGTTACCACCAATACCAATGATTCCCAGAGTCCTGCAAGAGAGAGCAGGCCTCGATGATGATAATATGCCCGTTTTGGCCCAAAAGGGCATGGTTCATTCCCCTGATGGTTGAACAGGGGAATGTATTAGAGACTTTTCATCATCCCTCATCTGGTTACTCAGGACGACTGATGCTGTCCTCCCCTGGACCACCTTAATACGATAGTTTGGCGGTTTATTGCCCCCTTTTAGATAAGATGGTGCTACCAGAGGCCGTAGTCAATAGGTGCAAGCAACAATAAAACCTAATCTAGAATCAGAAAGGTTTTTTTCCAGCTTGGTGTATTAAGAACCAGATGTCCTCTCATTCTCCTAACTTGCAGAACATCCTGGACTTCCTGCAAGACTGTTTTGACAAAGGTCTCAAGCCTATTACTATCTGTCCAGATATATGCCCTGTCAGCAGTACTGTAGAAAATATTGTCCCAGGAACCACTTACCCAGAGATTTATGGAAGCATTCCAAAGAATCCGACCTTCCCAGAAGCGACCTAGGACTGGTCTTGGAACAACTCATTAAGGCTCATTTTGAACCTCTGGAGTTTGCAGATATAAAGTAACTATCCCTCAAGACCTGGTTTCTTGTGGCTATGACTTCTGCAAGGAGAGTAAGTAAGATCCAGGCTCTGGCTTCTAGAGAGCCTTATCTCATATTTCTACAAGATCAAGTACTTTTAATAACACTGTCATGCTCTCACTAAATGAACGGGATTCAAATAGCTTAGCAAGCAGCTAAATCGCTATACCGGGTCCAATAAGGGAGACTGTAGTTGAATCTGTGTTTTATTGAATGTAGATATATAGATGAGGTGAAACTAGGAACAGAAATACATGAAGACAATCAGTGTCGGGTACATAGAAAATACATAACGTACATGACTGCACTAACAGCTGAACAAGGAAACTATCTAAGCTGGCCAGTAAGAGAGACAGGGATTTATAAAGGGAGCGTGTCACTTACCAGCGATGCTAGCACTGGGCGAGAAGATGGATGAGGTGTTTCCAGTATGCAAGTGTGGTGCCCCTGAGGCTTCAGTCGCCACAGAGGTACTGCACCTTTTCCTAAGTTGTGTGAACTGCAAACAGTGAGTAAAGCTTTGGAACCGCATACTCTGGTGTCCTCCAGTTATTCCAGCACCGCTACATCTGGGTAACATCATCTATACTATTCTGCGCCTCTCCTCGTCCATTGCACCTACACTGCCCTGGGACTACAGCTCCACCTGTGGGGAACTACACCATCTTTGCTGCACCCCACCATCAGCCCCAGTGGATCTGCATGCAGCGTTGGCTCAACATCTTACTTGCCAAACACCACGGGTGGCGTCACGAACTATTCAAATAAACTATTACACCATTAACATCACCGCCATTGATATTGGGCACCCAGGGCCACGGACCGGGTCACTGCTGCTGTGGCACACATTCCCCCTGACACCGGCTCGGTACCGAGTACCACACTGCCCTGGGTGTGAGGGGCGACCCAATTTTGGCGTCACGAACAGGATGACGAGACCCGATACCGTCGGGTTCTGTGTACCTTGGATTTACAACTTTTGAAAATGTGCAAAAGATCAAATTTAATAGACTGTAAAATGGACATTAGAAATGGCCACTGGCACGGAGAAGAAGGGCGTGAAGAGATGGAAGGTCCTAAGAAAAGACAGCGAAGAGTCTTGGGCCTTCCCTGCCTGAATTACTATGTGACAGATGCATGGCCCACCCCCCGAGGGGTTCGTATATTGGCTTGGTATGGAGGCGCTGGAAGAAGACGCTGCCCCCGGAAGGAGGGGCAGAGGTAGCCAGTGGCGAGCAGAAGGGCAGAGCAAGAAGAAGAACGCCAGAACGCCAGAACGCCATTTTGGAGAGTGAGGGAAGGAGGCCTGCGGAGCGCGGGGAAGAGGATCTCCCTGGCGCCATGGCTGAAGGCTCCGACCTGATCTCAGCTGGAAGATGAGATTATTCAACTGCCGCGCGGCCTGTGACTGAGGCGCTATGGACATTAAACCTGCAGCACGCCCGGGAGGGGCCTACACCTGCGGTACTCGCGACACCGGTACCCGCCGTTGCTGCACCGGATCTTTTCCTGGCAGACCCCACGGAGCTTAGAGCTGATGCCATGCCACCAGCAGCGTACTCTGTCCCCTCTTTGCCGCTGATACCGGAGGAGCTGTACACAGCCCAGGGACCTGAAGCGGAGGAAGAGGAGCCCCTGCCCGGACCTGGCGCGGCGACGCAGGCCCCGCCAGCGACCCCTGCGGAACCGGAGCTGCCATGGGCTCCACCGCTGTCCCCGGTACCTCACCGGGCAGCACCCGCTACCCCCACATCTGCACCGGAGCAGAGACCGCACCGCCGGGAACTCCCAGGTATATACCCCGGCCTTCCTAATGGGTTGATGGGGAGGAGGACCATGCTGCTAGGGGTACGGTTAGAGCCGGCATGCCCGATCCGACATCTACAGGCCAGAGGGGGGACTGGATCGTTTTGGGACGGTGATCTCGAAATTCCTTCACTGCCAAGTCCCCAGGCAGTGGCATGTCAGAGCCGGCAAGCTGCAGAGGCCCAAGGAACTAGACCTCGTACCAGAACAGTGGAACCACCTATTGAGGAAGAACAGTTGGCGGGCATTGAGATACATCATGGGTTCCATTTGCCACAGCTTCAAGGCCCTTTTACAAGAAGCCAGAATGACGATGATACCACCTCTGAGAACAGTTCCGGTTCAGCTTCCAGAACCCCAGGAGGGGATCACCAGTAGAAGAAAAGTACTTTTCCAAATCTCGTTACCCAGGAGGGTTTTGTTTGCACCAGTTGTGCCTTTGTCTTTTTGTTCATCATGTTGCCCAGTTTTTGATTGGCAGCGTTGTTTTTGAAATGGAACTGTAGAGATAATAGACGCTGATTGGTCCAAAACTTTATTGTAAATAGTTGCACCTCTTTAGGCGCCCTTTCTTGGTTTTACATATAGGACCCTTTTGTGAAGATAATGGTTACACAAAGACACTTTGCGAAGATGATGTTTTTGAATGGACACTTTTCGAAGAATGACGTCTACCTCAAGGGACACTGCAAGAAATCCCGGTTGGGAGCAGTGTTCAGCACTTTGCAAGAATCTTTGAATGTTTTATGATAACGTATTTGATAATGTTGTGTCTTATGAAAAGTAAATGTCTTTTATAGCATGTTTGATACAGAAAATTAGAAAAGTTTTGAGATAGAATGTGAGAATTGAATAAAGAATTGAAAGTGACAGGTGACAGGCCAAGTACAGATGGTCAGTGTCTTGCGTCCAGTAGAAAGAGAGAGAATAATTGAATTTTGAACTAGGAATTGCACTTAAAGAAAATTTTTGATACTAAGATAGGAAGTTAGCCTGTTTATAATGTTTAAGAAATGTGCCTCCTACAATAGGAAGATTAGATAAGTATTGTTAAACAGCATTTAAAATTTTTGTGTGTTCCTGTATTGTATCTTTTGTTGTCTTGCAGCCCGCGGATGTGCTGTGTTTAATGGGGGGTATGTGGCGCCCTTGAGGCTTCAGTCGCCACAGAGGTACTGCACCTTCTCCTAAGGTGTGGTACCCCACCATCCAGGTAGGCTGGGAACTCCCTTTCGCATTCCAACACCTGCACCCCACACACAGGATAGTTCAACAGGGACCCATCCATGCTTTATGCTGGAAAGGTCATAGGGTGCCATTTGTGGTCCCTGGCTTTGTAACACAAGAGGTGCTGGGGAGGCAGGTGGAGTTAGCTATAAAAGAGAGGGAAGGCATAGGATTTCAGGTCAGGCTGACAGAAGGTCAGTGAAGAGAGGAAGTCACTCAGACAGGAGTGAGGATCCCTGGAAGAGGGATGGAGGAAGGAGTGCTGCAGCTGCCCCAGTGAACTGGGCCAGCTGGCACGGGAAAGGAACAGAAGGAAGGAGACGTAGACTGGAGACTACAGATTCCATAAGAGAGAACAGATCGGAGCGAAGGAGAATAGAAGGACGGTGGGAAGCAGGTTGAGAAAGAGAGAGAACCCTTCCAGTCCGGAGCGCAAAGGCCGTGGCCCGGTCCCCGAGGTTGATTGGATCTTTATGTCCGGCAACAGACACCGGAGGAGTAGTGAGCCACTAACGCCTTACTCCCATCATAGACTTGGGACACAACAGCAACTGGATAGTGAGCCAGGAAGCAGAGAGGAGTCCCCGAAGCAGGCTACAGCTGTCTGTCATACAAGTAGAGCCTTGAACACCTAGAGAGAGGCATTCCAGGGTAACTAAGTACTCGAGTGCTTCGCACCTAAAGGCGCATTGGAGGAGTCGTTCAGTAAGGTACATATTGGCGGAGTGTGGAGGGGAGAATCCTATCCTGCCTGGAGGTTGGCTGGGGCCCTAACCTGAAGAACATAGTGCAGAGGCAGGCAGTTGTGTGAACTGCAAACAGTCAGTAAAGCTTTGGAACCGCATACTCTGGTGTCCTCCAGTTATTCCAGCACCGCTACATCTGGGTAACAACATCTATACTATCCTGCGCCTATCTTTAGCATAGGGTGCACAGATCGAGCGCTGGCCGTGCGCTAGTAGGATTTTGGCGCACGCTGTGCACTTTTGAAGGTGCGCCCATGCGCGCCGAACGCAGCATGTTGCTTTTCGGCGGGCACGGCGCACCTTCAAAAGTGCGCAGCGCACGCCAAAATCCTACTAGCGCACGATCTGCGCACCCTATGCTAAAGATAGTGTGCGCAGATCGCAAGCGTCCATGAGCGATAGTAGGCGGCGATGACCGAATGGGGCGGGCAGGGAGCCGGCAGGGGGCGGGGCTTAGCGGCGGCCGTGCGCTGCGTCGAATAAACGCTAGTGTGAAACTAGCCTATTACAAAATCTGAAGAATAACATATTTGTACACAAGACAGCACATAAATAACTCAATAGCTAAGACAAGTGATGTGAAGCGGAATAGTCATTGTGGGAGAGAGATAAGCATAAATATTGGAGCAGTTCATAGATAAGCAGTGTGAAGGTTTTATTGCCCTCTGATTGCTGGTCTGGTTCTGTGTTGTGATGACCCCAGAAGGTCTGAGGGGCAAATTCCTTAATTGTCTTTTTACATCATAAATCCATGCGACACATTAATACCTGCACTGAATGTGTCGAAAGTTTTCATAAATTTGTACTCAGAGCTTCTTCTCTCTCTCTGAGAATTGAAGTTACCTTTTAATACAAGTAATTTAATGTCCATCATGCTATGACCAAGGATACAAAAATGTTTTGCCACAGGTAGATCCATTCTTTTTTCTCTTATTGTGTGAAAAAGAATGGATCTACCTGTGGCAAAACATTATACAGGGAGTGTTAGGGGCAGGCCCTCAGAGGATAGAACCGCGACAGCCATAACCAAATGGACGACTGGGGCTATAGGCTGGAAAGGAGGAAGAATCCGAGATTTTAGGCACAGAGGGACACAGAGACCATGGAGAATGGGCAGTGACCGGGGCACAGAGGGTGGCACTGGCTGGAGACTGCAATAGAGAGAAGGCATTGGTAACACACTGAGAGGGAAGCAAGGCAAACGACAGGTGAACAGGGACAGTATGAGTACCAGACAGGTAGACGGAAGGGGCAGGACAGGGAAGACACTGGAGCTAAAGGAGGACAAGGAAAGGCTGGAGGTGCAGGGAGAGAGCTACCAGAGGTAGCGCAACTAGAGGCTGAGGAACGAGGAAGGCCTGGGACATAGAGAGCGCTGACAAGAAGACAGCGTCACCGCAATCGATAGTCAGGCGTCTTACCTGGCCTGACGCCGAACATAAGTAGTCGATGGGCGCCGCCATGTCGGGAGCGGAGTCACCGCATCACCGTTCCCAGGAGCCTGAGCACCAGGAGTCACACAGTGCGCTGGCGCCCAACGCCGAGACACCCGGAAGCCGGGCGCGGGGACGTGCCGGGGAGCAGGAGCGCGCCGGGAGGTGCGCGCAACAGGACAGACAGCGGGAGGGACCATGCCCGTGACACTCTGTCCACCCCTATATAGGCAGAACTTTATTATTTTTTTTACAAGGGCCACAGTGGAGTAAATAGGGGTCACCTTCCTGTCATGTTATTACTATGTAGCTGCTTTGAGAAGGGACCTGTTTTTTCTGACAGGATTTTGCAGGTGACACAGACTCCGTCCTCAGTCAGCACAGTGAATCATGGCTGCTGCTTCCTATTTTGTATTACCTAGACGTGAGGTAAAAATATGTTTCTACGTTTGCTCGTCGAAGGGGTCCCCTTTCTGAGCCATAATTCAATAGTCAGCCGAGCTGTGTGAGTTAAATATATCAGCAGGCTGCCTCCTCAGGGATTGCCATTGAGAATGTCCTCACTGCAGACAGACACACACACATACAGGAGGGTTACACTGACATGTTCTCCTCTGACAGCACAGGGGAGACTGAACTGGAGCAAAGCCAGGGCACATAATAAAGACCCCTTGACAGTCAGCAAGTGACACACAGTCAAGGTGGCAGAGCCAGCAGGCTGCACTCAGACACACACCCACTCTCTGGGTGGAGGCAGCAGGGTGCACACAGACACACTGGCACACACAGTCACTCCTGCACACACAACACCCTCAGCCTGGGCTCAGGGGCTCTTCCTGCCAACATGCTTGTGCTCAGACTTATGGCAATGGGATTTTACATCCAGCTCTTTTTCTGTTTCATCCTCTCACAGACCTCCTTCATTGACAGTGTCTTCCCAATTCCTGCAGGTAATAGCTGTTTTCTGTTCTTATGCATGTGCAGCCCCCTGAATGTTATCATAGGGCTGCATTATCACTGGGACCCCCATGGTCTGGCCAAGAGAGCCAGCTGCATGTTTCCTTCTATTTTTGTCTGGGGTAGCCTGAGATTTGAACCAGGAAGGACAATTATCCCTATTAATAAACCTATTACAAGACTCGGTGCGAAGTGAAGGAGCGCTCGGAAGAATAGACTGGGTGAATTTAGATAAGGCTTATTATAGGAAAACCTTTCATGATAAGCCATGCCTGGGAGCATGCTTCTAATGCAATATGCAGTATGAGCTGCCATGTATCTGGTCATTTGTATTGGTATACTATACTGCAGTGATTATCATATTGGGATGATTATTATGTAAGGCCGATAAAGCCCCACAGGCGATTAATCCAAACTATAGCTTTATTTAACCCCTAGCTAATTTAATGCACTGGACATAAATGTTCTAGATTGCAATTAAAAAAAACCTAAAACACACAATTTTTTAAATATATTTATATTTAAAGATTAAAGTTCATTGGGCAGAGTAGACACTGTGTGATATTACACACTGGTTCTTGTCTGCAGTGGAAGTTCATTATGTCTTAGGCTATATTCACACCCGGCAGATTAATCCGCAATTTAAAAAAAAAAAAAAAATCCTTGCCATTTATCAGAAATGTTTTTCTGCAGCAAGTGCATGAATTTTCTCAAATCTCTTTTAGTTGGACCATCATCGACATTTCTTGCAACAAACGTAGGAACAGCTCCTTATTTATAGCGTTAGTTTGGATGTTCTTGGGGTGTATTTATCATAGTGACTTTTGGGAGTTGGGACTGTTTTTCTGATAAATATTTGTAACAATCACCATTATTACATTTGGAGCATAAGACTTTGTTCACATGTTTTGCTGCGTTTTTTTCTGCAGTAAAACCTGCTCTCTTGGTAGTCAGAAACCCACAGCAAGCTGGTTTTGCTTGGTTTTTGTTGCATTTTTTTCCTGTGTTTTTGCTGCATTTTTGTCATTCTACATTTGTCTCTTGTGCATGCTGATAAAGTTTAGTGCCAAATAAAAATCTGCTTCTAATTCATCAGGCTTTGGCACAAAAAATGACGCAAAGCCTGTTATTACCTGCGTTTTTTCAGCGTTTTTTTCACCACCCATTACTTTCAGTGGGTGAAAAACGCTGAAAAAAAGATGAAATAAATGACATACTCCATTTTGCAACACCCAAGGTTTTGCACAAAATACTGAAGACAAAAAAAAAAAGCTGTGTGCATGAAATTTCTGAAATCTCATAGACGTAGCTGGTACTGCAAAATGCAACTAAAATTAGCATAAAAAACACACAAAAAACATAGATAAATTCCCCATAGAATCTTTCTATTTTATTAGTGGACTATGATTTGACTTTCCTTTGTGCACAGTGCAGATGAGCATCCTAATAATAAATATTCAGCAATTTGGTTTGATTGGGATGAAAATTATAATGGTGAACAGGAAGTATCACACTAGGAAATGTAGTAAGCAATATTCTGATACAGGGTGCAGAAATGATGGAGTACACGGACTGTCCCTGATTAAAACCTGTAGGTTTTAAATAATTGATAAAAGCACTACATATATTATAGTATATAAGAGCAGCAGCATTTAAATGGTAGAAGAAAGAAAATTGTGTTTAAAACGCTTTGCAAAGCACATTTAGAATGCAATGTGGGCTATTTATGCTGACTCGTAAAACTATACACCCAACAACCGTATTAAAAAAATATCGTCCAGCTTTGTCCTTTTGGTTCTGGGGATAGGGTATCAAATCTTGATGATCATAGATGCAATTTTATAAATTATATACTATAAATAATATACTATAAATTATATGCTATAAATCTACTATATATATTTAATTACCTCTGTGAAATTACAAACCCACGGCACAGGGCGGTAGCCGTGGGCGAGGTACTCGTCTTCCAAGCCCCGACACCCTACAGGAAAATGGAGGTCCAGGGTGTGTGGACTTTAGCTGTGGGGGTGTTACGCCCTTGCAGACCGCATGATGTTAGTGACTTCAGATGGCCAGGACCAGATGTAGAGTTCGATGAGAGAAACCACCACTCAAAAATAAACTTTTACTAAACCATAACTTATGGGGAAGTATGTACAGTAGACAGCAAGTGCAAAACTTTGTGAACGTTTCTCTTAGAACATATGACATCGTCATGCCCATTCCTGTTACTTCCTGAGCTCGCTCCTCTCTCTGCCCATTAGCCTCTCTCTCCCTCTCTCTCTCTCTAACTTCATCACCACCAAGCACTTGGGAGCTTCTCTAATTCCCAACAACAGCACAACTAACCGGTAAGCAAGATTCCTATTTCTCAACCCACGGTTCCATGTCCTTTTCCCCTTACGGGAGCTTTTTTGCCACCATGGCCATTACTTAGCTTCTCTGCTTGCCGACACCTTGGAACTACCGCATGAGGCGCTCTCTCTTCGTCCCACTTTCCTTCTCAGTGCTGCCCAATAACTTAACTGTCAGATAACTCCGTTCCGTACCGCTAGGCTTCCTGCCCAGACCTCATTTCCTGAGAATCACTCACTCAGTCTAACACTTTTCCTTGTCTCTAATTTGGATCACGCTATCCATTGCCTCGGTCTCCACTCACTTCGAGGACACTCACTTCTTGCGGCTCTGCTGATTAATCAGACCAGGGGTCTGCTCTAGTTGAAAGCTGGAACATAGCTCCTGACAGGAACCTCACCACTGCCCCTTCACTTTAGCTCCTCTACTCTGGGCTAGTCTCAACTATTAACTCTTTAGGCTACCTAGTGCTGGGCAGAACACAACCTTTCACTATCAATACAGATCAAGCATTAACAGTACACCATAACACCATTGCAACAAAATACATGTCTTCAAGGGGGAATGTGGGCAACCTCTCCACCTTTTTACACCTGAAAACACAATTTGACCTTTTTAGATCTTAAAAAAATTTTGTAGAGAATTGTACATTTAGTAGATTTCATCTCCATCCCATAATGTCATCCTCGATCCTGTAACGGATGACATTTCTCTCCAATTATCTGTTATAGTGAACGTAGATTGTAGCAATAGGATTTTTCGTGTAACTTTGTTACTAAGCACCGGCAGCTTTTTATAGTTCTTCTTTTTTGAAGTCATACATGCATTATGAGTTTGTTAAAAAATCTAAGACTTGGACGTCTTGTTCTGCTGCTTGTATTGAGGGCTATATTTCTAGAAAGTAAAGATATTTTTTGGTACATGCCAAAACAAAAGTATTATGTGTTTTATGGTTTTACTAGGCTTTAATCAGTTTCAGCAAAAACAATCTTCAGAGCACATTAATAAAAGTCTTAAAATCAAGGGGAATTTAAGCGCTCCTGGTTTTATCTTGTTTAGAAAATGTTAATATTTCGTGTTTTTCTTTAATGATCTATATGCATTGAAGGTATTGATGACTAAGTTATTATAAATTCTGATACGCAATAGGTATTTTACATTACATGTAATATATCACATACTGATTACGGTAAGCGCCATCAGAAATACTAAAGAATAGAAGACAGCAGTGATATTGCATTGGTGTCTAGTGCCAAACTGCAGGAGGTTTGTTTCTCAGCCTCCAGCTTTAAGATCAGGGTTCCTATACAAAAGCTAATAATGAATGAAATCTACATTTGCTATTTCTTAGGCTAGTTTCACATTTGCGCTTTTGAGCGCAGCGACGGCCTGCGCACGGCCGCCGCTAAGCCCCGCCCCCTGCTGCGCAGGTTGCATTTGGCGCTGGTCGGCGCACCGTAAAAAGGACGCATGCGCCGCCAAACGCATACTGCGCACGGCCTGCGCCCACAGTGATAAAGATAGGGGACGCAGGACGCATGCAGCGTCATGCGCCGGTAGGCAGAGCTACCGGCGGAGGCGTGGCAGGGGGCGGGGCTTAGCGGCGGCCATGCGCAAGCCGTCGCTGCGCTCAAAAGCGCAATTGTGAAACTAGCCTTAGTTTAATTTTTTTACCCTTTGCTGTTGATTTATAATGTAGGCAAATAGATAAGTATAAGATGTAATATATCTTTTTACAGTATATTTAATAAGCCTTTATATTCATGTAGTGTTTTGGGTGTACATAAGCATTCCTCAGTGGTGGATAGCAGAAGTCCTGCAGATCAAAGTTTATCAGGAGCATTTTAAAAATATATAGAGAGTATATAGATTTTCCCTTGGAAACTAGTTATTTTAGGACACATTCACACTTGCTATTTGACATTCCAGTTGACTGTTCTGTTATTAGGAACAGGCAAACTGAATCAATGTTAAAAATAGATATGATGCAAACTAAAACAGAGGGAACCCTTATTATTGGTGCAGCCAAGTTCCGCTATGTGTCTGTTTTTAGAACAAAAGAACATGTACACCATACAGAACTTTTTCCTCTGCTGTAAGACCTGGCATAAGATCTTTTTTTTTTTTTTTTTGCATTATTTCCTTTTGCCTATAAATTTATTTTACTTGCTTATATAGCGCCATTAATTCCAGATTCACAGATGTTTATCACAGTCCCCATTAGGGCTCACAATCTAAATTACCTATCAGTATGGTTTTGGAGAGTGGGAGAAAACCGGAGAACCCTCACGCAAACACGGGGAGAATACACATAAACAAACACCTTGCAGATGTTGCCCTTTCCCAAAATAACTTTATTGAAATTTTTACATTACAGGACAAAAAAGGGAAGAGGAAAGTGTAACTATTAGGGAGGAAAGTGGTAAATATTGCTTTATTAGGAGACAATACAAAGGAAAATACAAAAAGGAGAAGGGGGAAGGATAGGGAAGCAATTTAACAGTAATGTGTTACATCTCAGTGAAATAAGTAGAAGGAACAATAACTACTATTATAAATCTTAACAGTAATATGACACATCGTTATAATGCGGTTAAAGATTAACAGATGTTGTCCTAACCCAGAACCCCAGTGCTGCAAAGCAACAGTGCTAGCCACTGAACCACAAATTGAATGTCAAAATACAAGTGTGACACAGTTTAAGAGCTCCTACAGAGGCTTGCGAAAGTATTCACCCCCTTGGCTTTTAATCCAATTTGTGTGTAATGCATCAGCACTAAATTGTCTAAGTTGGTGAAGTGAAGGGAGAAAAATATAGGCATAAGTTAAATTTATAGGATCAAATAACTCATATGCAGCACATTGGAATCAATGGTGCTATATAAATAAATAATAATAATAAACTAAAAATTGGGATGTGAATATGTATTCAGTCGTTTTGAAACCCCTAAACATTTGTGGTTGTGCAAGCAGTTACCTTCATTAGTCACATGCTTAGTGAAAGGAAGTCCACCTGTGTGCAGTCTAATGGTCACATGGTCTGTCAGTATATACACACCTTTTATGAAAGACCACAGAGGCTGCAACACCATTAAAGCGAACCTGTCATCAGGGTTTTGCTAAGTAAACTACAGGCACTGTCAGGTTGGCGCTGTTACACTGATTAAAATGATGGGAGGCGGTGCTTGCATAGACTGAGAGCATCGCTTGCCAATAGATGTTGCTGTGTATGCGCTGTACTATTTGTCCTATTTGTTTGCTTCACAAAAAAAATAAAACCTAATATTCACAATTGTAGGCATGTTCTTTACATGAACTGATGCAAACCCTCAAAAAAAAACAGTAAACCCGTGGCACAGACCGGTGGCCGTGGGCGAGGTACTCGTTTTCCAAGCCCCGGCACCCTAAAGGAAAATGGTGGTCCTAGGTGTGTGGACTTTAGCTGATTGTGAGGTAGAAAAATATGAAAAATGTCAAGGGGGTGAATATTTTCACAAGCCACTGTATCCCATGCCAATATCCAACCTTCAATAAATGTGTAAACAAAATACAATATCCTATCTACACCACTAGATTGACACCACAGTGTGGAAAGACTAAGTGCAACACGAGGGGAAGGAAGCCCAAACACTAAGGAAAGGAGTGGAGATCCCTAGGCAGATCAAATAGCACCCTACAAATTTATTAAAAAACAAAAACTGAAATATCACATGGTCATAAGTATTCAGATGATTTTTGTTCTGGCATAAACAATCCAATCTTTCAGACATTCTCGGATGCTGTTCGAGGTATGTGAGATAGGAGTTCACATCGTGAAATAAAACAGCTTGTTCTCAACTAAATTTTTATTGAAATTTTTATAATGCAATACAAAGCAATATAACTAATACTAATAGAAGGTAGGGAAGAAGGTGGAGTAAGGAAGGCGGAGAGGATTAGGAAGGGGAAGAACTGGCAGCTACAAGGGAAATGGGGAAACTAACTGCTAAGTTCCTACTGGTAAACTTGCACTCTATAGCCATTTTAATTTCAAGCAGAAAATCAAGTACTGCATGTATCATTAGGGTTCATATGTCTAACCGGTATATTGAAGTTACAGTAGATTCCGAAGAAGTCCTTTAATAGTTGAGTTTGTTGAGGATGATGAAACTTGTCTTGTCTTGTCCTGTTCTAGGTTAATCAATACACATACATATACAGTATATATACATACATACATTTATATATACACATCCATCAAGGGGAGGGAGGAAAAACGATATTCCAGAGGTGCCATCTCTTGGTATACGTTATAAATTTGTTCTCTCTTAAAGCAAGCGATAATTCAAAAACTCTGAGTAGAAATTCCCTCTATAACATCTGAAATTTTCGGAATATCCTTCTGTTTTCACTTTGAAGCAGTCAGTAATTTATTGACCAATAAAATATGAATAATTTTTATCTAAATTGGAAAGGAATATCTTGAATACCAAGAAATAACAATGCAAGGTGGGGTGTAATATTAACATTAGGTTTGGGGATTCTTGAAATTAGCTCAGATATTTCAATCCATAGAGATCTTATTAGAGGACACTCCCAAAAAATGTGATATAAATGGCCATGATGGCCACATTCCCTCCAGCAAAACCTTGATTGTGTTGGAAAGACTTTGTGCAATTTTACTGGTGTGAAGTACCACGTAGATAATAATTTAAAATACACTTCATGTAGAAGAGCACAAGAAGTAGAGGAATAAGTGATCTTAAATGCTGTGACCCAACTATCTGTCTCAAAATGATTGTTAAGATCTTTCTCCCAATTCAAGATTTGTGCTTTCCTTAGGAATTCAATAGCTTCATTAAATGATGCATAAAGCTCACTAGTCTTCCATTTATTATTGGCAGAAGGGTTGTTTAAGAGATCCAGCACTACCTTAGGAAGTGTGAGGGGAAACTTAAAATTTTTATAGTAATATTTCCAGATTTTCAAAAAGTTGAAAAATTCAGAGTGTGGTATATAAAATTTTTGTTTGGGGTCCTGAAAAGTGATAAAATAATTTTTTTATAGTCCATAATCAGATTAGATAAATATAATATACCTTGTTTTTGCCAATTCTTTAAAGATATCCTTTGAATTGCGTTTTCAAATATGGATATAGGGATAGTCTCCAAAGGTATATTTTGGATATTATGCTTAAAAGTATTGGCTTGTTTTTTCCAGGTAAGAATAGTGTTTTTTTATATAGGTGTTTGAGGAGGACTTAGGCTTGGAATTAAAAGATGTAATAGAATTAAAGAGGATAATGATTTGCCATTATTAAGATAAATTTCTAATTCTTTCTAGCTGTTTCTATCTTGTTCTAGCCATTTCCTACCTTGCTTGAGTATGCTAGCTAGTTGGTAGGCTTCAAGTTTCGGCAAACCTATTCCCCTTTCGCTTATGCTTGTGTAATATTTGACACCTTACCTGATGGAGAGAACCTTCAATTTCTCTTTATTGCTTTCTTAGAAGCTTTATTGTTTATCTGTGATATTTAATTCTGTAAAATTAAGAAGTGTATTTTCTATATACATATTAGATGTAAAGGAAAATAAGACTTCTAATGCAAGTTGTACAGTTTGGGCAAATTAAGAGACCTTGTAAACCTTTTTTTTACTGCAGATCTAAATTTGTGCCAACAGCACATGTTAAGATAATTGTCATCTGTATGCGCAGCCATAGCGCAGACTGTTTTAGTTAATTAAAGTGGTATTCCCATCTTCAAAATACTATCCCAATATGTAGTAGGTGTAATAATAATAGTATTGGTAAATACCTCCAATTAGAAATGTAGTATAGTTTTTCTGATTTGCTATGTCTGTTTCCTTATGTGCAGGCATTGCAGAACCTTAAGTATCCACAGTTACAATCACTAGCAACTAGCTAACTAACTGTCACTATATCAGTGGTCGTAACCATGGATGTTTAAGGCCCTGCAATGCCTTCACATAAGGAAAGAGACATAGCAAATCGGAAAAACTATATTACATTTCTAATTGGAGGTATTTTCTATTATAATTATTATTATTATTATTATTACACCTACTACATATTGGGATAGGATCTTGGAGATGGGAATACCCCTTTAAATATGTTTATAATAATCATTAATGTCTTTATAATTTAAGAATATAAATATAAACAGCATAAACTAGAACACAATGTCTAAATATAGACCAAGGAGTAAATCAAATAGTTCTGCTTTCTTTGAATAATCTAGTGTAGAATAACATTAAAGATGATAAAGACATTTGGACCTAAAATAGTATTATAGAAAACGTCCAGTCAAAAATAAAACCTTGGTTATTACAATGTTTGAATGTTTTCTTGTTTGTGGCACCCCAGGAGTCTGGTTGCCACAGTGACATTGCCTCCCTCACAGTTTGGTGATGACATGCCTGGAAGCAAGGAGGGGTTCCCTGACCAGATAACACTTACATCCAACACTTTTCCTGACTCCAGATCAGAAGGGGGAGCTCTAAACCCGGTTTCAGTGGAGCTTCTCCATTAGTTCTGGCCTGGAGAAGGGGTCAGTCAGTCAGTGTCTGGGACTGAAAGAGACAGAGTCTGTGTTAAGAGAGGAGAGAGAAGAAGTGAAAGAGAACCTGGGGAGTGGAGCTGTGACCAAGCTCACCCCAAAGTACAGAGCTAGAAGCTGGACACCGGAGTCCATGGCTGACTGGTACAACAGTCCCAGCAGCTAAAGCCAGAGGGCAGGGGATTGCAGGTCTCCTGGCCCAGCAAACACCCAAAGGCACAGCAGCAGACCAGAGCCTTAAGCTGCCATAAAGGAGTGACACCTGCAATAGGCTCAAGTGGCCTGCCATACGGGCAAGTACTTCAGAACAATAAGGAACAGAGGACTGAGCATAGGTTTAGGCAGCAAGGACCTCAGAGGACGGCGCAGTAAGGAGGCCTGAAAACCCATGTGGCTTGGTGGATCCTAAGTTGCTTCCAGGCTCCCCCGACCTCCATTGTCATCTGTAACTAGTGCCCCGGCCTACTCTTCAAACCATGGGTAAAAGCGTGGAAACTGCACCCTGATGTGTCCTCAGAGTTATATACTGCGCCATCCACCCTGTATTACATCCATCATCATCATCTTTAACAATATAATTGCCCTGGGACTAAGCTCTACCTGTGGAGAGCTGTACCAACTCTGCTGCATCACCATCAGCCCCAGCGGTCTCTTTAAGCAGCGTCGGCCATCCTTGGCTGAGTACCACAGGTGGCGTCTCGAACCATCTTTTATAAACTTTATTTCCCCTTTAATCATCATTTTTCATTGGACACCCAGGGCCACTGACCGGGACACTGCTGCCGTGACACATCCCCTTACGAACCGGCCCCGGTACTGAACATCCCCACGGTCCTGGCATGGGCTCCAAGTGCACTTTGTGAAAGCTTTGCTACCTGTATTTGCTGTGACGGTAATAAGGTATTTCTAAATTCCCATTATACACTTTAATTGGACAATCTAGTATCCTAGAGGTGTTTATATCATTTTGAAGAGGATGGTTTAAAAAATAATTAAACACCTGATTTAGTTATGCTAACAATAAAGAATTGAAGCATAGAATGAATACAGACAGACAATCTCTTGTTGGAGAGGGTCTCGCGCAGACATGCATTACACAGAGCGAATACTGATTTCAACAGGAACTATTACTTGCTTTATTACCATAAGGTAGTGTTGCAGGAAAATTGAAAATGTGCTACCAGGTTCCCCATCGGCTTTTAATATATGCTATCAATGTCAGATTGGTAGGGGTCTAATGCCTGCTCGTGGTGCTTCAATAGGCTGATCACTTGGGTGTCAGGGGCTCGAACCTCACCAACTGAGTAGAACTTTACAGAACAGAATAAAAGATGCAAAGTCTTCAGGAGAGAATAGCTACACTGCTATACTAAAGCTCATGAAAGAAGAGTATTTCCTTGACCGTGCAGAAGAATTTCTTCAGACTGTTGCAACAGAAGAACTTTTCAGTGTTCCTGCAGAGGCTAATGACAGAGTAGAAACAACCATTCAGAATGTTCAAAGAGATCACCTTTCAATGTACCTGTAAAAGAAGAGAAATGGAAGCATGTGACCCAAAGAAGCAGGAGGAGGAGACAGTCAGCACCCATACCACTGAAGAACTGCTACCAGGCTCTCACGCTGTCAACTACAAAGTACGTCAAAAAAGTGCTTTTCCCACAAAGAACACTGCAGTAAGCAATCAGAAGTCACTTGAAGGGAGAAAAGAAGTGCTGTGGTGAAGAAAAGGAGAGTGGTAGTCATGGGGGATTCCCTACTGAGAGGAACAGAAGCCGCTATCTGCCGACCGGACATCACCTCACAAGAAGTGTGTTGTCTTCCCGGTGCCCGAAACAAAGATGTGCCTAATAGGGTATCAAAACTCTTCAGTGCTACAGATGAACACCCATGTCCACTAAGTCACGTAGGAACAAATGACACATCAAAAAGGACCCAAAAACTATATGAAGAGACTTTAAAGACCTAGGCCGCTGAGTGAAGGAACTGGGATCACAGGTCATTTTCTCATCCATCCTCCCAGTGGATGGACTTGGTACAAGGAGATTGAACAGGATTCTACAGGTGAACAACTGGTACTTCGATAGTGCCATCAGCAACATTTTCGGTTTCTTGACCATGGAGTGAATTACTTGTATGATGGACTCCTTGCTAGAGATGGGTCTTACGAAAACAGGAAAACACATATTTGAAAAAACAACTTAAATGAATTTCAGACATTACTCTTCCCCTCCACTGGTCAGGGACATACAATTTCCCCATAGGACATCGTTCTATCGTTCCTCCATGGCATGTCTCAAATCGGGAGAAATGGCGGAAAGAACTACACCCTCAATTAGAATGGTAGTAGGCTCGGTCACATCAAGAGAATCTGCAAAGAAACTCCTAGAAAGGGCGTCCGCATTAACATTCTTAGTGCCCGGAAGAAAGGAGACCACAATATTAAAACGTGTGAAAAACAAAACCCACCTAGCCTGTCTAGGATTCAAGCGTTTGGCTGATTCAAGATAAATCAAATTCTTGTGATCGGTAAGGACCACAACTTGATGTCTAGCTCCCTCCAACCAATGTCTCCACTCCTCAAATGCCCACTTCATGGCCAACAATTCCCGATTCCCCACGTCATAGTTACGTTCAGATGGAGAAAATTTTCGAGAAAAGAAGGCACAGGGATTCATCTTAGAGTTTACCGGAACTCTTTGAGATAAAACGGCTCCTGCACCAATCTCAGAAGCATCTATCTCCACCTGAAATGGGAGTGAAACATCAGGTTTCCGTAGAACCGGAGCAGAAGTGAATGTCTGCTTAAGCTCCTGAAATGCTGAGACCGCCTCTGGAGACCAATTCACCACATCAGCGCCCTTTTTGGTCAAATCCGTCAGAGGTTTAACAATACCAGAAAAATTACTTATAAATTTACGGTAGAAATTAGCAAAACCCAAAAACTTCTGAAGAGCCTTCAGAGAAGTGGGCTGAACCCAATCATAAATGCCCTGTACCTTGGCCGGGTCCATTTCAATAGCAGGCGGGGACAAAATGAATCCCAAA
This sequence comes from Dendrobates tinctorius, assembly GCF_039654945.1. Lineage (NCBI taxonomy): Eukaryota > Metazoa > Chordata > Amphibia > Anura > Dendrobatidae > Dendrobates > Dendrobates tinctorius. The sequence continues at coordinate 1,745,943 of NW_027361834.1, read as the reverse complement.
AACGAAATCCTCTGTACACCAAAAAGACATTTCAATCCCTTAACATACAGAGTATTTTCCCTCAAAATCCGGAACACAGTCCGGACATGTTCCACATGAGAATCCCAATCACTGGAAAAAATCAAAATATCATCCAGATAAATGATCAAAAACTTATCCACTAGGTCCCGGAAAATATAGTTCATAAAAGATTGGAAGACGGAAGGGGCATTAGTGAGCCCAAAAGGCATCACCAGGTACTCAAAATGTCCCTCCGGAGTATTAAACACCGTCTTCCATTCATCCCCGTGCTTGATGCGAATAAGATTATACGCCCCCCTGAGGTCAAGTTTGGTAAACCAACAAGCACTTTTAACTCTGGAAAATAAATCAGAAATCAGGGGTAACGGGTACTGATATTTAGCAGTGATTTTGTTAAGGGAACGATAGTCAATACATGGCCTTAATGAGCCATCTTTTTTGGCCACAAAACCAGCACCCAAAGGCGAAGAGGATGGTCTGATATGACCTTTCTCCAATGACTCCTTGATATAAAATCGCATAGCATCATGTTCAGGTACCGAAAAGCCGACCCTTGGGAAATTTACAACCGGGCATTAATTCAATTGCGCAGTCATAACTCCTATGAGGAGGCAAAGACGCAGACTTACTCTCACTAAATACATCAGAAAAATCAGCCAAATAGTCAGGAACATCTTGAGACTGGGGAGAGGTGGAGAAAATAGGAGTGTCACTAAGAACACATTGACAACCCCAACTCACCACAGACACAGATTTCCAATCCAAAACAGGATTATGGGTTTGCAACCAAGGAAAACCCAGTATAATAATATCATGTAAATTGTGCAACACCAAAAATTTACAATTCTCTTGATGGTCCGGGGCGACCCGCTTTATCACCTGGGTCCAAAACTGGGGTTTATTCTCCGCCATTATATAATGGTCCTATATAGTGCTCTATACAGTATATAATGGGCACCGTATATTGCTCCATACAGTATATAATGGTCCCCATATATTGCTCCAAACAATATGTAATGGCCCCATATATTGCTCCATACAGTATATAATAGGTCCCATATATTGCTCCCCCAACTCATGGATTGGTGTCCCTGATGGCGAGTGGACCTCTCCCGTTCATCGTCGTGACGGGTCAGGTCAGCGTGTGCTCGCCCCTGCCTCCTGCACTTTTAAAGGGCCTGCGCCCTGCATTTTTTTCTTCTCTCAGGCAACGGGCCCACCGGGCATTTAACCAATACTACTACTTAAGTACTTGAATAAGAATGCAGTAATCAACTAGAGCCAGCATGGGTTTGTAGCAATCAAGTCATACAAGTCTAATCTAATTTCCTTCTGTGATCGAAATACTGACTTAGTGGATCAGGGAAATGCAGTAGCTATAGTATAGGTCGTCTTCAGTAAAGCATTTGATAAAGTATCTCATACTGTTTTTATTCAAAAAATGACCACGTATGGGATTGACAAGGGTACAGTTAGGAGGATTCATACCTGGCTCAGTGATCCTACTCAAAGAGTGGTAATAAATGGTTGCACATCCAATTGCAAGAGTGTTTCAAGTGGGGTACCACAAGGATCTGTCTTGTATTGTTCAATATTTTTATATTGAGAAAGGATTTAGAAGTATCTAGATAGGCTTGAACAATGGGCAGCGACAAATAGAATGGTATTTAAAAGGGAGACATGCAAAGTCCTACATCTGGGAAAAAACAAACAAAAGTGAAATCTAAGGAATGGGAACAATAGAACTAAGCAACAGCATATGTAAAAAGGCTTGATTATACTAATAGATCACAGACTATATGTGTGATGCAGCAGCAAAAAAGGCAAACAGTTCTTTGATGTATTAAGAGAAGCCTAGAGTCTAGAACATGTGAATTATCCCCCTCTACTCCTTCTTGGTCAGACCTCATGTGGAATACTGTATCCTGTTCTGGGCACCACATTTTAAAAAAGAAATTGAAAAACTTGAGCAAGTTCAGAGAAGAGCTACTAGGATGGTGAGCAGACTGAAAACTATGTCCCAATGAGGAACAGTTGAAGGATCTGGGAATGTTTAGCTGGCAAATAAGAAGGTAAATGGAGACTTAAAATCTGTCTTCAAATATTTGAAGGGATGTCACAGTGTAGAGGGATCATCCTTATTCTCATTTGCACATGGAAAAACGAGAAGCAATGGAATTAAACTGAAAAGGAGAGACGATATAGATTAGATATGAGAAAAAAGTTTTTGAAAATGAGTTCTCCTTCAATGGAAGTCTTCACATAGAGGCTGGATAGAGATCTGTCTGAGATGGTTTAGTGAATCCTACATTGACCAGGGAGTTGGACACAATCATCCTCGAGGTCCCTTCCAACTCTAATATTCTATGATTTTATGAATCACACACATCCTAGCAGGATTTTTTTTTTCAGACCTGCACAAAAATGTTGACATTTGTCATTGGCTCCATTGGTGCTCTGTTAGGGTTACCATAGGAAACTTGTTTTTCAGAGATTACAACAGACATCCTGATGTAGTGTTCAGTGGAGAGTTTTGTATGTGTGTGAACAAAGCCTAAGCGGCAATGCCAGACACAGGCACTACCATACGTATACACTCAGCTGTACCTGGTAAGCAACAAAGAGATTGTGTATGGACACACCACTTTAATAGAGGGAATAACACTGAACAGTAATGCAGAGTTATAAGAAACTGGTGACTGCTGCTCTCTGGAGTCTCAGAAAGCTCATAGTCCTGCTGCTTCACCTCCTGTGGTCAGAGCCTGGATAATGTTATTCCTGTCTCAGTCATAAGAGAATGAGATGGGAATAACCCTTTAACTGCACTTTCCAGTAAACTGGATCTTCTTAGAATAGCGCCTAAAAAAAGATTCAGTCACATGATCTGAACATCAGGTGAAAAGTCACGTTATACTTGATAATCACTTGTTTGCGGTTTACTGCTTAAAATCATTCAAAGTATATACAGCACTCAGCATAAATGAGTAAACTTTTACTTTCCTTTCAAAAACAACATTTTCTATGGAATACCATACTAGAAATTACTCTCACAAATGTGTGCTGTTGACTGCAAACAAGATTTGTTATTTTGCACACTCAAAAAAGGAAATCTTCTAAAAAATTCATTCAAGACCATGTTGCAAAAATGACTACACTTCAATGAAAGTCTTAGGGGCAAAGCTAAATGTTAGACTACAAAATTCTAATTAACACGAATTCAGCCAAAGGTAAGTTTAATTATTCATTACCTGGGTATCAAGCAGTTGATTATAAAAGGGTGCTACTAAAAGGAAACCCCTTCCCATTTTATGCTGTCAGAAATAGCACCACATGGAAAAAAAATGTTACAGGACCTTAGAAAAAAAATAATTTATTTACATAAGAACGGGGAAAGCTACAAGAAGAAGTTCAGCAATCCTTTACTTATCAGTCAGATTACTGTTGGAAAAGGGATACAAAAATTTAAAAAAAGAACTGCATCTATCTCAGAGATATCCAGGCCAACCATGGAAGTTAACACCTAAACAGGAATATCATATAATGAGAAGGGTTGGAGAAAATCAATATGCAAGTATATGGCAGTTAGCTAAAGAGGCAGAAAGCCAAACCAGGGTGAGTGTTTCCCGTGACACAATATGGCATACACTGCAGAGGAAAGGCATATATGGGTGTCTTCCACATAGGAAGCTTTTCCTAAAGTTCAAGCACAAATAAGGCTTGACTGTAAATTGCCAGGGCCTATGCTGAAAAATATGTAGACTACTGGGACTCTATAGTCTGCATTGATGAGACCAAGATATATGTTTTTGGAGTTGACAGCTTCAAAGCTGTATGGCATCACAAAGGACAAAGAAAAATGCATGGTGCCTACAGTGAAACATGGTGGCAACAGGGTCCTTATGTGGGGCTGTATGAGTATTGCTGGTGTCAGGGAGCTACATTTCAATGATAGTTGTCATGATACCAGTGCTGGGTGACCGGCACTACTGGGGTTCATGTTTTGATCTCAGTGCAGACTCTTACCTGCACACCTGGGACCTATTATGGTGGCCTCTCATTGGTTCTGGGAAAGCTTCTTATAGCCTCAGGAAGCTCCCATCCCCCGTCAGTTATACTTTCGCCCTTGGCATTGTGTGGTGACCCCTGAGTGTGTTTGTGCTGTGTTCTGGTTGCTTAATTCTCTGTGTACGACTCGGTCTGTTCTCTGGATATTGCTTTGGATTCTGCTTGGTACCTTCTATGTCTGTTTGGTTTTGACTTCTGCTTGGCCCTGACTATCCGTTCTGTCTCATCCCTGGTACTTTACTGATATCTCTGTGTATGACCTCCGTTTTGCCTGACTCTGAGTATTTCTGTATAGTCTCCTGCCATCTCTGAAAGCAGGATGCTAAGCCCCGCCCCCTTGCAGTCACAAGACCGTAGGTCCTGTGACTGCTTGCTAAACTTCAGCGTCCACAGGTCCTGTGTATCTGCACTTTCCGGCTGTACCTGACCCCGGGCTCCCCTACAGTGCGGGTGAGTGCCTGCTCAGCGGAGGCTGCATGCCGGCGCTGACAGGATCCTGACATTATAACTGAATATTAAGTTTTTGGGAGTTATGGATCCCATACAGTCTCTGGCTGACCAGATGAAAAGTCTGACTGAGATGTTTCAGGGTTTATCTCTGGAGCAGCATGCTCTGGCTCGTTCTCAGCAGCAGGTTTCTGAGACAGTGCCAGGGGCTTTATCTGCTGGGTCTCCGGGGGCTGGGGCGAGGGATGTTGTTCTGGTGTCCCCGGAACCACCTGTTAAACTGCCTGACTTTTTTTCTGGGAACAAAAAGGAGTTCAGGGTCTTCATGGAGGGGTACAAACTTTTTTTTTACTTTGAGACCACGTTCCTCTGGGGACGAAAACCAGAAGGTAGGGGTCATTATGTCGTTATTAAGAGGGTCCCCACAAGCTTGGGCTTTCTCCCTTCCTCCCACTGCCCCTGAGAGACTGTCCGTGAATGCATTCTTTGAGGCCCTCGGGCACATTTATGATGAGCCTGACCGAGTTTGATTGGCAGAGGACATGGTGATGAGCGTCTGTCAGGGGAAACACTTGGCTGAGTGGTTTTGTACTGAATTCCGCCGCTAGGCCGCAGAGGTCTCTTGGGACGACGCCGCACTCCGAGGACTCTTTCGCAGAGGCTTGTCTGAGTGGCTGCAGGATGCCTTGGCGTTAGATCCCCCACCTAACTCTCTCGAGGACGCCATGACCCAGGACCGCAGGCTGCGGGCCAGAGGGGTGATGCAGGTGGAGACTCCATTGTTCCCCAGTGGAAAAAGAGACTGCCCCTGAGCTCATGGATGTAGGCGCCCTCTCCCTGAAGGATACTGTCGCGTCCGTCTGCAAGTCTGGGCTGCAGACAGACAGCGCCCCGAGTAGCACCGACACCCTTTACCCCTATACAGGGATCTGGATTTACTGCAGAGCCCAGGAAGCGCTGTCTGAACAGGAGCAGAGTGCCAGAGCAGAACGGTCGCAATAGAAAAGCAGGAAGGGAGCCAAAAATGGAGTCGAAAACCAGGCGAGCAGTGGAGGTACAGAAACGGCAGGCAGAGGCAGAGTCGAGAGTCCAGGCAGAGGTCGAAAACCGGGAGAGTAGCGGAGGTACAAAATCGTCAGGCAGTAGAGGGGGTCAGGAATCCAAGCCAAGGTCAGCGTCAGTAATCAGGAGAAATGCAAGGTACAAAAACGGCAGGCAACAGAGTAGTCAGAAGTTCAGGCTGAGGTCGGAGTTAACGATAGGCAATCACAAGTAACACGTAGGGGAACCAAGAATATATCTGGCGGCTTGCAAGCCCAGTCCCAAGGTATTTGAGGGATCAGGTCGTCCCTCACAGGCTCCCGGGCTGGTGATGTCATCAGGACCGCCCCCAGGACCAGACCTGAAGATGATGCACCAGCCCCTTCATGACTGACAGAGGAGCGGAGTCTGCGTCCATAGACGCCTGCGCAGAAGCCCTTTCATTGTTGCCGCCCTCACTCGGGCGCGAGCCACGGCGCCTCCTAGTGGTTGAGGGCGGAACAGCAGGCCCCGAGATCGACATGTCAGTCCGGCGTCTCCTGGTGGCCGAGGCCTGGACAGCAGGCCCTGAGCCCGAGGGCGGCGTGACAGTCCGTCGCCTCCTAGTGGCTGAGGGCGGAACAGCGGGCCCCGAGTCTGACGGCGACGTGACAGATACGGAGAGGAAACGCCGGAAGGACAAGCAGTTATGCTTTTACTGCGGTAAAAGGGGACATTGGAAAAGGGAGTGTCCTGATTGCCCGTCTTCAACCCGGTCGGCGGGAAACGACTAGGTCTGGGTAGTCAACGGGGAGACTACTCAGACCCTCGGGTACCCTTTTCCTCATTTTCTAAAGTGTTACTTCATGTGGAACTGTTTGTGGATGGTAGTTCTTTTCCCTCTACAGCTAGACTGTGGATCATCGATTAATCTCATTGACTCCCAATTGGTCACACACTGCAAGATAGGGACAGTTAGGCTCAAGGTTCCGATGAAGGTGGTGGCCATTGACTCCTCTCCCCTCACCAAGGAGGGAATTCTCTTTATGTCTGACTTGTTTTCGCTCAGAGTGGGCGCTACTCATGTGGAAAACCTTAGTTGTTTTGTTTTGGACAATCTACCTGCAGGGTTGGTGTTGGGCATGCCCTGGTTACAACGCCATAACCCAGTTTTTAACTGGAAAACGGGGGAGACTGTTCAATGGGGGTTTAATGATTTTAAGTTATGTGATAAATCTGCACTGCTGGTTGAACCTGTTAAATCTGTGTCTGTATCATCTGTCGAGCTGGAAGGTATTCCGGAATGCCTGAAGGACTTCGAAGATGTATTCTCTGAAAGCGAGGCCGAGATGTTACCGCCACATAGACCCTTTGACTGCGCTATCGAGCTGGTTCTGGGGGCTAAATTACCTAAAGCCCGTCTGTTTAATTTATCCGGCCCTGAGTGCTTGGCTATGAAGGAGTACATTGCTGAAAGTCTGCGCAAGGGACACATACGTCCTTCAGTCTCACCTGTGGCGGCAAGTTTCTTTTTTGTAAAGAAAAAAGATGGCGGGTTACGTCCCTGTCTCGATTTTCGGGAGGTTAATCAGATTACTGTATGGAATACATACCCCCTTCTGTTGATTCCGGATTTGTGTAACCAACTATCAGGGGCAAAGTGGTTTTCTAAACTGGATCTTCGGGGGGCATATAATTTGATAAGGGCCCGAGAGGGGGATGAATGGAAAACTGCGTTCCTCACGTCCGAGGGACTGTTTGAAAATTTAGTCATGCCGTTTGGTTTTACCAATGCTCCTGCCATATTTCAGAATTTCATCAACGTAGTATTCTCGGATCTCATTGGTCATTTTGTCGTTATCTACTTAGATGATATTTTGATATACTCCTCCGACAGGCATTCTCATCTGGAACATGTACGAACTGTTCTCCAAAGACTGAGAGAAAATCATCTGTATGCCAAATTGGAGAAATGTGTATTTTGTGTGCAAGAATTGTCTTTTTGGGGATTAATTGTATCCTGTGAGGGTTTTCGCATGGACCCCAAGAAGGTGCAGGCCATTGCGGATTGGGTGCAACCCCGAGATCTTAAGGGTCTTCAGCGCTTCTTGGGGTTCGCCAATTATTACCGCAAATTTATCCAGGGGTTTTCGCAGGTGGTCAACCTCTCACGGATCTAACATGCAAAGGTGCGGATGTGAGAAATTGGTCCTCGCTGGCAAAAGAGGCCTTTGCGACGGTGAAAAAATGTTTTATGTCTGCTCCTGTGTTGGTACAGCCAGATCCATCCAAACCATTTGTGGTAGAGGTGGATGCCTCCGAGGTGGGGGTGGGGACAGTGTTGTCCCAAGGAACTGCCACTCTAACCAACCTCAGGCCATGTGCTTTCTTTTCCAGGGAGTTCTCTGCTGCTGAAAGAAATGATGTAGGCAATAGAGAGCTTCTTGCGGTCAAGTTGGCGTTTGAGGAGTGGAGGCACTTTTTGGAGGGGGCCATTCACCTGGTTACTGTGATCACTGATCACAAAAATTTGGCATACATTGAGTCTGCTAAAAGATTAACGCCCAGACAGGCCCGTTGGTCACTTTTTTTTCTCGTTTCCAGTTTACTATTACATTCCGTCCAGGGTCAAAGAATGTCAAGGCTGATGCCTTATCTCATAGTTTTGACCCTGTATCTGCCCCTGAGCCACCGTCCTCCATTCTGCACCCTGGGGTGGTGTTAGCAGGGATCTCGTCTGAATTGGAACGGGAAATTGAGGGGGCCCAGTCGCTGGCTCCTGCGGCCAAGCCAGGGGGCAAGTTGTTTGTCCCAGAGCAACTTCGCCTTAAACTCTTGCAAGAGTTCCACGAATCCAAGTTGTGTGCTCACCCTGGTATATCAGCCACGCGACTGGCGGTGGCTAGGATCTTCTGGTGGCCTACCCTTGGTTCTGATATAAAGAAATTCATTTCTGGTTGTGGGGTCTGCGCTCGTTCTAAAAGAATCATAGAATCATAGAATAGAATCATAGAGTTGAAAGGGACCTCCTGGGCCATCTGGTCCAACCCCCTGCTCAAAGCAGGATTCGCTAAATCATCCCAGTCAGATGTCTGTCCAGCCTCTGGTTGAAGACTTCCATTGAAGGAGAACTCACCATTTCTCGTGGCAGCTTGTTCCACTCATTGATCACTCTAACTGTCAAAAAGTTTTTTCTAATATCTAATCTGTGTCTCCTCCCATTCAGTTTCATCCCATTGCTTCTAGTCTTTCCTTGTGCAAATGAGAATAAAGTTGATCCTTCTACAATGTGACAGCCCTTTAGATATTTGTAGACAGCTATTAAGTCTCCTCTCAGTCTTCTCTTTTGCAAACTAAACATTCCCAAATCCTGCAACCTTTCCTCATAAGACAGGGTTTGCAGACCGGGCACCATTCTGGTCGCTCTTTTCTGAACTTGCTCCAGTTTGTTGATGTCTTTTTTAAAATGTGGTGCCCAAAACTGGACACAATATTCCAGATGAGGTCCGACCAAAGAGGAGTAGAGGGAAATAATGACTTCACGTGATCTAGACTGTATGCTTCTGTTAATACATCCTAGAATTGCATTTGCCTTTTTTGCTGCTGCATCACACTGTTGACTCATATTCAGTCTGTGATCTATTAGTATACCCAAGTCTTTTTCACATGTGCTGTTGCTCAGCCCTATTCCTCCCATTCTGTATATGCTTTTTTCATTTTTATTGCCCAGACGTAGTACTTTGCATTTTTCCCTGTTAAAAACCATTCTGTTAGTTGCTGCCCACTTCTCCAGTTTATTTATATCTTTTTGAAAAAGCTCCCATAGCCGGCCAGCGGGGGAGCTGATGCCCTTGGAAGTTCCCGAAAGACCATGGACCCACCTGTCCATGGATTTTATTACCAGTCTTCCCTCTTCCAGGCGTAATACGGTGGTATGGGTAGTGGTGGACAGATTTTCAAAGCAGGCTCATTTTGTTCCCCTGTCCGCATTACCTTCAGCTGAGACCTTATCCAGATTGTTTGTACAGCATGTGGTCCGTTTGCATGGGGTACCCCTGAATGTGGTGTCTGATCGTGGTGTGCAGTTTGTGGCTAAGTTTTGGCGTGCTTTCTGCAAAAAATTAGGGATATCTCTGTCCTTGTCGTCCGCATACCATTCTGAGAGTAATGGTCAGACGGAACGCACTAATCAGTCTCTGGAACAGATCCTCAGATGTCTGACTTCTGCTAGACAGAATGACTGGTGTGATATACTGCCATTGGCTGAATTTGCCTTCAATAGTCGGGTGAGTCAATCCACTGGTATGTCCCCTTTCTTGATCAACTATGGGTTCAGTCCTCATTTTGGTGAGTTTTCTCATCTGGATTCGGGGTGTCCCGGGGCTGAGGACTCTGTTCAGTGGTTAAAAGATACATGGGCAGAAGTCCAGCGGCATATATCTAGGTCTCAAGGCAGGTATACGTTTTTCACGGATAGGAAACAAACACCTGGTCCTATGTTTCAGGTTGGCTCTCCACGCAAAACATTAAGTTAAAGATTCCGTCGGCCAAGTTGGGCCCCAAATTCATTGGCCCGTACACGATTGTGGAAAAAATCAACCCGGTAGCGTACAGGCTGTGCCTTCCACCCTCTTTCAAGATCCCTAACGTCTTCCATAGATCTCTACTGAAGCCTTTTGAAGCAGTCCGGGGAGAATCCGAGTCTGCTGCTCCTCCTGTTTCGGTTGAGGGACATGTGGAATATGAGATTGGTCACATCGTAGATTCTAGGTTGGTACGGCGGTCAGTACAGTACCTAGTTCATTGGAAGGGGTATGGGCCGGAGGACAGGTCATGGGTGCCGGCCTGGTTGATGCATGCGGATCGCCTGGTTCGGGCTTTCCATGCTAGGTACCCGGGCAAGCCTGGGGGTCCAGAGGCCCCCCGTTGAGAGGGGGTACTGTCATGATACCAGTGCTGGGTGACCGGCACTTCTGGGGTTAATGTTTTGATCTCAGTGCAGACTCTTACCTGCACACCTGGGACCTATTATGATGGCCTCTCATTGGTTCTGGGAAAGCTTCTTATAGTCTCAGGAAGCTCCCATCCCCCGTCAGTTATACTTTCACCCTTGGCATTGTGTGGTGACCCCTGAGTGTGTTTGTGCTGTGTTCTGGTTGCTTGATTCTCTGTGTACGACTCGGTCTGTTCTCTGGATATTGCTTTGGATTCTGCTTGGTACCTTCTATGTCTGTTTGGTTTTGACTTCTGCTTGGCCCTGACTATCCGTTCTGTCTCATCCCTGGTACTTTACTGATATCTCTGTGTATGACTTCCGTTTTGCCTGACTCTAAGTATTTCTGTATAGTGTCCTGCCATCTCTGAAAGCAGGACGCTAAGCCCCACCCCCTTGCAGTCACATGACCGTAGGTCCTGTGACTGCTTGCTAAACTTCAGCATCCACAGGTCCTGTGTATCTGTATTTTCTGGCTCTACCTGACCCCGGGCCCCCCTACAGTGCGGGTGAGTCCCTGTTCAGCGGAAGCTGCACGCCGGCGCTGACAGGATCCTGACAATAGCATCATGAATTCACAGATGTGCTGCTCTATATTGAAAGAGAAGATATTTCCATCACTGTTGTCACGTGGGATTCCCAGCACCATGCTGCTCACTGCATTCGCCGCTCTGCTCCTTCCCATGTCAAGTCGCTGTGCTAGTCCTCATGCAGCTCTTCCAGCTCTGCTGCATATGCCTGCTGTCTCCACCTGGCTAGAGGGAGGCACTGCCAGATAAGTTTCTGCACTAAGTCTGCTGTGTCCTGCAATGACTAACTTCCCCAGCCTATCCTTAGGCAGCAGGGGGTTTATTAGGCAGCACCTCCCACCACTCTTTACCTAAAGGTTCCTAGTAGATTGTCTCTAATTCCTAATTGTGCACATTCGTTCTAACTCATCTATTATTGACCTGGCTTGTTTACCGTTTTTCCTGACCTAGGCTACATATATTGAACCTGTGCTGCCTGCTCTGACCTCAAAATGTCTGCCCACTTCTTTACCTTCGCCCTCCTGTACCTCGTTCCCATTTCTCTTACTCTCCGGTGTCTACCTGTGGCCAAGCCTGTCCTCACCATCAGAGGCTCTAGTGAATATCAGGTAGTCATTTACTTTAGTTAGGCCCTCATGGTTAAGCTCGTCCCTTGGTGCTGTAGATCCACATCTACCAGCGCTTTTCCAAGATGACAATTATAAAAAACACATCTAAGGCCACTGTTAGTTTTATGAAGAACAGGGTGAAAGTGATTCAATGGCAAAGTATGTCCCCTGATCTGAACCCAACCGAAAACCTATGAGGAATTCTGAAGTGACAATTTGGACATCATTCTCCATCAAGCATCCAGACTCTAAAAGAAGTAATTCTTGAAGAATTGAAAGATAGATGTTGTAACATGTCCCCAACTTGTTCACTCTATGACTGGAAGACTTGGTGCTGTCCATAAAAATCATGGCGGTCAAACAAAATAGATCAGGGTCGGACTGGCCCACTGGAGAACCGGAGGATTCTCTGGTGGGCACAGGCACTGACACCTGCTGACATACAGGGCCAGCAGCTGCCTAGGGCCCCCACTGCTCCAGAGGCCTCCAGCCAGTGGTGTGTCCCTAATAGCAGCACACCACGCAGCTGCTATGGGGGCCCCCGGTGCTAGTGGAGCAGCAATAATGGAGGAGAGAGCATCAGATGATGCTCCCTCTCCCATCATTCCCCTCTGCCTCTGACACAGCTGGTGTGCGATTACATCACTTAATCGCGTACTCGCTGTGTGCCGGGCAGACGGCAGCGCAACTCTTGACATCGGATGAGAGCATTATACCTTATGAGGAGGGCAGCATTATTCCCTATGAGGGGGGAGCATTTAGCCCTATGAGAAGCAGCATTATATCCTATGAGGGGTCAGCATTATACCCTATGAGGGGGCAGCATTACAGCATTATACCCTATGATGGGGTGGCATTATACCCTATGAGGGGGCAGCATTATACCCTAGGAGTGGGTGCATTATACCCTATGAGTGGGCAGCATTATACGCTATTAGGGGGTGCATTATACCCTATGAAGGGGCGGCATTATACCCTCTGAGGGAGCAGCATTATAGCCTATGAGGGGGTGCATTGTACTTTGAGGGGGCAGCATTATACCCTATGAGGCGACTACATTATATTCTATGGTGGGACTGCATTATACCCTATGAGGGGGCTTCATTATACCTTAGGAGGGGGTTGTATTATACTCTGAGGGAGCTACAGTATATTCTGTGGGGGCTGCATTATACTATATCAGGCTGGCTGCATTATATTGTAAGAAGGTGGCTACATTATATTCTATGAGGGGGCGACGTTATATTATATGAGGGGGATGCATTATACTATTTGATGACTTCATTACATTTTATGGGGGGCTACATTATATTCTGTGGGGGGCTACTAAATATTCTATGAGGAGGCTGCATTATACTATATGAGGGGGTTACATTATATTATATGAGGTGGCTACCCCAACTCCTGCTACATAATTAAGACGTGTACTATTTTATATTATACCCAGATATTAGAGCGTTTTACAGCAAAATTGGTGGTCTTGTATTTATTTCTATGTAGCTACATAGTGGGCCCCAAGAATGATTTTCTCTGGTGGGCCCAAGGTGCTCCAGTCCGACGCTGTACTAGATGGAGTAGTTTTTGATGTGGAGTGTATTCATTTTTGCATCAACTAATTTGAGTGAAACTGAAGATTTTTTAATGAATAACAATAAGTTTTACCATGTATTTGTAAGGTTTAACCAAATCTTTTGTTGTGGCTGGCACTGTCCTGAAGGGTTCTCTTCCTTCTTTTTACATGAGTATGCATTTAGTAGATATACTTTATTCATGGTTAAACTTATTGCTATGTGTAGGATGTTGGTATTCATGCTGCACTGAATAGTGTTGTTATAATTTTGGTGATTTTTATTTTGCAATGTGACTATTAGATTGCACTTAATATGTTGCTAAGTGCTATTATTATGTTATTTATGTTGAACAATGACAATATTTAGTCCTTGCATCTTTATTATCGTTATTATAACTGTACGCTGGTCTTTGTCCCTGCATCACTTATCATGATGATGATTTCTGTATTCTTATGCATATCTATATATTTTTCAGACTATTGTATCCTAATTTTGAATGAGCGAACCTGAACTGGAATGTTTGGGATTTGTACCGAACTTCTAGTGTCTGGTTTCCTGTTCAGGTTTGTTGTCTTAATAAAGCTGCTTGAAAGGCTGCAGCGCAGCCAATCAACAAGCTTTTAAGTCTATGGACTCTTCTGGCTCCATCACAACCATGTCAAATAATGGCATGGCTGTGATTGGCCAGAACAACACGTGACCCAGACTGACTATGTAAAATAAATAAATTATTACCAAAAAAAAAATCAAAAACAAACAATGTTCGGTCCTGTCTTTTTTAAAACCAGCCGAAGGAAAATAGACGTGAGCTGGTGTTATTATTCTGGGAAGGGGCCAATAGCCATAAAGTTTCCCAGCCTATTAATATCAGCTCACAGCTGGCTGTGTAGACTTACCTGGTTATTAAAATGGGAGAACTCCCAAAAAATATGATAGGGACCCCCTATATTTAATAACCAGCTATGCAGACATCTGTAGGCTGATATTAATAGACTGAGAAGGGGCCACGGATATTAGCAACCTCCAAGACTAATAACACCAGCCCTCAGCTGCCCCAGAAATGGCACATCCATTAGATGCAGCTCCTCTTTCTTGTCTTGGTGAGTTGGCAAGCAGGGTAATGGTTTTGGGGTTGATGTCAGCTGTTTTATGTCCACTGACTGAAATCAAGCCAAGGGGTTAGTAATGGACAGGTGTCTATCAGAAACCCCTATTTTAACCTCATAGTCAAAAGTAAAAGAGATACACACAGAAAAGTTCTTTAAGTGAGGTCCCACGATGATCCCCGACTCTGCTCCACACAGCTGCAGTGCTGAGTGGTGACGTCAGCAATGTGACCACTCAGCATGAGCAGCCGGAACACACGAACCATAAGTAGTGTGTAAATCCGGCTGCTGGGATGAGTGATGACATCACTAATGTTATTGCAGTTCATAGCTGATGAACTGCGGTAATCTTTCTGAGGTCACCTCAGTTCACATGCGCCAGTTCTAATGAATTCAGTGTGGGAGCTCATTAGTCAGGCACTCGCGCTGATCTTGTGGGAATCAGCATCTGTGAACTAAGGTCACCTCAGTAAGGTCGCCTAAATGACCTTATTAATAATGGCAATCAGGTAAAAAAGTGGGTGACCTCTATTAAAATCATTTATCTCTCTTATGACATGATATACATTGCCTGGTTCCTCCTGCTCTATCCCCTGGCGCTCTGAGCCCTCTTCTAAACACAATAGCGGGCGCAAGCGCAGTGGTCCCACTGAGATCTGCCGGCCAGCACCCAGCAACAGCAGGGAATTTAACTATTGGTTCCTGACTTGATCACTGTGATATACCCTATCATAGTTATCAAATGCCATTAATTAGTAAAGCATCCCCCTGTGTCATCCCCTTAGTCAGATTAATTTTTTTTATTTTATCATTTTTATTTCTTTCATTCTTTGTTGTTAGGATTGAGCTTAGGGATTGGGTTGGCTTTAGGGTTAGGTTTGGGCTTAGCATTACGGTTGGGATTAGTGTTGGGGTTATGGTTAGGATTGGGCTAAGTGGGTTTTGAAAAGTTAAAAAAAACAATGATGACGATATGATGACTAGTGTTGAGCACAAGTGCTCGCTACTCGAGTTTGCATCAGGTGCTCGGCTATGCACCGATTATTGCAGTAGCTTGAGTGATATGCTCGAAGACCGGCCGGCATGTTTCACAGATGTTAGGCAGCCAAAAAAATGCAGGGATTGCCTGCCATACACGGGCAATCCTCGCATATTTTTTGGGTGTCTAACAGCTGCGAAACATGCAAGATAGGGACTCGAGCACCCGCAATACTTGGTGTGTACCCGAGTCCCCGATGCAAACTTGAGTAGCGGGCATTTGCGTTCAACACTAGTGACAACATATTCAATACTAGCTGAAGAGCCCGGCGCTGCCCGGGCATAGTAACCAACTATGGTTAGTTATAACAAATTATAATGATATAATATATATATATATATATATATATATATTAAGGATTCGACTCGCTTAGATGCAGCGGGAGTCAGACATGAGGCACGTTCATTTAAAATTTCACAGGGTTTATTACTCCATAAACCATAGACAGCACATAAACAGACCTTAGCTGGGCTGTGTTCCCTCAGGTCCTGTGCACACAGGCCAGGGCAATGTCCAGAGCAGCGCTCTATCTGCAGCCGCAGACACAGGAAGGCTTCTCCTTCCTTGGAACACAGACCACTCTCTGTAGTGTCCCACCTGGACACATGGAAGTCTGTCCACACTCTGACAGACTCCCTCACCCTCTCTCACATGTGCTAAACACCTTAATTACATAGCCCTGTAACCACACCCATAGGTGAGGTATGGATCACATGAGCTGGTCACATGGTCAGGACTTCACCACAGGTCCTGAACATACACATATCTTCAGGCAAAACGGAGTACAGTCCGCACCCAGTGCACTAAATGACATCTTTAGTGCTCATGTACACTATAGGCAAAATACTCCGGGTTTCATCGCAGGGAGCATCCCTCCATGTGACATATCTCCCATTAACCACGCGATCACCTGTCACACCACAATATATATATATATATATGAACAACGACAAAGCAAAGTCCAGCAATAACGTGAGCAATCCAGGATGCTGTTAAAAAATTTTTTCTTTTTATTCATAAATCCATTAAAATGCAATGGTCCAAGCAGTTCAAAACAGCAATAACGCAGGAAAGTCGTGCAGATAGGACTACGCATTTCAGCGGTAGAACCCGCCTTCTTCACGGTCCAGAATCAGATTCCTGGATTGCTCACGTTATTGCTGGACTTTGCTTTGTCGTTGTTCACATTTGTATGGATGGACTCCTACATCCAGATCCGGGCACAGCGGAGTTAACCAGGTCAGCTGAGGTTCCAGGTGGTTCACAGGAGTTAGCTGGTCTACATTGTTGGATTTATATATATATATAAAGCCACATTCACTATAATATCCCACATCATCCCATCAGCCAGAGCTACCGGACTACTACCCCTAATATCCCACATCATCCCGTCAGCCAGAGCCAATGGACTACTACCCCTAATATCCCACATCATCCCGTTAGAGCCAGTGAAAGTAGAATAGTAAAATTGCACAGAAACATGGTTCACTAAGATCCCAGGTTTTCTACTGATCAGGCTGATATTCTCACTTATCTGTCACCATAATTATCACAGTCATGCTTTTCACCAATGGACAGGCACAAACCTTAGAATCATAGAATCGTAGAGTTGGAAGGGACCTCCTGGGCCATCTGGTCCAACCCCCTGCTCAAAGCAGGATTCGCTAAATCATCCCAGACAGATGTCTTTCCAGCCACTGTTTGAAGACTTCTATTGAAGGAGAACTCACCACTTCTCGTGGCAGCCTGTTCCACTCATTGATCACTCTAACTGTCAAAAAGTTTTTTCTTATATCTAATCTGTGTCTCCTCCCAGTCAGTTTCATCCCATTGCTTCTAGTCTTTCCTTGTGCAAATGAGAATAAAGATGATCCTTCTACAATGTGACAGCCCTTCAGATATTTGTAGACAGCTATTAAGTCTCCTCTCAGTCTTCTCTTCTGCAAGCTAAACATTCCCAAATCCTGCAACCTTTCCTCATAAGACATGGTTTGCAGACTGGACATCATTCTGGTCGCTCTTTTCTGAGCTTGCTCCAGTTTGTTGATGTCTTTTTTAAAATGTGGTGCCCAAAACTGGACACAATATTCCAGATGAGGTCTGACCAAGGAGGAGTAGAGGACAATAATGACTTCACATGATCTAGACTGTATATGCTTCTGTTAATACATCCTAGAATTGCATTTGCCTTTTTTGCTGCTGCATCACACTGTTGACTCATATTCAGTCTGTGATCTATTAGTATACCCAAGTCTTTTTTACATGTGCTGTTGCTTAGCCCTATTCCTCCCATTCTGTATATGCTTTTTCATTTTTATTGCCCAGATGTAGTACTTTGCATTTTTCCCTGTTAAAAATCATTCTGTTAGTTGCTGCCCACTACTCCAGTTTATTTATATCTTTTTGAATCCTCTCTCTCTCTTCGCTAGTATTAGCAATCCTTATACATTAGTACAGTAGAGAAACCTTCACACACATTTTCATGCACCGTCAACTTGTAATTTGACCGGCTGAGTTGCTCATGGATGTACAGCATCTGTATGCAGTATAGTATCATATTTAATGGGTTGTTATGGGAAAAGCATTACGTGCTATATGGGTATATTTAGGTGAATTGTGGGGAAAGTAGCACTTTAAAAAAACCTCACAGCATCAGAGCACAGTAACACATCAATAATGCATAAAAGTGTCTGTGAGAAAACATTAAATCCACATGACATTCAATATGTGCACTTTCCTACATTCATGTGTATCACTTAACCCCTTACCTACAATTGACGTAATCTCCCGTCCATGTGACCATGGACCTAATTACCATGGACGGAATATTACGTCATGCGCTTTAATGCGACATCGCGACTTAAGTCGCGGTGATCGCATTAAAATGCCGATGCCATCTTACCTCAGGATAGATGGCCTCAGCATCCCGGGCAGTCTCCGCCCTGGCCCGCCCCTCTCTGAGCTGTGATTGGCTGTTCAATTCAGAACAACCAATCACAGCAATTCTCCTTGTTTCAGCCAATCAGATTGGCTGAAACAACAGGAATCTAGGCTAGGATCGAGTACCGATGTACTCGATCCTAGGACCGGTGCCTGGCAACGCCAATATCGCCGCTGTGCCCTGCCGGTACCGGCCCGGATCGGTGCTGTAATAGCACCGATCCTAGGCCGGAGCCTAGGACAGGCCCAGCAGGGCCTGCAGGAAGTGGTTGGTGCGATCGATTAGATCGGCGATCGCGCCAGCCACAGGGCACAGCTGCGGTCACCATGTGACCGCTCTGTGCCCTGCTGATGACCTGGCCATGACCTGCCTAGGAATCGGAGCTGTGAGCTCCGATCCTAGGCAGTTACCATGGTCACCAGGCAGATCAGGGATTGGTGGGATCGATGTAATCATTCGATCCCACCAATGACAGGTCACAGCAGCGATGTGACCTGCCCCTGACCTGCCTCTGACCTATCTAACCTGTCTGCAGGGGTCCTCACTCTAGCTGAGGATTCCTGCAGAGAGGTCGGACGCAGCAAGAGCTCCTGTGCTGGGTATTGTGGTGCCACAGCTTGTAGCATCACAATCCCTGCAGAAGAAAGAAGAAGAAAGAAAACTACAACTGTAAGTGTTAATTGATCCCTGATCCCCTGCCCAATCTATCTTCACCCCCCCACCTATCTTCATCCCCCATCCCCCGTCCACCCCCCTTTTACCCCCCTCACCCCCCTTTTACCCCCCCTCACCCCCCTTTTACCCCCTCCACCCCCCCTTTGGCGCCGCCTCCGTGTGCAGCCGCCAAGCGTTGATCGGTGACGCAGTTCACTGATCAACACTTGTGCTCGCTTTTTTTTACTCCGCACACACATCCCGTTTTTTTCATTTTTTTCTCCCCCCCCTTGTGCCACCTAACTACAACCCTAACTGACCCCTGCCCAATCTTTCTTCATCCACCCCAATCCCCCATCCCCCTTCCCCCTATTTTTACCCCCCTCCACCCCACTTTTGCGCCACCTCCGTGTGCAGCCGCCGAGCGTTGATTGGTGACGCAGTTCACCGATCAACACTCGTGCTCGCTTTTTTTCCTCCGCACACACATCCCGTTTTTCATTTTTTTTCTCCCCCTCCTTGTGCCACCTAACTACAACCCTAACTGACCCCTGCCCAATCTTTCTTCATCCACCCCCATCCCCCTTCCCCCTATTTTACCCCCCTCCACCCCACTTTTGCGCCACCTCCGTGTGCAGCAGCCGAGCGTTGATTGGTGACGCAGTTCACCGATCAACACTCGTGCTCGCTTTTTTTTCCTCCGCACACACATCCCGTTTTTCATTTTTTTTCTCCCCCCCTTGTGCCACCTAACTACAACCCTAACTGACCCCTGCCCAATCTCTCTTCATCCACCCCAATCCCCCCATCCCCCTTCCCCCTATTTTTACCCCCCCACCCCACTTTTGCGCCACCTCCGTGCGCAGCCACCGAGCGTTGATCGGTGACGCAGTTCACCGATCAACACTCGTGCTCGCTTTTTTCCTTCGCACACACATCCCGTTTTTCATTTTTTTTCTCCCCCCCTTGAGCCACCTAACTACAACCCTAACTGACCCCTGCCCAATCTCTCTTCACCCCAATCCCCCACCCCCCTCCACCCCACTTTTGCGCCACCTGCCTGCCGTTTTAAATTTTTTTCTCCCCTTTTTGTGCCACCTAACTACAACCCTAACTGTTGATCCCTGTCCGATCTCTATTCATCCACCACAATCCCCCCAGCCCCCTCTTTTTACCCCCCTTTGTGCCGTTTCCGTGTGCACATTTAGCAGCCGCTGAATTTTGATAAGTGACGCAATTCACTTATAAAAGTTCGTGCCGGCTGTTTTCCATTTTTCTTTTTCACCTCCCCCCCCCTTTGAGCCACCCCTGTGCACACATCCAGCAGCCACTAAATTTTGGTAAGTGACGCCGTTCACTTACCATATCTAGGTCCTGCTGTTTTAGACTTTTTTTTCCACATTTCCTTTTAGCTTTTTCTTACAGGATAGTGTGCACCAATCACTAGCCCCCCACCACATACACAGTTATAAATAAAGTACACCCAAGCACCATATTTACACAAAAAAATGTCCCGCCCATCACGTTCCTCCCAACAGCGCTATTCAATGGAGGAGGCATATTCTTACCTTGCCTCCGACACTGATAGCGAGGATGACGATCCGACTTTTCTTTATTTTTCGGATTCTTTATCCTCTTCTTCTTCCTCTTCCCCCTCCTCATCTTCCTCCTCGGGTCCTGCGGAACCGCCACGCAGACGCTCCAGGACAGAAGATGAGGCAGCGCCCACCATGCCCGCAGCTGATTCAGCAAACCCTGTGTGGACCTCGCCCCCCGAAAATTACGAGCCACTGATTCCTGATTTTGTGGCAGAATCAGGAATCAAGTTTGACACCACCGGCCTCACAGAAATTGACTTTTTCAAAGTCTTTTTCTCTGAGGATTTTGTTAACCACATGGTGGAGCAAACTAATTTGTACGCTCGGCAATTTTTGGAGCAAAACCCGCTTTCATCCTATACTAACTGGTCTCCTGTGGACGCAGTTGAAATGACGAAGTTTTGGGGCCTGGTCCTCCACATGGGTATCCTGAAGAAGCCTGAAATTTCGCAATATTGGAGTGTTGATATTTTATACAACACTCCAGTGTTCCGAATGGTCATGGTCCGGGCGCGTTTTCAGGCCATCCTCAAGTTTCTGCATTATAACGATAATGCACAGTGTCTCGCACGAGATGACCCCAACTTTGACCGTCTGTTCAAAGTTCGGCCGGTCATCGAACACTTCAACAAAAAGTTTGCTGAAGTGTACGTGCTCCAAAGGAACATCTGCGTGGACGAGTCCTTGGACCATTTTAAGGGCAGGCTCGGATTCCGTCAATACCTGCCCAGTAAGAGGGCCAGGTATGGAATCAAACTCTATAAGCTGTGTGAGAGTACCTCAGGGTACACCCACAGGTTTAGAGTGTACGAAGGAAAGGACACCAGGATTGAACCCCCTGAGTGTCCTCCTGACCTGGGAGTGAGTGGGAAAATTGTGTGGGATTTGGTGCACCCACTGCTGGATAAAGGTTATCACCTCTACACTGATAACTTTTATACCAGTGTCCCACTCTACAAAGCCCTCTTTGCACGAGGTACCGCAGCTTGCGGTACTGTCTGCAAAAATCAGAGAGGCCTCCCGAAGACGCTACTTGGGCAGATGCTCCGAAAAGGTGAGAGCAGGGCCCAATGTAGCGACCACCTGCTGGTGGTCAAGTACAAGGACAAGAGGGATGTCTTTCTCTTGACCACCATACACGGTGATGGCAGCGCCCTCAGCACTGTACGGGGTACCTCGGCACAGGTCAGCAAACCTGAATGTGTGCTGGGGTACAATAAAAACATGGGGGCGTTGATCGCTCCGATCAATACCTCCAACCGTACAATGCTTTGAGAAAGGCCAAGGCGTGGTACAAAAAGCTGGTCGTGCACATCGTCCAATTGGCAATGCTCAACGCATTCCTATTGTCACAATGTGCATGCCCCAGCGATACGTCGTACCTTCAGTTTCAGGAGGTAGTGGTTAAGGCCCTGATGTTTGGCACTCTGGAAGGAGCGGGCCCCAGAACTTCCGGAACTGAAGGTGCTCGTATTGTACCAGGTCAGCATTTCCCGGGGGAGGTCCCGCAAACTGGAAAAAGAGGTAAATCGCAAAAAAGGTGCCGAGTGTGTTACAAAAACGGAATACGCAAGGACACCATTTATCAATGCGACACCTGCCCCGAAAAACCTGGCCTGTGTATGAAGGATTGCTTCAAATTGTACCACACCTCAATGCACTACTAAATTTCGTTACCGGAAATATTAGATTAGTTGGGGCACATCTAGATAAGTTCCTTGGGGGTCTAGTTTCCAAATCAATGTCACTTGTGGGTTTTTTTTACTGTTTAGGCACATCAGGGGCTCTGCAAATGGAAAATGACGCCCGCAGACCATTCCATCTAAGTCTGCATTTCAAAACGTCACTCCCTTCCGACCCTGCCGTGTGCCTAAACAGTTTTTTCCCACATATGGGGTACCAGTGTACTCAGGACAAATTGGACAACAACTTTTGGGGTCCAATTTCTCCTGTTACGCTTGGGAAAATTGAAAATTGGGGACTAAATGATCATTTTTGTGGGCACAAAATAGGATTTTTTATTTTCACGCCTGGGCAGTATAAACTTTAGTGAAACACTTGGGGGTTCAAAGTTCTCACCACATATCTAGATAAGTTCCTTAGGGGGTCTAGTTTCCAAAATGGGGTCACTTGTGGGGGGTTTCTACTGTTTAACCACATCAGGGGCTCTGCAAATGGAACATGACGCCCGCAGACCATTCCATCAAAGTCTGCATTCCAAAGCGTCACTTCTTCCCTTCTGAGCCCCGACGTGTGCCCAAACAGTTTTCCCCCACATATGGGGCACCAGCGTACTCAGGACAAATTGGAAAACAACTTTTGGGGTCCAATTTCTCCTGTTACGCTTGGGAAAATTAAAAATTGGGGACTAAACAATCATTTTTGTGGGCACAAAATAGGATTTTTTATTTTCACGCCTGGGCAGTATAAACTTTAGTGAAACACTTGGGGGTTCAAAGTTCTCACCACATATCTAGATAAGTTCCTTAGGGGGTCTAGTTTCCAAAATGGGGTCACTTGTGGGGGGGTTTCTACTGTTTAACCACATCAGGGGCTCTGCAAACGGAACATGACGCGCGCAGACCATTCCATCAAAGTCTGCATTCCAAAGCGTCACTTCTTCCCTTCTGAGCCCCGACGTGTGCCCAAACAGTAGTTTTCCCCCATATATGGGGTACCAGCGTATTCAGGACAAATTGGAAAACAACTTTTGGGGTCCAATTTCTCCTGTTACGCTTGGGAAAATTAAAAATTGGGGACTAAACGATCATTTTTGTGGGCACAAAATAGGATTTATTATTTTCACGCCCGGGCAGTATAAACTTTAGTGAAACACTTTGGGGTTCAAAGTTCTCACCACATATCTAGATAAGTTCCTTAGGGAGTCTAGTTTCCAAAATGGGGTCACTTGTGGGGGGTTTCCACTGTTTGGGCACATTGGGGGCTCGTCAAACGCAACATGGCGTCCAATCTCAATTCCAGCCAATTTTAGGTTGAAAAAGTCAAGCGGCGCTGCTTCCCTTCCGAGCCCTGCCGTGCGCCCAAACAGTGGTCCCCCCCACATATAGAGTATCAGCGTACTCAGGACAAATTGGACAACAACTTTTGGGGTCCAATTTCTCCTGCTACCTTTGGGAAAATAAAAAATTGGGGACTAAACGATCATGTTTGTGGAAAAAATATGATTTTTTATTTTCACGCCCGGGCATTATAAACTCCTGTGAAGCCCTAGGGGGTTCAAGGTGCTCACCACACATCTAGATAAGTTCCTTAGGGGGTCTAGTTTCCAAAATGGGGTCACTTGTGGGGGGTTTCCACTGTTTGGGCACATTGGGGGCTCGTCAAACGCAACATGGCGTCCAATCTCAATTCCAGCCAATTTTAGGTTGAAAAAGTCAAACGGCGCTGCTTCTCTTCCGAGCCCTGCCGTGCGCCCAAACAGTGGTCCCCCCCCACATATAGGGTATCAGCGTACTCAGGACAAATTGGACAACAACTTTTGGGGTCCAATTTCTCCTGTTACCCTTGAGAAAATTAAAAAATTGTTGCTAACAGATCATTTTTGTGACTAAAAAGTTAAATGTTATTTTTTTCCTTCCATGTTGCTTCTGCTCCTGTGAAGCACTTGAATGGTTAATAATCTTCTAGAATGTAGTTTTGAGTAGCTTGAGGGGTGAAGTTTTTAGAATGGTGTTACTTTTGGGTATTTTCTGCCATATAGACCCCTCAAAGTGACTTCAAATGTGAGGTGGTCCCTAAAAAAATGGTTTTGTAAATTTTGTTGTAAAAATGAGAAATCGCTGGTCAACTTTTAACCCTTATAACTTCCTAACAAAAAAAAATTTTGTTTCCAAACTTGTGCTGATGTAAAGTAGACATGTGGGAAATGTTATATATTAACTATTTTCTGTCATGTAACTCTCTGGTTTAAGGTCATAAAAATTCAAAGTTTGAAAATCGCAAAATATTCTAAATTTTCGCCATATTTCCGTTTTTTTCATAAATAAACGCAAGTTATAGCGAAGAAATTTTATCACTAAAGTGAAGTACAATATGTCATGAGAAAACAATGTCAGAATCGCCTAGATCCGTTGAAGCGTTCCAGAGTTATGACCTCATAAAGGGACAGTGGTCAGAATTGTAAAAATTGGCCCGGTAGTTAACGTGCAAACCACCCTTGGTAGTGAAGGGGTTAATGATACCACACGGGAGGGGGGATTCATTTCTGTCATGTACTCACTGCTTCTTTCTGGGGGACAGACGATGGCTGGAGATTATGTTCCTGGGGATGCTAGATTTCTCCCACCATGTCAGTGTCTGCTGAGGTGTTGTCAAGTGGGAAAACTTGCGCATAGCAACCAATCACAGCTCAGCTACTTTTAACCAGCTCTGGTGAAATGAGAGATGCTTAGTGATTGGTTGCAAGGAAAACTGTTGGTCATAGCCACTAATCACAGCTTAGCTTCTTTTGAACAGCTCTGGTGAAATGAAAGATGATTCGTGTTTGGTTGGTGACACACACACACATTGATTTTTATATATTTAGAGATGACAACCTAATGTTATCAAATACTGTGAAGTACCTTTTGAGCTCAAAATCCTCACTATACCCCTGGATAAAATTCTTGGGGGGTGTATAGTTTCCTAAATGGGGTCAGTTGTGGAGAGTTTCTGCTGTTTAGGCAACTTGGGGTCCCTGCAAATATGACATGTCACCCGCAATCTATTTCAGCCAATTTGTGTTCCAAAATGTAAATGGTGCACCTTTCATTCCAAGCCCTGCCGTTTGTCCACAAAGAGCTTTTGACTACATGAGGGATATCGCTGCGCTTGGATGAAAGTGCCTACCAAATTATGTGGTTCACTATTTGATGTTACCTCTTGCAAAAGTGAAAAAAATGGGGATAAAGCAACATTTTAGAGGTAAAATTACCCCACAAATTTGGAAAGATTGTGTAGAGCAGGTGTTTTAACTATGGGCTGTCAGAGACACCGCACTGAACTTGCTCACTGAGCCAGTGCGCGTGCCCCGAGTAAGCGAAAGCGTGCTCAAGGCTACCTGTGGAGCGGGCAGCAACCGAATAGATGCGTACTTCAGAGCTGCAGGGCCTGAAGCACGTGACTGCTAGAGGCATGGCTTAAACTCCACAGAGCTAGGAGCTGCAAGACAATTCCTAGCAGAGTAATTGTGAGACAAAGTTACCAAGGGGCATAGACAGTGAGAATAGTCAGGACGTAGCCAATGAGTCATACACAGAGATAGCTGCAAGGTACCAGAGGGGCGAGCAGAGAGTGGTCAGGTCACAGGCAATGAGTCATGCACAGATAGCTGCAAGGTACAAGAGGGGCGAGCAGAGAGTAATCAGGTCACAGGCAATGGGTCATACACAGATAATAACGCAGTACAAAATCAACAGGCAAACTCACAACGGGATACAGAATCGGGTCAGAACCATATAAACAAGCTATAGCAATAAACAGGCACACGGGGGTCAGCACACTAGACCAAAGGCAAAAGTATAACTGGCAGGGATTGAAGCTACCCAGAGGTTTATGAAGCTCTCCCAGAAGCAGAAAGAGGCCACAATCATTAACCCCAAGTGTGCAGGTCAAAACCTGCACAGAGCTCCAGACATTAACCCCCGGTGTGCAGCTCAAAAACCTGCATTGGGATCATGACATGGGCCTTATATCGGATATTTACCAGATATTAATTAATCCTTATCTAGTTGAGCTTTCCAAATGCTCTTTTATGAGTAATAATAATAATAATAATAATAATAATAATTTTTATTTATATAGCGCTAACATATTCCGCAGCACTTTACAATTAAGCGGGGACATGTACAGACAATAAATTCAATACAAGTTAAGACAATTCAAACAATGACATTAGGAGTGAGGTCCCTGCTCGCAAGCTTACAATCTACAAGGAAATGGGGGGACACAGTAGGTGAGAAATGCTTGTTAATTCAGGTCTGGCAATTATAATAGGGATTTTCATATAAAGCTGCATGATCCGGTCATCAGCCCGTGTGTTTAAGTGCAATAGACAAGTATCAAGTGCAGTTATGTGCATGAAGGGTGTGGAGACAGATGAATAGTAGGGTGCAGATTCAGAATAATATTTGGAAGGAGGGAACAGGGCAAAGTTAGCTTGCTGAGTAGTTGATGTGATAGGCTTCTTTGAAGAGATGGGTTTTCAAAGCGCGCTTGAATAGGTCAGGGCTAGGTATCAGTCTGATCGTCTGGGGAAGTGCATTCCAGAGAGCTGGAGCAGCACGAGAGAAGTCTTGGAGACGGAGGTGCGAGGTTTGGATTACGGGGGATGTTAGTCTTAGGTCATTTGTAGAACGGAGGGCACGTGTAGGGCGATAGACAGAGATGAGAGAGGAGATATAAGGCGGTGCAGAACAGTGGAGAGCTTTATGGGTGAGAGAGATGAGTTTATACTGGACCCTGTAGCGAATAGGTAGCCAGTGTAATGACTGGCATAAGATGGAGGCATCGGTGAAGCGGCTGGACAGAAATATGACCCTGGCTGCCGCATTCAAGATGGATTGGAGAGGAGAAAGTTTGGTAAGAGGGAGACCGATCAGAAGAGAGTTGCAGTAGTCCAGACGAGAATGAATAAGAGCGACAGTAAGAGTCTTAGCAGTTTATGAGTACGCTCGAACCAGGCGATCCGCATGTACCGAATGAGCAGGGACCCATGAGCGCTCTTCTGGTCCATATCCCTTCCAGTGGACCAGGTACTGCAAAGAGCGGCGCACCCGCCGAGAGTCCACAATATGTCCGACCTCATACTCCAATTGACCCTCCACCAGCACTGGAGGAACAACAGTCTCGGAGTTCTCTTTGACAGATCCTGCTGGTTTCAACAGAGACTTATGGAACACATTAGATATTTTTAAGGAGGCGGGGAGACGCAACCTATATGCCACAGGGTTGACTATCTCCATAATCTCATACAGACAAATGAACTTTGGTCCCAACTTAACTGATGGTACCTTCAAGTTGATGTTACGCGTGGAGAGCCAAACCTTCTCTCCCACCTGAAACATGTCTCCCGAGGCTCTCTTTTTGTCCGCAAAATATTTGTATCTCCCCTGGGCCCGAGAGATATTACGCCGGACTTCAGCCCAGAGGTTTTTTAACTGTTGAACAGACCCCTCTGCTCCTGGACAACCGGAATCCACCCGAGAAAACTCCCCAAAATGCGGATTAAAGCCATAGTTAATCAGGAATGGGGACATGTTGGTGGACTGACTCACCCGGTTGTTAAAAGCAAATTCAGCCAACGGTAACGCATCACACCAATCCTCCTGTCTGGCGGAGGTCAGACACCTGAGAATTTGTTCCAGGGATTGATTGGTGCGTTCCGTCTGACCATTGCTCTCCGGGTGATATGCCGACGAGAAGGAGAGTGAGATGCCCAATTTCATACAGAAAGCCCTCCAAAATTTGGCCACAAACTGCACACCTCTGTCAGACACAACATTCAGGGGTACCCCATGCAATCGGACCACATGCTGCACAAACAACCTTGACAATGTTTCTGCTGAAGGTAATGCTGCCAAGGGAATGAAATGGGCCTGTTTAGAAAACCTGTCCACCACCACCCAGATCACGGTATTGCCCCTGGATGGTGGAAGACCGGTAATAAAATCCATGGAAAGATGAGTCCATGGCCTATCAGGAACCGGTAAAGGTATGAGTTCCCCAGCCGGTCGGTTATGCGAGCTTTTGGAACGGGCACACATGCCACAAGC
The DNA here is from genome assembly GCF_039654945.1 of Dendrobates tinctorius. Classification (NCBI taxonomy): domain Eukaryota; kingdom Metazoa; phylum Chordata; class Amphibia; order Anura; family Dendrobatidae; genus Dendrobates; species Dendrobates tinctorius. The sequence goes on along the minus strand of NW_027361834.1, from coordinate 1,717,578 downwards.
AGAAACAAATTCCTTGATATCGGCCCTTAATGAAGGCCACCAAAAACCCCTGGTTACTGCCTCTCTAGTGGCCGTGATACCTGGATGAGCACTCAGCCTAGAATCATGAAACTCCTGCAGAAGTCTAGGCCGCAATGAATCTGGAACAAACAGTTTATCGCTTGGCCTGGTTGCCGGAGCTAGGGCCTGAGCCCTTAGGATTTCTTGTTCCAACTCAGTTGAGACCCCCGCCACTACCACCCCTGGGGGAAGAATGGAGGACGGCGGCTCAGGGGGAGACACTGGATCAAAACTTCTGGACAGGGCATCCGCTTTAACATTTTTGGATCCTGGTCGAAAAGTAATTGAGAACTGAAATCGTGAAAAAAAAAAGTGACCAACGGACCTGTCTAGGAGTAAGCCTCTTAGCAGATTCAAGGTATGCCAAATTTTTGTGATCCGTGACAACCGTGATAGGGTGAGCCGCCCCTACCAAAAAGTGCCTCCATTCCTCAAATGCCAGCTTGACCGCAAGAAGTTCTCTATTGCCTACATCATAGTTTTTCTCAGCTGAAGAGAACTTCTTGGAGAAGAAGGCACAGGGTTTGAGATTGATAAGGGTGGCCTGACCCTGGGACAGCACAGCCCCCACCCCCACTTCAGAAGCATCCACCTCCACAATGAATGGTTTGGACGGGTCAGGTTGCACCAACACCGGGGCAGACATAAAACATTTTTTAATTGCTGAGAAGGATTCCTTAGCGAGTACAGACCAATTTTTTACATCAGCTCCCTTCTGGGTAAGATCCGTGAGTGGTTTAACCACTTGTGAGAAACCTTTAATGAATTTCCGGTAATAGTTCGCAAATCCTAAGAAGCGCTGGAGCCCCTTGAGATCTCGAGGCTGAACCCAGTCAGCGATCGCCAGCACCTTCTTAGGATCCATACGAAACCCCTCACAGGACACAATCAACCCCAAAAAAGACAACTCCTGTACAAAAAACGAACATTTTTCCAGTTTGGCGAACAATTGGTTCTCCCTGAGTCTCTGGAGAACAGTCTTTAGATGTTGCAAGTGAGATTGACTGTCCGGGGAATACACCAAAATATCATCCAAATAAATAATAACAAAACGGCCTATCAGATCAGAAAACACAACATTGATGAAATTTTGGAAAATAGCGGGTGCATTAGTTAACCCAAATGGCATTACCAGGTTCTCGAAGAGTCCCTCTGATGTGAGGAATGCCGTTTTCCACTCGTCCCCTTCCCGAACCCTTATCAGATTGTAGGCCCCCCGCAGATCCAACTTGGAGAACCATTGGGCCCCAGCTAACTGGTTACATAAGTCTGGGATGAGGGGAAGTGGGTAAGAGTTCCTAACCGTTATCTTGTTCAGTTCCCGAAAGTCGAGGCACGGTCGCAAACCACCATCTTTTTTCTTCACAAAGAAGAACCCTGCTGCCACAGGTGACACAGAAGGCCTGATATGCCCTTTGCGGAGACACTCAGCTATGTACTCCTTTATGGCTTGGCGCTCAGGCCCAGACAAATTGAACAATCGAGCCTTAGGTAACTTGGCTCCGGGTACTAAATCAATGGCACAATCATAGGGTCTTTGTGGTGGCAGCGCCTCAGCCTCACTTTCGGAAAAAACGTCTTCGAAATCTTTCAGGTACTCCGGAATACCTTCCAGATCGACAGACGACACAGACACTGATTTAACAGCGTTAACAAGATGTCCCCGGTTACCACATTTACTATTGCAACCCCATTGAGTGATTTCCCCTGTAACCCAATCAATGGTAGGATTATGGCGTTGAAGCCAAGGCATCCCCAGTACCAGTCCTGCAGGCAAGTTATCTACCACCAGACAACTTAGTTTCTCCACATGAGTGGAACCCACTTTTAGAGAAAAAAGTTCAGACCTGCAACAGATACCGTCTTGGGTAAGAGGAGATGAGTCAATTGCCACAAGTTTAACAGGATCGTGAAGCCTGACTGTCCCGATCTTATAAAGAGTCATAACCTTGGTATCAATCAGGTTCACAGCCGAACCGCAGTCAATAAAAGCAGTAGTCTGAACAGGACCATAACCAAGTTCCAGTTCCACCTGCAGCACCATTTTTGCACATGAGGAAAATTGTACCTGAAGGTCTGGGTAGCCTCCTCGATTACTACCCAGACCTAGTCGTTTCCCGCCATCTTGGAGGATGACGGACAGGAGGGGCAGTCCTTCTTCCAATGTCCAGATTTCCCACAATAGAAGCACAACTGCTTTTCCCGGCGGCTTCTTCTTTCCTTTCCCTCACAAGTGACAGCGTTCACCTCCATAGCCATAGGAAGAGTCTGGGTCTCATCTCCACTGAAGAATAAGGGCGTTTCCCATTGCATAATGCCTCTAGCCCGCAGCCTGCGATCCATGCGAACCGCTTGGACCATGGCATCCTCCAGGGAGTCAGGCGGAGGATGAAGTGCCAAAGCATCCTTCAGACGTTCACACAGGCCTCTGTGGAACAGCCCCCGCAGGGCGGCGTCACTCCAGGAAATTTCCGCTGCCCAACGTCTGAATTCGGTACAGAACCATTCGGCCGAGTGCTCCCCCTGACAGACACTCATCACTTTGTCCTCAGCCAACCGCACTCTATCAGGCTCATCATAAATAAGCCCTAAGGCTTCAAAAAATGCATCCACAGACATTCTCTCAGGGGCAGAAGAGGAAAGCGAGAATGCCCAGGCTTGTGGGGACCCCCTAAGCAGGGACATCACCACCCCCACCCTCTGTTTCTCATCCCCAGAGGAGCGGGGTCTCAAAGAAAAAAAAGCTTACAGCCCTCCTTAAATGCCCTGAAATCATCCTTGTTACCAGAAAATATATCTGGCAATTTAACCGGGGATTCGGGTGGGACTAAAATGACATCTCTATTCCCCACCTGCTGGAAGCCTGCGGAAAGTACCCCCTGAACTGAGTCCTCAACCCGCCGTTGGGACTGGGCCAGAGCTTGGTGTTCCAAACTAAGCTTCTGCAGTGACTGAGTCAAACTTCTCACCTGCTCAGATAAAGCACACATTGGGTCCATGCTGCAGAAGTGAGGAGAGAAAAAAAAATTGTAGGCCAGTTATAATGTCAGAGACACCGCACTGAACTTGCTCACTGAGCTAGTGTGCGTGCCCCGAGTAAGCGAAAGCGTGCTCAAGGCTACCTGTGGAGCGGGCAGCAACCGAATAGATGCGTACTTCAGAGCTGCAGGGCCTGAAGCACGTGACTGCTAGAGGCGTGGCTTAAACTCCACAGAGCTAGGAGCTGCAAGACAATTCCTAGCAGAGTAATTGTGAGACAAAGTTACCAAGGGGCATAGACAGTGAGAATAGTCAGGACGTAGCCAGAGTCACACACAGAGATAGCTGCAAGGTACCAGAGGGGTGAGCAGAGAGTGGTCAGGTCACAGGCAATGAGTCATACACAGATAGCTGCAAAGTACAAGAGGGGCAAGCAGAGAGTAGTCAGGTCACAGGCAATGAGTCATACACAGATAGCTGCAAAGTACAAGAGGGGCGAGCAGAGAGTGGTCAGGTCACAGGCAATGAGTCATACACAGATAGCTGCAAAGTACAAGAGGGGCAAGCAGAGAGTAGTCAGGTCACAGGCAATGAGTCATACACAGATAATAACGCAGTACAAAATCAACAGGCAAACTCACAACGGGAAACAGAATCGGGTCAGAACCATATAAACAAGCTATAGCAATAAACAGGCACACGGGGGTCAGCACACTAGACCAAAGGCAAAAGTATAACTGGCAGGGATTGGAGCTACCCAGAGGTTTATGAAGCTCTCCCAGAACCAGAAAGAGGCCACAATCATTAACCCCAAGTGTGCAGGTCAAAACCTGCACAGAGCTCCAGACATTAACCCCCGGTGTGCAGCTCAAAAACCTGCATTGGGATCATGACATGGGCCTTATATCGGATATTTACCAGATATTAATTAATCCTTATCTAGTTGAGCATTCCAAATGCTCTTTTATGAGTAAATGGGAAGGTTTTTTGGGAGAACCTCTTCCACCCTGTATTTGGCAGGAGATCTGGAGAAACACAGTCTAAAGTTCTACATGTTACACCTACAGGGAAAAGCAGTATAAACTACTCATGTTCTGGTATCATACTCCTTCCTTTCTGTAAAAACTCAACCCTACCATCCCTAGTTGTTGCTGGAGATGTGGGAATGCAGAAGGTGACCTGCCCCATTTGTTTTGGTCATGCCCAAATATTCTAGTCTGGGAATATGTCAAGTCTTTGATTAGTAATGTCATCGGCCATCAGATAACTTTGGGTCCAAAATTTTATTTACTCAGTATATCACAATTTCAACTAGATCGTAAAGTCAAACAGCTTTTATTACATATAACAGCTGCCAGATGTTTGATAGCCTGTAAGTGGAAGTCGATTCATCCCAAATCAAACACTGAAGTCCAGTCGCGAATACAAGATATTCGAAGTATGGAATATCTCACGGCTATGTTGAAAAATGCTATTGATCGTTTCAATGCAGTTTGGACTCGATGAGACACATATTGGGTTCAGAGAGACTACTATTAAAGGCAATGATAAATAGTTGCTATGGATCATATAGTAAATATAGGTTTTACTTCCTTCCCCTCCCTCTTCTGTCTGTGTCATGTAGGGTCAGTGTTTTTCTTTAAAGCTATATATTGAGATATAAACTTATTATATTGTGCCTACTAAATATTGATTACAAATTTGTTTATTGTTAGAAATTGCATACATTTTTGCTATTTTAGGAAATATGTTCTTGTATTGAAGGATTTTGACTTTTCTGCAATACTATTTTGAAAAATTTAATAAAAATTCAATTATGGAAAAAAAATTGCATGCATGAATGATACATGCTGACTATTCCCATATATTTGCAGGAAAAAAAACATTAAAACACTGTATGTGATACCTATATAATAAAACATTTGAAAATATTTTTTCACAGTATACTGGCCTTTTCAATGGGTTGATCGGTGAAAATAAATTATCATCTATCCAATGAACTGTTGATAAGTTACAGATAGGTGGAGACTTGCAACAATCCGCAGTAACGGGCACTTTTATCCTCATTAGAATTGATTGGCAGTGCTCATGCTCTACCACTTCTCCATTTATTCTCTGTCGGAAAAAGCCAAGCACTGTGCCAGGCAGTCCTATAGAGAATGAATGGAGTTGTGGTCACGCATTCACTCTAATGGGGATAAAAGTGCACCTTTCTGTTGATCGTTGAGGGTTCCAGCGATCATACCCCTACCGATCTGTAAGCTGTCGAGACGGCTGTCGAGACGGCTCCCTGCACTGTGTCCACCAGCTGCTGCTGGGTGTGGGCCATAGTGCGCTGCTCCATATTTAACTTTTGAAACATTTGTGTCAGCTGCTTAACCTGGTCTGAGAGCACCTGCATAGGATCCATAATCCCAGTCATTACACACACACCTTTTCTCAGAGAGAGGGGAAAAAACGGTTATGGTCGTTTATAATGTCAGCAAGCAGCGTGATAGAGCAGCTACTTAGGAGACAAGGGCAGGATACCAGGGTGGAGGAAGTCTACTCACTGTGGTGCGGGCCAGGAGCGCAGCGCTGGCAATGAGAGACCAACTCCAGGACCTGTGAGAAGGGCGGAGCAGTGGTGAGACAGCTGAGATTCACAGGGCCTGCGGTCACGTGACCGGGCATCAGAGAAAGTGGGCGGGGCCACAGACGAGCCTTAGTAACACTAGCAGCTATACTGGAAATGATGTGGCTCAGAGAAATGCAATAGTCAAACAAGCAACCAGGTCATACACGGGGCGGGCGGCGAGGTACAGGAGGGACTTACAGAGGAAGGTCAATAGCGTAGCTAAGGGTCATACACAGGGCAGGCAGCGAGGTACAAGAGGGGTATTCCAAGAGGGGTCAGTAACGTAGCCAAGGGTCATACACAGGACGGGCAGCGAGGTATAAGATCAGCAGACAAGAGACGTTAACTGTGACAGGACCGAATCAAACACCAGACAGACAAACAACGATTGGCATGAAGCACAGACAGAACAGGGTCAGGCACACTCAGCTATGAGTATAAACGACAGGGGACGGCTCCACCATAAGGCTATAAAAACCCTCCCTGGAACCACAGAGAAGCTCTCCAAGTTAACCCTTACACACCCTGCCCTGAACTCTCAATAAACCATGACAATGCCAAAAGTGATGGAAGTATCCTGAATGACAAGCCACGATGGGATGAAGTTCATCTGTTGTCCTGAAGGAGTCAGAGTGACTCTGAAACGCGTTGACATTAAACCAGCATTCCTTCATCCCGTCGTGGCTTGTCATTTATTCAGCAGTGCAGAATACTTCCATCGCCCTCGGCATATGTAGAATTACTCATAGAGTGTGTTATATCCATTGGAGAAAAATATAGGTATAAGAATACCATCTATGAAGTCTCGGTCTCTCGCATGTCTGAAAAGTTTGCTTTTTTTTCTATTAGCAGCAAGCTCTGTCTGCTTTATCCTGGAGATAAAAGGTACAAAAACAACTGATATTACAATTTTACATGATGCCTTGAAGCATTTGTGACATTTCCCCAATGGCCATATCAGAAACCTGTGCATAAATTGTACATCTAGTTCAAGGACATTATCGGATTGGAAACTTTGGCAAAAGTTTTCCTGATCCCGTTTTTGCCATTAACTGTACCTCTGTGATCCAGATCACTGTGTATGTGACCTATTTGTAGAGAGATAAATGGTTAGCTTTCCTGTAACCTTTAGGCTACTGTATGCTTGTTCTTACATTTGAGCCCACTTGTCAATGCATTTCCTTTCCACCAGCTGTCCCTCCATAAAACAAGTAACACATTTGTGAAAGGAAAATACAGCAATCTTGTAAAGCATTAGGTTAATCACGTCTAATAGTGAGTCCATTCTTGAGTGATGACTTGTTTTTCCATGTGTTCCGAAAATACATTTGGATTATTTCCAATTATGCTTGCAAATCAGTGGCCTTAGAACACCTTTTATTTATGTCATCACATGTCTTTCCATGGCAACAGATGTAAACAAATATTGTATAGGTGTTACAGGGTCACAAGACAGTAACCAGGAACTACAGATAAACATCTCAGGGGGAAATACTCTCATGTGTTTTAAATATTTCCCTGCTTGTGACTGCACCGAATGACGGGCAGGAGTTCACCAACGCTTCCGGAGAGTCAGCATATGTTTCACTCATCAATGTCTTTTCGACCAACTTTCAAACATATTTGAGCAGTACGGTGGCTTTACCAGTCACTAAACAAATACAGTGAGTTGTTGTTTACTAGTAATGACAGAATTAGTTATTGCAAGTAGAAATCAATGATTGCAATTGTTACAATTAAAGGACAGCACCGATAATATATTAGGAAAAGGCTGGACATGCTTTTTCTTTAAATTGCTGGTTAAAAGGGTGTCCTTCCTATGTAACCCTTGTTCAATGCAGGACTTTCACAATATAAAAAATAATTACGTAGAAATAAACAATAAAAATTCAAACTAGGTTTCTTATCGGCACAACACCTTATCTTGGAAGATTTCTGAGTAGGCAAAACTACATTGTTCCGGAGAGTAACTGTGTAAAATTATATTGGTTTTTCGGCTACTTAAATACTTTTTTTAATACATGATGTACTGACAACAGTGTCCTCATTTTTAATAAAAGTCATAAACGTTGCATTTTTGCTATGAATCTCTGGAATCGAAAAGTTGTAGTGAATACGTTGACCAGTTATGTAATACGTAACTCTTTTAAATTTTAATGATAATTAAATTTACTTATTATAAAGGCGAAATTGAAGAATAAAAGGTTGCAGGATTTGGGAATGTTTAGTTTGCAAAAGAGAAGACTGAGAGGAGACTTAATAGCTGTCTACAAATATCTAAAGGGCTGTCACATTGTAGAAGGATCAACTTTATTCTCATTTGCACAAGGAAAGACTAGAAGCAATGGGATGAAACTGAATGGGAAGAGACACAGATTAGATATTAGAAAAAACTTTTTGACAGTTAGAGTGATCAATGAGTGGAACAGGCTGCCACGAGAAGTGGTGAGTTCTCCTTCAATGGAAGTCTTCAAACAGAGGCTGGACAGACATCTGACTGGGATGATTTAGCGAATCCTGCTTTGAGCAGGGGGTTGGACCAGATGGCCCAGGAGGTCCCTTCCAACTCTACGATTCTATGATTCTAAGCTTAATTCAAAGTAGCGTTAGGCCTCATTCAGACGTCAGTGTCTTTCACAAGCGCAAAAAAATGGTACCGTTGTGATCAGTGAGTTGGATCCATGTGTCAGTGTTTGGTCAATGTGTAAATAAACGACAAAGCTTCTCTTATACGTTGCAATATTAAACATGAATGCAATCCTTGGGCTGTAAGTGTAAGTGTAAAACGACAGACGTCTGTAATGGGTACGTATTGTATCCGTGAAAAACACAGATAGAATATGCACATGCAACAGCGACATGGGAATGATGCCATAGGCTAAGTTCACATACCCATTTAGGAGTTTTTTTGTTCCAGAAACACAGGGATCTAATTGTTTATTTTTTTGGTATTAGTTTTTCGAATGCAAGAAAAACTCTTTTTCTTCTGTTCTAAAAAAGTTGACACCGAATGAAAACCAAGCAAACCCCTTAATCAGTACAGTAATCATAATCTGCTTCTGTTTGCAGCAAAAAGAGAAAAAAAAAAACACCTAACACGGAATTAAAAAACTGACAAAACTTGCAGGGAAAAACAAAACAGAAAATAAGAAGGTAGATATTAAAAAATGCCTTTATTAGAATGAACGGCAAATGGGTATAAAAATACAAGAGTGTCCGCACAAAGATAACAGGAATGAATAAAAATAGAAAATAAAAAATTCGAAGACCGCCAGAAACTATTAGAGAAGCATTGCTAATTTATAAAAATACACATGTATTGCACAAAATGAGTAATATTGCGTATCAGCAAATGCCAGTGTGCAAAAAAATAATATCAATAACAAAATATTATAGAAAATGCCACACTGAAGTAGCCATCAAATTGAATATAAACAAACCAGGCAATAACATGCATATAGGGAATTAGCTCAATAAATAAATATATGAATTAATTATCATAAAATAACATATTGAGCGATTGAAAGATAGACATATAGTGGATCAAGTGAAAAAATGGCACATAATGTCCGAAAGTACCTGGTGAAGATGTAATGGCAGTCAAATAATGGTGGTCAAATATAGTGTGGAACACGCCCCGACGCACGTTTCAGATCGGTGTCCTTTGTCAGGGGTTTTTTCTCATTTTGCCATAGTCCAGATTGGTCTGCCGTTCACACATTTTTGGACGTTTAATTGCATCTAGCTTACAGTACAAGCTTGGATTCATTTGGTTTTTACCTCCATCTTTGTTTTAGTCTGTTTGCAGCAGTTAACAAGTGTTTCACTTTGGACATGAATTTCTTTTGTCTGTTTCTAAATTGGAACAGGAAAGCAGAACTGCCAATCGTCATGTGGTTGGTTTCACATCTTGATTTGATCATCTGTCATACAAATATTTATGTATACTAAAAATTAATGGACACATATACCTTATGATACAAATATGTGTCTTTGGGGCAAGTGTATAAAAAGAGAGTATCTGTATTTGATGTTTTCATATGGATCTTGTCATTAACTGTGGAGTGAACAGGATCCCAGTGTATGTATTTTTTGGAAGTCAATGGTAGCAGATAAATCCAAGCATTTGGATATATCTCCAAATATTTGTACACCATATGGCTAGAAAAAAAGGAAAAACAGATCTTCCTCAAAATAGCATGAAGTCAGCTCTACTTAACAAAACGTAAATTATTCATTTGTAGATTGAAATGTAGTTTGTTCTTTACTGTTGAATTGTCTGATTTCTTTTAAATAAAATGATATTAATATATATAGCCATAATTATGATTAGTGATATAATAGTGATGAGTATATTACCATAATATATTTTGTTATTGTTCAGATAATGGTACTATACATGTACATGATTTCATATTGCTCTTTAGTATCTATATGAAATCCTTAATACTACGATATCGTGTTGCCCTGTTTTACTATTTTATTTAAATATTTTGCATTTACATGTTTATACAAATTATTGGATTTCCGCATGGTTATATAGTACATTGTAATTGAACTAAAAGGGGTCCCTACAAAATATTTTGTTCATTCAAAGGGTTTTTCTTTTTGCTAATGTATTTTGCCTTAATACTATTTTTTCTCAGTACTCTGAAGTTACAATCTGTATGTTTGTTTTTGTAAGTTTGTCAATCTGAGCTTTGACTTGAAAATTTGGAATAATTTAGATTTTCCAATGTGCAAATCTTAAATAAAGTAAAGTGAAATGGAAAGGAACATTATATCTACATTTTTATGACCATTTATGACATGATGATTTTGTTTCTGTAATACAGCCATGGAAAAAAAATAAGTCTGACATTATATAAAAATTAGGGACATGAAGTTTTATAAAATTACCATTGAGGGTATAAGAGTGTAAATATCTCACTTAATCGTTAGGATACCGTTACACTACGTGACGCACCAGCGATCCCGACAACGATACGACCTGGTAAGGATCGCTGGTACATCGCTAAATGGTTGCTAGTAAGCTGCCAAACACGCAGATCTCTTCAGTGACGCACCAGCGATCCTTACAACGATACGACCTGGTAGGGATCGCTGGTACATCGCTAAATGGTTGCTAGTAAGCTGCCAAACACGCAGATCTCTTCAGTGACGCACCAGCGATCCTTACAACGATACGACCTGGTAGGGATCGCTGGTACATCGCTAAATGGTCGCTAGTGAGCTGCCAAACAGGCAGATCTCTTCAGTGACGCAGCAACGATCCGGCGATCCATGTAACGACCTCAGTGGTCGTTGGGACCTTGCCACACAGCAGCGATTCTGACGACTCCCGCCTGCATCCTTGAGTTCTGCGTTGCCAACGAGGTCGCTCGTAGGTGTCAAACACAGCGATGCATGCTGGCCAGTGGGACACCAGCGCTCAAAATATGGCCCAGGACATTCGAGCACGATCAGCGACATCGCAGCGGGGGCCTGGTCGCCACTATGTGTCACACGTAACAAGATCGCTGGCGAGGTCGCTGTTGCGTCACAAAATCGGTGACGCGTCAGCGATCTTGTTATGTGAGACAGGGCCTTTAGGCTATGTTCACACATAGCATTTTTGTAGTGATTTTTTGTTGCGTTTTGTTCTGTAGTAAAAAAGGTGCTTTTTAAAATACCAGTACATGCTGTGAGATTTTAGAAAACTCATACACACAGCTTGTTTGTCATGACTGAGTCTGAGCAATGCAGCGTTTTTGAAATCTATGGCATGTCAATTCTTTCAGGGGTTTTTTTTTTCACTCATAGAAAGCAATGAGAAAGTGAAAAAAAAAAGCTGCAAAAAAAACAGCAATACATGTGTGCTGTGTTTATGCGACATTTATTTACTGCGTTTTTAATGAATATCACTAACTTTATTAACATGTACTGTAGAAAAATGACACATGTGCTGTGTCAAAAATGCAGCAAAAAACACTGGAAATATGCAACGTGTGAACACACCCTAACTGATCCTGTAAATTTGTGCATGTCTAAAGTCCTAATTAAAGGGGAGTCTGCTGAATTTAGTTTGACCTACTTATGTTATGTAATAATACTATATATGTACATAAATAATATATTATATATAATATAAATATTAAATGTGTATGTGTGTGTGTTCATGTTAATTTTTTCCTATACTTATAATCAGAAAATTGTAACAAGTGGAGAAGAGATAAAAATCTAATATAGAACTGATGGGAGTACAATAGATAAATATGCTTTTTGGCTTCCATCACTCCATCACAATCTTTTTTTTTTTTGTGTTTTTAAAAGTGCATTTAACAAATTACAAAACACTGGTATTTTTATGTACTAACCGTTCTTATGGTATTTTTAATATGTTGGGGTTTTTTAGCATAATTTTATACATATTTTCCCTGACATTTTTTAATTGCTATATAAAAAAAAAAACAATTTTGGAAAAGACAAACGAAAAATCCCATACTAATCCAAATACTTAATAGTATTGAAATATATACCTTCAGCCTGTTCATACAGTATCATACTATACTATTTTCTTAAAATGACCACTTGGTTGAAAGCTGAAAATTTACGGTTTCATCACGAAAAGCTGCTTTGTTAGGCCAGGATCACACATGCGAGGAATACGGCCGAGTCTCGCATGTTAATACCCGGCACTGCCACCGGCACTCGGGAGCGGAGCGTGCGCTGTATGTATGGCTATTCGGCCGCACGCTCCGATCCGACTGCCGGCGACAGTGCCGGGTATTAACATGTGATACTCGGCCGTATTCCTCGCATGTGTGATCCCAGCCTTATTAGGATATTCAGTGTAAAATCAGAAAATGCACCCTTGTCGAATTAAGCAGTAGTTGAAATCGGTAATTTTATACACTGTCATAAAACACACTTGTTGGAAAAGCAGCTCATACCCCGCATTAAGCGATTTGTAATAATTCACTTTTCGGTGTATAAATAATGAGGGCATTTTGTATCCCATGTAATTCTTTATGCTGGGTAATTGAGATAATGTGCCATTTTGTACTTTTTTGCACATAGCAGCTGCTAACAGATGCTATTTAATTTTTAGATGGACATTCCATTTGTTATAGAATATGCTGTAATATTGCCATAATTATTTCTAGTTATGGTTTGAGTTTTAAAGGGAACATGTCACAATGAAAATGCTGTCCAATAGTTTGGAACATATTATACAGTAGGAAAAGATGAGCAGATTGATATATAGGTTTGAGGGAAAAGATTCAGTATAGATTTCTATCGCTGGTCTTAAGGGGGTTTTACACATAGCGATATCGCTAGCAATATCGCTAAAGCATCACCGATTTTGTGACGCAGCAGCGATATCGCTAGCGATATCGCCATGTGTGATACTTACCTCCGACCGGCTCCCCCGCTGTCTGTCATTGATCGTGCGAGATCGCGCAGCTCCATTTCTCGTCGGGTGCTTCCTGCTGGCGCTGACGAGCGACGCGTGGACGCGGGCGGGAGGACGTCAGGATCGCCTTGTCTGAAAGTTAAGTAACGACCGCTGTATTGCTGCTGCATCGTTGTGAGATCTGCCTGTGTGGCAGCTCACTAGAGACCATTTAACGATGCACCAGCGACCGGGTCGTATCGTTGTCGGGATCGCTGGTGCATCGCTAAATGTGAAGGGGCCTTTATTCTAGATTTGCAGGTCAAGTGGGCGGATTTATTTGTGGTTGACTGGTATTTCTGAATGCATGCCTACACAGGGAAGACTGTGTGACTAGGTAGGACCACCAACTTGACTTCTGAACACAGATTGAGCTGAGAATTAAATGAATAAAAAATAAGTTTCTACCAAAACTTAAAGCGAACATGTCAGCAGTTTTGGCCAATATAAGATGCAGTCACTGCCTTTCAGGGTTTATATACAGCATACTATAATGCTATAGATAAGCCCCCGGTCCAACCTGAAAGATAAGAAAAATAAGTTTTATACTGACCCGGGGAGCGTTCCAATCCAAGGGGTTTCGCAGGTCTGGGTAAGATAAGTACGCCTGCGCAGGAGCGCAATGCCGGGGAGCGATGAAGCAACAGGAGGGCGGCATCGCAAGATGATAGGAGGTGCCAGACCTGGACCTGCGACACCCATTGGACCGGACCGGACCGGACCGCACCGGCCCGGCCCCCGGGTGAGTATAATAAAAGTTATTTTTCTTATCTTTCAGGCCAGACCGGGGATTTATCTACAAGGCATTGGCCGTATCTAATATCGGCCAAAACTGCTGGCAAGTTCCCTTTAATATCATTTTGCTGAACTTTTCCTACTCTTGAATAAGATGCTAGCACATCAGACTCGTACTGCTTATTCCATGTGACAAATTCCTTTTGAGTAACTTAGTGATGAGTACAGGTGCTCTTTACTCGAGTTTGCCTTGGGTGCTTGGGTATACACTGGGTATTTGTCACGTCCGCCATGTCTGCCATGTCTGTTTGTCTCAAGAACTCCTGGAGCGATGTGCATGCGCATGTTTTGTCTCCTGTCCTGCATGTTCGCTAGAGCTGTGTGCAGACTCACCTCATGTCTGAACTGCAGGATCCCTGCGTTTCTGCTCTGCCTTCTGTGATCTTCTCGTCATGTCTAGAATCCCGGATCATGTGTTCTTCCTAGGATCCTGCACTGGTTGGTTCGGTGATCATCTCGTCATGTCTGAAACCCTGATCATGTGACGTTTCCTAAGATCCTGCACTGTCTGGTTCTGCTATCATCTCGTCATGTCTAGAATCCCGGAAGTGCTCCCCTGGTCCTGACCTGGAGGAGGAGGTGCTATGCCCTATATCAGGCCGCCTCTTCCTATGCTCAGGGCCTGATTATTGTGTTGCTTCCCTGCAAGGCTCTGGGTCTGTGGGGTTGCTCCCTCTATTCTGTGCCCTTGCACTTTGCTCTGTAGTGCGTCTCTGCACACGCTCCGTGCTCGTATTCCGCCTCTTGTCTTGTGCCATGTCTTGTGTTGTCTCTCGTGCCATGTTTGTCTTTGCCTTGCTTTGCCTTGTAGTCCTTCTGCTGTTCTTTGTCTTAGTCTGTTTTGCTATGTCTCGCCTTTACCTATGCTTTGACTTGTAGTCCTTCCTTTGTTCTCTGCCTCGCCTGTTTTGCCATGTCTTGCTTTTGCTATGCTTTGACTTGTAGTCCTCCCTGTGTTCTCTGCCTTGCTATTCCTTGCTTTGTGTTCCTCCCTCTGGTCCCAGCAGTCGTGGTGGCTCACCCCCTTGGTCTTGCCCCTGACACTCCCTGTATAGGGGGTGGATTCTCACAAGGTCAGCTCGCCCTCGGTTGGTGGGTGCCACGACCCAGAGGGTCCACTCAAAAAATGGGCTCAGCAGGAGCTAAGTCCGTCACAGTATTACAGGTGCTCGAGAGACATGTCCGAGACCCCACCGCCGCATGTTTCACAGCACAGCCACAACATGTGGGGATTGGCTGACAAGCATGAGCTATCCCTGCATATTTTGTGGCTGTCTATCAGCTGCAAAACTTGCGACAGGCTGGAACCCAGCATGTCACTCGAGCACCCACGATATTTGATGCATTCCCGAGCACCATAGGCAAACTCGAGTAACGAGCCCTTGCACTCATCACTAGTATTCACCATGAAATAACAACTTTACATACAATTTAGTATTTTGCTATTACTCCGTTACTCTCTTTGTCATTATATCAATATATCGGACTACCAGAGTTTCCATTTCCCTTGTCATTACGGTTTATCTTTTCAAAGTCAGATGCTATAAGCATTGATTACACAATGTACAGAATACCCATGATTTGTGTGACCTGTGTTAGCTATAAATTAATTGACTAGCAATCTATCGGCTTACATTGATAGGATCATGTGCACACATGTTTGCATTCTTGACAGCTACCTGAGGGACTCCACGCATTTAATTCAACTATTGAAAACTGTAAACTGGGACAACAATTTCATTTTTTTGCACAATGGATGTGTCAGCTTTATATTAAAACATCTCGCATGATATAGAATTAATATGTTTTGAAAGTTATCTAACTAATGATACTCGATTATCTTCCAGCCAGAATTTGTTTTTATTGAAAGGATTGGAATTTGTTTTAAAAAACAATTTTTTCACTTTTGAAGGGGTACTCTATCACCAAACTATGGGCACAGCGATGGGCAGCAAAGTAGCATCTACTTATAAAAATTTATTTATGGGGATTTTTGAAAGAATTTGTATTTGCATTAATAAATGGTCCACTCAGATTATTTTTTATAAAAGATTCATTGACGACCTCTTTATTTGGAACAACGTCAATAATGATATTGACTCCTTTATTGCAGAGGTAAATAGCAATAATTGGGGTCTGTCCTTCTCCCCCATCTATGGCTCAAATAATATTAATTTTTTTAGACATTACGATTTTTTTAAAAGAAAATGTTATTTTAACCAAAACTTTTTTTTAAAGAGGTTGATAAAAATAGCTATATCCATTATAAAAGTGGACATTATGCAAAAGGTCTCAACAATATACCTGAGAATCAATTTCAGAGGATAAGGAAAAATTGTAGCCTTGATGATGACTTCAAATGACAGGCTAATATTTTGAAGGATAGGTTTTTGAAGCAGGAATATCCTAATGAACTTGTAAAAAGGGCTTTTAATAATTCACTAGCCAAAAAACAGGATGCATGGACTAATAATATAAAATCTAAAGAATCCTCTAATAATCATTTTTCAATGAATTTCATAACAGAGTACAGCTACCAACACTAGGAAATCAGAAAAGTCCTTGAAAAAAACTGTCCCATCTTACTAAATGTTCCGATTATTGGACAACATCTACCCAGGAATCCGGGTGTAAGATTCAGGAGCGCCCGCACAATAAAAAACATTGTAGCTCCCAGTCGGTTAAAACCCTCTGACAGAGTAATGCATGTGAACAATGGTATTAATGGGGTCTTCAAATGTGGTTCTAAGAATTGTCTGTGTTGTCAAACATCGTGCGGTTAATTTTGAATCCTCTGTAACAAATGAAACCTTTCATATTAAGCAACATATGAATTGTATGGCAGATTTTGTCATTTATCTGACAACCTGTAAATGTGGGAAACAGTATGTAGGGAGGACCACGCAGGCGCTCCACCTCAGATTGAATTCACACCGCTATGAATTCACACCGCTATAACATTAAAAGGGGTTTTTTACTTCACGGTTTATCTAAACTTTTGTTAGCGCACAATAAAAATTATAATTAACTCAATGTATGTCCTATAGAACATATACCGAGTAATGTCACAAATAGGACTCAAAAGCTCAACCGCAAAGAAATATATTGGATCTACCGGCTGAGTACACTAAAACCGCATGGTTTAAATGAAGTCACTGAGGTGTTCCTTTGAAATAATTATGTTCTGTTCTAAAATATTTTTTTATTTTTTCACTTTTTCCTTGTCTTCATTTTTAGTGTGGGTTTTTTTTAGCACATGCAATACCCTGCCACTAATTCATTGACAATTATATTTTAATATGTTGATTAATATCGTGAACATCACTATTCCTATATACCGCAAATTTTACTGCACAGCCCATTTAATAAAGAAAGGATAATGTAAGTAATTTTAAATATATATTTTTAATAATTTTTATATGGATATTTATATTTTGTATATAAATAATATCTTATGTAAAAAAAATGTATGCAATTTTTATCTTACAGCAAGAACTGTGCAATAATATATATAGAAATAAGACCAAAAAATGCAAAAAATATCTTTTGAAAGAATTTTTTATTCAAAAATTTCACGGTATAAGTTTGTTTTTCTATACATGTTGTTGGATTTGGCATTGTTTGTGTGGTTTCATGGTGGCTCTCTTGAGAGGATGTTCTCCCTGTAAGGCATTTCTTCTTTTTTTTTCCACCGTTTTTGGAGGTTCTTGTCCCTTTCTTTTTAAATTTTCTTTAAATGAATTTTTTTCCGTTGATTGTTAATAAAGAAATTAATATATATTAGTTATTTTATAATGCAAGTAGAATAATAATTTTATAACAGAAATTTATATATATTTTGTCTATTAAGTGTCTATCGTGTTCAAGCAATGAACTTTGACATCCTTTTGAATCAGGTGACCTGTTAGACGCCGAGCACCTGAATGACAAGAGTACTGTTTTTTCTATTTAAGAACCTGTTCATGATACTTGCATGTGGTTTTTTCCTGAGGAAAGCGTTCTGTGAAACTTCGAAACGCGTCGAATAAAGACCACTGTAATAATAATTGTTCATAGTGATTCGCAGCGTGGATTGTCTGACCACTTTTTTCCTATCCTGCAGCTATAAATTAATGTAGTGTGATAATTGTATGTGGAGCGCCCCGCAGGGCTGGGGGAACTCGGTACCGGGCCTTTCAGACTCTATTAAGGGGGAAAGTGTCACGGTGGCCCTGGGTGTCCAATAAAGAAGATGGAAGTTTAAATGAGGGGAAAGATGGTGGGATGATTAATAGGAAAAGGGGAATCGTGATGCCACCCGTGGTACTCGGCCAGGGTACCGACGCTGCGATGCAGATCCACTGGGACGGTGTTAAAGCATCCAAAATGGTGTAGCTCTCCACGGGCAGAGCTGTGTCCCAGGGAAATTGAGATGGTGCTTGTGAGCCGGTGCCGGTGATGGTGAATGCAGTGTATGGCAGGTGAGTTCTAAATGACACCAAGGACACAGTTGGGTGCAGTTTCTGGGTTTTTACTCACAAGTCTTGTGCACAAGATGATCCGCTTGGTACTGTGTCCTCCGAGGGAGGGGTCCGGCAAACTCCCAGGTAGATCAAGAACACCTGTTCAAGACTCCTCTTTGTGTTCTCCTTTCTAGGCTGTGTCTCTGCGCTGATCTCTCCCTTCCTTCCTGCCCTGCGCTTTCACAAGCAGTGTCCCAAGCCGGCAGCCACAGATAACTCCGGGCGATGTGGGTCAGGCCCCGGGGTCCTTTATCCCTACTGCTGCCTTTTTGAGGAATGTTTGTGGTTGTGGCTGAGGCACTTAAAGTTACCTCAGCCTCCGGCTTTCTAGCTTAGCCTTGCAGCTCTCCACTAGCTTCAGGGGCCGGCTCCCTCACTCTGGCCCGGTCCTTCCTTTCCAGGATGCGGGCCCCACGGTTGGCTTTCGCACTGTCCGTGCCCCTAGGACCCCTTCCTTCAGTCTAGGAGCCTGGTCAAGATGTTTCTCTCTTCTCTGACCCTCAGTCCTCTCATGGCAATCCTGCTCTTACGCTGTCCTGTCACCGACTGACTACTCCCTGGAAAGATTTATCTACCTCAGACTAGCTCCACCCACCAACTGTCACCTTTCACTCTCTGATTGGATGCCCACAATCACTCGACTAACTAAGCTCCTCCCACTCTACCTACCTTCCACACTAACTCCCCAACACCCTTTCCTAGCCAGTCTGGGATGAGGCCATCTTCCCGAAGGGTACACCCAGCTGCCCTGACTAGACTAGTGTGTGTTGGATGCAAGTGTTAGGACTCCTGGGTGGTGATCCCTCCTTACATGAGGGTGGGATACCACACCTCTGGATGAGGTGCAGTACCTCTGTGGAGACCGGACCCTCAGGGGCGCCACATATGGGATTTAAATTAATTGTTCTTATTATTGTATCTTAACCTTTATGAGAGACGCCTAATAATCACCTCCTGATGAAAAGAATAAATTATTGTGATTCTATAAATTATTATAGAAGTAAAACAAATATGGAGGTGTAATACTCACTGTAATATTCAATGTCCATAAGGCCTCATCAGACATCTGTTTTTTACATACAGGTACAGTATGTATTTTTAATGGATAGAACATGTACAAATGATAGTTTATGGGGCTGTTCACATTTCTTTATTTTTTGGGGGGCTCCAAGCGCCCGCAAAAAAGCACAGCAAAAAGAAACGCCCAATATGAAGACATGTCCAATTTTGATCCAAGTCACGGATCATAATTTCACATTCAAGTCTATGGGTCCATGAAAACTTCAGACAGGACACACACAGAATCCAAGTTCCATCTTAATATGTTCAGTTTTACTGACTACTGAGAAAAGTTTAGGAAACCTCCATCTGTTTTTTGCATGTGAGAAAAACTGATTAAATACTGATGGTAAAAACTCATATAGGGACCAAGCATTGCTGAAAAACAGATTCAAATCACTGATGAAAATCGGGGGGAAAAATAGACGTCTGAGTGAGGGTGGTTCCTGTTCTTAATGGAGAAATATTCATTTTTTATCGTATGTAAAAAAAAAAAAAAAATTCTTATCAGCGTCCTGGATTTGATTTTTTGTCTGTATTTCATCAGGGTTTTTCTGGAAAAATCCCCCCCCCCCAAAAAAAAAGTAATTAAAATTATTCAGCTCCTAACCATAACAACGTTAAAGGCAGACAGACAGCACATAGATTGAAGACAGATAGCAATGTGTGAGCAAGCAGAACCAGTAGTTTTATATGGGAAAAAAACACACATGAGAACACCCACATAGACTATAATAGGTATGTGTTCTAAACATGAAAAATGTGGATAGAACACGTATGTGAAAAAGGATATAGTTATATATTTTTTCAAAAGGCCAATTTCAAAATAAATACCTGTAATAGAGATGACTAGTGTTAGGGCTCATACCCATCATTGTAAAAAAACTGTCCTACATCGGTCCAAAAAAATGGGACTCAATTATGTTGGGGCAAGTGACGTCAGCACTGTTCTAATGGCACTTGCGCTGACGTAAGTGAGTTGATCCATTGGCTCTGAACTTCGATGACCATTCTGATGGCACTGCGAGCTTTGGGATCCTGAAACGCAGCAAAGAAGCAACATGTGAACATAGTCTTAGGCTGAGTTCACACGTGGCGTTTTTTTCGCGTTTCCGCGGCGGTTTTAACCGCGCGATTTTGCCGTGAAAATGCGAAAAAAAAGCATCCCATGCATTCCTATGGGATTCCGCAATGCTGTGCTAATGCTGCGGTTTCTACCGCGGCAGAATCGCTTCGCGGTAAAAAAACGCAGCATGCTCATTAATTTCGCGGAATCGCGGCGATCCCGCACCCATAGGAATGCATTGTTCTGCTTAGTTTCCGCAGATCGCTTGGAAAACGCTAGTAATTCTGCAAGCTAATTACGCTTGCAAAATGCAAGTTTTTCCGCGGGAAAATCGCGGGAATTTAAAATACGATTTTCCCGCGGAATGGCATTCCGGAATTCTCACGGTAATTTCCGCGAGAGTTCTGTTACGTGTGAACCCAGCCTTAGGCTATGTGCCCACGTAGCGATTTTCAAGAGATTTTTTTCCTGAGCAGAAACGCATGCCCTTGCCAGGGAAATCGCATGCGCTTTTTGACACGCGTTTTTGACGCGATTGTCAAGCATTTTCACATGCGTTTTCCCATGCATTTTTGCTCATATAATTGATGGTATGCGGAATCGCGGGCAATTCCGCAAAATTAATGAACAAGCTGCGTTTTTTACCGCTAAGCGATTCCGCAACGGTAAAAAACACACCATTGGCACAACATGTGCGTTTTCTATTACAAATGCATGGAACGCTTATTTTAAGCGTTTCCGTGGCAGAATCGTGCGTTAAAAAACGCAGCGGAAACGCTTAAAAATCGCTTCGTGGGCACACAGCATAAGGGTAGGTGCACACAATCCGGAAATGGCAGTTCTTTGGACACATCGCACGTTCGCTGCGTCCAAAGCGCTGCCTTCTATTGAATACAGGTGAATCCTCTGTGTTCAGTGATCCGTGCAGATTCACAGCGTCCAATACAATTCTATTGGTGTAATTTCTCTTGAAGAGATCCGCATCTCCACAAGAGAAATTGACATGCTGCGATCTGGAGAGACGCGCCGCATGTCTGTCTCCACAGGCATTTCTGGATGCATAGTGGGCATGAGATTTCTTGAAATCCCATCCACTATGCTGTAACATATGGCCGCTGCGGGTTGGATGCTGCACAAGTACATAGCATCCAACGCGCAGTGTTTATTGATTGTGTGCACATATCCCCATCTATTGACTTATTTGGCATAAATGTGCACCAAAATAATTTTGTCATTGTCCGTGCATAGTTCAACATATTAAGTCAGTCCTTTTTGTTGAAAAGTCATGCCTCTTGTAAGGGGGAACCACAGAAAGTGTTTAAAATGTAGTAGACGTGATACAAGTCAGGGGAACCAGGTTTTTAACTTCAAAAATTGTGCTATAATTCTGGTGCCACTTACCGACTCTTGGTATGTAGCTTTGCTTTGTGCCTTAGAACAAACGCTGCTTAAAGCTATCTTCACACGTTGCATTATTGCTGCATTTTTTGTGCAAATTAAAGCTGCATTTTACCGTACCAGCAAATGCTATGAGATTTCAGAAATCTAATGCACAAACATTGTTTTTTTTTCTGACTGAATTGGAAAACTGCTGCTTTTTTGAAAACTGTAGCATTTCACTTCTTTCAGCATTTTTGCAGTGTTTTTTCACCCATAGAAAGAAATGAATAAGTGCAGAAAAGCAGCAAAAGCATAACAAAAAAACTTGCCATCATTTTTTGCTGCGTTTTTAGTAAAAAAAATGTTTTAGTAAAAAATAAGCAGGTACAGCAGGATGTGAAACCCATTTATTTTTTTGATTTTCTCAAGTTTAAACTATAATGACTTGGTGTCCTCTCCTGAGAATGGCAGTTGGGATTAGTACAATTTAATTGGGGACCTCAGCACCGTG
The DNA here is from genome assembly GCF_039654945.1 of Dendrobates tinctorius. Classification (NCBI taxonomy): domain Eukaryota; kingdom Metazoa; phylum Chordata; class Amphibia; order Anura; family Dendrobatidae; genus Dendrobates; species Dendrobates tinctorius. The sequence continues at coordinate 1,695,174 of NW_027361834.1, read as the reverse complement.
AGAAAAAGTCACTGAGTTTACTGCAGATCAAAGATCTGTGGTGAACTCAATGAGCTGAACTGCAGTAAACTCAGTGATTTTTTTTCTCACGGTGCTGAGGTCACTGCAGTTTAGCCCAGCTGGGAAAGCAGCCTCAGTGACCGGCATTAACCTTGATGAGGTCACCGCTGGTCACTGATGCTGCACTTGCAGCAGCTCATTCACCAGTGGTAGTCAGCCTGGACAGTCGCATCTTGGCACCGTCCAGGTTGCAAACTATTAATCCCCAGACATGGATTATGGCGTGGGACAGAATGACAGAGAGGTGAGGGATATTGTTTTTTTTTAAGTTTTTGTTTTTTATAGGAGACGAGGGATTCAATGGATTGGGTGACTATAAGGGTGAGTTTCCATGTGGTGTATTAGATCCAGATTTGCTGCGGATTGAACGCTGCGTACAGCCGCAGCATTTAATCTGCAGTGTCCAGTTGTTACAGCATAGTGAAGGGGATTTTATGAAATCCCGTCTCCACTATGCGTCCTAATATGCGGGTGACACACCCACGAAACCGGACATGCGGCACGTCTTTTTAGAATGCATCATGTCTGTTTACCTTGCGTAGACGCTCAGTCTCGGCAAGGTAAATAGCCTACTCTATATATACGATGTGGCGATTCCAAATGTGTTCAATGAGCACATCCGAAATCACCGCGTGTTCAACGGAGGGCGGCGCTTTGGGTGGAGTGGGCATTTCGCTCCGTCCAAAGCGCAAGGAATGTGCTAAGTGGAATCATATCCTAAATGTTTGTTATTTTTAAATAAAAATGGGAAACTCGCCTAACGTCCATGCCATTGAAGCTAACGTCTCCTGTAATAAAACAAAAATAAAAAAACAGCAATATCCCTCACCTGTCAATCGTTCGGCCCCACGCCGTAATCCATGTGTGGGGATAAATAGTTTTCAGCCTGGACGGTCGCATCTTGGCACTCGGTTGAACCACTGATGAATGAGCTTTTATTTTTAAATAGAAAAAGTGTGTTTTGCTTTGATTTCAAATAAAAGACTTTATACTTGCTGTGTGTTATAGACACCTCACTATTACTAAGATGATGGCTTTGATGTCACCAGACAATACAAAGGTGACATAAACCCAACAAATATGAATCCCACTTGCCACTGCTACAGGGCAAGTGGGATGAGCTGGGCAAAGCTGCAGAATTGGTGCATTTAATAGCTGTGCCTTTTCTGAGCGACTGCGGGCTGCTATTTTTAGGCTGAGGAGCTCAATATCCATGGCCCCTTACCAGTCTGAGAATACTAGCCCCCAGCTGTCTGCTTTAGCAAGGCTGGTTGTCAAAAAAGCCGGGGGACCCCACACCATTTTTTAAAATTATTTATTTAAATAATTGAAAAAACAGTGTGTGGACCACTCTATTCTTGATAACCAGCCTTGCTAATGCTGACAGCTGAGGGTTACAGCCCCCAGCTGTCACTTTTGCCTGGCTGGTTGTCAAAAATACAGGCAAACCCACACTGGATTTTTTATTTATTTATAGCTTAGGCGGTGGGTGTTGAATACTCCAGTCAGCCAGCACCTGCTCTCACTGTTATTAGTGGCAGCAGGTGTAGGCTGATGGGATTGATAGTCCCTATGAGTCGCCGCCTGTTGTCGCTGTTATCAGTTCAATATAACTCCCATCATTCTCCCCTGCTCGCTCTGATCGCTGGCAGAGCAGTTGAGAATGATGCGAGCGGTTTGCAGCACCCAGCGCTGGGGAACAGTGCTAACTGCACCGCTGTTTCTCAGACGCTGGTACGTGTCACTCAGATGACATACCTAGGTGTCATCTGTGTGCACGCGTGCAGGAAATTTTGCGGCCCTTGCTGCTGGTAAAAAAAAAAATGAATATGTCAGCATATTTTGCCCATGAACATATGGTCTGTGGAAACACACTGACATGTGCACAGACCCATTCACATGAATGGATCTACGTGTGAAAAGTGTCACCACACGTACCGGAGACATGGACATCTGAAAGAGTTGTTAGGTAAACTATTACAGGCCAATTTAACTGCCCCTCTGTTGTTACATTTGTAATTCTGTATTTTTTTATTCACATTTCTGTTCAGAATAGTCACTATTTTTCAAACATAATTTTTTTTTCCCACTAAATTATCTGATAAATTTGCCCTTTTTTGAAACATATTTTATGGTTAAACATGTCTTGATTTGGTGCCCTAAGGGTATGTGTATACGTTGCGGATTCTGCTGCTCATCCACAGCGGATTTGGCCCTGCGGATCCACAGCAGATCTGCAAGTGATGTACATTACCATTTTAGCCTATGTAAAAAAAAACCAAACAAACAAACAAAAAAACGCTGTGCACATGCTGTGGATTTTTCCGTGCAGATTTGCTGCGGATTCAAAGCTGCAGCATGTCACCTCTTTTGTGCAGATCCGCAGCGTTTTGACATCTGATCCATTACAGAAATCCACAGGTGTAAAAAAGCAGGGGAAATCTGCGGGAAATCTGCACTAAATCCGCAGGTAAAACGCAGGTCGTTTTACCTGCGGATTTAGCAAAATCTGAGCTGAAAATTCCACAGCAGAATCCGCAACGTGTGCACATACCCTAACACCTTGCATTGTTCATGCTTGCGTGGTGGAAGCAAAGCTGAATGTTGGGATCCTGAAAACACAGCAAAAAACGAAGCAGAAACGCAGTAAGAAAAGTAGCAAAAAAGCCAGCAAAACCTGCTTTTTGTCTGCAGCTTTTTTACTGCTAATGTATCAGATTTTGGCTGCAGAAGAAAAAGCAGCAAAAAAGCAATGTGTGAACATAGCCTAAATAGAAGCTTTGTTTTCACGCAGCTCTGCCCTGCTCAACTGTTTTATATCTGGAATCCTAAGTCACTCTCTCCAGTAAGCACATAGGGAAATTAATACAAGCAGGATGTCCAGGGGAGTGTGGGAAAATAATGAATGGAGGCACTGGAGTCGTGTCAGTATTAAGTACGTAATGTGTATCACCCAGCTTGTTTATTATTAGTTTTGATCTGCTCCCAAGTAGGAAAGACACCTGTGATGTTATGTCAGCAGCGCTCCTCGGATCGGTTTAGTCTGTCAATCAATGTTCATAGAAGCCAATGAGTCACTTGAATTGAAGACAAGCCTTCAGGACAGCTGGAGCAGGGCACATGAATGTGCAAGTGTTTAATGAGAATGTCTGTGAAAAGTATCAGATCCTTACTATAAACAAACAGAGTAGAACAATTAGTCCAGCATTGTGTCCAAAAATGACTGCGAATCGTAGAAATCTCAGAGTCATGGGCAAATTAGTGAAAACTCTTTAAAAGGGTACCCCAGGGATAAAAAATAAAACTAAAGGAAATGTCATTATAAATAAATTCTGATATAATTTAATCATTAAATCACAATAGTTTTTCCTAGGGAGGTAATTACTATAGGATTAAAATGACCACCATCTTGTCACACTGAGAGAAGCCTGTCCTACAATGCTAGGACAGGAGCCTGTGAGCAGGTGCAGGAGGAGCTCTGCCACTGGGACCTGGAGTTAAGCTGTATCCTGCACAGTCATTTAGAAAGACATTGTGCTGAGAGATTTGAGCGGCCTCTTCTTACCTCAGATCCATCTCCAGTAGTAGAGAACATCTTCCTACCTGTGAAGGGAGAAGAGACGGAGCTTCCTACTGCACCTGCTCACAGGCACCTGTCCTAAAATTCTAGGACAGGTTTATGTCAGTGTAACACAACGTTTCTCAACTCCAGTCCTCAAGACCCATCAACAAGTCATGTTTTCACGATTTCTATTCACATTGCACATGTGGTGGAATTACCACCTAAGGAAATCCTGAAAACATGTGCTGTTGGTGGGTCTTGAGTTGAGAAACAATGGTGTAACAGGACAGCGGACATTTTAATTCTTTAGTGACTACCTACCTAGAAATAAAGATTGTGATTTGCTAATTAACCCCTTCAGGACCTTGCGATTACCCGTTTTTGCGTTTTCCTTTTTTGTTCCCCTTATTCTTAGAGCCATAACCGTTTTTATTTGCCCATCAATATGGCCATGTGAAGGCCTACACATAGCTAAAGCCCTTCTATGTGTAGTAGAAATCATAATCTCCTACGAACGTAGCCTGTGTTCATAGGAGATCTGCAATGACAAGCTTGGGTGTCTTCTGTAGATCCCCGGCTGTCATGCTAACCCATCAGTGCCCCGAGGTCATGTGACAGGGGTGCCAATGGGCAGAGTTTGTGATGTGCTTCTGGAGTTATTCACAGTGATTGACAGTGGCATTTAATATGTGAACAGCCGCGGTTGGATTGCGATTCCACCAGTGGCTGTTAAAAGCAGATGACAGCTGAGTTATACGCTCATGTGACCGAGCCCTTACAGTATAAAATGTACATGGTCAAATACAGGTTCCTGATAATAATGGTAAGGTATCCATAAAAATTGGATGCAATACAGAACATAAGATTGGTCAAACAGTATACATCTGTACACCTCTAAGGCCAAGGCCACCTTCACACATCTGTGTGAGTATTGCTATGCATATGAGTATTGCCATCCATGTGAGTATTGCCATCCATGTATTACCATCCGTGTAAGTATTACCATCCATGTGAGTATACATGTATTAGAGAAGGATGAATGGCACTCATCAGGCTGAAAATGAAACTGTCAGTAACACCGCACTGCACTTGCTCACTGAGCCAGTGCGCGTGTCCTGAGTACAAAGACTGTGCACAAAGATACCTGCAGAGCGGGCAGCAGTGGTGACAATGCATACTCCAGGACCTGAAGCACGTGACTGCTGGGGGTGTGGCCTAAGCTCTACAGAGCTAGGAGCTGCAAGGAAACTCCTAGAAAGGTAACTACAGGACAATGTTACCAAGGGGCATAGACAGAGACAGAAACCAGATCAAGCTGAGGTCAAAGCACGAGATCGCAATACTGTACCAAAGGATTAGACAGAATGGATAGTCAGGATGTAGCAATAGATCAGAAAACCAGAACGGGCATTAGACTGTACAATAGGGGTAAACTGTAACGGAGTAACGATAGCCAAGCCAGGAGGTCAGAACCAGAAAAGACAATAGTACCAAAACGAGAGACGGAGTACAGAGTGAAGGAACAAGCCAGGTCATACACGGGAAGCAAACAAACAACGCAGAGTACACACGCACCAGGGGTCAGACACACCAAAACAGCAGTATAACTGACAGAGAATGCTAGTTTGGAGTGAGTATAAATACCCCTCCCAGATCCAAAGAGAGGCCGGCAAAAGTTAACCCTGTGAGAACAGGACATTAACCATGTCCTAACCATGACAGAAACTTTATTGGAAAATCTTCAACGGCAGAATGGGAACAGGGGTGCAGGAATGATGACTGCCGTTTCGCGCAAATGCGCTTTTACGCATTTGCGTGAAAAGGCCGTCGTCATTCCTGCATCCCTGTTTCCATTCTCCCGTTGAAGATTTTCCAATAAAGTTTCATTTTCAGCCTGGTGAGTGCCATTCATCCTTCTCTAATACATGTATGCTACAAAACTGTTTTTTCTTGGATGAGCACTCGAAGGTCCCAGGTGTAGACGCTGGCTGCTGTTTTTGAAGTGGTGACGTGTCTCTATTATACTTTCCCTCTGATTGTTCCACTCCAGGTTTTGGCTTTCATATTCTGATGTAAAATACTTAGCAAATACTGGACATGTGAACGTGGCCTAAGAAGAAATAGAGTTAAAGGGAATCTGTCACACTTTTTTGGGCTATGAGCTGCCAGCATCGTCATCAGGGGCTTATCTACAGTATTCTGTAATGCTGTAGATAAGCCTCCGATGTAACCTGAAAAATAAGAAAAAAAAGTTAGATTATACTCACCCCGGTGTCCGGTCTGGTCCGATGGGCGTCGCGGTCCGGTCTGGCGCCTCCCATCTTCATACAAAGCCGTCCTGTTCTTCCCTTCCTGTCGTGGCTCCGGCGCAGGTGCACTGCTCTGCCCTGTTGAGGGCAGAGCAGAGTCCTGCAGTATGCAGGCGCTGAGAGAGGTCCGGCACCTGCGCACTGCAGTATTCTGCTCTGCCCTCAACAGGGCAGAGCAGTGCGCCTGCGCCTGAGCCACAACAGGAAGGGAAGAAGAGGACGATATAGTATGAAGATGGAAGGCGCTGGACCGCAACACCCATTGGCCCAAGAACGGACCGCCCCCCCCGAGTATAATATAACTCGTTTTTCTTATCTTTCAGGTTACATCGGAGGTTTATCTACAGCATTACAGAATGCTGTAGATAAGCACCTGATATCGATGCCGGCAGCTCATAGTCCAAAAAAAGGGTGACAGATTACCTTTAAACAGTGCATGCTACAGAAAAGAGGTTTTGTTCTCTTGCCTTGAGCAACATCATTGACTGAGCACCTCATGTCTGCCCCATGTCTAGACAGTAGAATTGACTGTAAGCTGAAACAGCCAAGGAAACTATGTTAGAAAAATTCTCTGCATAGCAGCTAAAATGTGATGCTTAAAAATATAGTAGTGACTCTTGTGACAGAGTTCAGTTATTGATGACTGGAAGACATTTGAACTTCTCTGACTATACACGGCGTGAATCTCCTTCCAAGATAAGCACTAAACCGTGTGCAGTAGATGGCGGTCTAAAAGAGAATCTAGGCAAATGGGAAGAACAACCCAAATTGTGGTCTAATTGAATGTTGTGGATATGGTTTCCAAGACTACCAGCAAACAGTTAATTTTGCCAGGGAGGGTGTAGTTAGCGAGACAACTCCTAAGGCCACGTTCACATGTTCAGTATTTGGTCAGTATTTTAACTCAGTATTTGTAAGCCAAAACCAGGAGTGGGTGATAAATACAGAAGTGGTGACGTGTTTCTATTATACTTTTCCTCTGATTGTTCCTGGTTTTAGCTTGCAAATACTGAGGTAATATACTGACCAAATACTGATTGTGTGTGGGACGCCCTCACACCCCGGGCTGTGGGGTACTCGGTACCGGGCCCGATGAGCTTTAATGGGAGATGTCACGGCAGCTGGGACCCGGCCCGTGGCCCTGGGCGCCCATTGTAAAAAGGAGGATGTTCAGTGTGCTTAGGATAAGTGATTTGTGACGCCACCTGTGGTGTTCGGCAATAGAGATGTAAGCCGACGCTGCAGACAGATCCTCTGGGACAGATGGTGTGGTGCAGCAGTGATGTTATAGCCCTCCACAGGCCGGGCTGTAGTCCCAGGGCAGTGTAGGTGAGGTGACACTTAGATGGTGTAGTGTCAGGCGCGAGGGATGTAGCAGCGCTGGGCAGGTTGGCGCAGGAATAAGTGGAGGACACCAGGGCATTTAATTCGAAAGCTTTACTCACAGTCTGTTGTACAAACAGGTGCCTGCCTCCGTGCCGTGTCCTCCGGGTTAGGGACTCAGTCAACTTCCAGGCCAGATGGAATACTCCCTTCCAACACTCCGCCAACATGTGCCTTTCTGAACGTCTCCTCTTAAAGCGCTTTTAAATGAAGTACTCCTAGTACTGAGTTACACTGGAGTTCCTCCTGTCTGATGTTCTTATGAACTCTACTTGTACGGCAGACAGCTGTAGCCTGCTTCGGGGACTCCAGTCTACTAAGTCCCGGCTCACTATCCAGTTGCTGTTGTGCCACCAAGTCTTGTGTGGGAATAAAGCGGTCACTACTTCTATTCCTCCGGTGTCTGCTGCAGGACCATTAGTATCCATACAACCTCGGGAACCGGTCCCCGGCCTTGCACTTAGAACTTCTAGGAAGGGTTCTCTTCTAACCCAAGTCCTCTGTTCTCTTTTACTCCTCACGTTCCGTACTAATCTTTCTTTCTATGGAAAATCAGGCTTTCAGTCTATGTCGCTCTCTCTCTCTTCCTTTCCTGTGCCAACAGACCATGGTCACTGGGATCTGCTGCCGCACTTCCATCCATCTATCCCTCTCTCTGGGGATCTTCTCTCTCCAACTCCACAACAACTCTGACTCTCTACCTAAACTCTTCCCGCTCTCTTTAATGTAACTAAGCTCCACCCACCACCCAGCACGTTTTGTGTTCCAAGCAGGGAGCCAGCAATGGGTGCTTTGCTACACTCCAAGCAGGGAGCTGCCGAAGGTGCTTTGCTACACTACTTTGTGGTGTGGGGTGCAGGTGTTGGAGCGTGGTCAGGAGTCTCCACCTTACCTGGATGGTGGGGTACCACACCTCAGGAGGAGGTGCAGTACCTCTGTGGCGACTGAACCCTCAGGGGCGCCACATACCCCCCCATTAAACACAGCACATCCGCAGGCTGCAAGGAAACAAAGTTGACAATACAGGAACATACAAATTTTTATATTGCATAATGAACATGTCTTATACTAAACTTCCCAATGTGGGAGGCACTGTTTCTTGTACGCTACAAACAATTTAACAGTTTATCTATATTTAAAGCTATGTTACCTATTTTAAAGTGCTATGGCAGCAAATTCACTATCAGCTTGAGTAACACATTTTCTAGGAATCAGATTTTGGAATAAATTCTTGGACTTTTGTGCGCTACCAGATAAATTCACCAATCCAATATTTAAGAGAAAGATTAATCCATTTATTTCCCAACGCGTTTCGAAATGTGTACCATTTCTTCTTCAGGGGATGACATATATGATCAAACAGAACTGTCACAGATTATATACAGCATGATTTCAAAAAAACGGCGCCAAATCATGCTGTATATAATCTGTGACAGTTCTGTTTGATCATATATGTCATCCCCTGAAGAAGAAATGGTACACATTTCGAAACGCGTTGGGAAATAAATGGATTAATCTTTCTCTTAAATATTGGATTGGTGAATTTATCTGGTAGCGCACAAAAGTCCAAGAATTTATTCCAAAATCTGATGTGTAAGCGGTCGCGGAGCTGACCTTTGGACGTGCAGCAAGCAGATTACTGATCCTACATGCTTGAACCTCTCCTAAAAAGGGTGAGTATAATCTAATCTACTTCTCCAGCATTTACCCGGATAAGACCCTATTGCGCTTTCTTGTTCCTTTAGTTTTGACACATTTTCTAGGAACACATTTCTTTTCTGTTATCTTTCACATTTTCTACTCTCTTCTTTCCTTTTGTCTTAGGAGTGACAACCGTTATTGCCTGATTCGTCATCTGCATATTTTTATTCAATTCTCACATCTTTATTCAAACATTGTAAAACATTCACTGTATTTCTTTCTCAATTAAACCCTATGAAATCTGTCATTAATACTTTCACTTCACGCTATCACTTTCTAGTTTCTTGTTCAAAAATACTAAGCATTATCAATAAGTGCAAAGAGTAGACATTGGACCGGCCATCATGTCTGGAAATGTCCTTATAACGAGGTAGTCCTTGTTATAAGTCCTTGTTCCAAGGGCAGGTTCCTATGTAAAACCAAGAGAAAGCACCAAAAGAGGTGCAAACTATGTACATTAGTAGTTCTGGATCACTCAGCGTCCATGATCTCCACAGTTCAAGTGTAAAGGATGCCAACCAAACTGGGCAGAAAACAAAAAAACAAAAACATGATAACCAAAAAAAAATAGAAAACAAGAGCAAAGGTGCAAATACCCTCCTGGGCAACAAAAGTTAGTTTAGATCAACATTATGGCCAGTTATCCCCTCCTGGGGTTCCGGAAGCTGGTTGCTTGGGCTGCTCCCAGGGGAGATGCTCTGGGTGCCCAGATGGGTTGAGAAATCGCTGATCCTCAGTAGAAATTCTGGAAACAGCTGCTGCCCGAGGTACAGCTAGGGTAGGCATATCGGCTGTTGCTGGTGATGTCTCTGCCACCAGTAAGTCGGTAGGAATGGCATCTGGTACCAATGGATACGATTCTTCATCCTCAGGGAGTACCACTGTTCTGGTCCTTGGTCTAACATCTAGGGATGCCGTGGCCTGCTTGCATTGGTAGGAGGCTACACGGGGGTTTTGCAGCTGCGGCCAAGAGAACCCATGACGCGTTTCAATGCCCCAAAGCGGCCTAGACTCTCCCATGCCCTCAAGGTGTCGTATAGTGTGCGCCTGTTCCAACCGCGCCCTCCTCAGCAGGGATTTCTTCCATTTCCCCATCTCCATCAGCCTGGTGCTCCCGGATGACTCATCCAACACCCCCATTTCGAGCTCCAGCAGGCCAGCCTCCGACAAGGAGAATTCAGGGGGTAGTCCGGCACAGGCCCGGTCAGGGTCTTCCAGGTGGAGATCTGGTGTAGCGGTGGCAGGTACCGGTGACACGGGTACCGCGGGTGTAGGCCCCTCCTGGGTGCGCTGCAGATTCAAGGTCCATAAGGCTTCCTGCCTCAGTCGTAAATGGTGCGTCAGCTGGGCAATCTCGTCCTCCAGCTGCTGGCGGTTCATCCTGGAAGCCAGGTCGGAGCCTTCAGCCATTGCACTGGGGAGATTCAGCTCAACCTCCTCGTGCTCCGCAGGCCTCCTCCTCCCTTCTCCTCCCAATATGGAGTTCTGGCGTTCTCCTTCCTGCCTGGGCTCTTTTCCCGCCACTGGCTTCTGCTCCTCCTTCTGGGGGCGGCATCTTCTTCCAACTCCTCCATACCAAGCCAGTATACGAACCCCTCGGGGGGTAGGCCATGTCGCTGTCACATAGAAGTTCAGACAGGGGAAGCCCAGGACAGTTCGCGGTCTTTTCTTAGGACCACCCATGTTGTCACGCCCTTCTTCACCACGCTGGCGGCCATTTTTAGCATTCATTTTACAGTCTATTAAATTAGGTCTTCTGCGCATTTCCAAAAGTTTTAAGTCCAACAAATCTCAGGCACACAGAACCCGATGGCATCGGGTCTCGTCATCCTGTTCGTGACGCTAAAATGGGTCGCCCTCACATCCAGGGCTGTGGGGTACTTGGAACCGGGCCCGATGAGCTTTAATGGGAGATGTCACGGCAGCTGGGACCTGGCCCGTGGCCCTGGGCACCCATTGTTAAAAGGAGAATGTTCAGTGTGCTTAGGATAAGTGATTTGTGACGCCACCTTTGGTGTTCGGCAATAGAGATGTAAGCCGACGCTGCAGACAGATCCTCTGGGACAGATGGTGTGTTGCAGCAGTGATGTTATAGCCCTCCACAGGCAGGGCTGTTGTGAGTTCATTTTCCCCTTCACTACTGAGGCCTGAGGTACTCCCTCTTCTGGTAAAGAAAGGTAGTGAGCCTGATTATCAAACACCTGAGGCTGATGATGATGACTGGCTGAGTGGAGTTACTGACTGGATATAAGGCTGCCGACGCCCTTCTGCCCTGCGGGTGATTTCTCTGTGGGATCCTTGGAGACCAGTCTGAATTCCTGCTCCTCTAAAGCTAAGTTTGCTGCTCGGCCTTTTGCATTGGTACTTTGACTTTGTTTTGCTTTGTTTTTTTGGATTTCTGCCATTCCCTACTGGGGTGTGCTGAATTCCTTTAGCTCTGTCTTCTGAAAATACCTGAGTGCTGATTTAGTTTTTGAAGCCTAGCTGCTTCAGGGCCTTTTTCATATCAGCTTGTTGGCTTATGTGTTTGATAGGGTTTTGGCAGATTGCAGACAGCAGCCTTCCTGTCCTTTCCTATCTAGGTAGTTTTGGGCCCTGTCTTTGCTCAGTCTATCTTTCTGTCTGTGTTAGTGTTTTCATCTTGCTTCACCGTCATTATATGTTGGGGGCTGCCTATTGCTTTGGGGTCTGCTCTGGGGCAGTTTAGATTTCCCCTTTCTTTCTTTAGGCCTATTTAATTCTCCAGCTGTGATCGAGGGGTCTAGGGCATCGTAGGAACCCCCCACGGCTACTGCTAGTTGTGTTGATAGGTTCAGGGGTCTGCAATCTGATAGTTGCCAACTTCTCTGGTTTTCTGGACTTAGCTTGTATTTCTGTTTTTGCCTCCTACGGTGACTCATTCATAACACAGGGCTATAGTCCCGGGGCAGTGTACGTGAGGTGACACTTAGATGGTGTAGTGTCAGGCGCGAGGGATGTAGCAGTGCTGGGCAGGTTGACGAAGGAATAAGTGGAGGACACCAGGGCATGTAGTTCCAAAACTTTACTCACAGTCTGTTGTACAAACAGGTGCCTGCCTCTGTGTCGTGTCCTCCGCGTTAGGGACTCAGTCAACTTCCAGGCCAGATGGAATACTCCCTTCCAACACTCCGCCAACATGTGACTTTCTGAACGTCTCCTCTTATAGCGCTTTTAAATGAAGTACTCCTAGTACTGAGTTACACTGGAGTTCCTCCTGTCCGATGTTCTTATGAACTCTACTTGTATGGCAGACAGCTGTAGCCTGCTTCGGGGACTCCTGTCTACTAAGTCCTGACTCACTATCCAGTTGCTGTTGTGCTCCCAAGTCTTGTGTGGGAATAAAGCGGTCACTCCTTCTATTCCTCCGGTGTCTGCTGCAGGACCATTAGTATCCATAAAACCTCGGGGACCGGGCCCCGGCCTTGCGCTTAGAACTTCAAGGAAGGGTTCTCATCTAACCCAAGTCCTCTGTTCTCTTTTACTCCTCACGTTCCGTACTAATCTTTCTTTCTATGGAAAATCAGGCTTTCAGTCTATGTCGCTCTCTCTCTCTTCCTTTCCTGTTTCAGCATACCCAGGTCACTGGGATCTGCTGCCGCACTTCCATCCATCTACCCCTCTCTCTGGGGATCTTCTCTCTCCAACTCCACAACAACTCTGACTCTCTACCTAAACTCTTCCCGCTCTCTTTAATGTAACTAAGCTCCACCCACCACCCAGCACGTTTCGTCCTACACTACTTTGTGGTGTGTGGTGCAGGTGTTGGTGCGTGGTCAGGAGTCTCCACCTTACCTGGATGGTGGGGTAACACACCTCAGGAGGAGGTGCAGTACCTCTGTGGTGACTGAACCCTCAGGGGCGCCACATGTGAATGTGGCCAAACAGGGGATATGGACAGAGCTTGACTTAATTTCATATTATTGTGCGTTTCTGGTACACTTTTCCCACAATATTTTAATGTAATATCTATGTATCTGAGATACTGAGCATTGCACTTGCTTTGATTTCATGCTTCATGATCTTAGTTCAGTCCATGTGAATTAGAACATTTTGGGTTTTTTTATGATTATTTTTATTGATTTAGACATGAAATAAGAAAGTAGGTTACAGTATAATAAATACATAGGTCAATACTGGGGAAACAATAGTACCAATTAAGAGAGACAATGTAAGAGAAGGTAAAGTATTTACATTGTTTGAAACTAAATTTTTGTTCACAAATTTTAACATTTGTATAAATCATGCGTAGATATTGATATTGGTAATGTTTACAGTTTAGGTTATGTTTACGTTGCATTTATACCCTTCGTTTGGGAAAGATTTTAGCTCATACAAACAAATTCACAGGCCCTCATTATTCATGCAACGCCTTATGGTATCCTTTTTTCAGGCATCTTTAAATTTGTATACTTTTTTAACTGTATTTAAAAGCGAAACACAATAAATGGTCATAAAGTAAAAAAATGCATTGGTAACTACTTCTCTATGCAGCAACATCCTACAAAATAAACTATATGATGCATGGCATATCATATTCTAACATGGAAGCCTGTATGCCACTCTATGTCTATACAGTGGTATATCATTGGGATGTCAATTTGACATACTGTATACTGACGATGAAAGGCTCAATATTTATGTGAAAAGAGTTTTAAATTTGAAAGGGGTAGAGCTAGTTTATTTGTATTCTTAGCTTTAAAAAATACAAAAAGTTTGTCTTGTGATACATTTGAAATACACTTCTTTTTTTTTTTTTTTTTTTTTTAACCAGCGTTTCCTTCCTTAGAACAGAAGAAGCGAACTAATAGTGGAGAATGTTGCCTCCTAACGCCTCCACCACCACCAATATTCCCACCACCACCATTCTTCAGAGATCGCAGAAGCACAGTAAGTACCTAGATAAGTGGAGGTCATCTCATCACATACTGATGGGAAACAAAAGCAATATTTGACTTCAATAAATGGCCAGAATTGTACATATAACAACAGAAGCAATTTAGAAAAACTGGTCAAATGAAAAGTGGATTGCCGCTCTCAATAACAAGATCCAGCGTTGCTGCTGAAATTAAACTAATCTGTCTTGATACCTTGAGAAAGAAGGACGGTTCCCTCGACACGCGTCAGGATTGGCCCTTGCACACGTCCGTCATTCACGGACAGGTGATGTCAGCGCTCAACCACACCCCCCGCTCACCACGCTACCACACAGCGGCGACGTCGGCCGTGGCCATCCGCTGTGCCTTTCAGCATTTCCATGGGGTCTTTTCTTAACAGGAGGACGCTCCCCAGCATCAGACATTGCTGGACATTGTGCCGAAAACTCCACCGAGGTCTGATCATCACATGCAGGATTACATCTTGCGTTCCCCAGCCTGTCAATGTAAGTGCCTTCACTAGGAATTTTAGAGAGTGTTCATTCATTCTCAGCAATAACGCTGCAAGCTGTTACTTAGTGTGGCAACCTATTTCCATTGACTAGCTCCCAGGGTCTAAGACAGATTAGTTTAATTTCAGCAGCAACGCTGCAATTTGTTATTGAGCGCGGCAATCCACTTTTCATTTGACCAGTTTACAATCTTCAAGGCAGATCAGCACACCATATCTTCCAGGCTGCCAGCTGCTTGTTTTTTAGGTACATTTAGATTAGCGCCAGTGTGATCACTTTTCACAATTTAAGAAAAACACTGAAAAAAAGGACAATTTTGCCATCCCATGTGGTAGTGTCAGGCTGGTCAGCTAGGGCTTCAGAAAATATTTTAGTAAGCCTGGCCTTCAGGTAACAACAGACTGAAGGTAACCCTATCGGACCTGAATTTGTAGTGAACCACCTTCCAAGAGGGTCTATTTATAAAGGGTTGCTTCACAGGCGGCATAAGAAATCTTATTGCTGACATGTCCTGTGTATGCAATCTCAGCACCAAAGTCACAGTGCACATGTTTCGTATGGATGGAGGATCAGTATAATTTTCTGTAATGTGTTTAAACAAAGCAGTCTGACACAGCTTGATCATAGTGAATTGTTAATAGTCTTCGACCCCATACTATGCAAGAATGTTAGCAATTATTCAATACACTTACAATAGGTTTAATAAAATCACTTATAGAACTACTGTACCAAGGAAAGGGTTATATTGTATCAGTGAAGAAAAAATAAATACATTTCCCTACTTTGATTTATGATTTCAGGAATCTGTGATTCTTCATCTGGTAGGTTTTCTATTCTGCCCTTGAAAACAATTACTCATGTGAAACCTGCCACTGAGAGCTGCATCCAATCTAGCTAATAGAAGCTAGTGAATTTCATTAGCTGTGTGTGCAGCCTTTACTGATTACTATATAGGCTACTCTTTCAGAAGGACGTTCCAGTAAAATGCAACCTCTCCCCAGGGTTCATTGGGCTGTTACTTTATGCTTCACTGTGTGCCAGAACAGTATATGAGCCCTGGGCAATCATTAACCTGACAAAACATTCATCATCCATGTGTCATTAGTCATAGGATGCTGTGCCCAGGCGTGATATATTATGATGTATCGTTACATGTTTGTAATTCAACTAGTGTTTTAAATCAGAAAGTTAAAAAAGCATTCTATGTTTAGCAACGAGAATAAAAACCTTGTTTTTGATTACAGAAAGTAATTTAAACTGTAATTTTAATCCTTGATTCTTTGAAACAAATAAAGCACTTAATTTAGAAAACATTGTCCCTGGTAGATAGACATTGAGATCATTGCTCATAGCCATTATGGCTAGCTAGAATTATAACAGATATGCCACAACATTATAGAGCCATTCACTTTACACAGAAATGTTCCTGGCTTGTTAGTTATCAGCAGTGCAAGATAAGGTAATGGTTGCACTATAGAGAAGGGCTTAAGTTGAGTGAACACTGCAAGATAATCATGAATAGAGCTGTTAAAAGCGCTCATTTCACAAATATCTTGGTGTGTTGCACAGGCTGCTGATATCTCATGGAATAAGGAAAATGCTCGTGCATCTTGTGAAATGATCTTTTACGCTGCACAAAAGGTCATTGTTCTCGGCGGTGCATCGTCCTGTGTAAACATCGCACTGCCGAGAACTATGGCAGCCTGTGCATACTGAGCGATCAGTAGAGATCGCTCAGTGCACACTGCTGGTCGTGTCATGCATCGGTCAGTCCGTGCAAAGGGACTCTAAGGCTACGTCCCCACAGTCAGTAACCGGCAGCGCTTTGAACGCTGCACATGTCCACTGCGTCCAAAGCGCTGCTGGCTTTTGAACACAGGTGATTCCGCATGTCTTCATTGAACCTTGCGGATTCAATGCGTCCAATACACTGGACGGGTGAAATTTATCTTGCGGAGACTCACGTCTCTACAAGATAAATAGACAGGCTGCGTCTCTGCGGTGCACACATAGTGGACATGGGGTTTCTTGAAATCCCATCCACTATGCTGTAACATCTGGCCGCTGTGGGTTGAACGCTGCGGATGTATGCAGCGTCAAACCTGCAGCGTTTACTGACCGTGGGAACATACCCTAAGAAACAGTATCAGCGGGAGGATGTGGTGTGCTGAATTTTTGATCAAATTATGTATGATCATCAGAAAGTCAAGACATGGGAATTTGTGCATTATAAGGAGGATCTTAGGAAACAAGTAGAGAGTATCACTTTGAACATATGATGTGCCGACTGTTTGATCAAAGGTTAAATGATTTGTTGTAAATTTAAAATTTAACAGAAAATCAGCTAAAGATATATGATTTTATGTTTTTTTTCAAGATGTATGACCTGGACTACACAAACTCACCTATGGATTTAAATCCCACAATACCTTTATGTGTACCAGGCCCACCTGGGCCCGAAGGACCTCCAGGACCTCAGGTACGTATATTTCAGGATTTGAAATGCAAATGATTTTGTTTTGTTATCTCCTAAGTAACAGCTAACACACTTACCAACAAAATGAGTAGCATTGTTTACAAATCTGACAATTCATATGAACATTTTTAAAGATATAATTATTATTGTTGTTTATTTTTGTGTGGATATTTAATGTAGAAATCAAAGTACAGCAAATAGACTTCTCTTGGTGTGACACATTGACTTTTAGATGTTTTTCATATCAAAGGCTCATTTTATGCATTATGTTCTTTATTTTATATTATTAGGCATATTATCCTACTTATTATTTGTTACATCATCATTGTTCTCACAGTTAAGATGACTTGTCCATGGTGCTGAATTTCTTAAACTAAATAAAAATAAATAAAATAAATTAAAGTGTAATTTTACAATTCTCCATGTAAAGGGGTAGACAATATTTCAATGAATGGCACTCACCTTCCCATAAAATTGTCATGATCCAGGACGGGATTTCGCTTTGACCCGTCCTGGTTAGACTATGGGTTAATTGTGCTGCCTCTCTCTGGCAGCAGGAGGCTATTTAGTGCTCACTGGACCTGGGTCCGGTGTCAGTTATACTCCTGCCCTCGGCTGAGTTAAGTGACCTCTTGTATACGTGTGCCTTGTGCCTGATATCTTGCTTGCTTGTTCGGTTGTGATCTGGTTCTGTCCCTGTTACGAGTTCTGCCTGACCCTCTTGTACTGCGCTACCTCTCGTGTATGACTCTCTGCTTGTGACCCGACTCCTCTCTGCTCGTCCCCTTGGTACCACGTCGCCCTCTTGTGTATGACCTTTGGCTCTGTCTGACTACCCGTCTGTTTGTCCCTCTGTACCTCGTTTGCCCGTACTGCTGTGACCTCTGTTTTGCCTGACTCTGAGTTGTTTGTATGGTGTCCTGTCCTATCTGAATACAGGACGCTAAGCCCCGCCCCCTTGCAGTCACATGACCATAGGTCCCGTGCAGACTATTCAGTTTCAGTGTCCGCAGGTCCTATGCATCTTTACTTTCCAGCACTGACTGGATCCTGACACTATTAGCCTGAAGCACGCCTGGTCACCTCTGCTGCCCTGCTCCCCAGGTATCTTTTAGCACTGCTTCTGTTCTCAGGACACGCGCACTGGCTCTATGAGCAAGTGCAGTGCGGTGTCTCTGACAAAAATAACAAGTCTGACATTTGGTACTGTAGAGAAGGGCGACATCTAAACAGTTTATTTATTTATTATGCATTGCTTATATTCCGCCATCATATCCTGCAGAACTTTATAGACATCATCACTGTCCCCGATGGGGCTCACAATCTAAATTCCCTATCAGTATGTCTATGTAGTATGGACAGAAACTGGAGAACCTGGAGGAAACCCACGGAAACACGGGGAGAACATACAAACTCCTTGCAGATGTTGTCCTTGGTGGGATTTGAATCCTGGACCCCAGCGGTCCACTGAGCCACCATGCTAGGAGTGGCAGACACATGATGTACCTACAGGGCTGCTTAATTTATGAGTACTTATGAGTATCCATTTGGGCATTTAACTGGAGGGAGCAACAGATGAAATGGTCATATAGTCACTAATGAAATAAATTTGTAAACATTAACAGATATTCCAGTCTCCAAAATGTGTCACTTATTTATTGGGCAGGGAAGAATTGTCAGATGAGTATGGGTCCCACTGCCGAGATCTCCATTGATCACGGAGCAGGGAGACTTCTGGCTCCCATCCCTCCTTGAACAGATAGGGTGGGATCGAAGCCAGGAGGAGATGGCTTCAGTAAGTAAATTCTATGGGAGTGATGAGGATAATTGATCAGGTCCCCAGCAGTGGGACCCACACGAACCACAATTACCTACGGAATAGGTGTTGTTTTTTGTAAATTGTATATCCTTTTAAGTTCCAAGATCTCCCCAATGTCATTAACTGTGCATAAGGTAAAAACTTTAAATTATATTGTAGTATACCTTCAAAAGAGACTTTTAATATCTTCTATGTGTAACACTTACTTCTATTCTCTTTACTAGGGGCTTCCAGGTTCTCCAGGGATGGCTGGACCAAAAGGAGAAAAAGTATGTTGCTGCATGCCTTTTCTTCTGACAGCTACGTACTGTTGTACTGAATTATTCAGCTGTTTTATTTATTGATGCTGTGTGACCTCTTTAATCCAAGTACCAGTGCCAGTCTACAGTCTGTGCCACTTGGTGA
Organism: Dendrobates tinctorius; assembly: GCF_039654945.1. Taxonomy (NCBI): domain Eukaryota; kingdom Metazoa; phylum Chordata; class Amphibia; order Anura; family Dendrobatidae; genus Dendrobates; species Dendrobates tinctorius. Next base: position 1,676,052 of record NW_027361834.1, on the reverse strand, counting down.
AACACGCTTGTGTATATGTAATGCAGGCTCTTCCTTTATTCCAAAAACCATATTAAGATGATCTCCGTGTGGGTAGTATATTGTGACCCATAGTTATGTTTTACTTTCTTTAATATATGTAGAAGTAAAATGTATTGACTGGTAAAAACTGTAATAAGTTTGGTCGTTGCTCCATAGACAGTGTCTTGGGAGCCCTTATGGTGGTACATATCAATACTATTGTGTCCAGGAATGTTACATAGCCCTAGCACTAGGATAAAATCTATATCACTGGCACTAAGGCAAGACTTGTGTGTAAGTTGTGGTTATATACTTGTGACTTGAGGTTTTATATTTAATACACATTTTCTCTTTTAAAATTCAATGTGGCTTTGCACATAGAAGCGGAAATGTTGGTGCACATTCTTGTTAGTGGATCGCCCTCGCACCCAGGGCGGCGGGGTACTCGGTACCGAGCCCGTTGATTTCAATGGAAGATGTCACGTAGCTGTGACCCGGTCCGTGGCCCTGGGCGTCCATTGTAAAAGAGGAATGTGATGGAATAAAGTTTAAGAGTGAATGATTCGTGACGCCACCTGTGGTGTTCGGCAATGAAGATGTTAAGCCGACGCTGCAGACAGATCCTCTGGGACAGATGGTGTGGTGCAGCAATGATGGTGTGGCCCTCCACAGGTATGGCTGTAGTCCCAGGGAGGTGTAGATGAAGCGCTAGTGAGGAGAGCGTAATGGTGCAGTGTTAAGCACAGAGATGTAGCGGTGCTGAGTAGGTTGGTGCAGGAATAAGCGGAGGACACCAGGCCATGTAGTGCAAAAGCTTTACTCACAATCTGTTCAGCATACAGGTGCCCGCATCCGTGCCGTGTCCTCCAGGTCAGGGGCTCAGCCAACCTCCAGGCAAGTATGAAGTACTCCGTTCCAACACTCCACCAACATATGTGCCTTTTCTGAACGTCTCCCTTTTGCGCCTATAGTGAAGTACTCTCAGTACTGAGTTACACTGGATTTCCCCTTTCAGATGTTCTTAGAACTCTACTTGTACGGCAGAAAGCTGTAGCCTGCTTCGGAGACTCCTTGCTACCTAGTCCCGGCTCACTATCGTTGCTGTTGTGCCCCCAAGTCTTGTGTGGGAATAAAGTGGTGACAACTTCTATTCCTCCGGTGTCTGTCGCAGGACCATTAGTATCATACAACCTCGGGGACCGGACCCCGGCCTTGCGCTGTGAACTTGAGAAGGGTTCTGCTCTAACCCTAATCCTTAGTCCTCCTCTCCTTATGTTCCATACTAATCATTCTTTCTTATGGAGAGAGTCAGGCTTTCTATCAATGCTCCTTTCCTGTGCCAGCGGACCCAGGTCACTGAGGTCGGCTGCAGCACTTCCTTCATCCATCCCACTCAGGGGATCTTCACTCTTCCTCTGACTCTGTCAGACTGACTAAATCCTAAACTCTTGCCGCTCTTTTGATGCTAACTAAACTCCACCCGCCTCCCAGCACGCTTCATGTTCCAAGCAGGGAGCTACCAAAGGGTGCTTTGCTACACTACTATGTTGTGTGGGATGCAGGTGTTGGAGTGTGGTCAGGTGTCTCCACCTTACCTGAATGGTGGGGCACCACACCTCAGGAGGAGGTGAAGTACCTCTGTGGCGACTGAACCCTCAGGGGAACCACAAACCCCCCCGTTGAACACAGCACATCCTCGGGCTGCAAGTGAAACAAAGATGAAACAAATAAGGAACATACAAAAAATTTTTTTGAATGCTGAATGAACAATACTTATCTAAACTTCCCAATGTGGGAGACACTCACTCTTGAAGGTTACAAACATTTTAACTAACTATCTATGTCAAAATATAGTACCTAATTCAAAGTGACCAGTTCAAGTATTATCAGTAACACATTTTTTTTCACTTTGTTACTCTTACTTCTAGACCCTAGGTGACAACTGCTGATGCCTGGCTCGTCACCTGCATTTTCAAATCTTTATCTTTATTCAAATCCTTCATCTCTTTATTAAAACATTCTCAATAGTTATTACTATCAATTAAATTCTATATAAAAGCTGTTCTCTAACTATTAATACTTTCATAAGGCACATTTTAAAATACTTCACATCAAAACTTCAATAATTCTTGTAAGTGCTGGGCACCGCTCCCAGCCGGGATTTCTTGCAGTGTCCTTTAGGTGGGAGCCATGCTCCAGGTGAGGTAGTCCTTATCCATAAAAGACCTACGTAAAACCAAGAGAAGGCACCTTAAGAGGTGCAACTATTTACAGGACAGTTCTGGATCACTCATTGTCCATGATCTCTGCAGTTCAAATATAAAAGGGCTGCTAACGCAACTAAGCAAACAAAAAGAAAACTGGAATCAAAGAAAAACAACATGATGAACAAAATGAAGAAGGCATAACAGTGTCTATACCCTCCTGGGTAACAGTTTAGTTATTTGGGGATTGTTTCTCTATTGGTGGTCTCCTCCTGGGGTGGTGGAAGCTGGTTGCTTGTGCTGCTTCCAAAGGAGAACTGAAGGGCATCCTCTCCTTGCTGATTGTCCACAAATTGCAGGTATTCCTTCTCCCAAGAAGTGAGGTTGGTATCTGCCTGTGTAGATAGAATGGCAACGGGAGTAACTGCTGCCTTCGGGGGTAACACTTCAGCTGCTACTGGTGATATCTGTGTTGCCAGTGATTCTGTAGGAGTTGCAGCTGGTACCAGTTGATGTCGTTCGTCAGTTTCAGGTGGTACCACAGTTAGCAGTGCTGCTGTCTTGGTTTTTGGCCTAACATCTTGTGGCACCAATGTCTGTGGGCGCTGATAGGGTGAAATGCGAGGGTTCTGAATCTCTGGATGGGGAAACCCATGATGTATAGTAACACCCACCAGCTGGTCAGGCTCCTCTGCTGAAATCAACAAATGCCATATGGGTCGTGCCTGCTCGAGCCTTACTCTTCTCAACAGGGACTTCTTCCACTTCCCCATCGCAGTCAGCTTAGAGTCTCTAAATTGAGAGCATAGCTCTTCCAATTGTCCCATGTGGAGATCGAGCATGCCGGCCGCAGTGCACGAAAACTCAGGGGTTAATCTGTTGGCGGGGGTGGCGGTCATACCTGGAGCTTCCCGGTGGTGTCTAGGCTCGGGTGCAGGCATCAGGTGGCGGTCAATAGCTGGAACGTCCACCGGGATAGTCCAATCAGCTGTCGGAGGCGGCGGTGGAGCAGATGGCGGCTCCGGGTCCGCAGGGCCCTCTGGTGGGACCTGCGCAGCTGCTTCAGGTCCAGGCAGGAGTTCAACTTCCTTCGCTTCAGCCTCCAGGCCCTCCGGGAACTCCTCATGACAGGCCGCACTCAACGGTGGCTGCAGCGTGGAGATGGAGACAGGCACCGCCGGTGACAGGGCAGCGGCCGTAGATTCCACTAGTGCTGCCTGGGGAGAATCTGGCGCAGCAGCGACAGGTACCGCGGGTGAAGGTACTGGTGATATGGCAACGGCGGCGGGTACCGATGGCGAGGATACCAGTGCTGGAGGTGCCGATGGTGTAGGCCCCTCCCGGGCGTGCAGCTAGTTCATAACCCAGAGCGCCTCCTGTCTCAGCCGCAGGCGGTGTGTCAGCTGGGCAATCTCGTCCTCCTGCTGCTGGCGGTTCATTTTGGAAGTCAGATGGGAGCCTTCAGCCAATGCGCCGGGGAGGTTCAGCTCAACCTCCTCGCGCTCTTCGGGCCTCCCTCCTTCTTCCATCATGGTGCTCTCCTAGCTTTCTTCCTCCTTCCTGGCCTCTTTCCCCAACACCGGCTCTCGACCCTGGTTCTGTGGGCGGCGTCTTCTTCCTACTCCTCCATACCAAGCCAGTATCCGAACCCCTCGGGGGGTGGGCCATGTTGCAGTTGCATAGAAGTTCATGCAGGGGAGGCCCAGGACAGTTCGCGGTCTTTTCTTAGGACCACCCATGTTGTCACGCCCTTCTTCACCGTGCCGGCGGCCATTTTGAGAGTCCATTTTACAGTCTATCAATTTGGTTATTCTGCACATTCTCAGCAATGTTTAAGTCCAATAAACTCAGGCACACAGAACCCGGTGGCACCGGGCTTCGTCATCCTGTTCGTGACGCCAAAAATGGATCGCCCTCGCACCCAGGGTGGCGGGGTACTCGGTACCGAGCCCGTTGGTTTCAATGGGAGATGTCATGGTAGCTGTGACCCGGTCCGTGGCCCTGGGCGTCCTTTGTAAAAGGGGAATGTGATGGAATAAAGTTTAAGAGTGAATGATTCGTGACACCACCTGTGGTGTTCGGCAATGAAGATGTTAAGCCGACGCTGCAGACAGATCCTCTGGGACAGATGGTGTGGTGCAGCAATGATGGTGTGGCCCTCCACAGGTAGGGCTGTAGTCCCAGGGCAGAGTAGATGAAGCGCTAGTGAGGAGAGCGTAATGGTGCAGTGTTAAGCACAGAGATGTAGCGGTGCTGAGTAGGTTGGCGCATGAATAAGCGGAGGACACCAGGCCATGTAGTTCAAAAGCTTTACTCACAATCTGTTCAGCATACAGGTGCCCGCATCCGTGCCGTGTCCTCCAGGTCAGGGGCTCAGCCAACCTCCAGGCAAGATGAAGTACTCCGTTCCAATACTTCGCCAACATACAGTATGTGCCTTTTCTGAACGTCTCCCTTTTGCGCCTATAGTGAAGTACTCTCAGTACTGAGTTACACTGGAGTTCCTCCTGTCAGATGTTCTTAGAACTCTACTTGTACGGCAGAAAGCTGTAGCCTGCTTCGGGGACTCCTTGCTACCTAGTCCCGGCTCACTCTCGTTGCTGTTGTGCCCCCAAGTCTTGTGTGGGAATAAAGTGGTGACAACTTCTATTCCTTCGGTGTCTGTCGCAGGACCATTAGGATCCATACAACCTCGGGGACCGGACCCCGGCCTTGCGCTGTGAACTTGGGAAGGGTTCTGCTCTAACCCTAATCCTTAGTCCTCCTCTCCTTACGTTCCGTACTAATCCTTCTTTCTTATGGAGAGAGTCAGGCTTTCTATCAATGCTCCTTTCCTGTGCCAGCGGACTCAGGTCACTGAGGTCGGCTGCAGCACTTCCTTCATCCATCCCACTCAGGAGATCTTCACTCTTCCTCTGACTCTGTCAGACTGACTAAATCCTAAACGCTTGCCGCTCTTTTGATGCTAACTAAACTTCACCCGCCTCCCAACACGCTTCGTGTTCCAAGCAGGGAGCCACCAAAGGGTGCTTTACTACACTACTATGTTGTGTGGGATGCAGGTGTTGGAGTGTGGTCAGGTGTCTTCACCTTACTTGAATGGTGGGGCACCACACCTCAGGAGGAGGTGCAGTACCTCTGTGGTGACTGAACCCTCAGGGGCGCCACATTAGGAACTTTGTGTATTATGTTCATTTTCAAGGTTGCAAGCTCCTTCAACTTATGGATGCAGAGAGAGTGCAAAAAACTCTAGAGGTGGTGATGATGTACAAAATAGATGCAGTAACAGTCAAAAGTTTGGACGCACCTGTTCATGTAATTGTTTCTTGTTCTTTTCGGAATGTACACATTGTAGATTCAGAGTAAAGACATCCAAACTACACATATGGAAACAACTTAAGAACAAAATCCACTGATACCTATCCATTCCCTATAAAGGTCAGTATGCCATAATAAAGGACATAATGTAATACGGACACTCCAACAATCTTACTCCTACAAAAACCATGGAGCTTCAATCCAAAAAATGTGAAAAGGTTTTCATTATTATCAATGTAATCTAAAAGCAATCACATATAATACAGACAAAAGACAAAATTGTTCATACAGGGCTCATATGTGGTAACCACAAAATCACACCAAATGGCAGAATGGAAAAAGAAATGTATATATATCACCTAAAAAGAGTGACCAATATGATGATACCACCAAATACATTTCAAATAAAGTGCATAGTGCAAATTATTCAGTCAAAATGAATAAAGCAAACTGCATCACTCAAAAATCACAGCGTCCTATAGAGTGTAAATCACCAATGAATCATAAAACAACAGACGCTGCAAAGGATTATATACTAAAAATATATACAAAAGCCTCTATTGCTTTTGTGCCACGTCCACCAGCAGATACTAATGGGTAAGATTTTTAGCATATAATCCTTTGCAGCGTCTGTTGTTTTATGATTCATTGGTGATTTACACTCTATAGGACGCTGTGATTTTTGAGTGATGCAGTTTGCTTTTTTCATTTTGACTGAATAATTTGCACTATGCACTTTATTTGAAATGTATTTGGTGGTATCATCATATTGGTCACTCTTTTTAGGTGATATATATACATTTCTTTTTCCATTCTGCCATTTGGTGTGATTTTGTGGTTACCACATATGAGCCCTGTATGAACAATTTTGTCTTTTGTCTGTATTATATGTGATTTGCTTTTAGATTACATTGATTATAATAAAAACCTTTTCACATTTTTTGGATTGAAGCTCCGTGGTTTTTGTAGGAGTAACATATGGAAACAAGTAGAAAACAAACATGTGTGAAACAAACCAGTATATGTTTTAAACCTTAAATTCCTCAAAGTGCACCCCTTTTATTCTGAAGACAGCTTTAAACCCCCTTGGCATTATTTTAAGCAGCTTCATCACTGGCTTCCCAATGTTCGTGAAGGAGGTCCCTGAGGTGCTGAGCACTTCTTGGCTGCCTTGCTTTCATTCTGCAGTCCAACTCATTCCAAATCATGTCAGTTGGTTTGTGGTCAGGTGATTCTGGAGACCATGTCATCCATCACAGCAGTATCACTCTTCTCCTTGGTCACATAGCCCTTACATAGCCTGGAGGTATGTTTTAGGTCATTGTCCTGTTGCAACACAAATGACTGTTCCAATAAGTGCAAAAAAGATAGGTGACATATTGTTGCAGAATATTGGTGGCCATGCTGTGTTAGTATGCCTTGAATTTGGAATAAATCACAAACATTGTCATCAGTACAGCACCCCCACTCCATCACATCTCTCTCTCCATGATTCACGGTGAGTACCACACATGTAGAAACCATCTGCTCACCTTTACTTAATCTCACGAAGAAATGGGAGTTGGTAGCAAAAATCTCAAATTTTGATTCGATGGACCATAGTACATATTTCCACTGATCTAATATCCAGCCCTTGTGTTGCTTGGCCTAATCCAGTCTCTTCTTGTTTGCAGTACTCAGTAGTGGCTTCTCTGCAGCAATTCGACCATAAAAGATACATTTTGCAGTCTCCTCTCGACAGTTGATGTTGAGCTGTGCCTGCTACTTGATGTCTGTGCATCAATTATGATGGCTGTTATCTGAGTTGCTCTCAGTTTGCAGTTTTTGAGACTGGAAACTGATGAACTTATCGTCAGCAGCAGATGTATCCCTTGGTCTTCCTTTCCTGGGGTGGTCCTCAAGAGAGCTAGTTTCATCATAGCGATGTATGGTTTTCCTGTCTCTACTGGAGGATACTTTTAAGGTTCTAGCAATTTTCAGGATTGACTGACATTCCTGTCTTAAAATAAAGATGTACTGTTGTCTCTCTTTATTTAGTTCAGTAGTTCTTGCCATATTCTTGCTTAGAATAGTAGTTCAATAGTGCTCAGCACTATATTGAAATGTGTGCCAACACTGCCTCTGCAAAATGCACCTGATGTTCACAATGTTTCTGAAGGCCGTGATTTCACAAATGAACTCGTGATGGGGCTAACCTGTTCACTGAAAGCCATTCCAGGTGACTATCTCATGAAGCTGCTTAAGAGAATGCCAAGGGGGTGAACAGCTGTCCTCAGAGTAGAAGGGTTTGAAGAATCCAAGACTTAACAAACAGTTGGAACTGATTCACACGTTTCTTACCTCCTTGTTTCCATATGCGATCCTTCATGGTTTTGTTGCTTTTAGTTTGAATCTACAATAAGAACAAGGAAAATCATTGCAGGAACCGGTGTGTCCAAACTTTTGACTAGTACTATATGATATATGCTCTGCCTAAGGCCTGTTTCACACTTGCTTTTTTTTGCAGCGCGTTTTTCCCGCAAAAAAACGCATTGAAAAACGCATACAAAAGCATACAACTGCTGCGTTTTTTTCAAGCATTTTTATGAGCATGCATGAAAAAAACGCAGCGTTTTTAAGCGTTTTTAGTGCGTTTTTACCGCGTTTGCGTTTTTTTCCAACATTAGGTGGCCACTCACACTAACCCAAACCATGACTTTCCTAACCCTAACCCTAACCCTGACCCTAACCCTAACCCTAACCCTTAACCAAACCATACTTAACCCTAACCCTGACCCTGACCCTAACCCTAACCCTAACCCTAACCCTGACCCTAACCCTAACCCTGACCCTGACCCTGACCCTAACCCTGACCCTAACCCTAACCCTTAACCAAACCATACTTAACCCTAACCCTAACCCTGACCCTAACCCTAACCCTGACACTAACCCTGACCCTAACCCTAACCCTTAACCAAACCATACTTAACCCTAACCCTGACCCTGACCCTAACCCTAACCCTGACCCTAACCCTAACCCTGACCCTAACCCTGACCCTAACCCTAACCCTAACCCTGACCCTAACCCTAACCCTTAACCAAACCATACTTAACCTTAACCCTAACCCTAACCCTAACCCTGACCCTAACCCTAACCCTAACCCTGACCCTAACCCTAACCCTTAACCAAACCATACTTAACCCTAACCCTGACCCTAACCCTTAACCAAACCATACTTAACCTTAACCCTAACCCTGACCCTAACCCTTAACCAAACCATACTTAACCCTAACCCTAACCCTTAACCAAACCATACTTAACCCTAACCCTGACCCTAACCCTAACCCTTAACCAAACCATACTTAACCCTAACCCTGACCCTAACCCTTAACCAAACCATACTTAACCTTAACCCTAACCCTAACCCTGACCCTAACCCTTAACCAAACCATACTTAACCCTAACCCTGACCCTAACCCTAACCCTGACCCTAACCCTTAACCAAACCATACTTAACCCTAACCCTGACCCTAACCTTAACCCTAACCCTAACCCTGACCCTAACCCTTAACCAAACCATACTTGACCCTAACCCTGACCCTAACCCTAACCCTAACCCTGACCCTAACCCTTAACCAAACCATACTTAACCCTAACCCTGACCCTAACCCTAACCCTAACCCTGACCCTAACCCTAACCCTAAACCCCCTTAACTAACCCTAACTTTACCCAAACCCCTAAATTCCATTGTCTAAACTAATGGTAAAAAAAAAAACGCATGTGCAAAAAAACGCATACATAAGCATGCCAATGCGCACATATGCTCACCATAGACTTATAATGGGTGTCTTGCTGTAAAAAAACGCATTGCGCGCGCATGCGTTTTTTTGAGGCAAATCGGACGCACAAAAAATGCAACAAGTTGCATTTTGTGCGCCCGAGCGCATACCGCAAAAAAACGCATGCGCGGTAAAACGCGTACAAACGCATGTGTATGCGCACATAAGCTCATCCCATGCAAAGTATAGGAAAAAAAAACGCATGCGCTATTTAGCGCTAAATTACCGCGAAAAAAAAACGCAAATGTGAAACCAGCCTAAGATGTTGACTTTGACGTGCAGACCAACATTTTTCATTTTTACACTAACACTCTTAGATTAGTTTTACACATTACACATTAGTTTTGTATTTATGTAGAACCACTGATTGTCATTAACTAAAGAATTACAGCGGTCCAAAGAAATACAATGCGTTCTACGCAATCTTGTGGACACCAACTGTTATTAAATGACTAAAATCAATTAAGGTGCTTTCACACTGGGGTCTGTGTCCCTGTCGGGGTATACGTCTGAAATCCTCCACAAAACGGGGTCCGGATATGTGCGCCGATGGAGCCATAGACTCTAATGGTGACGGCAGAGCGAACGTGAGCTTTGCCATGGACTTTTTTCGGGAGTGTTCACCTACAGGAGGCGAGCATTCAGATGCAGTCTACTACGTCTGAGCGAGGGGGTAGTTCGAGGGGCTGGTGAAGTGGGAGGTGTAAACCCCAAAAATGTATGGTTTTTATTTTCCACAGTCTCTGCATCTGAAAACATTTTTTTGTATTGTCACTAATCCTAACCCTTTTCCGTTTTACAGGGTGAAATTGGTAGGCCAGGAAGAAAGGTAAAGTTAGTTTTTATTTTTGAAGTTTAGATTGGAAGCGGAGGTTATGGTTCATACCGGGGCCAGGTGCAGACAAGCATATTTTTTTTGTCATCCAAGAAAATTGGATCAATTATACTAATGACATTTTGATCAGAATTTGATCAGAGTATGATCATAGTGTGATGCTTTCTCTAGGATGTGGAGAAGATGGAGAAAAACATTTTTCCGTCTTCTCCATTCTGTCAGTCTGTGGAAATTGGACTGAACTCAGATGTCATCCGAGTACAGTGCGATGGTTTCCATGCACTCATTACGGTAACTTGCATGGCCAAGTGCGATCAGAATATCAGATCAAACTTGGTCGTGCAACGATTTCTTTTCCTTGGACCGGCTCTGCCCGAGGGAAAAAATTGGACATGTGCACGGCCCCATAGCATAACATTGATCTAAGTGCGAGCTGATTTTTTGTCGGATTGCACTCTGACCAATAATATAGTCGTCTGCACCGGTCTTAGAGGGAGTGTGTCACATTGTATAACTTGTAATTTATTCCTTGAAATCCCTGGTGTTTGTAAGCATAGGATTCCAGTGGGAGGTCCTATCTCTGCATGTACAGTCAGACAGGAAAAACTGTCAAACATTAACTAGGACCGCCCACTGGACTTATATACATATAGTCGCAAGAGATTTCAGTGAATAAAATGAAAGGTTTACTGAAAGATTTCCCATACAAAATGTATATGAATCTGATCAGTTCTTCATGCTCTTTAACATCCCGCCTGCAGATCAGATATTTTAAACTTGACAGGTTCCCATTAAGTTGTGTTCAGACTTCCGTTCACATGCATTGCCTCATCAGCCTTCCCCCTCCAGAGTCATAATAAAAATGTGTTGTGCATTGAAGTTTTAGATAGATTCTAGAGCAGCGGGTAACAGGAAAGGCACATGGAGGATACTAAAGGCGTCAACCGCTGACGCCAGATTCTGTGTAAAAATGGAATTTAAAATAATACACTTTTTTTAATAGAGTTGATATATGTATCTCCAGGGAGTCTCTGTGTGGTTTTGAAATAAAATAGTTATTTGTCTCTATCAATAAATCAACTTTCTGCTATTTTTATTCTATCAGTAACCCCAATTCTATTAAGTACACTTAGTGTGGGATGTGCCGGCAGTCAGATGAGTGCATCATAAATATACTTTGTACAGGCTATACCAGTTTGGAGTTTGGATGCTCATATAGTAGATACCATGCTAGCAAGCTACAAATATCTTAGGTCCTCACATGGTCTGCAACATCATATACATCCTGTCTCTGTCGGAAGTGCTCAGATTTAGAAGCAGAAGTAAGAAAGTGTTATTTATAAACTGGATGGTAACTACTTTCACTGAATAGGACAACACTATGTGATCTCTGCTGATCTTCAGCAAGGGGAAAACTCAAAGATGAGATTGCTTTAACACAAATATCATTGGTATATAGTTAAAGGAGTTTTCTGGTTTTACATTTTTTTATTATGAAGTTTGTAAAAATACAAAATTCATCCATTCCTATCCCTTTCCACTCCGGCGCTGAGTCTCTGCCGCTGCCTCGGCCTTTGTTAATATAGCTGTAGCGGTGATCACATGACTGAAGGATGCAACAGCTATAGCCAATCTTTGAGCTCAGAGGTCTCATGCCATCAACATCGGCATCAATGAAGAGTGCGGTGATTCGCTGAAGTTGTGATGTCAACGCTGCAGTCATATCATTAAAGCAGCAGCAGAGAGCCGTCGCTGGAGCAGCAGGGATAAGTATGGCTGACTTTGTTATTGTTGCATAAAAAAACATGATTAAGAGCCAGAATAAAAATATTTATCTGACCTATGTAGAAAGATGTAGGTCTTAGAAAATAAGAGATCCAGATAGAGGAGAAGTAATAAAAGCTTGTAACGTTAATGTAAGCGCTCCTGCATGGTAGGGATGCCGACATACTCCGCTCCTTACAGCGTGGCATGTCTCTCCATGTACTCCCTGCTTCCTTTCCCGGTAACATGCCTAGTGTGCGCTGCTCTGTTCTTAAAGGGCCACTGCTCGCACCTGATAACATGCCCTCTGCCAATAGCTGGGAGGCATCTTGTTTAAAAGGCACCCTCCCCAATAGCGAGGTTCCTAAGCAACGAGTTTCGTTAGTGTGGTAGTGGTGTAATTAGTGAGTTGTTAGGTTTACTGGTCCTGGGGTGGCTGGTGTCCTGAACCTGAGTCCCTGGTCCTTGCATGGCCAGTCCTGAAACCAAAGTCCCTGGTCCTTGCTTGGCCAGCCGTGAACACGTAGTCCCTGGTCCTTGCGTGGCCAAGACCTGAACCATTAGTCCCTCTTCCTAGTGCACTCAGTGCCTTAACCTCATCCCCTGGTCCGTGTGCGGCCAGTGCCTGAACCCCGTCCCCTGGTCTCTTTGCGCCCAGTACCTGAATCAGTATCCAAGGCTTGTGTGTTTGATCGTTTGCCTATCAAAGTATTCTGTGTATCAGGATTGCTAAAACCAGTCTCAGAATTAGCCCTGTCTGAGACTCCGTGTCCGTAACCAATCTGCAGAGGAACCTGATCCTAATAGTCCCTGTCAGTATCTGTCCTGCTAAAGGATCCAGAACCTAGTAGTCTGAACGGAACCTAAGTCTGTATCCGTGTCTGCGCACCTAACACCTGGGGTCAACAGCTGCAGTACCGGAAACTGCCTAGGAGTGGTACCTGGCTGCTACCTGCAGCTCAAGCTTGACTCCAGAACTAAGCAGCTTTGTCAAATCTATAATGGCCATAATCGGATACTGCATAGCCACCCCCCATATTCTTTTGAATGGAGAGCGGATTGCAGTAGCCAGCCGCAGTCACTTTGGAAATGATGGAGCCACTGTGTTCTAGCAGGATCCAAGAATTTCCAGCTGATGCCTGCAACAGCGGGAGAGATGGATGTCGAAATCCTAACAATCAAATATTGATGGCTAATCCTAAGAATAGGCCAACAATAAAAAGTAGTGGCCAACCTTTTTAAAGTGTCTTTAAAGGGAATATATCAGAGCAAATGTAATGCTGAAACTAGTGATATATGTTTGTCTTAATACAACAACAAAGCAGCCATGTTTTTCTAATCCTGGACAGCAACATGTTAACTTGTAGAGTGGCTTGGCTCAGAGCGTATATTTTACATGTGCAATTTTTAACTTCTAGGGCAGGACTGGTCCTCCTGGTGTCCCAGGTATGCCAGGCCCTATAGGACCACAAGGACCAATAGGACAAAAGGTTTGTGTTTTGCAAATATAATATGTATGCATTTAGATCTATGTTGCTAGAGAAAGAATTTTGTGAAAAGTTTGCGCCATGAAATTAACTATAGTTATTAATAAAAATTATTCTAGTAAAATCATTATTTTTCAATGCACATGTATTTTTGTGCTTAAAAATCTTATTATTTCCACACTGTATTTATTTCTAGTTTATTACTCACAGTTCATTATATAAGAGCAATAAATAAGCATATGAACTTTAAATGATACTCTATACTACAGTCATGGCAGAAGTATTTCTCCTAGAAAATTACTGCAATTACACGTTTTGTTGGGCACATGTTCATTTCCTTTGTTGTATTAGAACAACACTAAAAAAAAAAAACTAAGCAAAACAGAAAAAAGGCAAATTGGACATAATTTCACACAAAACCCCAATAATATTGTAGTACCGTGTTAGCCAGAAAAATAGATGTAAACACTTATGTCCCCCCAAAAAAATTGAGAAAAGTATTCAAGCAGTGATACCTTTAATTACCATCAATTGTTTACCCACAATTTTGGAAAAGTGCCAACAATTTTGTTAGAAACATTTTTGGGGTTTTGTGTAAATACTTATGTCCCCAAAAAGAAAATTGAGAAAAGTATTCAAGCAGTGATACCTTTATTGGCTAACCAGAGAAATTATATTTGCAAGCAAGCTTTCAGGGCTCAAAAGGCTCCTTCATCAGGCTAGATTACAAGTGAATTACTGAGAAAAGACAGCAACATTTAAATAGAAATTACAACAGGACATGAGATGATACAGGCCAAGGAAATCAAATTAAGGTTTTTGTTACACATGTAAATGAGGTGGCAGTGTTCTATTAGAGATCTGAAGACCTTCTTGTGGAGGTGCGAACTGTGTCCATGTAATGAGTCATGAATCCAGGTGTCAAATTTAGTCCTATTGTTAGAGATTGAAACATATTTATAAATTTATACTCCCAAATTTTTCTTTGTCTGTCACTATTAAAATGACCGTTCAATATTAGGACTTTTAGATCTGCCAAGCTGTTGGTGGCCCTTGAGGACTGGAGTTGGGGAACCCTGCTGGATCCAGTCTGTGCAATATTACAAGAATGTAGAGACTGCTGTGGAAAAGACAAGTCATATAGATTGGTTGTTTTGACAACACATATCTCCAAGACTGACACAAGAATCTCCAAGACTGACACAAGAAACATGTCTCAGTAATGGAGCTATCTGGTGGCAAAAACGCTAAGTGTACGGCACAGTGTGTGTATGGCGCAGTGTGTGTAGTCAGCGATTAACACAGTAACCAATCCAAATATTTTGAAAGCAGAATTGCACATTTATTTTTACAACAGAAAAAAAAAAGATTTTATTAGGAATGACGTTTGGGGGAAGATTGGGATACTTTGGGGGTCTGGAGAGACGAGGAACGGCTGGAGGTTGAGGAAGGGGTTCTAGGAGAAGGGGCGACGAAAGTACTTGGGGAAGGTAGCTCTGGAATGGACATGGAGGCAGGTTGAGACACATTAGGAGAAGAGGGTGGATGGACGAACAAAGTTTTTTTTTTTTCTTTTCTTTGGCGCAGGAGTATCCTGCCTGGACCGACTTCCACCGTGTGACCTCCTTTGCTCGACCGCTTGGAGATGGTGGACCGTGGCGTTGACCTGTAAAATATCGAATGCGGGTCACCACTCTGCTGCTCTGTGGTGGCGGTGCTCCTAGAAGTGGCAGTAGCGGAGCTCCTAGAAGGGGACAAAGTTGTGTTGGTGCTCATAGAAGTGGCGGCGGTGGATGTCATACCAGACGAAATCGTGTTGGTGCTCAAAGAAGTAGATGTAGTCGTGTCGGTGCTCCTAGAAGGAGGCTGCGTGTCAGTCATCTGAGCAGAAGTTCTGGTGGGACTCAGAGGAGGAGAATTGGTGGCGGTGCTCTTTGGATGAAGAGTGCTGGTGGTGCTCCATTGATGAGGAGTGCTGGCGGTGCTCCTTTGATGAGGAGTGCTGGCGGTGCTCCATTGATGAGGAGTGCTGGCGGTGCTCCATTGATGAGGAGTGCTGGCGGTGCTCCTTTGATGAGGAGTGCTGGCGGTGCTCCTTTGATGAGGAGTGCTGGCGGTGCTCCTTTGATGAGGAGTGCTGGCGGTGCTCCTTTGATGAGGAGTGCTGGCTGTGCTCCTTTGATGTTGACTGGTGGTGTCGGTGGCCCAAGCAGGTTCTGTGGTGGTTTTGCTCCAAGCAGGTGGTGCTGTGGCGGTGGTGGTGCTCCATACAGGAGCAGCGCTTGCCATAGTGGTGGTGGCTGAGGAGTGTCCAGCAGCACTCAGACTTGGGGTGGTGTAGTGGTGTCCGGCTTCGCTGGGAATGCAGGTGGCCGTGCAATGGTATGCAGCAGAAGTCGGTAGGGAGGTGTAGCGAGTCAGTGGTAGAATATATCTTAGGTCGAACGTATGAAATATATATCTCATAGGAATCAGAAATAGTGCGAACATATAAATCCCTTAAAACGAATTATTTATTTAATACATTAAAAAACACCTATCCCAGTGAAAAAATGGTCAATGCCAAAATTAACCAGACCTAGGCTGGGATGCTACATAGCCCTACTATAAGGCTCACTGATACCTTCCTAGCCATGGAGGTTGGCACCCTAAAAACGAGAGTTGGCGCCCCCACTCAACGTGGACTATCCCTCACTCCCCTACCAGTCCCTATTCAGACAGGAGGGAAAACAATAATCTGCAGAAATGAAACTTCAGAATGCCCTAAGCTCAAGCAAAACCTCAAACAATTGATATTGTCCCAATAGAACCCCCACATAGGGGTACATTAACCAATAAATTGCTTGTCATGTGTAGGTATGCCCATCTGATATTATAGCAATGAACATTAGAGTTGCCTAAGGCTAAAGTAGGACCCCAGGATACTATAAACGATAAAAAATCTAATACCTCCACATCATGATCATATGTGACAAACTGATATGTCCAATGGACAGATAATACAAACTAACCCCTCTCAAGGGTATACTCTGAATCATAATATAATAAACAAAGTCACTTATCATGTGTAGGTCAACCCCGACGCGTTTCCCCGCCTGTAGCGGTTCATCAGAAGGAATCAATAAACGTCATATCCATATATGATACCCAGATGATGCATGGTAGTACCGGTGGTCAAGAATGAGTGGATTTAAATAACCCCCATGATACAAAGCCACAAATCAGCCCCACCCATTATCAGGTGGGCAAATCACATATGAGAAGGTAGTGATAGCCCAAATATCTCCACATGATACCGTAAATAGTAGCCGCCCTCAGCGTCAAACCATCACAACCGCCTAAGATACATAGCGGGTGAATAGAGGCCCCACGTGTGCTCCAGGATTGGCGCCACAAAGAATATTTCTTGCCACAAACACACTTGTACCATCAGGAACATAAATCAATGCCGCTTCAAGACAGCAGTTCAATACAAAAAGCAATCACTGTTTTCCAGAAGGCATTGGTGTGTTTGATGCAAGAATATATCTTGCCACAAACACACCAGCACCATCTGGACCAAAAATCAATGCATCTTCAAGACAGCAGTTCAATACACAAAGGAATCACTGTTTTCCAGAAGGCATTGGTGTGATTGATGCAAGAATATATCTTGCCACAAACACACCTGTACCATCAGGAACATAAATCAATGCAGCTTCAAGACAGCAGTTCAATGCACAAAGCAATCACTGTTTTCCAGAAGGCATTGGTGTGTTTGATGCAAGAATATACTGTATCTTGCCACAAACACACAAGCACCATCTAGACCAAAAATCAATGCGGTATCACAGAGCATCTTTATACTTACTGAACGCCCTTTTTGAAGTTGGAGAGGCGCTGTCCCAGCCATCCATCATCGCTGCGGCCACCTCATTCCAGAGCTGCCGGGTCACCACTGTGTCTTTGCACTGCTGGTCATGGCTGTCCTACAACGGGATACGCTCCTCAACACGGCGGATCAGGTGCTCGTTGTCGATGTACACTTCGTCATCCTGTTGTGGAACCTAGAAAAAAAAAAATTAGAATCTTTATAATTTTGGAGAATGAAAAAGATAGAAGAAGATGAAAATAAAGACAGAAAAAAAAAAAAGGAAAGACTATATACTAACATTGCGTCTCCTCGCCACGACTTGGATACGCTGCTCCCGCTTAGACTGCTCCCGCTCAGACTGCTCCTGCACTTCACCTTCACTGGTCGTGTTCGATGTCTGTACAAGAGAAAAAAAAATTAAAACACATTTCTAGAGGCAGCTAAGCTTACCCAAAGGCAGCAACATCCTCACCTCACGATCAGCTTGGGCCAGTTCTTGCCGAGATGGCGAATAGACCGATCCAGAAGAAGACCTGCTGAAATTGGTGAGGGCTACCAAGGGTGCTACCAAAGTCGAGAAGTGGGGAATGAATTGGCGATAATAATTTATGAACCCCATAAAGCGCTGCACCGCTTTGAGAGAATGAGGTTCCTGCCAATCCATCACTGCCTGTAGCTTGGCAGGATCCATGGCCAATCCCTGGGCGGAGATGATATAGCCCAGGAAAGGCAAGGACTCCTGCTCAAACACACACTTCTCCAACTTGGCATAGAGGGAGTTCGCCCGCAGGCGATCGAAAACTTTGCAAACCTCTCTCCGGTGGCAGTCAATTTCTGGAGAGTAGATGAGAATATCATCCAGATAGACTACAACCGAGGTGGTAAGCATATCCCGGAAGATATCGTTCACAAAGTCTTGGAAGACGGCCGGGGCATTACAGAGGCCGAAGGGCATCACCAGGTATTCATAGTGCCCGTCTCTGGTGTTAAATGCCATCTTCCATTCATCCCCATCACGGATGCGAATCAGGTTGTAAGCCCCCCGCAGATCAAGTTTGGAAAATACCCTCGCTCCTCGTAGCCTATCAAACAGTTCTGATATCAGGGGCAGAGGATACTTATTCTTAACGGTGATGGCGTTAAGACCCCTGTAATCAATGCAAGGACGTAGTTCCCTACTCTTCTTCTGGACGAAGAAGAATCCCGCCCCCGCTGGTGACACTGACTTCCTAATGAATCCTCTTGCCAGATTCTCCCTGATGTATTGAGACATGGCCTCAGTCTCCGGGAGAGATAGGGGATAGACTCGACCCCGGGGGGGCTCAGCACCAGGCAAGAGGTCAATAGGACAGTCATAGGGGCGATGCGGTGGAAGGGTCTCCGCCGCCTTTTTGGAGAACACGTCTGCATACTGTCGATAGTGTTTGGGGAGCAAGGAGAGATCAGCGGGAACCTCGGTGGAGGCAACCTGAACGCACTCCCTCAGACATCTACCCTCACAAGATTTACTCCACCCAATAATCCTACCTGAGGACCACTCTATATGGGGGGAGTGATACCGCAGCCAGGGAACCCCTAGAAGTACCTGGTCAATACCCTCGGGCATGACGAGGAGGGATATCATCTCCTGATGAGACGGAGCCACTGAGAGTACCAAGGGGACGGTCTGGTGAGTTATCTGTGAGGGTAGAGTGGCGCCGTTCACCACTCTGACGGTGACTGGTGTAGACATCATAACCAGGGGTATAGCGTGCCGTTGGGCGAAGGCTGACGACATAAAATTGCCCTCCGCCCCGGAATCCACGCAAACCTCCACCGCCAGAGTGGAAGAATCAAACCCAAGAGCCCCCTTAAAGGACAGCTTGGAGGAAAACGTCGCTGACTCTAGTGCGCCGCCTCCTACGGCCACTAGGCGCGAGCGTTCTCCCTGCTGCTGTGGGCACCGGTTGGCAAGGTGACCAGACTGCCGACAAATATGACAGCTCACAGGAGCTCGAGCGGACCGGAGCCTGGATCCCTCACGGGAAGCCCCCTGACGCTCGGACGCCCGATCGGAAGATTCCAGAGGTTTAGAAAAACAAGGTGCCAACCTAAACCTCTGCCTACACTGGTCCCGCTCCAACCCTCGCTCGGTGAAGCGAAGATCTATTCAGGTGGAGACAGTGATAAGCTCCTCCAGTGTAGCGGGAATCTCCCTGGTGGCCAGAACGTCCTTCACATGGCCAGCCAAACCTCTCCAGAATGCCGGAATGAGGACCTTATCTGGCCACTCTAATTCTGAGGCCAGCGTCCTGAACTGGATGGCGAAGTGACTGACCATGGAAGAGCCCTGGGACAATGCCAGCAGCCGGAGCGCGGTGTCATGGGTGACTCGTGGTCCCAGGAAGACCTGTTTCAGAGTGTCTAAGAACCGCGAGACACACTGCACCACATGATCACCACGCTCCCACAGCGGTGTGGCCCACTCCAAAGCCCTGCCCGACAGAAGGGAAATAATAAATCCCACTTTAGCCCGCTCAGAGGGGAATCGGGCGGCCAGCAGCTCCAGCTGTATAGAGCACTGGCTTACGAAACCCCTACAAGCAGCACTATCACCCGAGAACTTTTCGGGCAGCTGGAGGTGGGACAAAGTCGGGGCAGGGATGGCTGTGGTCACACGGGAGACAGCCTCTGTGGCTGCCTGAACAGCGACTGCAGTAACATCCGCAGCTGAGGCTGAACGCTCGAGAGCCACCAACCTGCCCTGCAGCTGCCAGATGTACTGCAGCAGTCGCTGTTCATCCGCCATTACTAGCCAGACCCTGGCGCTAGTGTAATGTTAGGGTCGACGGAACGCACCAGATATAAATAATAGGAGGTGCGTTCGCCGCCCGGGGTCCACCGTGCGGTAGGTGACAAGACCGCTGCTGAGTAATGGCGGATGCACCAAAAGGTGAAGTACTGCGCTCGGGTTAACGTCACCCGAGCGCTAAGAGCGGTTCTGTTCCGCCAAGGAGGCTGCTACCGCAGCGCGGCAATAACTATGGCCGCTGAACGACGGCGCCGGAATGACCGAGCACCGTCGGACACTAGTGTGCAGTGCAGGAGGCACAGTGGCGTGTAGCTTGCCACAATCTGGAGCTGACTACCCAACAATCTGTCACCATTCGTATTAACCGAGGGAAGGGGTTTCAAATGAGTCAGTCACCAGTCCATGCATCCATCACCATACACACACAGCATAATATGCTACACTAGCGCATGGCCGAGCCGCCATGCGGGCTTTTTATAGCCATGCGCTTCCGGGACCTTCCAGTGCCCTGGAAAGAACCAATCAGATCCGACACAGGACCTGAACATGTGACCCCTGCTCTCCAGTGAGAGGTCACCTTGCGGGCATGCCCAGTAGCACGGCATGAGGACTTAGCCTCTAGAGTGGTTCCCTGCAAAGCAGGTTGCACCACCATTGCTGCACCAGAGGTGGCAGCAACATCCAGGCTGTCAGAACGAGACTGAGCAGCAGACCTGGCTCGCCATGATTGCTGAGCAACACCCGGAGCGGTCGGAGGAAAATGGGAGACCGTCGGATGTCTGGCTCTGGATTCCTGTTGTGCAGAGTCAGGAACCCGACGTCTAACAGAATCATTCTTCTTGGTTTGTTGAATACAATAATTAAAAGCCAAACATACAGTAGTTCCGTTACACCGTTTGGGAGTAATCCAGATCTCAGTTTCTGGGGTTGCTAGAACTTCGCAAGAGCCATCGTAGGGAAGCCGGATCAGCGCACATCACAGAAATGCCACCGGAGTCCGCACTAGACTTCTTTTAATATTTCCCAAAAACTGAATTGGCCTCATGGCTTCAAACAAAGACTTTCTTTTACTCAGCTTAATTAAAATCTCTTGCAGGGGGGAAGGGAAGAGAGAAGAATCCGCTTGCAGAGGAAGTGTCCAGTGTCCTATTTCAGATGCAGACACAGATCTGTGGCTGAGGAAGGAGGGGGGTTTCAGCTGTGACAGGCAGATTTCTCATCTGTGTGTAGGAGAATGGAAGATTCTAGAGTGTTCTAGAAGACAACTCTCACTTAACATTACACCTCCCCCTTTAAGAGGGTGCTACGGAGGCATAACCTGACGGTAATCCGCCATGTGCACCTCAGCGGGTTCGCCCCGGCAGGACAACCTATCGGCATTACCATGCTCGCTGCCCTTTTTGTGTTGTACAGTAAAGTCGTGCTGTTGAAGGGGAAGGCTCCAGCCGAGCAACCTTCTGATGGTTCCGGACACTGTGTGCAGCCAGCTCAGAGGGTTGTGGTCTGTTACCACAATGAAGGTGCACCCGTACAGGTAGGGCTGCAAACGTTGCAGTGCCCACACCATGGCCAGTCACTCCTTCTTGATGGTGGAGTATGCCATTTCCCTCGGCAAGAGTTTCCAGCTCAGGTACAACACGGGGTGCTCCTGGTTCCCCGAGTCGACCTGGCTGAGCACAGCACCGAGGCCAAACTCGCTGGCTTCAGTCTGTACCAGAAACAGGCGACTGCTGTCGACTGCTTTCAACACTGGAGAGTTGCACAGGACTGTTTTCAAAGCTCGGAACGCTGCCTCACAGTCATCTGTCCAGTTGACTGTTTGGGGTAGCCTCTGCTTGGTGAGGTCGGTCAAGGGTTTTGCAAGGGCGCTGTAGTCCTGTATGAACTGCCTATAGTACCCTGCAGTGCCCAAGAAGGACTTCACCTGTTTCTTGGTCCTGGGGTGGGCCACGACACGATTGCATCCACTTTCTCTGGCTCCGGACTCCTGGAACCCCCGCCTACCCGGTGCCCCAGGAAGTGGACCTCACTCATGCCCATCTGGCACTTTCCCAGCTTGATAGTCAGGCCTGCCTGGTGAAGACGCTTGAGCACCTCCTGGAGATGCTGAAGGTGTTCCTCCCAAGCGGAACTGAAGATGGCAATGCCATCCAAGTACGCCACGGCGTACTCCTCTAGTCCCTGGAGCAGGTGGTTGGCCATCCGCTGGAAAGTGGCAGGGGCATTTTTCATGCTGAAGGGCATGACTGTGGACTCATACAGTCCAAAGGGGGTGATAAATGCGGATTTCTCCTGCGCCTCAAGGCTCAGGGGAATCTGCCAGTATCACTGACTCAAATCCATGATGGATATGCATTACATCCACTTGTAATTGATGAACAGATCCACAGAGCTACAAAGATCCCAAGAAGCAGCCTCCTGGATTACAAACAGAAGGAGGATAACAACAGTGTGCCGCTTGTGGTCACGTACAACCCTCACATGAACATTTTAAGGAAAATTGGCGCTGACCTCCAACCCATATTCCATAGAGACCACAGACTGAAAGCAATATTCCCAGAACGGCCACTGCTCTCCTACAAACAGCCTCCCAACCTAAGGAATATCCTTGTCAGAAGTGCCCTCGCATCACCATCAGAGACAGGCACAGTCCCCTCTAACAGTAAGAAATGCAAGACCTGCACCCACATATCACCAATAAGAGTTGAGCGACTTTGGTTGGATCGGGTTTCATGAAACAAAATTTGAGTCGGATGAAACTGGTCCGACTAGGGCAAAAAAGTCGGAGCTTTGTCCGAAACCCGACCCCAATGCAAGTCAATGGGAAATAAAAGTCGGCATTGAGCGGATGATAATCATCCACTCATTGCCGACTTTTATTCCCCATTGATTTGCATTGGGGTTGGGTTTCGGACGAAACTCCGACTTTTTTTGCCCTAGTCGGACCAGTTTCATCCGACCAAAGTCGCTCATCTCTAATCACCAGCATATAAAGTTCCCATACCCAACACAAATCAGCACTATAAGATCATGGACTATTTTTCATGTACATCCTCCAATGTCGTGTGCATGATACAATGTACAAGGTGCAATCCAGGGACATACATAGGAGAAACTAAACAAAAACTTTAAGCAAGGATGATTCTGCATAGACATGCGATAAAAAATGAGCTGGACACACCTGTAGGAATACACTTCTCTAGACCTGGACACAGTTTGGCAGATCTAAAAGTCCTAATATTGAACGGTCATTTTAATAGTGACAAAGAAAAATTTGGGAGTATAAATTTATAAATATATTTCAATCTCTAACAATAGGACTGAATTTGACACCTGGATTCATTACATGGACACAGTTCACACCTCCACAAGAAGGTCTTCAGATCTCTAATAGAACACTGCCACCTCATTTACATGTGTAACAAAAACCTTAATTTGATTTCCTTGGCCTGTATCACCTCATGTCCTGTTGTAATTTCTATTTAAATGTTGCCGTCTCTTCTCAGTAATTCACTTGTAATCTAGCCTGATGAAGGGGCCTTTTGAGCCCTGAAAGCTTTCTTGCAAATATAATTTCTCTGGTTAGCCAATAAAGGTATCACTGCTTGAATACTTTTCTCAATTTTCTTTTTGGGGACATAAGTATTTACACAAAACCCCAAAAATGTTTCTAACAAAATTGTTGGCACTTTTCCAAAATTGTGGGTAAACAACTTTGTTTCAAGCGTGTGATTCTCATTCATATTCATCTGTGGCAAGTAAGAGGAGTTCCAAAGAAATTCAAGCTCTCCTGCAGACTCAAGTTGCATCAGTGTCAGCGCACATTTGAATAAAATGAAAAGCTATGGCAGGAGACACAGGAGGACCCCACTGCTGACACAGAGACATAAAAAAGCTAAACTACAATTAGACAAAATGTTCATGAGTGAGCCAAAATCCATCTGGATAAGCGTCTCATGGACAGATGAGACCAACATAGATCTGTTTGATAAAGCACATCATTCTACTGTTTACTGAAAATGGAATGAGACGTACAAAGAAAAGAACACAGTACCTACATTCAAATATGGTGGAGGTTCAAAGATGTTTTGGGGCTGTTTTTCTGCCTCTGGCACTAGGAGCCTTCACTGTGTGCATAATGAAATCTTAAGATTAACAAAGGATTTTGGGTCGCAATGTAGTGCCCAGTGTCAGAAAGCGGTTTTTTGCTTCCTACATCATGGGTCTTCCAGAAGGACAATTACCCCAACATACTTCAAGAAGCACCCAGAAATGGATAGAAACAAAGTGTTGGAGAGTTCTGAAGTGGCCAGCAATGAGTCTGGATCTAAATCTCATTGAACACCTGTTGAGAGTTCTTGAAGTTGCTGTTGTGAGAAGGTGCCCTTCAAGTATGAGGGACCTGGAGCAGTTTGCCAAAGAAGAGTGATCCAAACTTACAGTTGAGAGGTTTTAGAAGCTTGTTGATGATTATAGGAAGCGAGTGATTGCAGTTATTTATTCCAAAGGGTGTGCAACCAAATGCTAAGTTAAGGGTGCCAACATTTTGTCTGGCCTATTTTTGGAGTTTTGTGTGAAATTATGTCCAATTTGCATTTTCTCAGTTTTTTGTGTTCTAATTCACACATGTGCATAACAAAACGTTTATAACAATATATTAAGAATGAATGAAGTGATTAACCAGAGTCAGCATGCATTTGTACCTAATATGTCATGTCAGACTAAATTAATTTCCTTCTATGACAGAATCACTGACTGGGTGGATCAGGGAAATGCTGTAGATATAGTATATCTTGACTTCAGCAAAGCACTTGAGAAAGTATCTCTCACCATCCTTATTGAAAAAGTGACTAAGTATGGAATGGACAAGGGAACTGTTAGGTGGATTCATAACTGGCTTAGTGATCGGACCCAAAAAGTGGTCGTAAATGGCTGCACATCCAGTTGGAAGAATGTCTCAAGTGGGGTAGCACAGGGTTCTGTCCTAGACCCTGTATTGTTCAACATCTTTATCAATGATTTAGATGAAGGAATTGAGGGTACACTGATTAAATTTGCTGATGGCACAAAACTAGGAGGGATAGTTAATACTAGAGAAGAGAGACGATTCAAAAAGATATAAATAAACTGGAGCAGTGGGCAGCAACTAACAGAATGTTTTTTAACAGGGAAAAATGCAAAGTACTACATCTGGGCTATAAAAATGACAAAAGCATATACAGAATGGGAGAATAGGGCTAAGCAACAGCACATGTGAAAAACACTTGGGTATACTAATAGATCATAAAGTGAACATGAATCAAGAGTGTGATGCATCAGCAAAAAATGAAAATGCAATTCTGGGATGTATTAACAGAAGCATACAGTCTAGATCACGTGAAGTCATTATCCCCCTCTACTCCTCTTTGGTCAGACCTCATCTGGAATACTGTGTCCAGTTTTGGGAACCACATTTTAAAAAAGACATCCACAAACTGGAGCAAGTTCAGAGAAGAGCGACCACATTGGTGACTGGTCTGCAAACCATGCCCTATGAGGAACGGTTACAGGATTTAGGAATGTTTAGAGCAAAAAAGAAGACTGAGAGGAGACTTAATAGCTGTCTACAAATATCTGAAGGGCTATCACATTGTAGAAGGATGATGTCATGATCCCAGTGCAGGCTTTGACCTGCACGTCTGGGGTTAATTATTGTGGCCTCTCTTTGGTTCAAGGAGAGCTTCTTATACCCCTGGGAAACTCCAATCCCCGTCAGTTATACTTTTGCCTTTGGCCGAGTGTGGTGACCCCTGTGTGCCTGTGCTTTCTGATTGTCTTCTAGCTTGCTTAAATGGTTCTGACCTGGTTCTGTCTCCTGTTGTGAGTTCATCTCTTGATTCTGTACTGTGTATCTGCTTCTCTGGTTTCTGACTCATTGCCTATGTCCTGACTACTCTCTGGTTGCCCCTCTTGTACTGTGCTGCTATCTCTGTGTATGACTCATTGCTTACGTTCTGACTACTCTGCTTATCCCTCTGGTACCGCACCACCCTCTCCGTGTATGACCCCCATTTTTCTGACCTGAGGATCCCTGTAGTAGAATCCTGCATTAATCTCCAGCAGGACGCCCCTCCCCCTGCGGTCACATGATCGTAGGTCCTTCACTGCTTGCTACTTTCAGCGTTCCAGGTCCTGTCTGCCTGAGTTTTCCCTGCAGTATCTGACCCCGGGCCCTCCCGCAGTGTGGGTAAGTCACCCTATTCAGCAGTGACAGTTCGCCGGTGCTGACAGGACCCTGACAGATGATCTTTATTCTCATTTGCACAAGGAAAGACTAGAAGCAATGGGATGAAACTGAATGGGAGGAGACACAGATTAGA
The DNA here is from genome assembly GCF_039654945.1 of Dendrobates tinctorius. Classification (NCBI taxonomy): domain Eukaryota; kingdom Metazoa; phylum Chordata; class Amphibia; order Anura; family Dendrobatidae; genus Dendrobates; species Dendrobates tinctorius. Next base: position 1,649,621 of record NW_027361834.1, on the reverse strand, counting down.
TATTAGAAAAAAACTTTTTGTAAGTGAGGGTGATCAGTGAGTGGAACAGGCTGCCATGAGAGGTGGTGAGTTCTCCTTCAATGGAAGTCTTCCAACAGAGGCTGGACAGACATCTGTCTGGGATGATTTAGTGAATCCTGCTTTGAGCAGGGGCTTGGACTAGATGACCCCGGAGGTCCCTTCCAACTCTACTATTCTATGATTCTATGTGTAATTGTAATAATTTTCTGAGAGAAATACTTCATTTTCTGGAGCAATGTCAAGGGTGCCAACACTTTCAGCCTTGATTGTTTATTAATGAGTGTATGATTTAACAAAATTGAGATACTACCTAGTGACAAAATTAACAATTTGATCACATGGTATACTGACAAAAATCAGTTTAGAGTCTGTAGCCTATGTTGGCAGACATGTGGCATAGTGATAGTGGTCTTAAAGGAGATTTTGCAATCAAAGAAACAGATATCAATGGAGGTCAAACGTTATGCATTAGGCAAACCTTTAGTGCAATTAAGTAGGATTAGTGCAACAACTGGACAAGGATCTAAGGCGTAACATTTCTCCTTGTGGAGAGTGACATGCCTGACATGCCAGTGTAAGGCGGTATATGTCATGCAGTGCTCCTCTAAGAAATTAAATATGCAAATTGCCTTTTTAAAGAGAAAGAGGACTTGAACTCTAGTGCCACCTATTGGAAGTTGCAATTCTACAAGTCGATATCGACCCTTTAAAGTCGATAAAAGTCGAACCAGAATCTCCATTTGCAGACACGGTGTTTTGGGGTGTTGCCCTTTGTCAGGACAAAGCATGAGATCTGATTTGGCTGTATGAGAGGCATCTGACCTTTTGGGGTAAAGTTTCTCTTTGTGGAGAGAAATTATATGGCAAGGCTTGTTAAAGGGTCGATATTAGCTTTTAGCATTGCTACTTCCAATAGTTGGCATTAGAGTTCAGTTCCACTTCCTCTATGAAGAGGCAATTACAACTGGACACATGGGCGTAACCAGGATCAAAACTAGGGGGGGCAAGCCACGGTCGTTCAGATTGTAAAATTTTAGAACGAAAAAGGTGAATGAAACGAAAATTTTAAGAAAATTATATGTAATTATAGCAGTGCTTTATTAGTTGTTACAATTATTTGCTTGCAAAAAAATTTAGATTTTTAATCTAATTACGGTACATGTCTTATACTAATATCATTTTTCTTGGGTTTGAAGAAAACTTGTTCAAAACAGGTGCGCTCACATGCTGCGTATTTAATGGGAGCCCTATGGGGGGGGCTGTATACTGTATGATATGGGAGCCCTATGGGGGCTGTATATGAGATGGGAGTCCATCTCATATACAGCCCCCCATAGAACTCCCATATACAGCCAATGGGTGCAGAAACGCTGCAAATTCGCAAAAAGAATTGACATGCTGTGGAAAATAAAAAGCTGCAAATCTGCGCGTTTTTTTCCACAGAATGTGCACACCAATTCTCCATTTCCCATAGATTAACATTGGTGGTGCACTACACTGCGGATTTGATGCAAATCTGTGCAGCCAAAAACGCTGCGGATCTGCATCTAAATCCGCAATGTGTGCACATACCCTTAGAGTGATGTTGCCTGGACTTTGCAGCCTCCTGCCCCGATGCACGAAACACCCCCGAAGAAGCTGGACGAAATGCGCACGTCGGGCAGGAGGTTGCAAAGTACAGACAACAGTACTATAGCACACTACAGCGGCACTCAGGTATTTAATTACACTCCATGCAGACATCAGATATTGGATCTTTCTTTGCATGAGAGAATAGATGAATTCATTATCACATGAGCACTGCACTGCTGCAGACTAAGATGGCCACTAACAGCACTCTGCAGCAGTATGTATGTAGAAAAACTAAAAACAATGGAGTTCTATACAATAAAAAACAAATACTTTATTAATCAATAATTACAAATACAATTAATATAGACAAAAAGGACAGTTGACCCTGGTAAAAAAAAAAAAAAGTCTCCAGGCATAAATGTCATTACAATTGAGTCAGAACATCACTATGGTAACAATCCATTATATCCCTATTTGATAAAGCTAAATGCGAAACACGCATCGGGATTGGGCCTGGCTCCGTGGCATAGCAATACATGGGTGAGCATTGAACATATTTGACAGATTCATTATTTTCTACCTGTACTATACATACTGATGTTTGGGGAACTTCCTTAAGTTGATGGTAGATGTTTGATGTTTGACCCCTGATGCTATGTGCACGTTGGCAATTGGTAGCTCGGCTATATTAGACTTGCACTTGCTTTAAACTTTGCATTTTGCTGCCATAATGCACACATAATGGATTGTTACCGTAGTGATGTTCTGACTTAATTGTAATGACATTTTTGCCTGGAGACCCATGCTTTTTTTTTTTAACCAGGGTCAATTGTCCTTCTTTGTCTATATTAATTGTATTTGTAATTATTGATTAATAAAGTATTTTTTTTTTTTACCTAATTGTATAGAACTCCATTTTGTTTTTTTTGTTCATGGGCGTGGACAACACTTACCGCAGGGCGCAGGCACTGGAGAGTGGGAGTCTCAGTCTGGGACTCAGACTGGGCTGTGGGCCTGTGGCATACTGTAATGGCGGCCGCTGCCTGTCTTCTCAGCCTCTGCCTTAGATCTGGAGGGTTCAGACAGGGTTCAGAGGCGTGCTTACATAGCACGCTGTACATGACACGCCTCTGAACCCTGTCTGAATCCCAGCCAGATGCAATCCCAGCGCGCCGCCGAGTGCCATAGCAACGCCAAGCGGTCTCAGCCTGCTCTGCAGTGAGTCCCGCCCGCCCTGCTGTCAGCTGTGTGTGGCCGCCTGGCCGGCTGCTCTCCACTACCGCGGCCAGGAGGTGTTCTTTCATTGTGCGCCTCTGCTTCTAGGAGTTGGCAGCTGCCCCCACTAACCTCGGTGGGTACGCCCATGACTGGACATGAACGTTTTATTAATTGACACTCTGTGTTTCCAGGGTGAAAAAGGGGATTCTGCATCAGTCGCAGGAGCAGTATCAAGAGGACCAATGGGCCCCAAGGTTTGTTAAAACTATCTGAAAATCATAGTGACTGCCATATTTTAATATTTTTCAACTCCTTTCTGGAGTATGCACCAAACCAATGCCTTAGCAAATAAAACATTAATTTTAAAGGGAAACGGAAATTAATTTGTAGATGATACTGCATAAAAAAAGATACTTTTAAAAATGAAATTGGAAATAATATAAAATACTGTAACTATGCTAAAAAGCATAGGGGGAAGCATGGAAAAATGAAATACAAGCAACTGTATAGAATTAGTATTTTTTGACTACTACATGTGTACGGCATCAGGACTCCTTTCTAGTTTTTTTGACTTACAAGTTAACTAAATCCATGCATAATATATATTTTGCAAATAAATAAAACACACAAGAATACCAATTCTTGGACTCTATTACTAAGTCATTACTGGTTTGAAATGTACAGCTCCGCTCCAACTGAAGGAATTGGAAGCTGAGTTACAGCACGTCAGACCGGCCACTTCATAGTGTACAGAACAGTGATCTTATGTACTTTCAATGGGCGCAGGAACTGCGAACTGATGAACGTGCTGGATGTTGGACCCCACCAATCAGATATCGATAACCTATATGGAACAACCCCTTTAAAAGATAATACCTGGAAGAAAATTAACATTTAGGAGCTGATAACTCGGCTTAGCTGGGATTTGTTAGGGTCCATTTACACTGCAAGATTATTGTGAATGTAGATTCTGAGGAACGCCCGTTTCTCAATAATCTTGAAATTGAAACAGGTTGCCAGTCACCCAAGGAACAAGCAAAATACTTGTTTGTTGGATGGAATGTACTTTTGAGCTACACAAAAGATTGTCATACTCGTCATCTCATTGTCCTGTGCACAACACTTGTTCTGCTGAGAATAATGGCAGCCTATGTGCACTTAATGATCTATGGCAGATAATTCAGTGTGCATTTGAAGTGGGATTCACCTGTGAAAACAGGCTGCTAAATGACCAATAAAGCAGCCTATCGTCATTTAGTGCCCAGGTCGCTCTGTGCAATACAGATGTAGGAATTGATTCTCTGATTATGATTTACAAGCTGCATGGTTTTATGTCTTTAGTATTCATTTATTGGTTTATTTTCACTTAAAGATTATTTACAAATGTTTCAGTATAGTTTATATGGCAAAACAAAATAACTATCATCGTCTAAAAGAAAACCTTAACATATTCTTCCCTCTGCTTTGACCATGTGCGCATGCGCGATTTTTCCTGCTCGGAGCTTTGGCCTGGACGAGCGTCCTGCACTGATGCTTGTGTATGTCACCAGAGAAACTGTTTCCTGGTTGCGACACACGCGTCTGTCCATTTTTCCACTGGGCGGAAGCTCCCCACGGTGATGTTTGCCACACATGTGCCGCCCACGTGGTCTCTGCTATGGGTAACACCCTCTCTTCTCCCATTGGACCATGGCCGTAAGTCCTGCTGCTTTCACTTGTTTCATGGCTAATACATTCACATACTATGTAAGGTCCATCCATTTTGCGGCAACATGACCTGCCTTTAAAGCCTTCAATAGCCTGCGCTATATATTTGATGCCTGTAACATTTTATACCATTGGTTCAGATGCCACAGCACACATACACATCCACTATTGGCTCTTTCCCTATAAATACCCACACCTTGCCCTTAGCTGTACACGCCCCCTGATGAAGCTAGGGTGAAACGCGCGTTGGGGCTGGGGGTTCAACACTATACCACTACCTGACTAAGGTACATCATTTGATGTAAGCACTATGCCTGCTCCTTAAATACCTCTTTGTTTTCAGTACATACCATTCTATTTGTCATACCCGAGAGCTTCAGGCTGTCACATTATTGTCTGTGAACATATTGTATGGTATTTCCAAAACACATGTAGTTCATTTATAAAAATATAAAACATAATAATTTAGAACATACATTTAAATAATTACACATTTTCAGACCAATAAACATATATCTTTCATTGCCATATACATATTTTTTTTACATGTTTACATCGCATTGAACATTTCCACACTCATAGAATATTCTGCTGTTGTAGGTTTGATATACAGTCAGCTGAATAATACCTTTGGTATAATAGCTGAGTAACTTGACTGACTATAATTGCTTGATGTATACAGGTTGATGTATACTGCAAAACTGCAATAACATTTATTATATTTTATAATATCTTTACATCCAGGGTATAAAAGGAGACATGGGAGAAATGGGTCCCAAAGGTGAACAGGTAGGATACTTCATTGAATGGATGTAGATGTTCTTAATGATATTTGATGGCACATAAAAAAAATCTTTAGTCACCTTCTCCTGGCAAAGAAGGCGATCATCATAGCAATTTCTGACAATTAGGAAGATAATGAACGGTTACCTTAACATGTGATTATTGTCTCTAAATCCCAAAACTTGTTATCCAGCATTGTGTAAATTAATATGAAGGCAGATTACTGCCTGTGTCAAAGTTCAACAATTGGACTACATGTAATATAGCCAAGGAGGGCTGAAGTAGCTGAGGAATTAAGAACATGCTTCACCAAAGAGGTATCCATCCTTATGTCTGTGTTTATTCTTTCTAGGGCTTCATGGGTCTTCCAGGAATGCTTGGGCAAAAAGTAAGTGCTTTCTATACCTAAATAACCAACGCTGCAATACCCAACAAAGCTGAGTGTACGATGTGCGTACAGACAGAACTATTTTAACAATAAAGAGTCCACATAACTTGAGAGTATTCTGTGACCTATTCAAGCAGCTAAGCTTGGGGGGTGCTGACAATCAAACCCAACCTATTTGATATTGATGACCTTCTGTAAGAAATGACTGTTGTTACTGTGATCTCCCAAAACCCCTTTAACTATGTAAATTTGTTTTAGGCTCAAGAGCTGGAATCATAATTCTCCTAGGTGTCCTGGAAACTGTTCTTGAGCTTACTTTGTTGGTGTCATGCCAGCGCCGCCTGTCAGGTCGGTACCGGCGTCGCCTGTCATGCCGGGTCCCGCTTCCCCTGCTGCTGCTCCCAGGATCCCCCCTCGGCTCACCGCTACGGCCGCCGCGCGGCACCTCCGGCCACCCGTCCTGCAGCCCGGGGGATCCAGCACGATGGTTCCTCTTCCTGTCCTGCTCCTGTTTCTGGCTTGTGCCTTAGGCCGTGGGTGCATGCTCGTCCCCTCACTTAACCCCTTCTGCACCACCCCAGTGGAGCGATCTCCAATCAAGCTCCAGCACAGGGTATATCAGGTGGCTCCTCCCTCATGAAGGCGCCTGATTATCATGTGCCTTCCTGTACGGTACTCTGGCCCCGTCCTGTCGTTCCTGACTCCAGTCTCCTGACTCCTGTCTCCTTACTCCGGTCTCCTGACTCCAGTAATTCCTGACTCCGGTCATCCCGGACTCCAGTCACTCCTGACTCCGGTCATTCCCGACTCCGGTCATCCCGGACTCCAGTCACTGCTGACTCCGGTCTCCTGACTCTGGTCATTCCTGACTCCAGTCACTCCTGACTCCTATAATTACTGACTCAATCACTCCTGACTCCAGTCACCCCTGACCCCGGTCCTTCCTGACCCTCTGCCTTGTTGTCTCTTCCTCTCTTGAGCCGCCCCTCTTGGTATCAGCTGTCGCGGTATTCGACTCCTTCGGGCCTGCTCCTAACAGTCTCTGTATAGGGGTTGGCACCACCTGGCCAGCTCGCTCCAGGGACCTCGGTACCGCGACCCAGAGGGTCCACTTTTGCTACACCCTACAGCTGGTTACAGCACATATTTTCACTTTTTCCTACATTAGATAGCTATAACGGCACATTGTAAAGACTTGACATTAAGGAAGTTGGGAATGATGATGAATTTAAAGGGGTTGTCTGAACCTTTGCTTATTTTTGTATATTGGGCTAAATATCTGCCTGTTCTGCCGTGCTGATGCCTGTCAGCTAAGATTAATTACAGACTGCTCCTGCCATCGATTTTGAGGCATCTGCTGATGTCACATTGACAGAGCAGCTTCTTTTCTTTCGCTCTGCTCTGTCGGCGGAGCATCACTGCTGATGTCGTGCTGACAGCCGGCTCCCTGCTGCATAAGTGCGATGACTAAGCTGTCTATCAGCATAGTATTGGCAGTGACGCTCCGTCGACAGAGCAGACCGGAAGAGGAAGAGTTGCTATTTTGACGTGAAATGAAATGAAGCAGCACAATTTCTGGCAGAAGTGGTACATGGCTGTTCTGAGTCGACAGAGATCGCCACTGGGCAGAACACGCAGGTAGTTAGCAGCTACCTACCTGTAAGTTCTTAGCCCCGTAGGGTAAATTAAGCAAAGTCCCAGAAAATGGTTTTTAAGTTTGAAAGTTAGCAGAATAGTGGATGCCGCTCTGGAGTATAACACAGTGTATAATTTAGTTTGTACTCAACAAATAATGAAATGTAAGTTCAAAATGTTACCTTTTCTGAATTAAAATTCTGTATATAGACTGTAATATATTTTTCATGGGCACATGCTATTTAACCTTGTCCCATGCTAGGTATGCTATAACCAGAGCAATGTAACCACTAACATTTATATTAGCTTTACATGAACAATGATATGATGTTGTGGTTTATCCTAAATAAATTATAACCACAGCTGACTGCAGGAAGAGATGTAAGTAAGTATGCTTGGTGGCTCTTGAGGGATTCCATACTTCATTTACTGTCTCATGTTACAATCATTTACCCTTTGCTTTATGAACTTATGTCACCTCCCAGTCTGTTTTCCATGTGCTTTTGACAGTGAGGAAGCTGCAATGCATTGCATTACCCACATTACCGTCCTTAATAACCGGCTAAATATAGCGTTACTTACCGGCAGCAACTCTGATTATCAGTGATAATCATATAATTTCTAAATAAGGGTCATGCTAAGGAAGTGTGTTTTGTTTCTCTAACTTGAGGATGAACCCAACGAGAGAAAATGATATAATGAACATAATTGAGTCTAGAAGTAGAAATTAAATTGTATCCATGTTGTTTTTGGAAAACAGAATTGAGACGGTAATTTGTGTTAAGGTGTATTAACTTCAACTTCTCTAGGCAGCGAGATGAACAGAAATAGATGCATGTGCTGAGAGCTGATACATTGTGTGCATTTATTGCATACACATCCTGAAATTAAACATAGGTATCTCCTGTCACACTGACTCCAGCTGAAGTAAAATGCAAAATCTAACTAAATCTAAATAAAGTCACTAACGACTTACTAACCGCCAAGAGGAAGAGACACTACTCTGTCCTCCTTCTCCTGGACCTGTCCTCTGCCTTCGACACCGTAGACCATTCCCTCCTGCTACAGATTCTCTCATCTCTTGGCATCACAGACTTGGCCCTATCCTGGATCTCATCATACCTAACGGACCGTACATTCACTGTCTCCCTCTCACACATCACCTCCTCACCTCGCCCCCTGTCTGTCGGTGTTCCCCAAGGCTCTGTGCTAGGACCCCTACTATTCTCCATCTATACCTTCGGCTTGGAACAGCTCATAGAATCCCACGGTTTGCAGTATCACCTCTATGCCGATGACACGCAAATCTACCTATCTGGACCCGACCTCGCCTCCTTACTGACTGACATCCCACAATGTCTGTCTGCTATCTCAGCCTTCTTCTCTGCTCGCTTTCTCAAACTGAACATGGACAAAACAGAATTCATCATCTTTCCCCCATCTCACTCAACCCCTCCACCAGACCTATCCATCAATGTCAACGGCTGCTCTCTTTCCCCAGTCCCGCATGCCCGGTGCCTTGGGGTGATCCTCGACTCTGCGCTCTCTTTCAAACCACATATCCAAGCCCTCACCTCCTCCTGCCGCCTCAAACTCAAAAATATTTCCCGGATCCGCTCATTCCTCAACCACAAAACCACAAAAACACTAGTGCACGCTCTTATCATCTACAGCCTCGACTACTGCAACCTCCTACTCTCTGTCCTCCCCTCTAGCACTCTAGCACTGCTCCAGTCCATCCTACACTCTGCTGCCCGACTAATCCACCCATCTCCCCGCTATTCCCCAGCCTCCCCCCTATGCCAGGCCCTTCACTGGCTTCCTATTGCCCAGAGGATCCAATTCAAAACCCTAACCATGACATACAAAGCCATCCACAACCTGTCTCCTCCATACATCTGTGACATGGTCTCTAGGTACCTACCCGCACGCAACCTTCGATCGTCCCAAGATCTCCTTCTCTACTCCCCCCTTATCTCTTCTTCTCACAACCGCATACAAGACTTCTCCCGTGCTTCCCCCATACTCTGGAACTCCCTACCGCAACACATCAGACTCTCACCATCAACGGAAACCTTCAAGAAGAACCTGAAGACCCACCTGTTCTAACAAGCCTACAGCCTGAAATGATCCTCTGTCTACTGAACCACCGCACGACCTGCTCTACCCTCTCCTACTGTATCATCACCCATCCCTATAGACTGTGAGCCCTTGCGGGCAGGGTCCCCTCTCCTTGTGTACTTGTGTGTCCCTTGTCTTACACTTGTATATTACTCATGTATATATTACACTTGTCTATATTTCCCCTTTTCACATGTAAAGCGCCATGGAATAAATGGCGCTATATAAATGCATAATAATAATAATAATAATAATAATAAAATCCCCTGGTGATATTGTTCTGCCATTTTCCTTTTTATCTGTTTTTCTTTAAGTGCATGTTGCAGACTGGGTGTTATTGACATGTCAGTATTTTTGTCTCTACACATCAGTACTTGTAAGCAAACTCGGACTGGCCCATAGGGTAACAGGGGAATCCCCTGGTGGTCCCCTGTGCAGACATGGGCCCCCAACCCCACTGTATGTGCAGTACTTGGCATTATTCAAATGATTCACTCTGTACAGAAAAAAAGCAGCATCTCATCATTCATTAACCAAACTATCCAGTATATTATTATATGGAGATACAGGTAGATTTGTGAATGAGGGTAGTGTAATATTTGTTTGCAGGTGAAAAGTGCGCCCCTCAAAGTCAATGTTACTGGTGGGCCCTTCACACCCCAGTCCGATACTGCTTGTAAGCCAAAATCAGGAGTGGAATCTACAGAGAGAAAAACTATAACGGAGTCACATCACTTCTGTATTTTGAAACCACTCCTGGTATCTATATATAATTGCCTTAAATTGTCCATCTTCCACTTCCGTCTGGATGTCCCCGAATCCCACAATCCACCGCGCCGACCGGAGGTATGCCGACCACCATATTGAAATACCCAAGTGATGGGTATTTCAATATGGCACCCGCTGGTGGTACCAGGCCCTTTCACAGTACCACCAGCGGGACACCGCCGGGACCCCCCCACCGCCGACGGACCCCCCCGCTGCTTCTGGACCCGCCGCCACCGGACCCCCCCGCCGGACCAGCCGCTGCCTGCCCACCCACCTCTGTCACAGTCGGCAGGAAAGACCGCGGCTTGCAGCCTGTGCACAGGCCACAAGCCGCGGTCTTTCCCCCCCAATGCTGGACCTGCCGCCGCTGAACCCACACCGCCGCCGCTGGACCCGCCGCTGCTGGCCACGACGTTGGACCCCCCGCCGGACCTGCCGCTGCTTGCCCACCATGTACATACACACACATGTACACACACACATGTACACACACACACGTACGTACACACACACGTACGTACTCACACACACACGTACTCACACACACACGTACTCACACACACACGCACACATTCTCACATACACACACACGTACTCACATACACACACACACACACACGTACTCACACACACACACGTACTCACACACACACGTACTCACACACACACGTACTCACACGCACACACGTACTCACATACACACACACACGTACTCACATACACACACACGTACTCACGTACACACACACGTACTCACACACGCACACGTACTCACACACACGTACTCACACACACGTACTCAAACACACACACACACACGCACACACGTACTCACATACACACACGTACTCACATACACACACACGTACTCACATACACACACACGTACTCACACACACGTACTCACACACACGTACTCACACACATGTACTCACATGCTGTTGAGGAAAGGTGACACTAAGTTGTTAATGTATTCATTGGAGGGATAACATAAGTGCACTGGTACTGCATTCAGAGCATCTCCGTGGCCAATCTGCAGGTATTTACTCACACGTGTAGTTTTGACTTGGTGCACTTATGTTAGGACAGTATAATACATTATTACATGCTGTGTAAATGTACCACTGCGTCCCACATACAGTGCAGACGTTTTCCTTCACTATTGCTTTTGTTTTGGAGATACTGGAGACGAAACATAATATAGAAAACTTTGCAACCCGTCTGTTCAGGCAAAAAAAAAATCATTGTTTCGATATAGAGCCTTGTACATACATTTTCTAACTTCTTATACATTGCCCGAAACAGCATTTGCACTTGTTGGGAGCTCGGAGGTGTAGTCACAGAGTATATAATTTTAATAGCACTAACTGAAGCAGTGAGAGTTTAAATTAATGGAAAAAAAAACTAATGGAAAAAACAGTTTTGGAAAATCCTTATGTGCACTTGTAACCTGTTGTTCTCTTATTGGTGACATTATCAAAGCTACAATTAAAACCCAGTGGTCCTTAAACTTTCTTACCTTGACAGCCATATTCAACAATGAGAAATGGTTGAAGCCTCATCCAGCACTTCACCTTCCCAAGGGTGACACTCAGAGTCCCCCATTATCAGTATAATGACAACCAAAACTTTCCTACAAGAAAGCACATCAAAACCTTGTGCCTCCTCTCTTATAGGCAGTATACATGTGCGTCTCACAAAATTAGAATATCATCAAAAAGTTAATTTTTTTTTCAGTTCTACAATACAAAAAGGGAAACTCATATATTATATAGAGTCATTACAAACAGAGCGATCTATTTCAAGTGTTTATTTCTGTTAATGTTGATGATTATGGCTTACAGCCAATGAAAACACAAAAGTCATTATGGAAGCCCAGGTTGCTTTGATAGCAGCCTTCAGCTCCTCTGCATTGTTGGATCTGGTGTCTCTCATCTTCCTCTTGACAATACCCCATAGATTCTATATGGGGTTAAGGTCAGATGAGTTTGCTGGCCAATCAAGCACAGTGATACTGTTGCTATTAAACCAGGCATTGGTACTTTTGGCAGTGTGGACAGGTGCCAAGTCCTGCCGGAGAATGAAATTTCCATCTCCAAAAAGCTTGCTGGCAGAGGGAAGCATGAACTGCTCTAAAATTTCCTGGTAGACGGCTGCGCTGACTTTGGTCTTGATAAAACACAGTGGACCTACACCAGCAGATGACATGGCTCCCCAAACCATCACTGATTCTGGAAACTTCACACTAGACCTCAAGCAGCTTGGATTGTGTGCCTCTCCACTCTTCCTACAGACTCTGGGACCTTGATTTCTAGATGAAATTCAAAATTGACTTTCATCTAAAAACAACACCTTGGACCACTGAGCAACAGTCCAGTTCTTTTTCTCCTTGGCCCAGGTAAGACATTTCTGGCGTTGTCTATTGGTCATGAGTGGCTTGACACAAGGAGTGCGACACTTGTAGCCCATGTCCTGGATAAATCTGTGTGGTGTCAGCTCTTGAAGCAATGACCCCAGCAGCGGTCCACTCCTTGTGAATCTCTCCCAAATTTTTGAATGGCCTTTTCTTAACAATCCTTTCAAGGCTGCGGTAATCCTGGTTGCTTGTGCACCTTTTTCTACCACACTTTTTCCTTCCACTCAACTTTCCATTAATATGCTTGGATACAGCACTCTGTGAACAGCCAGCTTCTTTAGCAATTAAACTTTTGTGACTTAACCTCCTTGTGGTGTGTGTCAATGACTGCATTCTGGACATCTGTCTTCCCCATGATTGTGGAACCTACTAAAACAGACGAAGGGACCTTTTTAATCACTTAAGAAGCCTTTGCTGGTGTTTTTTGTTAATTATACTGATTTACTAAGATAATGACTTTTGGGTTTCGCTGGCTATAAGCCATAATCATCAACATTAACAGAAATAAGCACTTTAAATAGATCACTCTGTTTGTAATGACTCTACATAATATATGAGTTTCACTTTTTGCATTCAAGAACTGAAATAAATTAACTTTTTGATGATATTCTAATTTTGTGAGAAGCAGCTATACTTACATCTAGGGATTGCCTTGTCTTCACCCTATTTTTGGTATTCTTACATCAAGCACACTCACACGGATCAAGATTTACAGACCAGCAGCGAGTCTCCTGGCCCAAAAACAAAGCCTCATTTATGGTTGTAAGGCTTGTGATTTCATGTAAAGAGACCCATGGCTGGTCTGGAAATAATTGTCCATGCTAGGACTGTGTAAATTGGACATGTGATGCCTGTCTAAAGCCCCCGTCACACATAGAGATCTCGCTAGCGAGATCGCTGCTGAGTCACAAGTTTTGTGACGCAACAGCGATCTCACCAGCGAGATCGCTGTGTGTGACAGCTATTAGCGACCGGCCCCCCCTGCCGGGTATCGCTGATCACTGTGGAAACCTTTGGAAATTTTTTGGGGATGCTGGTCTCCCGCTGGCCAGCATGCATCGCTGCGTGTGACAGGCGGGAGACCAGCGATCAGCGAGCAGGAGCTAGTAACTAGGGTAAATGCATGGTTTCTAAGGGGCGCGCAGCGCCTAGAAACCTGATGTGTACCTTAGTTACCAGTGCGCTGATGCAGGGAGCTGGTAACCAAGGTACACATCGGGTTTCTAAGTGATGCACACCCCTTAGAAACCAAATGTGTACCTTAGTTACCAGCTCCCTGCCTCAGCGCGCTGGTAACTAAAGTACACAGCGACACCGTGCGCTCGGCGTCGCTGGTGCTGATCGCTGGTGAAGCTGCCTGTTTGACAGCTCACCAGCAATCATGTAGCGACTCACCAGCGATCCTGACACGTTGATATCGTTGTCAGGATCGCTGGTGAGTCGTTATGTGTGACGGGGCCCTAACTTGCTGAGGCTTAATTTACATTTTCACACTTTTTAATTCACATTCCATGTCAACGATATGTTGTATAGCAATGATTTTTCTTGACTAGTGACATGAAATAAAGTATTTTATACAAAAGCATTTACTCATGGATATTGTAGAAATATTATAGTTGCTGATTAGGATTTACATGCTATACTCAACTAATCATTCATTCATTTTCTGTAACTAAAGGGAGAGATGGGCCCAAAAGGAGAACCTGGAGTTCCAGGAAATAGAGGACCTACTGGTAGGCCTGGAAAGCGGGGCAAACAGGTATTGACCGACTCTAAATTACTTCTTATTGTCATGCATACTACTATTTTCTATTATGGAATACACTGTTGATCTCAAATTACCTTGGTGGATTAATGACGTTTGGCTTCAACCCTAATTCCACACAGTAAAGATTTTATTTTAAGAGAAAATGTCAATCTTCTGACAGCATGCCTTACAGAGATGTGCAGGGTAACCTTACGCACAAACTAGCGCACTAGGAGGACTACAAGATTTCCTTCTGTGATTTTATTTTTAGCAGTAAGCAACATTAGAAGTGGAAGTTTTGGATCCTTATTGGCAGTGACAAGGTATTTTTAGTGAATGCACTTAGGTAAAAGAAGTATCCGATTAAGACCATTTGTCCTTGGAGGAGGTTCGTTGTAAAACCCGTTTTGGATTACACATTATACCAAGTTTTTGTGGTAGGCCCAGTGAAATGGCTGCAAACCAGTCTGTCATTTAAAGAGCGGGCCTTCTTGTATGTGATTGATGGCTCTTTGCCCAAATGTGTAGAAATGTCTGTATCCATGCCTTTGTCTAAGGTAGTGATAAATCTGAGTGTATCATTATCCTGCTTTTTGGGTTCAGGATTTAACAACTCTGTCCGATTCTTGTTTTTAACCTCTCGGTATGCTTTGGTAAGGCCTTTCTGAGGATAACCTCTAGACAAGAATCTGTTCCTGAGTTCCTTAGCTTGAACTTCAAAGAGAGAATCCTTGGAACAGTTTCTGTGTGCCCTAAGGTACTGGCCCTTAGAGATGCCCCTTGTTAGATGCTCAGGTGATAGCTGTTTCATTGTAGGGAGAGCATTAGTAGATGTCAGTTTTCTATATGTTGAGGTAATCAACTCTACCTGATCACCCTTTTCAATGAGGATATCCAAAAAGGGCAGCGAGAAAGGTTCGATTACGGACGTGAAAAAAAAGGCCAATCTCATTATGATTGAGTTTAGAAACATAATTGATGAAATCAACACGTGAGCCCTTCCAGACGATCAGGATATCGTCTATATAACGTACCCAGATTTCAAAGAGATCAGCTTCCTCTCTATCATTATTATAGATCAAAGTTTCCTCCCACCAGCCGAGGAAAAGTTTGGCATAGGCTGGGGCACAAGGGCTGCCCATAGCACTACCCCTCAGCTGGTGGAAGATTCTGCGATCAAAGACAAAAAAATTCCTAGTCAAGCAAAACCGAAGAAGTCTCAGTACAAATCAGTTGTGTTCTTCAAACTGACACCCTCTCATACTCAAGAAATGTTCAACAGCCTCCAATCCCTTGTCATGGGGTATGGATAAGTATAGTGCTTCCACATCTATACTAGCAAGAAAAGACTGAGTCAACAGTAAGACCCTCTTAACGATGAAGGAGGTCAGATGTATCTCGTACAAAAGATTGTAATGAGGAGTCAAATGGAGCCAGGATTCGATCCAAATAAATGCCAACGTTCTGACATAGACTGCCTACCCCTGATACGATGGGCCTACCTTTGAGGGGATGTAGGCCCTTGTGTATCTTGGGTAGGCAGTAGAAGGTGGCAGTGATAGGACATTTAGGAAGCATGAAATGAAACTCTGATTTAGTAATGCCCTTTTCCTCTAACCCTTCCAGTAAGATACACCACAGTTCATCACGATACTGGTCACTAGGGTTTTGTGAGAGAATTTCATAAGACCCTCTGTCTTCCAAGATGGATTCACACATCAATTGATATTGTTCAACCCCAAGGATGACAACATTGCCCCCTTTGTCGGAGGGTTTGATCACAATGCTGTCATCCCATTTGAGGCGATTAATTGCCTCTATTTCATTTCTGGAGCAATTAAATTTGCACTGTATACAGTTAAGGGAAAGTTCAGTTAAATCAGTAATTACCAAATTAGAAAAAATGTCAATAGCCGATAAATCTCCAGAGGAAGGTGGCATCTTGGTACTTTTTTCCTTCAAATGAGTGAAGGGACCTTGACCCAATGCATTGGGATCTATTTCACCAATACTGTCAAGCAGCCTAACCTCTGCCAACATATCATCTGGAATGCCCAATTCAGAACAAATTCGGGAGTCCTGTTTATGAAAAAATTTCTTCCACCGGATTTTACGTAAAAAGAGATGTAACCGCTCTAAATAGATCGAAATAATTGTTAGGAACAAAAGAGAGGCCCTTTCTCAATATTGACATTATACCCCTAATCCACGCTCCTTTTATACCGGATAATACTGTAGAAGTTATGTCCTCTTCTGCTTTGGAAAAGTAAATGTTTTTCAGGGTTTATTCTATACCA
This sequence comes from Dendrobates tinctorius, assembly GCF_039654945.1. Classification (NCBI taxonomy): domain Eukaryota; kingdom Metazoa; phylum Chordata; class Amphibia; order Anura; family Dendrobatidae; genus Dendrobates; species Dendrobates tinctorius. The sequence continues at coordinate 1,632,948 of NW_027361834.1, read as the reverse complement.
CGAATGTCACTATTGTACCACAAAGTAGACTGGGCAATGTCGGTGTCCTCTTACTGTAATGAGATCTAAGATATCACCTTAAATATCTGTAACGTCTACATGAAATAGATATCAGTATATTAGTTTCAGAAAAAGGATTTATGGTTAAAAGTACTGTATCTGGTGTGATTGTGTTTAGAAAGAATGGATGAGTGGAAGATGACTGATGTCCAAGAGACTACTTTCATTAGCTGTATTTGGCGTCGTTTTTCTGCTGTATAATAAATTTGGAGCCAATCAGATGCTTTTCTGATGATATTACATAATGGATAAGTTTCCGATTATATTTCTCAGCATTGAGGGCACTGTTAATTCTGACCAAATCACCAACTTCATTTGCTGAAATGCAGCCCCAAAATTGCAAGGAACCTCCACCATGTTTCACTGCTGCCAGAAGACATTTTCCTTACCACTTAGACAGCACTCTCCAACCCTTCCCTCTGTTAAAGCCAAATATATCACATTTTGACACATCACTCCAAAGCATCTGCTGTCATTTTTCTACACACCATTTCCTATATTTTTGTACTTGATTAAGTCACTTGGCATTGTTGCCATGTCAAAGGTATTATTTTTTTGGCCACATTTCTTCCATGAACACAACTTCTTGCCAGACGTTGATGTAGCTGGGTCCCACTAGTTGCTGTCAGTTCTGACTTCTGGCCCTGCTGAAATCTTCCGATTTCAAAAGAAAACCAAAAGCAAAACACAAAACAAATATCCTGGAATAAAAAAGTAAAAATTGCATGAAGGTAGTAATAATAGTAATAATAAGGGTATTTAGTTAACATAATTTTTATCAAAATAATGTAGAAGCCATCCCGCCACGTCACGGCAACCCTTGTGGGACAGTCCTAACTCTTGTATTTAAAACCTTTCCACTTGTCAAGTGACGTAAATGTGAACAAGGACAGAGGGACTGAACCACCAGTAATAGTATAGGCCAGACAGGATGGATTTTCCAACTCAGAAACAGGGCGGTCACACCCTTATATGCACAGAATGCACAATGAAACAAATGAGAAACTGGGTCTGAGCAGAAAAAGTAAATTAATGTGCATGCAAAATGTAATTGCATATGAACACATGACCTTTACACAGAGAAAACCAAAAGCAAAACACAAAACAAATATCCTGGAATAAAAAAGTAAAAAAATATATTGCAAAAATTGCATGAAGGTAGTAATAATAGTGATAATAAGGGTATTTAGTTAACATAATTTTGATCAAAATGACGTGGCGGGATGGCTTCTACATTATTTTGATCAAAATTATGTTAACTAAATACCCTTATTATTACTATTATTACTACCTTCATGCAATTTTTGCAATATATTTTTTTACTTTTTTATTCCAGGATATTTGTTTTGTGTTTTGCTTTTGGTTTTCTCTGTGTAAAGGTCATGTGTTCATATGCAATTACATTTTGCATGCACATTAATTTACTTTTTCTGCTCAGACCCAGTTTCTCATTCGATTTCAAAGGAAGGTAAGCATGTTCCTTGGCTGACCACCAAGTCTACGATCTAAATGTTGCCAATTTCTTGGTGCCTTTTCAAAAGAACTTGAACAGCACATCTTGAAATCACTGTGTTGAAATCTTTGCATAGGAGAGAACATGCTGCTGCAATCTAACCACATTATGTCTTGTTGCTGCACTCAATCTTGTCATGGCGCATGCACTGTGACATGAAAAAAGAACAAGGTCCTGGAAATAATGATATGCCCCACAGAGCCCTTATCTTCACAGCATCAAGTTTAGCTGGAATTATATGAATAGACAGAAGGATTTGCACAAACCTTCATCCACAGAAGCATGTGTCGTTAGTTCTCCAACATGTTTGGAACAACCTCACTGCCGAGTTCCTTAAAAAAAAGTGTGAAATGTACTTAGAATAATTCATGCTGTTTTGAAGGCAAAGGGTGCACTGCTCGCATATTGATTTAATTTAGATTTATCTTTGGTTCATTCACTTTGAATTTTGTTACTTGATAAAAATAAACTATTACTTCTATTCTAAAATGCATTCTTACTTTGCAGAATTTTTCTACACCTGCCTAAAACTTTTGCATAGTAATATTTATAAATTAGTTTCAATGGAGTGTACTAAAGAGATAATATGACAAAAAATATAATTTTTGCTATTGCTGCTAGGTCCTAAAAAAAATACTTATAGTACTTATTTTTTAGTTACTGCTGTGGAGTAACATACTGAAAGGCTGATATATTATGTTACTAAGACAATGTTTATCAGTGAATGACTCCCTGGAGTGTAATTATTAGATTCATTAAAAATATGAATGAATTCTAAACCTTCTTTTCCGATGATTCTAGTAATAAGATATTATAAGGGTTCTTATATGAAATGAATGATTAACACATTTATGGCTATTGCTGATTCAGCACAAGACACATTACATCACGCTGTCAGTTATATATAGCTTTTTCATTTTCATTTTTTTATCAGTTGTTATGACCTCATATTGTGTTACCTATTTGAAAAAATATCCTCCTTTTATAGTGCTTATACTAATTCTAATTTTGAGAAACTTTCTTTAATTGTTTTAATTAGGTCTTTATAGAACTGATTCCCAGTGCTTTCTGTTTTATGGCAAGATGTACTCTGGAGGACATTGGCAGGCTATATTGCAGTACATCGCAGCATTTTGTCTGCCAACAGATTTACTGCAGTAGGTATATGTACACACTGAGATTCTGCTCCAAAAACACCTCAAAAAGCTGTGTGAACATACCCTAAGATAGTTTGAGTCAGGGGTAGCAAGTAAGCGATATAATAATAACCCACTCCTCAGAGAGCTTGCACAGTAGGGAAAAGACAAAAGGCCAATATAAATTGTGATAGCACAACTTTTTTGTACATAGAGGCGTTACACTTAATGGTTACAGACATCCAGCATACTCTTGTTGGTTAGAAACCTTGCTTTTTAGTTTCAAGGTAGAACTACAGTATATACAGTTTTAAATATAGGAACACTGTGCCAGCACTCTTTCTATGTGCCTGCAAGTATTTCTTTGTTTACTTCAGAGCGGGGGACAGTTGACCATCAATGAGTAGTTTAGGTGTGTGAAAATGGGGCTACAACATCTACATGAGTTCACCTCACACTGGCACAATGTCCAACATGGCATATCACTATAAATTATATACAAACTAAGGAATTCACTGATTAATTAAGGAAGTTGTCCACTACTACATCAACCCTTTCCTGATCAAAATGTTTTCCAGCCATAAAATAATAAAGCCTATACTCCCCTCCTGTGCCGGCGCCATTCCTGCGGTGTTGGCAGTCACTCTCCCCGAGGCTATTGTGCGTTGTTGTAACACGTAATATCAGTGCCTAATCAGCGCTGACGTCACTGTCTCCGCCTTCAAACAACTCGAACATGAAGAGGAAATCAGGGCTCCAATTGATCCCGGACTTCCTCTTCATGTTTGATTTTTCAAAAGGCGGGGCTAGTGACACCACTGCTGATTGAACACTTCCCTTTACTGTTGGGGTTCCTCAAGGATCGGTACTAGGCCCCCTCCTCTTCTCTTTGTATACCACCCCTATTGGACAATCAGCAGATTTGGTTTCCAGTACCATCTCTATGCTGATGACACCCAATTATACACTTCGTCTCCTGATATCACGCCTGCCTTTTTAGAAAACACCAGTGATTGTCCTACCGCTGTCTCTAACATCATGTCCTCCCTCTATCTGAAACTGAACCTGTCAAAAACTGAACTCCTCGTGTTTCCTCCCTCGACTAACCTACCTATGCCTGACATTGCCATCTCTGTGTGTGGTTCCACCATTGCTCCCCAGCAACATGGGGAGTCTTGGGGTCATACTTGATTCCGAGCTTTCATTCACCCCCCACATCCGATCACTGGCTCGCTCTTGTTATCTGCACCTCAAACACATTTCTAGAATTCAACCTTTTCTTCCTTTCGACTCTGCAAAAACTCTTACTGTTTCTCTTATTCATTCTCCTCTGGACTATTGCAACTTTCTACTAATCGGCCTCCCTTTTACCAAAATCTCCCCTCTCCAATCTGTCTTGAATGCTGCAGCCAGGATCATATTCCTCACCAATCGTTATACTGATGCCTCTACCTTGTGCCAGTCATTACACTGGTTACCCATCCACTCCTGAATCTAGTACAAACTTATTACCCTCACCCACAAAGCTCTCCATGGCTCAGCACCACCCTACATCTCCTCCCTTGTCTCAGCCTACCACCCTACCCATGCCCCTGTTCTGCTAATGACCTGAGGTTAACATCCTCAATAATCAGAACCTCCTACTCCTGTCTCCAAGACTTTTCACATGCTGCACCAATTCTTTGGAATGCACTACCCAGGTTGATACGATTAATCCCCAATCGCCATAGTTTTAAGCGTGCCCTAAAAACACATTTGTTCAGACTGGCCTACCCTCTCAACTCATTAACCTAATTATTCCTGTGTGGCTCATTCAAAAATATTATCATATTCAGGTTCCTTGCATCATGTTCTCACATGCTTTATGCATTTAATAGCCCTCTGTGCCTGTACTGTTACATACTTAGGCTGTTAACTGGTTCATGCAGCATTACAGGAACACCCGATTCGTACACTATGTCTGGTCCGAACAATGAAAGCAATTGTTACCATCTACCTTTCGTGTCTCCCCTTTTTCCTCATAGATTGTAAGCTTGCGAGCAGGGCTCTCATTCCTCTTGGTATCTGTTTTGATCTGTGATTATTGTTATCCTGTAATGTTTATTGTTTGTCCAAGTCCCCTCTATAAAGAGCTGCGGAATAAGTTGGCGCTATAGAAATAAAATTATTATATGGAATAAGCAATGTTATTGATGCACTATATCTGGAGCTGTTTCTAAAGTTGCAGTTACAAGTTGGTGAAATCTGTATAATACAGCTAGCATTCACCATGTATGGTGAGAGCCAAGATCATACATGCTTTCCTGCAAAAAGGATGGTTTTTAAAGGGTTAATAAATCAAGCACCCTAGATGACAATGGACATTTTTTCAAAGCTCACACTTAACCTCCCAAAATATTAGGCTATAAACACTAAGCAGTTTTAAAGTGTTATCCATGTATTCTCATGGCACAGTAAACCTGAAATATCTGCTGTAGGTCACTATGTCCGCTGGACATCTTCTCTTCCCTATGTGTTCTGGTTTGCTGGATCAAATTTCCAGACATTAATTTCTCCTGAATAGAGAAGGGATGGAGGGGCATTTTATTTTGTGAGTGGCCCCAGAAATTTTATGGGTGGCCCATCACATAGGAACAGAACTGGTATAGATCCTGTAGAATGCAAATCAAATGATCAAATTAACTCTTCTTGTCCTAATGTTCAGAGCCATGAAAGAGTAGATTCACTAACTGAGTGCTACTTGTGTATGAATGCAATGTGCAAGACTTTATAGAAATGTCAATGTGTAAATGCACAAAATGTAACAGTGCACGTAGTATCCATTACAGCTGAAGATTAATGAGTGTGTTGATGGGACATCTGGTGAGCTTGTCCTCTTCTAGTGTACACATTAGTTTTCCGTGTGCATGTCCAGCATACATCTCTATATAAATATCCCTACTGAAACCTCATCTAAAATAAGAAGTATTACTTCCCCATCCATTTTAAGAGCCATCTTAAGATGCCACCATCCCTTAAACTTTCTTTTACTAAATGATGAGTGACATCCTAATCAATGTATCTTTCAGTCATTTCTTTTATTAACTTTTTCTAATGTATCAGGATTCTTATTTTTTCCAATGCTGGCCCTTGAAGTCAATGATATGGCATGGTGAATTTGTTCTACTGATTAAATCCTTAGTAAAATTACACAGATTTGATGATGTAGAAAGTTATCCCCATGCAGAAAATGTAACTTGACATCTAACTATACAAACTCAGTGGATTTTGTTGTGTTTAGTTGTAAGAGTTAAATGGGTTGTCTGGGCTTATCATGAAAGTCTGCATTTACTCTTTTGAATCCTCACATTGTGCAAGACCGAATGTGACCGCAAGTATTCGATATGCTTACTTACCGGCCACATTCCGACTAGACATGCGTGGCCTCGCTCAATTGACTTGTGTCGTGCATGTCTAGTTGGAATGTGGCCAGAAGTATGCAAATTGCACCAACACCAGGTGAATACTGTAGATGTAAAAAAAGCCTCCTTCCACAAGGAGCCTGCAAGAGGGGTTCTGCCTATTTTTGCTCTCAGTCCACAGTCTGGACATGTGGAGGATGAGTTTTTTACATCCATTCCCTTGGTGTTAGTGCTGTGTGGTGGCCATTGTTGCTGTGCTTATGGTGTGGTGCAGCCTGGAATTCTGAGGATTCAGCCTTGCAACATGGATGCTGTGACACACCAGGACCCCCACTCTGCCGGTGCACTGTTGCTGTGATGGTGGTTTGCACACATCATAGCACCTTTTTTATATTAGAGACCCACTGAGAGGTTCACCGTGACATAGTAGTGGGCTTCATACAATCTGATCAGAATGTTACACTAAGAACCTCATGTCCAGTTTTGTAAATTTTTGCCCAGTGGCATTATATCATTGTATGATATTTGGATGTGCGGGCCATGTCTTTTTCTACCATTCTGGCACATTGTGAGGGCTCATATGTGACGGTCGATATGTATCCTATTAGACCCGCTGGAATGCCTTGTATTCATTGCAGGATGCCTGTGAGATACATGGCAAAGTAAAAGTAAGTGTGGACCTGGTCAAGCTATTTGGCCAAGGCAATGTTCAGGAAAACCTGGTAAGGGCTTTTATTTTTGAAGCGGACTACAGGATGGTAGTGGGGCTGTCCGTTTCCTCCAAGCCGGGTCTTACAAGTGGCCTATGGCCACAGATTCCAATTAAAAATCCTGCAGTATAGGGTTTGGGTGTGTCAGTGTTTGTTTGCAAGTAGCAGAGCAGGTGACTCTGTGGCTTCCAGCCTGTGTGAGGTAACACAAAGCCCAGAGCAGCGAACGCCTGACACCTTGCAATGTGATACGGTGGTGCAGTCGCCCTCGGCAACCGGTCTCATGTACGGACTGTTGTGACGCCCCAGCTGCGACCCGGCGGATACTGTGTGCTGTGCACTGTGCAATTCTTTTGGACACTAAACACGTTTGCTGTGAACTTTCCTGTGGTCCCTGCCTATCTGTCACACTGCACCAAAACCGCTGTACTACACACATTTATAAGATTTAATGCATTTATAAGATTATCTGAGCACAGGAACATATTTTTTAACACATCCAATAATGGACCTTTTTTTATTCCAAAATCTTTTGATTGAAATATACTTTGGTCATGGGACAATCCTTTTAATTCCCGAGCCTTTTTTTTTTTTTATTTAGGAGATAAGCTGCTAACAGAGCTATTTGACAGCTGCTTTCTAGGCTCTCTCCTTCGAAAACAAACACATGGCTGAGCCAAATGTTTGTTTGTATGAGGATGTCGCCTTAAATACAATTGTTCTTCTGACAGCTATATAATTATTAGGGTTTTTGTTCACTCTCTGATTGGGTTGAATCTATAGTGAGGACTGGAGTAAACAATAATGTGAAATATTGATTTCCACCACTTTCATTGTGTTTTTTTTTCTACTAAAGTTAATGTAAACAGTAACTGAATTGTTTTTCATACATACATGACATGGTTGTTTTAGTTTTCCTCCATTTTTTGATGTGCAGTCGCTTTATATCTGTATTTTAAAACCATTCAGTGTCTATAATAGAAAACATCAATGATCTAATCCAAGGCTGAAACTCTACCCTGCTTATCCCGGCTCGAAATCTTGTTGTTGACAAACTTTAATTACCTAATAAGTAGAGTTGAGCGACTTTGGTCGGATCGGGTTTCATGAAACAAAATTTGTTTCAGATGAAACTGGTCCGACTAGGGCAAAAAAAGTCGAAACCCGACCCCAATGCAAGTCAATGGGGAATAAAAGTCGGCATTGAGTGGATGAATGTCATCTGCTCAATGCCGAATTTTATTTCCCATTGACTTGCATTGGGGTCGGGTTTCGGACGAAACTCCGACTTTTTTTGCCCTAGTCGGACCAGTTTCATCTAAAACAAATTTGGTTTCATGAAACCCGATCCGACCAAAGTCGCTCAACTCTACTAATAAGTAATGGACAGAGTGGAGCAAAATGCTGTGCTATCAGCAAAGAATAGAGACGTACAAGTTTGTGGTGACCACATAACATCGCCTATCGTTTAAGTATTCTTGAAATTCATCTTTACTAACATAACGATTTCTAAAATGTGGATGTCTCACGTTCAATAGTCAACCACTACTCTGTTCAACCAATGTCCATGCACCTGCATATTCGCCATATTGATTACTTTTGTTTTCAAATCAGAAATCAATCTGCTGTAAGTGAACATATGACACATATATTAATTTATCACTGCTTTTATTTGAAGAATTAAAGTTTTAAATCCCTGACTGATTATCCTGCTGCATTAACATTACCTTATATCTACAGCTGGTCTTTCACATCAGTGTCAAAGTATTTGATTCCATTTTTCCTAATACTGATTACTCAGTCTAAATTCCCTCTGTGAACTGGCCCAGAAAGGGACTATTTACACCGACTGATAATCATGAATCCGCGTTCCTAGGGACATTCATTTTTTGATTATCGTCGTGTCTAGACAGGGTTGGGCATACTTCTTAGGAATTGTCTATGGTTCATGTAATGACAAAGTATCAAGGCCTTGACTGATGCTGGGATGATATTCTTGATGTGTAGTGCTGTACTTGCTATAGTACAAAGTGGGACCTGTGTTATCCAAAGAGTTTCACTTTTCGTTATTGTGCTTTTAAACATCATTTTAAATGAATTAGCTACAGTATAATCCAGACTTTGTTTATGCACGTGAGACAAACTCGTACACCACTCTTGTATAATAGAGTGAATTATTGAATCTCATTTTTTTTTAAACTGTGAACACTGACCTTAGAACAGGTTAGAAAAGGTCTACACATGGATTTATTATTTGTGTGGTTTTTTAAGTCACTTTCCTTTTTTGTCTTGTAGTATTAATTGACAATTTTTTTAGTGCTAAATTCATCAAAATGACCCACACAGTTCACGAATTTGGTGCAAAGTCAAAGTTGGGCTTTCTTCCTGTCTTAGACTGTTTTTGCATCTTTAGGCACCAAAAGTCGCTCATTGGTGCCAAAAGTTTCAAAATGTTGGCGTACATAAAAATACACCAGGGAGATTAAAGTGAAAGTTGTACCAAATTTTGCAACTTTTTAAAAAGTCACAATTTAGGCTAAAACATCTGTAACTACTAGTCTCTACCCACAAAGCGGATAGAAAAAAAAAATCTGGTGAGCACATATAAAATAGACTTAAAAAAGGCACAAATAGAATAATGAATTGGATTGAAACATAAAAAGGCACAAAGCTAAACAAAAACAGGTGCAAAGGCATTGATGAATCTGGGTCCAATGTTTTATGGGGTGTTTCTGACCAAGATAAGCTGTTGATGTCTCATCTGGACTAATTGAGGCCCACTAGACTAGTGCTGGTAGATTTTCCATTATTCAATATGGAGATATTGGTTCTTGAAATGTGTAACCCTTCACAGATATACATTTTAACAACTTTTTGGTATTATAGCTGTTATCTCTTAAAGAGGTTGCCCACCACTTGGACAACTGCTTTTTAATGTTCTCCCCACAGTAAACTAATAACACTTATACTCCCCATCTGTGATGACACCGTTCCAGCGGTGTCATCGGCAATAGCTCTCCCAAGGCTTCTGTGACATTATGTCACAAGATCCAATCAGCACAGGCTTCACTCTCCCCTCTTTGGAACAAATCCAGACATCCAGAGGAAGTGAGAGAACAGCCGCAGCTCTCACTTGTCCGGATCTCAATTGCATCTGTAGGAGAGTGAAGCCAGCGCTGATTGACCGCTATCATGCAAGCTCCGGAAGAGCCAGTATGATGTTATAAATATAAATAGATGTTACCATTTTACTGGGATTGAGATGGGGTTGACCCAGTAGTGGACAACCCCTTTAAACATGCGTGTTTTTTGTGTCTAAAATTATTATTATATATAATAATTATATTGTCTTTTTATTATTTTATAGGGAGACAAAGGCATGACTGGTGCCATGGGCCTTATGGGCCCCCCTGGAAGACCAGGGTCTACAGGTCAACCTGGGCCACCAGGACCAGGTAAAATGAATCACTGTTACAAATCAATTTTAGTGACTGTGGAATAACACCTGATCTTTATAAATGTTAGTACCAAAAAGAGCAAATTGAAGGACGAAGATCAAATCTTTTGAAAAAATATAAAATGCAAATTTTATTATATCACATTAAAAGCTACATACAACAACACAATGAAATAGAATACCAAATGGTAGGGACCAATTATTCAAGAAGCACACAGGAGGTATAGCCCACAATGGATTGAAATATGCAAAGGTATGTGTCAATTAATCAAATGCATAAATATCTAGGCTGCCTTAATAAGCATAAAAAGGCATAGATAACACTAATAGAACGTCACCATCTAGATAAACAGATGACTATGGCGTTAGACATAATGACATATAACACCATCAATAAACAATAGCCTCAATATCCCTTAAACAATCCTGCACCCAAGACTGCTGAAACAGTGTATCAATGGTATGTACGTCCTCCTGACGAAACCGTGTGTGCGGCGGTGAAACGCACGTAGAGGTGCTATATCGCAGGCGGCTACCCCCACTAGCATCATGACTGCAGGTAAATACCAATGATACACTGTTTCAGCAGTCTTGGGTGCAGGATAGTTTAAGGGATATTGAGGCTATTGTTTATTGATGGCGTTATGTCATTATGTCTAACGCCATAGTCATCTGTTTATCTAGATGGGTGACGTTCTATTAGTGTTATCTATCCTTTTTATGCTTATTAAGGCAGCCTAGGTATTTATGCATTTGATTAATTGACACATACCTTTGCATATTTCAATCCATTGTGGGCTATACCTCCTGTGTGCTTCTTGAATAATTGGTACCTACCATTTGGTATTCTATTTCATTGTGTTGTTGTATGTAGCTTTTAATCTGATATAATAAAATTAGCATTTTATATTTTTTCAAAAGATTTGATCTTTGTCCTTCAATTTGCTCTTTTTGGTACTCGTATTATGTGAAGGGATCCTAGTGAATTATGAGGATTTTTTATGCCTTTATAAATTTTAGTCTGCTGAATCCAAATATCTGATTGGTTTATTAGTCAGATCCTGTTTTCACACAAGTCGCTGGTCTTATTTAAAGTAACTGCGCAATTCAGCTTACGTTGAACGTGTAAAAGAAGAGCATTATAGGGCAAAATGGGCACCACATGAAGTGTGCTGGCCATGTGTTGAACATCTTAGACTGTGAACAAAAGGTCAGAGAAAATGTCTCAGCTTTGGTGTTACAATGATCAGGGGAAACTCAAAATCATGTGGGTAATTGATATTTTTTCATGATAAATATCACTGTCTTTACACCATAGACAAGACATTCCATTAAGTACCCAAATCTCGCCTAAGCTCTTAGACCAGTTGCTCACTTTTGATGAAGTCTTTATTCCAACCTCCTCTACATTAGAAAGTTCGAACAACAATGAATCCTTCCATGTGTTTGAAGAAGCCGATGATTTTGTGACCTCAGGAGTCGATGCTGAAAACTACCAGATATTCCCTCAAGCTGAATTAAATTATCTTTAATGGGATCTGAATCAACTGAAGATAATTTATTAATAAAGGATATTTTTGCATTTTATATACACTGGTTTTGCTACTCCTTTTTTTTGTTTTTCATAAAGTCTTCAGTAGAGCTACTAAGTTCAAGGCTGAATAAAAAGAATCTGTCAGGGTACCATTACACTAAGCGACGCACCAGCGATCCCGACAACGATAGGACCTGGTAAGGATCACTGGTGCGTTGCTACATGATCGCTAGTAAGTAGAGTTGAACGACTTTGGTCGGATCGGGTTTCATGAAACAAAATTTGAGTCGGATGAAATTGGTCCGACTAGGGCAAAAAAAGTCGGAGTTTCGTCCGAAACCCGACCCCAATGCAAGTCAATGGGGAATAAAAGTCGGCATTGAGTGGATGAATGTCATCCGCTCAATGCCGACTTTTATTTCCCATTGACTTGCATTGGGGTTGGGTTTCGGACAAAACTCCGACTTTTTTTGCCCTAGTCGGACCAGTTTCATCCGACTCAAATTTTGTTTCATGAAACCCGATCCGACCAAAGTCGCTCAACTCTACTAGTAAGCTGTCAAGCAAGCAAATCTACTCAACGATGCGGCGATCCGTATAACGACCTTAGCGGTCGTTGGGTCCTTGTCACACAGCAGCTATTCTGACAACTCACACCTGCATCCATGAGTTCTGCATCACCAACTAGGTCGCTCGTCGGCGTCAAACACAGTGATGCATGCTGGCCAGTGGGACGCTAATGATAAAAAAATGGCCCAGGACATTCGAGCATGATCAGCGATATCCAGCGTGAGGGGGGCAGTCACCGCTATGTGTCACATGTAGCGAGATCGCTGGTGAGATCACTGTTGCGTCACAAAATCGGTGACTTACCAGCGATCTCCCTAACGATCTCGTTATGTGAGACGGGGCCTTAAGTGTCTATTGAGTCAAGCTGCATTTGCTTCAAATCCATTAGAACTACTTCCCCTGAAATCTTCGATCTATGAGTGAAGAGCAAGGAGAACGCTTCTATCAGGACATTAAGACCATGGAACACCAATATAAAGGCAGATGGAACATAAAAAGGATGGCTGACCTTTCCAGTGAGACAACCCTGATCATTGCTTTTCCAGAAATTTAAAAAAAAAGAGAAAATTTGTGCTTAACAATTGGGAATATACATAACTAAGGATCTTTTGGTTAATAAATAAAACTAATCTTTTGTACGAAAAAAAATGTTTATTCTATGCTTCAGAATTTTGTCAATTCTTCATATTAAACTTAATGTGTAAATAAACATTTCATACTTGTAAAAAATTCTAATCTGACTCATATTTGAAATCAGCACCTTCCAATTTTGTAAGCTCAACAAAAATAGGTGAGCAAATTTTTTTTTTACGTAGATCAGTGTAATAAATTTCTCATAAAAAGCACAACCTGATCAAAGATTATAATATAATTATTATCATCGCTACTATTTTTATCGTCTTTTACCACAAGACAATAAGTAAAGACACATAATAACGAAAGCACGTAAAATATTTTGGCAAGGGGAAAAAACATACGTAAGCACAATTAAGAAAAATTAAGGAAAAATGTTGCCATAAATATTGTTCCGCTCAAGTCAGTTCTAATACAGTGCACTAACCGCTCTGACCTAACTTGCTGTCCGTCATTCTGAAATGCTTTTCCTGTCTTTTTGAGACAGAAGAAACAATTAATATTTTGCTATTTTTTTGTAAATATGTTTTCTCTTTCTCAGGACAATTAGTCGTAGGACCAAAAGGAGAGCGAGGGCTTCCTGGACCTCCTGGGAGATGTCATTGCAAACATCCTCAGTCTGTGATTGATGACTCATTAAATGGTTATAACTACGCCAAGGTAAGGCTAGTTTCACACTTGCTTTTTTTTGCAGCGCGTTTTTCCCGCAAAAAAACGCATTGAAAAAACGCATACAAAAGCATACAACTGCTGCGATTTTTTTCAAGCATTTTTATGAGCATGCATGAAAAAAACGCAGCGTTTTTAAGCGTTTGTATGCGTTTTTAGTGCGTTTTTACCGCGTTTGCGTTTTTTTCCAACATTTTTAGGTGGCCCCTCACACTACCCAAACCATGACTTTACTAACCCTAACCCTGACCCTAACCCTAACCCTGACCCTAACCCTAACCCTAACCCTGACCCTAACCCTTAACCAAATCATACTTAACCCTAACCCAAACCCTAAACCCTAACTAACCCTAACCCTAACCCTAAACCTGACCCTAACCCTGACCCTAACCCTAACCCTAACCCTGACCCTAACCCTTAACCAAACCATACTTAACCCTAATCCTGACCCTAACCCTGACCCTAATCCTTAACAAAACCATACTTAACCCTAACCCTGACCCTAACCCTGACCCTAACCCTAACCCTAACCCTGACCCTAACCCTAACCCTAACCCTAACCCTGACCCTAACCCTTAACCAAACCATACTTAACCCTAATCCTGACCCTAACCCTGACCCTAATCCTTAACAAAACCATACTTAACCCTAACCCTGACCCTAACCCTAACCCTGACCCTAACCCTGATCCTAACCCTAACCCTAACCCTAACCCTGACCCTAACCCTTAACCAAACCATACTTAACCCTAATCCTGACCCTAACCCTGACCCTAACCCTAACCCTGACCCTAACCCTAACCCTGACCCTAACCCTTAACAAAACCATACTTAACCCTAATCCTGACCCTAACCCTGACCCTAACCCTTAACCAAACCATACTTAACCCTAACCCTGACCCAAAACCCAACCCTAACCCTGACCCTGACCCTAACCCTAAACCCCCTTAACTAACCCTAACTCTAACCCAAACCCCTAAATTCCTTGTTTAAAAAAAAAAAACGCATATGCAAAAAAACGCTTACATGAGCATGCCAGTGCGCACATATGCGCATCCATAGGCTATAATGGCCATTTTTAGCGCAAAACGTGCGCATATGTGCGCATGCGCTTTTTTGCAGGGCCAAAAAATGCAACATGATGCGTCTGGAAAATCCAATCGCACACCCCAAAAAAACGCAGCGCATGAAAATCGCATACATGCGCTTACAAGCGCGCAGGTATGCGCACCCATGTTAAATATAGGGGAAAAAACGCATGCGCAGGTTAGCGTTTTTTTCCAGCGCTAAAAAACGCAAATGTGAAACCAGCCCAATACTGTGATAATTAATATAATGAAGCTCCGTGTTGCATGTTGTATATATGTACATAGATATGCCAAACTTTAGTGATATTTGGTCGCACTAGGAGAACAGGGAAAAACGACTAAAAATGCAGAATGAAATGAGTGTGTAGCAAGAATGTTCATGTATTTATATACATATACAGTGGTGAAAAAAAGTATTTAGTCAGTCAGCAATAGTGCAAGTTCCACCACTTAAAAAGATGAGAGGCGTCTGTAATTTACATCATAGGTAGACCTCAACTATGGGAGACAAACTGAGAAAAAAAAATCCAGAAAATCACATTGTCTGTTTTTTTTTCATTTTATTTGCATATTATGGTGGAAAATAAGTATTTGGTCAGAAACAAAATTTCATCTCAATACTTTGTGATATATCCTTTGTTGGCAATGACAGAGGTCAAACGTTTTCTGTAAGTCTTCACAAGGTTGCCACACACTGTTGTTGGTATGTTGGCCCATTCCTCCATGCAGATCTCCTCTAGAGCAGTGATGTTTTTGGCTTTTCGCTTGGCAACACGGACTTTCAACTCCCTCCAAAGGTTTTCTATAGGGTTGAGATCTGGAGACTGGCTAGGCCACTCCAGGACCTTGAAATGCTTCTTACGAAGCCACTCCTTCGTTGCCCTGGCGGTGTGCTTTGGATCATTGTCATGTTGAAAGACCCAGCCACGTTTCATCTTCAATGCCCTTGCTGATGGAAGGAGGTTTGCACTCAAAATCTCACGATACATGGCCCCATTCATTCTTTCATGTACCCGGATCAGTCGTCCTGGCCCCTTTGCAGAGAAACAGCCCCAAAGCATGATGTTTCCACCAACATGCTTTACAGTAGGTATGGTGTTTGATGGATGCAACTCAGTATTCTTTTTCCTCCAAACACGACAAGTTGTGTTTCTACCAAACAGTTCCAGTTTGGTTTCATCAGACCATAGGACATGCTCCCAAAACTCCTCTGGATCATCCAAATGCTCTCTAGCAAACTTCAGACGGGCCCGGACATGTACAGGCTTAAGCAGTGGGACACGTCTGGCACTGCAGGATCTGAGTCCATGGTGGCGTAGTGTGTTACTTATGGTAGGCCTTGTTACATTGGTCCCAGCTCTCTGCAGTTCATTCACTAGGTCCCCCCGCGTGGTTCTGGGATTTTTGCTCACCGTTCTTGTGATCATTCTGACCCCACGGGGTGGGATTTTGCGTGGAGCACCAGATCGAGGGAGATTATCAGTGGTCTTGCATGTCTTCCATTTTCTAATTATTGCTCCCACAGTTGATTTCTTCACTCCAAGCTGGTTGGCTATTGCAGATTCAGTCTTCCCAGCCTGGTGCAGGGCTACAATTTTGTTTCTGGTGTCCTTTGACAGCTCTTTGGTCTTCACCATAGTGGAGTTTTGAGTCAGACTGTTTGAGGGTGTGCACAGGTGTCTTTTTATACTGATAACAAGTTTAAACAGGTGCCATTACTACAGGTAATGAGTGGAGGAAAGAGGAGACTCTTAAAGAAGAAGTTACAGGTCTGTGAGAGCCAGAAATCTTGATTGCTTGTTTCTGACCAAATACTTATTTTCCACCATAATATGCAAATAAAATGAAAAAAAAACAGACAATGTGATTTTCTGGATTTTTTTTTCTCAGTTTGTCTCCCATAGTTGAGGTCTACCTATGATGTAAATTACAGACGCCTCTCATCTTTTTAAGTGGTGGAACTTGCACTATTGCTGACTGACTAAATACTTTTTTTCCCCACTGTAAATTTACCAGTTAGGAATTTTTGATCTCGAAAAGTTATAAGATTACCAGATCCATTGTCATACAGTTTCTGTTCAGAAAATGACACTGTTCCCTTCTGCCTTGTTTGAACTTTACTAGTGTGGCCAATTTCTTTCCTCCCTTATGTCTTCCCTTTACCCAAAAAATAGATCATTTCAATAAGAAAATAATGTGGATTTTTTGTATTTACATTTTTATGTATCACAGATTTTTCTAGTCAATAGTCAGGAGGAGCTAGACAGGTTCGATATTGAGAATGCATTAGTATTCCGTAAGGACCGAAGATCCCTTTATTACAGAGATACAAACGGATATTTCCCTATACAGGTAAGAGACTTCTATTTTGGATATACGATAAGTTCTTTCCTATTGTAGTCTTAACACTTGACTTTTGCACTGCTGACATAGAGGTGTTACTTCAACTACTTGCTTCATTTCTTAAAAAAAAAATGTCACCTTCCCCTCAAAAATGATTAGGCTTAAAAAAATATACATGTTTGTTACTGTCATGATTATAACAAACCACAGAATAAAGTATTTTATCATTCATATGTGTATGACACATTGCAATATAAAAAGGGAGAGAATAATTCAGTAACTCTTGTGGTGTAGTAACCACTGTGTCCGCTAGGGGGCGCTGTGTGGAGGTCCCAGGGGAAAGGATGAATGGCAGAGTATTGAGTGGCCGTTGTGTATCTCAAAGTGGGTGGCTTTGAGATGGAGACTTGTGTATGTGTGATCAGCAAGGACGATGCTGAGGTGCTGCGTTAATATGTGAGGGAGAAGTCTCCAGGTAACTAGAGAGATGGGCGGGTCTGGTTACCTATAAACCCACCCAGGGGTGGGTCTGAAAACGCCTGTATAAAAAGGCTATGTGAGTGTGTGAAGGACCTGTGATGAGGTCATAGTCATGTGTCCCGGTGGGCGTGGCTATAGACCATATAATGTGGCCAGGGTAGGTCACATGGGGTGAATGCTGGGACCCGGTTGGTCCAGTGTGAAAGGTCCTGCTAGGAGAAGGATCTCCTGGCTAACAGCCTGTGGAGTGGCTGTGTTTAATGGCTGCCAGCACCTGTTAGTTCCCTGGAGGGAATGAATGTCGACTGCATGATAAAGGAACCGTGAGGTTACCCGGACGTGGGTGAGATAACTTGGGGCTAGGAAGCCTGCACATTGAATACTGCATAACCTATATGACTATAGGACATTGCTAACAGAGGGAAACTCTGTAATGGACGCTATGCTGATTATGCTGTTAAGTGAACTGTCTGTTGCTGTGATGGTTTATGATGGTAAATAAACCGCAAGGACTGTTGTGATTTGATGGAAAATCCGTGCCGGATCTGGTTTTGTGGCTGCAAGCGAGTGATCCCCTACTTAGATGACAGCGTTAGCTCACACTCTGCACTTACAGTATCCCAAAATGGCACCATTACTTTTTTCAGCAATAAATATAATTTATAATTTTATGTCTATGGTAAAAAGAGCACTAAAATGTAAAAAAAAAAAGTATCCATATTTGGTATTGGCCCATGTTAATTTCTTTAATTGTATGGGTCTCAAATGTGAGAATGAAAGAGTGAAAGCACATAATTACTTGATCATTAAGGCTTAAACTGCCTGGTCATTAATGACTGGAACAATAATTACTAGAATCGCAGGCAAAGAACCTGTGAGGCATAGTAGCTGAAGGGTTCTGTTAATAGTAATCTGTCAACAGGTGGTTGCTATGTAATCTGAGTGCAGCATGAGGTTGGGGCTGAGACACTGATTACAGTGATATTGCACAGAATAAACGGAGTACACGTCCAAAATAAATAGAAATACAATTTATTTACCACATCAAAAATTATTCTGACATAACAATATATAAAATACACGAATAAAGGATCCGGTAATAGAAGCTGCTTTTGTCCAAAACAAAATATATATATATATAAATTGCTTAGTGCATTCAATAATGATGGGCCAATTATTAAAGCCTCTAAAGTTAGAGGAGGTCACAAACAGGTGCGCAATCTGAATGAAAAGACCCCATTATCAAGCGCAATTGTGCTTACCCATCTTCAATCAAGCAGGACAAATGCAGCGCCGCCACCGACACGCGTTTTGCCTCTTTCTCAAGGTGTGGTGATGTTTTGTGTGGTGAGTCAGGTTTAAATACCCTGTCAGCAGGTGCCCATTAGCGGCGCATGTATCCGGTCCTGCGTCCTGGAAATTGCATCACCAACGGCGACCAACATGGCGCCGCGTGTCAGGAGACGTCGCATTGACGTCACTGGCACGCAAACGTCACAACAAGGTGCCACCGGCAATGTTCCAAAAAACACAGACCGCAGACATGCGCGCCAGAGCACAAAACCAGCGGACAAACCCGGATGAGAAGGGGAAAAGTGTGGATAGTGACAAATAATAAAACTGTGTGTATGATATCAAAATACAGTGCATATCTTATATACCAGTGTATATCAATTAATCGTGCCTAAATAATTTAATATTGAAAAAAGAAAATATTAAATAATAAATAACATCACTACAGTGCATATTGTGAACATTGTGACATTAGTCATTATGTTTGTAAGAAACCAGACCCTTTTCAAGCGGGTACACCCAGAAATGGATTTTTTCCATGTGGTGGATTTCTGGCATATAAAAATCTGAGAAGAGCGTTGTCTCCTGACACGCGGCGCCATGTTGGTCGCCGTTGGTGATGCAATTTCCAGGACGCAGGACCGGATACATGCATACACGCTAATGGGCACCTGCTGACAGGATATTTAAACCTGACCCACCACACAAAACATCACCGCACCTTGAGAAAAAGGCGAAACGCGCGTCGGTGGCGGCGCTGCATTTGTCCTGCTTGATTGAAGATGGGTAAGCACAATTGTGCTTGATAATCGGGTCTTTTCATTCAGATTGCACACCTGTTTGTGACCTCCTCTAACTTTAGAGGCTTTAATAATCGGCCCATCATTATTGAATGCACTAAGCACTTTATATATATATTTTGTTTTGGACAAAAGCAGCTTCTATTACCGGATCCTTTATTTGTGTATTTTATACATTATGTCAGAATAATTTTTGATGTGGTAAATAAATTGTATTTCTATTTATTTTGGATGTGTACTCTGTTTATTCTGTGTAATATGCTATGCAGGAGTGTCCACCCATGATCCCTTTCAGTCAGTACTACATTGTGCATGACTTATCTGGGGTCTCTATGTTTGTGTTCCGTGTGGTTTTGTTTTATATACTGATTTCAGTGATGTATCACTTTCTAGGTTGCGTTCTGCAATTTAATATTATCATAGATTTATCAGCTGTCACTGCCAGACTAGCTGCCCACGTGCCTCCTGGTCCAGCCATTCCCCCAGCACTGATTAGCAGCCAATATACAATGTACACAGAAAGCTGCAATCATTGGTGTGGGTGAGGTTAGCTTTCTGAGCATTGCTACATCTAGAGCAGAGAAAACTGATTGTATCACAACTGCCGCACCTAGCAGCTGGAAACAGGGTCTCTTTCCCTACATTATGCTGCTATCAGATGAGGTAGCAAAAACCTGATGACCGATTTCATTTTAAAAGAGATAGAAATTAGTGATGAAACTCGATGATAGAGGGGGAAAGTGAAACTATACTGCTCAGCAAAAGAAGAAAGTCCTAACTAATTCTTAAATTATGTTATAGTTTTTTTTATTTACAATAAATTAACGTTTTTTTATATTTTCATTATGGTATATTCAAATAAAGTCCGTGGAGCTTCATTTAAGAGCCTTGAACACGGGACTAGCCAGATCTTCCTCCAGGGCAGGACCCAGCCAAGGGGTGGCTCCTTTCGGAAACCACCATTACCACCATATTAAGTGGGTCCTTCCCTGGAGGAAGATCTGGCTAGTCCCGTGTTTGAGACTCTTAAATGAGGCTCCACGGACTATATTTGCATATTCGTATTTCCCAGGGAGCAATGCACCTAGGATTTCACTGTGATTGAGCGCCTTTGCCAGCTGCCGCAGTGTTTTCTTTGACTGGTCTCCCTGAGGTCAGTGATTGTTTCGTCATTATGGTATATTGTAGAACTGTGCAGCTGTAAAGCCTTAAGAGATTGTAATGCAATAGAAATTTCTGGTTATTGTCTGCATTTGGAATGTGTTTTCAGCTAACATCTACGCTATCTGATGCCAGTGGCTCCTGTGGGGATGGCATCATCCAGCCAGGTGAGGAATGTGATGATGGCAATAGTATCGTCACTGACAGCTGTATAGGTAAGAGCACTGAGTAAGCTAAGATCGGATATGGATTTGATTGCTTTTTTTATTGTATTCATACCTTGTATAACAAGCAGTCACAACAATGTCATCCGACAAAAAAGGTAGTAAGTCCATGATACAGAGACAAATCTATAAAAATATTGCCCAGTGGGGACCACTTATTTTATGGATGTAGGTTTAATGATGATCACACTGGAGATCTGTACATTTCCCTGCCTGGAGAATTATGGCAAGGGTAAGTCCTAGTTGGGGGATTGATATAACAACTCGATATGACCTTTAGGCCTTGTTCACACGTTCAGTATTTGGTCAGTATTATACATCAGTATTTGTAAGCCAAAATCTGGAGTGGGTGAAAAATACAGAAGTGGTGACGTGTTTTTCTTATACCTTTCCTATGATTGTTCCACTTATGATTTTGGCTTACAAATACTGAGGTAAAATACTGAATGTGTGAACGTGGCCTTGAAAGGATTTGCACCCTTTCTTTTAATTTACATATGGATTTCGAGTGTATGCCATTCTGTGGTCCTCGCCAGTCTCCTATGCTTGTTTATACTTTTCTTCTGATGTTGTCGGTGCATGATCTCTACCTGCAACCAATGGACACATGGAGACATGTTGGTTGCACACTGCGGCCTCTGATTGGCTGCAATGGTCATGTACTGACAATGCCCCCAGAAGAGGGTAGGATAGGATATTGGCGAGGAACCAATCATATCTTCAGGACGGTGGAGTGGCGGAGAATCCATAGGTGTGTATATGCTTTTTTGTTTTTACTGCATGCATGTACTACATATAGATTAAAAAGGAAGTGATGAAAAACCTGTCTAAAGTACATTAAAAATACTCAATATTGAAATTGCAAGACCAAGAAGGAAAAGTCATGGAGTTATGGAAATCAATGGATGGATAGACATATTAATGATATGTAAATGATAAAAAAAAAATGGAAACAAAATTTTAAAAACATCTCAATGTATTTAGTATTGAGTATAGGAGGCATGCATAGAAATATACACTACTACATGCCTTGGTTGCTGTCAATGAGGTCAATGGGGCACCTGTAGTTGGTCATCTGGCTCATAACCCAATATTATGCAAACATCTTCTAATTATTGATGTAGATATTGTTTGATTAGCACCTTAGTCTTGGTATGTGACATTCAATTTCGCTTGCAATATAGAATTGATCAGTTGTAGAACTAGTGTCTCGACCATTTCTTAAGTGTCCCAGGAGCTGTTTCTCAACACAACATCAGCCACCATGTTTATGCTACTGTGAGGAGACATCATGGCCTACATGCACTACAATGGTTTGCAACTTATTCAGACCTGTGTCTCATCAAGTTCATCTTGGCTGCCATTAGTTGGCAATTGCGAAGGGAGCTGCCATCAGCAGATCTTGATGATTTACGTGTCCGAATGCATTCAGTGTGATGGAACATATCTCAGACAGGCAATAATAACCTGATTTATGGCATGCGATGGTGCGTAAGGGCATGGATTTCTGCACATGGTGCTCATACTTGATACTGAATAAATTAAAAGGTTTTGACATTTTTTTTCCATTTTTCTATCATTTCCATATCTTTAACATGTCTGTCCATCCTATGATTTACATCATTCCATGACTTTTCCTTCTTGATGGTGCAATTTCATTGTTGTAGAGGAGTTTATATTAGATGGCGCATATCAGTGCCTGTTAAAGAGTGAAACCCCTTAGTTACTGGTGAGGTACCTCTGAAGAGGCAGTTTTGACGATAATTACCATGAGGTCTATGTTTGGCCTCGCCAATTTCTGGTTTGGGCTTCTTTTATAATGTTTTAGTATTTACAGGAGACAAAGGAGAGGTAAGTTAAACACAATATTTAGTTTTTTATGTAAAAAAAAAAAAGTGTTGAAATACCGTTATGTATAATAATTTGAAATGTGCGATTTGATTCTAAATAAATTGGAAATTTGATTTGTGCAAATTTTGCTGGATTCATGTCAGCTGGAACAAGGTTAATAAACAGTAAATTATCATACTCACTGAGCACCTCACCTGTTCCTGCTACCACAGCTTCCCAGCAGCGCTCCTCTAGCTTCCTTAGGGCCTTGCTCTACTCAAGCGCCAGTCTCCTCTTCGCTGCCGGTGAAACAGTCCCATGGCGTGGTGCACATCATAATGTCAAATGTGCGTCAAAGCCTAGTCAAAATTGAAAGGGCGCTGATGGCACCAGAAGCAGCAGTGAAGAGTAAAGAGGAGACCAGCACCACAACGGAGGATCAGATACAGAAGCAAAGACAGGTGAATGGTAGGATTGTATGATAAATTATTGGTTTTTACCCCTTTGTGGCTCATTTGCTTATTATACTTTAGGATAGGAAGATCTCAGAGCTTAATTAACATTTTTTATGGTATTTGGGCATATTTGATTCAAATCAATTAAATCTGATGCAAATTGAATTTTCCAGCTAAATTTGAATGATCATTTGCATTTTGGTAGCTTAATTCAGCTCTAATAGAAATGCAATTTCTATTTGACATTATACACATTTATAGATGATGTATTGTTAATTCAATTTTAATAATGTCTTTTTGTAGCATATGCAAAATAATGCTAAGAATAGCATTCATCTATAGATTACCTGTCCTTACATTCAGATCCCACTATTACATATTAAAAACATACATGTGACATGCACAAGTGTGAACACGTCGATCAGACAATGCTCACACTACCCACTAACTGAAATACAACAAGAAAACACAGAATGACAGATTTGCAAAAATACTCTGCAATAAAAAATGGCAGTAATCAGCAAGTGCTGGATAACAAATACAGGGTATTTAGTCGATACGTTGTTTTGCGCAAAAAAATGTACACCAAGCTGCTCCACCACGTCAAGGTAACCCCTATCAAAGCAGAAACTTCGATAGGGGATAGTAATGAGATATTGTTGTAATTGTTTGCTTGGTGAATTTGCGCGTATTAAAAATATAAAGGTCTGGAGTCATTCTTGCCTTCAATGTTCTACTTTACAGAAAGTCCACCATATGAGACATGGTGGTACCGAAAGACAGAACCCTTAGCCATGTTTAGTCTTGAACTTTAGTTCATGTTAATAGACAGATAAAGCCTGAGTGAAGTGATTATTGCCAAAATAAAGCTCTTAGAACAACTTTGTAATGATATCAACCTTAACCAACCCATGAATAACCAGCTGTATGATATCAGTGTCACCAAGGAAATTATATACGTATGACATTTGCAAAAGACACTATCCCTCAGTGTGATATATTACTGCAATCACATGTAAGAATCACGGGTAAGCAGAAGGATCCAGACACTGCAGAGACTCTGGGCTTAGGACGTTCTCTGAACGCTGTACATCCACCCTCAAATCTTGTTCATACAGTAGAAAATCCCCATTCACTTTGTTAATTGATTTAAGTTAGTTTGATCCAACAAACAACTATCTATAAGGTCTGGCGGTTCCTCATCTCACACCAGTGATACAAGTGAATCATAAGCAAATGGTGATCATTTTAGTATTAGCGAAAAGTGGTACTATAGATATCTTGCAGCTCAATATCCATCTTGTTTTATTGAAGATAAAAGTGCATTTTAATGATACTTCCACAAAAAATAAAGTTTCCTATATTGTAACAAATCAGAGAGCAGAGAGCGGCCATTACATGTCACACTGGTAAACTCTCCTTTCATTTAAAATGAGCTCTGTTTGCAAATTCTCAGTGAAATCTACTGTATGTCTGACCCATAGATCTTAACAGATCATTTACTTATAAGAAAAACATGGATTTTTCTAGAATAAGTCATCACAGATATCAAGGTATCATTATATTCATCTTCCTATGACCTACATGCACATTTAGGCGGCTTAGGAGGGTTTATCCTACCGACAGATTCCTTTTAAAGCAATAAGCAATTTGTTGGACTTGTATTTTACTTACAGAGATATGGACATTTTTTTGTTAGATGCCCATATTTGAAAAAATGACTATAAGAAGTTCAGCCATATTGGTTTAAATTAACTTCTCAGAAACTAACGGTAATATGGCTGCACTTCTGGTTGTCACTTTAGCCATTTTTTGTCAATTGAAAGTTAGTGTGTTAGATATTGAACAATCTGGTGATAATGTGAGTAGTGATAATAATGTGTTTCTTCTTCTTAGAATGTAAACGTGCGTACTGCGGGGACGGCTATCGGCAGGAAGGGGTGGAAGAATGTGATGGTAAAGACTTTGGCTACCAAGCATGCAGAACATATCTCCCAGGGTATGTAGGACCAAACTTCCACATTTTTACTAAGAATAATGCTCATGACAGCATTTCTCAGACAAACTGCGCAACCAAAAAGATTTAGGCAGCTTGCTGTCACATGTCTGTTTCAGAGCTTTGATTCTGCTATAAAAAAAAAAACTGCCAAATCAGAGGCAAGTTGCAGTCCTGTGTGCTTTGCATTGATGACTATGGCAAAAGAATTCTGTTGAGACAAACCTCTTAGAGTCCCTACTTATGATCTCTATGTTACGCTAATCTGGATTGGTGCTTTAGAAGTCGTACTGATTATACCCATCATCAGATGCTTAAATATAATTCTAAAGGTGCTCTTGACATGAAATTCTCACGAGATGTCAGTGACAACCTATCCAATCCACCAAGGCAAAGAAATAAAACCATAGCAGTCCATAAATTAAGTTATGTGTAATAGTGAGAAATGACACAGGGAACAAGCAGTAAACAGGTATATTGAAATTTAATTAATATTTTGTACGAAAGCCTTTGTTGGTGATGATAGATTCCACACACTTTCTTTATAGACAAATTAGTCGCATGCATTACTCAGGTGTAATTTTGGCCCATTCTTCCACACAAAGATTCTTCAAATCCTGAATGTCCCTTGGACTCCGTCTATGAATTCTGAGCATTTTTTCCTTCCATATATTTTCTTTTGGATTCAGGTCAGGTGATTGGCTGCGCCATTCTAGTAGCTTTATTTTCTTTTTCTGAAACTACAGTAATTGAGAGTTTCCTTGGTTGTGTCTTTGAGATCATTGTCTTGCTGAAATGTCCACCCTTGTTTCATCTTCATCATCCTGGTCAATGGCAGTAGATTTTTATCAAGAATGTTTCTGTACATTTGTCCATTCATCCTTTGTTCAATGATATGAAGTTTGCCAGTGCCATATGCAGAAAAACAGCCCCACACCACGATGTTTCCACCTCCAAAAGTCACTGTTTGTATGATGTTTTTGGGTTGATATGCAGTGCCTTTTGGTTTCCAAACATGGCGCGTATTATAGCATCCAAAGAGTTAAATTTTGGTCTCATCTGACCAGACTATATTCTCCCAGTATTTCACAGGCTTGTCTAAAGGTTGTTGAGGAAACTTTAAACACTCTTGAAAATGCTTTTTGTTCACCAATGGAGTCGTGGTGAGCGTGCAAACAGGCCATGGAGGTTGAGTGCATTACTTATAGTTTCCTTTGAAACAATTGTACCTGCTGATTCCAGGTCTTGCTGTAGCTCTTTAGCTCTTGGACAACTCTTCTGATAATTCTTTTAACACCTCTGTCTGAAATATTGCAGGGAGCACCTGGTCATCACTGGTTTATGGTAAACTGATGTTCTGTCCACTTCCGGATTATGTCCCCAACAGTGCTCGCTGGAATTTTCAGTAGTTTACAGATTCTTCTGTCATCAATTCCATCAGTATGTTTTGCAACAATAAGATTGCAAGGGACTTCAGATACAGTAGTTCACTGATTTTACTCATCATCAGATGATTCTTGTGTGGCATCTTGGTAATGAGCCACCGTTTTATAGGCCATCAGTTGAACCAGCCGTTATTATTTTTCACTAAGTGGCAGGATTGCTTTCTAATTACTGATAGATTTCAGATGTTGTCATGACTTTGCACAGCTGTTTGCACCTCTTTTTCTTCACGTGAGCAATATTTTTGCCCTGTATCATTTCTCATTCTTAAATATAACTTAATTCATCGACATCTATGGTTTGATTTATTTGCCTGTGAGGATTGGATTGCTTTTTAATGACATCTGGAGAGAATTTCATGTCAATAGCACCTTCAGAAACATATTTACTTAGAAAATTGGTGACGTGTTCAATACATATTTCACCCCCTGTATAAGTATTAGTGAAAAACAAAATTGCCAAGGGAATTCAAGTTAGCACTAGGTTCTTGCTGCTTTACCAGCATGACCTGCTGTAGCAGTGAAGAAACCAGTTGGGTTGAAGGTCAGAGAGGTCTCCTTGTAGCTTTCACCTAAGGCATGAAAATGGAAATGTTAGAATCAGAGAAATAAAACTAAGGGCCCCGTCACACATAACGACGCACCAGCGATCCCGACAACGATATGACCTTGTCAGGATCGCTGGTGTGTCACTACATGATCACTGGTGAGCTGCCAAACAGGCAGCTTCACCAGCAATCAGGACAGCGACACGCGAGTAACAAGCAACGCACGTCGCTTAGTTACCCACTGTGTACCTTAGTTACCAGCACGCTGGTGCAGGGACCTGGTAACCAAGGTACACATCGGGTTTCTAAGTGCCGCGCAGCACTTAGAAACCCGATGTGTACCTTGTTTACCAGCTCCCTGCACCAGCGTGCTGGTAACTCAGGTGCACATCGGGTTTCTACGCGAACTGGCACTGGTCTCCCGCCTGCCACACGCAGCGATGTGTGCTGGCCAGCGGGAGACCAGCGATCAAAAAATGTCCTGGCCATTCCAGGACGATCAGCGATACCCGGCAGGGGGGCCGGTCGCTGGTAAGTGTCACACACAGCAATCTCTCTGGTGAGATGGCTGTTGCGTCACAAAACTTGTGACTCAGCAGCGATCTCGCTAGCGAGATCGCTGTGTGTGACCGGAGCTTAAGTTATTGGCTAAAATTGGGCACCTAAAGGGGCCAGCTCAGAAACAACATTTAGGCCAAGCTCACATGTTGCGGAAATCGCAGCAATTTACAGGACAAAACCAGTAAATGGGTATTTCAAAATCCCATTCACACATAAAGGAAAAAAAAATGAATACGTAAATGTAAGCATGGTGCAGATTTAAAATTGCCGATTCTTATGTGGATGTTCATTGCGAATTTCACCCTATTCCATGGTTAGTAATGGAGTAGGGTGAAATCCACGGCAACGTACCACATGTTGACTTGGTCTGTGGATTAGTGATCAAATCTACAATGGAAATTTTCTGCAACGTGTAAGTATGGCCTTACCTATGTATAGGATAGGTGATAAATGTATAAGTGGTGGGGGTCTGAATGCTGAGACCCCTACTGATGCCTTGTGTGAATGTTGCAATAGCCAGCGTGTAAATGAACAGTGGTCGGACATGCTCACTATTTCGATAGCTGATAAATGCTGTTTATGAAGCAATGGCAATGTTTCCAGGCAGTATTAGAGACCCACAGTTCAGAAGGAAGTATAGTCAGTGTACTGGACCACAGCTGAGGCAGGACAACTATAGTATATCCAGTACGTAGCCATACCTGATATTGTTTTTTTTTCTCCCTTTTCAATAGATCGTATGGACAACTACGATGCACAACTTATTGCTACATTGACTCTACACAATGTCGATATTTCACATGAGAAAGAAATGGAAAGATGGAATGATTCGCGGTGTCACCCATGCATCAGGTGCTATCGTCCAAGAAATTCAACAAGACTGAGCAAAATGCTAAACTTAAAGTCTGAGTGAAGGAATGATCTACTGCTGATGGCTTCTACAGTATCGTTACAATTATGTTTGACTGGAAGAAATTGGACCACTGCATCTTGTCTTAATAGACCATGCTAAACAATACTCGCCAGCGAAGCTTGTTCACAGGGAAATCACTTACAGGACAAACTGCTGGGACAGCAAATTTCACTCTTTGGGAATATTTTGTTAATAAGACAACATTACCTCGACTTGGCACTGTTCTATGTGGAAAATGTGGAAATCAAACTTTTTTATTTTGTTTTTTTTTTTTCTGCCAACTATAATTGTGAAAACCAAACCTACTCTGATTTGTCTTGTTTTCAAAGAACACTAACCTCTTAATAAGAATAATAATAATGTGAAAATGGACCGTACTGTATGGACTTTGTCGATTAGATTTGCAGAAAAAGAAAAGATGGGGCTCCTTGTTATTTGTGCACATTGGAATCGAGAAGACGAGGAATGAGATTACTGGGAAGGAAAGCTGCATGGAGCCGAGAATCAGGGCCTTGCCGTTTCATGTGGTCAAGTTGGACAAAAACGTTGTAGACCAAAGACAGAGTTTTGAGATGCAAAACCGTGCTGATGTTAGCAGTTTCTTAACCCATAGTATAGAACTAGAGGAAATCATTACATATATAGGGCGAAGTAGCAGAGAAATAAGAAATGTTAAATGTTAGGTAATGAAATAATTTCAATTATTTAGGTGAATGAAATATTTTATAACTAGTTGTATGTATATAAGTAATAGTACCCAGCAAATAATTCTATCTGTCCTCATTGTGTAAAATTATTGCAGAGATTTGACAATATGAATTAGTAAATTTATATCAGTAAAGGGGTTGTCAAGGGTTTAATTTAGAAAAATAGGGTCTACTTTCTTTTGAAAAACAGCAGCACTCTTCTCAATGGGTTGCATCTGGTGTTGCAGCAAAAGACAGTGACAATGACCTGTTCCATTTCTGGAAAGATATTACACCCTATTTTTTTAATCCCTGGTAACTGCTTTACATTTCTACTATTTTTAATCACCCTCCATTTTTATATGCTTTACTGTTCCAGCCTTTCACTTTTTTTTTTACACATCAGTTTTGCCAATGTACTAGTCCCATGTTCTGTAGTGTTGTCATAGCTTTGTGTAGTGTCGGATGTTCAGTCTTGGTTCCATGTCTGTTTGGCAGGTTCCAGATATCCCTGTATTGTGCATACGCTAGGTAATTGCTATTTGTGTACATGCTGCCTGTTCAGTGAATATTTATTTATCCAGTATTACAAGGTTTTGACTTGACTGAAGAGCTCTGGACTGTTATATGTAGACTTTCAAACTAATTTTAAAATCCCTTCCTGATCTCACCACAAATGAACCAGTTTAAAGACACTTAAGTTGTAAAATTTGTAATAGGTGAAGAACTGATGTGCATGTGTTTACTGATTTGGTGACAGCATCTAAACAAAAAATCAAAAAGGAATGACATGCTAAGGAAATGCATTAATATATGTAGTGTTTGTATGCATTATGTCTTTGTAACAACTGGAATCTTCTTTACTTGCATGCCCTTGACCTTGGAACTCCCCAATAAAATAAAACATTCTGCTGTATCGGTCTCATTTGTTTGTAATACTTACCATGTAATACATCCACCATCATAAACACCTGAGCCAGACAAATGACCTGACCCCTTCAATTTCCTATTCGGTATGTTCACTTATTACCCCATTGTATACATTTAAAGGCTGTACTTTTTCTCAACTACAACAGCCCACTGATTTTGAAATTAAGAAGAACATTATATTTGTGAATGTTGGAACATAATTTATCTTCTTTCTTTTTATTTGCATACAACTATTTTGTTTTCTTTTTTTTATCATATATGTTATTATTTTACATACCAACATGATTTTAATGCATTCATGTGTCCCTTTTTCAAATATGTGACTGATTTTCTTCAATTTAGGCATCACCCACATGAATTGAAGAGTATTTAGGTGAGTATTTAGTTTACCACCTAGGGTAGTTGTATCTCAGACCAACTTTAAGGAAGCCATAAAAAATCTTTGGTACACTAAGGGCAGAATGTTTAAACAAAATGGTTTATTTCTCAATTGCAGAAATTTCCAGTGTTTTGCCCCTTTAAGACCTTTTTCAAATACTATCTGCATAGTGATAACACAGAACAGACAAAGAATTATTTCTAGGAAATGAACATCAAAACTTTCAAAAATCATCTTTCTATGTATTATTCTGACCTACCCTCTTTTATCCATTTGTGATATGCTCAAATAATTCACTATAATTCCCTAATATTAATCCAACTTTAGGATCTCCTGGGTTGATATCTTTGCTCCTGTTGCAAACTAATTGTATATACCTGTTTTCAAAAGTTTTGATGTCCATTTCATTCATATGTTGTAGAAAACTACTGTTTGGACACACGACAGGGCTCGGAAGGGAAGGAGCTCCAGTTGAATTCTGGAGTGCAAAGTTAAATTTTGGCTGGAATAGATTGTGGATGACACATCAGCTTTGAAGAGCCCCTGATATACCAAAACAACAGAAACCCCCCCACAAGTGATCCCATTTTGGAAACTACATCTCTAGAGGAATTCATCTAGGTGTGTAAGAATTTTTAACCCTTAGGCGATTCACAGAAATGTATAACATTTGGCTAAGTACCGTAAATGGAAAATTACAATTGTTTCCCCTAAAATGTTGCTTTGATCCCAAGTTTTAAATTTTCATAAGGGATAATAGGAGAAAAAGAACTGTACAATTTGTTACACAATTTGTCCTGAGTGCACAAATACCACATATATGGTTGAAATCTACTTTTGAAGGAAAGCTCAGAAGTGAAGGAGTGCCATATTGGAGTTCAGATTTGAGGGTGCCATGTCACATTGGCAGAACCCCTGAAGTGCTAGTTGGGATGCCCTCACACCCAGGGCTGTGGGGTACTCGGTGCCGGGCCGGTCTCTCAGAGGGGATTGTCACAGCAGCGGTGACCCGGTCAGTGGCCCTGGGTGCCCAAGTAAAAGGGAGATCGTATGATGCTTTGTAATGGAAATGAATAGTTTGTGACGCCACCTGTGGTGTTCGGCAAGGGAGGTATTAAGCCGATGCTGCAGACAGACCCTCTGGGACTGATGGTGTGGTGCAGCAATGATGCTGTAGCCCTCCACAGGCAGGGCTGGAGTCCCAGGGCAGAGTGAGCGAGGAGACACGTAGTTGTGTGGTATCAGGCGTAAGGGATATAGCAGTGCTGGACAGGTTGGCGCAGGAATAAGTGGAGGACACCAGGGCATGTAGTTCCAAAGCTTTACTCACAGTCTGTTGTACAAACAGGTGCCTGCTTCCGTGCCGTGTCCTCCGGGTCAGGGACTCAGTCAACCCCCAGGCCGGATGGAATACTCCTTTCAAACATTCCGCCAACTTGTGCCTTTCTGAACGTCTCCTCTTATAGCTCCTTTAGATGAAGTACTCCTAATACTGAGTTTCACTGGAGTTCCTCTTGTCTGATGTTCCTATGAACTCTACTTGTACGGCAGACAGCTGTAGCCTGCTTCGGGGACTCCTTGCTACTAAGTCCCGGCTCACTATCCAGTTGCTGTTGTGCCCCCAAGTCTTGTGTGGGAATAAAGTGGTCACTACTTCTATTCCTCCGGTGTCTGCTGCAGTACCATTAGTATCCATACAACCTCGGGGACCGGGCCCCGGCCTTGCGCTTAGAACTTCTAGGAAGGGTTCTCTTCTCACCCATGTCCTCTGTTCTCTTTTACTCCTCACGTTCCGTACTAATCCTTTCTTTCTATGGAGAGTCAGGCTTTCAGTCTATGTTGCTCTCTCTCTCTCTCCATTTCCCTTGCCAGCAGACCCAGGTCACTGGGATCTGCTGCAGCACTTCCATCCATCTATCACTCTCTCCAGGGATCTTCTTCTCTCTCGCTCTCCAACCAACTACCAACTGACTGTCTTAAACTCTTCCCACTCCTTGAAATGTAATCTAACTCCACCCACCTCCCAGCACGTTTCGTGTTCCAAGCAGGGAGCCACCAATGGGTTCTTTGCTATACTCCAAGCAGGGGGCTGCCGAAGGTGCTTTGCTACACTACTTTGTGGTGTGGGGTGCAGGTGTTGGAGCGTGGTCAGGAGTCTCCACCTTACTTGGATGGTGGGATACCACACCTCAGGAGGAAGTGCAGTACCTCTGTGGCGACTGAGCCTCAGGGGCGCTACACTAGAACAGCAGAACCCCTCTATAAACTACACCTCCCCAATTAATTAATCTAGGTGTGCGGTGAGCCTATTGACAACACATGTGCTTCACAGAATTTTATACCATTGGGCAGTGAAGATAGAATAACTACATCTTACCACTGAAATGTTGTTTTAGCCCCTAGTTTTTAATTTTTATAAGGGCTAATACTGGAGAAAAAAAATGAACCCCACAGTTCGTTGTGCAATTTCTTCTGAGTGCGCAAATACCCAACATGTTATCTGGAAATACTTTTCAGGCACAGTGGAAAGCTCAGAAGAGAAGGAGCATCATATTGTAGTGCAGATTATGGTGTTATGGTTTACAGGTACTGTGACCCACTGGAAGATCCCCTAAAGTGCCAGAACATCAGACCACCCCATAATTGACCTCATTTTACAAACAACACCTCTCAGTGAATTCACCTAAGGGTGCAGTGATCATATTTCCACCATGTCACAAAACTTTATACCATTGGGCAGTGAAGAAAAATAATTACATTTTTTATCACAAATGATTTTTTTAGCCCAAGATTATTAATTTTTCTTCAGAAAGTGGGTAAAAAATTGCCAAACAATTACTGCTGAATGTGGCAATACCCCATATGTGGGTGTACAGTACTGCTTAGCCACACAACAAGATGCGGGAGAGAAGGAGCGGTATTTGACTCATGGAGAACAGATTTTCGTAGAATAGTTTGCGGACTCCATATACAAAGCCTCTTAGTGCTAGAAAAGCAGGAATCCCCTTTATGTGACCCCATTTTTGAAATCACACCCCTCTGGCAATTTGTGTCCCTCAGGTGTAGTGACGGTTTTGACTCCATGGGTCTTTTCGGGAAACAAGCAGCACTGGATGTTGCTGAGTGAAAAATGTAAATCTGCCATTGTAGTGCCCGTACATTTTAGTGCCCAGTACATTATACCAAGCTTGTTGTTTCTGGAGATGTACCCCGTAAATTAAGTGAGCTCTCAGCACTACAGAAAAGCCAAACATGAGAGTGCTAAATGTGGTTTAGGCACTCTGTGGAGCTCAGAAGGGAGAGGGACATTTAGATTTGGGAGCACAGAATTCGCTGGATTTCTTTTGTGGTTTGAGGAGCCATAATACTTTTCCAAAAGCCTT
Organism: Dendrobates tinctorius; assembly: GCF_039654945.1. NCBI lineage: Eukaryota > Metazoa > Chordata > Amphibia > Anura > Dendrobatidae > Dendrobates > Dendrobates tinctorius. The sequence continues at coordinate 1,598,754 of NW_027361834.1, read as the reverse complement.
GTTGCTACCAGTAACGAAGCCCTCTATAATTCCATTGACAGATGATGGACCTAAGTGGGGGCTTGCTTTTTTTGTGGATTGAGTTGAAGCTTTTATTGGGAACATTTTGCATAATATTTTGGATCACATTAATCCTGTGCTCTACACAAAGCACTTACATTGAGGTTTCCAACTAAGGGCTTGTAAATAAAAATCACTCAGATGTTCCTGAAAACGAGGGCGTGTGTCATGCGAGTGTCATGTGAGTACAATGTTATCTTTCTCAAGTAGCAGATGTATGATGTCCATATGCAGTGCGTTTTTAACATTAGCTTTTACATACAGTAATTCTTTATCAACTGGAACTAATGTTCTAACTAATAAAACAATCTTGTATACAGATTGAAAGATATCAATGATTTATGTAATCAGTGGTTTGCGTGTGTAGTTTTCTGTACTTGTTTTTAGCTAATGAAATAAAAAAAAAATGGTGTGGGGTCACCCTTATTTTTAATAATCAGAGAAGGGAAAGCTGTGAGCTGGTCTTCATGGTATGGGAAGGGACCAATATCCATGCATCTTTCCAACCTGTTAATATCATCTCACAGCTGTCTGCTTAGACTTTATTGGTTATTCAAATGGGGGAACCACCCCAAAAAATGATGTGGAGTCCCCCCTATGTTTAATAACCAGCAACGGCTAAGCAGACAGCTGATAATAATAGACTGATAAGAGGCCATAGAAATTCCCATACTAATAACACCAGCCCACAGCCACCACAGAAATTGACAGTAATGGTTTTGGGGTTGATGTCATCTGTTTAATGTCCGCTGACATCAATCCCAGGGGTTAGTAATGGAAAGACACCCTGTCAGACACCCCATTACTACCCTTTAGTCAAAATAAATAAAAACAGAAAAGTACTTTAATTGTAAAATGCACTCCCCAACTATTACCCTATTTTATGCATTTATTGCAAAAAATTAAAGTAATCCAAAAGGGTCCGCCGTAATCCATAATAAGGAAGTTGTCATGTCGGACACTGTTCACACCAGGGTGTCCGGCAGACAGCGGTAATACCCTGTTGGGTATTCTGTTCCAGTCGGGATAGGGTTAACCAGGTTGTCATGCTGGCTGAGGGCTGGGCCACGCCCTTGGTCTTTAAATAGTTCGTCCTGACTATGGGCGTCGCCGACTATAGCTTTAGCCTAGTGCTAGCAATACCGGTCAGCAGTGGAGGTGTTGGAGCGTCCGATATCTGGTGCAGTATATCCCTCAGTGGTTCTTTCTCCAATCTGTTATATATATATTTGGTTGCCCTTGCACATTATTGTATTCCCTTGTGTATTAACTGTGTGGTGTTTCTTTTACCCCTGTCCATACGTATTTGTGGGGTCTGGTGTCTGGTCCCCTCACTGGGTGGAGGGTGGTGGGTTCAGCTTAGGGCTGGACAGGAGACAGGGACAGGGTGGAGGCTCAGGCAGGCACACCTTCAGTGTAAACCCTGGGTAGAGGGACAGACAGGGTTCCCCTAGTCTGAGGGACATCGCAGGGGTCCCGGGGTTTTTGCCTAAAGTAACCTAGGCATACCATGACATTATAGTCGGCCCAAATAATAAAGTGAGAGAAAAAAAAAAAAAAAGGTATAGATAGGGAATATAGGGGTTACTTACTATGGATCCTATACTTTCCCTAACCAAGCAGCTGGAGGCTCTATCCATACAGGTCACTGAACTCAGGGGGGTGGTCCAGCAACAAGGCCTGTCAGCTCCTGCAGTACCTGCTGAGGCTGCAGCCAGGGCAGCTGAACCCAAGTTTCCCCTTCCTGAACGATTTGCTGGTGATCGTGGTAAGTTCACGGTGTTTCGTGAATCATGCAAATTGTATTTCCGTATGCGTCCACATTCCTCAGGTAATGAGGCTCAACGCGTGGGCTTGGTGATTTCTTTGCTGAGTGGTGACCCACAGGCCTGGGCCTTTTCACTCCCTTCAGACTCACCGGCATTTGAATCTGTAGATTTTTTTTTCTCTGCTCTGGGTTTGATCTATGACGATCCAGATAGATTAAACTTAGCAGAGTCTAAGATACACTCACTGCTACAGGGTGATCGACCAGCTGAGGATTACTGCACGGAATTCCGGCGCTGGGCGGTGGACACGCAGTGGAATGACCCTGCGCTTAGAAGTCAATTTTTGCATGGGGTTTCTGGAAGGGTTAAACAGACTCTCCTAATGTACGAGACTCCCGCCTCTCTGGAGGCTGCGATGGCACTTGTAGTACGCATAGACCGACGTCTCCGTCAGGGGGCGCTGGTTTCGTTGCCTCCGGGAGGTGGGGGAGTGGTCGGTGAGGTTGCCGCTGGTGAATCCGTGGAACCCATGCAGATCGCTGGTATAGCACAGTCACCGAGTAACAAGCCTAAACGTCCTTGGCACAGAGGGCAGGGGCTCTGTTTTTTTTGTGGCAAAGGAGGACATTTTATTAATGCTTGCCCCCTGGTACCTAAGAAGGGCGCGCCGGCGGAAAACTGATAGGCTCAGAGGGTTTGGAGGAGTCTAGTCTGAGCCTTTGTGTATCCTCCGTCATGGTTTCCCAGTGTATGCTCCCTGCTAGGGTGGTACTTGGGGGGCAAATGCTCTCTATTACAGTATTTATTGATAGTGGCTCAGCTGCCAATCTCATTGATAAGAGGTTCGCGCATACAGCGGGATTTCCGGTGGAGAAATTGCCGAACCCCATCCGGGTGGTTACCATCAATGCTTCCCCGTTGTCTCAAGGGGAGATCACAGAGTGTGTGTTGGATATACAACTCCACATCGGAGTATTACACTCAGAGCGGGTAAGTTGTAAGGTGCTTAGTAACTTACCGGCTCAGATGGTTCTGGGCTTTCCATGGTTGTCAATGCATAATCCTGTTATTGATTGGAAGACCCAGGACATAATTCAGTGGAGCAGGGAGTGTCAGGAGAGGTGCCTGGCTACATGTATTTCCGCTTTGACCCCCAGTATCCCGGAGCCGTTGCTGGATTATGCGGATGTATTTTCTGAGAAGGGTTGTTCGGAACTACCACCGCATCGCCCCTATGACTGTGCTATTAGGTTGAAACCAGGGGCCAAGTTACCTAAAGCTAGAATATTTAATATCTCAGGTCCCGAGAGGCTAGCTCTCAAGGAATACATTGCGGATAGCCTGAGCAAGGGTCATATTAGACCTTCCTCTTCTCCTCTGGCTGCTGGCTTCTTCTTTGTTAAAAAGAAGGATGGCGGTTTACGCCCGTGTCTGGATTTCAGAGAACTCAACCAGATTACGGTCCGTGATCCTTACCCTATGCCACTTATACCCGATTTATTCAACCAAGTGGTTGGTGCCAGGTGGTTCTCCAAACTGGACCTCAGGGGGGCGTACAATCTTATAAGAGTCCGTCAGGGGGATGAGTGGAAGACAGCGTTCAATACCCCTGAGGGTCACTTTGAGAGTTTGGTAATGCCGTTTGGGTTGACTATGGCACCGGCGGTCTTTCAACACTTCATTAATGATGTCTTCTCTCAGTTGTTGGGGAGGTTCGTTATAATTTATCTTGACGACATCCTCATTTTCTCTCGCGACCATGATACACATATAGAGCATGTTAGACAGGTTCTGCAGTTGCTCAGAGAGAACAGGCTCTATGTCAAGCTTGAAAAATGTGTGTTTTTCGTACAGGAGCTACCGTTCTTGGGTTATATAATCTCCGCCTCAGGTTTTAAGATGGACACCGCAAAGGTGCAGGCGGTACTACATTGGGATCGGCCTGATAATCTTAAGGCGCTTCAGCGATTTCTTGGCTTCTCCAATTACTATAGGAAATTTATTAAGAACTTCTCTATGATTGCTAAACCACTGACTGACATGACTAAGAAGGGTACCGACTTTTCTGACTGGTCTGAGCCTGCGGTACAGGCGTTTGAATTCCTCAAGAATAGTTTTGCCTCAGCGCCCATTCTGGTGCAGCCCGATGTCTCCTTACCGTTTGTCGTGGAGGTGGATGCGTCGGAGGTTGGAGTGGGGGCTGTACTGTCTCAGGGCCCTTCTTGGGCCAAGTTGCATCCGTGTGCCTTCTTCTCCAAGAAGCTGTCGCCTGCGGAGCGTAATTATGATATTGGCAACAGGGAACTATTGGCCATCAAATTGGCATTTGAGGAGTGGCTACACTTCTTGGAGGGGGCTGTTCATCTGATTACTGTGATAACCGACCATAAGAATTTGCTTTATTTAGAATCTGCTAAGCGCCTGTCCTCCAGACAGGCTCGCTGGGCATTATTCTTCACCCGGTTCAACTTCATTGTTACCTATCGACCTGGGTCGAAGAATGTTAAGGCAGACGCTTTATCCAGGTGTTTTCCTGGTGGAGAGTTATGTGAAGAGCCGGTGCCTATTCTCCAAAAGGGTGTGGTGGTATCTGCCATCACGACAGAGATTGAGGCAGAGATTGCGGAGGCTCAGGAGGTGGTACCGCCGGGGTTGCCTGCTAATAAATCTTTTGTGCCGCTACATCTACGCTCTAGAGTGTTGGGCGAACATCACGACACGGTACTGGCAGGTCATCCAGGGGTTAAGAGCACTCTGGAACTGGTATCGCGTCGTTTTTGGTGGCCTAAAATCCGGCAGGATGTGGCCTCATATGTGGCTGCCTGTACCACGTGCGCACGGGCCAAGACTCCTCGTTCCCGTCCCACTGGTAGCTTGCAGCCTCTCGGGGTGCCCAGTAAGCCATGGACTGAGATTTCCATGGATTTTATTACTGACTTGCCCGCCTCGGCAGGGAACTCGGTCATTTTGGTAATTGTTGATAGGTTCTCCAAAATGTCACATTTCGTTGCTTTACCGTCTTTGCCCAATGCTAAGACTCTTGCTCAGATATTTATTCGCGAGGTGGTCAGACTTCATGGTGTCCCGTCTGACATTGTGTCTGATCGAGGTACGCAGTTTGTGGCAAAGTTTTGGAGAGCTTTTTGTTCTCGCCTTGGAATCAAATTATCTCATTCATCGGCTTTCCACCCTCAGTCGAATGGACAGACTGAGCGGATGAACCAAAACCTGGAGCAATACTTGCGCTGCTTTATTTCCGACAATCAGGAAGAGTGGTCAGCGTTTCTTCCTCTGGCAGAATTCGCAATAAACAACCATTGCCAGGAATCGTCTGGGGAATCTCCTTTTTTTTGTGTGTATGGTCAACATCCTCAATTTTGCACCTTGCGTCAGGGGTGCTCAGTTGGCGTCCCTGAGGAGGACCAGTTGGGAGCTCAATTGTCGTCTGTTTGGAGGAGAGTCAAGCAGCGCTTGTTGAAGGTGGGTTCCAGGTACAAACGGGTGGCTGACTGCAGACGTGTGCCAGGTCCGGACCTGTGTGTGGGTGATTGGGTGTGGTTATCTACTAGGAACATTAAGCTCAAGATACCGTCACTTAAGTTGGGTCCCAGGTTCATTGGCCCATTTAGAATCTCCGCAGTGATCAACCCCGTGGCATTTCGTTTGGAGTTGCCGGCTGTGTATAAGATTCATAATGTATTTCACAAAGCATTGCTAAAGAAGGTCGTGGGTTTGGTGGATGGTTCCCCCGGGCCACCGCCTCCCGTCTTGGTGGATGGCGCGTTGGAATTTGAGGTGTCCAAAGTGGTGGACTCTAGGGTTGTGCGTCGCACTCTACAGTACCTGGTCCACTGGCGTGGCTATGGTCCTGAGGAGAGGACATGGGTGCCGGCCTCTGACATTCATGCTGATTGACTGGTTACTATGTTCCATCGTCGCCATCCGGACAAGCCAGGTCCTCGACATGGTGAGGTTCCGGAGGTCCCTCGTAGAAGGCGGGGTACTGTCATGTCGGACACTGTTCACACCAGGGTGTCCGGCAGACAGCGGTAATACCCTGTTGGGTATTCTGTTCCAGTCGGGATAGGGTTAACCAGGTTGTCATGCTGGTTGAGGGCTGGGCCACGCCCTTGGTCTTTAAATAGTTCGTCCTGACTATGGGCGTCGCCGACTATAGCTTTAGCCTAGTGCTAGCAATACCGGTCAGCAGTGGTGGTGTTGGAGCGTCCGATATCTGGTGCAGTATATCCCTCAGTGGTTCTTTCTCCAATCTGTTATATATATATTTGGTTGCCCTTGCACATTATTGTATTCCCTTGTGTATTAACTGTGTGGTGTTTCTTTTACCCCTGTCCATACGTATTTGTGGGGTCTGGTGTCTGGTCCCCTCACTGGGTGGAGGGTGGTGGGTTCAGCTTAGGGCTGGACAGGAGACAGGGACAGGGTGGAGGCTCAGGCAGGCACACCTTCAGTGTAAACCCTGGGTAGAGGGACAGACAGGGTTCCCCTAGTCTGAGGGACATCGCAGGGGTCCCGGGGTTTTTGCCTAAAGTAACCTAGGCATACCATGACAGAAGTCCTACGACGATCCACGACTCTGCTACTGTGCTACATCCGGAGGCTGTCATGGGTGGTGACATGAGAAACTGCTCTGCTCACCACAACAACCAGAACACAATGAGAGTAGCGTGAGAACCCAACTGCAGTGATGAGTGAGTATAGTCGTTGCTCGGGTTTTCCCAAGCATGCTCGGGTGTCCTCCGCGTATTTTGATGTGCTCGGAGTTTTACTATGTGTCGACGTAGCTGTATGATTTGCGGGCTGCTGGATAGCCTGAATACATGTGGGGGTTGCCTGTTTATTAGGGAAAACCCGAGTAACAAGTATACTTGCTCATCACAAAGGACTTTTGCGGTTCCCAAGCCTGGATGCAAGCTATTGAAACTGTGCAGTCTCATAAGTTGCAGGGAGAGAGCAGGAAGCATTGTGTTGTTACAGTAAAGTTTTCCCGTTGGAACAGAACTGTGGCCTGTGGTGTTTTCCTGAATACTTATCCCCAGCGGCTGAAGTGAGCATGTGATAAAGGTAACTGACTGTACCGCAGGACCGGGACTTCACTTGTCTTTTTGTGAGCAAGGAGCCAGGGTGCTCACTGACTGTGTCTTAGTAAACTCGGCCATGACTACCACCCCATGCGCCCATGTTATATCCATCATACGGGTACTCCAGTCGCTGGGGTTGAGCTTACAGGAAAACACCACAGTCCTCAGTTCTGTTCCAACAAACAGGAAAACTTTACTAGAACAAAACAATGCTTCCCGCTCTGTCCCTGCAACCTAGTGACACGGCACGGTCTCCACAGCTCCCATCAGGCCAGGAGCCATAAAAGTCCTTCTGGGGTCGGTCCATAATACCAGGACCCGTCCACACTGCCCGACAGTCCATTTTGTGTCCCCCGGACTGGGGTACTTTCTGCTCCTGGCAGTGAAGAGCGCCCTGTCTCGAGCAAGCCTGCCGGGGTTCTGCTGCAGGAACAGGAAATTCCTGCCCTGTCAGCCTGTTGGACTTGTCCCTTTCTTTTAACTCTCGCTGCTCCTAACTATAGACATAACATTCACAGTACATTGCACATAAAACATTATACATGAAACTTTACACACAAGACTTTATACATAAAACTTAAGGGAACCATTAGGGTGCCGCATGGGCTCAGTGTGGAGGAGAGAGGAGGCAACTGAGGTTCCCCGCCACCTCCTTACAAAATCACCATAATAATGTTCCTTGAGTTCTCCCATGTACAACTCCCCCATACACAGTATAATGCCCACAGCTGACCTAAAAATAGTATGATGTCCTCACTGCTCCCCCAAAACAGAGTATAATGCCCTCACACTGTATGATGGCCCCCTTTGTAGTCCTCAAACTTTATGATGGCCCTCACAGTAGCCTCCACACTTTATGATAGCACTTACAGTAGTCCCCACAGTTTATGATGGTCCCCACATTAGTCCCCACTTTAAGGGTTTCCACATTAGCTCCCATGCTGTATAATGGCCCCTACATTAGTCCCCAAGTTGTATATTCGCCCCCTTAATCGCAAAACTGTATGAGGGCCTCCAAAATAGTCCCTACATTATATGATGGCCCCCAAATAAGTCACAATACTGTAGGATGCCCACATTAGCTCCCACAGTGTGTAATGGCTACCACACTTTAAAGGCACCCCACAGCTGCCCCTAAAATGTATGAGAGCCCCTCCCCAGGACACTGCGTGGTGACATCACTATGTTGGGACTCTAACCTTCCTGTGCGTGCCTCAGCCATTGTATTATCCTGTTGCACGCGCCGATACATTTAACTTTAGCATAGCTCCGGGTGGGCCTGGGAGCATGGCACCTGGGAGATTAGACTTGCAGTTTCTGTGTGCACAGCAGTGTAATAAACGTGCAGGAATAGGTATGTCATCACGGAGCAGATGGACCAACAGTTAAAGGGGAAGTTTATTTACAGGGAATAAAGTTAACAGTGTAGAAATGAATATAATGTGAATGGATTTAGCAAACAGCCAAAAAGCTTAAACAGTATTCAACAGTAATAAGAGTTATTTTCCTATGGTGAGACTTATCAGTCTGCAGGGTTCTTGATTGAAGAGATCACTATTATCCAACTTTGGCGTTGAATCACAAGCAGCGCTTGTAGTCTACTGTGTCCTGGGCCTTTAATGTTGTCCAGCCGGGGTAAGAGGGGTTACTGCGGGAGCCAGAGGGGTATGAGACTGACGATATCCTCTTTGCTCCAAGTCCTTCTCTCTTACTCTGCAGCGGTGCTTTCTCACCAGAATCAGGGGCTCTGCATTAACACATAAGTCACCGGAACCTTGTACATGGCTCAGTCTCTCTAAGGAGGTCACAGCCCTGTCACTGCATGCAGCCTCTTTGCAGGGAAGCGTCTTGCCACATAACACAGTCTCTCTGTGGGACAGCGTCTAATCACAGCATAGAGCCTCTCCCAGGGGAAACAACTCTCCGTCCCCTGTTAGATCTCTCAGCACGGATCACTGCCTCAGCACATGCTGCTGTCTCCACTATAGCTGCTGCCTTTGCACTGGACACAGACTTCACACGGGGATCAGGACACACCTCATCTGTCACTGCAGACTCCAACTTTACGTAGTCACGGGCTACGGTCTCTGCTTCTCTGCAGGTCTCAGTCTGTCCACAGGGGTCAGGGCGCACCTCTGCTGTCTCCGCAGTGCACAGTCTCACATACTCACGGTCTGCTGTCTCTGTGCCCCAGTCTTTACTCGGTGACCGGGAGCTCTGGCTCTTCCCCAGTCTGCGTCAGTGTCCTTCCCCCGTCTCCTGGCCAGGCTGCTCTGCGCAAAGCGCGCGCTGTTTTCCCGCTCTCTGCTCTGCTGGCTTCCTGTCCTCAGCCCCTCCTCTGTCCCCCCGAGACAGCCCTGTTCAATGGTTCCAGGCATGGAGCAGAGGAGGCAGCCCTCCCATGGCTCTTCCTGCACTCCACCTCCTTACAGCAGCCTGGCTGCGGGCTGCAGGATGTCTCCTGTAGACCAGCAGCATCTATTGCCTCTTCTTAATTGTCTGTGGTGTCTAGTGACTCCAGAGTTCTGTTAGCAGTAGCTATCTGTCCCCTGGTCTCCTCGACCTCTTCTCTTTATCTGACTGTGGTTTTCAGGACGTCTTCATGGCTGTGTAGTGTCGGTAGTGGGGTGCCGAGCTGGGGGGGTAATAGGGGGTGGTCCCACTTCTTACCGCGCAGAGATGATACAGAGACACGATGAGGCAGATTCTGGGTGCAACAGGTCCAAGTTTATTGCTCACCGTCCGACTGACGGTCCTCGCGGTACACCGCGATATCTCTCTCTGCCCTCCGTGTTCAGGGCCGCTCCAACACCGTATGTTACACTAGGGACGTATTTATACGTCACGTCCCGTCTCACACTGTGACAATCCTGACAGCTCGGTTACTGTGGCCGCCTTAGGCCCGTACACCAACAGCACTTTACTGGTCAGTTTCGTCGTAACACATACGGTGTCTTCCACCCAGAGCCTTGTCTCTGCTGCGGTCCTTTCCTGTCAGGACCACCCCCCTGACGTTTCCTCTCCTCAGTCCCCCTGGTCGGATTCTCCTCAGGGCACACAGACTAGCGTAGTCCTCCTGTCACCTGGGCTCCCCCTGGGGACTGGAATCTTCTGGAACCCTCCCTCAGAATTTATAACTTCCCCGGTTCCTTGAAACTGTCACTAACTGTCACCACGCCCCCCATGACCAACGGTTTCTAAAGCCCTAAGCTGCTGTAAAGTCCTTTGCTCACACTCCACCCTGCCATCTAATGGTCATCCCAAGGTACTGCACGTCCACTACACTTTTCTAGTTGTTTCCCCACTGTAATCACTGTCTCCTACCTACACTGTGCAAACCTATCTTTCTTCACTCTGACTAGTCCGTCCGTCCGTCAGGTCACCTTCCCTACACTCCCCCTTCCTTTGTCCATTGTCGTCCTCGACAATCGTCATCCCTGCCTTCGTCGTTCTGAATCTACACCTACATTCTGTTGTCGGACCAGAAGTTGAGCCAAACCCACTATCTGCGGGGGCCGAACTATACTGGGAGCACTATGCTCTGAGCAGCCTACTGCTACTCACCAGCGCGCACGCCACATGACAACGTCTTTCAAATTGGGCAAGGTACACCCGTATTCTCTCTACGGCGTGTATCTTTCCCTTACTCTCCCCTACTGTTACCTTTCACTATCCGGTACGCCATGATCGAGGCCACTCACCTACCAGATCATTGCCAGCGCCCGCCTTTCCTTCTTCAGGGGTGTCCGTGGCGTCGGGGACCTGACCTAGGACGGCTGTCTTTCTCACATCTTCCCATTCATTTTCCTTCTTTCAATTACATGTCATGGTCGGCGTCCCGGTCTCCCAGACCTCAACTCTTAGATCCCTACCGGATCTCACACTTTCCTTTGGTCCCGCAGACCTTCCCTTACCCGTACCTGTTGCATTTTACTTTGCATATTATACATCATACAACTTTATAATAGCACAAGTACCCATTTTTATATGATTTTTTTTTTTTCATTTTCTTTTGCTTTAAAACTCAACGTTCAACAATAAACATCGCCAGTACTCCTTTCCTCCTCCCCCCTTCCTTGGACCTGGACACTCCTCCGCTTTCCATATCCCCGTTCTGTCAGGTAAACATAGTTGCATCCGTTAAACAACAACAAAACTTTTTTCTAAATGCAACTGTCCTTATAATCTGCACAACGGTGCATCGAACTCCTGACAGTCTATACTACTCTCAATGGACAGAGGTGAGGGCTCCACGGGGATACTGAGGGTGTCCATTCAAGTCCTCTTCTTTTCCATGACGGCCTCTCCTTGAGTGTGGAGCAGGTTCCACACTTCCTGCTCCCGGGCCTTTTTCTTCCTGATCACCTCCGCTTCCCACACGGAGGGAACAGCACGGGCCCTGGAGTCCGGTGGGTGGGACTCCGCTGAAAAAGACCGCAAGACAGAAACGGCCGAAGATTTCTGCGGCCCAGCAGCCGCTGGGGTCAGGTGGCAAATGGGGAGAACCGGGTCCTCGGGGGCTGGAATCACAGGGCCCGCTAAATCGGTCGCAGCCGACTCCAGCAGCGGCATAACCGCGGCCTCAGGACAGGCCGCATCCACTACTTCCAACGGAGTCGGAGTAACGGCCGATTTCAACAATGCAGCTGCTATTAGCAGAGAAAGCGCAGCAGCATCTTCTTTGGGTGAGCTCTGCACTGGTGACTCCGGGCGGGGTAGTTCGGGGACATGAGCGGGGACCTCGCTCAGCTCTGCATACACCACGGGGCCCGTGGTAACTAGGCCTTCCGGTGCGCAGGGGGCCGCGTGCTGCAGCAGAATGGTGGGGGCCGCTTGCGGAGGCACTGGTAGGGCCGGGGGTACTCTCACCTTCCCTGGCGCTGCGGCCTCCGTTCCATCATCACGCAGTTTCCCCCGCAGCCTCCGTTCCTTGCTCCACTGTCCTGCGGGCCTTCCCTCCGGACTCGGGGGCTCCGCTGAGAAGTCCTCTGCTGGTATTGGTGGCAGCCGTTCTCGCTGACTCCCCTCAGGCTCCGCTCCCCGGCTCAGCATCCCGCTGCCTGCCCGTAAATCTGAAGATGACTTCTGGAGCAGCTCCATCTCTCGCAGCCATTGCCACTCTAGGCGGCCGATGCCCCGACACCCGCAGCATCTCATACCGTCCGTTGGGCAGCACTCGAATGGCGTCAGACAGCCGCAGCCAAGTTTTTCTTCTGTGCCACTCCTCCTGCTGGGTGGGGCGTTGGCAGACCTTTCCATCCATCTGCCAGGGTCCAATATATGGAAACGTCGGTCTCCGGGCATATATTGCTTCCTTTTGGGGTACGTTGGAGGGGGTCCCAGTCCATTCTGAACAACTGCAAATACCCGGACCTCTCCTCTGCGCTGAAGTAATACCGCCATCTTGGGCAGAATCAGCTACTGCCTTGGATCCTCTGCAAGCAACACAGATCCGACACAGCGTCCCAATTTGTAATCCACAGGTCAGTAATTTTTAGTCCACAGGTGTTTATAATCTGAAATAGAGCAGTCCAAGTTTTCCTCAGTCCTTCAGTTGCAGGCCTGCCGCAGAAGATAGCGTATTAGCGGCGGCGATCCTGCCGACTACGCCAAATGTATTGTCGGTAGTGGGGTGCCGAGCTGGGGGGGTAATAGGGGGTGGTCCCACTTCTTACCGCACAGAGATGATACAGAGACACGATGAGGCAGATTCTGGGTGCAACAGGTCCAAGTTTATTGCTCACCGTCCGACTGACGGTCCTCGCGGTACATCGCGATATCTCTCTCTGCCCTCCGTGTTCAGGGCCGCTCCAACACCGTATGTTACACTAGGGACGTATTTATACGTCACGTCCCGTCTCACACTGTGACAATCCTGACAGCTCGGTTACTGTGGCCGCCTTAGGCCCGTACACCAACAGCACTTTACTGGTCAGTTTCGTCGTAACACATACGGTGTCTTCCACCCAGAGCCTTGTCTCTGCTGCGGTCCTTTCCTGTCAGGACCACCCCCCTGACGTTTCCTCTCCTCAGTCCCCCTGGTCGGATTCTCCTCAGGGCACACAGACTAGCGTAGTCCTCCTGTCACCTGGGCTCCCCCTGGGGACTGGAGTCTTCTGGAACCCTCCCTCAGAATTTATAACTTCCCCGGTTCCTTGAAACTGTCACTAACTGTCACCACGCCCCCCATGACCAACGGTTTCTAAAGCCCTAAGCTGCTGTAAAGTCCTTTGCTCACACTCCACCCTGCCATCTAATGGTCATCCCAAGGTACTGCACGTCCACTACACTTTTCTAGTTGTTTCCCCACTGTAATCACTGTCTCCTACCTACACTGTGCAAACCTATCTTTCTTCACTCTGACTAGTCCGTCCGTCCGTCAGGTCACCTTCCCTACAGCTGTGTGCGGCTTCTTTGGTTGCTTACTTTCCCATTACTCCAGAGCGTTATCTGCTACCTGCCTGTGGTTTCCAGAATTGCACTACCTGCCTTACTGGTGTTCTCCGTCTGCCTGCGGTTTTGGGCATTTCATCTGTCTTCCTACGATTTCCAGTCCTTTTACTCACCAACCTGCAGCACCGACACCTGTGGCCTATGTGCCCACCTGTACTTCGGGCTTAGAGGACCCACCTCACCCAGTGATCCCCTTGAACTTCTTGTAACATACAGGTTCCCTTTAACAGGTGAAAATGAGCCTTTAACCCCTTCATGACCAAGCCTATTTTGACCTTAATGACCAGGACATTTTTTGCAATTCTGACCAGTGTCCCTTTATGAGGTAATAACTCTGGAACGCTTCAACGGATCCTAGCGATTCTGAGATTGCATTTTCGTGACATATTGGGCTTTGTGTTAGACGTAAATTTAGGTCGATAATTTTTGCGTTTATTTGTGAAAAAATCAGAAATTTGGCAAAAATTTTGAAAATTTCACAATTTTCAAATTTTGAATTTTTATTCTCTTAAACCAGAGAGTTATGTAACACAAAATAGTTACTAAATAACATTTCCCACATGTCTACTTTACATCAGAACAATTTTGGAAACAACATTTTTTTTGTTAGGAAGTTATAAGGGTTAAAAGTTGACCAGTGATTTCTAATTTTTACAACAAAATTTACAAAACCATTTTTTTTAGGGACCACCTCACATTTGAAGTCACTTTGAGGGATCTATATGGCAGAACATACCCAAAAGTGACACCATTCTAAAAACTGCACCCCTCAAGCTACTCAAAGCTACATTCAAGAAGATTATTAACCCTTCAGGTGCTTCACAGGATCTAAGGCAACGTGGAAGGAAAAAATGGACATTTTAATTTTTCAAACAAAAATTTTCTTTTAGCATCAATTTTTTCATTTTCACATGGGCAACAGGATAAAGTGGATCCTAAAATTTGTTGGGCAATTTCTCCTGAGTACACCGATACCTCATATGTGGTCATAAACCACTGTTTGGGTGCACGGCAGGGCTCAGAAGGAAAGGAGCACCATTTGACTTTTTGTTTTCCAAACGTTTTATTGGAGTTTTAATAAATGGGGAAGAAGGTGTAGGGGAGGGAAGGAAAGATGAAAAGGAAAAGAGGAAGGTCAACAGTGTCCAAATGTAAAGAATACATAAAATGTAACATGTTAATGCAAATGCATATTATACAATGAACTATTACAAAGGTAAGTATTTAAGCATATAATGTATTAAATTTGTTCCAAGCCAAAGACCTAACCCCAAAGGGGCCTAGGCAGACGCACTCTGGTTGAAGACCTTAAGAGAACAGCTCCAGCCATCTAGACCATTTCCTAGCATGTTTGGCAAATTGATCATGCATATGTGCAAATTTCAGTTCAAAGGAATGATAAAGGCTAATTTTGTCTATAATATCGTTAATTTGTGGAGGTTTTGGATTTTTCCAAAGGAAAACGATATTGTGTTTGGAAACTAGTAAAATGTGCATAATCAACAGCCTGTTAGTAGGGTCAATTTTGTCAGCGTCTAGAGAAAGAAGGGCCAGAGAAGGAGACAAAATAAGTCGCGTTCCTAAGATAAAATCGATAAGATTTGAAACCTTTCTCCAAAAGGGAACAATTTTGGGACATTTCCAAAATATATGCAAAATATTTCCTGGCCTTCCACAACCCCTCTAACAGAGCGGAGAATTGTCAGGGTTGATTCTATGGAGTCTTACAGGTGTATAATACCATCTCGTTAAAAGTTTGAAGTGGGTCTCTTGTAGTGATAAGGAAATGGTAGAGGCGTACGAGAGGGAGCATGCCTGTTCAAGGTCAGGAGGGTCAATTATTGTATGTAATTCGTTTTCCCATTTGATAATATTTTGAGTCTTGACCACTGCAAAGCTATTATTACACCACTTGTAAGTATACTCAAAACTCCAGAAAATATTATGGTCTATATTACAAATAAGATTAACTGCTGATTCAGAAATTCTTGGTGAAATAGCAAGGAACTCATGGAGTTTGTCTTTAAGGATGACATATTGTAAGAAGGCAGGAGTAGTAGATTGAAATCTATTCTTGAGTTTGTTATAAGGTATACAAAGAGCACCATCGTATAAATCTTTGAGTCTTTTGAGACCAAGTGCAGACCAATCGGGGTCAATAGTCAGATTGGATGCTTGAAATATTACTGATAAGGTCAAATTTTTTAATGTGACTTCTTTATTAGATCCTCTTTTTGGAACAGAAAATTTTTTCCATGCTTCAGAAATAGCTTGAAAAATTGGATGAGAGTTTTCAATTAATTTTTTATGAAGGAGTTGGTTCAGAATTAGTAGGTGAAGAGGTTTATAATTGTTAAAAGACAATTCTAGTTCATGCCAAGCTGGTGTCTTATCATGTGGCCCCAGAATGTGCTTTGTTTGACTAAATTTGCAGTGTAATAAGCCGTGATATTTGGGGAACCAGCTCCACCACAAGATTTATGACTGTAGAGAATGTTTTTTGCTATTCTGGGTCTTTTGTTATTCCATATAAAGGAATTCAATGAGGCTTGGAGATTTGTAAGAGAAGAAGTGGGAACTTTTAAAGGAAGAGAGGGAAGTAGATATAGGATTTTTGGGAAGATGTATGATTTAACCATCATGATTCTTCCCCACCAAGAGAGTCCATCATCTCTAGATATACGAAATTCATTAAAAAGCTTTTTGGTAAGAATTTCTAAGTTTAATTTTATAAGAGAGTTTATATTTTTCATAAATTTTAGGCCTAGGCATGTCAGCCCATCAGTAGCCCAACCCCAAGGCGAGAGGCCCTCAATTTTTCCTTGGTCTATTCCCAGGTTAAAGCCAAGTATTTTGGATTTAGAGTCGTTTATTATAAAATAAGAGACCTTGGAAAGTCTGGATTAGAGTTTATAAGGCAGTAATAGAGTTGCTTGGATCGGTAAGGGTAAGAATTATATCATCTGCATATAACGCTATTTTAAAATCTCTATGCAAGGTTTTAATTCCTGAGATCTTCGTACTATTCCTGATTAATTGGGCCAGAGGTTCAATGGCCAATGCGAAAAGCAATGGTGACAAGGGGCAGCCCTGTCTAGTCCCATTAGCTATATTAAATGTAGGGGAAAGATGATTGTTGGAATATACCCTCGACCCAGGGCCGGAGTACAAAGCCATAATACCTCTCGTGAGTCGAGAATTAATTCCAAATTTTTTGAGAGTCGCTTCGAGATAAGACCAATTGAGGCGGTCAAACGCTTTCTGAGCATCAAGAGAGATAACAGTGGCTTTGAGGTTTTTCGAGGAAATGAGTTTAATTATGTTAATGAGCCTTCTCGTACCATCTATGGATTGTCTTCCTTTAATGAAGCCTATCTGATCGTTGGAAATTAGTGTCGAGAGAAATTGATTTAGTCTACTAGCCAAGATGTTTGCGTAAATTTTTACGTCTGTGTTGACGAGGGATAGGTCTATAATTAAAAACTTGGCTAGTGTCAGAATTTGGTTACGGATTACGACAATGGTCGCTTCCAGCATCTCTTTGGGAAATTGACCTGAGTGGAAAGCTGAATTAAATACTTTTACAAGGTGAGGGGCCAATAAATTACTAAAAGGCTTGAAATAATCATTACTAAACCCATCTGGTCCGGGTGATTTAAATGTTTTAAGTTTTTTTATAGTTTCCAGGACTTCTTGTTCAGTGAAGGGAGAAGACAAAAAAGATAAGTCTTCAGAGTTGAGTTTTGGAAAGTTCATGCTGGAAAGGAATGATCCAATCTCTGAGGTAGTTGGCTGCAAATTAGGGTTATCCTGATTAATATTATACAGATTTTTGTAATAATCGGCAAAAGCCTTTACAATATCTTTAGGGTGGACCAGAGATGTACCATTAGAGGAAGTTATAGTGTCAATTCTATTCAGTTTCCGTATAATCTTAATTCTGTTTGACATGTATTTTGAAGGGCGATTTATAGATAAGTAATGCTTGCATTTTGCCGATCTAATAGCTGAGTCGTAAAAATTGAATATGAGTTTCCTTAATTGCATTCTAAGATTGGTAAGTTCTGATAATACAGCTTGTTTGCTAGAGGAAACAGAGGATCGACAAAGTTCCTCTTCTTTAGATTTAATTGAATGTTGTAGGGTAAGGATTTTATCTCTGTTAACTTTTTTTTGTCTGGAGGAAATTTGGATCAAAACTCCCCTCAATACCACCTTGTGAGCGTTCCAACAGGAAAATGGATTTAGGAGGGCGGAGTCGTTTTCACTAAAATAATTCTGTAAGGCTGAGCTGATTTCAGATTTGGTGGAGGGGTTATGAAGCAAAGAGAAGTTGAATTTCCACATGAATTGGGGGTGAGTTGGAGGCCCTATTGTCAATTCTGCAGTTACCGGAGAATGATCTGAAATAGATTTATTAAGTATGGAGACGGAGGAGAACCTTGGCAAGGAGAAGACATCTGTGAGTATCAAGTCTATTCTAGAGGCTGACTGATGGCCATCAGAAAAATGAGTAAATTCTCTACATGTGGTGTTCAAACAGCGGAATGAGTCGAATAGCTCGTGATTATAAATCCAGCTATTCAAGGATTGCGATCTTTGTCTGCTGGGGGAGGTGGAGTCTAGTGTATTATCTGGCACCATATTAAAGTCACCTAATAAAAGTAGAGTTCCTGAGCGTAAAGGCCCTGTCACACTAAGTGATATCGCTAGCAATATCGCTATAACGTCACTGGTTTTTGTGACGTTATAACGATATCGCTAGCAATATCGCTATGTCTGATACTTACCTCCGACCGTTCCCCCGCTGGTTAACGCTGATCGCGCGAGAGCGTCCTGGACTGTTTCTCGTCGTCAGCTTCCTGCTGGGCTTCCTGTGGCGCCGACGAGCGACGCGTGGACGCGGGCGGGAGGACGTCAGGATCGCCTCGTCTGACAGGTAAGTAGAGACCCCCGACCCCTGCTATGTCGCTGGTGAGATCTGCCTGTGTGGCAGCTCACTAGCGACCACTTAGCGATGCACCAGCGATCCTGACTGGGTCATATCGCTGGTTGGGATCATTGGTGCATCGCTAAGTGTGACAGTACCTTATGGTGTCAATTTTTTTCATTAGCTTATTTAGGAAGCTAAGTTGTCTGATGGTGGGAACATAAGTATTAACTATTGTGAAGGTGTGGCCGTTCAATTTGCATAGAAGAATATGATAGTGACCTTTTACGTCCTTGACTTCAGAGAGAAATTCAAAGGAAATTGAATTACCAATCAGGGTTAAAACCCCAACTTTCTTTCGTGGGCCGCAAGACTCAAATACAAATGGGAAATTTTTGAAATTTATAGAAGGGTGGTTGTCTTTTTTTAACTTAGTTTCTTGGAGGCATACAAACTCAGGATGTAACCCATTAATTTCTTTACCAATGGAAAGTCTCTTCCAAGGGCTATTTAGCCCCCTGACATTGTAAGACACAACTTTTATTTTCATGTTACAAGAGTGGCAAGGACCGTATGAAGTGGGGTAGATGAAATAAGGAAACCAGAGAGCACCTACCTTTGAAGAACTTATGGTACTGTCACACTAAGCGATATCGCTAGCAATATCGCTATAACTTGTGACGTTATAGCGATATTGCTAGCGATATCGCTATGTCTGATACTTAACCAGCGGGGGAGCAGGTCGTAGTTATCGCTGATCGCGCGAGAACGTCCTGGACCGCTTCTCGTCGTCAGCTTCCTGCGGCGCTTCCTGTGGAGAGACGAGCGACGAACGTGGAGCCGGGTGGGAGGACGCAGGATCGCCTAGTGTGACAGGTAAGTAGCGACCCCCGTCCCCAGCGATGTCGCTGGTGAGATCTGCCTGTGTGGCAGCTCATTAGCGACCACTTAGCGATGTACCAGCGATCCTGACCCCGTCATATCGCTGGTCGGGATCGCTGGTACATCGCTAAGTGTGACAGTACCTTTAGTTAACAAAAAAACAAAACAAAACTGAAGACCTGTTTAAAACCGAAAACAGAAAAACACAAAACAGAACAAAATTGTCCTTCAGAAAGAGCCTAGCCGTTAGGCTCTAATTCCTTAGTGAGGAAAGTTTGTGTAAGGATCCCTTTAGGGGCATCCTTTAGCTGTCAATCATAACTGCACTGTTCCTAGAAGGAAAATAATCTCATGTGATACAGTCATATGTTAAAGTTTGGGCACCCCTATTAATGTTAACCTTTTTTCTTTATAACAATTTTGTTTTTTGCAACAGCTATTTCAGTTTCATATATCTAATAACTGATGGACTCAGTTATATTTCTGGATTCAAATGAGGTTTATTGTACTAACAGAAAATGTGCAATCTGCATTTAAACAAAATTTCACCGGTGCAAAAGTATGGGCACCCTTATCATTTTCTTGATTTGAACACTCCTAACTACTTTTTACTGACTTCCTGAAGCACTAAATTGGTTTTGTAACCTCATTGAGCTTTGAACTTCATAGCCAGGTGTATCAAATCATGAGAAAAGGTATTTAAGGTGGCCACTTGCAAGTAGTTCTCCTATTTGATTCTCCTATGAAGAGTGGCATCATGGGCTCCTCAAACAACTCTCAAATGATCTGAAAACAAAGATTATTCAACATAGCTTTTCAGGGAAAGGATACAAAAAGTTGTCTCAGAGATTTAACCTGTCAGTTTCCACTGTGAGGAACATAGTAAGGAAATGGAAGAACACAGGTACAGTTCTTGTTAAGCCCAGAAGTGGCAGGCCAAGAAAAATATCAGAAAGGCAGAGAAGAAGAATGGTGAGAACAGTCAAGGACAATCCACAGACCACCTCCAAAGACCGGCAGCATCATCTTGCTGCAGATGGTGTCACTGTGCATCGGTCAACAATACAGCGCACTTTGCACGAGAAGCTGTATGGGAGAGTGATGCGAAAGAAGCCGTTTCTGCAAGCACGCCACAAACAGAGTCGCCTGAGGTATGCAAAAGCACATTTGGACAAGCCAGTTACATTTTGGAAGAAGGTCCTGTGGACTGATGAAACAAAGATTGAGTTGTTTGGTCATACAAAAAGGCTTTATGCATGGAGGCTAAAAAACACAGCATTCCAAGAAAAACACTTGCTACCCACAGTAAAATTTGGTGGAGGTTCCATCATGCTTTGGGGCTGTGTGGCCAATGCCGGCACCGGGAATCTTGTTAAAGTTGAGGGTCGCATGGATTCAACTCAGTATCAGCAGATTCTTGACAATAATGTGCAAGAATCAGTGACGAAGTTGAAGTTACGCAGGGGATGGATATTTCAGCAAGACAATGATCCAAAACACCGCTCCAAATCTACGCAGGCTTTCATGCAGAGGAACAATTACAATGTTCTGGAATGGCCATCCCAGTCCCCAGACCTGAATATCATTGAACATCTGTGGGATGATTTGAAGCGGCTGTCCATGCTCGGCGACCATCAAACTTAACTGAACTGGAATTGTTTTGTAAACAGGAATGGTCACAAATTCCTTCATCCAGGATCCAGAAACTCATTAATAGCTACAGGAAGCGACTAGAGGCTGTTATTTTTGCAAAAGGAGGATCTACGAAATATTAATGTCACTTTTATGTTGAGGTGCCCATACTTTTGCACCAGTCAAATTTTGTTTAAATGCAGATTGCACATTTACTGTTAGTACAATAAACCTCATTTGAATCCAGAAATATAACTGAGTCCATCAGTTATTAGATATATGAAACTGAAATAGCTGTTGCAAAAACCAAAATTGTTATAAAGAAAAAAGGTTAACATTAATAGGGGTGCCCAAACTTTAACATATGACTGTATATGAGTCCATAAAGAAGTAGAGAAGTAAGAAAACCTGGGGAAAGAAGAATAATAAGCAGAGTAATACACTGAACAAATAATCAAAAAGTGTAGAGAGGCCTTTTAACCAGGAGAGAAAATATGTAGGTAGGGTCTTTCCGTTGGATCATCCCATCTCTGAAGAGGGCCTCGGGTCTTGAGAGTTAGGCCTCTTTCACACATCAGGTTTTCGCCGTCAGGCGCGATCCGGCGCTTTTGACAGAAACCGGATCCGGCGAAATGCAATGCCGGATCCGATTTCCCCCCCATTGACTTGCATTAGAGCCGGATCGAGCCGGATGGCCATGCGTTTCATCCGGTTTTCGCCGGATCCGGCAATGTGTCGCGATCCGGCGTCTGGAAAAAACGGCTACTGTAACGTTTTTTGTCTCCGGCGAAAAAGCCGGACACGCCGGATCCGGCGTGTCCGGCTTTTTCATACAATGAAAGCCTATGAGCGCCGCAATGCGCCTGATCCGGCGACAGCCGGATCCGGTGGCCGGATCCGGTTTTTTTGGTCTGAGCATGCTCAGTAGCTCTGCCCACAAGACATATATAAAAGCAAGACAGTGGGACCCTCAGCCACACCCAACATGCCACCCAAGAAAGCAACCAAGCGCAGGAGAAGGCAGGAGACCACTGCAGCACCATCAGCACCACCACCACCCCAAATGGAGCAGCAAATGGAACATGCTGAGGAGGGGAGGCCAGCAGCAGATGAGAGACGGTAATTATCAAATCCCCCATTCCTCCAAACTAGGGCTATTGAATATCAAGATATTCATTGGCCCTTTGTTTCTCTTTATTCAACAGCCGCCCAATAGATGCAGCAGCAGCAGCAATGGCAGCAGGTGAAACACCACCCACAGCCATGGAGTCTGGCCACCAGGAAGACAGCACATCATCTTCTGGGAGCCCTCCCTCGCATCGTCAGCGTTTGACGGTAAGTTTTTATTTCCAAAATCCATCATCTCTGTAATATATGTCTATTCATTGCCTTTTATTTCAAAACAGGAATCACAAGATGAAGAGGAGCTCCCAGAAGAAGAAGGAAGGGGTGGACAGACACCTGGAGTGGGCTCACAATTGGTAAGTTTTTGGCATCAAATGCAGAAACACAACATCACACTACACACAACACATAGAAATCAATGTTCTGCAGACCACACACAGCAAACAAATGCCAACATCCAAAGACCTAACATTTTTTGTTTTCTTCTCTAGTCTTCCCAATCTGGTGCTCGGCCAAGAGGTCCTCGCAGTGCCTCCCAGGGTCGTCGGCTACAGCAACGCGGCGGTCACCAGCGTGTAAGTATAAATATTTTTGCTTTGTTTTTTTGGCTTTTTTATTTCATTTCTTTTGTGGAGGCTAATTATGTTATTTTTGTCTTTTTCTTTAACAGCCTTCACAGCGTGCTCCCGACTCTGACGGTGAGGATGGAGGACTCGATGTGGACCACCTCATCGATCTCGTCAGAGAAAGGGAGCCGCTCTGGAATATGGCTGACCGCCGCCACGCTGACCTGATCGTTACCCGATGACTCTGGGAGGAAATCTGTTCGCTCCTTGTGGACCGCTGGGAGGACCTCGATGCTCGGGCCCAGATTAAAGAGCGTAAGTATATACAGTACCGGTTGCTTGATGTAAACCAGTGTTTCCCGAACTCCAGTCCTCGTGGTCCCCACGGATCATGTGTTCAGGATTTCTATTTACTATGGAAATCCTGAAAACATGACCCCTGGGGACCATGAGGACTGGAGTTTGGGAAACACTGATGTTGTATACTAACCACTCCTTTCTCGTTTCAGGGAACAGAATTGTGAAGCGGTGGCGGTCTGTGAGGGATCGTTTCAAGAAGGAGTTCAATAAAGAGATGCGGGCCCCAAGTGGATCTGGAGGACGCAGGAGTAAGTACAAGTACGCCCAAGCCCTGTCGTTCCTCCGGGATACAATGGTCACCAGAAGGTAAATATTACACACCACATGTGACAAAAAAATGTTTAGATGTAAATTTTTTTTTTTCAGCCAGGGCCATACCATGTCACTATTTTAATTGTTTTTTTCTCTCTTTATTCCACAGCACGGTGAGCAGCACTTGGGAGCCTGCACGATTGAACCCTTCTGAGGCGATCCCTGAGGAGACCGGCACCGAGGGACACTTCGACCGCCCCGGTACATCTGCACCTTCCCAGCCTTCCCACACATTCGACCCATCTGTCCCATCCACCAGCACAGGAGCATCGTGGCCGCCTACATTACATGAAGCTGCTGGTGAGGAGATCGCTTTCCCTTTACCCCACCCTTCTGCCCCTGCCACCTCTAGTACACCTGCGGGTACTGGGCGGCAGCGGCAGAGGGGTCAGGAAAAGACTTATGCGCCAGAGTTCTTGCATCTGAATGCATCTTTCCAGAACTGTCTGAAAGTCTTGTCAGAGCAAATCTCCGCAGGCTATCAGCAGATCAACTCCAGCATTCTGGAGGTGAAGACACTTCTGCAAACCATGCATTCAGAAGCAAGATCTTCGCCAAACCACACCTTTTTCAGGTCTGTTGTGGAGCGCATGGAAACGCTCTCTCCTGCCCAGCAGATGCATGTAATGCATTCATGCCACGCTGCTCTCCAGCAAGTTACCTCCCAACCTCCTCCTCCCACCACAGTAGTTCCTCCACCTGCACCCCCTCCAGCCACTTTCCATCCTCCCCCTCCTATTACATCTACACCCCCTCCAGCCACTTTCCATCCTCCCCCTCCTATTACATACCATCCACCTCCCCAGCACCAGCAACCTCCCCAGCACCAGCAACCTCCCCAGCACCAGCAACCTCCCCAGTACCAGCAACCTCCCCAGTACCAGCAACCTCCCCAGTACCAGCAACCTCCCCAGTACCAGCAACCTCCCCAGTACCAGCAACCTCCCCAGTACCTGCAAACTCCCCAGTACCAGCAACCTCCCCAGTACCAGACATCTCCCCACTTCCAGCAACCTGCCCCGTACCAAACTCCTTCCCCATACAACTTGCCATCAACATCATCTGCTCCTACAGTCCCTGCCCAACCCTCCACTCCACCGCCCACCACCTCTTCTGCCTCCCACATGTCCACCCATTCTGTAGCTTTTTCCACACCTTCACCTCCAGCTGTTCCTTCCCCACCACGATCCCAGTCCTCTCTCCACACTCCCAGTGTCGAAGTGTCCCGCAGCCCCTCCAGCAGTATTTCCACCCCACACTACACAGATTTATAATATGTGTGTATTTTAATAAAAATGACCAGTTTTATGGTTTCAAAGCTTTATTAAAAAAGTTTATTAAAATTTAAAAACAGTTTACTAAAAAAAACATTTTTCAATAAAAGTTAAATTATTTTACACTGGTTGTCTGTCATTTCTTTCTGCGGCCAAAAAGGTTAAATACAGGGTATTTAAAAGGTAAAATGGTATTCAAAACT
The DNA here is from genome assembly GCF_039654945.1 of Dendrobates tinctorius. NCBI lineage: Eukaryota > Metazoa > Chordata > Amphibia > Anura > Dendrobatidae > Dendrobates > Dendrobates tinctorius. Next base: position 1,574,086 of record NW_027361834.1, on the reverse strand, counting down.
AGGTATATAACTGTGGGTAAATTTTAGCTTTTTGCCACAGTTGTGTTCCTGGTTGTGTTTGAAGCAAAGTATTTCACCTAAAAAGTTATGTTTATTGTTGGTGATTTCATAACAATGTACACAACTTTTGTTAAAAGGTGAAATACTTTGCATAAAACACAACCAGGTACACACCTGTGGCCTAAAGCTAAAAATAGTAAGACCATGACAAGATAGCCAACTTTGGTTGGCAAAGGTATATACTGTTGGTACAGAAGGTACACAATTTTGGTTAAGGGCACAAATCTTTCACACTCTGTCATCCTGCCAGTGTACTCTGCCTTGAGGTGACATAAAGTATAGTGCAAAATTGTCCCTCATTACTGAAACCGTCACAGAACTTCTAGTGGTAATGTCATGGTAATCTTGCAAGGTGGTTTCTTCAGAGGTGTCCTCAATGGAAATGGGTTCCTTGCAGATAACAAAATTGTGCAGGACCACGCAAGCTTTGATCACCTCGTCAACAGTTTCTGTCTTGAGGTTGATTGCAGTCCATAGGACCCGCCATTTGGCTGTCAGAATACCAAAGGTACATTCAACTATTCTTCTTGCTCTTGTGAGGCGGTAATTAAAAATGCGTTTTGGTCTTGTCAATCCTCTGCTAGAGTACGGTTTCAAAAGGTGTTCTGACAGCTGGAAGGCTTCATCCCCTACACAGACAAATGGCATAGGTGGACCAGATGTTTGCGGCAGCGGTCTAGGGGGTGGGAACTGGAAGGTGTTTCCATACAGTTTACACCCCATGGCAGACAGTTTGAAAACTTGAGAGTCATTGGAGCGGCCATAGGCCCCAATATCAACCGCAATAAATTTGTATTCCGCGTCAGCGATGGCCATGAGGACAAATGAAAAATATTTCTTGTAATTGAAATATTCCGATCCCGATCCAGCTGGCTTTACAATGCGGATATGTTTCCCGTCCACAGCGCCCAAGCAGTTGGGAAACTGACATATCTGTTGAAACTTGTCAGCAATTTCAATCCACCTCTCTGTTGTGGGCTCTGGTAAAAACTCTTCAGCTAAGGCCTCTTTCACACTTCAGTTTTTTGCATCAGTTATAATCCGCCAAAAAGGCGGACAAGCGGATCCGTTGTCAACTGATGTGAACGGATGGCACAGGATCCGTTTTGAGACGGATCCTGAAAATGACGAAATTTAAAGGAATCGCTGGCTAGGGGAGAGAGAGAGAGAGAGAGAGAGAGAGAGAGAGAGAGAGAGAGAGAGAGAGAGAGAGAGAGAGAGAGAGAGAGAGAGAGAGAGAGAGACAATGAGAGAGAATTTTTTTTTTTTTTTTTGTCCGGCACCAAGAAAGAATTTCGGGTTAAATCAGTGTCTGGAGGATCCGCCACAGAAAAAAACGTTACAAGCTCCGTTTTGAAATCTTTGAGGATGGTGACGGACAGCAACTTTTGGCGGATCCTCAAAAAAAACGGATGCAACGGACAGCAATCCGTCACAATCCGCCATTAATGCAAGTCAATGGGGAAAAAAACAGATCCTCAAAAAAAATTGAGGATCCGTTTTTTTTCAAAACCTGGCGGATTGTGACTGATTGTAAAAAACGGAAGTGTGAAAGAGGCCTAAGGAGTCCCACAGTGCACGGCATGTGTACTTCACAATTCCAGATATGGTGGAAATCCCGAGTCTGTACTGGAAATGCAGTGACGAAAGGGATTCTCCAGTTGCAAGAAATCTGTGGGGAATTAAAAAACAATAAATTAGTTTTAAATCACAGCATTACATACCAAAACTGAGCTATAACACTTGGAGATACAAACTACCACCAACAAGATTGCAGTGAAAGTGTGCTCTGATGCGATCACATCCAATAAATGTGGCTTACCTTAAAGTCACCATCAGACGCTCTGCGGGTGAAACAGAGAAGCGGCAATAGGTGTCCGCTTTTCTTATGAGGTGTGCAATGCGCTCCACCAAGTAATCAAAATTCTCCATTTTCATCCGAACATATCCAAAAAATTTATCCGGGTTTCGTCGAAGGTCCATGCAGAGTGTAGAATAGACCCCACGCGTCATTCTCTTGGCTGTGATGGGGTGGATCCACAAACGTCGTCTACGATGCCTGATGCGCTGCTGTCTCGCTCTCTCCTTCTCCAGAACAATCACCCTCAAACGATTCGCCTCCGCTGTAAAATCCGCCAGATTCTTCAAAATATTTGCAATCACAACATCCATCTTCGCCAGTAACTTGCTCTTCTCTCCAACCTGCACTTTCTCCTCTACAACCTGTCAAAGAAGGGCTGTAGGAACACGCTATATATAGTTTTCCAGTAGCCAATCCCGTTCGGAAGGCCACAAGGGTCAATTTTAAAAACCGGATCCGGCGTAATCCGTCGAAAAACGGATAGAAAAACGGATGAACCGGATGAGACGGATCCGGTTTTGTCTGTCAAGAACAAGACGGATCCAGCAGAAAACCGGATCCGGCACATCAGGTTTTACAAAACATTTGCCGGATCCGGCATTCCGGCACGACGCCGGATCGCGCCTGACGCCGAAAGCCTGATGTTTGAAAGTAGCCTTAGAGTTTCTATGGAGATCGGGTATCCTGCAGTAGGACAGGAAATCTCTTCCTTCCTTAGGCGAGAATAGGACTGTCGTCTTTCCTTTGTAGAATACCAAAAGTTTAAGTGAAAAGCCCCATTTATAGGAGATATTACTTTCCCTCAAGGTGGAGGTGACTGGCTTAAAAGACTTTCTTCCTTCAATCGTTTCCTTTGAAAGATCCGTGAATAGCTGAAGGTGAGCATAGGGTTCTGAAAAACCTCCTAGATCTTTAACCGATTTTTGAATTTTTTCCTTGATCTTGAAGAAGTGGACCCTTAAGATGGTATCTCTAGGTAGATCTTTATCAATATTCCGTGGTTTGGGAAGTCTGTGGATCCTATCTATGATGAGATCCTGGTCTGTAAGTGCCAGTAGTAATTTTTTGAAAATTGTCTTGACGAAGTCTTCTAGTTTATCCGGTGAGATAGATTCTTGTATTCCTCTTATTTTCAAGTTGTTTCATCTGTTCCTGTCTTCTATATCCGCAACTTTAATTTTAAGTCAGTGGAATTCAGATTTGAGGTCACGGGTGTCTTTTGATAAATCGTCAGTGTGTTCTTCCACTACAGTTAGCCGTTTTTCGTGGTTGTCTAACCTGCTGCTAAATTTATCCAAGGTGGACTGTAAAATTTTATTTTGGTTTTCAAACGATTGAGACATACTGGACATGATTTTCTGGGCGAGAGTATCCATGTAAGAGTGTATTGATATAACATGCAGATTTTGGGAAGGAAAAGGATTGGTGTTGTCCATCTTAAATGTTGACCGTTCTGGCGAAAAGTTTGGTGAATTATCTCCAGACTCAGAATTTTTCAGAAGTTTTACCAGGATTTTTCCTTTTTGATGACAGAGATGTATCCATGACCTATTTATGAGGAGATCCGGCCTTAAATGGGTTAACGATATCCACTTGATCTTTAAAGTGAGGATTGTAAGAATCCTGAAATTTTTGTGCTTTTTGAGGAGTTGTATTAGACACTTTCGTTGATTTGGACACTGGAGTAGCCTTGTGACTCATCTTGTGCCCTTTTTTGAATCCTGCCTTGCAGGGATTATATTAGAGAGAATTGATATTATTGGTGATGTTTATACTGAATAAACATTAAAAATATAGAAAATTCTTGTGTCTTCCTATGCCTTTTTATAAAAGGGACCGTGAGGAATGAGATACACCACAGAATCAGATGGCACTTTTAATATTGTATGATGCATACAGTAAAATCCTTTATTAACTGCGCGCAGATATAGACGCGCTCCCTGTGACTTTAAATGCAGCCGTGACAGGCGGCTAGTCTTCACACAGGGCTCAGTGACGTCAGTCCCCGCTCATAAAATATGCAACAGGGGAGCCGGCAGCTGATACACGGCACCACTGAAGAGAGGCAGATCACCCCAGTGGAGCCACACAGGAGCGGTGGGGAGCGGAGGTAACATAGAAATAGGTACAAATCACAGACTATTTTGTGTCCTTCCGCCTCACAGATCTGTTATGACAGAAAATGGCGTACTTGAGATAGGACGTTGAGATGAAAGAGATCCCTCCGCAGCCGTTATAGCTCCCGCAGCCTCGCACAAAGCAGGGGAATATAGCTAAATTAGGACACCCTGGGACTTCCAAAGGGTCTAAAACAGACAAGAGGAGATTCCAAAAAAAAGTCAATGTCTTTTAATTATGCAACGAGAGAAATCCTGTCAGATTAGGCACAGGGTGGGGACTATTTTGTATCCTTCCGCCAATCAGCTGGTATATGACAAGATTTTTGTAAAAAAAATATCTCCAAAAGACAATAAAAATCTTTAAAATGTGGTAGACAAGCGTGGAGATACTTTTTCTGAGGACAAGGACAGCTGGTGGGTAATGGAGGGAGCAGGGAAAGGATTTTTTCACTCACGGTTCAAAATGGTGTCACCTTGCAGTAAAATGGCGGGAAAAGGCCTCAGATTTCAAAAATGTCTTTTTTAATGTCCAAAGCTCAAACAAGGGGTATCAGAATGTACCTCTGAGTAACGAGAAAACAATCCTTCCATGGGTTATCGAAGAGAGCGATTTTCTTTTGCTTTATTTGTCGCTTTAGGAGATGCCTCCTCAGAGATCCTGAGCCGTGTGTGTTACACCATCGCCAGCTCAGGCCACGCCCCATTTGACTTTTTGAATGGAAAATATGCTGGAATATTTAGCGGTTGCCATGTCGCGTTTGGAGAGCCACTGTGCCTAAACATTGGAGTTCCCCCACAAGTGACCCCATTTTGGAAACTAGACCCCTGAAGGAACTTATCTAGATGCATACTGATCACTTTGAACCCCCAGGTGCTTCACAAATTGATCCGTTAAAAAAAAAAGTACTTTTTTATCACAAATATTTTCTTTTAGTCTCAGTTTTTTCATTTTCATATGGGAAACAGGATAAAATGGATCATAAAATTTGTTGGGCAATTTCTTTTTGAGTACTACGATACCTCATATGTGGTCATAAACCACTGTTTGGACGCACGGCAGGGTCCGGAAGGGAAGGAGCGCCATTTGACTTTTTGAATGGAAAATTAGCTCCAATCGTTATCGGTCACATGTCGCGTTTGGAGAGCCCCTGTGTGCCTAAACAGAGAAAAAAACCCACAAGTGACACCATTTTGAAAATTAGACCTCTTAAGGAACTTATCTAAATGTGTAGTGAGCACTTTGAACCCCCAAGTGCTTCACAAAAGTTTATAACGCAGAACAGTGAAAATAAAAAATCATTTTTTTTCCTCAAAAATGATTTTTTAGCACACTATTTTTTATTTTCACAAGGGTAACAGGAGAAATTGTTGTCCAGCTTGTCCTGAGTACGCTGGTACCCCATATGTGGGGGGAACCACTGTTTTGGCGCACAGCAGGGCTCAGAAGGGAAGGAGCGCCATTTGACTTTTTGAAATGAAAATTAGCTCCAATCGTTAGAGGACACCATGTCGTGTTTGGAGAGCCCCTGTGTGCCTAAACTGTGGAGCTCACCCACAAATGACCCCATTTTGGAAACTAGACCCCCTAAGGAACTTATCTAGATGCATAGTGAGCACTTTAAACCCCCAGGTGCTTCACAGAAGTTTATAACGCAGAGCCGTGAAAATAAAAAATATTTTTTTTCCTCAAAAAATTATTTTTTAGTCCCAATTTTTTTATTTTCACAAGGGTAGCAGGATAAATTGGACCCCAAAAGTTGTTGTCCAGTTTGTCCTGAGTACGCTGGTACCCCATATGTGGGGGGACCACAGTTTGGGCACACGTGTGGGCGGGAAGTAGTGACGTTTTGAAATGCCAACTTGATGGAATGGTCTGCAGGCATCATGTTACATTTGCAGAGCCTCTGATGTACCTAAACTGTGGAAACCTACCACAAGTGACCCCATTTTGGAAACTAGACCCCCCAAGGAACTTATCTAGATGTGTGGTGAGCACCTTGAACCCCAAGTGCTTCACAGAAGTTTATAACACAGAGCTGTGAAAATAAAAAATATTTTTTTCCTCAAAAAATTATTTTTTAGTCCGCAATTTTTTATTTTCACAAGGGTAACAGGAAAAATTGGACCCCAAAATTTCTTGTCCAGTTTGTCCTGAATATGCTGGTACCCCATATGTGGGGGGGGAACCATTGTTTGGGCACACGTCAGGGCTCAGAATGTAAGAAGTGACGTTTTGAAATGCAGACTTTGATGGAATGGCATGCGGTCGTCATTACGTTTGCAGAGCTCCTGATGTGCCTAAGCAGTAGACACCCCCACAAGTGACCCCATTTTGGAAACTAGACCTTCCAAGGAACTTATCTAGATGTCTGGTGAGCACTTTGAAACCCCAAGTGCTTCACAGAAGTTTACAACGCAGAGACGTGAAAATAAAACATTTTTTTCCACAAATAATTTTTCAGCCCCCAATTTTTTATTTTCGCAAGGGTAACAGGAGAAATTAGACCCCCAAAGTTGTTGTGCAATTTTTCCTGAGTACGCTGATACCCCATATATTGGGGTAAACCACTGTTTGGGCACACGTCGGGGCTTGGAAGGGAGGGAGCACCGTTTAACTTTTTGAACACAAAATTGTCTGGAATCAATGGTGGCACCATGTTGCGTTTGGAGACCCCCTGATGTGCCTAAACAGTGGAAACCCCTCAATTCTAACTCCAACCAAAAACATCTTAATAGACCAATTTGCATGTTAGCATAGGGCCCTTCTTTGATGGTGTCAATAGGTGCAAGAATGCAGCCACACAGAGATCACAGACTCAGTGGAATGATAAAACAAGCTATTAATTTACTATTTACAGGGTTAGCAAGACAAGGTGCAATATCAAGAAAATGATAATTTGTATATATTATCATAGGTCATCAATGTCTGATCGGTAGGGTTCTGACACCAGGCAATCCTGCCGATCTGATTTTCTCGGCGTCAACGGCTGCCAGCCGAAATTGCTCAATTGCGGAACTGCTCCATCTTCTGATAGTGGACACGGCTGGCTACTGCACATCCGACCTCCTATTCAAATCATGAGTCTTTGGTAGTATTATTCTTCTAATATGGGCCAAAGGGACCTTTTAGTCCTACCTGGCTCTAAGGCCCAAGTGTGATAGCAACTCCTACACAATATACTAACATTACTAGACAATATAAGTGGGTCAGCCATTTAAAATCTCCTATATAATAAATAGAAGACTCAACATAATCAGGTAGTGCAGGGCTTCCCTTTTCCACAAATGTGCTCTGTTTAATGCTAATTTTCCCTGCAGTGGCTGCCTCCAGTATCCCCATTACTAACAGCTCAATGCAATGCTCTCGAATGCATTTAATCAGATTAATGCATAATGTCTGATGTCAAAAAGATATTTCCCAAACTGCAAGTCACCAAAACAAACTCCATTCAGATGTTGAGTCAGCATGAATTTCTAAAATATTTCAATATATCAGCCAACCATAGATGTAACTGAAATCCATTTAAAGGGCTTTTCCGTTCCCATTAAATCTTTAATAAATTGGCAATGGTTAAAATAAACAAGGATAAATACTCAAATTACCTGTACCCCATTGCACTTTAGCCCTGAGCTGATACCCTGTTTTTTGCCAGTCTCTATTTACCTGACTCAGGCAATGATGTAGGTTGCCAAATTACTGGCTGTGGCAGTTGTCACGTTCACGTGTGTCAGGTCGCAGATGATGCCGCAAGGCGAACCCATAACACACGTGACCCTGGATACACCGCCTCCAGTGGGGCGAATTTAAACAATAGAACGTGCAGGTGGATACGCCGCCTCCACCTGGCGAATTTGGGTATTACACGTTATAAATACATTTCTGGAAACACCGCCTCCAGTACGGCGAATTTAAATAATAAGGGGGGAACCTGGGTAACTTTAACAATGGTGAGCCCTGCGATAGGGAATGGGGACATGGAGACCTCCTAAGCTCCCCTGAGCAAGTGTCCCTGCACTCCTAACATTCCCTATACAGGCTCCGCACCTACGCCGCTCGCGTGCCTCAAAACCCTGCTCGCCCTGACCCTAAACCCTCACTAGGGAATGGGTCGGTGTGGAGACTAATCCCACCACTGCACTAATAACACACATGAGGAAAGAGACAATACAGGGGAAACACCACTTAGCTTTGCTCTGTTGCGTGCGCTCCCAGCAACAGAGCCCACCACCTGTGTGCATCTTCTCCTCAACCCTGATCCATCACCATAACTGGATCTGTCACCATCGTGCAGCCTGGGAGCAGAGTCCATCACCACTTGCAGCAGTCCAGGACACAGAGTCCCAAGATGAGTCCAGCCTCTGCCAAGAATCCAAGCATGCTCGAGTCCAGCTCAGCAGCCAAGTCCCACATGGTGAGTGCCACTCTCCATAGTCGCCACTCCACCAGTCCATGCAGACACTTCCTGCTGACACCATCACTGCGACTCCACCAGGCCATGCCAGTCCTTCCTGCAGACACCATTAGCTGGCACTCGTTCTCTCTGGCTGACTGCGCAGGACTCCTATCCAGCTCCATCCTTCCACCAGGCTCTCCAACAACTCAGCAAGAAATAAATGAATGAATATCACCAGCAGTGAGTGAACACCCTGAGACCCATTTATAGAGTCCAACACCTGAATTATAATTAAGTGCACATTAACCTAAAACTAAAGCTAAGGTGCGATACCACTCACCACCACCGGGGACAGTCAAAACACCTTTGAACTTAACCAAAGTAAAAAAAGTTCACTTTGTGCTTTTAATACCGCCAGATCCAACACTGGATCATGACAGCAGTATCTTGTGACCAGTGACACTTAAGGCCCCGTTACACATAGCGAGATCATTAGCGAGATCGCTGAAACGTCACAGATTTTATGACGAAACAGCGACCTCGCCAGCGATCTCGCTATGTGTGACACATAGCGGCGACCAGCCCCCCGCTGCGATATTGCTGATCATGCTCGAATGTCCTGGGCCATTTTTTGATCGTTGGTGTCCCGCTGGCCAGCATGCATCGCTGTGTTTGATACCATAACAACGACGAACAACCTCGTTGGCGACTCAGAACTCACGCTATCGAGGTCTGAGTCGTCAGAATAGCTGCTGTGTGACAAGGTCCCAATGACCGCTGAGGTCGTTATACGGATCGCTGCATTGTTGCTGCGTCGTTGAGTAGATCTGCCTGCTTGACAGCTTACTAGCGACCATCTAGGGATGTACCAGCGATCCCTACCAGGTCGTATCATTGTCGGGATCGCTGGTGCATCGCTATGTATAACGGTACCCTTACAGTATAAGATGAGTGATAAAGTAACTGATAAAGTAACTTGGCTATATATTTTTTTCTGTTTGAACGACTGCAAGCAGCAATCATTGCCAGCACCCTAGAATTTAATATCAGTTTTTTAAATACTGATCAAATATCTTAGTTCTCTGTACAGAAGTGCTTTCATTCAAAACCATTCTGACTCTTGGATTTTGCCAATAGAATTGCATTATATGCGGAAAATCCGAGGGTAAAAAGAACTCAAACAAGTTTTCAGTGCAATTCCACTGCAGAAATGCACTAAAACTGCAGGTAATCCATATATAACTGTATTAATAATGTTTTGTCAACGCCTAACTACCGCCACAACTCTCCAACTGACCAACTGACTGTGTTGAACCACAGATGGGCGAGTCTGCAGAGCTGTTCACACATTCTTTTCCAAAGGCATCAAAGGTCCACTCCAAATAATCACAGAATCCAGAGGAGGAGAGCATCTGCAAAGATGTCCAAAATATTTTCCTGTTGGATCCGCGGTCGGACTAAGTAGGATCCGAGCACAATCCAGACCCTCATCACCAGACGTTAACCCCCAGAGGTAGATGTGATCCTGATGAGACTCAGATACCTGATGCACACGAGGACTGTACTGTGCTGTCAGGGCAGGAAGCTGAGGAGGGTGACTCTCAGGGCGAGAAGTGGGAGAACAGAGAGGGTGACAATGAGGTTGTATATCCCACTTGGTGTGAACCTAGAGGCACACAGCTGATGAGCTCAGCAGAGGAGATGGAAGAGGAGGAAGATGAGGAGGTTACATTGCGTCTTCATGCACAGACACAGATTGATGCAATCACAACAAGCACTGCATCCCCAGCCACAAGTCTTGGCCGTGGCCAACAGCATGCGAGTCTGCAGCTTGCAAGGATGGCAAAGGTTGACTAGCTGATGCCTATTTTGAGACCGCAAAGGATGACAACTTAATCTGCCAACTTTGCAAAAAACGACTCCGTAGAGGCAAAAATTGCAATAATTTGACTACTACATGCATTAACCCTGCACAGTCTATGAATCTCACTGTGCAAAAATGTGGACTAGAAAGCTTCACCAACCAGCAGCCGTCCCATAAATTGCATCTGCTGCTGCTTCCTCCTCTGTCACCATGGCAAGTGTTCTCACACAGAACCTCCACTTGTTTCCCCTACAGAACGGGGTGAGTGAGAGCCCATCAGCTGATACGGAAGTGGAGATGCCTGCTGTTTATGCTTCATTGAGCACACCACATCTTTCTCAATCCACTATAATATCTCCACCTGCACCACACTCACAGTCGAGCAGTTTGTCATGTTCACCCTTCTCCACCCTCTCTCAGCACAGCAGCCATCCCTCAGTCCCACAGTTGTGGTCACGTAAAAGAATGTTCCTCCTACACATATCATAGGAAAATAGCCTCACCAAAACCTTGTCAAATGACAAATATACTAGCAGTATGCAGCAGGCCCCCCACTGATAAAGGCAAGGGCAGCACAGGTGCAAACTACTGATAAAAACAGCCACCCACTCACCTGGCAAATTATTGAGGGGTTGGCTGCCTAGTAGCAAAAATGCACACAAATGAGGCTTGCATAGAACGCCAGTCACACAGGTAAGTGTGTTGCAAAGTGTCTGGATAACAGCCTATTGATCACGCCCATAGTCTTAGGCCTGTTTCACACTTCCGTTTTTTCAAATCCGTCAAAATCCGTTGTTTTCCGTTAAAAAACGGATCCGCCATTTTTTGCAGGATCCGTTTTTTTTGTCCCATAGACTTCCATTAGCGGTTACCGCGGATCCGTCAAAAAACGGATCCGTTTTTTTAAAAACGGATCCGTTTGCATCCGTTTCCGTCAAAAAAACGGAAACGGATCCGTTTGGCGGACACAAAAGAGGAAGTGTGAAACAGGCCTTAGCAGGCGGGCTGCCTAGCACTATATTTGCACCACACAGTGACAGACTACTCAGTACACCAAGCCAACATAAAGGTGCCTAGCTGCATCCTGCAAAAAAATGATAAAAAGTGCAATAAAAGATAAATCATTTTTTGCATATAATAAATACATTAAATGAGGTATTGGTTAATATTTTGGCCAAAATAGATAAATTCGCAACCCACGCCAAGGGTCCCCATACTTGCGAGTCCTAACACGAATTTCAAAAACAGCGAACATAGAAAAATTCAGAAAAACATACCATAGGAAAATAGCCTCACCAAAATTTTGTCACAGCCACCCACTCATCTGGCAAATTATGGAGGGGTTGGCTGCCTAGTAGCAAAAATGTACACAAATAAGGCTTGCATAGAATGTCAGTCGCACAGGTAAGTGTGATGCAAAGTGTCTGGATAACAGCCTATTGATCACGCCCATGGTATTAGCAGGCAGGCTGCCTAGCACTATATTTGTTAGGAGTCAGATTTCAGCCATTACTAGGCAGGAATCTAGACCCTCACATGCTGCAGTCTCCTGCTCTTAGTCTAATGCAAAGGAGATTGCAGAGGAGATTGCTTTTCATCAACTCTCTCCGGAGTCCTTCGTCCCTTCTTCTGAGCATGCTCATGGGACAATCGGCCATTGGAATTCAGGAGTCAGGTGCTCAGGTCCTGCTCCAGATTCCATTGGCTCAGCTCAGAGATCTGGAAGCCTTTGGAAGGTCCCGTTTGCTATAAAAAGCGCGCATGGCTGTTCCGTCATGCGCTAGTATAGTCATACTTGCTGCAGTGTGTATGTTGATGGATGCATGATCTGGTGAATGACTCATTTGAAACCCCATTCCTTTGATACTACGAATGTGTGAGGGATGGAGTTAGAGCCAGTACCAGCACCAGCGCGCCATTGCTCCAGGCACACTTGCTAGCGTCTGACATCGCGCCTGCGTTTTCCAGCGGTGTCTCCTTGCGGCATTATCCACGCCGCGCTGCAGTAGCAGCTTATTGGTTGCGTTTGCGGTTGCAACGCTCTTTACACTACTAACTATGGTAAGCCATACAACAAGGCCTATAAATAACTTCCTATTAACATATATTAACATATATTTCTTGCAGTTTCTTTTATTAGTCTTTTTTGGAAACATATGCTAGATATTGATCACAGTATCTGGGAACAATGTCATTAATTTCTATATTTATGAGTGGTGCACAGGTGTTATAAACAAATCGCATGATATTATTAGCGCATATTTTATATTGTGCACCGTGTATCTCTATTTTTTGTGATTTATACAATGAGTATGTAATTTTTATATGACCAAATAAATGTTGGTTTTAACCAAATTGAATGTCTGTTATAAAATTGTGGTACACACTTCCTTTATTTTTTGTTTGAATACTAACTTCGGTAAGTCTAGACGGACGTAGTCTTGCCATTTGGGGCTACTCCTGTGACTGCAATACTGTGTTAGTTACTCTGAGTACCTGTGATGCTAACAGACTTAGAGTTATTGTGTTTATGCTTTGTGTTATAGCTCTGTGATTTAACAGAGCTTTCCCTGTGCACCTGGGTGAAGTCAAACCCCGTGCACACTACCGCCATTGTGCTCTGTCCTCATCTAGCTGCGGTTTCTCCATCTACCGCACGGTGGACTCCGAGTGGCTAAGGCACTTTTTTTATATTTTTTATTTAGTGCCTTCCGCCACTCCTAACAATATTTGCACCACACAGTTAGCAGCAGCAGTTTAAGTGGCATAAGCAATTTCTGTGAGTCATTTCACACATTTTTTTGACCAACCCGTGCACCAGCAGAACAGAGTATAAGTTTTACACGTTGTGAATGACTGGAGAGGATGGTGCAGGAGTATCTCGAGCTCAATATCAATGTCATCAGGGGGAATTTGGATCCTTTTGCATTTTGGTCTTTAAAAATTGAAAAATGTCCTGACGCCTGTCACGTCTTGGAGATTTTGTCATGACCAGCAGCCAGTGTTTTCTCAGAAAGTGTCTTCAGTGCTGCTGGTGGTGTCCCCTGAAAGTGTAGCTGTCATCAAGATGAACAAGTCATGGATCTCCAATGACTTTTGCACCCCAGTCGCAGACTAAGCAGACTAGGAGATGGCAACTATTGCTGAAGTTACAATTTTTTGAAATGTGGAGACTCCTAGATGGGTCTCCATCTGGTTGGTTGCCTGTAGTGGTTGGGGTATCAGAGCCCCATAATACTATTTCTACTCTGAGGAACTTGATGCCACTTTACTGGTATGTTCCAATCATTTTTTGAAATGTGGAGACTCAAAGTTGGGTCTCCATCTGTTAGGTTGCCTGCAGTGGAAAGGGTCTCAGAGGCCCATTATACTATTTCTACTCTGGGGAAATTGATGCTACTTTACTGGTGTGTGCCAATAATTTTTTGAACTGTGGAGACTCCAAGTTGGGTCTCCAGCTGGTGTTTTTCCTGTAGTGGAAGGGATTTCACAGGCCCATTATACTATTTCTGCTCTGGGGAAATTTATGACATTTTACTGGTGTGTGCCAATAATTTTTGGAAATGTTGGGTCTCCTTCATGTGTGTTGCCTGTATCAGTAGGGCTCCCAGACCGGCAGACCTGCACTTACTTTCCGTCAACTAACTGTGTTACTATCCTTAAATGTTTCTAACAATAGTAGTCTACAAAGCTGATATTTGTGCCACCAGAGTGTGGCTGAGCAGAAAAGCAGTTTGAGCAGTTGCATGAGGTATCAGGGCTCCCAGCACAGCAGTCTTACACGTTTCTTCACCCAACTCATCTTAATTGAAACTTAAATTCATAGCTCAAAATGCTGGCCCAGACCCAGATACCTCATGCATGGCTCATGGCTGACTGTTGCTGAGCCATTATCTAATTTATAATGTGGGTCAAATGATGCCACTTTCCCTGTTGTCTGCCCCAAATTTTGGGAAATGCTTGGATTCCTAGTTGGGTCTCCTTCATGTTTGTTGCCTTAATTTGGCAGGCATCTCAGTGCACTGGGCCTACACTTATCACTCTTCCACCTGTTGCTGATCAATGTTTCAGCTAGAGATGCTGTTCCAAGCCCTGTCACATCAATCCATGCTGCGCAATTATACTATTTGTACTTGGGTCAATTGATGCCACTTTTCCTGGTGCATGCCCCAAATTTTAGCTGGTTAGGAAGCTTTTTGCCCCCCCCTTAAGGTGTTGTATATGGGAATGGTTTAGTCTCCCATTGAATTTAATGAGGTTCAGGTATGTTCGACGAACCGTTCGGCAAACATGTACAGTGAACATCGGAACATTCGCTAAACCGAACCTTGAAATGTTCGCTCATCTCTAATGATCAGTCCTGGAGGAGAAAAAAGCCAGTCTCTCTGATAAGATATATTACAGAGTTTCTCATTTTCATGTGTACTAGTGATTTATGAAATAGTTATTAAAATGACGGTTATTTGGTCATTTGTACTACATTTACTAGAATGTGCATGCCCCCTAATAAATTTAGTGCACTTTTTAATTCTGACAAGAAGAATCTACTACTGAACCTTATTTTCTACTTCTCTTTCATATGCAGTTTGGCCTATGTCTCTTCTGAGGCCATGTCTACCTTTCTGGTAAATTTTCAAAAGTGCCGAGAAAAGTTTCCATTTTTTGCCCCTCTTGGCATAGACTACTAACTATATATGGGCCATAGTTGCAAAATATGGTGTAATATTCTGTTAGCTATAACTTTACTTTTTCCAATGGGGGACATAGGTGTAAGATAACTGTGGTTTGATGCTTTGCTTTGACGCACAGCATTTTAGCATCACTTTGTGGGCCAATGACAAGATGTTCCACCATTAAATTACAGCAGTGCTAGTAATACAGTATGAGAGCTACATTATGATGCCAATAGCTCGGTCCAGTAAATTAACCCTTGGTGTCAGCTGACTATGTTTCTAATGCTGCTCAATACTTCTTTGAGAAATTAAAGCAGTGACAGCACTTCTCTAGACTCATTATATAAAGTGATTGTGCCGTTCCCATAGATCCATTCAATTATGCTAATGACACTGAGTTATGGTGTACTGACTTATCTGCTCTTTGGCAGGTTTATGGCACTACTGGTGATGCAAGATAATTCAATGAAACACAAACCTTAAAAATATTAGAAAAACACAAGATCTGTAACAAAATACCGATGCACAGGCTACAAACAGATAACTAATTCTGCATTCAATAGTAAAAAAAAATGGGCAGCGCTTCTACCCCACTGACATTATGTGGATGATATATAAACAGCAGTTGGTTACGGATATATCCTCCAAGGAATAATTCTTGTCTTTTCATTTGTGTATTGACGTCTGGATGAAGGCCAGAGACAAATAGGCCAAAGCGAGAGCAAGTTTGCTGCATAGTCATTATATCTGCAGTTCCTGGGATGCGGAGAGTGATCAGCAGCCAATATGCAGAGAAAAACAGCCCGCCTAAATGATGTTAGAGGAAAGCACTCTTCCATTAAACTAATTAGGCATTTCTGATGCTCCCATACTTTTCAATGTGCCCTGCAACAAGACATTAACTCCATTATTGCTGGATGGTGAGGATGAATAACATAAACAAGCACACCTCCTCCCATCAAAGTTTTTATCTTAATATATTGCAGTCATCATATTATATAGCATTGTGTACTTACAATTGCTCATTTTGTCTTTCTACTCAGCTATTTCTTCTTTTTTCTCTGCTTTATGTATAAACAGGAAGTCTCTTGTCCCTGCATTTATCATTCCCTTCTTGGAATCCTGACCTAGCTGTTCCCTCTTCCACCCACCAGGGACTTTTGCAGTGACTTATGACTCATACAGGGAAAATTGACCTCCTGTTATTACATAGAGCTTAGAAAGAGTCAGTTTTTAATGACGTGATGTCATAGACCTAATGTAAATGAGAAGAACTAGCTGGGTGGAAAGGCAAAATGAGCAATTGTAAGTACACAGTGCTATATAATATGATGACTGCAATATATTAAGAGGATAAATATTTTGATGGGAGAAGTGCTTCTGATACAGCAACTTGAAAATCCAGCTTTACTCTTCGCCACGACAGCACCCACTTGGAGAGAGGGATCCGCCCATAGGAACAGGAAACCGACAGAGATAAAAGAGGGCGGTCCGCCTCTCCCCCTCAGTTGGTTTCCTGTTCCGAAGGGGAACCGCAGGATACGCTACAGTCTTACCTGGGCCAAGGAACCGCCTGTGCAGTGTCTGCGAGAACGGCAGGGGTTCCGGTCCAGAGGCAGCGACGGGGGAGTGCTGGAATCCGGCTCCCTCCTCGGCTGGTATGGATGACGGGCAGAAACCCCGGTACCGGGTGGCGCCGACTGGGGTTCTTCTGTGGACAACATGACACCGGGCGGGAGGATCCATTCCGGCCCATGTGGGGGCGCAGGAACCGGAGAAAACGGCAGCCTCCAGCGTTCCTAAAGGGCTTCAGCGTCCAGGAGGACGCACAGGCAGCGCGGCAGGAAGTGGTAAGGAGGAACTTCCGGGTTACCGGAGGTTCCTCGGCTCAGAGCGCAAACGCGGCTGGGCGGCGCTGCAGAGAGGCGCTCCCCGACCCCTCCAGAGAAAAAAAAAAACGATTTGATCTGCAGAGCGCGGGCGGCTAGTCTCGGCGCTGTAGCGAGGAGCCGCAAATAGGCGCACCTGGAGGGGGAGGTACCAGGTATGAAGGGGCTTATAAAAGGCCTGGGGCACAGAAATATGGTGTGCAATCATGGCTTCACCAAGGCAGGAGACGCAGCAGCAGCCAAGGACCACGCAAGACGAGGGTCCTCGGATCGTAGCCACAGAAGCCATGCCAACAAGCCTCCTTCTCAGCCTCCTGAGCCGGTACCTACAACTTCTCTGGGTGAGTGGACGACGCTCTGCCTATCAAGCTGATAAAATGTCTCTCTCTCTCCCTCTCCCCTCCGTCATGATGTCTCTATCTCAGACTAAGAGGAAGGAAAAATCAAAAAATAAAGAATGTGCCCTGTGTACACGTCCGCTACCGGACTTTTACACAAAAAGACTGTGCAAAGGATGCATAAACGAAACGGCAAAGCAGGCGTCAACATCAGCCGCAGACATAAGGGCTATAATTAGGGAAGAACTACAGGCCCTACATCAGTCTAGCAGGCCTACTAATATCAAAACAACTAGGCCAGCAGACGCCGTAGACACCGATGAGGGC
The DNA here is from genome assembly GCF_039654945.1 of Dendrobates tinctorius. Lineage (NCBI taxonomy): Eukaryota > Metazoa > Chordata > Amphibia > Anura > Dendrobatidae > Dendrobates > Dendrobates tinctorius. Next base: position 1,556,560 of record NW_027361834.1, on the reverse strand, counting down.
GAAATAGCCTCGATAGTTCTAATGCATCTACATCGGCATCCTCCTCAGAGATGGAGGGCCGTTTCTGTTTTCCATTAGATCATATGGATAATTTAGTTAAATCCGTGAGGAATACAATGGGTTGCACAGATACAAAAGAGCCGCAAATGGCTCAGGAAATTATGTTTGCAGGTCTAACAGACAGAAAGAGGAGAGTTTTTCCGGTTATTCCAGCAATAAAAGCTCTGGTTAAGAAGGAGTGGGAGAGACAGGACCAGAGAGGGTATCTTCCCTCAACTTCAAAGAGAAGGTACCCCTTTAACGACGAAGACTTGTCGACATGGGTTAAAGTCCCGAAGGTAGACGCGGCAGTGGCCTCCGCCTCAAAGCAAACAATCTTACCAGTGGAAGACTCGGGCGTGCTAAAAGACCCTCTGGACCGTAAAGCTGATGCCTCATTAAAGAGGGCATGGGAGGCAGCTACCGGCACGTTTAAACCGGCAATAGCTAGTACTTGCACAGCTCGCTCTATGCTGGTCTGGATCGACCAGAAGATCTCCAGAGACAAGCTACGTGCCGCCATACCTCTAATCCGCGGCGCAGCGGCATATATAGCAGATGCTTCGGCTGATTCCTTACGTTTGGCAGCCAGAACAGCAGGGTTGGCTAATAACGCCAAACGTAGCCTATGGCTAAAAAGCTGGAGAGGTGACACCCAATCCAAAGCAAAGCTTTGTACCATTCCTTGCGAGGGTGAGTTCTTATTTGGGAAAGCCTTAGATGAAATCCTTACGAAGGCAAAAGAAAGGAAAAAAGGATTCCCTAACCCTCCTCTCCCATTTTATAGGAGGGCGTTTAGGAGAAGACCATTTGGCCGAGGAAGACCAGCAGAAAATCAAAACCGCTGGTCCACAAAGGAAGGAAAGGGCAAAGGTGCCATGTTTAGGGGATCCTCCTTCCGCAGGGACAGGAACTGAGGAGCCAGTCCCTCCAGTAGGGGTGAGGCTAAAAATTTTTTTTCGAGAATGGGAGAAAATTACGCTTAGCCCTTGGGTCCTGGGCATTATTAAAGAAGGGTTAAAGATAGAATTTCATCAAGTACCCCATAATTCGTTAATCATAACATCCTTCAGCTCGCCAATTCAACAGCAGGCCCTGGAGGCTGAGATTTGGAGCCTTCTGGACAAAAAAGTTTTGGTCCATGTGCCTAAAAGGCAGGAAGGGAGAGGATTTTACTCCCCTCTCTTTCTGATACCTACACCAGACGGGTCATTCCGGACGATAATCAACTTGAAGAAATTAAATTCATTTATAATAAATCATAAATTTAAGATGGGATCCATAAGATCCACGATTAAGCTCCTCTTCCCTAATTGTATGATGGCAGGCTTGGATCTGAAGGATGCTTATTATCATATTCCCATCCATTGCAGATATCAGAGATACCTCAGAGTGGCGGTCCTCCCCGATGGCACCATACAGCATCTCCAGTTCACAGCCATGCCATTCGGCATTTCCATTGCACCACGAGTATTTAGAAAGGTGATGCTGGAAGTGATGGCTTTTTTACGCCAGAAGGACACACTAATAGTACCCTATCTGGATGATTTTCTGATAGTAGGGAATTCAATTCGGCAATGTAATGAGCGGGTTGCTGATACAATCTTGTCCCTACAGGCCCTAGGGTGGATAATAAACTTCAAGAAGTCCAGAATCGAGCCGCAGTCTGTTCAGTCCTTCCTAGGTCTCGAGCTAGACTCCATACATCTGATATCATTAGATCTTTTGTCACTTCTTTTCTTTGTAGTTCCCTTATACTGTCAAGGTGTCTGTGTACTAGACGTCTATGCCACACACGAATACAGTTCTTGTGATCATGTGTACATACCTTCATCTGTTCCTTTGGTGTGTCAAGATGATATAATTGTTCATCTCCCTTGACATTGGTTATCAACTTGTTTCCTGCTAGAATTGCACACTCATTGTCTTTGAATTTTACAGTGAGTCCTTTGGCAGTTAAACGCTTCACAGATAACAATCCGCCTTCCAATTTTGGAACATACAACACATCCTGTACAAGTATCTTTGAATCTTGTCCGAACTTGTTTGAACAGTTTAGCATACCTTGTCATATACCTTCTGCAGTTATTTTGCTTCCATCTGCAAGATAAATGGCTTCTTTCTTATCTAAATCAAGATCAGAGAAGAAATTCTTGTCACTTGTCATTTGACTCGTTGCTCCCGATTCAAAAAAACAACCAAGTGATGATTTCTTGTCTGTTACTTTAAATGTGTCATTCCGATTAGTCTCACATGAATCGGAAATTGTGTTTTTCACTTTCTGTGTATGCTCTTTATGTTGTAATTTTTGTTGTTCTGCTTTCCATATGGTGCAGTCTTTCTTTAAATGACCTTTTTTCTTACATCGGAAACATTCTCTTGTCTCTTTATTATAGGGTTTTTTAAATTCTGTAGCTTTAAGAGCTTTTCCACTGTCCTTTTCAGTAGAAGAATCATTTGTTTGCTCTTTTCTTCTCTGATATTCATATATTAGTCTTGTTTTCACAAAATCTAATGTGATGTCTTTTTCTGGTCTTGTCTCTAGGGCATTTATCAAGGCTGTATACGAATCTGGTAAACTGCACAATAATATTGCTGCTAACATGACTTTCTTTAATGTGTTCACCAATAGATCTTAACTGTGATATTACTTCCATCATTGAGAATATGTGTTTCTGCATATCATCATTTGCACTCAATCTCATACTGTAAAGCTTTCTTAATAGAAATAACTTGCGATTTAAACTGGGTCTTTCATGTAATTTTCTTAATGCGTCCCACATTCCTTTCGCTGTTTCTTCATTTCTTATGTGTATTAATTGAGCATCATCCACTAATAAGCTAATGGTGGCTCTAGCTTCTCTATTCTTTCTATCCCATAAATCATCTTTAGATAACAACATCTCTACTTTGAATTTCCATAACTGATAATTTTCACTGTTCAGCTTAGCTACTGTGAGTTTCAGCTCAGTGCTGCACATCATTTTTATATAATCTTACTTGTTTTATGAAGATATTTTCTTTCTTCTTGAGAGGTCCTGTATATCCTGTGTGTGTGGTGATTCTCTGTAATGATCTCCAGTGTGCGGTCATCCAGTTCCTGGGTCATAAATTCCTTTGTCCCTCTGTATCTGGATTTTTTCTTTTCAGTCTCCGTTCACTGGGTTTAATCTCCTTCTGTTAACAGAGCTTATCTGCTTCTCCGTGTTTGAGGTTATTTCTTGGGTGTCTCTGTCCTGGGTGTCTGGGACTATCTCCTGTTCTGGGCCCATAACCTGTAGCAGAGTGTATCTTTTGAGAATTCACCGGTACACAGGAGAACTTCACTGAGCAAGTTATCTTGAGTAAACAGCATTTACTTCTTATGGGTAAACATGAGATAAGAATTCAGAAGCACACAGCCCATGCTGCTGGCATAACACAGTCAAAAGTGAAAGTAAAACTAACATCAACAACAGAGCTTCGCTCCCCACAATACAGCAAACATATAACTTCACACTATCGCCATCTGCTGTCAGGCTAGTGTAAAGTCCTCCTTTACATAAACAATAAGTCCATTTCTGTTGCATATGCCAACACAATGCTTATACAGTTTATCCTGTACTAGAAATGTAGGGTCGAAAACACAATAAAAAAAACACTGGGTGAGGGGTAAGCAGGGTAGGCACCTGCCTAGAATGCCACCTTCTGCCTATCTGAGGAGGGCGCACTTTGAAAAAAATGTTGCCTAATGTCTGCCGTCGCCTGGAATTTTCTTGCTGCCGCAGACATTCAGCCCAGTGACGGCCAGGATGTGGGCACACAGGGGAGCAGTGTCAGTCACTGACACTGCTCATCCCTCTATCTGCCTGCACCCCGGCCGTCGCTCCCTTCCTGCTCTAAATTGTATTCCCGTCTGTCAGATGTGAATACAATTGATGTGTACGCCGCCCGGGACAAGAGCATAGGAACTGTAATCTTCCCTGCTCTGCTGGAATCTCCAGCAAGACGCAGATACAGGCCACTTCCGGCCTGTGCCTGGTTGGAGAAGTTGCACTCGGGACTTCGGGCAGCTTGATGGAAAGACTTCATCATGCCATCCAGTGTCCATTGCTGCACTTCACAGAAGAGGATATGGTGGACAGGAGCCGGGGTTATGTGAGTATGAGCTCTTTTTTTAAATGAGGGAAGGGGCTGTGCTGATGGGGGATAAAATGAGGGGCTGTGCAGATGGGTGGAATAAGATGAGGGGAGGGGCTGTGCTGATGGGGGGTAATAAAATGAGGGCTGTGCAGATGGGGAATAAACTGAGGGGATGTGCTGATGGGGGAAAGTAAACTAAGGGGCTATGCAGATGGGGGAATAAGCAGAGGGGCTGTGCAGATGGGTGGAATAAAATGAGGTGAGGGACTATGCTGATGGGGGTAATAAAAAATGAGGGCTGTGCAGATAGGGTAATAAACTGAGGGGCTGTGCTGATGGGGGATGTAAATTAAAGGACTATGCAGATGGGGGAATAAACAGAGGGGCTGTGCAGAGGTGGAGGAATAAACAGAGGGGCGGTGCTGATGGGGGAATAAGCTGAGGGGCTGTGCTGAGGGGTATAAAATGAGGGTCTCTGCTTATGGGGGATAAACTGGGGAGATGTGCAGAGGAGGGGATAAAATGAGGGTCTATGCAGGGGGGCATAAATTCAAAAACAGTGCGGGAGGGGGCATGAAATAAGAGGCTGTGCAGGGGCCATGACATGAGGGAATTATGTTAGGGCCAAGGAATGAGAGGCTGTGAATGGAGGACAGCAAAGTATATGAGGAGATGTAGTGACCATACTGGATAGGGGGGTGTGGTGAAAGTCATACTGTTTTACTGTTTGGGGTGCTGATTCTGAGCCATAATACTGTATGGGGTGCTTTGGGGGCCATCATATTATACATGGGGGCTGTTTTGGACATCATACTATTCATGGGGGTCTGTGGTGGACAATATACTATATATGGTGTGCTGTGGTGGTGCCCATACTATGTATTGGGGGGTTGTTGTGGAAATCATACCGTATGGAAGGCTGTGGTGACCATCATACTGTGTAGGGGGACAGTATGAGGAGTGGTTAAAGTTTGAAGAGGGAAGAGTCGTGGGGAGTATGAGAGCATAGTATAAAAATGGACACAGAATGGATATGGAGAGGGGACAGTGTGAAATGGCCAAACAGAGACACTATATAGAAAGGGGTTAGCACGGTGGGGTGACTATGTGGAGCTATTGAAAGTGTAATAGAAAATTATAGAGGGGATAGTCATGTTATAGTTCGAGATTCATAAGGGCAGATGGTGCGGTGGTTATAGCAGATAATGGTAGACAGTATGGAGGCCATGTACCATTGGAGGCTTATTTAGGTTATATGAAAAGATTTTTTTTATGCAGAGGGCATTTTAATGACACTGTTATTTTTAAGGGCACTTTGTGGGGAAGTGCTGCAAAAGACCAGAGAAGAATATCTGCAAAAAACAGCAGTGGATGTGAAAAGTCATCGTGTCATCTAGTAAAGATGGAGATGAAAAGAATGAGATGACTCCATAGAAGATGTACCATAATCTATAAGGTACCAGGATGTGCATGTGTATTTGTTATACTGACGCAGTCTGATGATGGCTGTTAGTAACAACTCTCAGTATCTCCTTACCATTGTAAAGGACATACTGGGAGTCCGGGACAACTCCAAATTTACATGGGCTCCTTTAACACATGCCACATTTCATGATACACAGATAAGAAATATAGGTATAGTACAATGTCAAAAATTTCACTTACTTCTTACATTACATGAGAGATATCTATTGTAAATTCTACAATTGCTGAGAAACCAGTAAATCCTTGCAGCACACAGTGCGTGCCCTGGGGGGATTCAAACTTTTTAATTTTAGACAGGACAGTATAGTCCTCCATACAGTATTATGGGCACCACATAGTGTTCCATACAGTCCTCCATACATATATTGCTCCATACAGAATAATATGTCTCATATAATGCTCCATACAGAATAATGGGCCCCATATATTGCTTCATACATAATAATTGGCCTCATATAGTGCTTCATACAGATTAATGAGCCTCATATAATGCTCCATACAGAATAATGGACTCTATATAATGCTCCATACAGAATAATTCGCCCCATATAGTGCTAGGTACAGAATAATGAGCTTAATATAATGCTCCATACAGAATATTGGACCCCATACAATAATCCATACAGAATAATAGGCCTTATATAATGCTTCAAACAGAATAATGGGCCTCACAATGCTCCATACAGAATAATGGGCCCCATATATTGCTCCATACAGAATAATGGACCTCATAATGCTCAATACAGAATAATGGACCCCATATAATGATCCATACAGGATGGACAACATATAATACACCATACAAAATAATGGACCCCATACAATGCTTCATAAAGAATCAGGGAACTATATGCAGTAGATAGCGGGTGCAATTCCTCACAAACATTTCCTTTAACATATAGAGCATCTTCAACATCTGCACATACATTTTTTGTGTCCTTCTCAGAATGGATCGATTCTGCCTCATTCAGTCCAATATCTTCTCACTACCCAGCACAGTACTACAGTACAGTAAGTGAGAGTCCAGTCCTCAAGGTACGGTTCCCCATCCTCTTCACACTTGAAAATAACTACCGTATATACTCGTGTATAAGCCGACCAGTGTATAAGCTGACCCCACTAATTTTGCCACAAAAAACTGAGAAATATTATTGACTCGCGTGTAAGCCTAGGGTTAAATGGTGGTCCAAGAAGATGCTCCATAGATAAACCCCCCCATATGCTGCTGTACAAGGGTTAATGCTGGCCCAAGAAGATGCTCCATAAATACCCCCATATGCTGCTGCACAAGGGTTAATGCTGCCCCATAAGATGCTCCATAAATACCCCCATAATATGCTGCTGCACAATGGTTAATGCTGCCCCATAAATACCCCCTATATGCTGCTCCACAAGGGTTAATGCTGCCCCATAAATACCCCTCATATGCTGCTCCACAAGGGTTAATGCTGCCCCATAAATACCCCTCATATGCTGCTGCACAAGGGATAATGCTGCCCCGTAAATACCCCTCATATGCTGCTCCACAAGGGTTAATGCTACCCCATAAATACCCCTCATATGCTGCTGCACAAGGGTTAATGCTGCCCCATAAATACCCCTCATGCTGTTCCACAAGGGTTACTGCTGCCCCATAAATACCCCTCATATGCTGCTCCACAAGGGTTAATGCTGCCCCATAAATACCCCTCATATGCTGCTGCACAAGGGTTAATGCTGCCCCATAAATACCCCTCATATGCTACTGCACAAGAGATAATGCTGCCCCATAAATACCCTCTATATGCTGCTCCACAAAGGTTAATGCTGCCCCATAAGATGCTCCATAAATACCCCTTATTTGCTGCTGCAATAAAATAAAATGACATACTCACCTCTCCGTCGCTGGGGGCCAGGTGCCAGTGTCCTGAGCCCCTGGCAGTGGCGATACACCTGTCCCCGTTCCAAGCCATGCACCGCTGTGTCTCCCAGATCTCTGCATTGACAGCAGAGGGCACGCACTGACTACATCATCGCGCCCCCTGCCGTCACAACAGGAGGACCCGAAGACACAGTGGCACGTGTTATGAATGAGTCAGCGTAGGAGGCAAAAGCAGAAATACAAGCTAAGTCCAGAAAACCAGAGAAGTTGGCAACTATCAGATTGCAGACCCCTGAACCTATCAACACAACTAGCAGTAGCCGTGGGGGGTTCCTACGATGCCCTAGACCCCTCGATCACAGCCGGAGAAATGCATAGGCCTAAAGAAAGAAAGGGGAAATCTAAACTGCCCCAGAGCAAACCCCAAAGCAATAGGCAGCCCCCAACATATAATGACGGTGAAGCAAGATGAAAATACTAACACAGACAGAAAGATAGACTGAGCAAAGACGGGGCCCCAAAACTACCTAGATAGGAAAGGACAGGAAGGCTGCTGTCTGCAATCTGCCAAAACCCTATCAAAGACATAAGCCAACCAGCTGATATGAAAAAGGCCCTGAAGCAGCTAGGCTTCAAAAACTGATTCAGCACTCAGGTATATTCAGAAGACAGAGCTAAATGAATTCAGCACACCCCAGCAGGGAATGGCAGAAAGCCAGAAAAACAAAGCAAAACAAAGTCAAAGCACAAAAGCAAAAGGCCGAGCAGCAAACTTAGCTTTGGAGGAGCAGGAATTCAGACTGGTCTCCAAGGATCCCACAGAGAAATCACCCGCAGGGCATAAGGGCGTCGGCAGTCTTATATCCAGTCCGTAACTCCACTCAGCCAGTCCTCATCATCAACCTCAGGTGTTTGACAATCAGGCTCACTACCTTTCTTTACCAGAAGAGGGAGTTCCCCGGGCCTCAGTAATGAAGGGGAAAATGAACTCACAACAGGCACGGCTTGGAACGAGGACAGGTGAATATTACTCTGCCCCCGTCATACTCACCCCTCCTAGCGCAAGGTCTTCTCTGCAGCAGCAGCTCCTGCTCCTCTCTCTGCCGTCTGCTTCCTGCATTCAGCTGGTCACGTGGTACGGCTCATTAAACTCATAAATATGCGCATATTAATGAGTTTAATGAGCGGTACTGCGTGACCGCTGAATGCAGGAAGCAGACAGCAGAGGTAGACGCAGGGGCTGCAGAGAAGTGCCAGGAGACATGAGTATGGTCTCTGACACCCAAAAAATGGGCTGAAAATCTCGGCTTATACACGAGTATATACGGTAGTTTGCTAATATGGCCGATACATAGCATCAAGGCAGGAGGTCCAAGGTGTCAGAAGCAGGAAAGCTATCTTCATCTCATTTTCTCAGTCCCATCCTAGCCTGTAACCACTCTGAGTTATAATTTTAGGCATAACTGCTAGGTGTCTTGTCCCAGGACCCATCTTCAGTGTATCGCTCCTTCCTTGGGTCACTTCTCTCTTTTCCTCTCTCTCTCTTTACTCAGGACCATGCTATCCACTGCATCGCTCCCACTCACGTCACAGATAACCAGATCAAACGACTCGACTCACTAGTTAGGCCATTAGTCCACTTTTACTGCACACTGGGCCGTAACTAACTTTCTGACAGGAACCCTAAGGGCTCATACTCACTTGCGAGAGACTCACACGATTCTCGGGCGAGTCTCTCGCATGGAAACCTGGCACTGCCGCCGGCACTCGGACCGGAGCGTGCGGCAGCATAGAAATACATGTAGCCGCATGCTCCAGTCCGAGTGCCGGCGGCAGTGCCAGGTTTTCATGTGAGACTCGCCCGAGAATCGTGTGAGTCTCTCGCAAGTGAGTATGAGCCCTAACACTCCCTGTTGTTAGGCAGAGCACAACACTATCACCAATAATGCATGTTACAATACACATTAGAATACACTGCAAGACAAGTGTATTTTATTATTATTATTATTATTATTTTACATTTTTATAGCGCCATTTATTCCATGGCTCTACATGTGAATGGGGCAAATATAGACAAGTACAATAAACATGAGCAAAACAAGGCACAAACAAGTACAGGAGAGAGGACCCTGCCCACAAGGTCTTCAAGAGGAAACGTGGGTAGTATGTCCATCTTCTAAAACACACACAAAGACACCTATATATCTCCATCATAATGTACATACCTGATTGTACAGTGTATGTATGTATATATGTATATATGTGTGTGTAAAATTATTCAGACCCCTTTAAATTTTTCACTCTTTGTTTCATTGCAACCATTTGGTAAATTCAAAAAAGTTCATTTTTTTTCTCATTAATGTACACTCTGCACCTCATCTTGACTGAAAAAAAAAACAGAAATGTAGAAATTTTTGCAAATTCATTAAAAAAGAAATACTGAATTATCACATGGTCATAAGTATTCAGACCGTTTGCTTAGTATTGAGTAGAAGCACCCTTTTGAGTTAGTACAGCCTTGAGTCATAGAATCATAGAATGGTAGCGTTGGAAGGGACCTCCTGGGTCTTCTGGTCCAACCCCCTGCTCAAAGCAGGATTCAATAAATAATCCAAGACAGATGTCTTTCCAACCTCTGTTGAAGACTTCCATTGAAGGAGAACTCACCACTTCTTGGCAGCCTGTTCCATTCATTGATCACCCTCACTGTCAAAAAGTTTTTTCTAATATCTAATCTGTCTCTCTTCCCATTCAGTTTCATTCCATTGCTTCTAGTCTTTCCTTGTGCAAATGAGAATAAAGATGATCCTTCTACAATGTGACAGCCCTTGAGATATTTGTAGACAGCTATTAAGTCTCCTCTCAGTCTTCTTTTTTGCAAGCTAAACATTCCCAAATCCTGTAACTGTTCCTCATAGGACATAGTTTGCAGACCGGTCAGCATTCTGGTCGCTCGTCTCTGGACTTGCTCCAGTTTATTGATGTTTTTTTTAAAATGTGGTGTCTGAAACTGGACACAGTATTCCAGATGATGTCTGACCAAAGATGAGTACAAGGCAATAATGACTTCATGTGATCTAGACTGTATGCTTCTATTAATACATCCCAGAATTGCATTTTCCTTTTTTGCTGCTGCATCACACTGTTGATTAATGTTTAGTTTATGATCTAAGAGTATACCCAAGTCTTTTTAACATGTGCTGTTGCTTAGCCCTAATCCTCCCATTCTGTATATTTTTTTTTCATTTTTATTGCCCAGATGTAGTACTTTGCATTTTTCCCTGTTAAAAACCATTCTGTTAGTTGCTGCCCACTGCTTCAGTTTATTTATATCTTTTTGAATCCTCTCTCTCTTCTCTAGAATGACACAAGGATGTCGGAACAGAGCTTCAATGACTTGCTGCTACATGTTCGAGGATGCATCAACAGGCAGGACACACAACTACGTCAAGCAATTCCTACTGAGGAACGTCTGTTGTGACCATGAGGTACGAAATTTTGAAAAAGAAACACATGTCATTAGTATTATTGTTATAAAAGCCATGTACTGATTTTTTTTTCCATTTTCTGTTCTACATTTTCAATTCCGGATTGGAGTGTCCACACTTTCTGGGATTGTTGGAGACACCTGCCCAGTAGCCTAGCTACCGGGAGGGCAGAGGGGGTGGTGGCTCTGGGCCCCGTGCTCTGAGGAACCCACCTGGAGCTACGCTACTGTAGCTGTATCGGCGTGCGCAGTGCATCGATACAGTTACATTCTGCAGTAAAGCAGTGAGAATCTATCTCCCTGCTGTGCCACCTGGCCTCTATGGGCCCCTGAGCAGGCATGGGGGCCCGGTGTCAGCAGTGGGTCCCCCACCTGTCATCGATAGCAGATTAAGCTGCCGATACAGCTGACCTCCCATTATCCCCCTCTTGCTGACAGCGGATGCTATGACTTCACTGCCCGACGCCCACTGTCAGGAGATGAGCGGGAGCAGTGAGCAGCGCAGGAGTCGGGAGCAAGAGAGGCGAGTATTGGATTTATTTATTTTTTTATGGGGGTGCATTATCCTACAGCATGCCTATAGGGGGGCTGCCTTATGCTACAGTCTACCTATAGGGGATGGGGGCTACCTTATACTACAGTCTACCTATAGGGGATGGGGAGCTGCCTTGTACTACAGTCTGCCTATAGGGAATGGGGGGTGCTGCCTTATACTACAGTCTGCCTATAGGGGATGGGGAGCTGCCTTGTACTACAGTCTGCCTATAGGGAATGGAGGGTGCTGCCTTATACTACAGTCTGTCTATGGGGGATGAGGGGGCTGCATTATACTACAGTCTGCCTATAGGGGGGTGCTGCCTTAAATTACAGTCTGCCTATGGGGGGAGTGCTGCCTTATATTACAGTCTGCCTATAGGGGGGTGCTGCCTTACATTACAGTCTGCTTATGGGAGCTGCAATATACTATTGAGTCTGCCTATTGTGGGGTCTGCATTATACTGTAGAGTCTGCCTATGGGGGCTGCATTATACTATATTGAGGACTATCTGGTGTATTATACTATATGGAGGCTATCTAGGGGGCCATCATACAGTGTGGAGATTACAGTAAAGGGGCCAGCATACAATGTGGAGATTACAGTAAGGGGGCCATCATACAATGTGGAGATTACAGTGAGGGGGCCATCATACCGTGTTAGAGCCATCACTGAGGGATACTAAGGGGTCAGTATGTATACAGTGAGGGAGCAATATACTGTTTATAGGGGAGCTGTACAGGGGGGAGACTCAAGATACTATTAAATGTAAAGTGGGCACTTATTGTTATATGGGAACTCAGGTTACTGTGACTGTCAAACGGGGCACACACAGGGCAATATTACATTCTACGGGACAAAATGTGGGCACTGTTTTCTAGGGCACTTACACCCACCATTACTATATTATAGAGGGATGCTTTAGAATTTAGATGGCACACAGAACCACACAATAGGAGAAGTAATAGGGGCACATAGGGCAGCAGCGGCTCAGCATTGGGGTATCAGGTGCAGTAATGGGGACACATACGGCAGCAGCAGCTCAGCATTAGGGTATCAGCAGGATGATGGGTCTGTGCAGGTTGGGGATACATGGTGATGGGGCTGGAATATGAGAAGTGAAATGTGTCTTTGTTGTATTCTCTGTAGCCAAGTCCTGGTTGAAGATGTTGTCATTGTCAGTCTGGGCCAGATGGAAAAGACGTGAAAAGTGAACGATTCCATCAGAAAGAACCTCAGCGGTAAGTCACCAACTATAACTGTTCAGTAATCACTTACAGGGCCACCACTGGCGTATGGGGCCCGGTGGGCAGAGGGGGCCTGCATCAGAGCGCGGTCACGTAAGGAGAACTTGTTTTTTTTTTTTTACAGCGGCGATCTGGGGGGCCCGGGGGCAGAATGCTGAACATGGGGCAGAATGCTGAACATGGGGCAGAATGCTGAACATGGGGCAGAATGCAGGAGACTGGGGCAGAATGCAGGAGACTGGGGCAGAATGCTGGACATGGGGCAGAATGCAGGAGACTGGGGCAGAATGCAGGAGACTGGGGCAGAATGCTGGACTGGGGGCAGAATGCTGGACATGGGGGCAGAATGCTGGACATGGGGGCAGAATGCTGGACATGGGGGCAGAATGCTGGACATGGGGGCAGAATGCTGGACATGGGGGCAGAATGCTGGACATGGGGGCAGAATGCTGGACATGGGGGCAGAATGCTGGACATGGGGGCAGAATGCTGGACATGGGGGCAGAATGCTGGACATGGGGGCAGAATGCTGGACATGGGGGCAGAATGCTGGACATGGGGGCAGAATGCTGGACATGGGGGCAGAATGCTGGACACGGGGCAGAATGCTGGACACGGGGCAGAATGCTGGACACGGGGCAGAATGCTGGACACGGGGCTTGATTGGAGACAGATGGGGCAGGGTTGGAGACAGAGCGCACAGGATCATGGGGCAGGATGGATACCATGGAGATTATATGGGGAAGAATGGATACTCATGAGGGTGGGATGGGAGAACATATGGCTAAAGCCAGGAATGAGACACACGGGGGTCAGGATGGGGGATATTATTACCATAGGGGCTAATTAAGGGATATTATTACTGCAGTGATGTATTTAATTTTTTGAGGATACTGTTTTAAATGGGGGGGCGGTCCTGTTACTGTGCAGAGCGACACTATGTCGCCTTTTTATCTTCATGTGGTGTAATGTAGAAGTTGGGGAAAAAATAAGTAATGTGTTCTGCAAGCGGAGCTCTAGATAACTGTTATTTCCTGCAGAGATGAGCCCTAGCTGGAAGACGTGATGGCGGTCTGTGCCGGATGAATGAAAAGCAAGGATGAAGGACTTCACCTAGCGATGTCACTGGTGAGTTAGTGTGTTACCTGTACACTGACAATATACATTGTAAACTATATACAGAGGTATAATAAGATTAGATAAGATAAGATAATCCTTTAATCGTCCCACCATGGGGAAATTCAGAGCATTACAGCAGCAAAGAGCATTACAGCAGCAATGTCACCAGTGATCACTGTGTTACCTGTACATTATATACAGAGCTCCTGTGTGTAATGTCATTGATCACTGTATTACCTGTACACAGACACTGCATACTAAGTACAGATCTCCTGTGTATAATGGCACTTATGGTGATAGTATTATGTTTTTTTATTAATGATCAGTATTGTAGTATTCAGTCACCATGTGGTGGTAATATGTGGTCTGGGCATGGTGCGGTGGTATTTGTTCCTTGTATGTGATATTATTCAGTCACTATGATAGTAATATGAGGTCTGGTCATGGTGTGGCGGTATTTGTTCCTTGTATGTGGTATTATAGGTCACTATGTGGTGGTAATATGTGGTCTGGACATGGTGTAGCGGTATTTGTTCCTTGTATGTGATATTATTGGTCATTTTAAAAATTGAAAAATAAATAAAAATATACCTAAAGTGTATTGCTTATTTTAACAAATATTTAATAAGTTACAGTAAAGACCACTGTACACACTGGATATGGTGGAAGAAAGAACCGGCAAGGTAACATATAAATGTAATATATGCAGCAACACACAAAATAAATAAAATACCCTTTATTAAAATATTAATGGGTGTACACATTAAACAAATAGAAAAAAGGCGTCCCAAATATATACATGGTATAGTAAATTAATGCGCTTTAACATAGAGCTTTATAAATAGCCATGTAAGGCAGGCTCAATAATAAACAGGTAAATAGGTAGTAATCGTTATATATTTATTAAGGCCCCCCCAAAAAATAATTAATATAATAATGTGCAACGTGACGCAAAAGGAGAGGAATATTGGCAAAAGCCAAACAGGAGAGATGAAGTGCACAAGTGATATAACAATAAATGTCAGTGCATAAACAAAAATGGGGTGCACAAATAATATGGACAATAAATGCCAGTGAGTGACCAAAAAAGACCGCCACTAAATGTACAAAAACCACTAAAAGTGGGGAGCCAAAAATAAAGCAATTACCTGGTGAGCCCTTAATTGGTGCCTGTAATGCACCCCGACGCGCGTTTCGGAGTAAGTCTCCTTCGTCAGGGGGTGGACGAAGGAGACTTACTCCGAAACGCGCGTCGGGGCGCATTACAGGCACCTATTAAGGGCTCACCAGGTAATTGCTTTATTTTTGGCTCCCCACTTTTAGTGGTTTTTGTACATTTAGTGGCGGTCTTTTTTGGTCACGCACTGGCATTTATTGTCCATATTATTTGTGCACCCCATTTTTGTTTATGCACTGACATTTATTGTTATATCACTTGTGCACTTCATCTCTCCTGTTTGGCTTTTGCCAATATTCCTCTCCTTTTGCTTCACATTGCACATTATTATATTAATTATTTTTTGGGGGGCCTTAATAAATATATAACGATTACTACCTATTTACCTGTTTATTATTGAGCCTGCCTTACATGGCCATTTATAAAGCTCTATGTTAAAGCGCATTAATTTACTATACCATGTATATATTTGGGACGCCTTTTTTTCTATTTGTTTAATGTGTACACCCATTAATATTTTAATAAAGGGTATTTTATCTATTTTGTGTGTAGCTGCATATATTACATTTATATGTTACCTTGCCAGTTCTTTCTTCCACCATATCCAGTGTGTACAGTGGTCTTTTCCCGGATGGTCTGCCATCCATTGTCTCAGAGGGGTTGTTTTAATCTATTTTTTATTATATCATTTTATTAATTTTTAAATTAATTCAGGATATTACCCTCACTGTTTTAATTTCTAAGTTACAGTAAAGTATAGCCCGGCCAAAAGTGTCTACCCTGTTATGGTGGCGGCTTGAAAAAAAATCTTTTGTCCAGAGCAAAAGCTGCCAGCGATATGTGTGATCTGGTGATGGAAACTGTTAATGTGTGATAGGTGAGAAGTGGAGTTTTTCCAAGAGAGAGCGGTGGGACTGTGGACAGTTTGAGGGGTGGAGCCTGGGCGGAGTCTCAAGGGGGCCCCGAAAATGTTGCCAGTATGGGGCCCCGAAATTCCTAGTGGCAGCCCTGATCACTTATATGCTTTGTAGGCCTGGTATTTACCACTGACCATATGGCGGCAATATCCATGTTGGTCTTTATATAGAGATTATTTTCAGTAACAGCGTGGTCATCTCCTACATCCACTATTAGGGTGCGTCGCCGAGTTGTAATCAAATTTACCTGGTTAGGGGCCCACTCAGAAGTTTCGCCCCCCTGAACCAAAACCCAGCTATGTCTCTGGTTAATATGTAGCAAAATGTGTAGGTGATCCAATTACTGAGGATGGCAGATGAAAATCAAATAGCATTGCACTAATTTCATTGGAGGAATTATGTTCATAAGACATACTGATAGGGAATTTAGATTGTGAGCCCCATCGAAGACAGCGATGATAATGTGTGAAAACTGTAAAGCGCTACGGAATATGTTAGTGCTATATAAAAATAAAGATTATTTATGTATTATAAGATTAAATGGTCTCTAAATAGGTCTACGTAAAGTTAAAGATGACATTTCCTTTTATTTTAGGCAAAAAAAAGTTGTCATTTTTTACATTTTAAAAAGGAAAATGATTAGATGCAAGAGTTTAGGCACCCTTGAAGCTTTGTGTGCTAAGAATAATAATAATCTTTATTTTTATATAGCGCTAACAAATTCCGCAGCGCTTTACAGTTTGCACACATCATCACTGTCCCAGGTGGGGCTCACAATCAAATTCCCTATCAGTATGTCTTTGGAATGTGGGAGGAAATCGGAGTACCCGGAGGAAACCCACGCAAACACGGGGAAAACATACAAACTCCTTGCAGATGTTGTCCTTGGTGGGATTCGAACCCAGGACTCCAGCGCTGCAAGGCTGCAGTGCTATCCACTGAGCCACCGTGCTAAAGATACTAAGATAAAATTTACCAAGGTTTCGGACATTAATTAGCCTGTAAGAGTGATGCTTGCTCACTATCATTAGGAAAGGCCAGGTGATGCAAATTTCACAGCTTTATAAAAACCCAGCCTCCTCTAACGTTGTCCCAAAAAAACAACAGCCATGGGTTTTTTCTAAGCAGCTGAGTCATCAGAAGAAAACCTCTCCTGTGTCCATAACACAAATTTCAGCATCAGAAGTATTCAAAAGAACATCTAAACAAGCCTGATGCATTTCGGAAACAAGTCCTGTGGACTGATGAGGTTAAAATAAAACTTTTTAGCCACAAACATCAAAAGAATTTGTAGAGGAAAAAGGGCACAGAATTTCAGGCAAAGAACATCTTGCCAAACATTAAGCATGTGAGTGGATTAATCAAGCTTTGGGGCTGTGTTGCAGCCAATGGCATGGGGAAGATTTCGCGAGTAAAGGGATGAATGGATTCAATGAATTTTCAACAAATTCTTGATGGAAACATAACACCATCTGTAAAAAAGATGAAGTTAAAAGGGGATGGCTTCTACTAATGGATAATGATTCTAAACACATGTCAAAATAAAAAATAGACTACCTCAAAAGGCAGAAGCTGAAAGTTTTACAATGACCCTCACAGTCCCCTGATCTGAACATTATTGAAAATCTGTGGCAAGACCTCAAAATAGCAGTGCATTCAAGACAACCCAGGAATCTCACAGAGCTGGAAGAATTTTCCAAGGAAGAATTTATGAAAATCCTCCAAACAAGAAGTGAAAGACTTGTTTGGCTACAAAAAGTGTTGACAAGCTCTGATACTTTCAAAAAGGATTGATACTAGGATCTCACCATTTGATTTGAGAGACCCTACCCCTCTCTTGTGTGACATGCACATAAGGAGCTGTCTTACATCACGTGCCCATACTAGAAAGCGCCTGTCTTAATCCTGCTCATTTAGATACTGTTCATATGTTCAGGTTTTAAATACATTAGATAGGGACTGCTTCAATACGGGTTACCTTGACGAGGTGGAGCAGCTTGGCATACATTTTTTTGCAAAAAAAGTATCAACTAAATACCCTGTATTTGTTACCTTTTATCAGCACTTGCTGACTACTGTCATATGTCTTACTGCAAGGTATTTCTGCACATTTGTCATTCTGTGCTTTTTGTTTGTGTTTTGGTCAGTGGATGGTGTGAACATTGTCCAACAGACTTGTTTACATTTGTGCATGTCACATGTGTTTTTAATCTAGGATCTCACCATGCAGGATGCCCAAACTTTTGCATTTTACCATTTTCCATTTTGTAATTTTTAAAATGTAAATGATGAAAACATATATTTTTTTGCCTAACATGCAAAGAAAATGTTTCATGTGTAATTTTAGGCCTTTTAGATATCATCTCATCTTCAACTTACTTAACTGTTCCCTATAACAGTAATTTTGACCAGGAGTGCCCAAACATTTACATGCCAAAGTATATGAATTGGGCCATGCTCCAGAACTCTCTCCACAGAAGTGCATTAGACATGTGACATACATGTAGATCGCATGTCAAGAAGGGAATATATTGTTTTTAAGCATAACACTACTTGTACCCTAGTTTACATGTGTGCGAGAAAACGGGATGATCAGCAGCCATGTGTAATGGTAATGACTATACAAAGTAGTCCAGTTCTATGTATATTCTGCTGTATTGTAATGATCCATAAAAGAAAGCTCAGATACACATGATATACGCTGACTTCATTAATTACTTTATTCAAGTTGGATAATGTGGAAGTTTCCATTAGAAGTTAGGACAGCAGTCTTAAATGTGGCCCTGATGATGATGGGCCCTTGACTCCTGAAGAGTCATCCTTTAACAGGAGAGGAAAAACCCCCAGTGGAGGAAACCTCTAGGGAACCATGATTAAAGGAGTGCCCTTCCCTTGGGCTGTGGATAGGTGAAAACAGAGACCGAGCACGGAATCTGCCTCTCCTTACAGCCGGTACCTCACCTGTGTCATTGGTACACTTGGCTGCTGAAAGCTGGTAAATGTCATATGATTGGATGAGAGCAGTCCAATCCTGGAATCTGCCTCTTCATGCAGCAGGTAATTCACTTGTCCGTGAACACGTCTGACTGCGGAAAGTCCGGTAAGTGTCATATCCATAGGTGAGAGCAGTCCAATCCTGGAATCTGCCTCTTCATGCAGCAGCTATGTCACTTGTCTGTGAACACATCTGACTGCGGAAAGTCCGGTAAATGTCATATCCATGGGTGAGAACAGAGACCGATCCCAGAATCTACCTCGTTGTGCAGCAGGTAAGTCACTTGTCCGTGAACATGTCTGGCTGCAGAAACTCTTGTAAGTGTCATATCCATGGGTGAAAGCAGAGACCAATCCTGGAATCTGTGTATTTTTTGCTTCATCAAAGGTTCCCTGATCCTCACATGATAGCCACCATGTAAAGGAGTTGTAGTGGAGTTGTCCCCTCCTGCTGGATTCCTTTTCAAAATAAAAAAAATAGAATTAAGAACGATAGATAAAGTACTGAAGAAATTATAAACACATTTCTTTACTGTATCAAGTGTAATCATCCAAATAATGGGACAGGGCGTCAATAGTTAAATCCTGTTGACTGCTGGAATACAGCGATGAAACATTGCATGTCAACCATTTAACAAGAGACAGTATTTGCAGAACATGTATACTGCACCTTAAATACCATAAAATCTCCCACGTTAGTGGCTGTAATAATTCCTCACCCAAGACCCCAGTCTTTTAGTCAATGAACCTATTCCCACCACAACGGTGGGAGCGTGTTTCGTGGCTTAACAAATGCTGTCGATCATCATAAATTTGACGAGCTGAGGCTGCCACGCCACCCATCCTACCCAAGCTCTGGCACTTTATCAGAACTGGGCGAAAATGGCGGAAGAATGCCAAAAGCCACAATATTTTAGTGCAGCCTGGAGTTTCACCAAAATCTTGTGACATTTCAAAGCTTTTTAATGTCAGAATACTGGTGTAAATGAGTTAATAAATCAGGGCCTTAAATCCTTTTGAAAGGAATGAAAGATGATCTTCTGATAAACTTTGAGCTGAGATAGTAAAACACTTACCGTATTTTTCGCTTTATAAGACGCTCCGGATTATAAGACGCACCACAATTTTTGAGGAGAAAAATAAGAAAAAAATATTTTTTAATAAAATGGTGGTGCCTCTTATAATCCTTGCATCTTATTGCTTACCGGGGTTGGTGGCTGCGGTGTAGCGGGGTCCCAGGCTCGCTGCTGGAGGAGGCAGGCGTGGAGTGATGCTGCAGGCCGCATCCAGGGATGAGGGGGGGCTCCGATGTGTGCCGTTGCTGCTGCAGAGTCTTGTGCTGGTGTCAGGTTTCTCCACTTGTCCGGCTGTTGCAGGCCGGTGCCTCCGGTGCGGCGTTGTGTGCCCATCGATGCCCGGGGCTCTGCCGACATTGTTCGACAGACCAGAGCCCCAGCATTTCCTCGGTTCCCTGTATACGTGCGCTGAAGTGCCGGTAAAAAAAAAAAAAATGGCCGCTGGCGCGTGCGCAGATGGGATCTCGGGACCCAGTTCTCGAGAGATGAGATCTGAAATCTCATCTCTCGAGAGCTGGGTCCCGAGATCCCATCTGCGCACGCGCGGCGGCCATTTTTTTACAGGCACCACCGCGCGCACACAGGGAACCCAGGGAAAATGGCCGCCGGCGCGTGCGCAGATGGGATCTCGGGACCCAGCTCTCGAGAGATGAGATTTCAGATCTCATCTCTCGAGAACTGGGTCCCGAGATCCCATCTGCGCACGCGCCGGTGGCCATCTTTTTACCGGCACACAGGGAACCGAGGAAATGCTGGGGCTCTGGCCTGTCGCACAATGTTGGCAGAGCCCCGGGCATCGACGGGCACACAACGTGGCACCGGACACACCCGCAGCAGCGGCCAGCAACCGCCGGACTCCCCCGATCACAGCCTAGGTAAGGCATGTCCGCTTTGTAAGACGCACCCCTGTTTTCCCCCCAAATTTTGGGGAAAAAAAGTGCGTCTTACAAAGCGGAAAATACGGTACTTCTTTTTACGGAATCCTTGTTTGTTTCAGAAATATCTCATTTGATGTCCAGGTTGTGAGGACTCAGAATCGTATATATAAACATATCGATCATCCGATTCTTGAAAGGAAACCTTTTTCCCTTTGCTTTTATTTTTCATGGGATTTCTAGGCGATGCCAGCTGGGGACAGAGCCAAATTTGTCAAGTCTCTCCATGTGGTCACTGGTCAGCTCTGCAAAATATGGTTTCTACAGATATCTGATATCACCCTTAGAATGATATATCGAACTATGACAACAGAGGGGTTGAGCCTCTATAGCTACCAATATATTAACGGCTCATTCACTGACAAGTTTCTATAGGAGACCATTTTTTCATTTATATATTAGGTTGCTTTTCTATTAAATCTATTTTGTGAATGCCCTGAGAACTTACTGTCAGACGAGGTAACCTCATCCTCATCTGGGCTGATATTGATGATTACATCAGGGGGTCCAGGCACTGAGATCTTGTTGCCTGTGAGGACATCTCTCTTTTCATTCCTGGGTCCATGAGGAGAGTCATCAATGGTAATTGTGATGTAGTCCTCATGTTTTCCTGTAACACAGAACATAGAAATCAACATTTCTAAAATAAAAGCTTCCATCATGATTCTCGTGAATGCCCTGAGAACTTACTGTCAGACGAGGTAACCTCATCCTCATCTGGGCTTATATTGATTATTACATCAGGGGGTCCAGGCACTGAGATCTTGTTGCCTGTGAGGACATCTCTCTGTTCATTCCCGGGTCCATGAGGCGAATCATCAATGGTAATTGTGATGTAGTCCTCATATTTTCCTGCAACACAGAACATAGAAATCAACATTTCTAAAATAAAAGCTTCCATCATGTCTCTATGTCTAGGGCTATCACAATGTTTTTCTTATGTGTGGACTGGAAGTTGCTTTCTCATTATAAGTCTATGGAACCTCACCCTGAGTCTCATAGGCTGACATTGGAGAAACCGCTACCGCACCACACTTAAGACCTTTTGTCAGCCGACAAAACTGAATTGCGGTCATATGGTTCAGAAGACGACTAAAATGGCGCTGGAAAACAGAGTAGATTGCAAATAGCATTTTATCACATGTACACTAAACCACTGATATATCTAGAAGGGATTAGACAATACATATGTAGCTAGAGAGCTTCTGTAATGTCAGATTTGTTAAGCTACAACAACTTAAACTAGAAAAGACCCTCCCAGTATATACAAAACTTTTACAAAAAATTATCATAAAAACATGTCCTTCAGCATGGGGCATGTCTATTGGACTATTAAGTGACACTGATTTCCAGTGGAATCCAGTGGAAGCAAAGCTATGTTCTGATCGTTTTGGTCAACTAATTTAGAACCTTTTCCCCTGATGAAACCCTTGAAATAGAGGGGGAAACACGGTGGGAGCTGCGGTTTATCATGTTTTGAAAAAACAACAGGTATAATGCTTATATATATATATATATATATATATATATATATATATATATATATATATATATATATATAATGTGTAGACAAATTATATATATTATGCACCACTGTTTTTTGATTACTCATGTTGTGCATAAAACCAGTGATCATTAATCTGAGGTTTAGGGAATATTATCCCTTTGTCTCTTTTTGTATTTGCATCTGGTGTTAAATGGCCGCCGGACGGGTCCTTGAGGGGAGATATATGTCTTCGTGGTTCGTAGCCATAGTAATGTGACCTCGGAAGCATGCTCTAGCACATATAGTGCTGAGAGAGTTATTAGGCTATTCCAGGGCCGGGTTTTATAAGCACTCACAAGAGAAGGGTGGGAATGACCACTCACATATCCTCATCCCAGGGGCGTGGTTTTGCAGATAAAATGGAGGATGAAAGTTTCATTCAGATGTGTGGCTCTCCTGTGTATTGGGCTGTGCTAAAGCCTAAATAACCGGACACTATCCTGAGCGGGTGGACCCGCTACATGTTGTATGGACTTTTTACTTTATGTTTTCACTTTATGCCGGCAAAGGCTGTTCTTTTGTTTTGCTATCCTCAGTGGTTTATGCAGTTTAAATAAACCTGCCTGGACATTTCATCAATACCTCAACTGTAGCTGAGTGCAAACCTCTACACTGGATACTTACTAATATTCTTTAGGTATATGAGTAACGGATTTACTTTTATTACATCCTAAATGATGGTGCATTTGACTCCCTGTTTAATATTTAGATTGGATATGGGAGTATACTACATATACTAAATCCTGCTTTCTGTCCATTTTGTGTCCTGGAATATCCTTTGGTTACTATGTATTTTTCTGGCTGAATATATAGGATGTATCTGTACCATCTGACCTGATTGAAGTGGTCTGTTTGATGTTTGTACCAGATTTACCACTGCCATTTAAACTATCTAAAAAAGATGCAGAAAACTAGTCTGGTGCCGGCGCTCCCGAAAATTATATCATGTGCTAAAATGGCTTTTTGAAAAAGTTTTTTATTCTACATATACCAAGTATAAAAACAATGCGTTTCGGCTTGAAAAGAGCAAAAGCCTTCATCAGGTAAATTATACTTGGTATAAGTAGAACAAAAAACTTTTTTAATAAGCCATTTTAACAAATGATATAATTTTCTGGAGCGCCGGCACCAGACTGGTTTTCTGCATCTTTTTTACTTTCACCTGCGGATGATTGAGGATCGCCTCGTGGACCAGAAGCTGTGCAGCAGACTGAGTAACAAGGACTTTGGTTGGGATTCCCCCCAGGGTCAATACTCTGTTCCTTCAACCTAAATCTGGTGAGCGCATCAGCTTTGCACTTTTATTTGTGATATTTTTAATATTGCGCTTACATCCTGCGTGGCGCTGTCCCCTTTATATTCCCTATCCTCAGGGTATTTCATGAAAATTTACTATCTAGTAATAGCAACCATATTGATCTATGTATCGCTATACCAGTAAGTATTCTAATACCATCTTTTGGGATTATGACCCTTTAGTATTTTCATCTATTTGAGCTAATTGGTCCTCTTTTGTAACCGTGACCAAATACAAATTTTTGTGCTGATGCTCATAAACCATCTTATTAATTGCCTCTTTTTTTGCTACGTGAAAATTACATTGTTACTGTTTTCATTATTACTGTCACCTCATCACACTTTTCTGGTACATAATAGGGTTTGGGAGGGAGGGCCAACAAGGAGCGGGGGCACCATATCGCAATATTAGGGTGTGAACCTCCACAGAAAGGTAGGGGCATTTTTTTAGAATGCTTTAGGGCCAGGTCCCCTTCCCCCCTGTGACTTTATTATATCTATAAGTCCCCCCTTCTTATAATTTTAAATAAAAATTTTATATATAGTAGAAGGGTCTTTTTTAGTTTAAGTTGTAATTTTTTTGGCCCCTATCCATCTGAATCAGTTTTTCAGATTTGTTAGGCTGCAGTTACCATTTAGTTTGGTGCTGTGGTCTCTAAAGTCGTCGGCACAATTTTGGTTTTCAGCAACTTTCATTGGTTTCTTCTTTTTCAGACAACTATAAAAATGCAAAAATAAAAATCACATTGTAAATGACAAAGTAAAACATGTCTGTATTCTGCAGAATGTAAGAATGAAACATATTATCTCGTCCTATCTGTAGAGAGATCACCAGTCAGTCATTTTGGTGTTTAGGACAATCAACAAGTTATTTTAAAAAAGTATATACAAGTTGTAGCAAAGCCAGGTAGGACAGGGTTTAGTCTGAGCTTTGCATGATTTGATTAGATGCACCCGCCCAGCTTTTTTTTTTTTTTTTTTTTTAACTACAGCCAGGACCTGTTTTCACTATTTGTGTCAGTCTGCTAGATGAAGCAGAGTCAAGTGTACTGGAGCTAGTGAGTGTTTAGCCAACATTTGAGCTGTAGCTGAGAGGGAGATGTGCCGGGATCTCTCTGTGAATGGAGACAGCATGGGTCAGCTATGAAAGCTGAGCAGTCTGTGAGCAGGAGCAGCAGAGAACCGTGTGTCAACTGCAGCCTGTTTAGTATGAACCATGCCCGGGAGTTGAATACTTTTGTTTGGCATTGGAGGCTATTGGAGCTCGTACTGAAGGGTATACCGAGACTGGTGGGATCGTGCCTCTTCTATGTATGAAGTTTACTTCTGGAGAAAGGACTGTAATCTGTTCAGTTGAGCCAACATTGACATATGGGCTCTGCTAAATGAACTTTGCTGTGATACCTTTGTGCCTAGAAGAGGATATTTTTGGTTTGGAATCCCTTGGAATTTTGTGAAAGCAATAAAACTGCATCGGTTTGGACCAAACCGCATTGAATGTGTGAACGGTACCTAATGCTTACCTGGGAGAGTGAATCCCTACAAAATCTAATATATACCCATCAGTTACCCACAGGGCAAAGCTCCAGGGTGACATGTGTGAGCCACAAGAGGCCTACACTAAAATATTCCCATTACTGGAGTAACCTGAAGACTTGACATTTCCTCTACAGACTCCTGTGTAGCCCATAAATCATTACTTACTATACTTACCAATAGATGATAGCAATGGCACGAATGATTACTGCAAGGACGAAGAGAATGGCGGCAGCAGCCATGACAATCTTATAGACTGTATCCTCAGATGTTTTTGGAGGGATGGTGATAATCTCTAAAAAGAGAAAGAACGTAGTGATCAGGTAACCAGAGCTGGAATGTGTTCAGAAGTGGAAACCAAATACATGGACTGGGAGGACTGAGGAGCCAAGTATGACTATTACAAAGAGGGGAATTTAGTTTGAAAAAAAATGATGGATTATTTTTCATAATGGACAATACAGAGATCTGTTCTTTTATATTCCTGGAATAGGGAACAAACATATGATGGGAGATGACACCTGAAATTACAAGTAACACATGAAAAATACAATGTATTATGTGACATCATATAAATCTCCAGTCACAGAAGAAAAGTTACAGAACCCCTAATGACACGGAGCCTGACACTCATAAACTGGGCCCTAAAAATGGATCCTAATAGTTTCTGGGGTCGGATGTGAAATGTTACATGTGAAGGACAGATCTGATTTCTGAGCTGCTTATTGCCTGTCTCTTGTGGGCACCTTCTGCTACATGTAGTAGTCACTGCATCCAGTAAGGAGAGAGCAATATTAATGCTCAGTGTCTCATCTATGTGCTATTAGACTGGAAACTGGAACCCAAACTGTATTTTTTTCCCCCAATTTCACATTAAATGGTAAAATGAATAATTTAATTCAAAACTACAACTTGTCCTGCAAAAAAGATAAACAAGTCGTCATACGGCCATATGAATGGAAAAAAGGTTATGGCTTTTGGAAGAAGTGGAGGAGAAAAAAAAAGTGCAAAACCAAAAATTGGCTGATGCTAATAGCACGCTGAGAACTGGAAGTAGTCCAAACAGCAATGGAGCCTGGAGGAATATCGCTTACTGTGTACGGCATAATCAGCTTCTCCAGACAAAGGATCTCACTGCAAAATCGCTGGATACAACCAAGGAGTCCGTGACATCACAACTGGAATCCAATTCTGACATCATGGTGGGCGGGTCTACACATGAGTGATGTCATAATTGGGGCTCAACCACTAAATGTTCCCAATGTATATCATAATTTTACAAAAGAAAGAAAAGGAAAGAAGAAAAATAAATAACTCAAACAGGAAAGAACACTTATTTTTCACATACTCGCATTTATTATATTTTATGAGCTTTTATACAACAAATATGTGTTCCCATTTGGGAGAATAATCATTCTCACATTCAGCCGTTGACTTTTTTTTAACATTAATTTACACATTTTTTTTCATTTCATTATTTTGTTTTCCACTTTATTTGCATTTTTATTCATTTGCACATATGGTTCATATTCACATGGAAACTTTTCTCCTTTCTTCCTTTTTACTAGGTTTTTTTTCACTATCATTATCACTTACATTCACATTTTTCTTTTTTTTTCCACAATATCTCTATCCCAATTCCCCTTCCCATTAAATATCACTATGGCCCTTTGTGCATAGTGATCAACCGCCATATTATCACAAAATACCTTCACCAACTCTTTTTCCAATTTTAAAGATGGCTGCCATGATTGTTGTGCACTGTCCTGACTGGCTAGCTTGTCCCACATCATGAACCATGATATTGTTGCACTTCATTGATGCACATCTTGCTGCTGGCCGGCAGCAGATGTCATGTCCATGCACACGCAGCTGCGCTCAATAACGTGATGTTTTCCCTGATTACCCATTTGCAGCAGCTGTATTCGCACTATATTAGCCAGCTGATACCCCTCTACCACACTTCCTGTCAAAGCGGAAGCGAAACGCGTGTTGGATTTGTGGCATGCTCACTTGGTCTGTATTATTCTTACACTCTATCATGTCAATATTTATTAATAATGATAATTTTATTTATATAGTGCCAACATAGCACTTTAACATTAAGTGGTGACATATATAGATAATAAATTCAACACAAGGTAAGACAGTTAAGCACTTACAGGAGAAGTGAGGGCCTCATTAGTCAAAGGGGACCTGAACTTTGGTGCTGTAAAATGGTCGTAGTAAGGGCTACAGGTTCACAAAAGGAAGCAAAATGGGGGTAAGAGCAGGACAATTGCTCTGCAAACAAATGTAGATCGAGAAATTTCTGAAAATAACAAAATATTAAAAACAATTCTTAAACCAAAAGGCGGAAGTCCAAGTTGAGGAGTGGATTGCTGTATTTTTAATAACCAGCAAATGGAACGCAGACAGCTGTGAGCTGGTCTAATGATGCTGGGAAAGGGCCAATAACTATGGACCAACCCAGCTTATTAGTATCACCCTATCACCCGCCTCCAGCTGACTGCTTTGTCTTTACTAGTTATTAAAAATGGGAGGACCCTAATAAAAATGATGTGGGGTCCCCCCTATTTTTAATAACCAGCTAAGGCAAAGCAGAGAGCTGGGTGATTATATTAACATGCTGGGAAGGTCCATGGATAGTGGCCCTTTACCAGCATTATAATACCATCTCACTGCTGTCTGCTTTCCCTTGGCTGGATATTAAAAATATGGGGGACCCCATGTCATTTTTATTTTAGGGTCCCACCTTATTTGTAGTAACTAGCAAAGGCAAAATTGACAACTGTGAGCTGAAATTAATAGGCTGTGAAGCTCCATGGTTATTGGGCCCTTCCGAGCATAATAAAACCAGCTCAGTTGCAATATAAGCCAGTTTAGGCCCGAACTTTTGTGCTGTAAAATGACTGTTGAAAGTGGTTGGGGGTTGCAAAAGGAAGCAAAATTGGGGTAGAAGCAGGACGGCTGCTCTGCATACAAATGTGGATAGCAATTTGACTTAAAATTACAGAGAAGAAAAAAATATAATAATTATCTTGAACCAGGAGGCAAAGGTCCAGGTGGAGGAGAAAGTGGAAGAGGTGGAGAAGGATGTGGCAGTGTAGGTGGAAGAAGCACGGGAGGAGGTGTACAAAAGTGTTGTGTTATGTTGAGTTTTTGTTTTTTAGGGAAATTACTTGAAAGTTTTGTTACGGTAATAGTTCATTTTTTTCTCTTTAATGCACACTCTGCACCCCATCTTGACTAAAAAAACAAAAATGTAGACATTTTTACAAATTATTAAAAAAGAAAAACTGAAATATCACATGGTCATAAGTATTCAGACCCTTTGCTCAGACACTCATATTTAAGTCACATGCTGTCCATTTCCTTGTGATCCTCCTTGAGATGGTTCTACTCCTTCATTGGAGTCCAGCTGTGTTTAATAAAACTGAAAGGATTTGATTTGGAAAGGCGCACACCTGTCTATACAAGACCTCACAGCGCATGTCAGACCAAATGAGAATCATGAGGTCAAAGGAACTGGCCAAGGAGCTCAGATACAGGATTGTGGCAAGGCACACATCTGGCCATGGTTACGAATGAATTTTTGCAGTACTCAAGGTTCCTAAGTGCACAGTGGCCTCCATAATCCTTAAATAGAGGAAGTTTGGGACCAACAGAAATCTTCCTAGACCTAGCCATCCAGTCAAACTGAGCAATCTTGGGAGAAGAGCCTTGGTGAGAGAAGTAAAGAAGAACTCCAAGATCACTGTGGCTGAGCTCCAGAAATGCAGTAGGGAGATGGGAGAAAGTTCCACAAAGTCATCTATCGCTGCAGCTCTCTACCAGTTGGGCCTTTACAGCAGAGTGGCCCGATGGAAGCCTCTCTTCAGTGCAATACATATGAAAGCCCGCATAGAGTTTGCTAAAAAAACACATGAAAGATTCCCAGACGATGAGAAATAAGATTCTCTGATCTGATGAGATGAAGATAGAACTTTTTAGTGATAATTCTAAGGGGTATGTGTGGAGAAAACCAGGCACTGCTCATCACCTGCCGAATACAATCCCAACAGTGAAACATGGTGGTGGCAGCATCATGCTATGGGGATGTTTTTCAGCTGCAGGGACAGGATGACTGGTTGCAATTGGAGAAAAAATGAATGCAGCCAAGTACAGAGATATCCTGGATGAAAACCTCTTCCAGAGTGCCCTGGACCTCAGACTTGGCAGAAGGTTCCCCTTCCAACAAGACAATGACCCTAAGTACACAGCTAAAATAACAAAGGACTGGCTTCAGAAAACCTCTGTGACCATTCTTGACTGGCCAAGCATCTCTGGAGAGACCTGAAAATGGCTGTCCACCAATGTTCACAATGCAATCTGACGGAAATGGAGAGGATCTGCAAGGAAGAATGGCAGAGAATCCCCAAATCCAGGTGTGAAAAACTTGTTGCATCATTCCCAAGAAGACTCATGGCTGTACTAGCTCAAAAGGGTGCTTCTACTCAATACTGAGCAAAGGGTAGGAATACTTATGACCATGTCATATTTCAGTTTTTCTTTTTTAATAAATTGAGATAAATGAGAAAAAAATGAACTTTTTTGAATTGACCAAATGGCTGCAATGAAACAAAGAGTGAAAAATTTAAAGGGGTCTGAATACTTTCCGTACCCACTGTATGCTTTGGTAATATATACCTGTCATACTTATTATTCTCTTCATTTGTTTAATTCGCTGATATAGTGCCATTAATTTCTACATGCTTTACGTTGCATGCTCATTTCACTTACAATGCATTCTATATCTTATCGAACATACATATGTCTTTTGTATTTCTCAGTATTTCACATGATTGTCTAAGTGTTGTTGAGGAAACTTTAAACATGCTTGAACATGCTTTTTATTCAGCAATGGAGTCTTGTGTAGTGAGCGTGCATAGAGGCCATGGAGGCACAGTGCACTACTTATTATTTTATTTGAAATAATTGTACCTGCTGATTCAAGTCCTTTTTGTAGCTTTCCACTGCTCTTGAACAACTCTTCTGATAATTCTTTTCACTACTCTGTCTGAAATCCTGCAAGGAGCACCTGTTCATGCCTGGTTTATAGTGAAATTATATACTTTCCATTTACAGATTATGACCCCAAAAGTGTTTACTGGAGCATTCAGTAGTTTAGGAAGTCTTCTGTCAATGCGATCAGTAGGTTTTGCA
This sequence comes from Dendrobates tinctorius, assembly GCF_039654945.1. NCBI lineage: Eukaryota > Metazoa > Chordata > Amphibia > Anura > Dendrobatidae > Dendrobates > Dendrobates tinctorius. The sequence continues at coordinate 1,525,983 of NW_027361834.1, read as the reverse complement.
ACAATAAAGTTGTGAAGGTCTTGAGACAGCGCACTTGTTTTACCGATTATGAGATATTTCTTGGTAATGAGACACTTTTTTTAGGCAATCAGATGAACCAGCTGATTTTATTTTTCACTAGCAGGATTTCTTTTTAATTACTGATAGATTTTAGCTGGTGTTGTGGCTTTCCATGGCTTTTTGCACCTCTCTTTCTTCCTATGTTCAATATTTTTTCTGTGTAATTTTTACATTACTACTAGTGTTGAGCATTCCGATACCGCAAGTATCGGGTATCGGCCGATACTTGCTGTATCGGAATTCCGATACCGACTTCCGATATTTTTTCAATATCGGAATTCGGCATCGGAATCGGAATTCAAAGTTGATTGACAGACTGACGTCATCATGATGCGCGGTGTGTGCGCATCATGATGCGCCGTCATTTCGGGCCTTCCGGGGGTCTCTGCCGGCCTGCCGGGGGGCTGTGCCGGCCTGCCGGGGGGCTGTGTGGACTGCCCGGGGTCTGTACCGGCCTGCCGGGGGGCTGTGCCGGCCTGCCGGTGGTCTGTGCACCCTGTGGGGGTCTGTACCGGCCTGCCGGGGGGCTGTGCCGGCCTGCCGGTGGTCTGTGCACCCTGTAGGGGTCTGTACCGGCCTGCCGGGGGGCTGTGCCGGCCTGCCGGTGGTCTGTGCACCCTGTGGGGGTCTGTACCGGCCTGCCGGGGGGGCTGTGCCGGCCTGCCGGGGGGCTGTGCTGATGTCCGGGGGGCTGTGCAAGCATCGTCCGATGGGACTACAAGTCCCATCGGGCGATGCCTGCTACCATGACAGTGATTGACACATTAGCCAATGATGGGACAGTAGTAGTCCCATCATCCGGCTAATGTGTTAAATGTTAAAAAAAAAAAAAAAAAAAAAAAAAAAATACTACATACATACTACATGCATGCTACATACATACTACATGCTACATACATACTACATATATACTACATACATGCTACATACATGCTACATACTACATGCATGCTACATACATACTACATGCTACATACATACTACATATATACTACATACATACTACATACATACTACATACATACTACATACTACATGCTACATACATACTACATACTACATATATACTACATGCATGCTACATATATACTACATGCATACCACATACATACTACATACATGCTACATACATACTACATACATACTACATACATACTACATACATACTACATACATACTACATGCTACATACATACTACATGCTACATACATACTACATATATACTACATGCATGCTACATACATACTACATGCTACATACATACCACATACATACTACATACATACTGCATGCTACATACATACTACATATACTACATGCATGCTACATACATACTACATGCTACATGCATGCTACATACATGCTACATACATACCACATATATACTACATACATACAATACATTCATACAATACATACATAGACATACAGTACATATAACATAGAGTAACATACTTACCAATACTTGTCACATTGTTCCCCAAAGCCATTGTCTTTTCCGGAATAAATATTAACATAACAAACCACAAAAATACTCACCCACGATCCGAAGCAGTCCACGAGTGTGTCCCACGACGATCTTGGGTAGAGAACGGCAGCATCAGATGATGCTGCCGTTCTCTACGGGCTGCAGGAATCCAATGACGGAAGGTAGGTATCCTTCCGCACTGTATTCCTCCGCCACTTAAAAAAAAAAAAAAGTCCCTAGTCTCACTTTATGCCATTGCTGCGTGGGAAATTCCCACACAGCAATGGCATAAAGTGAGACTAGGGACTTTTTTTTTTTTTTAAGTGGCGGAGGAATACAGTGCGGAAGGATACCTACCTTCCGTCATTGGATTCCTGCAGCCCGTAGAGAACGGCAGCATCATCTGATGCTGCCGTTCTCTACCCAAGATCGTCGTGGGACACACTCGTGGACTGCTTCGGATCGTGGGTGAGTATTTTTGTGGTTTGTTATGTTAATATTTATTCCAGAAAAGACAATGGCTTCGGGGAACAATGTGACAAGTATTGGTAAGTATGTTACTCTATGTTATATGTACTGTATGTCTATGTATGTATTGTATGAATGTATTGTATGTATGTAGTATATATGTGGTATGTATGTAGCATGTATGTGGTATGTATGTAGCATGCATGTAGCATGCAGTATGTATGTAGCATGCATGTAGTATATATGTAGTATGTATGTGGTATGTATGTAGCATGTAGTATGTATGTAGCATGCATGTAGTATGTATGTAGCATGCATGTAGTATGTATGTAGTATGTATGTAGCATGTAGTATGTAGCATGCATGTAGTATATATGTAGTATGTATGTAGCATGTAGTATGTATGTAGCATGCATGTAGTATATATGTAGTATGTATGTAGCATGTAGTATGTATGTAGCATGCATGTAGTATGTATGTAGCATGCATGTAGTATGTATATGGTATGTATGTAGCATGTAGTATGTATGTAGCATGCATGTAGTATATATGTGGTATGTATGTAGCATGCATGTAGCATGCATGTAGTATATATGTAGTATGTATGTAGCATGTAGTATGTATGTAGCATGCATGTAGTATATATGTAGTATGTATGTAGCATGTAGTATGTATGTAGCATGCATGTAGTATATATGTAGTATGTAGCATGTAGTATGTATGTAGCATGCATGTAGTATATATGTAGTATGTAGCATGTAGTATGTATGTAGCATGTAGCATGCATGTAGCATGCATGTAGTATGTATGTAGTATATATGTGGTATGTATGTAGCATGCAGTATGTATGTAGCATGCATGTAGTATATATGTAGTATGTATGTTGCATGTAGTATTTATGTAGTATGAATGTAGCATGTATGTAGTATGTAGTATGAATGTAGCATGTATGTAGTATGCATGTTGTATGTATGTAGCATGTAATTTTTTTTTTTTTTTTTTTACATTTAACACATTAGCCGGATGATGGGACTACTACTGTCCCATCATTGGCTAATGTGTCAATCACTGTCATGGTAACAGGCATCGCCCGATGGGACTATGCCTGCACAGACCCCCGGAGCCTGCACAGACCACCGGCAGGCCGGCACAGCCCCCCGGCAGGCCGGCACAGCCCCCCGGAGCCTGCACAGCCCCCCGGCAGGCCGGCACAGCCCCCCGGCAGGCCGGCACAGCCCCCCGGCAGGCCGGCACAGCCCCCCGGAGCCTGCACAGACCCCCTGGCAGGCCGGCACAGCCCCCCGAAAGGCCCGTACAGACCCCAGAGAGGCTGTACAAGGGCAGGAAAGGGTTTTTCTTATTCCGATACCGGAAGTCCCATAGACTTGAATGGGACTTCCGGTATCGGAATCGGCGATACCGATACTTTTTTTAAAGATCGGCCGATACCATCCGATACGATACTTTGAAGTATCGGACGGTATCGCTCAACTCTAATTACTACACTTAATTTATGGATATCTATGGTTTGATTTCTTTGCCCTTGTGGGTTGAATGGGTTGTTGTCGACAAATATATGTTTAGAAATATGTTTACTTAGAAAATGGAGACATATTCAATATTTATTTCATACACATACACACACCTTCGGCTATGTGCACACGTTGCGGATTCCGCTGCGGTTTTTTCCGCGCGGAAACGCAGGTAAAGTGACCTGCGGTTTTCCTGCGTTTTGGTCTGCGGTTTTGCCCTGCGGTTTCACACCTCTACTATGGTAGAGGTATGAAACCGCTGCGGAAACCGCACAAACAATTGACATGCTGCGGTTTGTAAACCGCAGCAAAACCGCGCGGAAAAAACCGCACCGTCAGCACAGCGTTTTTGAAACCCCATAGGGTTTCATTGTACTGTACTTGGTCAGCGGAACTGCTGCGTTTCCGCAGCGGCAAAACCGCTGCGGAAACGCAGCAGAAACCGCACCGTGTGCACATAGCCTAAGGGTATGTGCACACAGTTTTTTGTCTCTGCGGATTTTGTAGAGAAAACCGCAGGACAAAGTGCTGCGGTTTATCTGCGTTTTTTCTGCGTTTTTGCACCTCATAATGGATGAGGTGTAAAACTGCAGCGTTTCTGCACCAAACAATTGACATGCTGCGGATTGTAAACCGCAGCAAAACCGCGCGGAAAAAAACGCAGCATGTGCACAGCTTTTTTTTATTTCCATAGGAAATAAAGGTACTGTACAACACAGCAGAATCTGCTGCGTTTCTGCAGAGCCAAAAACGCTGCGGAAACGCAGCAGAATCCGCAGCATGTGCACATACCCTAAGATGATAAATCACACGTAGCATTTATAACATACTAAGTGAACAAGGTCCATTACAACACACACGAGATATACTTTTATGAATCTCTATAAAGGCAGCAAAGGAAACAAAGAGGATAGTAATATAAGTCTAAATCAACAAAATAATATTGAACTTTCGAAAAGATCATGCAAAAATACTGCACTGTTTTCCTCTACAGCCCCAGGTTTATATATATTATTGTCATCTTTATACTGTTTTTTTCAGTGGCTAGTAATTTTCTCCCCATCTAATTGTACATTTCCCCATGGACTTACAAGGTTAAAAGTTCTAGGAATCCACTTCTATTCACATACTGGAGGTCTCTAAATTAAATTAAGAATGGCTGAAACAACCTGATTTTGAATGTAAAAATGGAGTGAAATTGAATTGCTGTAAAAACTAGGAATAATTTTTCAGGTAGCTTATCAAAATATTAGACTGGTATATTGCATCGGTCATTGCAATACAGTGATTACAAAATGAGAGTAAATTGATCCAGCAGTTGTTAATAGCAGTAGCATAGCTACCGGGGGGGGGCAGAGGGGGCAGTGGCCCCGGGCCCCGCGTTCTGAGGGGTCCACCCGGAGCTATGCTACTGTAACTGTATCGATCTCCCTGCTCCGCTGCCCGGCCACTATAGGCCCCTGAGCAGGTAGGGGGGCCCGGTGCCAGCAGTGGGTCCCCCACCTGTCATCGATCGCAGGATCAGCTGCTGATAAAGCTGACCTCCCATCATCCCCCTCTCGCTGACAGCGGGTGCGATGACGTCACTGCCTGGCGCCTGCTCTCAGGAAATGAGCTGGAGCAGTGAGCAGCACAGGAGCCGGGAGCAAGAGAGGTGAATATTGGATTTATTTATTTTTATGGGGGTGCATTATACTACAGTCTGCCTATAGGGGGCTGCCTTATACTACAGTCTGCCTATAGGGGATGGGGGACTGCCTTATACTACAGTCTGCCTATAGGGGATGGGCGGCTGCATTATACTACAGTCTGCCTATAGGGGATGGGGAGGCTGCCTTATACTATAGTCTACCTATAGGCCATGGGGGGCTGCCTAATACTACAGTCTGCCTATAGGGGATGGGCGGCTGCATGATATTACAGTCTGCCTATGGGGGGAGTGCTGCCTTACATTACAGTCTGCTTATGGGGGGCTGCAATATACAATTGAGTCTGCCTATTGCGGGGGCTACATTATACTATCTGGACTATCTGGTGTATTATACTATATGGATGCTATCTAGGGGGCAATCATACAATGTGGAGATTACAATAAAAAAAAGAGAAGAGCCAGCACTGCCAGTGGTCAGAACGCATAACATGAGGTGCATATGCACATATCTTACTGCATTCAAAATGAGACAATTAGCAAAATATTGATCAATATATTGAGCCACCCCGCCACGCCAAGGCAATCTCATATGGGGGGTCCTACTCTACATTTTTGTTTATTCACTGTGCCATTGCGGCCTCCTAAATGTTTTAAAAGCAAGACCATATCAAATGCAATCCATACCTGAAGCATATCTGCATCACTCCCGTGCAGCCAGATGGAGCAGGTGCAGATGAAGGCCAACCAGGTCTGAACACAGACATCTCAGGTTTGACCTCCACACACTGCCTGACCAGCAAACACAGATGAAGGGCAATGCAGGCTCAGACATGGATGCAAAAATAAAGCCTGGGGCAGGGCGGGGCTGCCGTGAGTGTGCACAGCAGCCTAGATCAATCACAATAAACACAGAAAAGATGGCGAACATGACCCAGCGTGCACGGCAACAGTGGTGGTCAGCCACAAAACCAATTTGCAATAAAAAAAAGAGAGGAGCCAGCACTGCCAGTGGTCAGAACGCATAACATGAGGTGCATATGCACATATCTTACTGCATTCAAAATGAGACATTTAGCAAAATATTGATCAATATATTGAGCCACCCCGCCATGCCAAGGCAATCTCATATGGGGGGGTCCTACTCTACATTTTTATTTATTCACTGTGCCATTGCGGCCTCCTAAATGTTTTAAAAGCAAGACCATATCAAATGCAATCCATACCTGAAGCATATCTGCATCACTCCCGTGCAGCCAGATGGAGCAGGTGCAGATGAAGGCCAACCAGGTCTGAACACAGACATCTCAGGTTTGACCTCCACACACTGCCTGACCAGCAAACACAGATGAAGGGCAATGCAGGCTCAGACATGGATGCAAAAATAAATAAAGCCTGGGGCAGGGCGGGGCTGCCGTGAGTGTGCACAGCAGCCTAGATCAATCACAATAAACACAGAAAAGATGGCGAACATGACCCAGCGTGCACGGCAACAGTGGTGGTCAGCCACAAAACCAATTTGCAATAAAAAAAAAAGAGAAGAGCCAGCACTGCCAGTGGTCAGAACGCATAACATGAGGTGCATATGCACATATCTTACTGCATTCAAAATGAGACATTTAGCAAAATATTGATCAATATATTGAGCCACCCCGCCATGCCAAGGCAATCTCATATGGGGGGTCCTACTCTACATTTTTATTTATTCACTGTGCCATTGCGGCCTCCTAAATGTTTTAAAAGCAAGACCATATCAAATGCAATCCATACCTGAAGCATATGTGCATCACTCCCGTGCAGCCAGATGGAGCAGGTGCAGATGAAGGCCAACCAGGTCTGAACACAGACATCTCAGGTTTGACCTCCACACACTGCCTGACCAGCAAACACAGATGAAGGGCAATGCAGGCTCAGACATGGATGCAAAAATAAATAAATCCTGGGGCAGGGCGGGGCTGCCGTGAGTGTGCACAGCAGCCTAGATCAATCACAATAAACACAGAAAAGATGGCGAACATGACCCAGCGTGCACGGCAACAGTGGTGGTCAGCCACAAAACCAATTTGCAATAAAAAAAGGGAAGAGCCAGCACTGCCAGTGGTCAGAACGCATAACATGAGGTGCAAATTGGTTTTGTGGCTGACCACCACTGTTGCCGTGCACGCTGGGTCATGTTCGCCATCTTTTCTGTGTTTATTGTGATTGATCTAGGCTGCTGTGCACACGCACGTCAGCCCCGCCCTGCCCCAGGCTTTATTTATTTTTGCATCCATGTCTGAGCCTGCATTGCCCTTCATCTGTGTTTGCTGGTCAGGCAGTGTGTGGAGGTCAAACCTGAGATGTCTGTGTTTAGACCTGGTTGGACTTCATCTGCACCTGCTCCATCTGGCTGCACGGGAGTGATGCAGATATGCTTCAGGTATGGATTGCATTTGATATGGTCTTGCTTTTAAAACATTTAGGAGGCCGCAATGGCACAGTGAATAAACAAAAATGTAGAGTAGGACCCCCCATATGAGATTGCCTTGGCGTGGCGGAGTGGCTCAATATATTGATCAATATTTTGCTAAATGTCTCATTTTGAATGCAGTAAGATATGTGCATATGCACCTCATGTTATGCGTTCTGACCACTGACAGTGCTGGCTCTTCTCTCTTTTTGTTGCAAATTGGTTTTGTGGCTGACCACCACTGTTGCCGTGCACGCTGGGTCATGTTCGCCATCTTTTCTGTGTTTATTGTGATTGATCTAGGCTGCTGTGCACACTCACAGCAGCCCCGCCCTGCCCCAGGCTTTATTTATTTTTGCATCCATGTCTGAGCCTGCATTGCCCTTCATCTGTGTTTGCTGGTCAGGCAGTGTGTGGAGGTCAAACCTGAGATGTCTGTGTTCAGACCTGGTTGGCCTTCATCTGCACCTACTCCATCTGGCTGCACGGGAGTGATGCAGATATGCTTCAGGTATGGATTGCATTTGATATGGTCTTGCTTTTAAAACATTTAGGAGGCCGCAATGGCACAGTGAATAAACAAAAATGTAGAGTAGGACCCCCCATATGAGATTGCCTTGGCGTGGCGGGGTGGCTCAATATATTGATCAATATTTTGCTAAATGTCTCATTTTGAATGCAGTAAGATATGTGCATATGCACCTCATGTTATGCGTTCTGACCACTGGCAGTGCTGGCTCTTCTCTCTTTTTGTTGCAAATTGGTTTTGTGGCTGACCACCACTGTTGCCGTGCATGCTGGGTCATGTTCGCCATCTTTTCTGTGTTTATTGTGATTGATCTAGGCTGCTGTGCACACTCACAGCAGCCCCGCCCTGCCCCAGGCTTTATTTATTTTTGCATCCATGTCTGATCCTGCATTGCCCTTCATCTGTGTTTGCTGGTCAGGCAGTGTGTGGAGGTCAAACCTGAGATGTCTGTGTTCAGACCTGGTTGGCCTTCATCTGCACCTGCTCCATCTGGCTGCACGGGAGTGATGCAGATATGCTTCAGGTATGGATTGCATTTGATATGGACTTGCTTTTAAAACATTTAGGAGGCCGCAATGGCACAGTGAATAAACAAAAATGTAGAGTAGGACCCCCCATATGAGATTGCCTTGGCGTGGCGGGGTGGCTCAATATATTGATCAATATTTTGCTAAATGTCTCATTTTGAATGCAGTAAGATATGTGCATATGCACCTCATGTTATGCGTTCTGACCATTGACAGTGCTGGCTCTTCTCTCTTTTTGTTGCAAATTGGTTTTTGTGGCTGACCACCATTGTTGCCGTGCACGCTGGGTCATGTTCGCCATCTTTTCTGTGTTTATTGTGATTGATCTAGGCTGCTGTGCACACTCACGGCAGCCCCGCCCTGCCCCAGGCTTTATTTATTTTTGCATCCATGTCTGATCCTGCATTGCCCTTCATCTGTGTTTGCTGGTCAGGCAGTGTGTGGAGGTCAAACCTGAGATGTCTGTGTTCAGACCTGGTTGGCCTTCATCTGCACCTGCTCCATCTGGCTGCACGGGAGTGATGCAGATATGCTTCAGGTATGGATTGCATTTGATATGGTCTTGCTTTTAAAACATTTAGGAGGCCGCAATGGCACAGTGAATAAGCAAAAATGTAGAGTAGGACCCCCCATATGAGATTGCCTTGGCGTGGCGGGGTGGCTCAATATATTTATCAATATTTTGCTAAATGTCTCATTTTGAATGCAGTAAGATATGTGCATATGCACCTCATGTTATGCGTTCTGACCACTGGCAGTGCTGGCTCATCTCTCTTTTTGTTGCAATGTGGAGATTACAGTAGAGGGGCCATCATACAGTGTTGGAGCCATCATTGGTGGACACTAAGGGGTCAGTATGTATAAAGTAAGGGCGCATTATACTGTGTATAGAGGAGCTGTACAGGGGGGAGACTCAGGACATTATTAAATGTAAAGTGGGCACTTATTGTTATAGGGGATCTCAGGTTACTGTGACTGTCAAACGGGGCACACACAGGGCAATATTACTTTCTAGGGGACAAAATGTGGTCACTGTTTTCTAGGGCACTTGCACCCGGCATTACTATATTATAGAGGGTTGCTTTAGAATTTAGAGGGCACACAGAACTATACAATAGGTGAAGTAATAGGGACACATACAGCAGCAGCGGCTCAGCACTGGGGCAACAGCAGGATGAGGGGTTTGTGCAGGTTGGGGATACATGGTGAAGGAGCTGGAATATGAGAAGTGAAATGTGTCTTTCTTATATTCTCTGTAGCCGAGTCCTAGTTGGAGACGTTGTCATTGTTGGTCTGGGCCAGACGGAAAAGACGTGAAAAGTGAACCATTCCATCAGAAAGAACATCAGCGGTAAGGCACCAACTATAACTGTGCAGTAATCACTTATATGTTTTGTAGGACTGATATTTACCACTGACCATATGGCGGTAATATCCATGTTGGTCTTTATATAGAGATTATTTTCAGTAACAGTGCAGTGATCTCCTACATCCACTCTTAGGCTGCTTTGCCAAGTTGTAATTAAATTTACCTGGTTAGGGGGCCCACTCAGAAGTTTCACCCCCCTGAACCAAAACCCTAGCTATGCCTCTGCACCTTCTATGCTTTATGTGGTGTTCTGCGTAAAGAATGCCTCCCCCCAACCCACATCTGAACTCTGGCTGGAAAATGCTGCTAAATTCCAGGACATTTGTAATTTTCCAAACTGTTTGGGGGCTGTGGCCAACAAACACATTCGGATTATGAAACCCGCTGGAAGTGGATTCGAGTATTTCAATTACAAAAAATACTTTTTGATTGTTGTCATGGTGATTTCAGATGCTGTCGATTTGTTGCCGTGGACGTTGGCTCATTTGGATGAGGAAATGACTCTCAGACTTTCAAAAACTCTGACATGGGCCAACGTTTGTATAGGAATAATTTCAATTTTTCAATGGCATGACCACTTCCGAACACTGAAGGACCGCCAATGCCGCTTGTTGTGTTTGGGGATGAGGTGTTTCAAATGTGTGCCAACCTCCTAAAACTGTACTCGAGTCGGGACTTGAATCACACCAAAAGGATTTACAACTACCGACTGACAAGGGCACGAAGAACTGTGGAGTGTGCCTTTGGTTTTCTGGCATCTAAATGGCACATTTTGGGAACAGCCATCAATCAAAAAACTGAGACAATTGATGAAATTGTCAAAGCGTGTTTTGTTCTGCACAATTACATCCTTGTGAGAGAGCGACACCAATTAGAACTTGAGGAACCTGTTGCTAGCACGTTTCAGGATTACCAAGCTCACCCTCTGAGAACTACAGTGGAAGTTGTCCAAATGAGGGATAACTTTGCTGCTTATTTTGTTTCGGATATTGGACGTGTGGCATGGCAAGACGAAATGGTTTAATCCACTTGTAAGTAAATGTACCTGTAATGTTTGCTGACTTTAATAATAATAATAACACCTCCACTGGAATACCCATTACTACTTCACTCAACAATACAATACACACGTGTTTTCAATTAAAGAAAACATTTTTTTTACATACATTAATTTAACCGATAAATTACAATCGGGTTTAGGTTCGGGGTCTGTCTGATGGTGTGATATTGTGGATATGGGGGGTGTCGGGCTGGGATGATTGGGTATGAGTTGGTGACGGAGTGGTTACAGGGGAAGCGGCAATAAAATGTAGGATTGGTTCACGGATTGTGTGGTCTACAGTGTCACGGATGGGACTAAATAATTGGGCAGATGACACATTGGAAGCAGATATTCAAGTTCAAGTAGCGGGGCTTGTCACTGTACCATTCACAGAGAGTAGGGCAGTTCTGTATTAATTAGACATTGAAACACCTACACCACTAAAAGACACAACAGTGGCCCAGACACTGTATTCACAGGTACACATACACACAGATGCACACAAGTATGCTTCTACAGACACAGATAAGAATATGTATGCTTCCTTACATGTGTTATTCCTCTGGAGGGTGTCCAGCCTCTGTTTCCTACTGGTGGTCTTCTGGCTGTCCATCAAACCTGCTGACCAGATCTCAAATTCTCGGCCAATCCTGTGTCCTTCCAACCTCTTACAGCTGTTTGGAACAGCCTCCGAGCAGTCAGTGCATCCACCACCTCTCCTTATCTTTGATAGGTGACGGACCGATGTTCACATTGGCTAATATATTAATCAACCCGTGTAGCTACCTACCAACCCATGGGGTTTTATTGGGAAACCACTGCAATCTTTTTCATGGCCAGTTCAGAAGCAGCTGTCATAAGTACGGGTAACTGATGGTTGCACTGCTTGCTTGGGGGCCGTTCCAAGCACCTATGAGAGGTTTTGAATAGGAAGGAGACAGGATTGGTTGAGAACATGAGCAATACTTCCATACTCAATACTCTCATCCTTCCAGAACACTGCTGCTTCTTCTATTGAAAGCCCAAGCATGGAGATTTCACAACAGTATCAGCTGATTACGCCAATTTGGCGGGACAGGGTGTGGCTAAACCATCCTGTTAAATTCATGAAAAGTTATACCACTTAGTGGTGTAACTTACTCCAGAAATGTTTTCCGGTCCTTGATTGGAGTAAATTACTGCCAGAGCCACACGGCACTTGTAACTAGTGAATGAGCACAAGTGCTCGATACTCGAGTTTGCACCGAGTATTATGGGTGCTCGAGTGACACATTTGAGTCCACGTCACTGCATGTTTCGCGGCTGTTAGACAGCCACAAAACGTGGGGATTGCCCGTGTTTGGCAGGCAATCCCCGCAAGTTTTGTGGCTGTCCAACAGTCGCAAAACATATGGTGGCATGGACTCAAACATGTAACTTGAGCACCCACAATACTTGGTGCATACCCGTGCATCCTAGGCAAACTAAAGTAACGAGCACTTGTACTCATCACTACTTGTAACATTCTATCAATGGGATGAAACTGAATGGGAGGAGACACAGATTAGATATTAGAAAAAACAGGATTTTTGGGTTGCTTACCGTAAAATCTGTTTCTCGGAGCCTTCATTGGGGGACACAGAGACCTTGGGTGTATGCTGCTGCCACTAGGAGGCTGACACTATGCACAAAAAAAGGTTAGCTCCTCCTCCGCAGTGTACACCCCACCGACCGGCAGAGAATTCCTCAGTTAGTGAGAAAGCAGTAGGAGAAGTAACAGAATAGATTGACAACATAAACAACTCAACTGTAACCATTCAACCAAAGTAAGAACAGGAGCTGTAAAACATGGAAGGGTGCTGTGTCCCCCAATGAAGGCTCCGAGAAACAGATTTTACGGTAAGCAACCCAAAAATCCTGTTTTCTCGTTCACCTTATTGGGGGACACAGAGACCTTGGGACGTCCCAAAGTAGTCCCTGGGGTGGGAAACAAACTTCCATCAAGCCAGCGGACTCACCACCGCGGCCTGCAGAATCCATCTACCTAGGCTGGCGTCCGCCGAAGCGTAGGTGTGGACTCTGTAGAATTTCACAAACGTGTGAACCGATGACCATGTTGCAGCTTTGCAAAGCTGCAGTGCGGAAGCTCTGTGGTGCACCGCCCAGGAGGCACCCACTGCCCGAGTAGAGTGGGCCCTGATGCCTGGAGGGGCTCCGCGACGCTTAACACGGTAGGCTTCCAGGATAGCCAATCTGATCCAGCGAGCAATGGTGGCCTTTGACGCCGGGTGACCTTTCCGCGCTCCATCAGGGATAATGAAAAGAGACTCTGTCTTTCGCAAGGAAGTCGTCCTAGACAGATAGACTCTTACCGCCCTAACCAGGTCCAGCTTGTTCAAGGACCGCTCTCGGGGATGAGTTGGATTCGGACAAAAGGACGGTAGCACGATATCCTCGTTGAGGTGAAACGAGGACACCACCTTCGGAAGGAATGAGGGCGGAGGCCGCAGAACTACCTTATCCTGGTGGAGAACCAGAAAGGGAGAGCGGCACGAAAGAGCTGCCAATTCCGACACGCGCCGGACGGAGGTGATGGCCACCAGAAAAGCTACCTTCCAAGAAAGGAGAGAAAGGGAAATATCCCTGAGGGGTTCAAAGGGCGGACCTTGCAGAACCTCAAGAACCAGATTAAGATCCCATGGATCCACGGGCGCCCGGTACGGCGGGACCGTGTGAGCCACGCCCTGAAGAAAGGTCTTAACCTGAGGACGGGAAGCCAACGTTTTCTGAAACAGAATGGACAGCGCCGAAACTTGACCCTTCAGGGAACTGAGGGCAAGCCCCGCATCCAATCCTGCCTGAAGAAACGCTAGGACTGAAGGGAGCGGAAAGGACATGGGCGCGACGTCATTGGTCTCACACCAAGTGAAATAGGCCTTCCAAGTACGGTAGTAAATCTTGGAAGATGGCATTCTGGCTCGGATCATGGTCTGAATTACGTGGTCGGAAAATCCTGCTCGTTTCAGAACCTCGGTCTCAACAGCCACGCCGTTAAATTGAGCGGCCGAGAATTGGGGTGGCAAATCGGACCCTGAGACAGCAGATCTGTTCTGTCTGGAAGCTTCCAGGGGGCGTCCGCGAGAAGGTTGACAATGTCCGCGAACCAAGACCTTCTGGGCCAATTCGGGGCGATGAGAATGACCGGAAGTCCTTCTGCCTTGATCTTCTTCAACAGCTTGGGAAGAAGAGGCAGAGGAGGGAACAGGTAGGGAAGCTCGAACTGGGACCAAGGAACGGCCAGGGCGTCGGCGCCCACTGCCAGAGGGTCCCGAGACCTGGACACGAATTGTGGGACTTTCCTGTTGAGGCGAGACGCCATGAGGTCTACATCTGGGGTTCCCCACCGAAGGCAGAGCAGATGAAACACTTCCGGATGTAGGGACCATTCTCCCGCCGCGAGACTCTCGCGGCTGAGAAAATCGGCGGCCCAGTTGTCTACGCCGGGAATGTGAACCGCGGAAATTGTCGGAACGGAAATCTCCGCCCAACGAAGAATCTTGGACACCTCCGCCAGGGCTGAGACACTCCGTGTTCCCCCTTGGCGGTTGACATATGCCACCGCTGTGGCGTTGTCTGTCTGAATCCGTACCGGCAGTCCCTTGAGGAGCCTTTCCCAGTGGACCAGAGCAAGATGGATCGCTCGAATCTCCAGAACGTTGATCGGCAGCGCTGATTCCCGATCCGACCATCGACCCTGAACAGTGTGGTTGCGGAACACAGCACCCCAACCGAGGAGACTGGCATCTGTGGTTACTATCTGCCAGTGAATGGGAAGGAAGGATCGACCCGATAGAATGAGAGGTGACGACAACCACCAGTTGAGAGACCGCTTGATCCGGTAAGAAAGATGGACAGGGCGATCCAGGGACCGAGGCGACCTGCTCCACTTCGACAGAATGGCCTGCTGGAGAGGCCTGGCGTGAAATTGGGCAAAGGGAACTGCCTCTATCGCCGCCACCATCTTTCCTAGGACCCTCATGGCTGTACGGAGGGATGAGAATCGCGAGGTCTGCAGCGATCGTACTTCCTGCTGCAGAGAGAGAATCTTTTCTTGTGGGAGAAAGACCCTTGACCGACGAGTGTCGAACAGAAGACCTAGAAAGACCAGGCGTTGGGTAGGAACCAGACAGGACTTTTTCCTGTTGACGATCCACCCGAAATTGGAAAGAGTGTCCAGGACGATTGACAAACTTTGGTGAGCCTGTTGGAATGAGGGAGCCTTGATCAGAATATCATCTAGGTACGGGAAAAGAACGAGGCCTCTGACTCTCAACAAAGCCATCAACGCAGCCATGATCTTCGTGAAGACTCTGGGAGCGGTGGCAAGACCGAAGGGCAGTGCGACAAACTGGTAGTGGTGCTGTCGAATCGCAAAGCGCAGGAACTTCTGATGTCCGGAGAAAATTGGAACATGTAAATAGGCATCTTGGATGTCTATTGAGCACATGAATTCCTGCTCCTCCATGGAGGCGATGACCGAGCGAAGCGACTCCATGCGGAAGTGGCGAAGGCGGACCCTCTTGTTGAGCAGCTTGAGATCCAAGATGGGTCGAACTGCGCTGTCTTTTTTCGGCACTACAAACAGGTTCGAGTAGAACCCCGTGAAGCGCTCCGATTCGGGAACGGGCACAATCACCCCGGAACTGAGGAGAGCGTCGATAGCCGTAGAGAACCCCGGGATCAAGGCTGGATCCTTTGGAGGCCGGGATTCGAAGAAACGATCCCGTGGGAGAGAGACGAACTCTATCTTGTATCCTGAGGATACGACCTCCCTGACCCAGGCGTCCTCCACGGCGGCCAGCCAAGCGTCCCTGAAGGAAAGAAGTCGACCTCCCAATTGGAAAGGCCCCTCGCGTGCCCGATGATAGTCATGCTGAAGTAGACCGTCCAGATCTAGATCTGGACGGTCTGCCCTGGGAGGAGTGGGGTCGCCAGGAAGGAGTGGGTCTGAAGGAAACTTTCTTTCTCTCCTGGCGAGCCTGCGGTCTCTGTTGGCTGGAGGAGTTGTCCGCCGTATTGAAACGGCGGAAAGTCCGAAAGGGTCGAAACTGACGCCTTAGTGGGGGTCTGCGAGGCTTGGACTGAGGGAGGAGTGAACTCGTGCCTCCGGTGGCGTCCTTAATAATCTGGTCCAATTGGGACCCAAAGAGGCGCACCCCCTGAAAAGGCAGGTTAGTGAGGGACTTTTTAGAAGACAAGTCCGCTTGCCATGCCTTTAGCCAAATTGTACGTCGAATTGCAACAACGTTGCTTGACGCCTGAACTGCACAGGATGCAGCATCCAAGGAAGCGGAGAGAAGATAGTCCCCAGCATGGGAGATCTGATTGGCGAGATCGGCCAAATGCTCCGGTTGCGCCTTATCTAAGATGCCCTGACGAAGGTCGTCTGCCCACGTGGCTATGGCCTTTGCTGCCCAGGATGAAGCAAAGATTGGACACACCGCCACTGAAGCCGCTTCAAAGGCAGACTTCGCCAGGGATTCTATAATCCTGTCATTAGAATCCTTTAGGGACGCCACGCCTGAAAGCGGGAGAACAGTGTTATTGGATAGCCTGGACACGGGCGGATCGACCGAGGGAGAGGCCGACCAGTTGTCCGTGAGCTCCTTAGCAAATGGGTAGAGTATGCCGAGACGTTTTCCTCTTTGAAAGCGTCTGGTCGGATCCTCTCTTTCCTTGGTAAAAATTTTCCCAAACTCGGAATGGAAAGGAAAAACCCTGGAGGGAGTTTCTGCCCGTCTGAACGAAACCTCCTGATCTGAGGATTTCGCAGGGGAGTCAGCAATATCAAAGGTATGATGGATCGCAGCAATGAGGTCCTGCACTGTGACCTTCATGCTTGCATCCTGGTCTGAATCCAGCTCTAAAATCCCCTCAGATGACCTGTCCGAAAGCGCTTCCCCTGACTCGGGAGAGGAGGCCCGAGAGGGAGGCTGGTGAGAAGGGCTATGCGGTGAGATGGGACTAGGAGAGGATTCCGGCTGGGAATCTTGCCTGGGTCTTTTGCGACTACCGCTGGCTGATTCAGATGGAACAATTTGGGACCTGCTTGGCCCTGCTGATGAGTCCAGGGGCAACTTATCAAGAATGGCCACCAGGGACTGAGACACCCTGGTGAGGTCTGCCACTGATTGAGATAGCGAGGAGGCCCAGCCAGGCATGGGGGGCTCACTCTCACCTGGGGCCGCAGATGGCTCCTGGACGGCGTCAGGCTGAATTGGATTGCTACAATCCAGGCAGAGGGGAGTGGACTGGCCTGAGGGAAGTTTGTGATTGCACGAAGAACATGCAACGTACTTGACTAAAGTGCGGGGGGGGGCGGTAGAGCGGGTACGATCAGACTTAGAGTTAGACATAGTGAAAAGCTGAGGTAATGCCAGAAGGTTGGGGGACAGAGGGCGGAGAAGGGTCAGTCTGCAGTGCAGAGCTACTCACGGTCCGGTGTCCCCAGAAGCGATGCTCTGCGACCTGTCAGTGGATGCAGGTCAGAGCGAAATCCGGCCGACAGACCTCCTGAAAAAAACCAGCTGGAGAAGATGCTATCCAGTGAGGAGCTAGTGCCCGGCTAACAGGCTGGGAAAATGGTGCCTTCCTGAGAAAAAGCGCGCGTTCAGGAGAGGGAGGGCGGAGCACCACGCAGGGTTAACAATTCACCGCCCTCTAGCCAATAACAGGCTGGGCAGGTGAAGGACAGGCGGTGGGAGGGCCTGGGAAGAGCGGGAGAGAAGCCCGCTTAGAAGAAAGGGGCGGGGGGCGTGGCCGCGACGCAGGAGTAGGCCCGAACTGAAGCCGGGGCCTAAATTAGTTGCGGCGGCCGCCTGTCAGCAGGGGGTCGGGGCGGAGGTCCGAAAAAGTGGGACGCCGCAGTCGCAAGCCGCTCCCAATGGGAAAAAACCCTGTGCTCCCTGTCCCCAGAAAGGGGGGAGGGAAGGGGGGGATGCCCAGCAACATTGAGCTGCCTATAGCCTTGTGGCGACTGCGAGCGACCGCAGCGCCTACAACCGGGGTTCCCCTGTGACCATTGAAGAGGCGACCGTCGGGAATGGGCAGCCAGGTAAATAAATAAAATACTCACCCATCCACGATCCGTTACCTGTCTGAAGAAGTCTTGTGTCTCATCCAACCGACAGGCTCTGGTAGGCGAGTGGGAGGGAGACTGGCGACAAGGACCCCTGGAGTCGCTGGCACGTCTTGGTGTCGGCGTCCGTCTGGCTGGTCCTGCCGCGGAGAACTGCAAGGATACGGGGTGGCAGTACACGCCGTACTTGCAGACTCCATGTGGGAGTACAGATGTGACTTTTCACTCTGTATCCCTCCGTAGAACCTGAAAAGGAACGACGCACGACGAGGTAGATATGGGTCTAATAAAAGACCCGTGTCCACCTCCTACTGACACTAAGCTAAACTGAGGAATTCTCTGCCGGTCGGTGGGGTGTACACTGCGGAGGAGGAGCTAACCTTTTTTTGTGCATAGTGTCAGCCTCCTAGTGGCAGCAGCATACACCCAAGGTCTCTGTGTCCCCCAATAAGGCGAACGAGAAAACTTTTTGACACAGTGATCAATGAGTGGAACAGGCTGCCACGAGAGCTGGTGAGTTCTCCTTCAATAGAAGTCTTCCAACAGAGGCTGGACAGACATCTGACTGGGATGATTTAGCGAATCCTGCTTTGAGCAGGGGGTTGGACCAGATGGCCCAGGAGGTCCATTCCAACTCTACAATTCTATGTCTAATTCAGTAAGTGGTTTGCGCCTCTTATGCTGGCGTCCCACCTGCGAGAAACTCGTACGAGTCTCACATCTTAATACCCTTAATACTCAGCTGAATAGAAATACATGCAGCCGCGTACTACAGTCCCGAGTGCCGGGTATTATGTCAGACTCGTGCGAGTTTCTTGCAAGTCTGATCGTGGCCTTAAAGGGAATCTATCATTAAGTTTTTGCTATGTAATTTGAGGACAGGGTAATTTAGAGGTTGAGACAGATTTTAGTGATGTGACATTTATTTAGCGGTGTGCTGTTTACATACAATGAAGGCTTTTTCACCAGATTATCACTGCTGGGACCACAGTGCACGAGCCCTGGTTTGACCACATCCACTCCTCGGATTAGTAGCTGTCAATAGACAATGTACATAGAAAGCTATGGAGATGTGCTGCTGACATATGTATGTAGATGAAAACGTGACACTCAGATTGATGCAATGAATTCAGTATGTAAATAATCCATGAGCATTTTGCTCAGAACCCCACTTTGTCTAAAACTGTCCCTGCCCACATGACATGTAGGATAAATCAGATGTTTGGCACGTTAATACGGATAATTTTGCAGCATAGGCCATGTCATGATCACCAGGATTAGGCTACACTCGGCCAGTGTTGGATTGTAGTTAAGAGCCGTACATAAATCTTGACTTATCTGGAGTTATAACACAACTGGCTTACTTTATTAAATTTCCTACATACTATTTTTAGTACTTACTTACAAATCCTTTTCCACAGGGGAAGATTCAGGATTAAACTCACTAATGTTTTTCTAACCTCCCTCTTACTATCTTACCCAGAATGTATGCGCCCTCTGCTGGATGAAATAAATTCATCATTTGCCATTTATTGCAGTCACTTTACTTTTTTTTTCGTCTTATATTCGCTGACATGCTGTGCGCCAAATTCTTCAAAATGGCACATCGGGTTCATGAATTTGCCACAAAATACAAAGCGCTCTTTATTTTTGTATTTGTTGTTTTGGGGACTTTTTGGTGCAAAAACTCATATGTGCATTTAAAAATGCGCCAGATTATGAACTTACATGAAAACGTACTCAGGGCAGGGACAACAGTGACCTATGCGCGAAACAACATATTGGTAAAAGTCAAATTTGATGAATCTGTCAAAAAGATCTGGATAAGCAAAGTTGTCAAGAAAAAAAAAAAAAAAAAAAAAAATGCAAACTTAAAAAGTGGCACAAAAGTTAGAGAATAAGGTGCAAATAATAATAATAAAGTCACTAAAGAAGAGCAAATTATTCCAGAAAAGTTGAGAAATTGTGATGATGAATTGGGGCCATGGAGTAGGACAAAGATTAATATAGTAATTGTAGGGTTAAGTCTCATTCGGATGGGTGTATTGTGACAGTATCACTGATACCAGTCGACTTCAGAACAACCATAAGTGGACTGGGTGAACATCCAGAAAATAGACTGTTACACACAGGTACGCCTACCATAGTGAAATCTTTTTAGGCTGAAAAAGAAAAATAACTAAGATATTGTGGTTGCATAAATATGCACACCCTTACACTAATACTTTGATGAAGTATCTTTTGAATTTATAACAGCATTCAGTCTATCAGCATGGCACATCTAGAACTGGCAGTCTTTTCCCACTCTTCCTTGTAGTAGCTAAACAAATCTGTCCAATTGTGATGGCATTTTCTGTGTAAAGCGCCCTCTTCAGGTCACTCACAGATTTTCAATTGGATTCAAGTCTGGGCCATTTCAAAACTTTGACCATCTTCTGGCAAAACCCTTATTTTGTTGATTTGGAGATATGCTTAGGATCGTTGTCGTGCTGAAAGGTGAACTTCCTCTGTACCTTCAGCTTTTTAGCAGAGGCTTGAAGATTTTGATGCAAAATTGACTGATATTTGGAACTGTTCATAATTCCCTCCACCTTGACTACAACCTCAGGTTCCAGCTAGAAAAAACAGCCCAAAAGCTGTAGCCAATGCAGGTTTTAGCAAAATATAGTTGGGCCTGGATGTTTTTGTTTGTAAGAAAAGGCTTCTATCTTTCCACCGTACCCCAAAGGCCAAATATATGAAGAACACCGGAGATTATTGTCACATGCAGTACACTAGCAGCACCTGCCAGCTATTCCTGCAGCTCCTTTAATGTTGTTGTAGTCCTCCTGGCAGCCTCACAGACCAATTTGTTTCCTATCTTCTCATCAATTTTTGAGGGACGCCCAGTTCTAGCTAACTTCACTCTTGTGCCAAATTTAAGCCACTTCTTGGTGACAGTCTTCACCGCGTTCCATGGTATAGCAAAAGTCTTGGAAATGTTTTTTGTACCCTTCTGATAACTTTCCAAATGAGATCCCATTGCTGTATTTTAAAGTGTTCCTGGATTTTGCTGTAACATGCAACCAAGAAAACGGCAGGAAAATTCTTCTAGACTTTAACTAAACTTTATATGGGGTTACTCAGAATAACAGTAAATGATGGCAGCGGTGTACCGAATATTTCACGTGAGTTTACATGCGTTTGGCCAATTCTGAAAACAACCACATCTCCAATTATAAGAGGGTGTTTACACTTATGCATCCAGATTATTTTTATTTCCCCCATCACAATTGTTTCTCAATAGATTTGTGGAGATTATGGGTAATATGAAAGATAGAAAAAGTTCTGAAGTGATTCTTCTTGATAGGCGGGGGTTTTTTTTTTTTTTTTTTTTAACAGGGGTGTGTAGACTTTGTATACCCAATGTGAACGGATGGATGGACAAATGACACCGCAACGAACCAATTTTGTGTAAATTTATAATATAGCACGAACATTATCTGATGGTGTTTTCCACAGACCTCTAGTGTAATTGCATATATTTTACATTTTTCATGTTTTTTTTTGCCAGGACATAAATCCCTCGAGAACCTGAAAAAGCAGGTCTGGGTACAGTAAATAGATCTGTACGGCTAGTTTATGCTGTATAAGCATCATATTTTATACTGTACTGATACAGAACAATTATGGAATAGGACAACAGGCGTTATTGCTTCTGACATTTTTGTTTTGTGCCGTACAGAGATTTGCACAATCGTCAGGGTCTGATAGAAATAATAGAAATATTATTTACTTGGAGATATTCTGTCTAATGAGAGACGTAACGAGAACCATAAAAAAACAACAAAAGCCATCATTGATGTTTGGTCTTTGTGAAAAACCAGTGACGGGTATGAATTTCATCTTAAATTATTTCAACTAATTTAGCATCTGTTCCCCTGGTGTTAATATTATCAGCTCGTCTCTAGGCCTCCTAGAGTAGACATACCGTACATAGTTTCCTATAGGTCATAGTTTTCCACTTGGTTTTGCTCAACAGCTGGTACCCGGACTCCTTCCTGCAACTGAGAAGTGGTTCGTCGTCTGGCTGAGGCCTGCACGGTCTTCTCAGCAGCTCACGTACAATCCCTCTACAGTAACCCGATATTGGCCTACCAGTGTAAGTATACAACACCCTGCTAAACTTGATTTACAGCCTCTCCCAGGCATCATGTGGAAGCTGAAAAGCCTGAAGGAGTTGTTTGACAAGAGGTAAAAATAAGGAAGATTAATCATATATACACAGAATACCACAAGGCACTATGGCAAAGATGATGGGCACTGCATGAAGCCCGATTTTTCTTTCCTAGCAAATTGGCCTTGGCATTCTGCATCCAGGTTGACATTCCAATCCTACATTCATCCTGGGACCAGCGCATGATCGGCAGGTATTGTGCACATGACATGCTCATTAGAAAGTGAAAATAAGTGACGCCAGACCATCCCTTACAGCAGAGGTCTCAAACTGCATTCCTCAAGGGCCGCAAACAGGTCATGTTTTCAGGATTTCCTCAGTATTGCACAGGTGTTTGAATTCTTGCCTGTCCAGGTGATGCAAATATCACCTGTGCAATACAAGAAAATCCTGAAAACATGACCTGTTTGCGGCCCTTGAGGAATGCAGTTTGAAACCTCTGCCTTAGGGTACGTGCACACACTGCGGATAAATCCGCAGGTAAATCTGCAGGTCAAAAGACCTGCGGTTTTACCTGCGGATTGCTCTGCGGTTTTGCCCTGCGGTTTTTCATCTCCTCAATGGAGGAGATGGCAAACCGCAGCAGAATCCGCAGAAAGAATTGACATGTCAATTCTTTCTGCGGATTGAAAACCGCAGATAATCCGCGCGGAAAATTCCGCACCGTCTGCACTGCGGTTTTTGATTCCCATAGGGAATCATGGTACTGTACACCGCAGCAAAATCCGTAGCGTGTGCACACACCCTTACAGCAACCCCAACCCATTTACCCATCAGGGCATACTGCTCAGAACACTTTGCTATTAACCAGAATGATCACCATGTCAGCCATGTAGTAACCATTGCCGAAGAAAAATATGTAATGGCTGCTTTTCAACCCAGGTTCATGTAGTCCAATATTTCCCAAACTCCAGCCCTCACGGCTCCCAACACATCATGGTTTCAGGATCTCCTTAGTATTGCACAGATGATGGAATTATCATCAAGGCATCAGAAATTGCCACAGGTTCTCGCACCTGTGCAATACTAAGGAAATCCTCAAAAAATGAGCTGTTGGGGGCCATGAGGATGAGACTTTGAGAAACACTGATGTAGTCAGATCTGCCAGGTTGGCTTCAATGTATAAAAGGGTTTGTAATGTTGAGACAACTCATTTAAAATGACAATAACAAGACTGAAAAGGCTACAAGAAAAGAATCAGAAAATAGCAATAGGCGTGGTGACAATTAAAAAATTCTATATTCCCGTTCATTAAATACCCTTTATAAAAGCAAAGCGCTACAGCCGACAATGCTGGAATGTCCTGAGAGTTGTGATTACATTGAAGAACTTGTTGAGGCAAGTTTCCATAAGAGGTAGGCAAGCCAAAGTAAAACTTGCAGGTGGCAGAGAATCGCTGAAGCGGTCTCTAAGATGAGCCACAATTTGCACCATAATCCAATAGTCTATAGTGACAAGTCCATGTGTGATCCGTTACACAAACATTTTTATGTACTTAAAAACATCATTAGAAAAAGTTGCACCTTGTTAGTCAGTATTAAGTCCATAAATAAAAAGTTTCAAGATAACAATGAAGAGATCCTGACGCACAATGGTGAACGGTGGTGGCATCTCCTGCACCTCCAACATTAGACCATTCATAAATACAAAACGTGATTGTGAATTGTAGAAGAGTGAGTTCTGGAGGCAACTTCTGTCCATGTAGAAATATAGTCGCCCAGGACACCATCCATTCACCTGCCATCTAGTGCTGGGGAGCAGGTCATATCCCTGGACTCCGATGTGACTGGTCATACAACTTCATCTGACTCTAGACCATGCTCATCATACAAAGTGTCCAAAATATTTAGCTGTTTCTCCATAGCTGGCAGATAAATGTTAAGATCCCTCATCATGGCGTCAGTGAACAATTCATCCTTCTGATCTCCTTCCTGAACGGCCAGTGCAGCCACGAATCCCTCATACGTTGGGGCTGCTCTTAAGGCCAGCTGTAAGAAATAAGCAAGAATTAAGAATCAGAAGTTTATTCCTCATTTACTTTAACAATTAAACAACCTTGGTGAACAAATATCCAGTTTACTAATTTATCTTAGGGGTATTCTCAAGTTTAGATGTTATCCCTTATCCTTTGGACAGGGAGTAGCTTTCCAATCGCTGGGGGTGCAAACACCCCACTCAACCCCAAAAAATAAAATGACCACCAGCAGGACAAATTGCAATTTCCAGCCCCACCCCATTAAGGAAAAAAAAAACCCAATAACATCATATGTCAAACATATAACAATAATTTCTATGGTGAATTTATAATAAAGGTTAATATAAAAAACAACATTTAGGCCCCACGTATCACAAAAAAAAAATGGAGACCAAAATTATTTTGAGATTGAAATGGGAACTTTTTTTTTACAGCACGTATGAAAAAAAAAAATGTGACTGCTCATGAACTAGCAGAAGTGGCCTCATTTTTAACCTCTTAAGGACACAGACTAACTTGGTATTTAACCCCTTAACCACCACTGATACGCAATAAAATGGCGACCATTAAGTGGCCTTTTGTTAAAAAGGCGATCGGGAATAAGGTTATAGCACCCCCCAGCCACAGAAAACCTCCGAGGTTTCAGTTAACAGGGGTAGCCGAGACCCTGGAAAACATGATCAGGGACAGTTTTTACGGTCCCCGGTCAACGTTATTCAATGAATAACACCTATCTCGTATAAAAAAAAAAAAAAAAAAAAAGTGTGCCAGCTATTAAAAACGTCTCTCTCGCTTCTGACATGATATACACAGAGGAGAAAGAATTTAGGTCCCCAACCCACCCTGGGGTACCTCCACCATTCCCCGGTCTTCCACTTCCCCCCCAAAAAAAATGGCGGACGCAGGGTGCCTGTTGGCCAGCACATGGCAGCAACAGAGATTTTTCTTATTGGTTCACTTTGATCACCGTGATAGATCCCATCATCCTATTACAGTGAACAAAAGCCAATAATTAGTATGTCATCCTCCCCTCTGTCATTATATAACTTTTTTTTTTACTTTTGAAAAAAACCCTAAACCAACCCTAAAGGCAAAGAACGAAAGATATGAATGAAATTTATATAATGTATGTATGTGTGTGTGTGTATATATATATATATATATATATATATATATATATATAAATAATATACACACACACACACACTAGTGTTGAGCGCAAGTGCTTGCTACTTGAGTTGGCATCGGGGTTACTCAAACACCCACACCAAATACCGGAGCACCAGATGCTAGCGCTTGCGCTCAACACGGATGACAACATGTTCAATATGACGACCTAATGTTATTAAATTCTCTGTAGTACCTTTTGGTTACAAATCGTCACTAAACCCCTGCATAAAATCCTTGAGGGGTGTAGTTTCCAAAATGGGGTCACTTGTGGAGGATTTCCACTGTTTAGGCACATCAGGGGCTCTGCATATGCGACATGGTGTCCCCTATCAATTTTAGCTTTCAAAAAGTCAAACAGCGCAACTTCCCTTTCGTTCCCTGCCATGCACCCAAACAGTAGTTTTCCCCACATACAGGGGTATCAGCGTACTCAGGAGAAATTTCACAACAAATTTTGGGTCCATTTTCTCCGGTTATCCTTAAGAAAGTAAAAATTGTGGGTCTAAAGCAAAATTGTTGTGAAAAAACTATGGTAATATTCATTTTTTCCTTCCACAATCCATTAATTCTTGTGAAGCATCTGAAGGGTTAGTAAACTTCTTGAATGTGGTTTTGGAGGACCTTGGGGGGTGCAGTTTTTAGAATGGTGTCACTTATGGGTATTTTCTGTCATATAGGTCCCTAAAAGAAATGGTTTTTTAAATTTTGATGGAAAATTGAGAAATCGTTGGACAACTTTTAACCCTTATTTTATTACTTCCTAACAAAAAAAAAAATTATGTTTCCAAAATTGTGCTGATGTAAAGTAGACATGTGGGAAATGTTATTTTGTGAGGTATAACTATCTGATTTAAGGGCATACAAATTTAAAGCTTAAAAATTGGGAAATTTTCAAATTTTTGATATTTACATAAATATACACAAATCACATTGTCCAAAATTGACCACATGTAGTACAATATGTCCTGGGAAAACCAGTCTCAGAATCAGTGGGATCTGTTGAAGCGTTCCAGAGCTATAACCTCATAAAGTGACAGTGGTCAGATTTGAAAAATTTGGCCTGGTCGGGAAGGGGAAAATTCACTGTCACTAAGGGGTTAATGAATCACCAGCATCACAGGAATAATTAAAATAAACAAACAAAAAACCCTAGATCTACGCTGACATCTACAGGCTGGAAACAGTATATCCCCCTCTTGGACTAGGTTGTTTGCGTCCAATCCCTGGCACATGAGAAATCCGAGATGACAACGAATAACTGGTAGACAATGTATACTAATATATATTCTTAACAGATTACACAGAAAACACACTTACCGCAAATACCCCTCTAACCACCCAGCCATGATACTGCCGGAGTGTTTTACCGTACGCGTTACCTGAAAACAGCAGAAATATACAGTTACAGAATATTACCATTTCCCCGGATGCAGGGTAAGATGGCAGCAGTTTGCTAAAAACTACAAAAGACAGAAAAGCAAAAGGACGCAGAATGTAACAAATGGTGACAGTGAATAGCGACGTGTAGGAATGTCACCAAACTAGATTTTGCTAAGATCACAGATGTTATAGAGTTTGGACTTGTCACTGAATTTTTGTGTACTGCACCCACTATAAGGCTATGTGCACACGCTGCGGATTCACCAGCGGATTTTTCCGTGCAGATCCGCAGGTAAAACCGCAGGTAAAGTGACCTGCGGTTTTACTTGTGGATTGGCCAGCGGTTTTCCCCTGCGGTTTGACACCTGGACAATGGAATAGGTGGCAAACCGCAGCGGAATCCACAGAAAGAATTGACATGTCAATTCTTTCTGCGGATTTAAAACCGCAGCTTTTCCGCAGTGAAAAAACCGCAGCATGTGCACTGCAGATTGTAAACCCCATAGACTTACATGGTACTGTACACTGTCTGCAGAACTGCTGCGGATCCGCAGAGGCCAAATCCACAGTGTGTGCACATAGCCTTAGGCTCAGTGTACTCTCACAGGAGACAGACCAAACTAACGCAGCATATAAAAGCTCCTGTAGTGCAAGAAAAACATTCCTTCATACATCAGGATCAATGTCTCTCTAAAGCGAGGCTCACATTGTGCTATCTACCCAGAGAATAGGTGACAACTTTCAAACAGGTGGGAGGCCGACCTGGGGAGCCCCACCAATAGCCCACCCAGGGACCCCAACCAATAGCTCACCAGGGGAACCCCACCAATAGCCCACTTGGTGAGCCCCACCAATAGCGCACCCGGGGAGCCCCACCAATAGCGCACCTGGGGAATCTGACCAATAGTCCACCCGGGGAGCCCCACCAACAGCCCACCCGGGGAGCCCCACCAACAGCCCACCCGGGGAGCCCCACCAATAGGCCACCCTGATCTTGTAAAAAACAAGGTTAAAAAGGTCAACTAGAATTAATCATCTTCTAGATGGGTGGAGGCCACTGATCAGCAGCACAGGGCATTTTTATCCCCATCAGTGGAGGTTCACACGAGTGTCATTTCCGTCTTTGTGATGTCCGTGACAAACAGATAGAAATAAGACCAATGTTATTCTATGGGGCAGTGGAGATGGGCGGTTTTATTTTTTGTTTTTCCACTGACCGAATTGGTGTGTAAAATAAACAAACAAAAAAAATCACAGCATGCATGAGTTTCTTCTGTGTGTTGGATGAGACTTGGTCTCATTCAAGTCTAGGTGTGCAAAAATCGCATTAAAAAGAGAGCCATAGTATATGAACTGTATTTAGTCTTGTAATAAATGCTGTAGAAAAGACAGATGCATTAGGATTAGTGATGAGTGAACGTGCACGGATAAGGTGTTATCCAAGCATACTCGTGTGCTAACCGAGAGTCTTTGACATACTCGAAAAATATGTTTGCGTCCCTGCAGCTGCATGTCTCTGTTGTCGAACAGCTGCGAGACATGCAGCCGCGGGACTCGAACATATTATTCGAACACGCCAAAGACACTTGGCTAGAACTCACGCATGCTCAGATAACAGAATTTTTGGATTGCTTACCGTAAAATCTGTTTCTCTGAGCCTTCATTGGGGGACACAGAGACCATGGGTGTATGCTGCTGCCACTAGGAGGCTGACACTATGCACAAAAAAAGGTTAGCTCCTCCTCCGCAGTGTACACCCCACCGACCGGCAGGGAATTCCTCAGTTAGTGAGAAAGCAGTAGGAGAAGTAACAGAGTAGATTAAAAACAGAACAAACAACTCAACTGTAACCAATCAACCAAAGTAAGAACAGGAGTTGTAGAACATGGGAGGGTGCTGTGTCCCCCAATCAAGGCTCCGAGAAACAGATTTTACGGTAAGCAACCCAAAAATCCTGTTTTCTCGTTCGCCTTATTGGGGGGCACAGAGACCATGGGACGTCCCAAAGCAGTCTCTGGGGTGGGAAACAAACTTCCATCAGGCCAGTGGACTCACCACCGCTGCCTGCAGAATCCTTCTACCTAGGCTGGCGTCCACCGAAGCGTAGGTGTGGACCCTGTAGAATTTCACAAACGTGTGAACCGAAGACCAGGTTGCAGCTTTGCAAAGCTGCAGCGCGGAGGCTCTGTGGCGTACCGCCCAGGAAGCACCCACTGCCCGGGTAGAGTGCGCTCTGATCCCCGGAGGGGCCACTCGATGCTTAACCCGGTAGGCCTCCAAAATTGCCGATCTGATCCAGCGAGCAATAGTAGCTTTGGAAGCTGGGTGACCTTTCAGCGCCCCATCTGGAATGACGAAAAGAGAGTCTGTCTTTTGCAAGGAAGACGTCCTAGACAGATACTCTCATCGCCCTGACCATATCCAGCTTGTTCAGGAACCGCTCCCGAGGGTGAGTTGGACTCGGACAGAAGGACGGCAGAACAATATCCTCATTGAGGTGAAAGGACGCCACCTTCGGAAGAAAAAAGGGCGGAGGCCGCAGAACTACCTTGTCCTGGTGAAGTACCAGGAAAGGAGAGCGGCAAGAAAGAGCCGCCAATTCCGATACGCGCCGGATGGAGGTGATGGCCACCAGAAATGCTACCTTCCAGGAGAGAAGGGAAAGGGAGACTTCTCTGAGAGGTTCAAAGGGAGAACCTTGCAGAACCTCAAGAACCAGATAAAGGTCCCATGGATCCACGGGCGCTCGATACGGAGGAGCCGTGTGAGCCACGCCCTGAAGAAAGGTTTTGACCTGAGGACGGGAGGCCAAAGTCTTCTGAAATAAAATGGATAGTGCCGAAACTTGACCCTTCAAGGAACTGAGAGCAAGCCCCGCATCCAGCCCTGCCTGAAGAAACACCAGAACGGAAGGGAGCGAAAAGCACATAGGCGCGATGTTATTGGCCTCACACCAAGTGATATAGGCCTTCCAAGTACGGTAGTAAATTTTGGAAGATGATGGCTTCCTGGCTCGGATCATGGTATGAATTACTCGACCGGAGAATCCTGCTCGTTTCAAAACCTCGGTCTCAACAGCCACGCCGTTAAATTGAGCGGCCGAGAATTGGGGTGGCAAATCGGACCTTGAGACAGCAGATCTGCCCTGTCTGGAAGCTTCCAGGGGGCGTCCGCGAGAAGGTTGACAATGTCCACGAACCAAGACCTTCTGGGCCAATTCGGGGCGATGAGAATGACTGGAATTCCTTCTGCTTTGATCTTCTTAAACAGCTTGGGAAGAAGAGGCAGGGGAGGAAACAGGTAGGGGAGCTCGAACTGTGACCAAGGAATGGCCAGAGCGTCGGCGCCCAATGCGAGAGGATCTCGAGCTCTGGATACAAACTGTGGGACCTTCCTGTTGAGGCGAGAAGCTAGCAGATCTACGTCCGGGGTTCCCCAACGACTGCAGAGCTGAAGAAATACCTCCGGATGTAGGGACCACTCTCCTGCCGCGAGACCCTCGCGGCTGAGAAGGTCGGCGGCCCAGTTGTCTACGCCGGGAATGTGTACCGCGGAGATTGTCGGTACCGAAATCTCTGCCCACTGAAGGATCTTGGACACTTCTGCCAGGGCTGAGACACTCCGTGTCCCTCCTTGGCGGTTGACATATGCCACCGCTGTGGCATTGTCTGTCTGAATCCGGACAGGCAGGCCCCTGAGGAGCCTCTCCCAGTGGACGAGAGCCAGATGGATTGCTCGTATCTCTAGGACGTTGATCGGCAGAGCAGATTCTTGAGTCGACCAACGACCCTGAACAGTGTGATTGCGGAACACTGCACCCCAGCCGAGGAGGCTGGCATCCGTTGTTACAATCTGCCAGTGAACAGGAAGAAAAGACCGCCCCAAGAGGATGAGAGGTGACATCAACCACCAGTTGAGTGACCGCTTGATCCGGCATGAAAGACGAACAGGGCGATCCAGGGACAGAGCCGACCTGTTCCACCTCGACAGAATGGCATATTGGAGAGGTCTGGCGTGAAATTGGGCAAAGGGAACTGCCTCTATCGCCGCCACCATCTTTCCCAGGACCCTCATAGCTGTTCGGAGGGACGGAAATCATGTGGTCTGCAGCGATCGTACAGCCTGCTGCAGGGAGAGAATCTTCTCTTGAGGGAGAAAGACCCTTGACCGACGAGTGTCGAACAGTAGGCCCAGAAACACAAGACGTTGAGTAGGGACCAGACAGGACTTTTTCCTGTTGACGATCCACCCGAAATCGGAAAGAGTGTCCAGGACGATCGTCAAACTTAGGCGTGCCTGTTGGAAAGAGGGAGCTTTGATCAGAATATCGTCGAGGTACGGAAAAAGAATGAGACCTCTGATCCTCAACAAGGCCATCAACGCAGCCATGATCTTCGTGAAGACTCTGGGAGTGGTGGCGAGACCGAAGGGCAGCGCGACGAACTGGTAATGTTCCTGGCGAACCGCAAAACGCAGGAACTTCTGATGTCCGGAGAATATGGGAACATGTAGATAGACATCCAAGATGCCTATCGAACACATGAATTCCTGCTCCTCCATGGAAGCGATTACCGAACGAACCGACTCCATCCGGAAGTGGCGAAGACGAACTCTCTTGTTGAGCAGCTTGAGATCCAAGATGGGTCGGACCTCCCCGTCTTTTCTCGGCACGACAAACAGGTTTGAATAAAACCCTGTAAACCGCTCAGATTTTGGAACGGGCACAATCACCCCGGAACTGAGGAGAGAGTCGATGGCCGTAAAGAACCCCGGGATCAAAGCTGGATCTTTTGGAGGACGGGATTCGAAGAAACGATCCCGTGGAAGAGAGACGAACTCTATCTTGTATCCTGACGATACAACCTCCCTGACCCAAGCGTCCTCTACGGAGGCCAGCCAGACGTCCTTGAAGAACAGGAGTCGACCTTCCAATTGGAATGGACCCTCGGGAGTCCGAGGATAGTCATGCTGATGTGGGCCGTCCAGATCCGGATCTGGATGGTCTGCCCTGCGAAGAGTGGGAGCGCCAGGAGGGAGTGGGTCTGAAGGAAACTTTCTTCCTATCTTGGCGTGCCTGCGGTCTTTGTTGGTTGGAGGAGGTCTCCGCCGTATTGAAACGGCGGTAAGCCCGAAAGGGTCGAAACTGACGCCTCAGTGGGGGTCTGCGACGCTTGGACTGAGGCAGGAGAGAACTCGTGCCTCCGGTGGCGTCCTTAATAATTTGGTCCAATTGGGATCCAAAGAGGCGCCCTCCCTGAAAAGGCAGATTAGTAAGAGACTTTTTAGATGACAGGTCCGCCTGCCAGGCCTTGAGCCACAACGTTACTTGACGCCTGAACTGCGCAGGATGCGGCATCCAAAGAAGCAGAAAGCAGATAATCCCCCGCATGGGAAATCTGATTGGCAAGATCGGCCAATCGATCTGGTTGTGCTTTCTCTAGGATGCCCTGACGAAGATCCTCTGCCCAAGTGGCTATGGCTTTTGCTGCCCAAGATGAAGCAAAAATTGGGCATACCGCCGTCGAAGCCGCTTCGAAGGCAGACTTCGCTAGGGATTCTATGATCCTATCATTAGAATCCTTAAGAGACGCCACGCCTGAAAGCGGGAGAACCGTGTTATTAGAAAGCCTGGACACGGGCGGATCGACCGAGGGAGAGGCAGACCAGTTGTCCGTGAGCTCTTTAGCAAACTGGTACAGAACGCCGAGACGCTTCCCTCGTTGAAAGCGTCTGGTCGGATCCCCTCTTTCCCTGGTAAAAATCTTTCCAAACTCGGAATGTAAAGGGAATACCCTGGAGGGTGTTTCCTCCCGTCTGAACGAAACCTCCTGATCTGAGGATTTCGCAGGGGGGTCAGCAATGTCGAAGGTCTGATGGATTGCTGCAATGAGGTTCTGCACAGTAACCCTCATGTTCGCATCCTGGTCCGAATCCAGCTCTAAGATCCCCTCAGATGACCTGTCCGAGAGCGCTTCACCTGACTCGGGAGAGGAGGCCCAGGAGGGAGGCTGCCGAGAAGGACTATGTGGTGACATGGGGCGAGGAGAGGATTCCGGCTGGAGATCCTGCCTGGGTCTTTTGCGACTAACGCTGGCCGACTCAGATGGAACCTCTTGAGGCCTGCTGGACCCTGTAGAGGTGTCCAGGGGCAACTTATCCAGGACGGCTACTAGGGACTGAGACACCCTGGTGAGGTCTGCCACTGACTGTGATAGAGACGAGGCCCAGCCAGGCATGGGGGGGTTCACTCTCGCCTGGGGCCCTAGATGGCTCCTGGGCGGCATCAAGTTGAATAGGATTGCTACAGTCCAGGCAGAGGGAAGTGGACTGACCTGAGGGAAGTTTGCGATTACAAGAAGAGCATGCAAAGAACTTGACGAGAGTGCAGGAGGAGGCCGCAGGGCGGTTACGGTCAGATTTGGAGTTAGACATAGTGAAATCTGAGGTAGTGCCGGAAGGTTGGGGGACAGGGTGCAGAGAAGGGTGTCAGCCTGCAGATGCAGAGCTACTCACGGTCCGGTGACCCCAGAGAAGAAGGTATCCACCTCTCTGCAGCTGCAGGTCAGAGCGATATCCGGCTGACAGGCCCAGGGAGCGATATCCGGCTGACAGGGACGTCCGGCTGTGCGGCTGCAAGATGGCGACCGCCTGAGAGGAATCAGGGAAAAAACGCGCTCCCAGGGGAAGAAGGAGGGCTAACCGCCTGCTGAATCCGGCACCGCCCCTGGCCAGGAACAGGCTGACAAGAGCGGTGGGAGGGCCTGGAACGGGCGGGAGAGAAGCCCGCTTAGTAGAAAGGGGCGGCGGGCGTGGCCGCGATACAGGAGTAGGCCCGAACTGAAGCCGGGGCCTAAATTAATCGCGGCGGCCGCCTGTCAGCACAGGGGCGGCGCGGAGGAACCGCAACATGAGCGCTGCCGGGGAAAAGACCCCTGTCCGGGATAGGGACAGCGGCTGACCCCAAAAAAGGCTGCCTGGAGGCGCGGGACGGCCACGGAGACCCGCAGTGCTACCGCATCCTAGCTCCAAGGGAATCTCTCCTGACCAAGTCCAGAGACGAGTGGGGATCTAATACTCACCCTGTCCCGGGCCCGAACCCTGAAAATAAAGGTACCTTCTGATTGAAGCTTGTCTGCGTCTCGTCCGACCGACAGGCTCTGGCAGGCGAGTGGGTGGGAGACGGACGACCAGGACTCTCAGAAAAGCCGACACGTATACATGTTGGTGTCCGCCGGAAGGCTGCTGGTCCTGGTGCAGAGAGCTGCGAGGATACGGGGCGGCAGTACGCGCCGTACTCGCAGCCTCTTCGTGGGACTACAGAGGTGACTATTCACCCCGTATCCCTCCGGAGAAACCTGAAAAGGAACGACGCACATCGAGGAAGATATGGGTCTAATGAAAGACCCGTGTCCACCTCCTACTGACACTAAGCTAAACTGAGGAATTCCCTGCCGGTCGGTGGGGTGTACACTGCAGAGGAGGAGCTAACCTTTTTTTGTGCATAGTGTCAGCCTCCTAGTGGCAGCAGCATACACCCATGGTCTCTGTGTCCCCCAATAAGGCGAACGAGAAAACACCTTATCCGCGCACATTCTTCGCTCATCTCTAATTAGGATGGCTAGTGAAAAAAAAAATATTGGTAGAGTTTTCTGGATGAGCCTGACGATTTTTTAGAAGCTTGGTATACACACAGCCTTAGAACAGATTCAATCTATGAGGGTGCAGGACAAAGCTAAGTGCAATGTTCCGGCATCCCCACAGGTAATGCATGGAGTGGCGGTCAATTCTACACACTGCTGCTCCATTTTAAATGGGGATAAAAGTGCCCAGTTTTCCTGATAGGTAGATTCTCACTGGTAGGACTACCACCAATCCAAAAGTGCACATCATGGACAGAGGATTACTTCTTGCAACCGGAATACCCCGTTACGAGCCCCTGCTTAACTGTACGCTGGAAAAACTCCAGACATATATATTAAAAGAGGCTGTGACAGATGCCCAACAGTGGGCGCCATCAGCTATTAAAAGTTGTACGTTAAACAGATACCATGACAATCTACGGGTGACGAAGCCATCGTTGGCAAATGTCACAGGCACGTCATCCATAGGACAAAATAGCATTATAAAATGGCACTCATTTAAAGGAAAACATACAATGGCATTCATCATCGCACATAGACCATTATGGGTTGGGCTGAAAGGATACATCTTACTACAGGATCCTGTAACAGAAGGGGGACACCATGTCAGACCATTGTGGCACAGCCTAGGTGTACGCCATGAGTGTCTCTCCCCAGATTACCCCATCACGAGAATCACACACTGTGGAAATCTAGTACCTCATAAGTCACATCACATACGTCTAAGGTTTTGCACTTACTTAATGCAGTCTGCATGTTATTTTCACCATTTTTCACTTCAGTGAGAAATTGAAACAGGAACTTCAACCCTCTGCAGGGAGAAAACGAAAGGTAGGATTTGGTGGCTTTTCTGCTTATGGCTAAGAAAAACCTCATAGCTTTATTCTGTGATTATCGTACATCTATTGTAAACATTAAAATGGTGATCACTGGCCGTTATTCTCCTTTCCAGGGTAATAAGAGTGAGAAGCCAGGAGACTAATACTTAATGTACTTTTCCTCCCATCAGCAAATTCATTTTTGCAAAGTGCGTAATGTGTTATGTGCATGAAATGTTTCTCAAAAGTACAAAAGGTTCTACCATAGTGTGTACTACTACGGCAGAAGCCACAGCGTACATCAGCTTGTAGGGTGAGCCTCTCTCATGAACCAGCTGTACATACATTCCCCAGAGTCACTACAGATCTCCATAGTATAACAGCTTCTTATAGAGCATGGTTTAATGCAGGTAGACCGCACACTCAAGAATTAATGTGTGCGTAGACCGCACGCTATAATGTTAATGAGCAGGTAGACCGCACGCTATAATGTTAATGAGCAGGTAGACCGCACGCTATAATGTTAATGAGCAGGTAGACCGCACGCTATAATGTTAATGAGCAGGTAGACAGCACGCTATAATGTTAATGAGCAGGTAGACAGCACGCTATAATGTTAATGAGCAGGTAGACCGCACGCTATAATGTTAATGAGCAGGTAGACCGCACGCTATAATGTTAATGAGCAGGTAGACAGCACGCTATAATGTTAATGAGCAGGTAGACCGCACGCTATAATGTTAATGAGCAGGTAGACCGCACGCTATAATGTTAATGAGCAGGTAGACAGCACGCTATAATGTTAATGTGCAGGTAGACAGCACGCTATAATGTTAATGAGCAGGTAGACCGCACGCTATAATGTTAATGAGCAGGTAGACCGCACGCTATAATGTTAATGAGCAGGTAGACAGCACGCTATAATGTTAATGAGCAGGTAGACCGCACGCTATAATGTTAATGAGCAGGTAGGCCGCACGCTATAATGTTAATGAGCAGGTAGACAGCACGCTATAATGTTAATGTGCAGGTAGACAGCACGCTATAATGTTAATGTGCAGGTAGACAGCACGCTATAATGTTAATGAGCAGGTAGACCGCACGCTATAATGTTAATGAGCAGGTAGACAGCACGCTATAATGTTAATGAGCAGGTAGACAGCACGCTATAATGTTAATGAGCAGGTAGACCGCACGCTATAATGTTAATGAGCAGGTAGACAGCACGCTATAATGTTAATGAGCAGGTAGACAGCACGCTATAATGTTAATGAGCAGGTAGACCGCACGCTATAATGTTAATGAGCAGGTAGACCGCACGCTATAATGTTAATGAGCAGGTAGACAGCACGCTATAATGTTAATGTGCAGGTAGACAGCACGCTATAATGTTAATGAGCAGGTAGACCGCACGCTATAATGTTAATGAGCAGGTAGACAGCACGCTATAATGTTAATGAGCAGGTAGACAGCACGCTATAATGTTAATGAGCAGGTAGACCACACGCTATAATGTCAATGTGCGCGTAGACTGCCAGCTATAATGTTAATGAGCAGGTAGACCGCACGCTATAATGTTAATGAGCAGGTAGACAGCACGCTATAATGTTAATATGCAGGTAGACCACACGCTATAATGTCAATGTGCGCGTAGACTGCCAGCTATAATGTTAATGAGCAGGTAGACAGCACGCTATAATGTTAATGAGCAGGTAGACAGCACGCTATAATGTTAATGAGCAGGTAGACAGCACGCTATAATGTTAATGAGCAGGTAGACAGCACGCTATAATGTTAATGAGCAGGTAGACAGCACGCTATAATGTTAATGAGCAGGTAGACAGCACGCTATAATGTTAATGAGCAGGTAGACCGCACGCTATAATGTTAATGAGCAGGTAGACCGCACGCTATAATGTTAATGAGCAGGTAGACCGCACGCTATAATGTTAATGAGCAGGTAGACCGCACGCTATAATGTTAATGAGCAGGTAGACCGCACGCTATAATGTTAATGAGCAGGTAGACAGCACGCTATAATGTTAATGAGCAGGTAGACAGCACGCTATAATGTTAATGAGCAGGTAGACAGCACGCTATAATGTTAATGAGCAGGTAGACAGCACGCTATAATGTTAATGTGCAGGTAGACAGCACGCTATAATGTTAATGAGCAGGTAGACCGCACGCTATAATGTTAATGAGCAGGTAGACCACACGCTATAATGTCAATGTGCGCGTAGACTGCCAGCTATAATGTTAATGAGCAGGTAGACCGCACGCTATAATGTTAATGAGCAGGTAGACAGCACGCTATAATGTTAATGTGCAGGTAGACCACACGCTATAATGTCAATGTGCGCGTAGACTGCCAGCTATAATGTTAATGAGCAGGTAGACAGCACGCTATAATGTTAATGAGCAGGTAGACAGCACGCTATAATGTTAATGAGCAGGTAGACAGCACGCTATAATGTTAATGAGCAGGTAGACAGCACGCTATAATGTTAATGAGCAGGTAGACAGCACGCTATAATGTTAATGAGCAGGTAGACAGCACGCTATAATGTTAATGAGCAGGTAGACAGCACGCTATAATGTTAATGAGCAGGTAGACAGCACGCTATAATGTTAATGAGCAGGTAGACAGCACGCTATAATGTTAATGAGCAGGTAGACCACACGCTATAATGTCAATGTGCGCGTAGACTGCCAGCTATAATGTTAATGAGCAGGTAGACAGCACGCTATAATGTTAATGAGCAGGTAGACAGCACGCTATAATGTTAATGTGCAGGTAGACCACACGCTATAATGTCAATGTGCGCGTAGACTGCCAGCTATAATGTTAATGAGCAGGTAGACCGCACGCTATAATGTTAATGTGCAGGTAGACAGCATGCTATAATGTCAATGAGCGCGTAGACTGCAAGCTATAATGTTAGGGAGCAGGTAGACAGCATGCTATAATGTTAATGAGTGCGTAGGCCACGCGCTATGTTAATGAGCAGGTTGAACGCACGCTATAATGTTAATGTTTAAGTAGACCACACGCTTCCTCAAGGGGAAGAGTCTTGAGGAGATCATTTGCATATTCCCAGTGCCTTCTGGGATAAGTGAAGAGTCTCCGCGAGCTCAACGATCACTGGGTTTTGGCTGTTGCAGTTGAAAAGAGGAAATCGGAAAACCAGGGGAAGAGTCTTGAGGAGATCATTTGCATATTCCCAGTGCCTTCTGGGATAAGTGAAGAGTCTCCGCAAGCTCAACGATCACTGGGTTTTGGCTGTTGCAGCTGAAAAGAGGAAATCGGAAAGCCGCGCGCCGATATTTTGGCTCATCTTTCATCGTTTTTAAGAAATCTCAATATGGAAGAGGCCAGGAGCCATTTGGTGAGCTGCATTTCTTGCTACATGTTCACAGACTTACCAGTGGAAAAGCCAAACTTCACATGCCACAAATGCAAGCTTGTGTCCCTGTTGGAGGAAAAGTTGCAAAGTCTTGAAGAGAGGTTAGCTACGTTGAAGATCATTAAGGAAGGTGAAGAGTTCTTGGACAGAGCAGAATTATCTCTTCATGTTACAGAAAGAAGAAATTCGAAGTGCACCTGAAGAAGCAGAGAAATGGAAACGTGTGACACAGAGAAGCAGGAGGATCAGGAGGCAGTCAGCTCCCATACTCCTCAGGAACCAGTACCAGGCTCTCACGCAGGAAACCAATGAAGAAATACATCAGGATAAGACTTTGCCAACAAACAGCAACCTTGTACGCCTTCAGAGTCCTCCTGGATGGAGAAAGAAAAATGTTGTGAAGAAGAAACGGAGAGTGGTGGTCATGGGGGATTCCCTGTTGAGAGGAACAGAGGCTGCTATCTGCAGACCAGATATAACTTCAAGAGAAATGTGCTGTCTTCCAGGTGCAAAAATTAAAGATGTGTCTGACAGGATATCAGGACTCTTCAGACCTACAGATGACTACCCATTCCTGCTACTACATGTGGGGACAAATGACACAGCAAGAAACGACCTGGAAACCATCTGCAGAGACTTTGAAGACTTAGGCAAGAAAGTGAAAGAACTGGGAGCGCAGGTGGTCTTCTCTTCCATCCTCCCAGTGGATGGCCAAGGAACAAGGAGGTGGAATAAGATTCTGCAGGTGAACAACTGGCTACGTCGATGGTGCCGTCAGCAACGATTTGGATTTCTGGATCACGGAGTGAGTTACCTTTACGATGGACTACTTGCTAGAGATGGGGTGCACCTTACGAAGACTGGTAAGCATGTATTTGGAAGTCGTCTTGCTACACTTGTAAGGAGAGCTTTAAACTAGAACAACATGGGAAGGGAAGCAAAAGACCAGAAAAAGCCATACACCTGACAAATGCTATTGAGAACTCTGCTATTGAAAGTGGA
Organism: Dendrobates tinctorius; assembly: GCF_039654945.1. Taxonomy (NCBI): domain Eukaryota; kingdom Metazoa; phylum Chordata; class Amphibia; order Anura; family Dendrobatidae; genus Dendrobates; species Dendrobates tinctorius. Next base: position 1,486,165 of record NW_027361834.1, on the reverse strand, counting down.
AAGGAAGAACAAAGACAAAAGAATCTAATTAATAAAAATATTGGAGAAAGAGAAACCAATCACAAACTAAAATGTTTCTATACTAATGCACAAAGCATGGGCAACAAACAAGGAGAATTGGAACTACTAACACAGGAAAAGAAATATGATGTCATTGGAATCACTGAAACTTGGTGGGACGATACATATGATTGGAATACAAGGCTAGAAGGATACAACTTATTTGCAAGAAACAGACTTGATAAACGAGGAGGGGGTGTCACATTGTATGTTAGAAACGCGTATATCTGCACAGAGATTGAAGCTTCAGAGACTGGGAGTTCTGTGGAAACTGTTTGGGTAAGAATACAAGGACAGAACAATGGAAAGGACACCATTGTAGGCATTTACTACAGTCCGCCTGTGCAAGCTGAAGATATGGATGAACTCTTTATGCATCAAATGGCCAAGTTCTCCAAAAAATATGACATAGTTGTCATGGGAGATTTCAACTATCCAGACATTTGTTGGGAATCTCTCTCAGGCAAAACTAACAGGTCAAGGAAATTCTTATCCTCTCTTGCTGACAACTTTATCTTCCAAAAGGTAGGGGACAAAACAAGGGGAACTTCTACCTTGGATCTAATCATTATAAACAGGGAGGAAATGGTTGAGGAGGTAAAAGTGGCTGGGACCCTAGGAGGTAGCGACCATGCTATTTTAGAATTTTGGATAACTAGAGGAGGAAGACCTGTGAAGACTCAGACGTCAAGGTTAGATTTCAGAAAGGCAGATTTTAAGGGATTCAGAAAGAGAATTGGAGGGATCCAATGGCTGGATATCCTTAAAGACAAAAATGTCCAGGAAGGATGGGAAATCTTGAAAAATGAAATTCTCAAAGCACAATTGTTAACAATTCCGAAAAGTGGGAAGAATAGGAAGCATTTAAGGAAACCAGGATGGATGAACACAGAACTTAAGCACATGCTAAAATGGAAGAAAAAAATGTTTATAAAATGGAAAGAGGGAGGCATATCTAAAGAAGAATATAATGCTAATGGAGTTTCAGTGGCGCTTGTGTACGAGTGTAATTCCAGCAGCAAACACTAAGACACCTGTCACAAGGGTGTCAAAGAAATAAGGTAAAATAACTAATATTAGTGTGCGCTTGGAACACTCAAAGAAGAGGGAAATCTAAATTGGGTGGTTATAGAAGAAAAAAAAAAAACCTCTTAAGTGCTCTTTATGTAGCTGGATAATAGCGAGAAAATAGCAATTAGTAATAGTCAATTGTAAGACCTCAGAAGTGCTTAAGGGAAAAAGAATATATATAGATGCTGGTGGCAATCTTAGTTCCAACCTGAACAATCACAAACTAAAAAGGCATGAGTGAGGGTAAAAGCCTGAAATCACTGAACAGGTTATAGACTGCAGGGTAATTCTCCCTGATAGTAGCTTAAAAAAAAAAGTCAAAGTCAAATTGCAGCCTGTGAACGGCTGTGCAGAGTAGCCGCAATAGTAAATGCACAAGTCAGAGAGCGGTACCTGTAAAGATAATGCGATGCAAAGTCCTTACTCCAGTAAGCGGTGCAAGTTAAAATAGCGCTTTTTGCTCCAACGCTTGGAAAAGGAGGGGGGGGGTTTGTACACTGGGGTATAGACGAGTTACAGGGCCTGCCCAGGCCGGTGGCAGCCTCCTGTCAGTGTACCTCCAGCTGTGGAGCAGACGTGAGCGGCCTCTCGTGCTCCCGGCGTCTGTGAGCTGCTCCAGGTATACAGGACCTTCGTGATGTGAGTCAACACATGACCACGTCAGTTTCACTTGCTGGTGGTTGCGACGGGGACCAATGGACCCCGTCGCAATGCTGTCTGCAGAACCTGCAGGGCACAAATCAGATTAGCTAAAGCTGACAATGAATTGAGGCTTGCAAGAGATGTCAAAAGCAATAATAAAGGATTTTGGGGATATGTCAAAAGTAAAAGAAAAGTCAAGGATGCTATAGGATTTTTACAGGATGAAAATGATGAAATGGTAAGACAGGATGTTGAGAAGGCCGAACTTTTAAATTCCCATTTTGCATCTGTTTTCTCTCAGAAAGGAAATGTGACATCAACTGTTCTTCACTGTCCTATTAAGGGAATAGAAGAATCCAGGATATCTATAAACAGAAAGATAGTGAGGAAACACTTAGCTAACCTAAATGAATTCAAGTCTCCAGGTCCAGATGAATTACACCCCAGAGTACTGAAGGAGATAGCAGAAGAAATTTTTGAACCCCTCTCCATAATCTTTGAAAATTCTTGGAGAACAGGAGAAGTCCCAGAAGACTGGAGAAGAGCAAATGTTGTTCCTATCTTCAAAAAGGGGAAGAAGGTGGACCCAGGCAACTATAGGCCGGTGAGTCTGACTGCTATACCAGGAAAGATCTTTGAACAAATTATTAAACAACATGTATGTCAGTACCTGGATAAGAATGAAGTGATTAAACAGAGCCAGCATGGGTTTGTAACTAGTAAGTCATGTCAGACTAACTTAATTTCCTTCTATGACGGAATCACTGATTGGGTGGATCAAGGAAATGCTGTAGATATAGTATATCTTGACTTCAGAAAAGCATTTGACAAAGTATCTCATACAATCCTTATTGAAAAAATGACTAAGTATGGAATGGACAAGGCAACTGTTAGGTGGATTCATAACTGGCTTAGTGATCGGACCCAAAGAGTGGTCGTAAATGGCTGCACATCCAGTTGGAAGAATGTCTCAAGTGGGGTACCACAGGGCTCTGTCCTGGGCCCTGTATTGTTCAACATCTTTATCAACGATTTAGATGAAGGAATTGAGGGTAAACTCATTAAATTTGCTGATGACACGAAGCTAGGAGGGATAGCTAATACTAGAGGAGAGAGAGGATTCAAAAAGATATAAATAAACTGGAGAAGTGGGCAGCAACTAACAGAATGCTTTTTAACAGGGAAAAATGCAAAGTACTACATCTGGGAAATAAAAATGAAAAAAGCATATACAGAATGGGAGGAATAGGCCTAAGCAACAGCACATGTGAAAAAGACTTGGGTATACTAATAGATCACAGACTGAATATGAGTCAACAGTGTGATGCAGCAGCAAAAAAAGCAAAGGCAATTCTAGGATGTATTCACAGAAGCATACAGTCTAGATCACGTGAAGTCATTATTTCTCTCTACTCCTCTTTGGTCAGACCTCATCTGGAATATTGTGTCCAGTTTTGGGCACCACATTTTAAAAAAGACATCAACAAACTGGAGCAAGTTCAGAAAAGAGCAACCAGAATGGTGACCGGTCTGCAAACCCTGTCTTATGAGGAAAGGTTGCAGGATTTGGGATTGTTTAGTTTGCAAAAGAGAAGACTGAGAGGAGACTTAATAGCTGTCTACAAATATCTAAAGGGCTGTCACATTGTAGAAGGATCAACTTTTTTCTCATTTGCACAAGGAAAGACTAGAAGCAATGGGATGAAACTGAATGGGAGGAGACACAGATTAGATATTAGAAAAAACTTTTTGACAGTTAGAGTGATCAATGAGTGGAACAAGCTGCCACGAGAAGTGGTGAGTTCTCCTTCAATGGATGTCTTCAAACAGAGGCTGGACAGACATCTGACTGGGATGATTTAGCGAATCCTGCTTTGAGCAGGGGGTTGGACCAGATGGCCCAGGAGGTCCCTTCCAACTCTACCATTCTATGATTCTAATGTGCAGGTAGAAAGCACGCTATAATGTTAATGTGCCAAAGCCACAGGCTATAATGTTAATGTGCAGGTAGACTGCACAATATAACGTTAATGTGCAGGTAGGTTGCACGCTATAATGTTAATGTGAGTGTAGACCGCACATTATAATGTTAATGAGCAGGTTTGCCGCACGCTATAATGTTAATGTGAAGGTAGACAGCATGCTATAATATTAATGTGAAGGTAGACAGCACACTATAATGCTAATGTGCAAGTAGGCCGCACGCTATAATGTTAACGTGCAGGTAGACCGCACGCTATGTTAATGTGCAGGTAGACCGCATGCTGCAGTGTTAATGTGCAGGTAGATTGCACACTATAATGTTAATGTGCAGGTAGATTGCACAGTATAATGTTAATGTGCAGGTAGATTGCACAGTATGTCAATGTGCAGGTAGATTGCACAGTATAATATTAATGTGCAGGTAGACCCCATGCTGCAGTGTTAATGTGCAGGTAGATTGCACACTATAATGTTAATGTGCAGGTAGACCGCATGCTGCAGTGTTAATGTGCAGGTAGATTGCACAGTATAATATTAATGTGCAGGTAGACCCCATGCTGCAGTGTTAATGTGCAGGTAGATTGCACAGTATAATATTAATGTGCAGGTAGACCCCATGCTGCAGTGTTAATGTGCAGGTAGATTGCACACTATAATGTTAATGTGCTTGTAGGTTGCACACTATAATGTTAATGTGCAGGTAGACCGCACGCTGCAGTGTTAACGTGCAGGTAGATTGCACAGTATAATATTAATGTGCAGGTAGACTGCATGCTGTAACAGCATCGAGTCCACTATACTTATATGCATGTGTTACCATCTTAGTCGCAGCTTCTGGGATCTCATACACAGAAGGTATAAAATCTAGACTATCCCATTCTGCCATCACCAGTATCAGCTCCACACACTTGTTACCTTTTCAGCCACAGAAGGGCTTCAGTTGCAGAATTGCGAACTTGAGCCAGATTATTGTTAATTTCATGGAGAACAATCTTCTGGAGGGTTGTCAATTCTTCCTTATTGGTTATGAATTTTTGATTTATTTTCTGAAAAATTAAAATAAAAAAAGTGAGCAGACCTCAGCAACAATAATGCAGGGGAACACCCTCCCATCCATTAGGGAGAAACAGAAAGGACCACATTTATTTTTTAGTTTACACTACTAGAGTAAAAATTATGATTTTCTTGGCATCTGCCAATTTTGAGAAGAGGTAAAAAAAAAAGTTAACTGTGGTTTACCAGCTGCGGCCGTGGTCTATAACTTTAAGACAGATTTATTAATGCAAAATCCATGGGAGCCCAAGGACCGGCACAATGAAGAGAGCAGGGCAATCCTGAGACTGCTGCATGCTCATCATTTCACAGTGGCTCCCGAGTACACAGGGTTGTGCCGGTTACTGCAGCCACGTGCCATCCGGGCCCACACCTCTGACCATCCACAATATTCACCACTGTACTAAAATTACTTCTTATTACAACATCTGGGAAAAGATTAATTGCTGACAAATGTTGGTAATGCTACAACCGTAACTAAGGATAGTGATGATTTCTGAAGATTCTGTTATAGCTCACCTTTATGTTCCCTACAAAATCCATTTTTACCGGTGCAAATACAGTCGGTCCAAGCTTGTCTATGGAGATAGAAAGAATGAGATTAACAATTTTGTCGAAATCCCCACCAGCAGTTCAATAACCAAAACCTTAAAGGGGTTATCCAGCCTTTTAAAATGTGTGCGATCTAGCTATCAAAGGGTTAAGCCAGTAATTTTATTTGTCTGGATAGCCTTTTAAAACCATCTTTATTTTAACCAAATGATAAGTATCTACCCATACACAAAAGTGTAAGGTTCTGTTTACACCACAATGGAGTGCGGTGCATGTTCTCCGGACACCCTGCCTGTGTCCACAGCCTATAGTAGAGCAGGATTAGGTGCATCGGATGTGAATAAAGTCTTATCCTTCCTACCACAGAGAGGTAGCAGATTAATTCTAACAGTGTTTGGCCTAAATGAAGGTAGAGAGAATACGGAGAATAAAATTGTGCGCTACACGCAACAGTGCAACTGAGCAGGGACACCTCTTCTTGGCGGTGGTCTTATAAACTGCTCTTGTACCTTAGATGATATTAAAAGGAACGAGCACTTTTAAAAGGGAATCTAACACCAGGATTTTACTTCCCCATCTGAGAGCTGCATGATACAGGGGCAGAGATCCTGATTCCGGCGTTGAGCCACTTGTTGGGCTACTTGCTCTCATTGTGATACAATCACTATTATCCGCTGCAGATATAGCAGTTCTTTGAATGCTGAGCCATGTATAATCCGCCCACACTACTGATTGGCAGCTTTCGGTGTGCACTGCGTATAGGCAAAAAACTGCAATTCGTGATGGGGACAGGGTTATACAGAGCTCAGACGACTACCTGGCAGCAGGTTTACTAGTCTTCTAGTGATAATACGCTGCTGATAAACAGTGATTTTATTAAAACTACAGCAAGCAGCCCAGTAAGTGACATCACAGGAATCAGGGTCTCTGTCTCTACATTATGCTGCTCTCAGATTAGGTAGTAAAAATCTGAGGAGATTCTTTTTAAATGTCTTCTGACATGTCACCAAGACAGGGAAAGGGGCAGTATCACACTTTCACACTTTTATCCATTTGTATCAATCAATGAATGAATGAATGTTGCCTTCATATTTTGTCTCCTTTTTCGCAAAGTAAGCCCTGATCTGTACAGGCAACACAGCAACCAATAAACTACACAGAGAACATACCCAAAACTGGCACTATTGCATAGCAGGAATCCAAGAAATATTCGGAGGGTATGCCTTCTTCTTCTTCATACACAAGATCGCTAAATCTGAGAAGACAAATGATCCACCATTATACGCATAGATCAGATGATTAATATTTGGATGCATATTCATATTTCATGACAATTAGAATAAATATTTAATTCTCTGGTTTTCTGAATCCAGACACCTAATGGTCCATATCACACCGGTCTTAGGAATCGGACGTTTGCCTTATAACCTGCTCCATTGTGATTAAATGTTACACCTTGTATCTAGCTCGAGTTCAGTTTTTGGATTTCAAAGAAAAGTTTTGGGATTAAAAAAAATGTGTCTTTATTGGCTGCAATGGGCAACATGGACAATTTTCACTCACTAATGGGGATTTGAGAGGATTGTAAATGACTATAGAAATTAGTGTAAATTCCTACAAACATGTAGGCCATCTGTAGGCTCTTCTCACAGCTCGCTGTGCATGTGATCGGTGCAGGAGCTGGAAAAGCTCAAGTCACATTTATTTATTGTACTCACTTATAAGGCGTCATCAATTCCCCAGCACTGTACAGATATGGAAAGATATATATTATACAGTGCTGTGCAAATTAATTGGGACAAAGCATTTTTTTAATTAAAATCGTAAGTTGGTTACCAGTCAGTGATTCAAACCAGTTATAACTGCTTTGAGCAGGTGTGAGTGCCCGTACAAAGCAGTTAAAACTGGTTGGAATCACTGACTGGTAACCAACTTACGATTTTACTTCAAAAAATGCTTTGTCCCAATTAATTTTCACAGCACTGTACATTATATACAGTATAACGGGGTATATAATGGAGTTCTCTGTCAGATGTATACATAGGGAAAGCCTCCAACAATATGATGTACGGCATATGAAACATTATTCCTCTAAAAGTGGCCTAATAGAATCATTCATACCTATGAGTCATTGTGCTGAAAAACGTTTGGGGCAGATCTCTAGAGTTGCCCCCTCTGTCCTCCACACTCCCTCCTCCTTCGTCTTGCTGTAAGATCGCTGCCTGTAAATCTTCGCCGGTGTCATTCACATCATCGTGTAGGTCGCCGTCACGTGTATTTGGTGGCACTATGTCAATATCACTTTCAGCTCCTGTAAGGAAATAATCGCCAGCAGATATAAACATCAAAGTAATAAAAACATTCTCCAGTTTCAGATAACCGCTAGCTAAATGTCCTTCAAGCGTCCTTACAGTGATAGATCACTTACAAAAACCATTTACGTGGCAGCAGCCACCATTAGCATCCCAGCAGCACGTACTGCGCACTGTAACGTGGAAGCGCCATTTCATTAGAATCTGTACTCGCATGAAAAAGCAGATACATTTATTGCCATAAACCTTGCAGTATACGCATCAGTGATTTTGTTTTGACTCTAAAATGATATTTGTTTTTGAAGTAGCACACTATTAAACCTTTTACCTTCTGTGTCTCTTGTTTTTTGTATGCAATATTTTGATTTTATTTTTAAGCAAAAGCATGCAAAAAAAGTAACATAGTAAAGCCGGTTTCACACCTGCGTTTCAGGGCGCAGCGACGGCCTGCGCACGGCTGCCGCTAAGCCCCGCCACCTGACATGCCTCCGCCGGTAGCTCCGCCTATCGGCGCATGACGCTGCATGCATCCTGCATCCCCTATCACTGGGGACGCAGGCCGTGTGCAGTATGCGTTTGGCGGATCATGCGTCCTTTTGACGGTGCGCCAACCAGCGCCAAATGCAACCTGTTGCAATTTGGTTGCGCTCGGCGCACCGTCAAAAGGACGCATGCGCCGCCAAACGCATACTGCGCACAGCCTGCGTCCCCAGTGATAAAGATAGGGGACGCATGCAGCGTCATGCGCCGATGGGCGGAGCTACCGGCGGAGGCGCGGCAGGGGGCGGGGCTTCGCGGCGGCCGTGCGCAGGCCGTCGCTGCGCCCTGAAACGCAAATGTGAAACCGGACTTACATAGTTATTAAGGTTGAAGGAAGACTTTAAGTCCATCTAGTTCAACCCATATCCTATCCTAACTTGCCCTAACATGTTGATCCAGAGGAAGGCAAAAAAAAAACCCATGTGGCAAACAGTAAGCTTCACATCGGGGGAAAAAAATTCCTTCCCGACTCCACATACGGCAATCAGACTAGCTCCCTGGATCAACGCAATATTAAGGAAACTAGTGTATATACCCTGTAATATTATACTTTTCAAGAAAGGCATCCAGTCCCTTCTTAAATTTTATTAGGAAATCACTCATTACAACATCATATGGCAGAGAGTTCCATAGTCTCACTGCTCTTACAGTAAAGAATCCACGTCTATGATTATGCTTAAACCTTCTTTCCTCCAGACGTAGAGGATTCCCCCTTGTCCCCGTCACAGGTCTAAGAGTAAAAAGATCATTAGAAAGGTCTTTGTATTGTCCCCGCATATATTTATACATTGTAATAAGATCATCCCTAAGCCTTCGATTTTCCACACTAAATAACCCCAAGTGTAATAACCTGTCTTGGTATTGCAGACCCCCTAGTTCCCTAATAACCTTGGTTGCTCTTCTCTGCACCCGCTCCAGCTCAGCTATGTCTTTCTTATACACCGGAGACCAGAACTGTACACAGTATTCTAAGTGTGGTCGCACTAGTGACTTATATAGAGGTAAAATTATGTTCTCCTCCTGAGCATCTATGCCTCTTTTAATGCATCCCATTATTTTATTTGCCTTTGCAGCAGCTGCCTGACACTGGCCACTAAATGTGAGTTTGTTGTCCACCCATACACCCAGGTCTTTTTCACTGACAGTTTTGCCCAGTGTTTTACAATTAAGCACATAATTATACATCTCTCCTACAGCCTTTCTCCATGCGCCATCCCGTTCTATCCCTCTGCAGCCCCACTCTCCGTGTCCCTCTCTTCCTCCACAGCCCCGCTCTCTTCATCCACAGCCCGACTCTCTTCCTCCTCTGCAAGTGATTCGGTTTTTCTGGATATAATTTATGATGTCTAGGAAAACGGTTTTACATTTTCTATACAGGTTGTAATAAATAATAGAATAACAAATATATGTATGTTTTACGTTTCATAACTTCTAAATGAAATAAAAAAAATTGAAGGTGGTTTTCCAGTTTTAGAAAACTCTGGACACCACAAGCATTTTTTTATTTTTTAAATGTGGCTTTACTCACCCTCCCCAGGTCCCAACCACTGCTCCTGGTGCCCATTATGTTCTGCAGTGCAGATGTAACATCAACAGTGCTGCAGCCAATAACTGGATTCAGCAACTTGGTCCATCACCTGAAGCAGAGCTTCTTACCCCAGTTACGGTCTGTGGCACTCTACACATGATGTTAGTGCTGCAGACATACGGTACAGGCGCCGAGAGTGGTGGCAGAGACTCAGACGTCAACCTGGGGAGGGTGAGTAAAGAACAATTATTTATTTTTTTAAACCAAATATATTCGGGTGACAGAGGTTTTCTAAAAATGGAAACCTCCTTTAAAAATAAATTGTTTATTCCGTATTTTATTAATTTTTTTAACACTTTTCATTGTTTCTTTTATGTTATTATGGCATCACAAGCAAACTAGAGCTTTGTCTTAGCAGGGAGTACAAGCTCTTAGTGCCATACAAAATGGGGGATGTCCAGAATTAGAAACGCTTTCAGAAACAGTGCCATCCCCGAGATGACAGGAGCTGCACTGCCATGCACAATCTTTGGTCAGTGGTTGAGCTGTTTCTAAAAGAAAGCGGCCATGTTTTCTAATTCGCTATATGGAAAGTTATCACTGCACTGATCGCTGGGGGTCCCATCGATGGCAGTACCACAGCCAATGAATGAATAGGGCGGTGGCAGTCAATGTATTTGAGAGCCCTGCTCTTGAGACTGGTGGAGGACATAGCAGTGAGACCCCAGTGGAAATGCGATAAGGAAGTAATGAAGCACACTTTTGCCTTCCTAAAAGGTAGTTTGAGCAGATGTCTCTTTACCTCCTGAATCGATTGATTTTTCTTTCTCCTGGGAAGGTACAGGGACAGTCTTGGAAATTTCCATACCAAGAACACGAACATTTTCGACTCTGGAATGATCGGAGTTAATGGTCTCCTCGTTTTCAAGGTTATTATTTAGCTCCATTTTCCTAAAGGATTTGAAAAGATTATATGGCAACAATGTATTGCTACATGACGATAAAACAAGTGTAAATATATCTATCTATCTGAGAGAGTGTGTGTGTGTGTGTATCAAGCTACACCCACTCCACATAGCCCCGCCCACTAGTTTCTTGGAGAGCGGGGCTGCGGAGGAAGAGAGCGGGGCTGCGGAGGAAGAGAGGGACACGGATGGAGAGTGGGGCTGCAGAGGGATAGAACGGGATGGGGCATGGAGAAAGACTGTAGAAGAAGAGAGTGGGACGGCAGGTGAAGAGCAGGGCTACGGAAAGAGAGAGTGTGATGGCGGGTGGAAAGCGGGGCTGTTAAGGGAGAGAGCGGGACTCACAGTTAGTTACTATGCCGGGCAACGCCGGGCTTTTCAGCTACTATAATATAGAAGAGCTCCATGAGGGAAAAACAAATAGTGTCATATGACATGGTATTTGCCCCTTACAGATATCGTAAGGACATGCCAGGACTACAGAGAAGAGGGGGGGACGCCTCGGCTAACACTGACTCCCCCTTTGGAGACTGAGAGGGGGCATTGGAGGCCATGAAGGAGTAACATCTGGTCACTTTTACATCTGGACCATTTAATGAATTTGAAAATGAGAAACAAAGCCAAAAATATATTAAGCTATCAATGCTCGAGATTATTATATGCGCACTTACCTTTGTGCTGAATTCTGACTGGACAGGATAGATCGGCGTACCTAATATTATGGAAAAAAAATCTAAAATGAAAAATTTGTGTAAATAAAAAACAAAACCGTGTTTGGTCAGTGTTATGAACCCGGTAACCTCTATTTCTACAATGGCTAGCATGATGAATCAAAGTGCCAAAGTTACATGTACAGAAAATATTAAAGAGTATTCCCCCAACTGGCATTTACCAGCTATCTGCGGCACTGGGAGAAATCCCTGAGACCCCACACCGAATAACAGGCAATTGGAGACGTGAGTAACCTGTGCTGCTGCTAGCGTGTCCACAAATAATTCCAATATACAATAGGAGGTTACGGTGAAGTTTATCTCAACACATTTTGAAAGTTCTCACGTAATGGTTTCCTGAAGACGTTTGAGAACTTCGAAACTGGTTAAGAATAAACCTCACGGTCACCATCTACCACATATTGGAATGATTTGTTGACAAATTACCAGCAGCACAGGTTACCCACATCTCCGATTTGTTCATACTCCACCTTAGACATTATGGACATCACCTGAGGCTTTTCTTTTAGAGCAGTGTTATCCTGACAAGAAATACTAATAGGGAATCTGTCAGCAGGTTTTTTGCTATGGAATCAAAGAGCGCCATGATGTAGCGGCTGAGCCCCCTGATAACAGCTGTGTTTTGTTGTTTCAATATAATCAGTGTTTTATCAGCAGGAGATGATCATTACAGGACAAACTGTTTCAAGCCTGCTTGTCCAACCACGCTCCCACCTTTGATTAGCAGCTTTCTATCACTGTACACAGAAAGCTGACAATCAGTGGTGTGGGCAGGTTATACACAGCTCAGCATAGGTCGGCAGCAGAGAAAACTGTGATTCTATCACAACTGCCGCACCCAGTAAACTAAGTGATACATCGCTGAAATTAGAGTTTCTGTCCCTACCTCATGCTGCTGACAGATTACATACCAAACAACCTGCTGACAGATTCCCTTTAAACACCTATTCTGCATTTGTGTTTTTGTTTTTTAAATTTCATATCCGAGTAGTATTACTAATGCATGTTTCCTGTCCGAAGCAAAAAATTTACCAGTCGCCATCTTCGGATCTTACCGGAATGTTCGGATAAGAAACAAACAAACAAAAAAAACAAAACACCTCTGGTGTGGTGAGTTAAGGTTTTTCTACGCACAGGGGAATGACGTGCAATCACACACACTACAGCAATGTACACAGTGGGACGCTGATGACCGTGCCTTTGAAGCACTTCACAAGACGTCATCCCCGCAGCAGATCTCTAATGCAGGTGTGCTAGCTGTCAGACAGTACCTTGTTCGGTCTAAGGGCAGAGAGATGTGGGGATCCTGGGGGAGTGGCGTACAGCGGGCGAGACGTGAAGGTGGTATTTGCAATCTGCATACACTCCTCCAGGGTTTTCAGGAACGTATTGCATGTCGACTTCAAAAGAGCGCCCATATCAAGTTCATCCTAATAGAACAGCAAAAGCACATCTCCCGTTACAGAGTGGCTCTTCCTAAAGAGGTGTATGCCACAATGTCATTATAGCTCGTGAGGTCTTCAGATATCATAAGGTCACTTACAAAAAGACTTTAAACGTGAGCAATGAAGAAGTAGTAAGAAGATACAGGAACACTCCGGCGCCTTGTCATTATTAGCGACTAGCTGAAGAGCCCGGCGTTGCCCGGGCATAGTAACTAACTGTGGATAGTTATAGCAAATAACGGCCGAAGTGAGGGGGCCTTTTCCCTTCTGCCCCTCATGCTCCTTTTTACACAGCCTCCTCCTGCACCTCACTCGCCTCCTTTGTACACAGCATTTTTCTGCAGCACAGCTTTAATATACACAGTGGCAGGCAGTGTCACCGGGCAGTCAGCGCTGCCCCGTCCCCTCCATGGCAGCACTAGTGCCCCGTCCCCTCCATGCCAGCACTCTTCCCTTGCCGAACTGTCGGTAGATGCGAGATCCTGGGCAACTAAAGGACCTGTGATGATGTCACGACCATGTGACCAGTCATGTGCTTGGGAGGAGGAGTCAGACGCAGAGCTGTACTGGTGCTGGAGTAGAAGTGTGAGCTTATGTCACAGAGCAGGGTCTTATATCACATCACTGGGGGAAGTATAGTAACCCCGTATACATGGGATCAGAGGGTCCTTGCAGCAAAGCTGTGTGTGTAATGTATGTGAGGCCAAGCTGTGTGTCACAACTGTTGTAGGGTGTCCTTGCATCAGGGGCTCTTTCCCTGTAGCTATGCGGAATGGGTGGAGCTATGTGGAGTGGGCGTGGCTTGATAAATACACACACACACTCAGCTTTATATAGATTGTCTCTTACAATAAATTAATTATGCTTTAATTACTCAAGCTGATGCAGAACCTCTTTAAGACAAGGAATGAGGAGCTTCATGGCAACTGATGAATGATCTGTTCTCTTCACATGGAGATTGAGAATATCTCCAATGAAGAAACTGGGGAAAAGTTGCATCCTGCTCACCCACTTGGATCACAGCACTGCCGAGACGTATCTGAGACACAGGTTTTTGAGCTCTCTCTTACAGCAGCAGTTACTTATTAACAGCACACATTCACCACTGCCCTATTATGAGTCAGATGGTAAACTTCCTCTACTCAGTTTTCATGAGCAAATAAAATAAGCTTGACCCAGATTCACCTACCTGAGATTCAGATGTACCAATACTAGCTGTGTCTTTCGTCTTATTCACTTGCTGGACCAATATGTCACAGAACAGCCTTAATTCAGACATCTTCGTTTTAAGAGTTTCCGTGCTGTCATTAAACTCTATGTATGTTAAAAAAAAAAAGTAAATGACAGAAAAGATGCAGTACTAAAGTTTGGCCACTACACAAGGTAGGGCGCTGTGGTGTTCCAGCAGATACTGTATATATTCGAGTATAAGCCGACCCCCCTAATTTTGCCACAAAAAACTGGAAAAACGTATTGACTCGCGTATAAGCCTAGGGTGCAAAAATGCAGCAGCTACTGGTGAATTTAAAAATTAAAAACAGATACCAATAAAAGTAAAATTAATTGAGACATCAGTAGGCTAAATGCATTTTGAATATCTATATTGAATCAGGAGCCTCACATAATGCTCCATACAGTTCATGATGGGCCCCATAAGATGCTCCATATAAAATATACCCCATATAATGCTGCACAAAGGTTAATAATGGCCCCATAAGATGCTCCATAGAATAATATGCCCCATATGCTGCTCCATAAAGGTTATGGCCCCATAAGATGTTCCATAGATTATGCCCCCATATGCTGCCCCCATAAGATGCTCCATAGATTATGCCCCTATATGCTGCCCCATAAGATGCTCCATAGATTATTCCCCCATGTGCTGCCGCTGCATTTAAAAATAAAAAAAAAAAGACATACTCACCTCTCCGTCGCTGGGGGCCAGGTGCCGGTGTCACTGCTGGCACCTGAGATATTCACCTGTCCCCTGGTCCATCACTGCTTGCTGCTGTCTGGCACATCATCTATCAGTGACGCTCAGACTGCAGGGGGCGCAGCGTGCACTAACCACGTCACCGCGCCCTCTGCTGTCTGAACGTCACTGACAGATGACGTGCCAGACAGCAGCAAGCAGCTATTGTCCCCGGACAGGAGAATATCGCTATACTTACCCGTCCTGGCGCTGTCCCCGCAGCCCCCAGCTTCTCCGTGATCTCCCTTCCTGCCTTCAGCGGTCACGGTACCGCTCATTAAACTCATGAATATGCTCATATTCTTGAGTTTAATGAGCGGTACCATGTGACCGCTGAAGGAAGGAAGGGAGATCGCGGAGAAGCTGGGGGCTGCAGAGACAGCGCCAGGACGGGTAAGTATGACCTGACCCCCCCCACCGACCCCCTGGTGTATATGACTCGAATATAAGCCGAGAGGGGGACTTTCAGCCCAAAAAAATGGGCTGAAAATCTCGGCTTATATTCGAGTATATACGGTAGATGTTTGGTGTGAGTGTCGGACACTAATGATCTGATATTGATCATCTATATCAGGGGTGCACAACATTTTTATTGTCCAAGGGCCACATTGCCATACTGAAACAATCTCAAAAGCCGCAAAAAAAATGTAAAGGGGTACTTACATGAATACATCACTACATCACCAGATCCAAGTTTTCATTATTTGAGGAGGATTTGGAGAGTTTCTGCTCCAAAAAAATTCAGTATGAATAGACACTAACTTAAACTGAGTTTTTGCAGCAGAATCTCACCAAATCCTCCTCCAAATCCTCCTCATAATCTCACATCTCTAACTTTTGAGGAGTTTTAAGTTTTAACATAGGGAAATCCAAAGAAGTTTTTTACGATATCTACCACGGAAGGTGTGTTTCTGGTCAGCGCGGTTTTGAAAGCCCAGCTCTTTTTACTCCTTTGGATTTCCTTATCATTAGCGGGATACCAGCGACTATTGGATATTCTTGAGCGATTCCCAGTTTGTTGCACAACTCGCACAACTTTAGCAGGTGAGTCTAACAAATTGGGCGTACTACTGCGGTTTTAAACGATACACCCTATGTGCGCTTTCTATTTTTGCTTTTTTTTTTTTAAGTTTTAACATAGCTATTTATTTATTTTACGCATTTATATAGCACCATTAATTCCACAGCGCTTTACAGACATTATTGGCACTGTCCCAGATGGGGCTCAGTAGCATGTACAAGATCAGAACCACTGTCAGCACATGTATGCGGTACAAGAACCACCATCAGTACATGAATGCAGAGCCAGAACCAAACACAGTAAATGTATACAACACCAAGCTTAGTACAGTGATCAATTGTAATGTCAGGTCAGACCCATATATAATTGTATTGCTCGAACCTACAATTCCCAGTATGTCCTTAACAATGGTAGAAGATGCTGGGAGTTGTTACCTGCCATCAGACTGCAGACCATACAGGAACCACAGCACTGAAGAGACACAGTATCACAAATACCTCCCCACACTGCCCTTGTCCCGGGACTATCTTCCTCTGACGGCCTGACCCCTGACGCTCCATGCTGGACCGCTCTCTATGGCGATTCCACTTTTCCCATTTATATATTTTGGCATATAATTTCTGCCTCCTGCATTTTCCTCCAGTTCAGCCCGCTTCCTTATCCTTAGAGTGGATGGTTTTTTGCTCCCTCTCTACCAGGGTTACCTACAGTGCCCTCTGGCCTTCATTAGGCCTCTTGGAGTGAGTGTTGGTATATTATTTTCTCTTATCTCTATAGTGGATGTTCATCTCACTCCCTCCCTTACAGGGCCACTTACAGGGCCCCCTGGTTTTTTCTGAGGCCGCTTTGAGTGAGCGTTTGTATGTTATTGTTTTTCTGGGGATGCCCAGATTTGGGGTCATTGGGTTATGTATTATTATGTACATTTAGGCTAACATCTTGTTTTTTCAACCATGTGGTTGCTGTCTATTAGTACTTATTGTTAGACTTACTTGGGACATTTGGGGGTGTGCTTTGCCTTTTAAATGCTTTTATTGTGTTTTTTTTTTTTTTCTGTCTTTCAATAAAATTTATATACATTTTTTCATATACCTCCATTGTCTTGGGTGTGCGCCTAATATGCTGGGCTCTTTGTTCTCCTTTCTGAATTATGCAGCACCCCTTGCGTATTTTTGAAAATTGATCATTTTGCCCTTTAGTGGTGCTCCCTACCCCCCTTTTTTTCTACATGTACAAATGTCTTGCCGTAACATATTTGACACAGTCATTCATTAGTAAATTGCCCTGTTGAGGGGGCCTCTGGGCTCGAAAGACTGGAAAGAGTGCTATTGGCCAACCAGAATAATTTTATCACACCCAGAATACTATTATCTTTTGCCTTGCAGCGCTGGGGTCCTGGGTTCAAATCCCACCAAGGACAACATCTGCAAGGAGTTTGTATGTTCTCCCCGTGTTTACGTGGGTTTCCTCCCACATTCCAAATACATGCTGATAGGGAATCTAGATTGTGAGCCCCATCAGGGACAGTGATGATAATGTGTGCCAACTGTAAAGCGCTGCGGAATATGGTAGCGCTATATAAAAATAAAGATTATTATTTAACTTTATAGTAGTTACATAGATTTTCTGGCTAACCCAGGACCATAATTAAATGTTTTATTGTACATCATGAAAAGTGGAGACAACAGAATCAAATACAACACAAGCGGCTACAGAATGATGTGTTACTGCAGTTTATTATCCTGTCTGAATCACAGGATTTGAGGAGGTGGCAGGTCACCAATACAGAGATTTAAGCTTCTGATTAAAATGTATAATCTGCAGTTCAACAGATGTGACAGTGGACATATACAGCAGACAAGAGGAAACCTGCTCTTCCCCTGTGTGAAATGTAAAACAAAAGAAAAACTATGAAATGATTACTAGTTTAATGTATTTATCATTTAAAGGGGCTGTCCGGCCTTAGGCTGCAAGTCTGAAGTCTTTCTATGTTACTGCAGACTTGTGAATCTTAACACCGCGTGCACTGTGTGCCGTGAGGATTCTCTGGTGACTGCAAGTAGGTGATTTGCCTACATGCAGTCATGTGCTGACTAGACGTGTGCAGCCGTTGCTCCCGGACACATCTAGTTGGAATGTGGCCGAAGTATGCAAACCACTCGCCCGCTCCTGGCGCCAGCAACAGAGAATCCTCACAGTGCCAGTATGTCAAAATACTTTAGACCAAGGCTTAGAAATAGTGAACAACTGGTAAATCAGGTTGTGGGAAGAAAAAAAAAAAAAAAAAAAGTGGTGACGTGCAGCAGACAACTCCCTTTGTGCCCGAATCTTTTTAAAGTTATGCTGTATTTGCTGAAAAGCTGCAATATTGCCTAGTAGCGGCTCGCTCATATTACTAGGACGAGTCCTGTCCGATGT
Source organism: Dendrobates tinctorius (assembly GCF_039654945.1). Lineage (NCBI taxonomy): Eukaryota > Metazoa > Chordata > Amphibia > Anura > Dendrobatidae > Dendrobates > Dendrobates tinctorius. Next base: position 1,467,872 of record NW_027361834.1, on the reverse strand, counting down.
TTTATCGGATAGCACTCAGACCAATCTTATACTATGGGGCAGTGTAGCGCCAAATCAGTCTGTGTAAAAAAAAAAAAGAATATAAAAAATAAAAGTCGCAACATGCTGCGAATGGCTCCTCAAATCGGATCACGAGCACCCATTCAAGCCTATGAGTGCAGGTAAAACAATCGGACTGCCCTTGGATGTCATCGGAGTACAGTCCCATTTACGTGCACAAAGACAATGGAGACATTCAGATCTCGCTTCTCCTGTGATACGAGTCTCTCAGCCGAGAGAATCAGATCACAGTAAAATGACACGCGGATCAGAGTGTCATTATCATAATTGATTTGATTCTCTCAGAAGAGAGAATAAATCACTTGTATGACTGTGGCCCAAGTCAAGATATTTCGACCCTTTTGAGGGCTTTTTTTATTCTTTCAAAGGAAACCTGTCATCTTGAAAGTGTAGTCCAATCTGCAGGCACCATGTAATAGAGCAGGGTGAGCGGAGGAGATTGATACATAGATTTGTGAGAAAAGATTCAGTACACCTGTTTTTTCATCATACAAACCTCTGCTCTTTTGTGGTCCTGTGGGCGGTCCTATCAGTGACCGGCAGCGATCTCTCTATGCACACTTATACAAGGAAAGCTGTCAGTCACTAATAGGACCGCCCACAGGACCGGAAATCCCAGGAAGAGCAGGAGGTTATATGATTAAGAGAGCAGTCACACTCTGTTCTCCTGACCTGAGCCTGACAGCATGTATTTCTACGCAGCCATCATGTTCAGGTCAAGATAGCCGACGGCCAGTCAGGGGAATGGGATGCGATGCTTGCACGAGTAATACAACGTCCGACTGCCCTAAACCAGTCACTCATTAGCTAAAAGTTAATGGGCTGTCTAGATGCCAAAAAAAAGTATACATTTGAAACATAAGTTTGGATTTGCTGATGGGGCCATGCATACCAGGATGGGGGTGGGGGCCAATCATACCAGGAAAAGGAGAGGATGGGTCCAATCACACTAGGATGCCACTAAAGAGAAATGAATATTCATTGCCCTGCATGCCCATGGGAGTGGAATGCAGTGAATATTCATTTCTCTTTAGAAGTGGGCACAGGAGTTAGCTGCAGCATCCGGCTCCTGCCTCTGTGACCCGCTGCTCCGCCGAAACCGCTCCCCCACCTCAGCCAGAGCAGGTACATCGGACTATTAGCACACCCCCCCCCATCCCATTTTCCTCCACATTTTTGGAGGAAAAAAAGTGCGTCTTATAGTCCGAAAAATACGGTATATTTTAATAACAATAGATTACAGGAAACTCATACCTTTCTCTTTCTTGGTTCTGATGTCTGTTATACAGGCTTTAGCAGAACCCAATGCAACAAGCCACTGCTGTCGTTCTGCTGCCGATCTGGCTTTCAGGTAGAAGTACTGCTCCCCTGGAATTGCTAGGTCCATCCGAGTGTTATCCGTGGCGTGTACTGTCAATGCAAAATGTATAATATAATGTACAGAGGATAATGTGTGCATACATCATATATAATGAAGACATTGTGAAGACTATATAAAATAAAAATCACACTAGACATGACCTGACTCGACTGTGAAGCTGTCCGCTATGGGTGTAGGGAATGTTATTCAGATCCCCTACAGACCTGACCAACAGATGTCCCAGGTTATACCGTGGGGTTAGGTAGAATTACTGTATAAGGATGTGTCCAAGAGGTTATTGCGAGAATAAACTGAGCAGAAAATCTCCAAATCGCAAAACTTTTCAGTTTCTACTCGGAAAACTCTGCAAAAAGACTCCATGCGCACATCGTCTAACTCATCAGATGTGCCTTACAAAGTGTAGGAAATAGAGGAGACTCCAGTAAGGACTAGAGTGTTCCTTGCCACTATATTCATGATGCTTTTATTTTAGCTAGTAATACTTGTGAGATAACAGATTAGACTGGAGACCTGATCTGCAGGAGCAGCTTTCGCTGCGGGGAACGCATACTGACCACCCATCTGGATAACAGTTAAGTAATGTTTCCTCTGCAGTGGTTGCTGTGGTTTACCCCTTATGACGACATGAGCAGAAATGCACGTAATGGTATAATTTACTCCAATTTTTTTAATAATTTATTGCAAACTTAACTATTCAAGGGATGCTCCGCAGCTCTCCCTAAACCCACCCTGCCTACTTATCTCATCGATTTTGAAAAGTGGTGAGAGAAGCATAAAATGGCAGCATTCTTCTGGAATTAAAGGCTACTATAGATTATTAAATAGTCACACCCATAGGCTGATGGGGCCTCCCGATACTAGATGTCGAGCAGATGAATTAAAATATTCCCAATCCTTCTCCTCTCATGGGAGGTAATCTGCCACCAAGAGTGTCTGACAGCAGACTGTTCCCCTCTCCTACGTAACGCTATCTTGAATAGCTGAATGTGGAGTCTCCGGTCTCCTTGACTGTAGAATAAGCCTAGCGATAGAAGTATTAAAGATTTGCGAAGCCAAACCCTGTTTGGGACATATGGACAATAGAGAGGGCTCTTCCACCAACGAGCCAGAATGGAGACCTGCTCTGCAACCATGGCTCCTGCTCCGGAGGACACACGCCCTTCGTGTATTACATGAATGTTTTCCGGTTGACTTGCTGCGGCTTTCCCAGGTAAAAGTCATTTTACGTTATTGTTCATTTCCAGAAACACACCTTGAATTTCGCAGACCGCCATCTGGATGCTTCCCTTACAGCCCTTCCAGGCGTCTTCCCTTGAGTCATAATAGGAAAGAATTCCACCGCACAGAAGAAACCATCTTGGCTGCCACCCTGCGAGAATCACGAGAAAGACATGGCAATAAAATATAAAAGTAACCAAACTATAAAATAATATCCTAGGCATAAATCACTAAAAGAATGCAGCTCAGGAACCATAGCAGCAAGAGTGTGGGGTGGGGATTATATATGATTCATATTCAGATCCCTACGTATCCATGAACAAGTGGTCCCCAATCAGAAGATTGCTTCCCTTACATTAGCCGATAAGGAGAAAAGAAAGTTACAAACATAATATCGATGAAATATTACTAGAAGGCGGTGGCCGCATTTTATAGGCCAAAAATGAGGTGACAGATTCCCTTTAATGACTACTCCCTCCTGTACTGTAATCACCTTTGGCTTTGTGGCTTTGGCCATTATTGTAAGTTTTCCTTTTTCTGACCCATTAGAACACATACACCTCCCCCCAAAAAAAATAAAAAAAGACCACAATTTTTTAATTAAAAAAATTAATAAAAATACACATCTACTTTTTTGTGCCAAATTGAAATTAAAAAAAAATAAATAAATTTATAGACATGTGAATGTGCCCATTGCCTACAATTGGTTCTTGCAAAACCTGAATAGAACACACACGTAAAAACTGGACGTCTGAACAAAGCCTTATCCCGATACCCGTGATTGTGCTGACAGAGCCCCCTGGCGTTGGCAGTGGATTTCTGGCGGTACCGGCAACAGAATTCATCATATGGAGAATAAGTTGTTATATACACTTTACTTGTGGATATCCAATGATTCCCAATGATTGTCATCAACATAGTAAAGTGGAACGGAGGAGCTTTCTGAAAAACCCTTTCTTAATGTTTTTTCAATAACTGCAGCCATGAGCAGCACGCAGGGCCGATCTGTCCAACAGATTCCGCACCAAGCCCAGCACAAGACATAGAGACTAGGAAATGGCACATGACATTTCACAAAAAGTATTTTCTCCTTGTTAAATTGAATATAAAAATCATTTGAGAATAATAGAAAATAAGAATATTTTACATCTTTGCATATAGTTCAGCCCTACAGAGAAGAGGGAGCAGGACTGCGTTATACCCCAGGGACAGACCACCACAATGTAGGGCACGAATCGAAGACATAATGCCCCAAATCTCTAGGTTTCTACCGGAGACTACACTGTTGTGTCTGACTGAGATGGACATCACCAGAAAGACAGCGATACGGAGATCGGAGTTTGATATTTTGGACTTTTGTTTGCTTCACTGAAGTCAATAACTACATCGAGCAAACTCCGAATCATGTTCCTGGGAAATGCAGATGGATTTATGTACGGCAGAGAACACTTGTGTGAACAATGCCCAAAACACAGTGATGGTTTACCCCCGCCACCCGTACAGCAATCTGCTCTGTATCTCGCTGCTGTAGACTGTGTGGCATTTCCACAGCTTCTGCTTGATGTATTTATTATTTTGTATCAATGTTTGTTTAAACGGCAAAGGAAGAAAAAAGAAGTCTCTGCCATTGGCTGCTGTTTGCTCGCAGTGCGGCATGGCTGACGGCTTACTCACAGGCTTACGTCAGGCAATGAGAACAACTTACAAGTGCCTGCCCGAAAACCTTAGCAATAACCTGATGAAACCCAGCTACAATGGAAAAAGGGTGAGGACAGACAGCACCACCCTCCGGGGAGAACACGCAGCCAGACCGACAGGTTACTCCAAGCTTTACAGTCTCAGGGAGCATTTGTCAACAGCTGAATACTATGCAGTGTATGCCCGAGTGACCGCGGTGTGGCCAGAGCGACCTCAATACGGCCAGGGTGACCGCGGTGTGACCAGAGTGACCTCAATACGGCCAGGGTGACCGCGGTGTGGCCAGAGTGACCTCAATACGGCCAGGGTGACCGCGGTGTGGCCAGAGTGACCTCAATACGGCCAGGGTGACTGCAGTGTGGCCAGAGTGACCTCAATACGGCCAGGGTGACTGCAGTGTGGCCAGAGTGACCTCAATACGGCCAGGGTGACTGCAGTGTGGCCAGGGCGACCTCGATACGGCCAGGGTGACTGCAGTGTGGCCAGAGCGACCTGGAAAGGGCCAGGGCGATTGCAGTGTGGCCAGAGTGACCTCAATACGGCCAGGGTGACTGCAGTGTGGCCAGAGTGACCTCAATACGGCCAGGGTGACTGCAGTGTGGCCAGGGCGACCTCGATACGGCCAGGGTGACTGCAGTGTGGCCAGGGCGACCTCGATACGGCCAGGGTGACTGCAGTGTGGCCAGAGCGACCTGGAAAGGGCCAGGGCGATTGCAGTGTGGCCAGAGTGACCATCTATTCTGGTACGTTGATGAACAGTTTCCCCAACAAAAATAGCTGGTGTCAAATAGAGATCCTAAAGGTTCGTACCAGGGGGTCTATGCCAATGTTACTTGGTGAAATGATCTTTAAACTTACTTAAAAAAAAAAAAAAAAATAATTGTTCTCGGCAGCACAATGAGCGCAATGTGCTGCCGAGAACAGTTAGTCTATGTGCAGGAAACAGTCTATTACTGACATTCTGTGCACATCAGAAGTGCGGTTAGACTGTATAAATAAGACATTAAATAAGAGCCAACCAACATGTATGTAGCCGATGATCATCGGATGTTTGATGTAAAAGCACCTGAACCTGCGCCATTTACACCTCCACTTGGGGGCGTAACTATAGCATTGCATGGGGACAATCACACTGGGCCATGGAGCCTGGATGAGGGGTGGGAGGGGAGCAAAAAGTTCCTTTTGTGAATATGAGAAGGTGAATACTATTAGGCTGGAGTCACACACAACCATTAAAAAATTGATCCGATTTTTACGGTACGAAATCGCACAAAGATTTCTTGTCCAGGGATCCGTCTGTCATCAGAATTTCCGGCGATGAACCGATTTTATTCGCATCTAAGCATCAAATTGACATCCAATGCCTGATGCTCTTTCCTGTTGACCTGGAGAAGTCTTGCAATTTTATCGCAAGTCACACGTGTGGTCCGTTTGTAATCCGATTTTTAATCGCACCCATAGACTTGCATTGGCGAGTCCGATCCGAGAATCGGTGACAATCGCAGCATGCTGCAATTGTCCCGGTCCGAGGAAACGTTCCGATAAAAAAAAAAAAAAAAAAAAAAAAAAAAAAAAAAAAAAAAAAATCGGATGATGGGAGCTGCCCCATAGAATAACACTGGGACGAATGCAATGCGATTTTTTATCACATTGCATTCGTCCGATTTTTTCGCTAGTGTGACTCCGGCCTTAAAGTCTCCTGCTGGTTGGGGGCCGCGATACCAAAATTACACCACTGCCTCCACTATTGCCTCATCAGGTTCGGGGACCCCCTGTGTCTACTGGGATCGGCATTACAGAGACCCCAACCCTCTCCTTCCATGTCTGTTTCCATAGATCCTTACATTCATCATATTAAACCAATCCTGGCATAGCTTTCTGTAAGGCTGTGTTCACACACGGTGCGGTCGGTGGAGATTTTCCACACACATACACCGGCAGCACTTCACAGGGTCCAGCTGTTGTGGGTTCAAAGCCGCAGCTTGTCGACTTCTGCCGTAGAAACAAACCTTTATGGTGCGGACTTCATCCAATCAGAACCGTAATCAGTGCAGAAAGGACGTGCGGATTTTAGAAGCAGAAACTCGTCTGATCTCAGTCTAGAAAGTTGCTCTAAAATCCACACCAGTACACAAGCTTTGGACTTACCCCAGAAGGGATTGCCCCCAGCTTTAGATTATTATGAAAGCATAAACTGTGTTATACTCACCCTCCCCAGGTCCAGCACTAGTCTCTGATCCCACTCCCAGCTCCGCAGCCAATCTGTGACCTCGGCGGCCCTGAGGGGGGCTTCCTGTACGCGGGCAGACCTGCTAAACTCAGTAATAGGCTAATGCAATGTCTACATGACGTCAGCGCTACCTGGACCCGGGGAGGGGGAGTAAGGCTTTCGGTTTTCTTTATAATAAACTGCAGCTGGTAAGCCTCGGTGTTGGGCCATTATTGGTGCACACTGGGGTTCTCACCAGCTGGGGGCGCCCTTCCATGGTCTCTATCCAGGCAGGGACTCTGGAGAGGAGGGGGCAGTGTGCTCACTGACAGGAGGGGTAACCGAGGATCACCTCACACACCAGGCAGGGCGGAGCCGCTCCGGGTCACAGCACCTACCGCTCAGGTAATTCGTCCACTTGTACAGGATCCCTTCCATGTCGCTGGGGGGCGCACATGAGCCGGACTCTGGCATCTCTCCCCCGGGATAGGCGCTGGTCACACGGCGCACACTGACAGGCGGCCGCAGCGCATTTCCGTTGTGAATAGCAACAAGCGGCGGCGGCTCCGGCGCAGACAGGACAGCGCAGGCGTCACGGCCCCGCCCCTCTACGGCCCCATCAGCAGAGCACAAACATGCCATTGTTCGCACCCATCCGCAGCTTCCTGGAAGAGCTCTTCACCAATCACCGCTCACATCCAGACCAGCTGACTTCTACTATTGACCAATGAGGTATTCCCGCTGTGGCCGCGCCCACTCTCAGCCTATCGCCTGGGTCGCTGTGTGGTTGAACGTATCGCGGCAGAAAGTTGTGCCACGTCTGCGGGGGGGGGGAGAGCGGGGCCGACTGAGCCGGGGTCGGGGCGAGGATGTGGCTGCTGGTGGCCGCTCTGCTGGCCTGTGCGGGCGCTGCGCTCATCCCCGAGCCCGAGGTGCAGATCCAGGTCCTGGAGAAACCCTTCCTGTGCAAGAGGAAGACCAAGAACGGGGACATGCTGCTGGTGCACTCCGAGGGCTTCCTGCAGGGGAACGGGACGCGGTTCTATTCCACGTGAGTGCGCTCAGACATGTGCCGGCCTGGCAGGAGGACCGCTGTCCCCACATCGCTGTGTGGCTGTAACCATGGCCACCTCAGGGCCTGCGACGCCTGCATACCAGGGAAACACTCAGTGATGGGAGAGAGATTTTCTTATCTCCTTTGTGACTTTCGCCTTTTGCAGCCTCGTTTGTACCTATTGACCTGGACGTGTGGATACCTCCAAGGTCGTGAAGAGGTTAAAGGTGCTGCCCATTTTCAGCAACGTGTTTTTTTTTTTTTTGTTTTTTTTTCAACTTAAAGTTATTTTTCCATGAAAATTTACATTTTAATCAATAGATCTTGTAATAAAAACACGTCCCAGTTGAGGTGTGTGATTATGGAACGGGCTCAGGAGCTGAGCCCGCTCCCTCGTGTGCTGTGTAATGGCCGCTGTCCAGCAGAGGGGCCTGTGTGCTGACTTGTATTTCTCTAATTTGCAGGTATGTGGAGAACAACGGGCAGCCTGTATGGTTTACACTTGGTATTCGAGAAGTTATTAAAGGCTGGGACACGGGCCTCCAAGATATGTGCGTGGGAGAAAAGCGGCAGATCACTGTCCCTCCTGCTCTGGCCTATGGGAAGGAAGGGAAAGGTAAATTTTCCAGACTTTCTAGCATTACTGCGGAGGCACAGTCTTCATTCAATAGTAGACACTAACTGGGTGTACTGACTTTTCCACTGCAGTATGTCAAAATGCCTGCAACAGACCTTCTGACCCCGTAAGGGGTCGTCCCATCAGTCCACGCCTATTACGGTGGTCCGATTGCCCAGATTTCCACTCCCGGTGAACAGTTGATTTTGGTATAGATCCATATTGTATTTTTCTGGCTCACAGGCTTCATGGTGGAAGACCCCCTCAATTACATTACTATAGGTTTAGTAGAGGGTGAGCAGAATTTTTCAAATCTTGTAGATCACAGATCCACAATTGTGTTAAAACCTGGCGTTCCGGTTTTGGGTAACATCTGTTTCCTGGCTGCAACAAAAAAATAAATTGCCTATGTATATATAATATTTTTTCGCCCGCACTCCCTGGGTCTTACGCTCAAGCTCCCGGTGTCTGTTATTGTCTGTAGCACTCATTTCAGGGCAACAGCACTGCAGCCGATGAAAGAGCTGAGCTGCGGCAATAACAGGCACTGAGACTCCGTGGTAGACCCAGGGGAGGATGGATTTAAAAACAAACAAAAAAAAAAAAAAACCTGTTTTGGGTGACGAGGGATTTCTGAAAGCAAAAAACCTCATTTAAGATTAAATTTTTCAAAATGCAAATTCTGTGCAGGTGCTGAGACTTGCAAGGAATTCTGGGAGATCTTAGCTCTGAAGACTGATGAGTTGTAATTCCAGCTCCCGACCTGTCATTTTGGCAGGTACCCAGGAACAGTACAAGTGTAATTTAGCACTTCTGTTCAATTACTCTTTGTACATTAAGCTGAGAAATGGTATTTGAAAGTGACTGTTCACAGGGCTACATTGTAATCAACAAGCGCGGTCTTGTAGCTGTAGCTAGTCACTGGTTTGTAGTCGCTCACCTTTTAGTTTATGTAGAATATACTCACATTGAAAGGATGTTCCATCTCCAAGATCCTATCCCAATATGTAGCAGGTGTAATAATAATAATGTTAGGAAATACTTCCAATTAGAAATGTAGTATAGTTCTTCTGATTCTCTATGCTCCTTACCCCATGTGCAGGGCATTGCAGTAGCTTCAGTATCCATGGTTACAACCACTAACAGTTAACTCACTGTCACTATATGAGTGGTCGTAACCATGGATTCCAAAGCTACTGCAATGCCCTACACATGGGGAAAGCAACTTGGCCAATCAGAAGAACTATGCTACATTTCTAATTGGAGGTAAGTGCAATAATAATATTGGCAAATACTACATAATAGGATAATACGATCTTGGAGATGGGAATACCCCTTTAATGAAGAGAGATATCGATCTATCTTTTATTATTATTATTCAAAGCTTACAATTGCGTATGTTTTATCTATTCTATGCTCACTGTTTTTTAACATTTACTAACCTATTCTGTTTGTGTAGTACTTGATCCAAAGTGTGGTCTGGTTTTGCATGAATATTCTCCTTTGGAAAACATCTTTGTCCTCACAGAACTAATGCATGTGGATCCTCCTCCCTTTTGCCAATGCCTTTACTATAACCGGTAAGCCAGTCACACGGCATGATGTGAACACTCCACTGTACCAGTGTTTCAGCAGACTCATTACCTTCAGGGGCAGGATTACTCTGGCAGATAACAGCTGTATACATATCTGATGACACAGAATCCAACAATCGCAACAAGTGCATCACAGCTGACCTGCTCCCCCTCCCTTCACAGTTGCTTTTGCACACTCTCATCAGATGCTTCAATACAAAATATAGTCTGTTCACTGTGGCTAATGTACACACGTGGACTTACTGGAATGCGAAGTAGGAATCTTTAAAAAAAAAAAAAAAAAAAAAAAACCTCAGTGGCCAACATGACAATTGGAAGATTTCTCACTTTATGGTATTTTTATTTATTTTTTTAATTTAGCACAAAATCTGATTTGAATGTCCTTTTCAGATCTTTCTGATGGCCTATTCCTTTTAATATGGTTTCACGGAAATTTTCTTAAGGATGTATGTTTTTTAACCCCTTCATGACCCAGCCTATTTTGACCTTAATGACCTGGCCATTTTTTGCAATTCTGACCAGTGTCCCTTTATGAGGTAATAGCTCAGGAACGCTTCAACGGATCCTAGCGATTCTGAGAGGTGTTTTTTCGGGACATATTGGGCTTCATGTTAGTGGTATATTTAGGTCGATAAGGCTGAGTTCACACGTGGCGTTTTTTTTGCGTTTCCACGGCGGTTTTAACCGCGAAAAATAAGCATCCCATGCATTCCTATGGGATTCCGCAATGCTGTGCTAATGCTGCGGTTTTTACTGCGGCGGAATTGCTTTGCGGTAAAACCGCAGCATGCTCATTAATTTCGCGGAATCGCGGCGATCCCGCACCCATAGGAATGCATTGTTCCGCTTACTTCCCGCATGTGACTGTGCCCACCATGCGAAATGTAAGCAGAACATTTGCAGATGGTACCCACTGTCCGGAGGAGAGGAGACTGTCCTCCGGGCTTTGGGCACCATATCCCTGTAAAAAATAGAATTTAAAATAAAAAATATTGTTATTCTCACCTTCCGATGTCCCGCGCAGTCTTCCCGCCTCTCTCCACGCTCCCGGTCCCAGTAAGCCTTTGCGAGCGATGACGTCCGTTCTCGCGGGATCGCGAAGTCTCGCGGTCATTCGCGCGACGTCATCGCGAATGACCGCGAGGCGTCGCGATCCCGCGAGAACAGACATCATCGCGGTAATTGTCGCAAAGGATTACTGGGATCGGGAGCGTGGAGAGAGGCGGGAAGGCTGCGCGGGACATCGGAAGGTGAGAATAACAATATTTTTTTTATTTTTTACATTCTATCTTTTACTACTGATGCCGCATAGGCGGCCTCAATAGTAAAAGTTGGTCACACTCATCAAACACTGTTTGACGAGTGTGACCAACCTGTCAATCAGTTCTCCAAGCGATGCTCCAGATCGCTTGGAAAACGCTAGCAATTCTGCAAGCTAATTACGTTTGCAAAATGCTAGTTTTTCCGCGGGAAAATCGCGGGAATTTAAAATGCGATTTTCCCATGGAATTCCGGAATTCTCGCGGTAATTTCCACGAGAGTTCCGCTTCGTGTGAACCCAGCCTAATTGTTGCGTTTATTTGTCAAAAAAAATTGAATTTTTATTCTGTTAAACCAGAGAGTTTATGTGACAAAAAATAGTTAATAAATAATATTTCCCACATGTCTACTTTACATCAGCACAATTTTGGCGATGCTACGGGGTCTGGGAGGTGGGGGTGTTCGGCAGTCTGAGACTGCGGCGGGCCACAGGCTTTCACAAAATGTCAGCAGAGTTACACACTTCCCATCGTTTTCACGATGCTACCGTAAAATCTGCCCCTAAATGGTCCGTCCAGGTTGAGTGCTGCGAGAGCTCAGGGAAGGCATGTCTTTCCACGTCCCCGAACAGCTGACCCTTTGGAGGAGGGTTGGGGGCCTGCATTCTTGGCAAAAGCTGGATTTATGGCCAGGTTTTCTATATTTGCATGACTGTGCCGTTTTTACTAATCTGTTAGCGCAGTAGCATTTTTCATGTCTTCTCTGAATAAGGTTTTTTGTTCTAGGAAAAATTTCCCCAGACAGTACATTAATCTTCAACATTAGCCTGATGGATATCCGAAATGGTCCGAGGTCCCATGAGTCATTCCAAGAAATGGATCTGAATGATGACTGGAAACTATCTAAAGAAGAGGTAAACTAAAGGGGGAAAAATGGTCTCCAGGGCCTGTTTTGCTTCGCATGGAAGCGTACGACTCCTTTGAATTGAGTTGAATATATATTCTGAATTTAGGATGATGAGTTTTTAGCGCTGGGTATTTTCACTGCACAAGTAACACGGCGTTATCACAGTTACAGCAAAGTGGATGGAATTCTTAGAAATCTCATACCCACTATGATTTTTTTTTTCTACTTTGCATAAATTGACTGGTGGTGCAATTTTTGAAATCTGCAACTTTTCAATTTGCAGTCTTACTCCTGGAGCCGGACTCCCAATTTTTACTATTTGGCCGGGGTCAGACTTGCGAGAAACTCGGACGAGTCTCGCACATCAATACACAGTACTGCCGCCGCCACTCAGGACCGGAGTGCTCAACTGCATAGAAATACATGCAGCTGAGCACTTTGATCCGAGTGCCGGCGGCAGTGCCATGTATTTAGGTGCGAGACTCGTCCGAGTTTTTCGCAAGTCTGACCCCAGCCTTATCCTTGATGTGAGGCTGGTGTCTAAGCCCCAGGTGGATGAGCATAGAGCAACTGGGTGAGCTGGAATTAACTTTTTATACTAGTTTTGCTAGGATAAGAAAGCAGCGATGCTGAAGCTGGTTTCTTATTATGGAATTTTTTTTTTTCTATTTAACGACACAAATAAAAAATTACAATACTAAAATACAATGCAGCGAGGTGCCCTGATGTGAATACGCTTAAAAACGGCTACATAAGTTAGAAAACTGGCACAAAAAATGGGCATTAAAGTGGACACTTAATGTCTTTGAAAGAGTTAAATGACTTTGGGCCACTGATCTCACACTGCAGACACATAGATCAGGGTGTCCCACATCAAATTTCGGTCACTCCACCCTGGCCCAAATGTGTTCTCGACATTTAGAACTGGCATCAAAGAGGGAAAATAGCCATTTTTCACAGATTTTAATAAGTAACTGGTGTTATTCTGGGGTTAAATGACTTTGGGCCACTGATCTCACACCACCATTACATAGACCGTGATGGCACGCATTGAATTCAGGTCCCTACAACCTGGCCCAAATATGCTCTGGGCATAAGAACTGGCATCAAAGTGGACAGTCCTCATGCCCAGAACACATTTGGGCCAGGCTGAAGGGACTAATTTTATGGGGCCGTCACTGTGTATATAATGGTGGTGTGAGATCAGTGGGCCAAAGTCATTGACCTTCTAAAAAAAAAAAACATTTGCCGTATATACTCGTGTATAAAGCGATTTCCCCCCCCCCCCTATTGACTCGCGTATAAGCCTGGGATTAAATGGTGGTCCAAAAAGATGCTCCATAGCTAAAACCCCCCCATATGCTTCTGCACAAGGGTTAATGCTGGCCCAAGAAGATGCTCCATAAATACCCCCCATATGCTGCTCCACAAGGGTTAATGCTGCCCCATAAATACCCCCCATATGCTGCTCCACAAGGGTTAATGGTGCCCCATAAATACCCCCCGTATGATGCTCCATAAATACCCCTTATTTGCTGCTGCTGCAATAAAAAAAAAAATGACATACTCACCTCTCCGTCGCTGGGGGACAGGTGCCGGTGTCCTGAGCCCCTGTCAGTGGCGATATTCACCTGTCCCCGTTCCAAGCCGTGCACCGCTGTGTCTCCCGGATCTCTGCATTGACAGCAGAAGGCGCGCACTGACTACGTCATTGCGCCCTCTGCCGTCACAGCAGGAGGACCCAGAGACACAGCGGTGCACAGCTTGGAACGGGGACAGGTGAATATCACTCTGTCCCCGTCATACTCACCGCTCCTAGCCGCAAGGTCTTCTCTGCAGCAGCAGCCAATGCTTCTCCCTCTGCGGTCTGCTTCCTGCATTCAGCTGGTCACGTGGTACCGCTCATTAGACTCATAAATATGCGCATATCCATGAGTTTAATGAGCGGTACCACGTGACCGCTGAATGCAGGAAGCAGACAGCAGAGGGAGACGCAGGGGCTGCAGAGAAGTGCCAGGAGAGGTGAGTATGGTCTCTGACCCTCCCCGCTCCCCCTCCCCCCGCTCACCCCCCCGGTATATGACTTGAGTATAAGCTAGGGGGGGGGACTTTCAGCCGCCCAAAAATGGGCTGAATATCTCGGCTTATACACGAGTATATATGGTACTTATTCAAATCTGTTAACATTGGCTAATTGCGCACTTTGATGCCCGTTTTAATGCCCAGAACACATTTGGGCCAGGCTAGAGTGACCTGAATTTGACGTAGGCCATCACTGTGTATGTAATGCTGGTGTGAAATCAATGGACCATAGTCGTTTAACTCTTTTAATAACGCCCTTCCTTGGCCACTTTGATGCCCGTTTTTGTGCCAGTTTTATAACTTTTGTACCTCGTTTTAAGCGTATTCACATAAGGGCACCTTGCTGCGTTGTATTTTATTGTATTTGTATATTTTTTGTCTTTTATACTTGTAAAAAAAAAGTGACAAAAAGAAATTGCTGAATAAGAAACCAGCTTCAGTTCTGAATAAGAAACTGGATGAATAAGAAACCAACTTCAGTATTGCATGAAAGCAATAGAACAAATCAACCCCAACAGCCCATCCCGTGTTGTTTTTTTTTTTTTTAATTAAGTTGCTTTTTTGGTGCTTGTTTTGTATGTGTTTCTTTTTCTTAGAGAAGGAGTCAGGCAGCCATATAACTCGGATGAGGATTGCAATGCTCGAACTGCCTTTCGGCTCTCCCATCCCGAGCATGCCAGCATGTATTTCTATGTAGCTGTTACTCTTGGGTTGGGAGAGCTGACGACCAGTCCGAACATTGCATTGCGATCCTCGTCTGACTTGTACAGCCGCCTGACTCATCCCTCATACAGAAGTCCATAAAAAATAGTAATCCCTAATAATACTGTTTGTGCAATTCCTGCATTTGTGAACTGTTGCAGTAATTCCTATAAGTGCTGAACATTTTGTATTATAAAATGTTTGTTGCCGTGATGGTATTCTATGTCTGATTTGTTTTTGCTCCTCTTGCTACTAACTTTACACTGTTGATACATTATTTTTTTTCCCTCTTTAAAATCCAGGTAAGAGCTTATCTTAAGGCGGAGTTTGAGAAGCACGGTAACACCGTGAATGAAAGTCATCATGATGTCCTCGTTTCCAGCATATTTGAAAAAGAAGACGAAGACAGTGATGGATATATTTCTGCCAGAGAATTTACATATATACACGACGAGCTCTAAAGTGCAATTCTCAGTGATTGTTTGTTACAAATGCACGGTATATGGTTAAAGAAAACATTTCACATCTTATATTGGGGGTTGAAGCTTTTTTTTTTGTTTGTTTGTTTTCTCCTTTTTTAAATCTCCTCTGCTCTTGTTACGAATATGGCTGATTAATTCAAAGGGAGACAAGTAGAGACTACACGGATGTTCTTTAACTGTTTAGCTTGCATTTATGGCAGAACTGCGATGGTTACATTTCAGATTAATCCGAGATTTAGTGTACTTCCAGAAAGCTGCACTAATGCTCAGTGGACTCCAGACACTGACAGCGGGTATGGACCATCTCCTATATATAAGGCTGAATTCCCTGTTCCCTGCTACTCTGGTAGCCATGTTGATTTCTTGTAAAAGAAACAAAAAACCAAATCCATACTTCATAGCCCACATTGGGCACTTGAGAATAAGTTTATAGGGAGAGCATTTTTTTTTTTTTTTTTTCAGGAATTGTGTAGTAGTCATGTCCAAGTTCTTACACTATCTCAAAAGTTGTATTTAGTGTAAGTTGTCTTGTATGTGTCACTGATATTTTTTTTTTTTTGCTTTGTTTTTTTAATACTTTGTTTCCAACTCCAAATAAATCTTGAGCATTAATGTCTGCACTCAACTGATCACATATTCTAGTTGTATTATGTAGAATTAAGTATGCTGACACCCACTATATACTGTATGAACTTAGAAATAGCTCCCTGTATGTACAGTATGAGCCCCATGCACAGCCCTACTGTATACAGCACGAGCTTCCACACAGAGCACCCACTATATACAGTATGAGCACACACTGCCCCTATATACAGTGAGCTGACATACAGCGCCACCCTATCATTTTGAGCCACTTATATACAGTATGACTCCACACAGCCCCCTGTATACGATATGATTCCACAAACAGCACCCTCTATACACAGTATGAGCCCCCTCTAAACAGTGATCTCGCACACAGGCACCTATATACACTATAAGCCCACACATTCATACATTTAAAAAAAAAAAAAAAAAAATCCCCTTGCTCCCATTCCCCCGTACTCTGCTCTTGCTCTGGTCTTTCCTGTGTGCACTGACATTACGCACAGCACTGGCTCCTGTCTGCTCACCGGGGATCAGAGCGTGCCGGCACCCACACTGTGAGGGGGAAAAAAGAGCTAAGGATCAGTGTTCCCGCACCTATACTGTTTGCAAACAGGAGTCGGAAAGTATCCGAGCATGCTCATACCCACACTGTGAGCAGACAGGGGAACGGGTCAGAGCGTGCCCGTACCAATACTGTGAGTAAGAGATCGCTCACACAAGCATATTACATGGCCGAGTGCGATCTGATAAAACGGATGTTTTATCGGATAGCACTCAGCCCAGTGTTATACTATGGGGCAGTGCAGATCTCTGATTATTTTCTCATGCAGAATTGGGATGAGAAAATTAATCACTGCATTCAGTGGTCGTATTTGGTAATTGAACAATGTGCACCCATACAAGTCTATGGGTGCCTGTGAAACATCGAACTGCACATGGATGTCATCTGAGTGCAGTCTGGTTTACTCGGACAGAGAAGATGGAGAAATAAAATTCTGTCTTCTCCGCACCTGTGATCTGTTTCTCTCATGAGTGAATCGGAGCACTCAGATGACGCTAACAATTTATGCTGATGAAACTCTGCTCAATCTGGCCAATTCTCTCACATGAGACCATACGGCCGTCTGACTGCAGTCTAAGGGGTCACTCACATTAGCGTATATAAAATCGTTGCGATGTTCATCCTGAAATGTTGGATGAGGGCAATGAAAATAAGCAATATTTTTCTCAGCCCAATTAGAGCACAGTTAGAACTCTCAGATGAGCACTGCCTCACTGAATAACATTGGTCAGTTTGCAACGTGCATTTTTTTCCTGTCATTGCACTTGTTCGATTTATACACTGATGTGAGCGAGTGCGTAAAGGAAGCCCAGGGGTCAGAGTGTGCCCGAAGTCACGCTGAGCAGACATGTGCATGGTTCAAAGTGCCCCCATACACAGTATCTGCCTTACTCGCGCCCCCCAGTGTCAGTTGCACACCTAGGAACATTTAGTTCAGACAGCGCTCCCGCTAGAAAAGTGCTCGATATGTAAATCAGAGTGTGGCATGTGCACTGATGTCCAACTTTGGACTGGAGCACCTTGGGCCTACCAGAGAAAATCATTTTTGGGGCCCACTATGTAGCTACATATAAATAAATACAAGACCAATTGTGCGGTAAAACACGCTAATATCAGGGTGTAATATAAGGTAGTACACATCTTGGGCTACTTGCACACTTGCGCTATCAGGCTCAGCGCTCGGCCGCCGCTAAACTCCGCCCCCGGCCGCGCCCCTTCCGGTTAGCTCCTCCTATGGGCGCATGATGCTGCGTGCGACCAGCGTACCCTATATTTACCATTGGGTACGCTGGTCGTGCACTGGTATGGTTTTGCCGGAGCATACGCCCTTTTTGCGCTGAGCCAAACGCACAAAAATGCAACATGGTGCGTTTGGTGCACATCGGCGCAGCGCAAAAAGGGCATATGCTCCGGCAAAACCATGCCAGCGTACCCAACGCTAAATATAGGGTACGCTGGTCGCATGCAGCGTCATGGGCCCATAGGAGGAGCTGACCGGAGGGGGCGCAGCCGGGCAGAGCTTAGCGGCGGCCGAGCGCTGCGCCTGATAACGCAAGTGTGCAAGTAGCCTTAATGAAATAGCAGGGGATGGGGTAGCCCCCCTCATAGTATATAATGCAGCCCCCTAAAGAATATAATGTAGCCCCCATCACAGAGTATAATGTTGGCCCCCTCATAGGGTATAGTACAACCACCCATAGAATATAATGCAGCCCCCCCACACAATATAAAGCAGCCACCTCATAGGGTAAAATGCAGCTCTCCACAGAATATAATGTAGCCCCCTCAGAGTATAATGCAACCCCCCATAGAATAATGTACCCCTTCCTAAGGTACAATGCAGCCCCCCCCCCCCAGAGTATTGCAGTCCTAGAATTGTTCTACCTTTTGGGAAGCAAAACCGCAACGTTTGTTAATATATTGATGACCCATTGATGCTCTGCAAATATGAAGGACAATCAATTCATGTTGCTTGAACACTCCAGCAGTGAGGAATGGTCTCCTTCCCCCAAGCCTGTGGAGGAATGCCTGAATGAGAAGTTGTGACCTATAAGAAAGGAGGATCTGCCTGTGTTTAGAGGGACTCTACATTAGGTCGGGGTCACACAAGCGAGAAACTCGCACGAGTTTCGCATCTCAATACCCGGCACTGCTGCCGGTATTTGGGACCGGATCGCTCAGCTGCCTGTATTTCTACTTGCCGGGTTATTGAAATACGAGACTCGTGTGAGTTTCTCGCATGTGTGACCCTGGTCTTACAGAAGACATGGCATCATGGCTCCAACTGAAGAAATACAGAACTGCTTCATTGACCACTGAACCCAGAATCCAGGTTGGGACAATCAGGTCATCTGGCCTCGTACATCAATGGACTGTCAGCTTCATGAAGGGCTCGCAAATTCATTAAGAGACACACACCAGTTAATGAATTTGTTGCATCTTCTCAATAATGTTTGTCTCTGGATGCTGACAATTTTGCTGAATTTGGAGTAGCTCTGCCTTTTACTCTCTGACTCCTCCCCAGCTCCACCTAATCATGAAGAGCTGCTTCAAACTGGCATGAAACCATCAAAAGACACCACTTTTTTTGCACAACTCCTCGTTGCACAAAGTGTTTTACTTTAGTTTTCTCCCTAAAACACTTTGATTAATCGTCAGTCGTTTTTTAAGTGGAAGCTTCAAGTTTTTGCCAAGTTTTGAGTTTCTGGGGATAATTTGGACAGCTTCTCCTACAAGTAAATGTTAAATTAGGCAGATAATCTAATATTGGTAATCCTAACAGTATGTAATGGATAAGTGAGAGAAACAGGAAGAGAAATAAGTTGACACGTGACTGTTACGCAAATCACATACAAGTCGTCACGTGATGACAAACAGTTGAGTGACACAAGATTCCCAATGTAAGATATTCTCTTAATTGCATCTTTATTCTGCATATCGTGAAATAGAACTGATAAACATCTTAATAAATTCTCCCTCACTGAGAGCTTTTCCATGCTGAGCTATGGAGTGAGCAATGCTCAAACTTGCAGATGTTAAATTTGTTGAGCCTTTTAAAATTTAAGGATGGAATTAGATTGGCTCTGATAAAGGAGTAGCTGCCTGGAAATGTATTCCTTCCTTTCATACTCACTTTTTTTTTTCAAGAGCTGGGAATAGTTTGAAAATGTCTATTTATATTCCGTGTTCTGGTTACTATCATTTCAGTACATAGATGTCTAGCCCTTGAGAATCTTTTGGTCTACTTCACTTTGTCAGGCAGGTCCTATGTAAGTGATTTTTTGATTGAGAACAGGAGTGGCAATAATCAGGCCTGAGTGTGCCAAGGGAATTTTGACTCGGCTTCCCAAAGAGGTGATAAACTACAGTTAATTTATGTTTTAAATGGGGGGCAATCACTTTTTCCCACAGGCCCTGTAGATTTGGATTTATTTTTTCCATTAATGATAAAGGCCTTCATTTAAAAACATTTTGTGTTTACTTGTGTTAGCTTTGTCTAGTATTTAAATTTGTTTGATCACCCAAAACATTTAAGTGTAATAAACATGCAAAACAATAGGAAATCAGGAGAGGGCAAACCCTTTTTCAGACCACTTTATATAGCGCCATCATATTCTGTAGCACTTTGCAGACATTATCACTCAAAATAGTAAATTACTTCAGCACTGTGGACTCCTATTAATTATAAGCACCAACATTTCCCCAACCGAATAAAAATATAAATTAATTAGACATTGTGCACCTCATCCCCAACTCATTATCAGTCCCTGTCCTGTGTCATTTTCCCAATTCATTGCAAGTTCCTGTCCTGTGTGTTATTTTTCTCCCAAACCCACCCCATGATGCTCTCTTCACTGTATAAAAAAATACTCTATTGTCCAGAAGATCTTCTGCAGCTCCACTTTCCTCAACAGCATTGCCTGTTAGGGTAGATGCACACGGTCAGTAAATCCTACGGGTTGGACGTTGCGTACTTCCGGCAGTTTCACACGTGCAGATAATTCCGGTACCGGAAAAACCGGTACTGGAGCTGTCCGTGTGCATACGTATGACATCTGTGTGCTATCCGTATGTCCATGTGTACCATCCGTATGCTGTCTGTGTTTTTGAAAAATTATTTTCAATGTTAACCCTTTGACTTTTAAAAATGCACATGGATCGCACACGGACCCATTGACTTGTATGGGTCTGTGTGATCCGTGCTGTTGCACAAAAACAGACATGGCAGTGTGTTTTGCACACGGACTCACGGTCCGTGAAAACACACTGACATCTGCATAGACACATTCATTTGAATGTGTCTACGTGTGTCAGTGTCTCCGGTACGTGAGAAAACTCACTACACGTACCAGAGATACTGACGTGTGAAACTGCCCTTCCGCAGCGTTCAGATGTTACAGCATAGTGTATGGGATTTCAAGAAAGAGGCTGGACAGACATCTAACTGGGATGATTTAGCGAATCCTGCTTTGAGCAGGGGGTTGGACCAGATGGCCCAGGAGGTCCCTTCCAACTCTACCATTCTATGATTCTATGCATGCACAGACGCACGCGGCTCACCCGCGGAGACGGACATGCGGCGCGTCTTTCCAGACTGTAACATGTCTATCTGGCGGGGATGTGAGTCCCCACAAGATAAATGTCACCCATACAATATATTGGACGCGGTGAATCTGCACGGTTCAATGAACACAGGTGATTCCACATCAGCGTACATGTGGTGCGTCCAAAGCGTTGCCGATTCCTGACCATGTGCACCTACTTTAAAATGAAAAAATTTGGCACAATGATGTCATCATGTCACTTGAGTTGTGGAGAAAGCGCCGAAAAAGGCTTCCTGTAGCTATAATGCTATGCATCTCTCTGCTCTGTACAGACGTACATTTGTTGAATGACCCTATTCTTCTCTTTTGTTAAAGTCTGGTCTTTCTGGGATTTGAACTCCCAATCTTTAGCACTGAAGGCAGCAGCAATAGCTACTGTGACGTATAGGAGAATTTTCAGTACTTGAATGTGCATTGTATTTTTCTTCATTACAGGCACGGTGTACTGGTACATAGAGCTAGCTGCCCCCTCATTTGCATAAGGATTAAATGTCTATTACACAGCCACTACAATGTATATTACTGGTATCATTTCTATAGGGGCCATGTCCCTTCAGTATAGATCTCCCTGATATACACCGAGCTCCATTCGGTGTCTGTGTTATGGGGTCGACACTCTCTTCCAGGGCTAAGCCCCACGGAGCACATCTGCACAGCACCAGGACGTGACTCCAGTGGCCGCTCCAGTACGTGCATTACACGGCCCGGCCGCCAGTGCTCCACACAGCTCTGACTGCGGGGCGGCGCCTGCAGCTCGGTCACTGGAGTCTCTCCATCCCTGCGCTGTGCGCTCGGTGTCCGGCCTGGATGCAGGTGAGTACCGGCTGTGAGGGGCAGGACGCGGGAAAGTCACTGTGCGGGGGGACCCTACGTGATACATTGCACGCAGCTCGGGATGGATGTGTGACCGAGGCTTGCGGGCAGCAGGTGCGCTCCCCCGGTGACAGATGGTACATCCGGGAATGTATGTGTGCATATATGACTGCTGCCCGGTCGTGTACCACTACAGGCGGCTGTGAGGGGGGTGTGGGTGGCTCGCCCTCCGTGTGTCCTCCATGCCTCTCAGACTGTATACACCTCTATATACAGCAGTGCACAGTAATCCCATAATCTGCAGTAATAAGCAGGCCCTGACCGCACATTACAGGGCACATAGCGCCATTATAGCCAGCCTGTGTTTTCCGGTTTATCATTAATTATTACTATATCATTTAGTTCATTGTTTCTGTTTTGTCATTTTTTTTAATGTTGTAGATATTTGTGGTCAGTCATTAGAAATTGTGAGGAAAAGACCCCACAAAACTAGCCCCCCAGGTTATATGGCGATTATTGCCCTGTGACGGTGAAGTCGGAGACCATTCCTTGGTATATAATGCAGAATAAGTCAAGTTACAAGGAAAATGTGGAAAATAATCTTCCAAAAGAAAGAAAAAGTTTATTCATATTTTCTATTAAGAGTTTAGGAAATAACGCTGGTTGTACGTCAGCAAGTATCCGGAGCGGCACCAACGTCGGCCCCGCTCAGCCAGCGCCGGTCCAGACAGATGTGATCCGAGTGCAGTCCGATTTTCATCGACCCATAGACTTTATTGCCTATTTTCATCCGACACTCAAAATTGGACATGTCTCAGATTTTTTCATCGGTCCGAAGAAAAAAATCGGACATGTGCACGGCCCCATAGAATATGATGGGTACAAGTGCTGACTGAAAACCACGGATAGCGCTCATAGTTTTAAAATCATTCTGTGCACAATCTTTTATTATCATTTTTCTGTTCCCGGTGAATGGAGAACATGTCTTCTTATCAGAATGATGGGCCGTAGACTTCTAGCAACTGACCTCTTTATGTGTTATGGTTTTTCAGTGTGTTTTTTCATAAGTGGTCCAGGAAAAAAAAATCAAGTTGTGAACCCTGATTCAGACGTGTCCGATAAAGGTCAGCAATTGGCTCCATAAAACCTAAACACAATGGCCATAATTCATTAGTTTTCTCCAGAATTCTGGCATAAATTCATTTGAAATGTCGCAGAATGTTTGTGTCAATCATAGTCGTGTAAATATTTTGTGCCTTTTGACGTTTTTACGACACGTCTGGTCAGCTCCAACAGGAACGTACTCCAATCCATGACCGGAGCGTATTTCTTACTCTGGCACATGCCTCACAATGGATTTGGTGCACCCCTCAGACTCTTCATCAGGATTGCAAGATGCCATTAATGATGGATCTGGATCCAGATTGATGTATTTTCATCTGTAAACTGTTGTAAATGAATCTAAAAGTAACATTTGTTTCTAGCATTCAAGTGTATGGTAGAGTCAGGAGAGATGGCTATCAGCCGGAAGGTAATCTGGCTGACAGCGATCTAAGGTGTATGGTCACAAGGTGATTTATTGACCCTGTCACCTATAAACCACTGTCACTGCCATGTCTGACCTGTAAAGACCCTTCAAAAGTAAGTGTATTTACACACGGGACATCCGCAGCAAAATAATCAGTGTACAAAACCACCCAAAATTATGTTATTTTTGATCCGGAAAAGCTGCAAATGTTACTGTTTGCATAAGGTGTAATCTACGGTGAAAATTTGCTGCCTAAATTGACAGGTCAATTTATGCTGCAGATTATTCCTTTGGATGAGATTTAGAAAAATATTATCCATGGTGCTGCTTTTGTTATATCTGGATAGAGTTTACTCAAATCCAGCAAGCACTACACTGGAGAAAATAAGTATTTGATACACTGCCAATTTTGAACATTTTCCCACCTCTATAAAGAATGGAGAGGTCTGTAATTTTTATCGTAGGTACACTTCAACTGTGAGAGCCAGAATCTAAAAATAAGAACCAGATAATCACATTGTATAATTTTTAAATGATTAAATTGCATTTTATTGCTTGAAATAAGTATTTGATCACCTACCAATATGCAGTATGCAAGGATTCTGGCTCTCACAGACCTGTTAGTTTTTCTTTAAGAAGCCTTCCTACTCTGCACTCATTACCAGTATTAGCTGCACCTGTTTGAAATCGTTAACTGTATTATAGACACCTGTCCACACAATCACAAGCCAACCTATCCACCATGGCCAAGACCAAAGAACTGTGTAAGGACACCAGGGACAAAATTGTAGACCTGCACAAGGCTGGGATGGGCTACAAGACAATAAGCAAACAGCTTGGTGAGAAGGCAACAACTGTTGGCGCAATTATTAGAAAATAGAAGAAACTCAAGATTACTGTCAATCTTCCTCAATCTGGGGCTTCAAAATCTCGCATTGTGGGGTAAGGATGATTCTGAGAACGGTCAGAAATCATCCCAGAACTACACGGGAGGACCTGGTCAATGACCTGAAGACTGAAGAGAGCTGAGACAACAGTCTCAAACATTACCGTTAGTAACACAATACATCATGGATTAAAATCCTGCAAGGCACGCAAGGTCCCTCTGCTCACACCAGCACATGTCCAGGCCCATTTGAAGTTCGCCATTGACCATCTGTATGATCCAGAGGAGGCATGGGAGAAGGTCTTGTGGTCAGATGAGACCAAAATAGAATGTTTTGGTATCAACTCCACTCGCTGTGTTTGGAGAAAGAAGAAGAATGAGTACAACCCCAAGAACAACGTCCCAACTGTGAAGCATGGTGGGGGAATCCTCATACTTTTGGGGTGCTTTTCTGCAAAGTAATCCGGACTACTGCATCGTATTGAAGGGAGGATGGATGGGATCATGTATCATGAGATTTTAGCAACCTCTTTCTCTCAGTAAGAGCATTTAAGATGGGTTGTGGCTGGGTCTTCTCACCCAAAACACACAGCAGGGCAACTAAGTAGTGGCTTCGTAACCAGCATTTCAAGGTCCTGGAGTGGCCTAGAAAGTCTCCAGACCTGAACCCAATAGAAAATCTTTGGATGGAGCTGAAACTCAACGTTGCCCAGCGACAGCCCTGAAACCTCAAAGATCTGGAGAAGATCTGTATTGCAGTGTGTGCAAACTTGGTCAAGAACTACAGGAAATGTCTGACCTCTGTAATTTCAAACAAAGGTTTCTGGACCAAATATTAAGTTCTGTTTCTCCATTGTATCAAATAATTATTTCATGCAATAAAATGCTAATTATGTAAAAATCATACAATGTGATTTTCAGTTTTTTTATTTTTTAGCTTCTGTCTCTCACAGTTGAAGTGCACCTACGATAGAAATTACAGACCTCTCCATTCTTTATAGGTGGGAAAACTTGCAAAATCGGCAATGTATCAAATACTTATTTTCCCCGCTGTATATGTAAATGTCCATTTGGTGTATCTGAAAGACCATGTTTTAGTAGACATTAGGTGACATTAGGAGAACGTTGTGGTCTCTGGGCATATTCTTTTCATGATTAACATTTATTAAGAAGGGACTCTTAGGGCCAGGGAGTAAAATATTATGTGTGGGTGTATGGTTCCGTTTGCTCTGTTCGTAGCGCTTGGAGCTTCAGGTGCCCTTGCTTGGTGCCTACGTAGAGCACTGTATTGTGGAGATATTTTTACCTAGAAGCAATGCTTCAGAATAAGTAACCTGCTGGCCAAATTCACTTCGATTTTCTCTGGAAGCATTGCTATTACGGGAGAATACCTTTTATAATACAACATCATTCTAATGTATCATACAATAATTTATTTGTGTTGGATTCGTACAGAATTGCACAAAGGTAACCTGTGTGCCCCTGTATGAGATTTGAGACAAAAAAGGTACAGACTCTAAACCTCTAGGGCTGCGCTCCCCATCCATTCTCATGTACAGCCCTCCATCCCATCTGCTGCTCACAGGCTTATTGTTCCATGCACAGACAGCGCTGTGTTACAGTACTAGGCTTCATCCATTTGCCCTTTCCATGAATACTTTGCAGGGACATTGGTTGCTTTATGTTTCTGAAGTGCAGGCAGGGGGCTGAATTTGCTTTATAAATGTGGCTGATATTCCCGTCGCTTATACAGGAGAATTAAGAAATTAAATGTATTTATATGTTGAAATGCCTCTAAAGGCATAATGTGTAAAATAAATAAAAAGAGCAAAAGCGAGAAGAAGCAAGAAAAAAATGAATAGTTTAAAAAAAGAAACCCAATGTCTGAATTGCTCTCCAGGCAAAAAAAAAATCCTTAAAGGGGTAGTCCACTACTAGGAAAATTAAATAAAATAAAAACACCTATCTTCACCTCTTGTGTCGACGTTGTTTCAGGTTTGACGGCGCTCAAGGTTTTGGGACTCTCGTGCGTTTGTTATGACCCTTGCGCCCAATCAGCGCTGGCGTCACTGTTCCCGCCTTCAGAAGAATTGAACATCAACAGGAAGTCAGGGCTGCAGCTGATCTCTGACTTCCTCTTGATGTTCGATTTGTCCGAAGGCAGAAACAGTGACACCAGTGCTGATTGGGTGCCAGGCTCATGTGTTCTAACAACCGCACGAGTGCCCCGGGACCACGAGTGCAGACACTGCTGGAACGGCACTGGCACGGGAGGGGAGTGTAAGTGCTTTTATTTTATCGGCGTCAAACATTCAGATCGAGAAGAGGTTGTCCTAGTAGTGTTAGGCGTCAGGTTTCTGCGTCTGCTCTGCAGGAATCTAGAGCCTCACATTCTGCGGTCTCCTGCTGTCTTTCTACTACAGAGGAGATTACTTTGCAGCAGACCGCTCCAGAGACTAAGTCCCTCTGTGCTCCTACTGGGCATGCTCACGGGACGATCTCCCATTGGAGATCGGGAGTCATGTGCCCAGGTCCTGTTCCAGATCTCATTGGTCCATCTCGGAGATCTGGAAGGTCCCGCACAGCTATAAAAAGCGCGCATGGCCGTTCCGCCATGTGCTAGTATAGACTATACTGCTATGTGTGAATGGTGACGGATGTATGACTCTGGTGACTGACTCATTTGAAACCCCTTCCCTCTGATATTACGCATGGTGATAGGGAATTAGTTTAGTAGTCATTGCCTGTCAGTGGCAAGCCTTAGGCTATGTGCACACATAGGAATTTTTTCTGCGTTTTTGGTTTTGCAAAAACCGCACCTCTTGGCAGAAACCGCAAGTGCGGTTTTGCTGCGGTTTTTACTGCGTTTTTTTTTTGCAGAATTGTCTGCGGTTTTCTCAAAGAAGAATATAAATAAAGTTTGACAAACTATACTCAAGGAAAAAAAAAGGTGATGTCATTTCCTGCTCCAAGCCCCCAGCCTCCATTTTGCTTTTAGCAAAAAAAGAATGATGAGTGACAGAAATGAGCAGCAGAGTGCCCAGCAGGATGAAGATTACAGCGTGCAGCGCCAAACGGTCCGCAGGCCCTTCAAAATCCTCATGCTGAGGTGTTTGCTGCAAATCCTGATGCAGCACAGAGAGCAGGTAATAGATTTGGGTTTGATAACGTTAGGGTTGCTATTTTTTTGGATAAGGACCGTGATTATGTTTGGGATTAGATAATAGAGAGGATTGGGGTTTGTTGGGAATAGGGTTGGTTTGCATTTGGATTAGGCTTGTGATTGGGTTAGGTTATTGATTAGTGTTTGGATAATATAGACTTGGGATTGGGTATGGTATTATGGATCGGGTATGGGATTAGGTTATGGTTGGGTTTTGGAGGGTTGTGATTGGGTTAGGTTATTGATTATTGTTTTGTTTATTAATAGACTTTGAATTGGGTATGGGATTATGGATTGCGTATGGGATTAGGTTATGGTTGGGTTTTGGAGGGTTGTGATTGGGTTAGGTTATTGATTATTGTTTTGATTATTAATAGATTTTGGATTGGGTATGGGATTATGGATTGCGTATGGGATTAGGGTTATGGTTGGGTTTTGGATAATGGTTGTGGTTTGGTTAGGTTTGTTATTATTGTTTGGATTATGAATAGATTTCGGATTGGTGTTTTTTGGGAAATCAGATTTTAGAATATGTTTTTGATTAAGACTATTTTGGGGATTAGGGTTATGAATCATAAAATTGTTCACATGTCTTTGTTTTTTGAGTGTGCTGTGTACTAAAAGTATATTTTTATTTCAGGCTCAGCGCAGAAGGAGAAAGCAAGGGCGTAAATTTTGGGTGCACCCACTCTTAGTGGACAGAACCCACAAAGGGCATTTTAACGTTCTTTATAATGATTTGAGGAGGTAAGTTGCCAAATATGGCAAGCAATTTTACAATGTAAAATGTCTATAATCATTAACTAACCATTTTTTTTTGTTTACTTTCCAGATATCCGGACAAGTTTGTGTCCTTCTGCCGGCTTGCAATCACCGCCTTTGATCATCTGCTTGAAATCTTGGGTCCTCATATTACATTTGCTGATACGGTCATGAGGATGGCCATCACTGCTGAGGAAAGGCTGCTCATCACCTTGCGGTAAGTAACTAATTTTCGGTTTGAATGTCATTACGCTCCTTTCACACATCAGTGTATCGGGCACGGGTTATTAAATTTTGAACATGTAACGGAGACACTGACACAGGTAGACACACTCTAATTAATGGGTCTATGTACATGTCACTGTGTTTCTTTCCAGCTTTATTTTTACACCGTGTTGTTAGCGACAACATAGAATACTTCATAGAAGACATGAAAGGCGGTTTAGGCATCTATAGCGGCCATACATGCTGACAGGTTACAGGACATTTTTGTGTGACTTTTCTAATTTTTTTTTTTCTTTTCAGGTATTTGGCCACAGGAGAGAGCTATACATCCCTACACCTCCAATTTAGAGTTGGTAAATCCACCATCTCTCAAATTGTGAGGTGCACATGTGACGTCATCTGGCAGAAGTTGCAGCCCATGGTGATGCCTTCCCCGACCGAGGAGACTTGGCTGCAGGTTGCAGCAGGCTTTCAGTCTGTGGCCAGTTTCCCAGACTGCATAGGTGCAGTTGATGGTAAACATGTAAGAGTGCAGAAGCCACCACGATCAGGATCACGCTTCTTTAATTATAAGAAGTATTTTTCGGTGGTCCTGATGGCGGTGGCTGATGCCCATTACAAATTTGTTGCCATCGACGTTGGTGCTTATGGCAGTACTGGGGATTCTCGGGTGTTGCGAACATCACATGTTGGACAGCAAATTCTTCGAGATGGCGGAACACTCCCAGCCCCAAGATCTTTGCCGGGTTCCACACATCCAGTGCCCTTTGTGATGGTATCGGATGAGGCCTTTCCATTAATGACCACCCTGCTGCGCCCATACCCACGAAGGGGACTGAATGCCCAGCGGAGGATTTTTAATTATCGGCTGAGTCGTGCACGAAGATATGTGGAATGCACCTTTGGGATCATGACTAGTCAGTGGAGGATCTTTCACACTGCCATCCAGTTGGATCCAGACACCATTGACGCCGTGATTAAAGCATGCTGTGTACTCCACAACTACGCTCGTGAGTACAGCTCCGAGGTAGATGTGGAGTACCAGCAGCCACAATGTAATCCAGCGCGCCATGTGGGAAGAGCATCCAACTCGGGTGTGCGTGTGAGAGAAACCTTTACTGACTATTTTATGAGTCCAGAAGGTGCCGTGCACTGGCAATACTCCTGTGCTGGTGATGGGAAGCCTGAACAGCAGTGAAAGATCAGAGAAGAAGAAGATTGAGCGGCAGCAAAGAAGGACCCGTCTTTTTTTTTCTTTTTTTGGATTGATAACAACATAGTTTCTATGGGCACCAGCAGGACCACCCGACCCCCACTATGGATAAGGAAACGTTTGTTGTAATCTAGGTCCCATAGTCCCATTAACTTACACCATAACCATTCTTTGACTCTACCCAATAGTGTTGTCATGATGTTCCCATGACACTGGCCTTATGTAGCCGTAGTGTAGCCCCCTTTAATTATGAGAAAGAACACAAAGTAAATGTATCAATAAAAATTTATTTGAAAAACAGTAAACTTTATGACAAACATTGTAACTGATTTTTCAATTTGAAAGATAACATATGGCCACAAACATTTTGGGCCAACAACAAAAAGGTCAACCACAAACTTTATTATTTAGTTTAAATTCTGGTACTGTGGGTAGTACCCATAGTTTGATGATGCATCCTGATTGTAAGTATGATTTGTTGGTGGTCCAAGCAGCTCACTAGTGTATGGGCGACTGGCTTGATATTGTTGAATTGGTGTTTGGCCTTGGTTTTTTTTTCGGAATAGTCCCAAAACCGACATCAAAATGTCATCATATGGCAAAATAGGTGTGGGATCATGTAACGCTGTAAGCGACATCTGGACCAGGCTTGTGAAAATGTTCTGGCGATCCGGTGGCAGGGAGCGAGCCTTGTAAAGCGAAAAAGTCGAATTCGTCTTCCGTGGTTGACTTCTTAATCAAGGCTAGCGACTCATTTGCCGCTTTTATTGTTTTATCCTTGTTTTTTTTTTTTTTTTTGGTTGGGCTCTCCTGACACCGGACCGCCAGCCCTTCCTCTACCAACTGTTTCCACTACTACAGATTTTTCAGCAGCAGCGGACGACGATGCCCCAGCATCTGATGACAATGGGGCACCACCAGAACCAACTTCACCAGCTGAAGAACAGTTCACAGCAGCTCCAGTTGAAGGTCCAGATGCCTCTTCTGAATCTTCCTCTGCCGGA
The DNA here is from genome assembly GCF_039654945.1 of Dendrobates tinctorius. Lineage (NCBI taxonomy): Eukaryota > Metazoa > Chordata > Amphibia > Anura > Dendrobatidae > Dendrobates > Dendrobates tinctorius. The sequence goes on along the minus strand of NW_027361834.1, from coordinate 1,437,261 downwards.
GGGTCAGTGTTGCCTTGAGTGCTGTTTGAGATAAAAAATGCATAATATCAATACTTATCTTGCAGAGACAGAGTGCAAACGCAAGACAAGTGCCATGCAGTGGGGACAAAACACGTGTCACCTGTACGGGAACAGCGCTACAACCTCCACTGTTTGTACACATAGTGGAGAGGGAAATTCATCACATCTCCTCTACTATCCTGTTCTATGTGGGCACAACAAATTAAAATAACGGTGCAGTTGTATGCAGAGTTGAATACAATTGCCGATTGTGTTATACAACCTACAAATAGAGGATAGATAGCTTTAAAATACTTTTTAGAAATAAAAATTATTTACCTACGCAATGTCCTGCCAGTTACCAAAAATTGCAGTTCCTCATAAAAAGGGAAGGAGTGTCGGGTGATAGAGGATCCACTTTTATTGCAGCTTGCCACATATTTATGGAATCTGTCTTTCACGGATCTCCATCGCTGCTTTACATCTTTTTCTAAAAGAAAAAAAGCTACAAATCATTAATTATAATATTTAGGTACACCAATTTTTGGAGTGTAAAAAGAATATTCTAATTACCAATTTGCAACTGTGTTGTATTGTTACAAGAATCCCAGTCAGGATACAGCTGGCGTAACACTTTCGTCCAGCAGTGATCGCGGTAATAGCGGTCCTTGTAGGCCTCGTCAGAAGGGTCCCATATGGGTGGAAAATCACGGACCTACAATGTAGAGATTTGCATCATTAGATACTATGTTAACCCTCAAAAACTAAAAACCCAAAAAATAAATAACCCTAACCCTACCCCTTCCCTTTACCCGAATCACTATCCCTAACCTTTACCCTAATCTCTTCCCTTACCATAATCCCTACACTAATCCCTACACTATTCCCTACACTTAGTACAATCCCTACACTAATCCCTACACTAATCCCTACCATAATCCCTACACTAATCCCTACACTTAGTACAATCCCTACGATAATCCCTACACTAATTCCTACACTAATCCCTACACTAATCCTTACACTTAGTACAATCCCTACCATATTCCCTACACTAATACCTACACTAATCCCTACACTTAGTACAATCCCTACCATAATCCCTACACTAATCCCTACACTTAGTACAATCCCTACACTAATCCCTACCATAATCCCTACACTAATCCCTACCATAATCCCTACAGGAATCCCTACACTTAGTACAATCCCTACACTTAGTACAATCCCTACCATAATCCCTACACTAATCCCTACACTAATCCCTACACTTAGTACAATCCCTACACTAATCCCTACCATAATCCCTACACTAATCCCTACCATAATCCCTACAGGAATCCCTACACTTAGTACAATCCCTACACTAATCCCTACACTTAGTACAATCCCTACCCTAATCCCTACCATAATCCCTACACTAATCCCTACACTTAGTACAATCCCTACGATAATCCCTACACTAATTCCTACACTAATCCCTACACTAATCCTTACACTTAGTACAATCCCTACCATATTCCCTACACTAATACCTACACTAATCCCTACACTTAGTACAATCCCTACCATAATCCCTACACTAATCCCTACACTAATCCCTACACTTAGTACAATCCCTACACTAATCCCTACCATAATCCCTACACTAATCCCTACCATAATCCCTACAGGAATCCCTACACTTAGTACAATCCCTACACTTAGTACAATCCCTACCATAATCCCTACACTAATCCCTACACTAATCCCTACACTTAGTACAATCCCTACCCTAATCCCTACCATAATCCCTACACTAATCCCTACACTTAGTACAATCCCTATCATAATCCCTACACTAATCCCTACACTTAGTACAATCCCTACACTAATCCCTACACTTAGTACAATCCCTAACCTAATCCCTGCCATAATCCCTACACTAATCCCTACCATAATCCCTACACTAATCCCTACACTTAGTACAATCCCTACACTAATCCCTACCATAATCCCTACACTAATCCCTACCATAATCCCTACAGGAATCCCTACACTTAGTACAATCCCTACACTAATCCCTACACTTAGTACAATCCCTACCCTAATCCCTACCATAATCCCTACACTAATCCCTACACTTAGTACAATCCCTACGATAATCCCTACACTAATTCCTACACTAATCCCTACACTAATCCTTACACTTAGTACAATCCCTACCATATTCCCTACACTAATACCTACACTAATCCCTACACTTAGTACAATCCCTACCATAATCCCTACACTAATCCCTACACTAATCCCTACACTTAGTACAATCCCTACACTAATCCCTACCATAATCCCTACACTAATCCCTACCATAATCCCTACAGGAATCCCTACACTTAGTACAATCCCTACACTTAGTACAATCCCTACCATAATCCCTACACTAATCCCTACACTAATCCCTACACTTAGTACAATCCCTACCCTAATCCCTATCATAATCCCTACACTAATCCCTACACTTAGTACAATCCCTACACTAATCCCTGCCATAATCCCTACACTAATCCCTACCATAATCCCTACACTAATCCCTACACTTAGTACAATCCCTACACTAATCCCTACACTAATCCCTACACTTAGTACAATCCCTACCCTAATCCCTACCATAATCCCTACACTTAGTACAATCCCTACACTAATCCCTACACTTAGTACAATCCCTACACTAATCCCTACACTTAGTACAATCCCTACCCTAATCCCTGCCATAATCCCTACCATAATCCCTACACTAATCCCTACACTTAGTACAATCCCTACACTAATTCCTACATTTAAGGTACTGTCACACTTAGCGATGTACCAGCGATCCCGACCAGCAATATGACGCGGTCAGGATCGCTGGTACATCGCTAAGTGGTCGCTAGTGAGCTGCCACACAGGCAGATCTCACCAGCGACATCGCTGTGGACGGGGGTCGCTACTTACCTGTCACACCAGGCGATCCTGCGTCCTCCCGCCCGGCTCCATGCGTCGCTCGTCGTCACAGCAGGAAGCGCCGCAGGAAGCTGACGACGAGAAACGGTCCTGGACGTTCTCGCGCGATCAGCGATAATCAGCGGGGGAGTGGGTCGGAGGTAAGTATCAGACACAGCGATATCGCTAGCAATATCGCTATAACGTCACAAGTTATAGCGATATTGCTAGCGATATCGCTTAGTGTGACATGCCCTTTAGTACAATCCCTACCCTAATCCTTACCCTAATCCCTACACTAATCCCTACACTTAGTGCAATCCCTACCCTAATCCCTACACTAATCCCTTCACTATTCTCTACACTTAGTACAATCCCTACACTAATCCCTACACTATTCCCTACCATAATCCCTACACTAATCACTACACTTAGTACAATCCCTACCCTAATCCCTACCATAATCCCTACACTAATCCCTACACTTAGTACAATCCCTACCCTAATCCCTACCATAATCCCTACACTAATCCCTAGACTTAGTACAATCCCTACACTAATCCCTACACTTAGTACAATCCCTACCCTAATCCTTACCCTAAACCCTACACTAATCCCTTCACTATTCTCTACACTTAGTACAATCCCTACACTAATCCCTACACTAATCCCTAACATAATCACTACACTAATCACTACACTTAGTACAATCCCTACCATAATCCTTACACTAATCCCTACCATAATCCCTACACTAATCCCTACACTTAGTACAATCCCTACAGTAATCCCTACACTAATCCCTACACTTAGTACAATCCCTACCCTAATCCCTACCCTAATCCCTTCACTATTCTCTACACTTAGTACAATCCCTACACTAATCCCTACACTAATCCCTACCGTAATCACTACACTAATCACTACACTTAGTACAATCCCTGCCATAATCCCTACACTAATCCCTACCATAATCCCTACACTTAGTACAATCTCTACACTAATCCCTACCATAATCCCTACACTAATCCCTACATTTAGTACAATCCCTACACTAATCCCTACCATAATCCCTACACTTAGTATAATCCCTACACTAATCCCTACACTTAGTACAATCCCTACCATAATCAATATCCCAAACAGAATCCAAAATACGTCATGGGTTACGTGTTGGCTGGGAGGGGTTAATGTAGACCATATGTACCCAGGCTGTAGTGTATGCACAGCCTTTCTGGCTCTAAAAAATGGTGGGACCCCCAAAAAAATGTACGTGGGGTTCCCCTACATTTTAGGGCCAGAAAGGCTAAGCAGACAGCTGAGGGTTAACTTTGCAGCCTTGCTATGAATATCAGCCCACAGCTGTCTGCGTAGCCTTTCTGGCTCTAAAAATAGGGGTACCACCAAAAAAAAAAATTTATTTTAGGGCCAGAAAGGCTATGCAGACAGCTGCGAGCTGATATTCATAGCCTAGGAAGGGGCCATGGATTTTGGCCCCCCCCCCGGCTACAAATATCAGCCCACAGCCGCCCCAGAAATGGCGCATCTATAAGATGCGCCAATTCCGGCACTTAGCCTCTCTCTTCCCACTCCCACGCAGTGGTGGGATGTGGGGTAATAAAGGGGTTAATGTCACCTTTGATCGGTGACATTAAGCCCGGTTAATAATGGAGAGGCGTCAAGAAGACGCCGATCCATTATTAATCCAAAACAGTAATATTGGAAATAAAACACAGACACCAAAAAAAAAACATTTAATGAAATAAAAAGACAGAAGTTTTTGACAAAAAATATTATTATACACTCAATCCTTTGCAACGCCCTCGTTCACCTAGAAAAAAGGAAAAAAAAAACCAAATTCATACTCCCTGGTCCGACGCAGTCCATAAACGAGGGTCTCACGACGATCTGCCATGGAGAACAGTCACATCCTAAGATGTGACCATCGTCCATGGCTGCAGAAACACACTGACAGGAGCTAAGCTCCTGCAGTGTGTTACTGCGCATGCGCGAGAGAGTTTACCGGAGTTCATTGACTCCGGTACTCTCCTTTACGGCACTGCTGTGTGGGAAAGGTCACACGCAGCTACAGTGCCGTAAAGCGAGGTCTCGGAGCGGCCGAACACCGGTAAACTCCGCGAAAAAGGGCAGGAGCACCGCTATGTGATGGGTATGTATTTAATGCTGTATGTTGTATGTCCTTTATTGTATGTTACATGTGTTCTATGTGTATTGTATGTGTCATGTATGTTTTTTTTTTAACCATTTAAAACTGAACAATTGTGCACGGTCGTCGCAGGGAGTACTCTCCCATCCTATAGCCGGATGGTAGCAGCAGTCCCATACAGCACAGTTGTGGGCTTACCGTCGCATGGGGACTGACGCACACAGACTGAAGCACACAGACAGACACAAACATACTGACGCACACACATACATACATGCATACATACCAAATCAATGAGACAGCCCACATCGATCCCCATGCGACGGTATCCTTCCATGACGTTATGGCGACTTCCTTCTTCTTCCCTACACTACACTCCGCCCCCGCACTTCCTCTTCCTCCCTACATCACTTCCTTCTGCTGCGTTTTTTCACCCAATTCCGCAGCAATAACCGCAGATATTTTTATCTCTGCGGTTTTGCTGCAGAATTGCAGGACTCAATGGAAGTCAATGGGTCCAGAAACGCAGCAGAACCGCACAAAGAATTGACATGCTGCGGATTGTAAACTGCAGCAGAACCGCGCGGAAAAATCCGCAGCATGTGCAGAGGATTTTTACATTTCCATAGGAAATAAAGGTACTGTACAACGCAGGAGAATCTGCTGCGGACCCGCAGCTGCAGAATCTGCACCATGTGCACATACCCTTAAGCCACTGTGCTCACCGCACCGCTACGCTAGCGTCCGACATCGTGCTTGCCTTCCAGCCTTGTTGTTGAGCGGCAGTGTCCTATGCCGCGCTGCAGTTGTAGCCCCCCTTGTCGCCCGCAGTAGCGACGCCGCACACACGGTAGGTCTAGACGGATGCAGTTCTGCTGTCTTTGGCTCTGCTCCTGTGACCAGATACCGTGTGTGCATTTCAACTGAACTCTATGACACTAACAGATTCAGTGTTCTTTGTGTTTTTGTGTTGCGGCATCTCTGTGTGTGAACAGAGCCCGCTCGGCGCACTATGGGTGAAGTTGAACCCGTGTGCATTATACCGCCATATTGCTCCTGCCATCACTCTGCAGCGGTTGTAACACCTACTGCACGGTGGACCCCGAGCGGCGAACACACTTTATTATCATTTTTATTTAGTGCGTTCCGCCGCTCCTAACAAGTAGTGGACAATCCCTTTAAGTCTGATATATATAAAAAAAAATTACGGAAAGAGCAACAGAATTTAAAATATAATTAATGGCCCCTTTATGGTCTTGTGAAAAATAGACTTATCGTTCCTTTTTTTTAATTTACATTTTCTCGTGATATGAGCAAAAATTAAATATATACCGTATATTACATAGACCGCTGCATGACCAGCTCTACCCTCGCCTACTGTATTTTCACCCATCCCTTGTAGATTGTGAGCCTTCGCGGGCAGGGTCCTCTCTCCTCCTGTACCAGTTATGACTTGTATTGTTCAACATTATTGTACTTGTTTTTATGTATACCCCTCCCTACATGTAAAGCGCCATGGAATAAATGGCGCTATAACAATAAATAATAATAATAATAATTACATGAACATAAAAATTAAGTCTCATGTATCACAAAAAATGAGGCAAAAATTATTTCCCTAAGTGAATGAGAAAATTTTTTATACAAGTTAAAAACACACATATGAAAAAAATACATATGCCTGGATATGAATAGGTGGAAAATGACCTAGTTTAAAACAGTGTAAGTACAAGGAACTCAGAATGAAGCCACTTTTGCCATGCTGAAATTGCTAAGATATTGGGGTGTGATCAAAACCATCAAAAGTTTTGTTACACCTAGTCAACAAGGTCACAACAACATTTTGAGAAAAAAAAGCACAGTAACTACCAAAGATTTGAGAAGAATCAAACGTGAAGCGGCCAGGAAGCCATGATCCTGCAGTGCTGTCATATTGCAGAACTGCATCCTCCCCGGAGTGCCCAGAAGTATAAGCTGTTCAGTGCTCAGAGACATGGTGGAGGTGAGGAAGGCTGAAACCCGACCACTACTGAGCAAGACACAAGTGGAAATGACATGCCTGGGCCAAGAAATATCTGAAGTGAAGACCCATTATTGAAAGGTTTTATGGACTGTTGAGTTGAGTGACTCTTGAAGGACCAATTGGTTGGGCCCGTGACTGGATCAGTAATGGGACTTCTTACTCTGTGGCCAGCAAGGTGGAGTCCTGCAATGGGCTGGTATTAAAGATGAGCTAGTTGGACCATTTCGGCTTAGGCCGGGATCACACATGCGAGAAACTCGGACGAGTCTTGCATCTTAATACCCGGCACTGCCACCAGCACTCGGGAGCGGAGCGTTCAGCTGCATGTATTTCTATGCAGCCGCACGCTCCGATCTCGCATGTGTGATCCCGGCCTTAAAGATAGACTTTTCTTTCTCACATTGCACTCGCCCAATTTATATGCTAGTGTAAGCAAACCCTTACAGTGAAGGAAAATGGAACACCTCCTGGAACCACATTTGAAATGTCAGAACTTTATTTTTGTACATTTTGAGTTGTTTGGTAAGGTTAGTATCTCACTTTAAGGCCAAGGTCAGACGGCCGTATAACTCGTGTGAGAGAATCGCATCACACTGCACAGACCGGACCGACACCTTTCCTGACCTGAGCAAGACGGCATGATGGATTACTCTGCAGCTGTCAAGCTCAGGTCAGGAGAGCCGACAGCCAGTAGGAGGATTACGATGCGATTCTCGCATGAGTTATACGGCCGTCTGACCTTGCCCTAACAGATGAAAATAGACAATTGAAATGGGAAAATTTACATTTTTAGTTGCTCAATAAACGCCTTGACGATTTTGCGCATACAAGAGCTATGCCATAATTGTCATAGAAAACCCAGGGATCAGGGTTTCTATGCCTATTATGGCCTCATGTGGTGACTTGGAGCTGTTCCTGAGTATATGAGGTAGCTTTATCTACAGGGATCTCTGTGGATCCATTTTACATTTATTTTGTATCAATCATTTTTTTCTTCACAGGGCTTCTTGCCCCTATGTGCAATCATCTCTTTCACACTGCCCTCCTGTTCCTGGTTTTTCCCTTTGTGACCTCTACACTGTGTTCCAAATTATTATGCCAAAAATATTTCCTCATATTTTCTCTAAATTACCTATATGAATTGCAGTCATTGTTATTTTCCAGTCATCTAATATTCTAGTATAATTGCAATGTTTTGGAACAAACTGCCTATGAAAACAGTATATTTTTAAAAATGATAAACACTCAAAATGCATGTTCCAAATTATGCACAGCAGAGTTTTCAACCTTTTTATTTTTATTTTGAACAAAAAAATGGTGAATTGTGATATTATAAGCATTATCAGCTTATTACAAAATGAAATCAAACAGTTTTCAAGTCAAAACTTTATTCTAGGTGATGTTACATTTGCACATAGGACCCCTTGTTCGAAAGAAGCTTCTGAACTCTCTCGTCCATTGAATTTGTCAGTTTTTGGATGAGTTGTGCTTCAATTGTTTTGCATGTGGACAGAATACCCTCCCAGAGCTGTTGCTTAGATGTGAACTGCCTCCCGCCATCATAGACACTCCTTTTGATGATGCTCCAGAGGTTCTCAATGGGGTTGAGGTCAGGGGAAGATGGTGGCCACACCATAAGTTTGTCCTCTTTTATGCCCATAGCAGCCAGAGATACAGATGTGTTATTTGCAGCCTGAGACGGTGCATTATCATGCATGAAAATGATCTTGCTGCGGAAAGCACAGTTCTTCCTCTTGAACCATGGCAGGAAGTGCTGTTTTAGAAACTCCACATAGATTATGGAGTTCATCTTTACCCCTTCAGGGATCCTAAAGGGGCCCACAATCTCTCTCCTGTAAAATAATGCATATCCTGTAAAATACTCAGGACTAGTTACCAGATAAAAATATAGTGGTTTATTTGGTTTCTTCCATCAAAGAAAGGTTATTACAGAAAAACAGGTGAATAAAAATAGGTGAAAGAGAAATTGTCCATTAGATCATGCTCTGAGATCCCAAATGGCAAAAGCAACATGTATCCTTCTTCTCTCCGAGATCCTGAATAGCAAATGGCTGCTGTGTCTCAGTTCGGCTTCTCACATCGCCGTCAAGTAATATACCAGCTGTTATGTCATGTCATCTTGCATCTGTCTCTCATGATGGTGAGGGAAGAAGACAGCACCCTCTACAGTTAGCCATGAATTATATACGTCTCTTGAAACACGTGATCTCGGTATATATGGAGTTTGACATTTACCTCAAGGCTAAACTTAAATATGTAGTGAGCTGACATTTCTACCATGAGCCAAGCTTAAAAATAGCCTATGTCATGTAAGCTAAAGCATTCTACAGAACTGGGTCTTATAAGAAATTAACGGATTATTAATATTTAACAATTCCCCCTTTTGAGGGAGACAGACATTAATTGGAACCCTCAAATATAACGATCTTTTTTCTTCTTTTCTTCTTCTTTGACAAAATAATTTAATATCAATAATAATAATAATAATAATAATAATAATAATAATATTAGATTACCGTTATAAGTACTCAATGACATAATTGATGTGAATTCATGTTATGGTAAGTCGTGAACAATATTCATATAAAATATGTATAATTATACTTCCCTAAGTCTAAATTGAAGCATCTCAGGTCCAGTCATCATCATCTGATGTCATCTGGTCTTCATTTTGATGTCTTCTTCTTGGTTCTTTTAAAAATACAGTTTTCTTATAGCATATAGATGTTGTAGGAATTGTGTGGTGTATCAAATCAAAGTCCATAAATTCAAATGTTGATAAGAAACAAAGTCTATAGATGAAATGCAGCTTTAATATCTGTGCAGTGTCATCTTTAAAAACCTGGGCTTACATTGGCTCGCCTTGGATATTCTGGAATCCTCCATCGGTACTGGTCTTTGAACAGGTGTGACGTCTTTGGTCAGCAAAGCAAGGGTTAAAATGACTCTTCCTTGCTAAACATAGCACCATAACCAGTCCTTGTCCTAATGCACAGGACATATGTCAGGGTTGTAGCTTCCTGATAATTACCTTCATTGTTCACCAGCTTTCATCGAAGCTTTTCAGGTGATTGAAAACCTCTGGAACTTGATAAGAACGTGATAACACCGTTCATCTCAGCATCATAGGATCATCGTCCTCTGGTTGTCAGGTTAGACACTTTAATTGTGACTGTCGGTGGTGGATACTGCACTTGTGACTGTCAGTGGTGGATACTGCACTTGTGACTGTCAGTGGTGGATACTGCACTTGTGACTAACACAGTCTATTACTCAGTAATCATAGCTTTGTTACCTTCTGGGATTTCTGGATCGCGGCATTCTTCTTCTTGCAACTGATAAAAATCAATGAAGTTTAGAAATGTGAAAAGTCTTTATTAACATAATTTCAGTATCTTGCTTGAAGTCTTCATTCCCTATTCTATACCAAATCTGGTAATTTCCCTATCCCATAATATCACAGCGTACCATAGCAATCAGTAATATCCATATAATTATTATCAGAATTTGTACTGTATATGGATTTCAATATTTGAAATAATAAACCAATAATAAGTGATAATACATTATTATCCATATTTTTCATGTGATAGAACATTTTTATGTCATAGGTGTAATTACCTTTTTCAACCCATAGGTGTCACTGTGTTTTATGTAACCAGTGTTTTCATCTTTATTAATAAGGAATATATTCATTATACTAATAATATGTAGGAATGTAAAGCCATGAACCAAAATAAGAATATATGAGTGAGCGAATGAATGAATAAAAGAATTGTTGCATATAACTCAGAAGTGAAACATTTTCTTAGTAATAGAACCATATAATTGCTATATTTAATGAAGCAATATTCTCAGTAGATATTACTTTACTAAATATTGGTGAAAGAATTAAAAATAATGAAAAATAAGAATAAAAATAAAAATAAGAATAAGGCCTTTATGTTGATGCAGTGTAGTTATGTCTTCAGTAACATATACCCTTAATATTTCCATGATCTGGATTATTTCATAATTGTCATAAACTTGTGTTATCAAAATATTCAAATCATGCAACTTTGCATGTAATTCCTCTTAGTGTAAAGAAATGACTCTTTATAATACTTGTTATTATACCCAATACTTATACCATTGTACCTTATTAATATTTTTTTTTTTTTTTCCTATTAAAATGTGTGAAGAAGAGGTATTAATCAAATGTGATTATGTAGTCAGGATAAAAAACATATTTCCCCCTTAATACCAAAAAATATTGTTTCATGAAATAATTCATTTATCAAAACCAAAATTAAAAATAATTAATGTATAAATTATGTGAATTTATACTTGCTTATACCATTATTTGTCTGAAGATGTGTAACCATCAAAATTAATTTGAATATCATAAAATTATCCTTTGGAAAAATTAATTTAAATGTAGTTTAAGATTAACACACTTGGACAGAGAAGGAAGGTCCACTATTCCCAGATGCAGCTGGTGAATACCAGGCTCTGTGCTGGTGCCTGTTTAAAAGAGCTAAAGCTGATAAGGAAAGAATAGATTTTCTTCCTAAACTATTTTCTATTTTGTTGTGCGATTGCACTTATCCACAATTAACTAAATCAAGAAATAATAATTACTATAGAAATATAGAAATATATGTTTGTATAGATAATATTTCATTATGTATCTTAATATTCTAATAATTTCCTAAAGATAAAAGCTTTGGGTTTTTTTTTTTTTTTTTTTTTTCTTTCTCTCATGCATTCAGGATCCTGAGGTCTCACAAACGTATCACATTACTCGCTCAGCAGCTGCTCATACACTCAGTCACTGTCACTCAGACTGTGTCACATATTAACTTTATACCTCACATATGAAAGTGTGATGAATACACGTATTTTAACCCAAATTATCCTAATTATCAATGCATTGTAAACTATTTCAATTTAGTCTCTTAATATTTCTTTGAATATTCCCCAAATACACATGACATAAATATATGTATAGCTATACTTGACATTTAGGCCTGGAAAAAAAATTCCATTGCTTTGCAAAAGTTGAGACCCCCTTTAAAATTCTTTTCCTAAGGAACAGGGACATAGTATACTGGTCTGGTATACTTATTATTAGAACAAGGTTGAAATTTTCACCTGCTGTGGTTGTCATTCAAACCATGCAGTAAAAAAAACACACACCCAGAACATTTGAAAAAGCAATTGGTTATTTCCTTTTAAGGGTTAGATATATAAAATCATGCAATTATTGCAACATCCTGTGTAAATAAAGGCATAAATCCTTGGAAGAGAATTTTTCTCGATTAAGTCCTGCTTTGAAATGAAAATTCTAAGGAAACATAAAAAATAAGGTTAATATCATATAATTCTAAATATTATTACTGATGTAGATTTTAATTTTCATTAAAAAATACAGTTCTACTATTTCTACTTCTACAAACACTCTGTATATACTGTATGACTATGTATATATCCACAAACCATAAAACTACAGGATTATACTCTATAAAATAATTACATATAACTCACTAATTGTATAACACTGTTACACAATATATATATATATAATTACTTTTTCTAGCCAATTCCTACACCCATACTTATTTCTCTGCAAAAAATATCCTGAAAAGTTCTTGCCATTTTAAAGCTGATAGATTCTTGGAGCAGAGTATTCAGTTTACAGGCCATGATGTCACTCACCACCTGTTTCTGTCTGTTAAATTCGGCCATCTTTGTTACAGAAAGAAAATCAGAACTCATCATTTTTCTTAATTCAATTTGTGTCTTTTCGGTGTTCTTTTGCATCATTCCATATGGTTTATAACAAACATGTGATTTTCTTTTTCTTTCTTCGTAGATTTGATTTTGGGGAAATCTCATTTTAGAAGGCTTTGCTAATACCGGCTTCTGATAAGATTTTACTCTGCCTGTCTTTACAAAATTAGCACAATTTACTTTCCTCTCACGATTCTCGTGTTTTCTGGCAAAATCAAGAAATTGCGCACATTCAAACAAAGAATCTTTTTGTGATGCAATAACACGAGATGCAGGATTTAGAAACCAAAATTTGCTTACAAAACTCCTTATGAGGGACGGTGTTTTGACATTCTCACTCAGCATTCTATACAAACGTTCATATATGGACATGAACGTAAAAATACATTCCTTCCGACCAATCCTTAATTTTTGAAGAATATCAATATCTGGATGATTTTCATTTGATGAACAAAAAATGAGAATTTTTAATCTGTCCTTATCAGTTAAATTCTCATGTGTTTCACCAGATAACTTTAAAGACAATCTCCTAGCAAAATTTACAGGGATCCACATTTTGAACAACTGATTCTTCTCCTCGTTAGATAAATCAAAGTTATCAGTACAACTTTCAAAGATCTCAGAGTTTCTATAAACATCTATTTTGTTGTCATAAGCAGGAATTATTTGGCATATTTTTATCAAATTCTTCCTCACGCTACTTCGGATTTGGGCCTGTGAGTCTTCTATTTTTAGTGGTACGTCTTTCCCTTGTACGTCCTCTACGTCAGTTCTGAAGTCTCCTCCTACTTCTCCATCTTGTTCCACGTCTGCAAGGTCACCTTCAATAGCTGCTACTACTTGTAACTGTTTCTCCACATTACAGTGAATCTCGGGAATATCACTATCCTCTACACAATCATATTTAGATTTCTCTGACACAGATCTATGAAATATATCTACCATCTGTAGAATATTTTTTAATCTCTCTCTTTCTCTATTGAAAAACTTAGAATCTAACCTCTGATTCTCGAGTTCACACTCGGCATATAAACTTAACCATAAAACTTCTGAATTAGAATTGTCTACAGACTTAAATTTCAATTTACTCTGCTTAGCAAGACAATTAATGACATCCATTTTATCTTACCTTGAAATGTCTCAGCTCCTTTGATGGACAACGCTGGGTTCCTGTCTTCACACGTCTGGCTTAGGTCTGGTACTTTTGGCACTTGTAGTACTTCTCAATCTATCTGGTACTTCTTACTTCTAGGTTCTATGTGATTCTTGTAAGTAGTGGAATTCCCGATAACTTGCACATATGATTTGACGTTAGCAAAGTCCAATCCCCCGTGTGTGCAAGTTGAGGAAAATCCGCAAAAAAAGTACAAAAATTCAGATCTGGCTGGCTCTCCAATGTAAAATAATGCATATCCTGTAAAATACTCAGGACTAGTTACCAGATAAAAATATAGTGGTTTATTTGGTTTCTTCCATCAAAGAAAGGTTATTACAGAAAAACAGGTGAATAAAAATAGGTGAAAGAGAAATTGTCCATTAGATCATGCTCTGAGATCCCAAATGGCAAAAGCAACATGTATCCTTCTTCTCTCCGAGATCCTGAATAGCAAATGGCTGCTGTGTCTCAGTTCGGCTTCTCACATCGCCGTCAAGTAATATACCAGCTGTTATGTCATGTCATCTTGCATCTGTCTCTCATGATGGTGAGGGAAGAAGACAGCACCCTCTACAGTTAGCCATGAATTATATACGTCTCTTGAAACACGTGATCTCGGTATATATGGAGTTTGACATTTAGCTCAAGGCTAAACTTAAATATGTAGTGAGCTGACATTTCTACCATGAGCCAAGCTTAAAAATAGCCTATGTCATGTAAGCTAAAGCATTCTACAGAACTGGGTCTTATAAGAAATTAACGGATTATTAATATTTAACATCTCCCCATGATTCCAGCCCAAAACATTACTCCACCTCCTCCTTGTTGGCGCCTTAGCCGTGTTTTCATGGGGTGTCCATCAACCAGCCATCCTCCACTCCATCCATCTGGACCATCGAGCGTTGCACGGCACTCATCGGTGAACAAAACAGTTTGGAAGTCAGTCTTCATGTATCGTTTGGCCCACTGGAGCCGATTCTGCTTGTGTGCAGTGGATAGAGGTGGTCGACAGGATGGCTTACGCACAGCTGCAAACCTCTGAAGGGCCCTGCATCTTGTTGTTCGGGGGGACGTTGGAGGCACCAGCAGCTTCAAAAACTTGTCTGCTGCTATGACAAGGCATTTTTGCAGCTGCTCTTTTAACCTGACGCAATTGCCTGTTGGAAAGAGTCCTCAATTTTTCCTTATCAGCACGCACACGTGTGTGCTGGGAATCAGCTGCATACTTCTTGATTGTGCGATGATCACGATGAAGTGTCTTGGCAATGTTGATTGTAATCATGCCTTGACCTAAATACTCCACAATTTGTTGCTTCTCAGCAGCCGACACATCCTTTTTCTTTCCCATTTTGGCAAAAAATGTAGGCTGCTTAATAATGTGGAACAGCCTTCTTAAGTAGTCTTGCCTTTATTTGGACACACCTGCCAAACTAATGTGCACAGGTATCTGCAATTGCTTTCAATGATATAAAGAGCCCTGACACACATCACCATCAATGAGTTTAAATGACAAAAAAATTCTAACCTTATCACTCCTAAACTCTTTTTGCATAATAATTTGGAACACAGTTTATACCATGCATCCCCATGTTTTCTATGTCTCTACCATGCTTTGGACACTTCTTTATCTGGCCTTGTGAGATATGATCACCTTGTTTCTAGGGCTCACAACTCAGGAACAGGAGCTTTACAGGCTTCCATTCTTTGAGCAGGGGACTGTTACAAGGGACTTAGGGGGATTTCGGCTGTATTATGTATTTTTTATTATCTTATATTCTTATGTTAGCTCTAAAATAGAGGTATGCATTTAGTGGCTTACCCTTGGCCAAGGGGCACTATCCTGTTGCTGGTGTTTTGCTACCTTCTTACAGGTCCACATATATGTGACCTTATATTTCCTCATTAGTGATACTCTTACTCCACCAAGGTATTATTGTATTGCCACATGTTACATTCTGCCCTATGTATACATCATTCAGGGGTGTTGGATGATTATGTTGCTATCCATTAGTTTTTAGATGTTTTTATTGTTTTGGGTTTTTTTTATGTCCTCGATATCCAATAAAGTTGTAATTTTTGTATTGTACCAGGTGTGCACACCATTTTTTCTTTTGGTCTATTTCTCTTTAGTCCACCACAGATCTAGATACATTCCTTGAGGGGTCTAGATTCCAAAATGGGGTCAATTATGGGGGGCTTTCCAAGCGGGCTTGGGGTCCGCTAATGATTTCAGCAAAATTTGTGATCAAAAAGTCAAATGGCACTCCTTCCCTTCCGAGCCCTTTTATGCACCCAAACAGTAGTTTTCCTCCACATATTGGGTACTCAGGATTTCGAAATTGCGCAACAAATTGTACAGTGCATTTTCTCTTGTCATGCTTTTGACAATAAAAAGTTTGGTGCTAAAGTAAAATTTTTGTGCAAAAAAAGTAAAATGTTAATTTTTTTTACTCCCACTTCCATTGATTCCTGTGAAGCACCTGAGGGGTTAAAAAAAAATTCTTAAATGTGGTTTTAAGGACTTTGAGGGGTGCAGTTGTTAGAATGGTGATGCTTTAGGGTATTTTCTGTCATATAGACCCCTCAAAGTCATTTCAAGTGTGTTGTGGTCCCTAAAAAAAAATGGTTTTGTAAATTTTGATGGAGAAATTGCTGATAAACTTTTAACCCTTCAAATTTCCTAGCAAAAAAACATGTTTCAAAAATGATGCAGATGTAAAGTAGACATGTGGGAAATATAATATTACCACATAAAGTGACACTGATATGAATTGTAAGATTTGGTCTGGTCATGAAGGCGAGGACAGGCTTGGGGGATGAAAAGGTTAAATATTCAGGTTCATTAACCTTTTGGATTGACCAACAGCACCGTGGTTGTTCAGTAATAAAATTAATCATCAAAATTACAAATTGCCTAATAATTGTGCACACAGGGTAGCTTACTGCATATTGATTCCTTCTTAGACACATTAGATATCCACTTGTAGTGTTTTGCTCTTACCATAGGATGACGGATGCCCCTCCAAGCTACTGTTTTGTTGCCCTGCCACCCCCAAACACGAAAGGTCATATATTCTTTGGAAAGAACTCAGCACGCCCAAGAGATGAAGTTCAAGAAGTTCTACATGCACCAGCTAGCAGTCATGAGGCTGGGAGCAAAGTTCAGGTAAGGTTAATACCGGATTTCCATCTCCGTTTGTGTCATTTGCAGCCTATTGAACTGAGAATAAGCACACAGAATTAGGGGGCAGAGAACAGTCCAGGACAGCGTGCTTCTTGCTTTAGAAATGTTTTGTTACTTTTTCTTGTTCTATTTTTGATTTTCAGTCAATTGTTTGTAGCCAGTGAAAGTCATTACACAGTAGTGCAGTGTTTAAAGGGATCTGTCACCTCATTTTTCCGATATGCGGCCATCGCTATAAGGGGCTTATCTACATCATTCTGTAATGAGAAATGTGGAAACCACAAAATATGACCAGAAGATCCTTAATTTAACAAAAATGGTATCAATCTTTATTAAAGTGACAAGAACGGGGTAACAATGAAGGAACATGTGCAAAAAAGTGCAATAGTGCAAAAGGACGTGCAGACTTAACCATGGCCAAGGGATGCTGACGAAGGAGTGTTCCTCCGAAACGAGCGTCGGGGTGACGTGCTGACCGCCTGGTCTGCTGGAATCACACTGCCTGAGGTAATATTATCCCGCGGCAGACTATTGATGTATGGGGGATGGGACTTTTTATCCCACCTAGGTGCTCCTTAAGGGAATCTCGTATGCACTATTGTGCTGGTGTTTTGATTTTTATGTGTTCCCTTAATACAACATGGCAGTTTACCTTTGGGTGCTAGTCATAATTGTTTGCACTCAGAATTGTGCCATATATTATCTATAAAGCATCCCTTGGCCATGGTTAGGTCTGCACGTTCGTTTGCACTATTGCACTTTTTTGCTTATTTTTGCACATGTTCCTTCATTGTTACCCCGTTTAATAAAGATTGATATCATTTTTGTTAAATTAAGGATCTTCTGGTTGGATTTTGTGGTTTCCACATTTCTGCTTATAAATACATTATATAGCGATTGATCCTATAATGGTCCTGGATTTGCAGCAGCTGAACTCATTTTTGGGATATAGATGCTGCTGCTATATACCTTTGTTATTATATTATGCTATCATTCTGTAATGCTGTAGATAAGCCCCCGATGTAACCTGAAAGATAAGAAAAACACGTTAGATTATACTCACCCGGGGGTCCAGTCCGGTCCGATGGGTGTCGCGGTCCGGTCCGATGGGTGTCGTGGTCCGGCGCCTCCCATCTTCTAGCGATGAAGTCCTCCTCCTTACTTCTGCTGCGGCTCCTGCGCAGGCGTTCTATATCTGCCCTATTGAGGGCAGAGCAGAGTATTGCAGTGCGCAGGCGCCAGGAAAGGTCAGAGAGGTCCGTCATCTGCGCAATAGTGCAGATATAGTACGCCTGCACAGGAGCCACGGCAGAAGTAAGGAGGAGGACGTCATTGCTAGAAGATGTGAGGCACCGGACCGCGACAAGCAAAAATGAGATGACAGATTCCCTTTAATGCCCCCTCCTGCCCTCACAGCCATAAAACTGTACAAACTGCTATTTCATCACAGTGTTACCTTCCATATACCGGTAATTCAGGAAATGTTCACATGGTTTTACAGTGTACTTACCTTGCCATTGACCAAGTTGCCAAGACTCATTCTGTGATACTCAGTAAACCAGCCTGGATGTGGGGAGCTGAGATGGGAGCCAATGAGTATGGGGTGTGCATCGGTAACACGGATATCATTACAAAGCAAGCTGCTGATGACGGCACCTCATTACTAGGGACAGATCTTGTCAGGTAAGTGGGTTAGCAAAAAATTGTTATTAGGTCTCGCTCACACTGGTGTATAACTCGGATGAGTGCAATACAATAAAAAAAATCGGATTGCGCTCATGCCAATGTTATTCAAAGAGGCAGTGCAGATCTGCGTATTCTTTCTCAGTTGTATTCGGCATTTGAACAAACTCGCAGCTTGCTGCAATTTCACTATGAAATCGGACAGTGCAAGAAAAAAATTTCATGCCATATGGACTATCAGTATGACATCCGATGTGCACGGATACATTACTATTCTGTAGTAGGAAATGTAAATGCCCCTGTAAGAGCGAGGGTTGCCGAGTAAAGAAAACGGACTGTACACGAATAGCACACAGGTGCCAAGTGAGAAACAATTATCCCACTATCCTGGATGAGAATGGGACCAATTTGTTTTTTTTTTTTATAAACTATTGTGAGGGAACCCTTAAATATGTTACTACTGTGTTGATGTAAAGGAACTCCTATATCCTAAGCAAGTGATGGCGAACCTTTCTGAGACTGAGTGCCCAAACTGCAACCTAAAACCCAATTATTTATGACGAAGTGCTAACATGTGCAAAATGTCCTGTCAAGATCCCCTTCATGCAGAAATATGCCCCATCATGATCCCCTTCATGCAGAAATATGCCCCATCTTGATCCCCTTCATGTAGAAATATGCCCCATCTTGATCCCCTTCATGTAGAAATATGCCCCATCTTGATCCCCTTCATGTAGAAATATGCCCCATCATGATCCCCTTCATGCAGAAATATGCCCCATCATGATCCCCTTCATGCAGAAATATGCCCCATCATGATCCCCTTCATGCAGAAATATGCCCCATCATGATCCCCTTCATGCATTAATATGCTCCATCAGGATCCCCTTCATTCAGAAATATACCCCATCATTATCCCCTTCATGCATTAATATGCCCCATCATGATCCCCTTCATTCAGAAATATGCCCCATCATGATCCCCTTCATGTAGAAATATGCCCAATCATGATCCCCTTCATGTAGAAATATGCCCCATCATGATCCCCTTCATGCAGAAATATGCCCCATCATGATCCCCTTCATGCAGAAATATGCCCTATCATGATCCCCTTCATGCAGAAATATGCCCCATCATGATCCCCTTCATGCAGAAATATGCCCCATCATGATCCCCTTCATGCAGAAATATGCCCAATCATGATCCCCTACATGTAGTAATATGCCCCATTATGATTCCCTTCATGCAGAAATATGCCTCATCATGATCCCCTTCATGTAGAAATATGCCCCATCATGATCTCCTTCATATAGAAATATGCCCCATCATGATCCCTTTCATGCAGAAATATGCCCCATCATGATCCCCTTCATGCAGAAATATGCCCCATCTTGATCCCCTTCATGCATAAATATGCCCCATCATGATCCCCTTCATGTAGAAATATGCCCCATCATGATCCCCTTCATGTAGAAATTGCCCATTCCACCACCTCCATCATTTCCTCCTCCCCATGACTCCCATCACTGACCCTCTCCCCATCACCGCCATCATTGGCCCTCTCCCCATCACCGCCATCATTGGCCCTCTCCCCATCACCGCCATCATTGGCCCTCTCCCCATTACCGCCATCACTGGCCCTCTCCCCATCACTGGCCCTCTCCCCATCACTGGCCCTCTCCCCATCCACTGGCCCTCTCCCCATCCACTGGCCCTCTCCCCATCACTGGCCATCTCCCCATCACTGGCCCTCTCCACATCACTGGCCCTCTCCCCATCATTGACAAACACAAACCACACCACACACACACCACAGCGGCCACACTCACCACACACACACCACAGCGACCACACTCACCTCTCCACGCACCGGCAGCTTCCTTCCTTTCACTTACTCTCACCCATCGAGAGGCGCGGCCGCGCCGCTCAATGTGTGAGAGGCAGGAAGCTGCAGCTCTGGATCAGTGAGGCGAGGCTGCGTGCCATAGGTTCGCCATCACTGTCCTAAGGCCTCTTTCACACTTCAGTTATTTGCATCAGTTAAAATCCGCCAAAAAGGCAGACAAGCGGATCCGTTCTCAACTGATGTGAACGGATAAAAACGGATCCTGAAAATGAGGAAATTTAAAGGAACCGCTGGCCGGGGAGAGAGAGAGAGAGAGAGAGAGAGAGATTGCAAGGTCCCTTTAGAAATCTTTGAAGATGTTGACGGACACTAACATTGTGGCGGATCCTCAAAAAAACGGATGCAACGGACGGCAATCAGTCAGGATCCGCCAATAATGAAAGTCAATGGGGAAAAAAACGGATCCGCAAAGAAAAATGGCGGATCCTTTTTTTTCAAGATTGGCGGATCTTGACTGATTGTCAAAAACAGAAGTGTGAAAGAGGCCTAAGCCATTGTATATTAAAGGGATCCAGTCACTGGAATCATGCTGCTGGAATCACTGGCAACATGAATCCAAGACTGGCTGCACAAATGTGGCCAGGTATATATTTCTTTGTAACGCTCTGGTGTTTCAGAGAAAACATGGTTTGAAAATCCCAGGTAAGACTTGACGCTGTTTAGTATTCTACTCCATATCCCCTTTCAGCAGCTCTTTATTAGGGGGTATCGCTTACACTACCCTGCACCTTCCTAATAATGTCATTTTGAGCAACGTTTCAGACTAAACACATTTCTCCTCCGTAATACTAGGAGGGTAAAGTTGAAATACTTTTCATAGACCCTGTATGATCCTAGTATAATATGTAGTAATATAAATGAGTAGCATTGCTTTGGATCCTTTCATTCTTTTTAGAGCCCACCATTTACATTGGTCTTTGTTCTTCCAGACTTGGTCTTGAGCGGGGAGCAAGTGCCAAAGAAGCCGTTGATGTAATCACCTCGTTATTAGAAGAACATGGCCAAAGAGGGAGCAGTTTTCAGACAGTCAGTCAGGGTTTCCACAGTGCCTTCCTGATAGTGGACAGAGTGGAGGCATGGGTCCTGGAAACCGTAGGCAAATTCTGGGCCGCTGAAAGAATCACAGGTTAGTGCAGATCAGGCGGGTCACTGAAGTACCACATTACCTGGCTAATACTTCATACAGTCTCTTTAAGAGGTTCACAAATTTGTCTGCTTTGACTTCATTGTATGCCCTATTCACAATGCTCTGTCTAGAGTGGCTTTATGTGTAAGTCAGCAGATAATCCCTGCTCTTCACAGTGAATGAAAGGAAAGTTAGAAAACCACTCTTAGAGGTTTAAAGTTTGGATGACAGCTGATTGCTATTAAAATTACATATATTATTATTATTTATTATGATAGCGCCATTTATTCCATGGTGCTTTACATGTAAGGAGGGGTATACATAATACATACAAGTACAATAATCATAAACAATACAAGTCACGACTGGTACAGGAGGAGAGAGGACCCTGCCCGCGAGGGCTCACAATCTACAAGGGATGGGTGAGGATACAGTAGGCGAGGGTAGAGTTGGTCGTGCAGCGGTTTGGTGGATCGGTGGTTACTGCAGGTTGTAGGCTTGTCGGAAGAGGTAGGTCTTCAGGTTGTTTTTGAAGGTTTCCATGGTGGGCGAGAGTCTGATATATTGTGGTAGAGAATTCCAGAGTAGGGGTGATGCGTGGGAGAAGTCTTGTATGTGAGTGTGGGAAGAAGAGATAAGCGGGGAGTACAGAAGGAGATCTTGTGAGGATCGGAGGTTTCGTGCAGGTAAGAACTGGGAGACGAGGTTACAGATGTATGGAGGACTCAGGTTGTGGATGGCTTTGTTTGTTATGGTTAGGGTTTTGAACTGGAGTCTTTGGGTAATGGGGAGCCAGTGCAGGGATTGACAGAGGGGAGAGGCTGGGGAATAGCGGGGGGACAGGTGGATTAGTCGGGCAGCAGAGTTTAGAATAGATTGGTGGGGTGCGAGGGTGTTAGAGGGGAGACCACAGAGCAGGAGGTTGCAATAGTCAGGGCGGGAGATGATGAGGGCATGGACTAGGGTTTTTGCAGATTCTTGGTTGAGGAATGCACGGATCCGTGAAATATTTTTGAGTTGAAGTCGGCAGGAAGTGGAAAGGGCTTGGATATGTGGTTTGAAAGAGAGATCAGTGTCAAGTTTAACCCCGAGGCAGCGAGCTTGTGGGACTGGAGAGAGTGGGCAGCCATTTACTTTAATGGATAGGTCCGTTTGGGGGGTCACGTGAGATGGGGGAAAGATGATTAATTCTGTTTTGTCCTTATTAAGTTTTAGAAATCTAGCAGTGAAGAAGGATGAAATAGCGGACATACATTGAGGGATTCTGTTTAGTAGGGAGGTGATATCTGGCCCAGAGATGTAGATCAGTGTGTCATCAGCATAGAGGGGATACTGAAAGCCATGAGATTCTATGAGCTGTCCGAGGCTGAACGTGTAAATGGAGAAGAGCAGGAGCCCTAGGACTGAACCTTGCGGGACTCCGACGGATAGGGGGCGCGGTGAGGAGGTGGTGTGCGAGTGGGCGACACTGAATGTCCAGTCTGTTATGTATGACGTAATCCAAGATAGGGCCCAGTCTGTGATACCAAGAGATGAGAGGGTCTGTCGTAATAGCAAATGGTCCACTGTATCAGAGGCAGAGGACAGGTCCAGGAGGAGGAGGACAGAGTAGTGTTGCTTGGCCTTGGCGGCTAGTAGTTCTTTGGTGACCTTAGTTAGGGCAGTTTCAGTGGAGTGGTGTGGCTGGAAGCCAGATTGTAATCGGTGAAGGAGGGAGCAAGAAGAGAGGTGGGAGGACAGTTCAAGATGGACGTGTTGTTCCAGTAGTTTTGAGGCATAGAGGAGAAATGATATAGGGCGATAGCTAGAAACAGAGAATGGGTCAAGAGAGGGCTTTTTGAGGATAGGTGTGAATGAGGCATATTTAAAGCTTGAGGAGAAAACACCAGTTGTTAGTGACAGGTTGAAGAGGTGGGTTAGGGTTGGGATATAGAATATACTGTATATGCACCTATGTACAGAGCAACAGAATCAGCAAAAAATATATAATTATCCAGTAATCTCTTTCGATTCATACATCCACTTGTGCTCTACAGGCCCTCACTAGGATAGTACTAAATGTACTTATTTGACTCACAGAACTTAATGCTTGCTTAACGCTAATGCTAGCTATATAACATAATGCTTGCTTAACCCCACAACATTAAATTACAACACCAGGAAGGAAAAGTCATGAAATTATGTAAATCACAGCATGGATAGGCATGTTAATGATATGCAAATGTTAAAAAATAGAATTAAAATTTTCAAAACATCCCGATTAGTTCAGTATTGAATATGAGAGGCACACTCTGTAATACATACAATTACATGACTTGGCTTCCATAAATAAGGTTACTAAAAAGGTTGTCCACAAATTTAACATTGATAACCTATCCTTAGGATAAGTCATCAATGTATAATCTGTGGGGGTGCGACACACGACACCCACTGCCGATCAGGTGTTTTCAGTGTTGGCCGTGACCTTAACTGCTAAGTTACGGAGCGGCACAACACAGCTCCGCCAATTGTATACAGCCAGCAGGGAGATGCCAGCAGCGGATCTTGATGATTTGCTCAAGTTTATTCAGTGTGGCAGAATATTCCTCAGCCAATCATTAATAACCTCACTTATAACAGCTAAGGTGTGTAAGTGCCAGGATTTCTGCACATGGGGCTCATACGCACTACTAAATAAATCAAAATGTTTTGAAAACTTTGATCCATTTTTTCATCATTTTTATATTATTAAGGCTAGTTTCACACTAGGGTATGGCAGAGCTGCGGAGGGATGCGGACTTCCTCCATGAAGCTCTGCCCACTGCCGCACCTCCTTCGTTCAGCTCCGCCTACGTCGGCATGCGGCCTGCGTACCCTATCTTTAGCATTGGGTACGCAGGCCATGCTGATGTATGTGGCTGCCTTCGCATGCGTTGTTTTGATGGTGTGGCGACCTGCGCCGAATGTATTGCGTTGCATTTTGTTGCGGTCGCCGCACCATCAAAACGACGCTTTCGGAGGCATCCGCATACATCGGCATGGCCTGCGTACCCAATACTAAAGATAGGGTACGTAGGCGGCATGCCGACGTAGGTGGAGCTGAACGGAGGAGGTGTGGCAGTGGGCGGAGCTTCACGGATGAAGTCCACATCCCTCCACAGCTCTGCCGAACGCTAGTGTGAAACTAGCGTAACGTGTCTATCAATTCCATAAGTTACATAATGCCACAACTTTTGATTCTTAGCATTGTCAGTGTTGAGTGTACAGGGTGGGCCATTTATATGGATACACCTGGGTGGGCCATTTATAAAGTTGGATCCAAAATGGCCGACTTCAAAATGGCCACCATGGTCACCACCCATCTTGAAAAGTTTTCCCCCTCCCATATATTAATGTGCCACAAACAGGAAGTTCTAAGTGACCCCAAACTTTTACACGGTAGTGTACATTAGACTGAAGGTATAAATATAGGGTGAGCCATGTATATGGATACACCTAAATAAAATGGGAATGGTTGGTGATATCAACTTCCTGTTTGTGACACATTAGTATATGGGGGGGGAACTTTTCAAGATGGGTGGTGACCATGTTGGCCATTTTTGAAGTCAGCCATTTTGGATCCAACTTTTTAAATGGCCCACCCAGGTGTATCCATATAAATGGCACACCCTGTACTTTCTTGTAACTTCTTTCTTTCCACATTTTCCTTCACTACAGGTGGTATACGATGTATCTGTAATCATTTATCACTGAAGGCACACTTAGATCTGGAGCATCCTGAGCTGCGGAGTCATGCACAGGACCAGGGTTGGTGGAATCAAGATGAAGAGTTTAACTTCTCTGACGTTTTTTCAGAACATAATCATGGAAATGATTGCTTGGGGAAATCCACTGTGGAAAATAAGGAAGGTAACTAATCTAGTCCTACATTGTGGGTTATACCTCATGATCCATTTAAAAGTCAAGTATATATGTACATAAAAGAAAAAAGCTGGGTATATCAGAATATCAGAGAATTATGAGAGGTGATAACTATAATTGGCTGAGTAATACTTGGACTATTTCAGTAACCATGCTTTCTTTATCTGTCTTCACTATCAGAACTCATGGCTGTGGAATCAATGATAAATGTTCTTCGTAATAAAAGTAGTGGAATCTGTGTGGACACGGAAGGCTTCCTCACTACAGCGAGCGCAGTGTCCGTCCTACCCAAGGATGAGAAATGGCCCTGCATTCACTTTGTCACAGGCACGCCAGATCCATCAAGGTCAGACACGTTTTATATGCTGCCATATTCCGGTGTCACAATCTTATTTTGCTACATGGGAGAAAAGAAGAAGAAATTAGGCAGGAAAAATCAATGAAACAAACCGATATGTCCGAAAGATTAAAGAGGTTGTCTACTACCCTGAACCAGTTACTGGTGTTGCCATAAATACTTAAAGATAATGCCCCTAAAAACACCACATATATATATATTTTCCTGCTTATTTTGAGTCAGTTGCCAATGTTTGAGTGTTTTTCAAGCTGAAACAGCTCATAAATTGACTTGCAGCTTCTTTCTACACATGAAATGCGGGAAAAACCAGCGCCATGTACACGATCAGCTTGTTTTACCATTGAAATCAGTAGGAAGCCTCTTCAAAGAGTTATTGAAGCATGCTTCAGAATCCACATCATAAACTCCAGGTGAACATACCTTTAGCTCAGTACTTGAAAGATCTTGAACACAAAGCTAATCCATGTTAATACAACTAATCACTGAACCACATTTTTATTTTCTGCAGTGTTAAATATGCGCTATGGTAAGTGTTTTCGTACCTGCATTAGTGTTGTCTCTTTAGCCTGAATATATTAAGTCTTTTTTAATCAATCTTTATATTTGTATTCAAGAAGGCAATATTGGGGGATACAGTTGTGGCCAAAAGTATTGACACCCCTGCAATTCTGTCAGATAATACTCAGTTTCTTCCTGAAAATGATTGCAAACACAAATTCTTTGGTATTATTATCTTCATTTAATTTGTCTTAAATGAAAAAACGCAAAAAGAATTGTCCTAAAGCCAAATTGGATATAATTCCACACCAAACATAAAAAAGAGGGTGGACAAAAGTATTGACACTGTTCGAAAAATCATGTGATGCTTCTCTAATTTGTGTAAATAACAGCACCTGTAACTTACCTGTGGCACCTAACAGGTGTTGGCAATAACTAAATCACACTTGCAGCCAGTTGACATGGATTAAAGTTGACTCAACCTCTGACTCAAACAAGTTCAAGCTGCCCTGCAGTCCGAGGGTACAACAGTATCAACCTGTACTATCCGTCGGCGTCTGAATGAAAAGGGACTGTATGGTAGGAGACCCAGGAAGACCCCACTTCTTACCCCGAGACATAAAAAAGCCAGGCTGGAGTTTGCCAAAACTTACCTGAAAAAGCCTAAAACGTTTTGGAAGAATGTTCTCTGGTCAGATGAGACTAAAGTAGAGCTTTTTGGGCAAAGGCCTCAACATAAGAGTTTACAGGAGAAAAAAAGAGGCATTTAAAGAAAAAAACACGGTCCCTACAGTCAAACATGGCGGAGGTTCCCTGATGTTTTGGGGTTGCTTTGCTGCCTCTGGCACTGGACTGCTTGACCGTGTGCATGGCATTATGAAGTCTGAAGACTACCAACAAATTTTGCAGCATAATGTAGGGCCCAGTGTGAGAAAGCTGGGTCTCCCTCAGAGGTCATGGGTCTTCCAGCAGGACAATGACCCAAAACACACTTCAAAAAGCACTAGAAAATGGTTTGAGAGAAAGCACTGCAGACTTCTAAGGTGGCCAGCAATGAGTCCAGACCTGAATCCCATAGAACACCTGTGGAGAGATCTAAAAATGGCAGTTTGGAGAAGGCACCCTTCTAATATCAGGGACCTGGAGCAGTTTGCCAAAGAAGAATGGTCTAAAATTCCAGCAGAGCATTGTAAGAAACTCATTGATGGTTACCGGAAGCGGTTGGTCGCAGTTATTTTGGCTAAAGGTTGTGCAACCAAGTATTAGGCTGAGGGTGCCAATACTTTTGTCCGGCCCATTTTTGGAGTTTTGTGTGAAATGATCAATGTTTTGCTTTTTGCTTCATTCTCTTTTGTGTTTTTTCATTTAAGACAAATTAAATGAAGATGATAATACCAAAGAATTTGTGTTTGCAATCATTTTCAGGAAGAAACTGAGTATTATCTGACAAAATTGCAGGGGTGTCAATACTTTTGGCCACAACTGTATAAGAGCAAAATCAACAAAAGGGTATGTGCATGTGACACCTTTAAGGCACCGGCGCACATAGAGTAACTATGCTACTTCATTAAACCGCTTCACGGTTTAAATATAATTTTGTCGTCCCTGTGCATTATTTTCACTATTTGAAATGCTTTTTCAATTGGAGCCCGCCTGAAAAAGACATCGTGTGGACATACCCTGACTAAAGAAAAACATCCACATGGGAAGCTCTGGCACGCCTTTGTGCTAAACTTAGCATGCATCACAAACGTCATACTGGCCATAGAGAGGCTACAATATACTAGCTCTAAAATAATTTTTTTTAACATTCTGCGCACGATTAGATCAGAATTTGTCAAGGTCACCTGGTAAACATGTGGGTTCCATTTTTTTCTTCTAAATAGAGAAATATAGAAACTATAATTGGCCCTATACAAACCAATAGTGGTGTCATGCAGTACTTTTATAGTACCAATGTGAAGCTGTAATTAAAGTACTGATGATGCATAGATCATGAACTACACCATGCTGACTGCAAAGCATAAGTCTACCCAATGGCTGGGATGATGGATGGTGCAGGCCAGTTATCTTTTTATCCTTCCTGTAACTTGGTTGTTTTATTTTTCAGGTCTATATTTAAACCCTTTATCTTTGTGGAAGACATAAAACCTGTCCCTATGGTGCAGTCGTCTTGTGTAAGAGATAATACCTGTGATCATGATCATTCACTATGGAAACATGAGCTCTATGAAGCCCATCAATGTGCTCTATCCTTAATGGATAAAGATGAGGTGAGTGGCATCTTTCAGTGCCCATTATGTTTAGTCTTAAAGAGTAACCTTCATTTTACATTTTATTTCATAAATCAATACTACACATGAAAATACTAAACTTTTTAATACAGTGGCATGTAAAAGTTTGGCCAAGTTAAGCAAGGTGAAGAATAAATAATCTCTAAAAAGCCTAAAAGTTAAAAATGACACATTTCCTTTGTATTTTAGGAAAAAATATTTTTTTTTCAGCTTTTACATTTTAAAAATTGCAAAAATTAAAATAAGCCTATGCAAAAGTTTTGGCACCCTGCATGGTTACTACCTATAGTAGCACCCCCTTTTGCAAGTATAACAGCTTGTAAAAGCTTTCTGTAGTCAGCCAAGTGTCTTTCAATTCTTAGATGAGGGATTTTCATCCTTTGTTCCTTGGAAAATTCTTCCAGTTCTGTAATATTCCCGATTCGTCTTGCATGCACTGCTATTTTGAGGCCTAGCCACAGAATTTCAATGATGTTCAGATCAGGGGACTGTGAGGGCCATTGTAACACCTTCAGCTTGCGCCTTTTGAGGTAGTCTATTGTGAATTTTGATGTGATCCTCATCATCCATTTGTAGAAGCAATCCTCTTTTCAACGTCAGCTTTTTTACAGATAGTGTTATGTTCGCATCAAGAATTTGTTGAAATTTCAATGAATCCATTCCTCTCTCTGCCCATGAAATAACTCCCGTCCCATTGGCTGCAACACAACCACAAAGCATGATTGATCCATCGCCATGATTAATGGTTGGTGAGATGTTCACATACGTTTAAACATTGTGGCCATTGTGGCCAATGATTATTATTTTAACCTCATCAGTGGACCTACACCAGCAGATGACATGGCTCCCCAAACCATCACTGACTGTGGAAACTTTACACTAGACCTCAAGCAGCTTGGATTGTTTGTCTCTCCACTCTACCTCCAGACTCTGGGACCTTGATTTCCAAGTTTTAGTGTGAAGTTTCCACAATCAGTGATGGTTTGGGGAGCCATGTCATCTGCTGGTGTAGGTCCACTGTGTTTTATCTAGACCAAAGTCACCGCAGCCGTCTACCAGGAAATTTTAGAGCACTTCATGCTTCCCTCTGCTGACAAGCTTTTTGGAGATGGAAACCTGCTCACACTGCCAAAAGTACCAATACCTGGTTTACAAACAGTATCACTGTGCTTGATTAGCCAGCAAACTCGCCTGACCTTAACCCCATAGAGAATCTATGGGGTATTGTTAAGAGGAAGATGAGAGACACCAGACCCAGCAATGCAGACGAGCTGAAGGCTGCTATCAAAGCAACCTGGGCTTGCATAACACCTCAGCAGTGCCACAGACTGATCGCCTGCATGCCACGCTGCATTGATGCAGTAATTGATGCAAAAGGAGCCCCGACCAAGTATTGAGTGCATTTACTGAACATACATTTCAGTAGGCCAACATTTTGGATTCTAAAATCATTTTTTCAAGCTGGTGTTATAAAGTATTCTAATTTACTGCGATAATGACTTTTGGGTTTCGCTGGCTGTAAGCCATAATCATCAACACTAACAGAAATATACACTTGAATTAGATCACTCTGTAATGACTCTATATAATATATGAGTTTCACTTTTTGTATTGAAGAACTGAAATAAATTTACTTTGTCGAGAGGCACTTATATATGACACCATGTTCTTTGGCTATCCCCAACATTATTTTTCATCCTTTCAGTGAGCTTGCAAGTTTGCCAACTTGACTTTGTTTTTCAAGTCTTTTCAATAAAATTTAAATTTTTTAATGGTAGCATGGATTCTTGGTTCTCCTTTTTCATCATGATTTTTTGAGTTGCTACAATTAACCCCTTTACCCCCCAAGAGTGGTTTGCATGTTAATGACCAGGTCAATTTTTGCAATTCTGACCACTGTCCCTTTGTGAGGTAATAACTCTGAAAAGCTTCCATGGATCCCGGTGATTCTGCCATTGTTTTCTCGTGACATATTGTACTTCATGTTAGTGGTAAAATTTCATTCATATAACTTGCGATTATTTATGAAAAAAACGGAAATTTGGCAAAAATTTTGAAAATTTTGCAATTTTCCAATTTTGAATTTTCATGCCCTTAAATCACAGATATATGGCACACAAAAAACTTAACAAGTAACATTTCCCACATGTTTACTTTAAATCAGCACAATTTTGGAGCCAACATTTTTTTGTTAAGAAGTTATAAGGGTTAAAAGTTGACCAGCGATTTCTCATTTTTACAACACCATTTTTTTTAGGGACCACATCACATTTGAAGTCACTTTGATGCGTCTACAGTCATGGCCAAAAGTTTTGAGAATTACACAAATATTTATATTTTCACATGATATGCTGCCCTCTGGTTTTTATGAGTGTTTGTCAGATGTTTTTTATCACATACAGAAATATAATTGCAATCATATTATGAGTAGCAAAAGGTTATATTGACAGTTAGAATGAGTTAATGCAGCAAGTCAATATTTGCAGTGTTGACCCTTCTTCTTCAGGACCTCAGCAATTCTCCCTGGCATGCTCTCAATCAACTTCTGGATCAAATCCTGACTGATAGAGGTCCATTCTTGCAAAATCAATGCTTTTATTTTGTCTGAATTTGAAGGTTTTTGTTTGTCCACCCGTCTCTTGATGATTGACCACAAGTTCTCAATGGGATTAAGATCTGGGGAGTTTCCAGGCCATGGTCCCAAAATCTCTATGTTTTGTTCCCTGAGCCATTTAGTTATCACCTTTGCTTTATGGCAAGGTGCTCCATCATGTTGAAAAAGGCATTGTTGATCGCCAAACTGCTCTTGGACGGTTGGGAGAAGTTGCTCTTGGAGGACATTCTGGTACCATTCTTTATTCATGGCTGTGTTTTTAGGCAAGACTGAGAGAGAGCCCATTCCCTTGGCTGAGAAGCCACCCCACACATGATTGGCTTCAGGATGCTTGACAGTTGGCATGAGACAAGACTGGTGGTAGCGCTCACCTGGTCTTCTCCGAATAAGCCGTTTTCCAGATGTCCCAAACAATCGAAAAGGGGATTCATCAGAGAAAATGACTTTACCCCAGTCCTCAGCAATCCACTCCCTGTACCTCTTGCAGAATATCAGTCTGTCCATGATGTTTTTTCTGGAGAGAAGTGGCTTCTTTGCTGCCCTCCTCGAGACCAGGCCTTGCTCCAAGAGTCTCCGCCTCGCAGTGCGTGCAGATGCACTCACACCTGCCTGCTGCCATTCCTGAGCAAGCTCTGCACTGCTGGTAGCCCGATCCCGCAGCTGAAACACTTTTAAGAGACGGTCCTGGCGCTTGCTGGTCTTTCTTGGGCGCCCTGGAGCCTTTTTGGCAACAAGGGAACCTCTCTCCTTGAAGTTCTTGATGATGCGATAGATTGTTGACTGAGGTGCAATCTTTCTAGCTGCAATACTCTTCCCTGTTAGGCCATTTTTGTGCAGTGCAATGATGACTGCACGTGTTTCTTTAGAGATAACCATGGTTAACAGAAGAGAAACAATGATGCCAAGCACCAGCCTCCTTTTAAAGTGTCCAGTGGTGTCATTCTTACTTAATCATGACAGATTGATCTCCAGCCCTGTCCTCATCAACACCCACACCTGCATTAATGGAGCAATCACTGAAACGATGTTAGCTGGTCCTTTTAAGGCAGGGCTGCAATGATGTTGAAATGTGTTTTGGGGGGATAAAGTTAATTTTCTAAGCAAATATTGACTTTGCAAGTAATTGCTGTTAAGCTGATCACTCTTTATAACATTCTGGAGTATATGCAAATTGCCATTAGAAAAAATGAAGCAGTAGACTTTGTAAAAATTAGTATTTGTGTCATTCTCAAAACTTTTGGCCATGACTGTATATGATAGAAAATACCCAAAAATGACACCATTCTAAAAACTGCACCCCTCAATGTGCTCAAAACCACATTCAAGAAGTTTATTAACCCTTCAGGTGCTTCATAGGAATTTTTGGAATGTTTTAAAAAAAATGAACATTTAACTTTTTTTTTCAGAAATCTTGCATGTTTTTAGGTGATCAAATACTTCTTTTCCACCATCATTTGCAAAATAAATCTTGCCAAATCAGACAAGGTGATTTTCTGGATTTGTTTTCTCATTTTGACTCTCATAGTTGTGGTCTACCTATGATGTCAATTACAGGCCTCTCATCTTTTTAAGTGGGAGAACTTGTACAATTGGTGGCTGGCTAAATACTTTTTTCCCCACTGTTCTTACTTTTATGTTTACTACTAGATGGTGGCCTGATTCTAACGTATCGGGTATTCTGGAATATGGCCAGCGGGGGTTATACTCACTTTCCGACGGCCCCCGATCTCCTCTCCACGCTCCCGGAATCTTCCGGTCCCAGTAATGCTTAGCGCGAAGGACCGGAGATGACGTCACTCTCGCGAGAGCGCAACGTCATCAGCGGTCTTTTGCGCAAAGTATTACTCGGACCGGAAGATGCCGGGCGCGTGGTGAGAGGAGGGAAAGAGTCCGGGGGCCGTCGTAAGGTGAGTATATCACTATTTTTTATTTTAATTCTATTTTTTACAGGTTTATGGTACCCAGGGCCTGGAGGAGAGTCTCCTCTCCTCCGGACCCTGGGTACCATCCGCACATTGAGCGTTGCGCCGGTCATCTCCCAGCTGCCTCGCCGCTGACCTCCGTGTGGCAGGAGATGACCCGCGGCAACCAACGGGTGATCAGCGGCTAGCGCCGCAGATCTCCCGACGGTAGCGGTGGCGTGCGTCGTTCGAATTCCGCGCCAATTCGCGGCCGGACTGCACTTCTGCACAATTACACTTTAAGGCTCCCATTCACATTGAATTAAAGTTGGCTGAGCCGATATCAATATTGCCCAATAGTCTAATGTGCATGGGGTCTACTGACTTTCTCCAACAGATGATGATGTCTTGAGGTGGAGTAGTTTCCATCCTGAATTTCAGCGGACGATCCTTGCTCTTGGTGATAAGTGGCTGCCTGAGGAGTCTCATACAGAACTAAGGGGCTCAAAGCCAAGCTGTGCATTCCTGAGTATGGGGAAGTCAGGAAAGATACCTATCAGTCAAACAGCTATCTAATCTTGATCTAGAAGCCTTTATTTTGAAAATATGATGTATATTGTTAAATATAATACAAGCAAAGTAAATCACTGATTTGTACCCAGGTTTACAGAGTTTCTTTTTTTTTTTTTTTTTAGGTCTTCAAATTTTTCAACTCAGAATGTCTGATGTCATTGGTCTCCTAGATATTTTTGAAAAATAAAAGGTCACAATATGTTGTACATATTGAGTGTCCTCGAGGCTGCTTTGTGTTACCTATACAAGATGTAAAGCTGCTTTTATATCACCAACATGTTCTGCAGTCCTGTACAGAGATTCTTTGTGTTTACATCAGTGACTGTTGCAAATAAAACTCACACAGACAAGGACCAGCTTAAGGCTATGTGCACACGTAGATTTTGGCCCTGCTGATTTTTGCACGCGGATTTGTAGAAATCTGCAGGTAAAATCTCAGGTCAAAAGACCTGCGTTTTCCCTGTGGATTAGCCTGCGGTTTAGCCCTGCGGTTTCACACCTCTACAATGGTGAAGGTGTGAAACCGCAGCGGAATCCGCACAAAGAATTGATATGCTGCGGATTGTAATCCGCAGCAAATCCGCACGGAAAAATCCGCAGCATGTGCACAGCGTTTTTGGTTTTACCATTGCAAACAATGGTACCGTACAACGCAGCAGAAACTGCTGCGGACCCGCAGGGCCAGAAACGCTGCGGCTCCTCAGCAGAATCCGCACCATGTGCACATAGCCTTACAGGAAGCCAATGAACAGTGCAGCATACTTTTGGAGTTTACTCAGATAGGGATTAGTGGGGCATGTGGTTACATGCAGTTAGGATGGTGGGCATGAATTTGATTATTCTATTCTAAAATCTGGTTATAGATGGTTTTGGAGAGTTATAATGTGGCCTAGGTTTGGGGGTCATAGGGGTGATTTCATCTGACTGCTGGAGATTCCCTTTAAAGAAAAGAAAATCTGTCACCAGATTTTTGTCACCCAATCTGAGAACAGCATAACGTAGAGGCAGAAGGCTTGATTCCAGTGATGAATCAATTACTGGGCTGCTTGCAGTAGTTTTGATAAAATCACAGTTTTATCAGCAGGAGATTATCACTATATGACTAGTAATCCTGCTGCCATGTAGTCCTCCATATTCATGAGCTGTGTATAACCCCACCCCCACCACAGTATACTGAAAGCTGCCAATCACTGGTGTGGGCGGGGTTCAGAGAATGGTAGATCTGCAACAGATTAATCAGTGATTTTATCAAAACTGCATTAGGGTCTCTGCCCTTACATCATGCCGTTCATAGATGGGGCAGCAAAAACAGATTCTCCCTGGAATGAGATAACACTTTTCTTCTTTTCTATTTCTTTGTAGGAGGAAGCAGACCAACTTCTTACCATATTATTAGATCTGGAAAAACAAGGCTTGGATGCTATGGAAGATTTACTCAGTAGCTCAAATCCACTAGACCCTGCTGAAGTAGTGGACCTTTTCTATGACTGTGTTGACACTGAAATAAAATTCTACAAGTGAGGTAAATTGGCCTTGTCATGCTTGTAAAATGCAAAAGGAATGGCAATATACAGTATTACAAGAGCAAGAAGGAAACCTTGAACTCATTATTTCCATACTATCGATGAAATGAGTTACTTGGGACATATTCACACCTTCAGAATTTGCTATGGATTTGTGATGAGGACTCTGTCCAGCAGACCTGCACCAATTTACAGTACAATGCAAGTGAGTCAGGTTTTCAAAGCAGATTAAATCTGCCTCAGAATATGAGCAGATAACAAATAAAGTTGTTCTCTGTAGTGCTATAACATTTAAACATGAAATATGAATTGCATTACTGCTCTAGAAAATAGGAAAAACAAAGATACTTATCGTATTTTTCGGACTATACAACACACTTTTTTCCTCTAAAATGTGGAGGAAAATGGGGGGTGCGTCTTATAGTCCAGATGTATCGGTTGTGGTGGAGAGGTGGGGAAGTGGTTTCGGCGGAGCAGTGGGTCACAGAGGCAGCACCAGGCTGCTGCGGCTAACTCCTGTGCCCGCTGCTAAAGAGAAATGAATATTCACTGCATTCCATGCCCATGGGGGTGGAGGGCAATGAATAATCATTTCTCTTTAATGGCATCCTGGTATGATTGGCCCCCATCCCGGTCCTGGTATACATGGTCCCATCTTTTCCTTATCCTGGTATGATTGGTCCCCACCCCCATCCTGGTATGCATGGCCCCAGAAGAAAACATTAAAAAAACCCAAACCATTATACTTACCTTCCCGGCGCTCCCTCGCAGCATCCTGCTCCGATGCCAGCAGCTGCTTAATGATTGTAAGCAGCGCATGGCAGGGACGTCATGCGCTGCTTGCAAGCCAAAGGGAAGCTGCCGGAATACTCAATGCTCTACACGCCGGGACTGTGTGCACGCAAAGCAGTGAGTATTCATTGCTCTATAGCGAGCACGGTGTCAGCTGGAGCCTTCCTGCTGCTGCCGGCTGTCAGGTGTGCTGATACTTAAGAGAAATGAATATTCACCCCATTCCATGAATATTCATTTCTCTTAAGTATCGGCACATGTGACCGCCAGCAACTGCAGGAAGGCTCCGTCTGACACTGTGCTCGCTAGAGAGCAGTGAATACTCACTGCTCTCTGCGAGCACAGTCCTGGTGTGCAGAACATTGAGTATTCTGGACGCTGCCCTTTGGCTTTCAAGCAGCGCATGACGTCCCTACCATGTGCTGCTTACAGGCATAAAGCAGTTGCTGGCATCGGAAAAGGAAGCTGTGAGGGAGCTCCAGGAAGGTAAGTGTAATGTTTCTTTTTGTTTGTTTTCTGATGGGGCCATGCATACCAGGATGGGGGTGGGGGTGACTCATACCAGGACACATGTGACCGCCAGCAACTGCAGGAAGGCTCCGGCTGACACTGCTCGCTAGAGAGCAGTGAATACTCACTGCTCTCTGCGAGCACAGTCCTGGCGTGCAGAACATTGAGTATTCCGGCCGCTGCCCTTTGGCTTTCAAGCAGCGCATGACGTCCCTACCATGTGCTGCTGACAGGCATAAAGCAGTTGCTGGCATCGGAAAAGGAAGCTGTGAGGGAGCTCCAGGAAAGTAAGTGTAATGTTTCTTTTTGTTTGTTTTCTGATGGGGCCATGCATACCAGGATGGGGGTGGGGGTGACTCATACAAGGACCGGGATGGGGCCACTCATACCAGATAAGGATGGGACCATGCATATTAGGGCCGGGATGGGGGCCAATCATACCAGTTTAAGGATGGGGCCCTGCATACTAGGATGAGACGGGGGCCCTTCATACAGTACCAGCATAGGGATGAGGGTGATCATTCCTGCCAGGATATGGATGAGGGGGATCATTCCTACCGGGATAAGGATAAGGGGACATACATAATATGCTAGGGATGAGGAGGCATGCATACCAGGATGGGGATGAGGTCCATGCACACCAGGATAGGGATAAGGGGGCCATGCAGACCAGGATAGGGATGAGGGGGCTATATGTATCAGGATGGGGATGAGGGGACCATACATACCAGGATAGGGGCAATACTCAGGAGGTGTTCCAGCAACTTCGACCAAAGGATGGTTAAAATCAAAAGACTTTATTCCAAAAACTTGATTAAAAACAGAATAGATACATAAAAAACATATGGTTCACCATTATGACAGAAGCTTACGCGTTTCGGACTGGAGGGTCCTTACTCATAGCTTAACATCTTACAAATAAACATATACCTATATACACTTGCTGGCTGAAGTAAAGTGGGAGGGAAAAAAAAAAAAATGGGCGGAGGTCCACAATAGCAGGAAGGGAGGATTTTCTCCACCATACCATAAAGCATTGAATCTGAACATGGAGGAAATCACCACATCATCTTAATCATATATATATAAAAGATCAGATTTTAAATTCATGCCTGCAGGGTATCGTGTTTTTAACTTAAAAATCCACATTGCTTCTTTACGCTGCAATTCCTTTTTTCTATCACCTCCCCTCTTGGGGTTTGGGACAGTTTCTATTATATTAACCCTACAAGTACTGACATCTCCTCCATGTACAGAAATAAAATGCTGAGAGGCTCCCGAGGGACTCCTTGTAGTTTTATTACATGAATCATAAAGATGTTCAGAAATCCTTTTGCGAAGAGAACGTGTGGTGTTACCCACATATTGAATACAGCATGTTTCACATGTTATTAAATAAATAACATATGTGGAACTACAGCTAGCAAACATATTTATAACATATTCATTTTTTGTAACTGTGGACTTAAATGTAGAAGTATTATACATGTATTTACATAAACCACATGATCTTGTTCCACAACGATAGCTACCAGAGACAGATAACCAACTTGAATTATTTTCTGATGAAAAACGCAAAGTGTGATCACTGGGGGACAAAATATTCGCAATTGTAGTTCCTTTTTTAGGAATAAAATTGCAGCCTTTATCCAATATAGTTCTCAAAGTGGGATCCACCCGTAAAATAGGTAGATTTGATTTAATAATTTCCGTTATTTGATTAAATTGATCACTATATTTAGTAATAAAAGCTGGTTTCTCCTGAAAATTACTAAATTTTGATTTTATTTCCAAATAATCATCTCTTGTTTTTCTTTCTGCCATAATTTTACCCCTATTAATTTGATGCTTGCGATAACCTCTAGTCCTTAATCGTTCGTCAATTATTTCACATTCCTGTCTATAAAATGAATCAGTTGTGCAGCACCTCTTGGCACGCACAAATTCACCTACTGGGAGATTATTAATGACGTGTTTGGGATGGTTGCTGCTAGCATGCAACAAGGAATTACCTGATTGCGGTTTTCTATATAAACATACTTCAACCCTAAAATCTGCTTCATTTCCAATCAACATCATATCAAGAAAAGCAATTCGTTCCTTATTCATATGATATGTAAATTTTAAATTATGATTATTAATATTAAGGAATTTTATGAATTTGTTTATATTATCTGGATCACCCTTCCATATTATTATCAGATCATCAATAAATCTTCCAAAAAATTCTATATGATCCATAAAAATATTTTCCTGACCATAAATTTTTTCTTCCTCCCACCAAGTAACAAATATATTTGCAAGCGATGGGGAAAATTTCGCCCCCATCGCACATCCTTGTAATTGAAGGAACAAATTGCTTTTCCTTTTGAACATAAAATAGTTGTTTTTTAACAAAAATTCAGTTACAGATAAAATAAATTGCTGCAATTCCACACTATATTTAGTATATTTAAGCAACTGATCCTGAAGTGCACGAATAGCTAGATGATGAGGT
The DNA here is from genome assembly GCF_039654945.1 of Dendrobates tinctorius. Classification (NCBI taxonomy): domain Eukaryota; kingdom Metazoa; phylum Chordata; class Amphibia; order Anura; family Dendrobatidae; genus Dendrobates; species Dendrobates tinctorius. Next base: position 1,397,802 of record NW_027361834.1, on the reverse strand, counting down.
ATGGATGAATACAGTGTAGCAATATCTGCAGTAACCCATGTATAATTACTATTTCACTTAATGTTCTTCATTACACGTAACACATGTTTACTATCCTTAATATAGCTGGGTGATCTCAATACTAGTGGTTGAAGTCGTGCATCCAACCAATCCCCCAAATTCTCCAATAATGACCCTATTCCAGATACAATAGGCCGCATAGGTGGGGGAAATACCCCCTTATGAACCTTGGGCAAGGCATGAAAAAGAGGAATTCTGGGGAAAGGTGGATTCATAAATTCCAATTGCTGATTAGTAAGAAAACCCATCAAATGTCCTTCTTCCAAAATTTTCATTAAAAGAACTCTTATCTCCTCTGTTGGATCTTTCATTAACAGCTTGTACACATCACTATCTTGAAGCAACTTGAGCACTTCTTGTTCATAAAGACCACCTTTATCTGAATTTTTTATAACAATGTTAGAATTTTTCTTCAATTCCTCCAATGCATTTTTTTGTTTTTTTGTTAAGTTTTTTTTATTATTCTGATTTTTAATTTCCGATGCCAGTTTGGTAAGTTCACTTTCCACCACTATTTGAAATTCCTCCATCACTGTGCTACGTGACTGCACTGGGTAATAAGTAGGATTGGGAACCCTGTTTCCAAACAGACGGTCATTTATGTCCAAAAATTTTTTTTCCTCCTCTGACATTTCATACAAATTTTTTAAAATAATCTGGTCTGAAAAAGATTTTTCTGAATATTCATTCACAGGTGGAATCTCATCTTGGACAGTATGAATAGAGTCTTGTTCATCAAAAAAATGTTTCTTTATTGTTAAACCTCTGATAAATTTATTCATGTCCAGAATTGTGTCAAAAAGATTAAACTGTTTATTTGGGACAAAACCCAGTCCTTTCTCCAGAACTTCCACCTGGGCATCTGATAAAATTGTGGCTGACAGGTTTAGAACTGTTTGCTCCTCTTTTGGTAGTGCCTGGTATAATAATTTCGTCTTACGATATTTTCGCCCTGCCCGCCTCCGTTTTTTCTTGATGACAATCCTTTCTGTGAATCCAAGTTTTTTGTCAGGATAGAACTAGTAGCCGCTGCCTGTTCTTCTATGTCTACATCAGACTGATCAGTACACCCATCTGTATTATCAGTAGACGAAAAACTCACATATCTTTGCGATTTATACCGCTTTAGAAAACTACTGTTCAGGGTATTATTTCTATTGAATGTTTTCCAACTGTAGACCACATTTTCATCATAATCTCTAGTGTCTCTTTTAAATTTTTCTTTTTTCCTTTTTACAATGTCCTCTTCCAGCATATTTAGATTATCAAAGATCTTCTTTTTAGATTTAATAAAATAATCCGTTTTCTCAAATTGTATTAATTCAGTTTCAATATCTTTGATTTTTTTATCCAAAACGGAAACTTTTTCTTCCTCATACTGGATAATAAGGGACATTAATTTTATGGAACAATCTGACAAAATGTTATTCCACTTGTCAGAAAATGAGACATCAAATTGAACTGTGGAGCGTTTATTCAATCTTAGACCTATAGGGATCATTTCATGACCTATATAGTTTTGCAAAGTCGTCAGATCCCACCACGTTTTTAATCTAATAATCATTTGTTTTTCCAATTCTGATATAGATTTTTCAATATTGTCATGATCTCTCAAATCCACTCTATTTGTTCTAGAAAAAACAGCAGCGGCCTTATTAAGTCTGTCCGCATTTTTTATTGAAAAAAATTCTGAATCTTTAAAGGACACTTCACCTTCAGCCATATTATATAAATAGTCTTTATCTTTAGAAAATAAACTGTTCACTCCAGAAAAAATTATTATTATGAATCAAATTCAGCTACTGGTTTATAGGAGCAATACATATATCGGCAATTACACAAAGAAAATATTGTGTCAGCTCACCAAACCGTAGCAAATGCGAAGTCTGGAGGAATGCAATCAATCCATGACATTCATCCACTCAATGCCGACTTTTATTCCCCATTGACTTGCATTGGGGTCGGGTTTCAGACAAAACGCCGACTTTTTTTGCCCTAGTCGGACCAGTTTCATCTGAAACAAATTTTGTTTCATGAAACCCGATCCGACCAAAGTCGCTCAACTCTAGTGGGCTCTACTCCCTGGCATCAGCAACTCATCATGGATTCCAGGGGGGTGCACCGCAGCAGATGCTGAAAGGCATGGTGGTGCTCTGAACCGGCAGTCCACAGTAGTCCAATACAGAGGAGGAGTCACGGCACTCATCACTCCTTAGCTTAATGATCAATCCAAGGTTCAATGTAGGAGTAAAAGCAGAGAGGACAAATAGCACTCGGCCTAAGGATGTTTTGCAGCTTCAGATGCCCATTACATAGCCAGCGAGCTCTCAGTCCAGCAAGCAGAGTGTGGTGGGGATGTGTGGGAAATAGGCAGAGATTTGGGAAGTGCTTTGCCACTCCTATAGCACTTAAGCCTCATTTGCATATGAATTTCAACTTTTTTTTTAGTCGAATTGTATAAGGTGTGGATGACAATCTTCCAAAGCACAATATGACCAAATAAATTCTGACAAAATCCCTTCAACTTATTTCTTTTAGAAACCATGGAAGGAATATTGCTCTCAAGAACTAAGAGCATGCGGCTGTCAAGACCTCTCCATGTGGCTACCTGCCGATTTTCTGCGCCCTGTTTAGCTCTGTGTTTCGCCGTGATGTTGTATGTATGTACAGGGCACAGATTTGGCTCCAGATGCCCTGCGCATGTAGGTTAACAGAACTGACCATGTACTAACATACATTGGACCACATTAAATGATCATAGGGGGTAAAGGTGCTGCCATTAGAACATTTACACAGAGGAACAACTTATATGAGATTAGTAGAATATTGTCAGACGCTTGTAGAGTATTAGTATGATATTAGGCATCCAGAAAGGAATTAGCTCACGCCATCACCTAGACAATTTTATTGGGAAAAATTTAAAGGGATTCTCCTGCGCCTCTCACTTTTGATTCAGGTGCATGCGTCTAATTCTGATCACTTGGGCAGGTGCAGGGTACTTGTCAGGCAGCTGACAGACGCCACATTTTCACTTCCTAATGTAGAAGTGACTGGTGCTGGATAAACTCCTTAAAGGGGTTGTCCACTACTGGACGATGCCTGTTTTATCAATTCAGGACCTTATAAAACAATGTATACTCACCGCCTGCAGCTACACTGTTCCAGTGATGTCGGTGCTACTGGTCATGTGACATTCTTGTATAAGGAGACCACTGCAGCCAGTCAGCGACCGTTGACTGTCTGCAGCATTTACTATTCCCCCAGAGCAGAAGTAGGACACAACAATGTCACGTGACCTGACATTTGGTAGTGTTAGTGGACACCACCTTTAAACATACTGTATATGTCAAACAAGTGTGGTATATTTTGTATTGTGCAGACCTAATATTTTAGTAAATGGGCAAATGAAACAATATTAAGTAAGGAAATGACTTTCCATACATTCATCACCAAATCCTATTTTTTTCTTCAATATTTTATGTTGAATGAAAAATGTTCCTTTTTACACTGTAGTGAAGCACGATATTGGGAATCAGGCATTTAGTGCTGGATTTTTCAAGGCCTCGACTTAGGACTGTCTATGACATTAAAGGCGTTTTCTTTTTTTCTTTCATATTTGATATTGGTATTCAAAACCTCCCTCTCACGCATCCATTTACTGCAACAAGGAAAACATATGAATATATGGACTTAATGTGACCTTGATTTTTTCCTATTTTTCTGGCTACTCCTCTGTTTATGGAGGAGTCAGGAGAGATGGCTGCTGGGCACATGAGCTTTCCACCCGCAGCTCTCCAAGGAGTATGGGCACCTCTAGTCTTATGAGCCTTATTGTAAACCTTACGAAACTAAGCAACAACCTTCTTAAGGGCTCATTCAGATAAACGTATTATACGGGCCCAGAGGCCGTTGACACATGGTCCGTGTGAAAAAATGGTCAAGTATCAGAGGACAATCATCTATACAAGTCTATGGATGCGTAAAAAAAACGGATACCATACGGATTATTATGTAACATCTCATTTTTATGGATATATTGCCATTATTAACCTGTTTTTGATCATGTATATTTTAAAATGTTGAGGTATAAAAACAGATGTCACACAGATGTAAAAAGCAATCACAGGCATGACAATATGGATGGAATTGTACGATTTTAATACAAATTTTTTCATACACTTGACTGACCCCACTAGAAACTCAATCACTGAAGGAAAAGACACAGTCAATATTAAAGATTAGCATGTTTAGCAAAAAAACAAAACAAACACAGCACATCCTTCGCCATTGTCACAATCCTCAATTTGTTTGTAAATTTCAACATCAACTAAAAATAATCCATTAGCTATATATTGGGTATAGAAAATCGCAATACTATATAGACATCAAGTTTTATTGTTGTCTGTTGTTGTGCAGTTCACTTATTAATATAGTTATCGATATTCTTTATGTAAAACTATTCAATTTTCTCTGCAAAATAACTATGACATATTGGTGATTTTGCCATCTCCGAAAGTAATGATATTAAAATAATCACAAGGATATGCCATCGCTTTATGAACATCGCGGGTCTGGGACATAATGTTGATGTAGCGTCATATTTCCATCTAAACTTTCCCTACACAATGGTGATATCAACCACTGAGTTGTGCAAAACGCTGCTGCTGGCGACAATGATTTAAATGGCGTCATGCTAAAACTTCCTGCATAGGCGGAGGGGCAGGGAGCTGATGTGCAAGGGAGGAAATCAGCGCCTGCATATTCATAGATTTTAAGATCGATTGGCATCAGACCAATAAAGTGATGGTATATCATAGCGATGTCCTATTACTTTAAGAGATAGGGAACAAATTTAATTTGAGAAAGTCCATGCATTTTACAATAGCTTGTTCTACTCAATAAATATCCAAAATGTATGCTGCATTGACTTTTATTAAGTTTTTGAAAATATAAACTAACATTTATTGGTCACACAGGACAATTAAGATCTATACACAATAAAACAGGAACATAGATTATGTCCCAGGAAAGTTGCAAATCTAATATGTACAAAGGTTGATACGTGTCTAAACCTAAAAACATAAGAAAAGAAGGGTGACAACAATGGAAGTAAAGAAAGGGGAAAAGAGAGAAAGGAGGAAGAAGAAGGAAAAGAGAAGAAAGAAAAGGGAAGAAAAAAGGTGACGGGGTCACAATAGCGCATATCAAATCTTATCTTAAGAGTAGAGATGAGCGACTTTGCCTTTTTTCGGGTCGAGTCGGGTTTCATGAAACCCGACTTTCGCAAAAGTCGGGTAGGACGAAATAGGCCGACTATAGGGAAAAGTCGGAGGCTGACTGAAACACAAAACCCAATGCAAAGTCGGCAGGGAGTGGAGGACAGTAAACACACCTACAATGCCCATTTCGATGCCAAAAACATCAATTCTTATAACTGAAGCTTGTCAACCTTAATTTACTTCCTAATAATAGTTAAACATTGAAAACTGGGGGTTATTTGGCTAAAGTTGTGGGGGGGGGTTGGGCTGGCTCTAGGTTTTCACGTGCCCTGGGCCAAAGCGTGTCAGTGCGCCCCTTTAACACATACCACAACTCATGTTGCTCCGATACGCCACAGAAATATAGGTATAGTATAATGACACATACTTCACTGCTTACATAACATGACTGATCTATTTTAAATTGTACAATAGCTCAAAAACAGGACAGTATATTACTCCATACAGTGTTATGGCCACCACATTGTGCGCCATACAGAATAATGAGCCCCATATATTTCTCAATACCAAATAATTAGTCACATATAATGTTCCATACAGTGTCTGATGAGCTCCACATAATGCTCCATATATAATGGGCCCCATTTGAAATGCCCCAGTGTATAATGTGCCCCTTAGATGCTGCTCCAGTGTCTGATCTGCCCCATTTACATTGCTCCAGTACATGATGGGCCCTATTTTTAATTAACCCAGGCATGGTATGTGAAAAGAGCTCCATGGAGTAATCTGAGGTGTGTGCTTCCACATCCTTCACTTTTGGTGTGGGTGAAGGACACAAGGAAAGGGGTTGCTCCTGACCAGAAGCCTGCAGTTACGACTCAGTGCTTGCATTTTTTACAACTTCAGAAGCAGAGGCGATAGAGCTGGAGGCTGTTTCAGCAATGTAAGCCACAAACAGTTCCTGATACTCCGGCTTTAAAAGCAGTCTACCTACTCCCAGAAAAGGGAGCCTTACAGGCCTTCCAGAGCTACACCATGACGCTGGCTCAACACCTCCTGCCTTAGCTGCTATTGTGTTTTTGGCACTACTTCAGCAGATGTACCACCACCACCATTATCAGTACCAGGTGGCCCTCCACGCCCACATCCGCGTCCTCTTCCACCATACTTCCTCATGTTTTTGAAAATGGACTCAAAATAACAGCAGATATATGGTACTGTATCAGAAGCGTACAGCTCTATACAGTCTATGGATAACAGTAAATCTCCGTATATATTTCATGAGGCATACACAGACGCTCACAGGCTCAGTATGGATTACCTAATAAAATAAGTTGAAAAAGGGTACAGTATCACCAGATACAAGGTATATATAGTATAGTGTAAACATTCTGATTCTCCGTATACATTTCAGGAGGCAGACACAAACGCTCTCAGGCCCAGTATGGATTACACAAGAATATGAAAAGCTGTAAATGAGTTATGTAACACAAGCATACAGCTGTATACAGTGTTGGGGTAATCTTAAAGTTCCAAATATATTGCCGGAGTAACAGACAGACGTTTACAGGCTCATTATGGATTACACCAGAATCTAAATAGCTTAAAAGGTTACTGTATCAGAAGCGTTCTGCTGTATACAGTGTTGGCCAAATTGAAAATATCGGTATATATTTCCGTAGTCACCCTCAGACGCTCACTCAATTTGGTTTTGACCATAATAAAAAATGTTGTAAAAAAGGTCATGGATAACAAGATAGCAAGTATATATTTTTTAGGGTACAATTGAAATCTCCATATAAATAGTCCCGTAGTCACTCTCAGACGCTTACACAGTATGGATTTGACCGTAATGATACATGTCGAACAAAGGTACTGTATAACAAGATACAAGCTGTATCGAGTATAGTATAAAAATTGGTTTCTCCGATTCACCGTATATATAGAATCCGTAACCCACACAAGCTCACTCACTATGGATGATGTAGGGAAGGTGGACTGACAGACAAACCAGCCTGTAGTGAGAAGCAGAGGTGTAGCGCAGTGTAGGTGTGAAACCACTAAGATAAAGAGAAAGGGTGCAATGTTTTAGCTTGCCCATTGGAGGGCAGTGGAGAGTGTAGGAGTGGGACTGAATAACTGCCATTGGTCAGAGAAACTGTTAGGTGATGGTAGGCGGAGTTACCAGAACTGGAAGTATAAAAGGCTGAGGAAAGGTTCTGGAAGAGTCAGTCAGCGAAGGGAGCACAGTAAAGAGGAAGTTCTGCTGAGGAAATAGAGACAGTGTAAAGGCTCCAGAGAGGACTGACAGTTGAGGCGGTCACGGGGGGGTGGTCCAGAGGACAGTAGCCGCAGACGAAGATGGCCTGGGGCTATCATACGGACGGTGTGCTCAGACTGGCGCAGTGGTGTGGTGGTTGGGCCTAGGCCAGCCACAGTGGAAGAGCCACAGAGGACACCACGATTATAGTTACAAATGAAGTTAAGGTACCGGGGCCTGTGTACAGAGTAATGTGAAACGGCTGTGGTGAATTGCTGTTGTCGACAGAAGGATGGGCACTAAAACCGGACCTGTTCAACACAAACTCTGTCTCAGTCTCGTGTTTGTCTGCGGCAAGAAGAGGGTCCCCCCCCCACAGTTGGTTATCCTACAGATGATACTTTAATACAAATTTTTGAAACAAGGTACTGTATGAGCACATACCAGGTGTGTCCAGTCTAGGGTTAAATTTCCGTCTATACTTCCGGAGTCGGACACAGACACTCACAGGCTCACTATGTATTACACCAGAATTACAAAAGTAGAAAAAGGGAAAGGAATTCATAGCGTACACCAGTATACAGTGTTGTGGTACTTTTAAATCTTCGTATATACTTCAATCTCAGTAAGCCAGTCAAGAATCTCCGCTACTGGAAACTACATGGATACAAGTATAGAAGCAAAGTCGAGTGTTAGCAGAAATTTTGGAATTACTCATCGCGGGAAAACCTCCCGGTAGATGTTGCAGAGGCGATGCAGACCCTCAATTACTGTGTCTGTGGAGAAAGCGAAAAAGGTTCTTTGTGAAGAAAGAAGTGCTTTATCGCAGTAGCGTGGATTACATCACCGTTACTCGTCTCCATCAAATTGTGATCACAGGGAGAGATGCACCCATGGTCCTCACTGCCTATCATGATGTGTCTGGTTATTTTGGAGTGGAAAAGACAAGCCACAGGCCGTAGGCGATTCTATTGGATTGGCATGAGAGGAGACATTGAAAAATGGTGGCAGGAATTTCACACGTCTGTGACTATCACAACTGTGAAAGGTGATCATAAACCACCACTGCATCCGCTTGTAAGTTGACGTCCATTTCAAATGGTAGCCATTGATCATCTGAAGGTAGAGGCCAGCAGGAAAGGCCATAGCTACATCTTAACCATCATTGATCAATACACCAAATTTCTCGTGGCTGTTCCTGTGAAGGATTTAACTGCAGACTACACAGCGGTGGATTAGGGAGAGGTAAGTATTGCAACTTGCAAGTGCTGTGGCCATGACCAAGCAGGGGGGGCACAATCGTGGTCGACGGTACTGGCAGAGGGCCCCTCATAGTACGCTGGTGTGTCTGACAGCGAGTGGGCCCTCCCACCTGAGACACTGTATTGTACTATGAGGGGCCCTGTGCCATTGCCGTCGGCTATCAGTGGGCCTATCCACCTGTTCAGAGCAACGGCACTTGCCCGGGTGCGGCAGGTCTCGACCCCAGCCGTTGGGGGAGGGGTGAGCAGCCCAGTTAGGGAGGTTTAAAAATTGGCATATGTAGATGTGTTGGCTGGACATTCAGCTGCTGCAAAGGGCGTAATTGGGCAAGTCCGAGGAAGAGGAGCAAAAAACAGAGGCACTTTTCTGGTAACCTATGTGTCATCAGGGGAAGGTGGGACAAAATCCTTTGAAACCCATGCATGGTTCATTTTAATGAAGGCTAGATTATCAACATTTTGGGTCGACAGACGGGTCCTTTTTTCTGTCAGGATTGATCCAGCAGCACTGAAGACTCTTTCAGATAACACACTAGCAGCAGGGCAAGCGAGCTCCTGTAAGGCATATTGTGCCAATTCAGGCCAGGCGTCCATAAACTACACAGTATCCTAGCTCAGTACTCTGTTTACCTCCAGCCAGAGCTGCAAACTGCTGATTGGTGAGGGGTGCTGGGTGTTGGCCCTTCATGAACTCTACCCTAAACAATAAGCCATCAGTATATAAGTAGTGGACAATGCCTTTTATCTGAAAATGTATACAACAATGTACAGTCTGTTTAGGAACAAGTTACTAATAGTGATGGGCGAGTAGCATCGTTGCTCGGGTTTTCCAGAGCATGCTCGGGTGATCGAGTATTTTGGCGTGCTCGGAGATTTAGTTTTCGTCGTCTCAGCTGCATGATTTGCGACTTGTAGACAGGCTGAATACATGTGGGAATTCCCTAACAAACAGGCATTCCACACATGTATTCAGGCTGTCCAGCAGCCGCAAATCATAGAGATGAGACGACGAAAACTAAATCTCCGAGCACGCCAAAATACTCGGAGATCACCCGAGCAACGAGTATACTCGCTCATCACTAGTTACTAACCTTGTGGCTACATCAATGATAAATACTAAAAAACAAAAAAATAATAATCTCCACCATAGACCCTTCATATCTTTTTTCTGTCAGCTATATATCCTTCAAGTCATTTGATCAGCAAATGAGGGATTAAATGATGCAGCACATGACAGCGCATTGTACTGAAGTGTTAGAATTTATTATTAAAAAATGAGAGTTACATACATATTTATGACAATGGAAATTGAGATTTTTAGAAAACAATTTACAAAACCATACACAATGGAGTAACCAGATTCTGGATTTTATCAATTTACCTGATAAGTTTATTATTGTTTTTGTCCATCAGATATTATCTCAGACAAAAATGTACTTTTTAAGAAATAGTTGGATGATACAAGATTTCTTCTGGTAAAAAATTTAATGGACAGTAACTAAAAAAAAATCTACAGTATCATTGCTTCCAACCATGGTTGTTAAATGACCACTTATGAGCTATATACTAGCGAGAGGCTGGCGAGATCTCCTGGTTAGATAGAACGATGTCAAGGTGAAAACTATTTTAATGCCAGTATCAATGTGCCAATCACGCGATGAACGTTTTGGTTGTTGGGTGAATGCCTGCATGTTTACACAAGTTCCTGAAAATCCACACAAGCCACATTGGTGAGCGCTCGTTCTCGATTATTGGCTCTTCAGAGTGGTCATCTCACATCCTAGAAAACCAACAATAAAACAAGGCTCTGTGTCCCAGAGTTTCTCCTATTCTCACTTCAAAGTTTAGATTCCCATGAAGCTCCATTCCCCCTTAGGCTACTTTCACACATCAGGTTTTCGGCGTCATGCGCGATCCGGCGTCGTGCCGGAACGCCGGATCCGGCAAATGTTTAGTAAAACCGGATGTGACGGATACGGTTTTCTGCCGGATCCGTCTTTTTCTTGACAGACAAAACCGGATCCGTCTCATCCGGTTCATTCGTTTTTCTATCCGTTTTTCGACGGATTACGCCGGATCCGGTTTTTAAAATTGACCCTTGTGGCCTTCCGAACGGGATTGGCTACTGGAAAACTAGATATAGCATGTTCCTACAGCCCTTCTTTGACAGGTTGTAGAGAAGAAAGTGCAGGTTGGAGAGAAGAGCAAGTTACTGGCGAAGATGGATGTTGTCATTGGAAATATTACCACTAGAAGTTCTGTGACGGTTTCAGGGACAATTTTCCACTATACTTTATGTCACCTCAAGGCAGAGTACACTGGGATGACAGAGTGTGAGAGATTTTTGCCCTAAACTTGTGTACCTTCTGGACCAACAGTATATACCTTTGCCAACCAAAGTTGGCTATCTTGTCATGGTCTTACTATTTTTACCTTTAGGCCACAGGTGTGTACCTGGTTGTGTTTTATGCAAAGTATTTCACCTTTTAACAAAAGTTGTGTACATTGGTAGGAAATCACCAACAATAAACACAACTTTTTAAGTGAAATACTTTGCTTCAAACACAACCAGGAACACAACTGTGGCAAAAAGCTAAAATTTACCCACAGTTATACCTGGTTTTGAATACCTTTTTACCTTTGAAATACCCTGTATTTAACCTTTTTTTAAAACATAGTTCGCCGCAGAAAGAAATGACAGACAACCATTGTGAAACGATAATTTAACTTTTATTTAAATTTTTTTTTTTTTGTAAAATGTTTTTAAAGTGCAAAAAAACTTTTTTAGAAAGGTTTTAAACCCAATGGGCATTTTTATTACAAAAAACACACATTACAATTCTGTGTACTGTGGGGTGGAAATACTGCTGGAGGGGCTGCGGGACACTTCGACACTGGGTGTGTGGAGAGAGGACTGGGATCTTGGTGGGGAAGGAACAGTTAGAGGTGAAGGTGTGGAAAAAACTACAGAATGGGTGGACATGTGGGAAGCAGAAGAGGTGGTGGGTGGTGGAGTGGAGGGTTGGGCAGGGACTGTAGGAGCAGATGATGTTGATGGAAAGTTGTATGGGGAAGGAGTTTGGTACGGGGAAGGAGTTTGGTACGGGGAAGGAGTTTGGTACGGGGCAGGTTGCTGGAAGTGGGGAGATGACTGGTACTGGGGAGGTTGCTGGTACTGGGGAGGTTGCTGGTACTGGGCAGGTTGCTGGTATGTAGTAGGAGGGGGAGGATGAAAAGTGGCTGGAGGGGGTGCAGATGTAATAGGAGGGGGAGGATGGAAAGTGGCTGGAGGGGGTGCAGGTGGAGGAACTACAGTGGTGGGAGGTGGAGGTTGGGAGGTAACCTGCTGTAGAGCACCGTGGCACGAATGCATTACATGCATCTGCTGGGCAGGAGAGAGCGTTTCCATGCGCTCCACAACAGACCTGAAAAAGGTGTGGTTTGGCGAAGATCTTGCTTCTGAATGCATGGTTTGCAGAAGTGTCTTCACCTCCAGAATGCTGGAGTTGATCTGCTGAAAGCCTGCGGAGATTTGCTCTGACAAGACTTTGAGACAGTTCTGGAAAGATGCATTCAGATGCAATAACTCTTGCGCATAACTCTTTTCCTGACCCCTCTGCCGCTGTCACCCAGTACCCGCAGGTGTACTAGAGGCGGCAGGGGCAGAATGGTGGGGTAAAGGGAAAGCGATCTCCTCACCAGCAGCTTCATGTAATGTAGGCGGCCACGATGCTCCTGTGCTGGTGGATGGGACAGATGGGTCGAATGTGTGGGAAGGCAGGGAAGGTGCAGATGTACCGGGGCGGTCGAAGTGTCCCTCGGTGCCGGTCTCCTCAGGGATCGCCTCAGAAGGGTCCAATCGTGCAGGCTCCCGAGTGCTGCTCACCGTGCTGTGGAATAAAGAGAAAAAAAAACAATTAAAATACTGACATGGTATGGCCCTGGCTGAAAAAAAAAAGTTACATCTAACATTTTTTTCACATGTGGTGTGTAATATTTACCTTCTGGTGAGCATTGTTTCCCGGAGGAACGACAGGGCTTGTGCGTACTTGTACTTGCTCCTGCGTCCTCCAGATCCACTCGGTGCCCGCATCTCTTTATTGAACTCCTTCTTGAAACGATCCCTCACAGACCGCCACCGATTCACAATTCTGTTCCCTGAAACGAGAAAGGAGTGGTTAGTATACAACATCAGTGTTTCACAAACTCCAGTCCTCATGGTCCCCAGGGGTCATGTTTTCAGGATTTCAATAGTAAATAGAAATCCTGAACACATGATCCGTGGGGACCACGAGGACTGGAGTTCGGGAAACACTGGTTTACATCAAGCAACCGTTACTGTATATACTTACGCTCTTTAATCTGGTCCCGAGCTTCGAGGTCCTCCCAGCGGCCCACAAGGAGAGAACAGATTTCCTCCCAGAGTCGTCGGGTAATGATCAGGTCAGCGTGGCGGCGGTCAGCCATATTCCAGAGCGGCTCCCTTTCTCTGACGAGATCGCTGAGGCGGTCCACATCAATCCCTCCATCCTCACCGTCAGAGTCGGGAGCACGCTGTGAAGGCTGTTAAAGAAAAAGACAAAAATAACATAATTAGCCTCCACAAAAGAAATGAAATAAAAAGTGCAAAAAAACAAAGCAAAAATATTTATACTTACACGCTGGTGACCGCCGCGTTGCTGTCGCCGACGACCCTGGGAGGCACTGCGAGGACCTCTTGGCCGAGCACCAGATTGGGAAGACTAGAGAAGAAAACAAAAAATGTTATGAGTTTGGATGTAGGCATTTGTTTGCTGTGTGTGGTCTGCAGAACATTGTTTTCTATGTGTTGTGTGTAGTGTGATGTTGTGTTTCTGCGTTTGATGCAAAAAACTTACGAATTGTGAGCCCACTCCAAGCGTCTGTCCACCCCTTCCTTCTTCTTCTGGGAGCTCCTCTTCATCTTGTGATTCCTGTTTTGAAATAAAAGGCAATGAATAGACATATATTACAGAGATGATGGATTTTGGAAATAAAAACTTACCGTCAAACGCTGACGATGCGAGGGAGGGCTCCCAGAAGAAGATGTGCTGTCCTGTTGATGGCCAGACTCCATGGCTGTGGGTATTGCTGCTGCCAGTGATGCCATTTCTGCTGCTGCTGCTGCTGCATCTCTTTGGCGGCTGTTGAATAAAGAGAAACAAAGGGCCAATGAATATCTTGATATTCCATGGCCCTAGTTTGGAGGAATGGGGGATTTGATAATTACCGTCTCTCATCTGCTTCTGGACTCCCCTCCCGTTCAGCATGCTGCTCCATTTGGGGTGGTGCTGATGGTGCTGCTGCTGCATCTCTTTGGCGGCTGTTGAATAAAGAGAAACAAAGGGCCAATGAATATCTTGATATTCCATGGCCCTAGTTTGGAGGAATGGGGGATTTGATAATTACCGTCTCTCATCTGCTGCTGGCCTCCCCTCCTCAGCATGTTCTATTTGCTGCTCCATTTGGGGTGGTGGTGGTGCTGATGGTGCTGCAGTGGTCTCCTGCCTTCTCCTGCTTCGCTTGGTTGCTTTCTTGGGTGGCATGTTGGGTGTGGCTGTGGGTCCCACTGTCTTGCTTTGATATATGTCTTGTGGGCAGAGCTACTGAGCATGCTCAGACCAAAAAACCGGATCCGGCGCATTGCGGCGCTCATAGGCTTTCATTGTGTGAAAAAGCCGGACGCGCCGGATCCGGCGGGTACGGCTTTTTCGCCGGAGACAAAAAACGTTACAGTAGACGTTTTTTCCAGACGCCGGATCGCGACACATTGCGACACATTGCCGGATCCGGCGAAAACCGGATGAAACGCATGGCCAGCCAGCGCGATCTGGCGCAAATGCAAGTCAATGGGGGTGAAACCGGATCCGGCATTGCATTTCGCCGGATCCGGTTTCTGTCAAAAGCGCTGGATCGCGCCTGACGGCGAAAACCTGATGTGTGAAAGAGGCCTTAGCCAGTCTCTGGACTAGGGATCCCCAACCTGTGGCTCGCGAACCCATGATGTTTGGCTCGTAGCCGTCTTCCAGCTTGGTGCATTATCACCAGGTTTAGCAAGCAGCTATGACGAGCAAACAGCATAAGAAATTTGGCACTCAGAGGTAAGTATGTTGAAAAAAGTTGATTTTAATGTGGTCCACACAACAGTGTGCGCTTCAGTGAAAATAGACCTTTATCAAACATAGACCTGTAGGAAAGACCACCTGAGAAAAGGTACAGGCTACGCTTGGGGAGACGCAACTACGCCACTGAGAGGCAAAGTGCCGAGCAACGCAGTCCCGTCTCCCTAAGCGCAGCCTTTCCTGTACCTTTTCTCAAGTGGTCTATCCTACATGTGTATGTTCGATAAAGGTCTGTTTTCACCTAAACATCACACTGTTCCATGAACCACGTTATTAAAATTGACTCTTTTTCACCATACCTACGAGTGCCAGATTTCTTTAGCTATTTGGTTTGGGATCCTATCCGAGCACCTACTCTGACCAAGGAGTGCTGGATTTCTTGATTTTACCACAGCTATAAAGAGTAGCTCTCCAAATCGTGGCTTTTGTGAGTAGCCCTTAAATGATAGCAGATCTGGATAAGCATATTTTGAGAATGGAGAGATTAAGTACTGATCCGGAGATGTGATAACTCAGGATAGAGAAGGTGATTGAGGCTGCATGTAATAGTGTGGTGGGAGTGCTTGATGCAAGAATACCTAATGGGGGTAAGGTGGGAACTCCTGGATGCAAGTATACTACCTCAGTGTGATTCCTGTGACAAAGCTTTGCCCAACAGGCTCTCCATGCATGTGTTGTGACTGTTGCACAGACGCGACACATGCAGCTGTGGCGCCGAACAGCTGATTATCGGGAGCGCTCCAGGTTACCGATACAGCACTATAGCTATTTGTCTAAACACTTATCCAAAGCTATTCGATCAACCCTAGCTGGGACACTACCATCAGCATCAAATCGTTAGCCAATCTAAGCAAAATCGGAGGACATACATCTGCTACCTTGAAGGAAATCTGTCACTATGATTATGCTGTCCTGTATGAGCAGAGCATTACGTAGGGACATAGACCCTGATTCCAGCGCTATATTACTTACTTTTATTCTTGCCGGTCATTTCCATAACATCTTCAGTTATCAGCCACCATGCTGAAGTCCTCTCTACTGTGTGTTCATACAGGCTATGTCCACGAGATGTGGCTTCCCTGCCCCAACCGCAGATAATTAATATCTATCTCCTTATGAATAGTCTAATGAGAAACTTGTCAATCATGCACTGAAGGATTTTAGACAAAAAAAATTAGACATGACTGACAGAAAATGTATTTAATGCTATGACTGCATCATGTTTTCAGTCTTTGCTTGATGAATATGTTGGGAAAACCTTTAGGCTATGTGCACACATATGCAGGAAATTTCTGCATAAAAACAGGATTCCTTCTCAGAAAACGTGCGTTTTTTCCTGTGCGTTTTTGCCGCGATTTTTGCGCGTTTTTGCCATGATTTTTGTGTGTTCTTTCTGCGATTTTTTTCCGTGCGTCCCCAGACACATTGACAATAGCCAGAAATGCGGAGTTTTCCGCAAAATTAATGAGTATGCTGCATTTTTTACCGCGAAGCGTTTTTTGCGGAAAAAAACTCATCAATACGTGCAAAATGCATTAAAATGAATGGGAAGCTTCTTTTAAGCATTTTTTTGAACGGATTTTCTAGTAAATCCGCGAAAAAAAAACGAAAAAAAACCCACAGTGTGTAAACACAGCCTTAGGGTTACCTATAACAGTACAAATATTGCTGCATATGAATGACGTAGCACAGCCCACTATTCCTGCAGATCTGTTGGGTGCATTGAGCCCTATGGATGGATCCCCCTGACATACAACCTAAGGGTCCCTATTCTTCATTGCATTTCCACCAGTTTTTTAGTGTGAATAGCTCTCTATCAGTGACTTTTTGATCTGCGACAAATACATCAAACAATCTGTGTCTTTTTCCCAAGTTGTCTTTTGTGATTTAGTTAGTTTTCTGATTTTTATGTTAGGCTATTTTCACATTAGCGTTTTTTTGCGCAGCGCATCGTGCAGAATAGAAATGCATGCAAAAAACGCATCATGCGTTTTTGCATGCGTTTTTGCATTTTTTATGCGCATTCGTTCTCTAGGGGTTAAAACCAGTGTCTACACATTTTTACGGCAAAAACGCATGCGCACTAAAACGCAGACAAACGCATGTCCATGCGCACGCCTGCGTTCCCATAGACTGTAATGCATTATTTTATCGCATTCCGTGCGCAAGCGTTTTTTTTACGCCTTTCGGCGGACCCAAAAATGCAACAGGTTGTGTCTGGCGCGCTTAGGCGCACACCTTGAAAAAACACATGCGCACGCGTGCAAACGCAAGACCATGTGCCCCCCCATGTTAAACATAGGTACGCATGACGCGCATGATGTGCTGCGCAAAAAACGCTAATGTGAAACCAGCCTAAGTGTGACTTTTCCAGATGATTTAGACAGATACATGAAATGCAACTTTTTAATCAAAAAAGTTACAAAATTTGATGCAACTATTCTCCAGTCCTCCTGGAGTTATTTTATGTACGGCAAATTTTTTGGCGCATTTTTTTTCCATATTTTGCTTTACATGCGACTTTTCCAGCTAAAAGTTTGCAGAACAAACCGGTTAAAGACAGGAAAAAAAGACAAATTGGTGTTTTCTGCAAAATTCATGAATCACATGCTCCATTTTTATGAATTTGGCAGAAAAAAGTCAGCCAAAACCACAAGTTAAAAAAGAAAAGTGACTTAAAAAAAATGCAAATGATGAATTGTCCCCTAAGTGTGGATCCATAACATAATGTGAACAGGGTTCAAGCTGATTGATGTCACTGTATATTTGGAACCTATATTAATTACATTATCAGATATCAATTACTAGGAAATAAAGGGGATTAAACGGATGATTTTTGCTACAATCATAATAATATTTCTCTGATAAATCTGATCATAGACACAAATCTACAGCAATAAATAACAAACATTATTTTTTGGGGAAAAATATGACAATGTCAAAAACAACCTCCATGCAGATGATGCCCTGGTGACTGCCACCATAATAATGGGGTTTTCCAAAATAATAATTGCGGTTTGGCTCCATTTACTTGAAATGAGATGACCTGCAATACCTGACCCAACCATGCACAGTCATGGCACTGTTTCTATATTTACAATATAGGGAAGGTAGGCAGAGATCTTTGAATCTACTTTTTAGAGGCAGAGCTAAAATGGTTTTAAACCTTTTATCTGTTTGATACATTTTGTGTTACATTTTGCTACTTGATCCTGACATTTCCTATATTGTACATTTTGTACATATGTGTAAGTTCTCCCCGATATAACAGAGCATAGGCTCATGCAGACGACTGGAAAAATCAGACGAGTGCGATCCGTTGTTTTGACAGATGTCTATGCTATGGAGCCGAGGCACATGTCCAATTTTTTGCTATGACTGAGTGGTCCGAGGAAAAAAATTGCCGCATGCAAGAGTTGCATCTGATCGGATCACACTTGGCCACTCATGTCCGTAGAAAAAAATCATACTGCACTCGGATGACATCTTAGGGCTGTTTCATATGTCGGTGTCTCCGGTACGTGTGGTGAGTTTTCACAAGTATCGGAGACAATTACACACGTAGACCCTTTCAAGTGAATGGGTCTGTGAACATGTCAGTGTGTTTCCACGGACCGTGTGACCCACACATAGACATGTCGGTTTTTTACCGTCAGCACGGACTGCAAAAGTCCCGCACAAGTGCACATGGATGACACACTGGGATGTCATCCGTGTAACATAACCTGGCACCTGAGAAGCAGCGGTACAGTAAGTGCTATTCCCTGGTGCCGGGTGCTGAGCATGGCTCTCATCATTCTCCCCTGTGAGCGCTGATCGCCGGCAGAGCAGGGGAGAATGATGAGAGCCATGTTCTGCACCCGGCGCCGGGGAACATCGCTTACTGTACCGCTGCTTCCCTGGCACCTGTCCGTGTGGTACTGATGTGGCACACGTGTGCCGCAAGTATTAGGCTACTTTCACACATCAGTTTTTGTGCATCAGGCGCGATGCGGCGAAAAGTGTGAAAACCGGATCCGGCGCCTGTTGCCACCGGATCCGGCTTTTTCCCCATAGTTTCATTATTGCCGCATTGCGCCGGATGCCTATGCGGCGTATCCGGTTTTTGCTGGATCCGGCAAAAACAGCCGGTCCGGCGTCTGGAAAAAACGTTACATGTAACGTTTTTTGTCTGCGGTAAAAAACCGGAAGACGCCGGATCCGGCGACATACGTTTTTTTTTATAATGGTAGTCTATGTTCGCCGGATCCGGTGGCATCCGGTTTTTGCCTGATTCCGGCGCCGGATCCGGTTTTTGCACTGAGCATGCTCCAAAAAGTATCAAATTTGGGGAAAAACACCTGCCAATCTCCACCCACCCTATAGGAAAGGTAGAGAGAGGGCAGGGCATTAATCACCCTTAATACAGAGGAGAAAGAGCTACTGGAGACACACACAGCCACTGGATTCTGCCACATATACACCAGCCAGACAGACATCCAGCAACCAACTGGATTTTTGACAGCCATCCACTGTTGGACCTCCAGCGAGCAGGAGTTTGAGTGTGAGTATAAAAATTTTCTTGCAAGCATAGGTTTTCGTTTTGTCTGTGTGACTGCCGATACCTGCGCACCCATCCCCGTCACAGCCAGCGACTGTCTTGCCGCCTTCCCAGATAAACTTGTCACCACCATGACCCCCACAACCGCCACTTGAACCCTCTGCCGCAGAACCCCCATCACTGCTAGCCACCACGCTGGAGTCCCATGCTGTACCTGCTGCTGCCTGCCCAGCATGTATATGTATATATACACACACACATGTATGTTGTTCATACATTGTACTATTGTTTTTAAAAAGTTTCAGGTGTGGTCATCAGTGTGGGGGGGATTCTAATTATGAAGGACAGTGTGAAGTAGTTTGCGTGGGTGGGTGTGTGAATTTATGTGTAAATACTGTAGGGGGAGGTACTGTATATACTCATGTATATGCCAAGATGTTAGGCCCATTTTTGGTGCTAAAAGTCCCCCTCTTGGCTTATACACGGGTCATCTCCCTGTGGGTCAGAGGGGGAGCAGGGGTGTCACAGATCATCCTGCTGTCATATCTGTAGCCTTGCTTGCTTCTCCACTGTCTCCCTTCCTGTCTTCAGTGGTAACGTTACCATTCCTGAATCTGTGCGTTGCAAGCATAGTGATATCCACCTTTCCTGGGTCCATTGCTGCTCACTGCGGTCTCTGCTGCATCCTCAGTGGGTGCGTTGATGTGAGAAGTGCGTGTCCCCCTCTGCTGGATGAACAGTCACTGACACAAGAAGTGGCAGACAGGGGCGATGGACCCACAATAGGTTTTTTTTTTTTTTTTGGCATATGGGGGCATATTCTATGGAACAGCATATGGGGCCATAGTGTATGGGTTACACACTGGGCTTATGTGTTCCCAATTTTTGGGCCGGTGCAGCTTATACACGAGTATATACATAGTAATTTTGCGATGGTTTGTTGTCCAAGCTGCATTTTATAGCGTGGTGAGAGTGGAATTCAAAAAATCTTATTTTTTACTATTTTTGTTGTTTTGTTTGATTGTAAAAATAAATGTTGCACACAGCACAAATCTAAACTACATCGTGCTTTTTTCATGCAGGAACTTGCCCAGGACACTACTGCAAAATCCTAATTTGCAACCCATATTGTAAGTATACAGGCCTGAAAGCTTTGAATATGGTTAGTGTTGTAGGTAACAATTGTTTTCATTACAGAATTTCAGCCAGACATGTCTTCTTCTGGGAGCCCTCCCTCACATCGCCAGCGAAATGAGGTATTTTTTTTTTTTTTATTATTGCCAGAACATTCTTGGTACACATAACCCTATATATGCATTCTTGTTTAATAGGAAGCTGAACCAGAGGGTCTCTCAGAAGGAGACGGGCGTAGCGGAGAAATGCCTGGAGTGGGCTCCCCGCATGTAAGTATCTTTGCATTAATTGCACTAAAACATGTTCTTACACATCACTGGACCTAAAAACAAGATCAACATAACAGCATTTAATTTTCCTTTTCTTCTTTTTTTTTCATTATAGGCTTCTGAATCTGTGGCTCGTCCGAGAGTTCCTCAAAGTGCCTCCCAGAGTCGTCGGCAACCACGCCGGGGCGGTCGCCATAGAGTAAGGTTTTTTTTTTTTAGGACTTTTATAAGGTTTGTACATAATGCTGTGATTGTTATGTTTACCTTTTTTGTCTTTAAACAGGCTTCACAGCGTGCTCACGATTCCGACAGTGAGGATGTGGCTATTGATGTGGACCTCTTGATTGATATGGTGAGAGATCGTGAGCCGCTCTGGAATATGGCGGACCGCTTCCATGCAGATGCTTGTGTTACTAGACGACTCTGGGAGGAAGTGTGCCAGGCTGTGCTATCTAACTGGGAGGAACTCCATTCTCGGGCACAGAAAGAACAGCGTAAGTATTCACATTTCAGTAATGTTTCCGGATGTATTGTGCTTGATCCTAATCATTCTGTGTTTTCAATTTTCAGGGGAAAGAGTTCAGTTGCGGTGGCGGTCAATGCGGGATCGCTTCAAGAAGGAGTTCAACAAAGAGATGCAGGCTCCCAGCGGATCAAGAGGACGCAGGAGCCGCTATAAGTATTCTGAGGCCCTGTCATTCCTGAGATCAACTATGGTGACAAGAAGGTAAACATTCCTACCAGAAGTGACTAAATAAAAAATGGTCAAATGTGTAATCTTTTTTTTGGCAGCCAGGGCTAATGAATATCATGATATTAATGTCTATTTTTTTCTACTTTTTTCAACAGCACCTTCAGCAGCACGCGGGAGCCTGCATTGAACCCTTCTGGAGCGATCCCCCAGGAGGCCGTCACCATGGACCACAACATACCCAACCCCTCTGCACCCTCCCTGCCTTCCCTTGTGTGTGATCCCTCAGCCCCATCCACCTCTGCTGGAGCATCTGTGCAGGCTTCATTACATGAAGCTGCTGTTGACGAGGTAGGCTTTCCTTTACCTCACCCCTCTGACACAGCTGCCCTCTATAGAACACCTTTGAGTTCTGGGCGGCTGCGTCAGCGGGGTCAGGAAAGGCAGTTTTCTGCAGAGTTTATGAATCTACATGCATCCTTTCAAAACACTATGAAAGTCATGACCCAGCAAATGTCTGCTGGGTTCAATCTTGTTACTAGAGAGGTGCTTGATTTAGGCACGCGTGTTGAAAGGATGCATCTAGATGCAAATAAAGCGCCGCATCATTCTTTTTTCAAAGCTGTGATTGAGCGGCTGGACAACCTAACTCCTGAAGAGCAGCTACATGTAATGCAAGCCTGCCAGGTGGCCTTAGCACAGGTGACATCAGCAGCCCCTCCAACAGGCCCAGTAGTTGCTCCAGGCCCGGTCCTTCCTACCCCTCCTGTACCATACCATTTTACCCAGTACCAACCTCCTGCCCCTTTCCAGTCTGCTTCCCCGTACCAGTTCCCAACTGCATCCGTGCCTACACTCCCTTCCCAACCTACACTCCCTTCCCAACCTACACTCCCTTCCCAATACATCCAGTCTCCTTCCACATCCCAAATTCAAGCGTCCTTCACCCACAGTTTAGTTTCCCCCCGTCTATTGTTTTCTCCACCCCTTCATCGGCTTTATCCACCCCTTCACCTTCTTTCTCCATTCCTATACCTTGTCCTTTGCTATCTGACCCCTCACAAACTACATCCTCCCACAACACCCCTGTTGAAGTGGTCCAAACTGAGAGCCCCTCCAATACTATTTCCGCTACACATTACACCAATCTTTAATGTGTTTTGTTGTTACCAATAAAAAAGTTTTATTACAAAAATATAAAAGAAAAAATTCCAGCTAAAGCTGATAAAAATAAAAAAAAATTTTCAGTCTGTCAAATGTTTTTGTTTGTTTTACTGTTAATATAACATGTCGATGTATAAAACTCAATGAGTGTGTGTGTGTGAGTGATTGTGCGAGAGTTGGTGTGTGTGAGTATGTGAATGTATGGGAGTGTGTGTACAAGAACATGCATGAGTAATTACGTACGTGTGTGGCGGTGGGGGGAGGCCTGCTGGTGGGCAGTACTGTGGAAGGTCCTTGGATACCGCTTTATAGCCCCTATATTATTTTCTACACACCACACTACATGATTTAGTAGAAAGTTTTTTACTAAATGATAATTTTTGTTCAATTTTAAAAGAGCTTTGTCAGGAATTTAAAAAATGGGAATATTTTGGTACAAAAAATAGGTAGTAAAACAATATAGAATACTGATACAAAGGTACTAATACTTTACCAAAATTGAAGCTAACAAGGTACAGTAACTTAAACCACAGAAATGGTTTGGTACAACAAGGTTAAAAATTGGTTTTAACATCTCAAACCATGTCATCCTGCCATTCAACTCTACCTTCAGGTGACATAAAGTACTCGGCAAATGTGTCCCTCATTCTGGACACTGCTAGAGTACTTCGCACATTAACACTGCGATAATCATGCAATGTGGTTTCAACATCATTGTCTTCGATGGCAATCTGTTCCTTACTAATAACCAAATTGTGTAGCACAACACATGCTTTTACCACCTCATCCACATTTTCTGTTTTCAAGTTAATTGCGGTCAACAGTACTCTCCATTTAGCGGTAGGAATTCCAAACGAACACTCCACCATCCGCCGTGCTCGTGTCAGGCGATAGTTGAACACTCTTTTTGTTGGTGTCAAGTCTCTGCTTGCGTACGGCTTCAGCAGGTGTTCTGACAGCTGAAACGCTTAATCACCTACGCAGACAAATGGCAGTGGTGGCCCAGAAGTTTGAGGAAGCGGTCTTGGAGGTGGGAATTGGAATGTGTTTCCGTACAAATTACGTCCCATTCCTGAAATTTTAAAAACTTGTGAGTCATTGGAGCGGCCATAGGCCCCAATATCCACCGCAATGAATTTGTACTTTGCGTCTGCAATCGCCATTAGGACTATTGAGAAATATTTTTTATAATTAAAAAACTCAGATCCCGATCCTGCTGGTTTAGTGATCCTGATGTGCTTGCCATCAACTGCACCCAGGCAATTCGGAAACTGACAGATGCTGTAAAATTGGTCAGATATTTCGAGCCACCTCTCTGTTGTGGGCTGTGGGATAAACTCTTCATGTAGACTGTCCCACAATGCGCGGCATGTGTACTTGATGATACCTGATAATGTTGAAATCCCAATCCTATACTGGTACTGTAGCGACGAAAGCGATTCGCCTGTTGCAAGGAATCTGTGGGAAAAGTTAAAAAAATAATTAATGCAAAATAACTGCAACAACAGGAGGAGACACATTTCCAGTATACTGAAGTCTGCTTTGAAGGACAAACAATAACAATTGCTTACCGGAGAGTGACCATCAAACGCTCCGGTGGTGAGATGGAGAAGCGGCAGTAGGTGTCACGTCTCCGGATCAGTTCTCCAACCCTGTCCAGCAAAAAATCAAAAGTTTCCACTTTCATCCTCGTATACTGAAAAAACTTCTCTGGATTTCCTCGCAACGACAGATATAACGTTGCAAACACTCCCATTGTCAGCCTCTGTGCAGTTATAGGGTGAATCCAGAAACGACGTCGGCGCAGACGCATGATACGCTGCCTTTGTCGCTCCTTCGCCATGACAATTGCTGCCAAAGAATTGGCCTCAAAAGTGAAATCAATGTAAGCCTGAGCGATGTTCCCAATAATGGCTTCCATCTTGCTCCAAAACAACAACCTCTCAACAGGGTGTATACCAAGGTATATATAGGATTTTCTGTAAATGCCAGTAGCCAATGGTGGCTTTTGGGCGTTTTTTTAAAAACCGGATCCGGCAAAAAAACGGACAAAACTGATAAAAACTGATGCACCGGTTCCGGTTTTTTGCCGGATCCGGCATAATCCGTTGACCGGATCCGGTAAAAAACCAGAACCGGTGCATCAGTTTTTTCATATGTTATGCCGGATCCGGCAATGCGGCACGGCGCCGCATCGCGCCTGATGCACAAAAACTGATGTGTGAAAGTAGCCTTACACACACGGGCACTGACATCTCTGGTACCGTTTTTTCCAGTACCGGAAATATCAGGACGTGTAAAACCGACTTTAGTGCGGTCCAATTTTCAAGGACTCACAGAAAGGAGGAGGTGGAGAATTTTTTTCTATTATCTACCTCCCAAAACATCGGATGTCACTCTGATCAAAGTTTTATCAAAGTGTGGTGAGCATAATCGGACCTTTTTTCTCGGATGAGAGAAAAATGATCTTGTGACCCTAGCTTAACAGAGGTATATATAGGAAGGTCAGCAAACGCAGGATATCCGCTCATATTACCTGGAGCAGCCTCAGCTCTTTTTCCTTCTCAACGAGCAAGAATATAGTAATCATACATAGAAGACAAATGCCGCGATTAGTCAAGCGGAGCGTCTTTCACTCCGGACTTGACAAGGGAACGTGGTGGAGTGCGAGGCTCCTGATTCATTAAGAGGCGCACACCTTTCAATGAATAAGGCGAGGCGCCAAGTGGTGTGTGCCTCGCCATAATCTTACTTAATTCAGGAACTGAAGAGAGAGTTGTGACGTAGTGAATGCTGCTGCTCATCATGAATTTCATAAGGGGGTGCTGTCACACTTTGGGCAAAACTTAGCGTAAAAAATTACTACATTTTTTGGGTAACTCAGTGTTGTGCAAAAACTTTGTAATTTTTCAAACCAAGTTACACTATAAGCTTTGAGTCTGGCCCAAAGCATTCACAGTGAAACCATTAACAAGGCACTCGTCTCGGCATTAACCCTCGCTGCACAGATAAAGCTCTAGCGGCATCCATATGATATATATGATATAGGCAGCGTTACAGTGATGTCGATGCCCCATTCCAAGGGTCTGGCGGATACATTTTCCTCCAGTCTATCCAGATTTCTTCACCGTAGCTTTCAAAAATACATAAATATTGTCTACTCTGTGCTTTATGTACATTTATAGCATTTATTTTCAGGAAAGCTTCAATCTTCAGTAAGTCTCTTTGTGCTTCAATTATAATGAAGATTTTCTCATCTCATCTGTGGAAACTGGAGCTTTGGTGCTGAGGGTGCTAACAAGATAGAAAATGGAACATTAACACTTAAAGGGATTATATGAAAACGCAAGACACATGCCATATACAATAGTACCGCTTTTGCAATCTTACACAAAAAGTTTGTACAAATTTGTAACAAAAGCCGTTTTCATTCTGTGTTAAGGGTACATCCAATTACACAGAAAAATGATTGGATTGTAGAAGATTGTATTTGTGAATCACTTGCATGAATCAGTGCTGATATCGACTGATTGTATTGAAGCACATCACTAATCCTCTCCTCTTCTGAAGCCACTCGCTACACTTCAGGGTGTAGGACACAGTGGTCGCAGTCAAGAGGCAATGATGAAAGGGGGGCTGCCCCTGTACGGTGACCCCCCTCACAGTCAGTGTGCACGCGCAGCACCGTGGTTCGGGTTCGGTTAGTGCATGCTCTGACCAAGCGAGCACAATCAGAGTCAGGGTATTGCTCAGTATGCAAAGCGAGGGAGAGTAAAGGTTGCACGCCAAGGGTGCACTGAAAAGCCTAGTTTGCATACTGTATGGTATAAAACGAGTTTTAAAAGAAATTACAATGAAATATATACTGTATATACGATTTGTTTAGGAGCTAACTGTTTAATTAGCTTATTTTGCATTTAGAGGGAGAACAAACTCCACTTAAGAGTTCGTTCGCACTAGGATATACATCAGACGAGGGCTATGCGAATTCTATCTATTTTTCAGAATCTGTCAGTGAAAAAAAATCGCAGCGTGCTACAAAGTGAAATCGGATGCCACTCACCCACTCAAGTCTATAGGTGCGTGGAAAATATCGAACTGCACTCAGATGACATCCGATTGCAGTCTGATTTCTGTGAACTCACAGATGGAGAAATGTTGTTCTCCATTTTCTCCTCAGGGTGTGCTACAATTCTCAAATGAGAGAATCTACAGCCATCTTACCATAGTATGAAACTAATAAAAACAATATATAAAGAGGATTGGATGACCTGACTGGTTTCCTTTAAAATATATGGTGACCAAACTACAGCAAGGCATCATCACAATGTTGCACTTTTTGTTTCGGTAAAATAATGGCCATAACTGGGGTCCGAGTGCAGTTGGCATCCGCTATGTAATGAATCGTTCCTCTGCATTAATTCCATTTCTTATGTTCCTAAAACGGGACTTGGAAACTGAATTCAACAACAAAGGTGTGAACAGGGACTTATAAGGAGGATGCAATAAGCTTCAATACAGACACAACATGCAAGACACATGAAGTTTCATTTTGACTAGCCCCAAACTAGAAATCGGATGTGCACTGGTCCATAAGTAGTAAGACATAAATAATTGTCTCTATTCTTCAATGTGTATTTACAGTGAATGACGTACCGTAATGGCATTTGCTGGGGTAAACCCTTTCAAATGGTTCATACACTTCTGGCGGAGGCAAGTCTTCCACTGGATGAAAGGGGAATTTAGATTCAAAGTCATCTGCAAAAAAGAGAAGACGAGTCAGGTATTGCAGAAAGTAAGCTTTAATATTTGTCATTACTGACCTAAGAACGACTGTTATTAGAGCACCGCTCTTGTCTATGTGGCGGTGTCTGGTCGCTATAATATGGCTGCAGTACCAGGCACAGATACACAGCACTATGGCGGACACTGCCATAGACCCCACAGAACCTAAGGGTCTATAGACCATCAATGTCAAATTCAGGAAAAAATCCTCAAGCTGTGGGGAGCTCACATGGCACATTACTCTCATAGGTCAGGTTCAAATCATGAACCTGCTCAACCATGTAAATGCCCCAATAAAACAACTAATCACCAATACAATTGTCTATTTTCGGTTGATTGTTGTTTTCTTTAAGTAACCAATAACAATCTGGGTCCAGAAAACACAGTTTTGTGGCTGCCATGAATATTTTATACATATGAAGAGTAAAGAATTAAATCCAAGAACCAGATCCAAAAAATAGCTTGTGCTATATGAAAATCTAAAAACCAATTACTGCCACTCCACACTCTACACCAAGAGAACGCGTGAACAGATGAAACACAAGAACCATAAAATTTTTTTTTAATAAATTGCAATTTTATTAATCTAATATATAAAGCTCAAGTGTGTGTGTATGTATGTACTGTATGTGTGTGTATGTATGTATGTGTGTGTATGTCCGGGATTGGCATCCGCACCGTCGCAGCTACAGCCACAAAATTTGGCACAGTCACACGTCTGGACCCCGAGAGCGTCCTAGGCTATGTTGTGAGGCGAAATTTTAACCCCGCGCATTCCAATTCACCAAACAATTTTGCCCGTATCTACATAATGGGGAAAAAGTGTGTGTGCATCATGCCCCTCCCCTCATTATGATGTCATAATGGTTGCCATGGCGACGCTGATGTCATCATAGGTTGCAAGCCCCGCCGCTCATTATCATGTCATAATGGTTGGCTATGGGATGGAGGATGTGTGATGGGTGTATGGGCACTGGACTATGGGATGGAGGATATGTATGACGGGTATATGGGCACGGGACTATGGGATGGCGGATATGTATGATGGGTATATGGGCACAGGACTATGGGAAAGAGGATATGTATGATGGGTATATGGGCACGGGACTATGGGATGAAGGATATGTATGATGGGTATATGGGCACAGGACTATGGGAAAGAGGATATGTATGATGGGTATATGGGCATGGGACTATGAGATGAAGGATGTGTGATGGGTATATGGGCACTCAACTATGGGATGGCGAATATGTATGATGGGTATATGGGCATGGGACTATGGGATAGAAGATGTGTGATGGGTATATGGGCACTGGACTATGGGATGGAGGATATGTATGACGGGTATATGGGCACGGGACTATGGGATGGCGGATATGTATGATGGGCATATGGGCACGGGACTATGGGATGGAGGATATGTATGATGGGTATATGGGCAAGGGACTATGAGATGAAGGATGTGTGATGGGTATATGGGCACTCAACTATGGGATGGAAGATATGTATGATGGGTATATGGGCATGGGACTATGGGATGGAGGATGTGTGATGGGTATATGGGCATGGGCCTATGGGATCGTGGATATGTATGATGGGTATATGGGCACAGAACTATGGGATGGAGGATAATTATAATTTGCTATAACCACAGCTAGTTACTATGCCCGGGCAGCGCCGGGCTCTTAAGCTAGTATACAATAATAATTAAAAAGTATTTTACAATGCCTTATTAACAGGAACACTGATGACTTAAGGACATCATTAAACACACCTCCAAATATCAAATAATGTGCTCATTGTATACATAGGAGCCCTAATTTAAATACCAATACAAGGCGCTACAGTAGTAATGAATCACACCTACATGCGACTTAATGAACTGGTGTCTGTTATCCAGAAATCGTGCTACTAATATAATGGCCTCAATGATTACAGTAAGAAAAAGAATCTCACCCAGTGTGTGATGTTCAAGCCGTGTTCCTTTACCCAGACGCGCGTTTCGCCCACACTTCCTCAGGGGGCGTGTCGTGGCAGAGGGACACCGGACATTATATACCTATGCATGTCCAATCA
Source organism: Dendrobates tinctorius (assembly GCF_039654945.1). Taxonomy (NCBI): domain Eukaryota; kingdom Metazoa; phylum Chordata; class Amphibia; order Anura; family Dendrobatidae; genus Dendrobates; species Dendrobates tinctorius. The sequence goes on along the minus strand of NW_027361834.1, from coordinate 1,368,201 downwards.
GCTAATTAAATGCCCATCACCTGCTTTGCTGACACTGCTACGGAGGATGATGCCGCGCGCCATATTCTTCCACCGCAATACCGGAAATGACGCGTCATCTCCGGTCTATGGATCGCAAGCATTCAGGCGTCATGGTAAAGGGCCTTTTACACATTTAGAAAATTAGGAAGGGGAAAGGGAAATTTGTGCTCACCAAAATAGTCCTGTAAGCCGGTCGTGCCTAGGGATCAAATGTCTGACCACCATGTGTTGCAAACATGAAGAGAGAAGGAAGATCCGGCACTGGAGACTTAATAAAATCCACGATAAGTTTTATTCACATAATTTCATGATAAAACCATAAAGGGGAAAACAGACCCCCCACGCCTGACGCGTTTCGAACCTTACACCAGGTTCTTCCTGGTGTAAGGTTCGAAACGCGTCAGGCGTGGGGGGTCTGTTTTCCCCTTTATGGTTTTATCATGAAATTATGTGAATAAAACTTATCGTGGATTTTATTAAGTCTCCAGTGCCGGATCTTCCTTCTCTCTTCCTTTTACACATTGCGATATCGCTAAAGCGTCACAGATTTTGTGACACTTACCTCTGACCGCCCCCCCCCCCACTGGATATCGCTGATCGCGCGAGAACGTCCTGGGCCGTTTCCTTCTCACTGGAGTCCCGCTGGCGCCGACGAGCGACGCATGGACGCAGGCGGAAGACGTCATCATCGCTGCCGTCTGACAGGTAAGTAACGACCGCCGAGCATCTTTGCGTTGCTGCTGAGATCTGCCTGTGTGGCAGCTCACTAGCGACCATTTAGCGATGCACCAGCGATCCTGACCGGGTCGTATCGTTGTCGGGATCGCTAGTGCATCGCTAAATGTAATGAGACCTTAACAGATGCAGTGTGTGCCAGCCAATCCATGTCTTTGCCGGAGAGACGGGTCAAATTGCAGCAAGAAGATAGCACGCACAACTCCCAGCAATACAGCAGTGCAATTCTAGTGTAAACCTATAACAATCCTCATCCTTCATTATTATAGACCATGACAATATTAATAATAAAAGTGCTTAGTGCTAATAAATATCAAATACATATAATGATTCTCATAAATAACAATATTAAACTGCTTATAATAAATTGGTGAACAATATAATTTGAATATTAAGTACATCCTATATATATATTAACAATGTCATTATCAATCATAAATTAATTAAAGTATTTATTAATAATAATAATAATAATCATAATAATAAATATAGGCTCTGTCCTAGGACCCCTACTGTTCTCCATCAACACCTTGCTTGGCACAGCTCAAAGAATCCCACGGTTTGCAGTATCACCTCTATGCCGATGACACGCAGATCTACCTATCTGGACCCAACCTCGCCTCCTTACTGACTGAAATCCCACAATGTCTGTCTGCTATCTCAGCCTTCTTCTCTGCTCGCTTTCTCAAACTGAACATGGACAAAACAGAATTCATCATCTTTCTCCCATCTCACTCTACCCCTCCACCAGACCTATCCATCAATGTCAATGGCTGCTCTCTTTCCCCAGTCCCGCACGCTAGGTGCCATGGGGGTGATCCTCGACTCTGCACTCTCTTTCAAACCACATATCCAAGCCCTCGCCTCCTCCTGCCGCATCAAACTCAAAAATATTTCCCGGATCCGCTCATTCCTCAACCACGAAACCACAAAAACACTAGTGCATGCTCTTATCATCTCCCACCTCGACTACTGCAACCTCCTACTCTCTGGCCTCCCCTCTAGCACTCTGGCTCCGCTCCAGTCCATCCTACACTCTGCTGCCCGACTAATCGACCTGTCTCCCCGCTATTCCCCAGCCTCCCCCCTATGCCAGGCCCTTCACTGGCTTCCTATTGCCCAGAGGCTCCAATTCAAAACCCTAACCATGACATACAAAGCCGTCCACAACCTGTCTCCTCCATACATCTGTGACATGGTCTCTAGGTACCTACCCGCACGCAACCTTCGATCATCTCAAGATCTCCTTCTCTACTCCCCCCTTATCTCTTCTTCCCACAACCGCAAACAAGACTTCTCCCGTGCTTCCCCCATACTCTGGAACTCTCTGCCGCAACACATCAGACTCTCACCATCAACGGAAACCTTCAAGAAGAACCTGAAGACCCACCTGTTCCGACAAGCCTACAGCCTGCCATGATCCTCGGTCTACTGAACCACTGCACGACCTGCTCTACCCTCTCCTACTGTATCCTCACCCATCACTGTAGACTGTGAGCCCTCGCGGGCAGGGTCCCCTCTCCTTATGTATTTGTGTGTCCCTTGTCTTACACGTTTTTTATACTTGTCTATATTTCCACTTTTCACATGTAAAGCGCCATGGAATAAATGGCGCTATATAAATGCATAATAATAATAATAATATAATAGTGAACAATATTAATTTATATTAAATAAATTACTATGTGCTAATTATTAAAGTGAAAGTGCATATAAATTAACCAATTAATTATGGTCCACAACGATGAATTTTCCAACATGTATGAATTGTCCATAGTCTTCATTAATTCTTCCAAGGAGGGATAATTAATTTCACACGAAAATTGCGCAAGATGATAGGGGTTTATAAAATTTCTTCCATCCTGCAATGTAAGATTACTAGAATGGAGATTTTTTATTACCACTTTTATTCAAATAATGCACATTTTCACTGTGGAATTTTTTTGCACATTTTATTCTTGGTGTATATTTAATTGATATATCCCTAAGATCATCTTTGGTTATTTGTGCTTAATTCACATATATTATTTTTTTTTTTTCATCAATTTATTTTTTATTTTTTTGTGTGTTTAATTTTTACACCATTTTTTAGCACTATTTTTACACTACTATTACATGAATTTTAAAAATGGGCTCAATTAATTTTCTACCTGTTTTTGTGGTAGGGAGATGACAATTATTTGCTTATATTTTGGATCAATTTCATATATTGCTATATTTATTAAATATATTACAGCGGGTTTTTTTGCCTCTAGCTTGAATTTTATTATTTTTATATATTTTTTTGTATGTTGTTGTGTGGCCAAATTTAATTAATTAATAAAGGCCTTTCTTATTAAAGCAATTTGTTGCCTCTACTTATTTCTATTTATTTCTACTGCCAGGCATTTCTTTACCATCATTAGTCAGTTTTTTATTTTATTAATATGGTCATGGTCTATAAAAATGAAGGATGAGGATTGTTATAGGTTTACACTAGAATTGCACTGCTGTATTGCTGGGAGTTGTGCGCGTTATCTTCTCCTTGCTGCAATTTGACCCGTCTCTCCGGCAAAGACATGGATTGGCTGGCACGCACTGCGCCTGTTATCATGACGCCTGAATGCTTGCGATCCATAGACCGGAGATGACACGTCATTATGGCGGAAGAATATGGCGCGCCGCATCATCCTCCGTAGCAGTGTCAGCAAAGCAGGTGATGGACATTTAATTAGCTGATTGGACATGCATAGGTATATAATGTCCGGTGTCCCTCTGCCCCGACACGCCCCCTGAGGAAGTGTGGAAGAAACGCGCGTCAGGGTAAAGGAACACGGCTTGGACTTCACACGCTGGGTGAGATTCTTATTCTTATTGTAATCATTGAGGCCATTATATTAGCAGCACGATTTCTGGATAACAGACGTCAGTTCATTAAGTCGCATGTAGGTGTGATTCATTACTAGCGCCTTGTATTGGTATTTAAATTAGGGCTCCTATGTATACAATGAGCACATTATTTGATATTTGGAGGTGTGTTTAATGATGTCCTTAAGCCATCAGTGTTCCTGTTAATTAAATAAGGCATTGTAAAATACTTTTTAATTATTATTGTATACTAGCTGAAGAGCCCGGCGCTGCCCGGGCACAGTAACTGACTGTGGTTAGTTATAGCAAATTATAATTATCCTCCATCCCATAGTCCCGTGCCCATATACCCATCATACATATCCACGATCCCATAAGCCTGTGCCCATATACCCATCATACATATCCTCCATCCCATAGTCGAGTGCCCATATACCCATCACACATCTTCCATCCCATAGTCCCATGCCCATATACCCATCACACATCCTCCATCCCATAGTCCCATGCCCATACATATTCGCCATCCCATAGTCGAGTGCCCATATACCCATCACACATCCTTCATCCCATAGTCCCGTGCCCATATACCCATCATACATATCCGCCATCCCATAGTCCCGTGCCCATATACCCGTCATACATATCCTCCATCCCATAGTCCAGTGCCCATATACCCATCACACATCCTCCATCCCATAGTCCCGTGCCCATATACCCGTCATACATATCCTCCATCCCATAGTCCAGTGCCCATATACCCATCACACATCCTCCATCCCATAGTCAACCATTATGACATCATAATGAGCGGCGGTGCTTGCAACCTATGATGACATCAGCGTCGCCATGGCAACCATTATGACATCATAATGAGGGGCGGGGCTTGATACACACACACTTTTTCCCCATTATGTAGATAGGGGCAAAATTGTGTGGTGAATTGGAACGCGCGGGGTTAAAATTTCGCCTCACAACATAGCCTAGGACACTCTCGGGGTCCAGACGTATGTCTGTGCCAAATTTTGTGGCTGTAGCTGCGACGGTGCATATGCCAATCCCGGACATACACACATACATACATACATTCACACACTTGAGCTTTATATATTAGACTAGCTGAAGAGCCCGGCGCTGCCCGGGCATAGTAACTAACTGTGGTTAGTTATAGCAAATTATAATTATCCTCCATCCCATAGTCCCGAGCCTATATACCCATCATACATATCCACGATCCCATAGGCCCGTGCCCATATACCCATCATACATATCCTCCATCCCATAGTCGAGTGCCCATATACCCATCACACATCCTCCATCCCATAGTCCCATGCCCATATACCCATCACACACATCCTCCATCCCATAGTCCCATGCCCATATACCCATCACACATCCTCCATCCCATTGTCCCGTGCCCATATACCCATCATACATATTCGCCATCCCATAGTCGAGTGCCCATATACCCATCATACATATCCGCCATCCCATAGTCCCGTGCCCATATACCCATCACACATCCTCCATCCCATAGGCCCGTGCCCATATACCCATCATACATATCCTCCATCCCATAGTCGAGTGCCCATATACCCATCACACATCCTCCATCCCATAGTCCCATGCCCATATACCCATCACACACATCCTCCATCCCATAGTCCCATGCCCATATACCCATCACACATCCTCCATCCCATTGTCCCGTGCCCATATACCCATCATACATATTCGCCATCCCATAGTCGAGTGCCCATATACCCATCATACATATCCGCCATCCCATAGTCCCGTGCCCATATACCCGTCATACATATCCTCCATCCCATAGTCCAGTGCCCATATACCCATCACACATCCGCCATCCCATAGTCCCGTGCCCATATACCCGTCAACCTATGATGACATCAGCGTCGCCATGGCAACCATTATGACATCATAATGAGGGGCGGGGCTTGATACACACATTTCCCCCCATTATGTAGATAGGGGCAAAATTGTTTAGTGAATTGTAACGCGCGGTGTTAAAATTTCGCCTCACAACATAGCCTAGGATGCTCTCGGGGTCCAGACGTGTGACAAATTTTGTGGCTGTAGCTGCGACGGTGCGGATGCCAATCCCGGACATACATACATACATACAGTACATACATACACACACTTGAGGGTTATATATTAGATTAAAAAAATTGCAATTTATTAAAAAAAATGTTTATGGTTCTTGTGTTTCATCTGTCCACTTGTTCTCTTGGTGTAGAGTGTGGAGTGGCAGTAATTGTTTTTTATATGAAGAGTAAAGGCCTAATTTACCAAAACTGTCTAGTAGGAACGTTTGGTTATGTTGCCCACAACAACCAATCAGAGCTCAGCTTTCATTTTCTAAAATGCATTGGAAAAATGTAAACTGCGTTTTGATTGGTTGTTATGGCCAACAAGGACACATTTTCTGTTATACAGTTTTGATAAGTTAGGCCTTATATAAACATTACCTAATGCATGCACATTTCTGGGACTAGGAGGGCGATATCCCGGCTGTGCTGGGCTTCGGTTTGGAGCTTGCTGATTACCCTGCTGCCTGCTGGAAAGCTCTGTAGATGGAGATCGTGCAGGAGGCGGCGGTGGAGGAGCCAATCGGCCTCCATTGTTCCCTGGGTGAAAAAAAAAGTTAATCTTCGTTAAATTTGTTTTTAATTAAAATCGTTTTCATTCTTAATTGATACTTTTAAAGGGGTTGTCCAGGCTTGGGGTTCATAGGAACAGTATAATTACTCTGGAGCATGATGTGAACCCCCTGGTTAAAGGGGTTTTCCAGGTTTTGGGCTCAAGTCTGCAGTCACTTCTTGTGACTGCAGACTTGTGAATCATCACAGTGCACGCTGTCATGATTTTCTGGTACCAGAAGACGGCGGGCTTGTGATCGCGAGTATGTGATTTGCATACATGCAGTCACGTGCCAACTAGACAACTGAACTGAGCTAGACCTGGACATGTCTAGTCGGAATGTTGTCAGAAGTCTTGCACTCTTGGGCAAAAAAATAAACATCACATTTTGCAAACTTAATGTAATTATAAAAGAATAAATGGCACCTTTTATCATTCCCTGCAGAGAGGACTTAAGACATTGCGGATTCACATAATATAGGAGAGTAAACACATGACAAAGCATCATTTATAATTGAGGGATATTTATAAAAAAAAGGAATATTGACTATGATAGCCGGTGTATTATTTCAACCAAAGCTTGTCTTGCAAATCAAATCTTACCAGCAGGTTTGTTAGGCCTTCCATGTACAGGTAGTGGTGGAACCGCAGCTCGTCCAGAAGGCCCCTTTGGTGGTCGCGGTGGAACATTATTGTATTCATTAACAAATACAGGTGGAGGTGGCAATGGCTCAGATAATCTACGCTTGGTAGACATTGACATTGGATGAAGAAGAGGAGGTGGTGGAGGTGGAGGAAGATCCCTTATATCAGGTGGTGGTGGGATGAAGTCTTCTAACCGAGATGGCACAGATGGTAAAGGAGGGGGTGGAAGTCCTGAATGATCCCTGCCATCTGGTACTGAAGGGGAAGGGCTTCTCCTACCAGGATACCCTGGTGGTAATGTAGGTGGAGGATAAGGAGGAAGTGGTGGTGGAGTAGATGGAAAAAACTGGGATTGAGGTCTTTGAAGTTTAGACTTGTCTTGAGAATTCACCGGCGATGGTGGACCACTTGATCCTCCTGTTGGTTTTGCGGGTCTCTCTTTAAAAGTAGAGGGAATAGGTGAAGATGGCATCAGCTGAGGTTTGCTGCTTGATGGTGGTATTGGAGGAGGCACTTGTGGTATTGGAGGAGGTACTTGTAGTATTGGAGGAGGCACTGGTGATAAACGGCCCAGGATAGTTGGACGTGGTGGTGGAGGTCTAGCTGCCACTGTGTGTGGAATAGGCTTTGGGTGATCAGTTTTAGTGGGTACTTGATCTGGTAGTTTAGGAACACTTCCTTTAATTCCTGGAAGCTGTGGAGCGCTTTTGTTACCTGAAAGTACAATATAAACAGTGTAAATAGCTGAGCTATTCTAGTAAATAAATTGCACTTAAAGGGGTATTCCCATCTCCAAGATATATCCCAATATGTAGTAGGTATAATAATAATATTAATGAACACCTCCTATTAGAAATGTAGCAGAGGTTTTTCTGATTTGCTATGCCTCTTTCCTCAAGTACAGGCATTGCAGGACCTTAGGTACGCATGTTTATGACGACTGATATAGTGACAGTTAGTTATTTAGTTGCTAGTGGTCGCATCCATGGATACCTAAGGTCCTGCAATGCCTGCACATGAGGAAAAAGACATAGCGAATCAGAAAAACTATACTACATTCTGACCAGGGGAAGAGTCCTGAGGAGATCATATGCATATTCACAGTGCCTTCTGGGATAAGTGAGGAGTCTCCTCGAGCGCAACGATCACTGGGTTTTGGCCGTTGCAGCTGAAAAGAGGAAATCGGTAAACCGTGCGCCGATCGGCGCGCGAATTTTGGCTCATCTTTCATCGTTTTTAAGAAATCTCAATATGGAAGAGGCCACGAGCCATTTGGTGAGCTGCATTTCTTGCTACATGTTCACAGACTTACCAGTGGAAAAGCCAAACATCACATGCCACAAATGCAAGCTTGTGTCCCTGTTGGAAGAAAAGTTGCAAAATCTCGGAGAGGTTAGCTACGCTGAAGATCATTAAGGAAGGTGAAGAGTTCCTAGACAGCGCAGAATTATCTCTTCATGTTATAGAAAGAGAAGAAATTTGAAGTGCACCTGAAGAAACAGAGGAATGGAAGCATGTGACCCAGAGAAGCAGGAGGATCGGGAGGCAGTCAGCACCCATACTGCTAAGGAACCAGTACCAGGCTCTCATGCAGGAAAACGATGAAGAAATACATCAGGATAAGACTTTGCCCACAAACAGCAACCTTGTACACCTTCAGAGTCCTCCTGGATGGAGAAAGAAAAATGTTGTGAAGAAGAAACGGAGAGTGGTGGTCATGGGGGATTCCTTGTTGAGAGGAACAGAGGCTGCTATCTGCAGGCCGGATATAACTTCAAGAGAAATGTGCTGTCTTCCAGGTGAAAAAATTAAAGATGAGTCTGACAGGATATCAGGACTCTTCAGACCTACAGATGACTACCCATTCCTGCTACTACATGTGGGGACAAATGACACGGCAAGAAACGACCTGGAAACCATCTGCAGAGACTTTGAAAACTTAGGCAAGAAAGTGAAAGAACTGGGAGCGCAGGTGGTCTTCTCTTCCATCCTCCCACTGGATTGCCATGGAACAAGGAGGTGGAATAAGATTCTGCAGGTGAACAACTGGCTACGTCGATGGTGCCGTCAGTAAGGATTTGGATTTCTGGATCACGGAGTGAATTACCTATACGATGGACTACTTGCTAGAGATGGGGTGCACCTTACAAAAATTGGAAAACATGTATTTGGAAGTCACCTTGCTACACTCATCAGGAGAGCTTTAAACTAGAACAATGCGGGAAGGGAAGCAAAAGGCCAGAAAAAGCCATACACCTGACAAATGCTATTGAGAACTCTGCTATTAGAAGTGGAAATGAAGAACAAAGACAAAAGAATCTAAATAATTAAAATATTGGAGAAAGAGAAACCAATCACAAACTAAAATGTTTCTATACTATTTTTAGCGGACGCGGACAGATCATTACAAAATACGATGACACTTCTTGGGGCGTTTGGGGAGGTCTCGGGTCTGGTTATTAACTGGAAGAAGTCTGCGCTCCTCCCACTGGACTCAAGCTCCTGCAGTGTGGTAGGTGTGCCGGTTGCAACGTCCCTCCAATATTTGGGCATAAGAATATCCAATAAGCTGACAGACTATGAGAGCCTAAATCTTGTTCCGCTGTTGGACAGGATCAAACAGAAGGTTAAGGCCTGGGCAAAGCTACACCTCTCTGTTGTGGGAAGAGTGAATCTGTTGAAGATGGTAGTTATGCCGCAACTCTTATATGTCCTCCATAATTCCCCTGTCTGGCTTCCCCAGAACAGGTTCCATAAAATTAATATGATTTTTAGAGAGCTCATCTGGCTAAAACAAGGCGCGAGAATTAAACTTGAACACTTGCAAAAACCTAAAGAAGAGGGGGGACTTGCGTTGCCCAACCCATGGCTTTATTTTCTGTCTTCCCAATGCCAGCATGTAGCGGGAGGAATGGAGGGCGAGTTGGTGGATTTGGTGGGAGGTCAGAAGATCCTTCAATTCCTAGTGGGGCGAGGATCACTGGTGTCGAGTCTGGAGTCGGGTAGATTTCGATCCCTTGCACTCAGGTTCCCTACGGTGCTTCTAATGGTTAGGGTATGGGATAAGCTGAGGCAGCTGAGAGGAATACGCGGTCTTACAAAGTACTCCCCCATATGGGACAATCAGCATTTGCCATGCATGAAAACGCTCAGAGGCTTTGCTCACTGGAGGCGGATTGGCATATGGTGGGTGTCGCAGCTGGTGGAGGGAGGGGTTTTTAAAACTTTTGAGCAATTGGGACGGGAATTTCCCCTCCAACGCTCCATGTTTTATCAATATTTGCAGCTGCGTCACGCGTATATGGTGCAGAGCAAAAAAGTTGACCTAACCGTACACCACGACGTCATTGTCCATAGGCTTGGTATGCAGGGGTCCACCAGGGGGATGATTTTGATGGTGTATGGTGGCTTACTTGGACAGGTCCTGTCAAGGCATCCTATTGGTGCACTGACAAAGTGGGAACAACAGCTGGGTACAATATCAGCGGAACAGTGGGACTCGATTCTACAGATGATTCCCAGATTATCTCTTAGTGAGCCTGGCCGCCTGTCTCAGCTATATATCCTCTATAGGGCATACAGGTCTCCCGAGTGGTTGTTCAGTAGAGGGTTACGGTTGGATTCGAGATGCCCCAGGTGCACGATAGATAATGCGGACATTTTACATATGATGTGGACATGCTCTTGCCTGCAAATATTCTGGATCGTGGTCCTTAGCCTTATACACTTGGTCACGGGACAGGATATTCCCAGGGACCCCACGATTTGTGTTTTGGGTTATGTTGATGAGGTGGGAGGGGATCAATACCTTAAAATTACTGTGGCCAGAATGCTATTTGTGGCCCGAAAGCTGATAGCTTATCACTGGATTTCTGCCAAAATCCCCTCAAGAAAAGAATACATTAATAGGTTGAACCAAATATTATATAGGGAGAAGTTTGTGTACCTCAGGAGGGGTGTGCCGCATATTTTTGGGAAAATATGGGAGGGATGGTTGAAGGTTCCCGGCCTGGCTGCCTCAAATCTCCTAGATTAATGAGTGGGCCCTGGAGGTGGTCTCCTGTCGGTTGTTAATCGTCATTTCTCATATGATATGGTTGTGTGATGGAATTGGGTTTATTCGCTTTGTACCAGTCCATATGCCATCGGACAAAGGGAGGGGGGTGTTATTGGGGAAGGGAATGTTTGACAACATGTTGTAAGTTGTACATGCCTGTCATTTCTAAAACTTTTAATAAAAACTATCTGATTAAAAAAAAAAATGTTTCTATACTAATGCACAAAGCGTGGGCAACAAACAAGGAGAATTGGAACTACTAACACAGGAAAAGAAATATGATGTCATTGGAATCACTGAAACTTGGTGGGACCATACACATGATTGGAATACAAGACTAGAAGGATACAACTTATTTGCAAGAAACAGACTTGATAAACGAGGAGGAGGTGTCGCATTGTATGTTAGTAACGCGTATATCTGCATAGAGATTGAAGCTTCAGAGACTGGGAGTTCTGTGGAAACTGTTTGGGTAAGAATACAAGGACAGAACAATGGAAAGGACACCATTGTAGGCATTTACTACAGGCCGCCTGTGCAAGCTGAAGATATGGATGAACTCTTTATGCATCAAATGGCCAAGTTCTCCAAAAAATATGACATAGTTTTCATGGGAGATTTCAACTATCCAGACATTTGTTGGGAATCTCTCTCGGGCAAAACTAACAGGTCAAGGAAATTCTTATCCTCTCTTGCTGACAACTTTATCTTCCAAAAGGTAGGGGAGAAAACAAAGGGATCTGCTACCTTGGATCTAATCCTTATAAACAGGGAGGAAATGGTTGAGGAGGTAAAAGTGGCTGGGACCCTAGGAGGTAGCGACCATGCTATTTTAGAATTTTGGATAACTAGAGGAGGAAGACCTGTGAAGACTCAGACGTCAAGGTTAGATTTCAGAAAGGCAGATTTTAAGGGATTCAGAAAGAGATTTGGAGGGATCCAATGGCTGGATATCCTTAAAGACAAAAATGTCCAGGAAGGATGGGAAATCTTGAAAAATGAAATTCTCAAAGTACAATTGTTAACAATTCCGAAAAGAGGGAAGAATAGGAAGCATTTAAGGAAACCAGGATGGATGAACACAGAACTTAAGCACATGCTAAAAAGGAAGAAAAAAATGTTTATAAAATGAAAAGAGGGAGGCATTTCTAAAGAAGAATATAATGCTGTCTGCAGAACCTGAAGGGCACAAATCAGATTAGCTACAGCTGACAATGAATTGAGGCTTGCAAGAGACATCAAAAGCAATAATAAAGGATTTTGGGGATATGTCAAAAGTAAAAGAAAAGTCACAGATGCTATAGGATTTTTACAGGATGAAAATGATGAAATGGTAAGACAGGATGTTTAGAAGGCCGAACTTTTAAATTCCTATTTTGCATCTGTTTTCTCTCAGAAAGGAAATGTAACATCAACTGTTCTTCACTGTCCTATTAAGGGAATAGAAGAATCCAGGATATCTATAAACAGAAAGATAGTGAGGAAACACTTAGCTAACCTAAATGAATTCAAGTCTCCAGGTCCAGATGAATTACACCCCAGAGTACTGAAGGAGATAGCAGAAGACATTTTTGAACCCCTCTCCATAATCTTTGAAAATTCTTGGAGAACAGGAGAAGTCCCAGAAGACAGGAGAAGAGCAAATGTTGTTCCTAGCTTCAAAAAGGGGAAGAAGGTGGACCCAGGCAACTATAGGCCGGTGAATCTGACTTCTATACCAGGAAAGATCTTTGAAAAAATTATTAAACAACATGCATGTCAGTACCTGGATAAGAATGAAGGGATTAAACAGAGTCAGCATGGGTTTGTAACTAATAAGTCATGTCAGACTAACTTAATTTTCTTCTATGACGGAATCACTGATTGGGTGGATCAAGGAAATGCTGTAGATATAGTATATCTTGACTTCAGCAAAGAATTTGACAAAGTATCTCACACAATCCTTATTGAAAAAATGACTAGGTATGGAATGGACAAGGCAACTGTTAGGTGGATTCATAACTGGCTTAGTGATCGGACCCAAAGAGTGGTCGTAAATGGCTGTACATCCAGTTGGAAGAATGTCTCAAGTGGGGTACCACAGGGCTCTGTCCTGGGCCCTGTATTGTTCAACATCTTTATCAACGATTTAGATGAAGGAATTGAGGGTAAACTGATTAAATTTGCTGATGACACAAAGCTAGGATGAATAGCTAATACTAAAGACAGAGGATTCAAAAAGATATAAATAAACTGGAGCAGTGGGCAGCAACTAACAGAATGGTTTTTAACAGGGAAAAATGCAAAGTATTACATCTGGGCAATAAAAATGAAAAAAGCATTTATAGAATGGGAGGAATAGGGCTAAGCAACAGCACATGTGAAAAAGACTTGGGTATACTAATAGATCACAGACTGAATATGAGTCAACAGTGTGATGCAGCAGCAAAAAAGGCAAATGCAATTCTAGGATGTATTAACAGAAGCATACAGTCTAGATCACGTGAAGTCATTATTTCCCTCTACGCCTCTTTGGTCAGACCTCATCTGGAATACTGTGTCCAGTTTTGGGCACCACATTTTAAAAAATACATCAACAAACTGGAGCAAGTTCAGAAAAGAGCGACCAGAATGGTGACCGGTCTGCAAACCCTGTCTTATGAGGAAAGGTTGCAGGATTTGGGAATGTTTAGTTTGCAAAAGAGAAGACTGAGAGGAGACTTAATAGATATCTACAAATATCTAAAGGGCTGTCACATTGTAGAAGGATCATCTTTATTCTCATTTGCACAAGGAAAGACTAAAAGCAATGGGATGAAACTGAATGGGAGGAGACACAGATTAGATATTAGAAAAAACTTTTTGACAGTTAGAGTGATCAATGAGTGGAACAGGCTGCCACGAGAAGTTGTGAGTTGTCCTTCAATGGAAGTCTTCAAACAGAGGCTGGACAGACATCTGACTGGGATGATTTAGCGAATCCTGCTTTGAGCAGGGGGTTGGACCAGATGGCCAAGGAGGTCCCTTCCAACTTTATGATTCTATGATTCCTAATTAGGAGTATTTGCTAATATTATTATACCTACTACATATCGGGATAGGACATTGGACATGGGAATACCCTTTTAAGGTCCGTTTACAACAGTTGATCGGTAATTTTTACCGATTGGAGGTCGTTTACATGCCTGTTTACACAAGCAGACCAAATGAAACGATGTGCACAGAGCAATCTATACTAGGTCGCTCAATGTGCATAGGCTGCCATAGTTCTCGGAAGTGCAATATTTACAAAGAACGATACACCATTGTATTGTAAATGCAGCTACAATGGCTGCAATTCACTTTCTTTATTTACACACAGACCCCAAGATATGATGTCTGCAACCTGCTCCTAATTAACTTTTCTTGTCTGGATGTATCCCTCCTAATAAGATATGCTACATATAAGGTCTCAGTGTCCAAGATGCTGCAAAATAGCTATCATAAGTACAACTTCATATTGATTTTTGCTTCTATGTCCCATAAGGGATTTCCTTATACTAAAAAGCAATGATGCTTAGTACTGCTATATGATTCCCTCTCCCTTTTTGGCAAAGTCAAGTACACTCCTGATAGCCTGTAGAGTTACCACTGCAGACTTCCTATCTAGATCTCTAAAGTTCAGTTTGTGTGATCTGTTACCCCTGAACTTTTTCCATGCTTTCCCTCTCTGTCATTTACAACCTCCTCCTTCTCCCTGGTGATGTCTTGAATACTAAATCTATGTCACAAGTAGCAGGATAACCATTTATGTGAAAGGGTTGTACAGAGTCCACAGTGGAAAAATTGTAGTTAATTGTTAATAGAGATTAATAAGAAAGGTCCTTAAGCTTACATATAAGCAGGAAATGTAAACAAAAAAACATTTTCAGTGAATATATGGTCATAGCCCTTAAAGGGAACCTGTCAGCATGTTTTCCTAACATGAACTAAAAGCAGGAAGGCCAGCTATTATGGCGACAGAGGAGGCACCGAGAACATACCAGCTACGTCCATAGGACTGAAATCCATAAGACACATGGGAATTATATAAGGTTTCTTCTTTGACGTGCAGGGTAGCTGTAGATTTATATACCTGTTGTTGGACTGCTATGTTATAGGGCTTAAAGGTAGTGCTTTTAGTTTAGTGAAAAGCTGGTGACAAATTTCCTTTAATGAAGTGAATATTTTTCAAAGACTTAAGTTAAGTTAATATTATATATTTGTATTGTTACCTGTTGGATCCCTTTGGTTTGTAGGCTTAAGAACTGGAAATCCTCCAGCAAAAAGACCGCCAGCAGGTGGAGCCACTGCACTCCTACTATTTCCTGTGCCACCATTTTTCTTGGCACCTGTACAACAAAGCAATATAGAAAATACAATGAAATATTCATAACCACACTATGTGAATTAGATTATTCCCAAGCAGATAATATTGCCCTCGTGCAGTGTTTGTTAGATCATTATACCAGATCACTCGATATTGAAAAATGCAATTTCAAAAATCCAAAGGTGAGTCAAAAATTATCTGTACCCTCGCTGTGGAATTTATTTTATTCAGCTTTCAGAAAAGTCATAATTTTCAACATAATCTCCCTGCTTTTCAATACATTTTGTCCATGTGTCATCAAGCTTTTGTATTCCCTCATTAAAGGATATTTTTGGTTGAGCTGCGAGCCACAAATGCACCGTTGTCTTCACCTCTTTATCAGACATGAAACTGATTTGGAAATGATTTGCGACATAATCCACTGTAACTCGTGTATCCAACAGAATCAGTTCAATGCTGTCATAAGTGGTGGAAGTGGATGGGAGTCTGGCTCCTTCTTCACTGCTGACATCTTTGAGACCTTCCTTCAACTTTTCTATCCATTAATATACACTTCTTCATGACAAAGACACTTTCTCCATACTGTACACAAAGTCTTTGATAAATACACACGCGCCCGGAAAAAGCCAGCGGTGAAACGCGCGTCGGGGTGGGGAGTCGCCACTCACTTGATCTCCAGGTAGTTTCTTTCTCATTCTATTTGGCTGCAGTTTTTTTCCTCTTCTCTGTGAAGTTTTTTATGAACATTTAGCAATAGGGGATTACCTGATCCATTTGCACTTCATTTTGATATACATATATAACATTGTTGCCAACAGGCTTAAAACCTGGTTTTAGGTCATGATTTACTACGCTTATATCATTTAGTGGCATCTCTCATGTGAGACATTTTCTGCTTTTTTAACTTTTTCTTGATCATATTTTTTAAACTATTATTAATGAATATTATATATTTTACACTTTCTGGATCTCTTCTCTTTTCTGTTGATGACAGTCATCAGAAGTGTTGCTTACATTGTTGATTTGAAGAGCCAGTCCTATATGTATTCTGGACTTTGTTGTGCATATTTAAGAAGATGTCCGCCACTCTAACTCAATTACCGGTCTTGCCATACATGCCTAAGGATAATACCATAACGTTCGCCGTATACCTTTTCTGACAATTTGTATGTTTTATACTTTTCTGCTTCACTTCCTCTGCCCTGGCTTCAGTACTGATATTTACATCTATCACTTGCTTTTCAGAGTCCTCTTCTCTTTTCTGACTACAAGTCCCATCATTCCTTGTGCAGGGCTACAAGTCACCGGTGAGCACACCAGTGTAATTGTGCCTGAACACCTCCCATACCTCAGCAGCATCACACACAGCTTCAGTATAATGTGCTGTACAAGATACAAAAGAGAGCTTTGGTGGGAGAAAAGTGCAGAGATGGCAGAGCTGTGTCTGTAGCCTTAGGTAGAGAAGCAATGAGTGAGCTCTGCTGAAAAAAGCTCTGCCCAAACATAGCATGAAAGTCACATGACACTAATGTCATGTCAGATTCCAAAACCAGGAAGTCAGGGAAAATCTGATGCGACATCACTGGAAGTCAGTTGTTTTCAGCAAGAGATCATGTGACCAGGTTACAGAAGGATTTGGGAAAGCTACATATTTGTAAAAGAGCTTATCTATGGTGGCTCACATGAAAGGGACTTGTAAAGTAGTGGCAGTTTAATGTAATAATCTCAGCCTCTGTCCTTGTCATGGGTGTGTCAGATGCTACAGTCGCTCTGCATCTGGATGCAGAAGGTCTCTGCTCTTGGCACTGCAGACACCTTCTTAATCCTTCTGACTTTTGGACCCAGTGGCAACCTCCCTCCTGCTCTAGTTGACACACCTGGACCTCGGTGTATATAGACTCCCAGTCTGCTTCAGGGAGTCGTCAGAGATATTCAGATTTTTCCCTTGTGAAGGCTTGAAGCTGTAGAAGTCGGCTTACTTCCTTTCTGGTACTGTTGGGGGATATTTGGTGTTACCTCTCTGAGTCTGCTCAAGCTAAGTTGCTTCCCCCTTGTTTGTCTCCCTTCTTCTCTATAGTGTACAGTGGAGACTGACCAATACTCATCCCACCCTTCCCTATTCATTGTCTAGCTCTAGGGGTATACAGGGCTTATGTTCCTGCTTGGCGATTGGTGTGGAGACGATATAGGAATGGTAGGGGAGGCAGGGTGCTATTAGATCTGCCTAGTGGTCTCCACTTCCCCTTTCCTTAGTGTTTGGGCTTCCTTCTCCTCGTGTTGCACTTAGTCTTCCCACACTGTGCGTTACAGTCCCCATCCTGAAATGAAGCATCATCAGTGGCTGGGCTAGTCCCAGCTCTACTGAGCATGCGTTGAATTCCAATGTATGTGCAGTACAAGCTCCTTTGTCAGTGTGCGGAAGAGAATCCAGCGACAAGGAAAAGCAAAGACCAATCCTTCCCCTGAAACACTTTTGGGTGCTTGGCTGGTTTCTCCTCTCCTTGCATGCCTCGTTCTCCCTTTGCAATTCTTATTACTTTTCAGCAGCGCCAGCGAGTGAGAGCTCCGTCCCTGTGCCTTGAAAAGGATAACTCAACGTGAAAAAGGAGCTTGTACTAAGCTTACGTCAGAATTGACAAGCAATGCATGCTGAGTAGAACTGGGACTAGCCCAGCCCCTGAAACGTATGTCACTGTCATACTTCATTTCAGGTGGGAACAGACGCGATGACGTCTTATTTGAGTGTTCCAGCATCCACTGGGGATTCTTAAATGAAATGTCATCATACCGTAAGTAAATAAAAAATAAAGCAGTTACATAGAGCAGAGATGGAACGGCAGGAACTTTTTAATTAAAGTATATTAAAAGCTATTAGATTATTACATTATTTAGATAATTTAGGATTACCGTAATCAATGTTAGTTTCGGACCACTCCTTTGACATAAGATAAAGAAGGTATTGTGCAGTTTAATAGACCCGTTTTCAAATTTCTGAATTCTGATTTTATAGAAAGAATTTCCTCGTTCGGACCAGACAGAATCTCCCTGTATTTTCCCCATGCCTGTATTCCTGTCCTAACCACCATCATGTTTTCACTTTAGTCAGACAGCTTTTTTATTCACAACTATAATAAAAGTTTTAGGTTTTTATTTGTTCTTTCCCATCATAATAAACAAAAGTAAATGCGGTATTTTACAGATCAGTTGTATTTGCTCAGCCATGCTGTAAACCCTGCCCTCTGTAGCTGAAATCCAGATTTTCAAGTAAAGCAGCTTTTAGCAAAGTGTATTAGCTAATTTTGGCCAGATAAGTGGCACATTGTGCTGATCTGATAGGAGTGTGCATTAGAGATGCATAAAAACTGAAATCCTCTGCCATAATGGAGTTGGGAGGAAAGCACTCACTCTCTATTACTGGAGCACTCCGGTCATTGACTTCCGTGACTTTCTTTAAGCGCGCTCCTTTCTGAATGTCTGATAGTAATGCGGATCTCCCTCCTCCTCCGGTCTCCTGTTTCAGTTTTGGAGGTGCTGATCGGTCCTGTTATATAAAAAAAAAAATCAAATCAGAGATGTAAAATATACAATTGTGCTTATTTTTATTAACATTGAAAAATTAACTTATTCTATCTTCTTTTCAGTAGTTTAGACCATTAAATGGGACAGAAGTATCTGATGTCCTCTTGTCAGGTTCGGTTCTGACCCATATTGTAATCCACTCCAGTTTTCCCTGCCCACAGCTTACACAAACCATTCAAGCAGTTCATATTCATTTTTGGCATCAACGATGCTCATAAGTCACAAATGATTATCTGAAACAAACTGGCAGCTCTTCTCTGCACTTGACAAAACTGAAAAGCGGCGAGGTCGGTAAGATGAAGTTTTAGTCGCATTTATTAAGGGAAAGACTGAAAATGGTGAAATAATACAGAAGCTCAGAGCAGGTGTAAATGTGATTTTCCACATTAGGAGGAGTGTGTGACTTTTATTAAATTTGTAACACATCAGTATCTTTTTATTTAGACTGGCACTAGAGATGTTGGTCTGAGCATATCTGTGAATCTCTGCTTTGTTTACAGTGGGAAACCAAATCCAAAACTATTTGACGGAACCCTAGTAAGTCCCTAAAATGGAAGGGAGTGAGTGAAAATGTTTTTTATCATATTTTTAAGAAGTTTAATGGTGGCCATACACAGTAGATGGCTGTCAGGCAAACGTGCTTCGACCAACCATTCCGCCACCAGCCACCTCTCCCATTCACAGGAGTGTAATGGAGCAGGGGCACTTCAAATTCATCACATTTTACGCCATTCTAATGGCACAAATTATGCCAGAAATAAACGCCAGCCTCTTTCTGAAATAACATAGTGGAGTACGGCAGATGTAACATGTGTCTAAGTGGTGAGTGCCGCCTAATGATTTCAGTGCATCTTACACCAGTGCTTCCTACATTAAAACTGGTGACCATAAAAATATCCAAAAACATATCCTAAATGTAAGATGGCTTTAGAACATAAAAATCAGTATGCCCATCATAATCAATAGAAAAAGTAAGAGGGTGCTTTATAAGCATATATAACCAAAAAAAGGATAGCAAACACCACTCAAAAAGAGATAGTAAAGATATAGCTAACATAATCAATTTTTATTAAAAAAAATAATACACATTAAAACAAAAAAGACATGAATCAAAAGTAAACAGGATACATGTAAGAGGGATCAAAAAATGGAGGAAGTAATCAAATTAACATAGGTGGTGAAGCGGAGTAAGGTCAGGCTGCAAGTAGTAATAGTAGTGCTACAGATAAACCCATATGGCCCGGAACACAAAAAGTAATAAGCAGATGTGACCTGGTGGTGTTGCTGGCATGCACTACTTGCGATTCGCTGATTTTAATGAAATATGGTATATATGGATGATATGAGCTAAGTTCAGACAGACTCCCCTTGAGAAAGCACATCCGCGAAACACGCGTCGGGGTGTCTGTGATGTCACGGACGGGTGGTTTACAGCATTATGGGTAAGCTCTACACTTCACCTTTCTCCATGTGGTTGGTTTAAAATGTTTTTTTACTTTATGCACTTGCTTATAACTTTTTGTATTCTGGGCGATATGGGTTTATCTGTAGCACTACCATTAGTACTTGCAGCTTGACCTTACTCCGCTTCACCACCTATGTTGACTTGATTACTTCCTCCATTTTTTGATCCCTCCTACATGTATCACGTCTACTTTTGATTCATGTCTTTTTTTAAGGTGTATTATTTTTTGAATAAAAATTGATTCTTTTATCTATATCTTTACTATCTCTTTTTGAGTGGTGTTTTTAGATACTTTGCTACCCTTTAAGACTGGTGAGCCAAAACCAGTCTTAATGAATCAGGCCCTGTGTGTTTACCATGTTTACCACATGACCGCTGCAGCTAATCACTAGCCTCAGTGGTTATCATGGCATGGCCAGAACATGACCAGTGATTGGCTGCAGCAGTCACATACACATGGACTGGACATCATTCCTGCAGGACATGTCACAAAGACCTGCAGGACTGTTTTTTTTAACCTCTTTAATACGACAAGTATTTGCTACCATCCTGGCTAATAAAAACCTATTTCAGACACATCCTGAGAGATCCAGAAATGCCTTAGTTTGGCATTAAGTAGTTCAGAATATAATGCTATTTTTATTTACCGCCTCTCAAGTGATTGCTTACTGGCTCTAGCAATGACATCACATCAACAGTGCTGCAGCCAGTCATTGAGCTCAGCGTTTTGTGTCATTTATTACACAGCCCAGTGATTGTTTACCAGCAACAGCACTGCAGCCAATCACTGGAGTAGATGTGCAGAACTAGGGAGGGTGAGTACCTACTGACTGGATTATTTTTAATATGGCCTCAATGAGCTACTAAAAAGATATGGAAAGCCAAATTGTGGAATAATCTAAAACACACAGAAATACATGAGATAAATAAATTGACCAAAATTATATTTACTACATAACTTAATTCATCCACAAGATGGCAGTACTGACCACAATGGAAGATGCTTCATAGATAGTACTATATGATAGTGTGAATGAGTCTGTCACCCCCGAAATGCAAAGTGAACTAATTAAACAGTTATGTTGGGGACTTAGCCCCTATAAAATTCATACTAGCAGTATACATTTAATTGTTGTCATTAGTTTGAAAATGTTTTAAATCCCATATGCAAATGAAGGGGCTTTGGTGCTGCCTTGGCGTGGCCACGAGCTCGGTGCACCGTTACGCCACCCTCAATTTGCTCATTGAGCAGTTTACCGACTCTGATTGACAGCGCACGCTTGGCCATAAGTGACACAGTAGGTCCGCACGGAAGGTAGAAGGACCATGTAACTGACCTCTCCTCATCTCTGAAGCTGTTTGCTACACTTCTGGGTGCCACAAGAGGACGCAATGAAGAAAGGGCTGACCTGCCCCCCCGTACTGTGAGCGCACCGCTGACTCATTGTCAGTGTGCACACGCACCACCGCAGTTAGGGTTCAGGCAGTGCTTGCTCTGACAGCACTCACTTGGCCATCACAGTCATTGTACACCAAAATGGAGGATGGTGTAATGGTGCAGCGTGCTCGTGGCCACGCTAAGGGTGCACCAAAGCCCCCTCATTTGCATAAGTTAGACTCCATTTTACCTTTTTCTTTGTAACTCAGGATCTTCACAATGTCCCTAGTCTGGACCTTACCAGAAATACCATTTTTGGTACAGGCAATATATTCCATAATTTTAATAGTACAGTCATGGCCAAAAGTTTTGAGAATGACACAAATATTATATTTTCACATGATCTGCTGGCCTCTGTTTTTTATGTGTGTTTGTCAGATGTTTTTATCACATACAGAAATATAACTGCAATCATATTATGAGTAACAAAAGGTTATATTGACAGTTAGAATGAGTTAATGCAGCAAGTCAATATTTGCAGTGTGGACCCTTCTTCTTCAGGACCTCAGCAATTCTCCCTGGCATGCTCTCAATCAACTTCTGGATTAAATCCGGACTGATAGCAGTCCATTCTTGCAAAATCAATGCTTTTATTTTGTCTGAATTTGAAGGTTTTTGTTTGTCCACCCGTCTCTTGATGATTGACCACAAGTTCTCAATGGGATTAAGATCTGGGGACTTTCCAGGCCATGGTCCCAAAATCTCTGTTTTGTTCCCTGAGCCATTTGGTTATCACCTTTGCTTTATGGCAAGGTGCTCCATCATGTTGAAAAAGGCATTGTTGATCGCCAAATTGCTCTTGGACGGTTGGGAGAAGTTGCTCTTGGAGGACATTCTGGTACCATTCTTTATTCATGGCTGTGTTTTTAGGCAAGACTGAGAGAGAGCCCATTCCCTTGGCTGAGAAGCAACCCCACACATGAATGGTTTCAGGATGCTTGACAGTTGGCATGAGACAAGACTGGTGGTAGCGCTCACCTGGTCTTCTCCGAATAAGCCGTTTTCCAGATGTCCCAAACAATCGAAAAGGGGATTCATCAGAGAAAATGACTTTACCCCAGTCCTCAGCAGTCCACTCCCTGTACCTCTTACAGAATATCAGTCTGTCCATGAAGTTTTTCCTGGAGAGAAGTGCCTTCTTTGCTGTCCTCCTTGAGACCAGGCCTTGCTCTAAGAGTCTCCGCCTCACAGTGCGCGCAGATGCACTCACACCTGCCTGCTGCCATTCCTGAGCAAGCTCTGCACTGCTGGTGGCTGATCCCGCAGCTGAAACACTTTTAAGAGACAGTCCTGGCGCTTGCTGGTCTTTTTGGGCGCCCTGGAGCCTTTTTGGCAACAAGGGAACCTCTCTCCTTGAAGTTCTTGATGATACGATAGATTGTTGACTGAGGTGCAATCTTTCTAGCTGCGATACTCTTCCCTGTTAGGCCATTTTTGTGCAGTGCAATGATGACTGCACGTGTTTCTTTAGAGATAACCATGGTTAACAGAAGAGAAACAATGATGCCAAGCACCAGCCTCCTTTTAAAGTGTCCAGTGGTGTCATTCTTACTTAATCATGACAGATTGATCTCCAGCCCTGTCCTCATCAACACCCACACCTGTGTTAATGGAGCAATCACTGGAATGATGTTAGCTGGTCCTTTTAAGGCAGGGCTGCAATGATGTTGAAATGTGTTTTGGGGGATAAAGTTCATTTTCTAGGCAAATATTGACTTTGCAAGTAATTGCTGTTAAGCTGATCACTCTTTAGTATATGCAATTTGCCATTAGAAAAAATGAAGCAGTAGACTTTGTAAAAATTAATATTTGTGTAATTCTCAAAACTTTTGGCCATGACTGTACAGTTTTTCCGTTATCTACTACGGTATGTCTTCTGTCACTCACTTCACTGAAAATAGTTTTGCCTTGTGGGATGATTAATATTTTTTAATAGCAGCATTTTTAGCATTATTAGCTTTTATTAATATTTTTAATGCAATAATAACCCACGATTCACCCACTGTGCCCAGCATTTTTATTTTACCATTTACTGAGTTTTCTAATTTTTAAAAGTGTTAATGTTGTTTTACATTTTTATTATGGAAATCCATAGTACACGTGAAAATTAGTAACTGTTTTTGATCAGTCATTATCAAAATTCTCAATTCTTGTGTAAAATTTGCCTCTAGGTCCCCCTCCTCCTCCATGACATAGACTGTCATCAGTAGCAGCCGCCATCTCCTCTCTCAGTAATGGGAAAGTCTTCACTGAATACAGACTTTACACAAACATTGAGAATTTTGATAACTGATCAATTCTGGCAGAGAAAGATGCAGATTTCTCTGATAAGATATATTACATAATTGCTTATTTTCATGTGTACTATTGATTTTTAAAATACAAAATAACGATAACGATTATGAGTTAAGTTTTTTACTTTTACATAACTAAAACATGCTTTATAGAAAAAAAATAATATATCAGAGAAAAAACCACTTGGCACTCGGGCACCTAGTCCTGAAACGATAATCTCCAGATGATAAAACATTAATTGTATGGAAACAACAGCGCACAGACTAATAAGTGACACATCCCTGATATCTGTGTCTCATTCTGCCCTCAGATTACATAGCAGAAGCCTGCTGATAGATTCCCTTTAAATGATCAATGGTTGACCAATTAAATTATTAATATTCAGAAATCTGAAAATGTAAATGGGACTGTGCACAGCACAAGAGGATGTCCTGTGGTCACAGACATGGAACCTGCCTTCCACGTATGCATACACGCCCGATGTTACCAAATACAACCTGTGGCCTGACATCTCTTGGGAACAATATACAGACTAGTGTGTGTACATAGGTACCTCATATCAGGATGTATAAAATTATAAAAACTTACTGGGAAAAAAAACTGTGTAATGTGGAACTACAAGTACCAGAGTAGAGACTAGCAATTTTAGTGGCGATAACCATCTTCTCTGTGTACTATATTATTGTTATCATTTGCTGAGGCTTGCAGACATCCAGTAATGTGAGGATAGGAGTACATTCTCCTTTAAGGACTGGCGGTTTTCATGGCAGCATGTATGTGTTATGAGGGACGGTGCCAGCACATTTCCGCTGACAAAGAGTGGGGGCATGACAAGGAATGTCAACTGAGAACGGTGGGAGGAAGGAGAAGAACAGTCTGATTACACAGCTCATGTTCTGCGCGGAAACAGATCCACAAATAAATAATCCATGTTCCCTGCTGTATCTCCTGGGATATGTGCAGCACTGTACAGACGAGGAGGTGACTAATGTAACTAACCTGCAGCAGGGAGCAAAGGTGAAGACGACGGCTTATGATTCAGATGGGTGGTGGTACATAATGGCTGTGCTACCAATAAGATACACACTTAAAGGAGAGGTCTAGGCTTCTGTCTTTATGATCTGCTGGGCTGCCGCCAATGCACACGCAGCTCAGCCTGTACATTGCCTCCCTCTTTTACCTCCGTACACTCTGTACAGTCACACACCACCTTGTCATATGTATTTGTACTATTACTGCTAGCAGCAAAGTGACCTCCTGCGGTACAGAGAAGGGGCTAAATGCATGGCCTGAGCAGTGGTTGTATTATTTACACCAGGGAGAAAAAAAAGTTGCAAAAATATACAGTGGCATGCAAAAGTTTAGGTCAAAATGACTGTTATTGTGAACAGTTAAGCAAGTTTAAGATGAAATGATCTCTAAAAGGCCTAAAGTTAAGGATGACACATTTACTTTGTATTTTAGGTAAAAAAAAAAAAATACAAGTAGACATTTTTTGCAGTTTAAAAATTACAAAAAGGAAAATGGGCAAATGCAAAAGTTTAGGCACCGTGAATCATTAGTACCTTGTAGCATCCCCTTTTTTTGCAAGTATCACAGCTTGTAAATGCTTTTTGTAGCCAATTAAGGGACTTTCAATTCTTGTTTGAGGGCTTTTCATCCTTTCTTCCTTGGAAAATTCTTCCAGTTCTGTGAGATTTCTGGGTCGTCTTGCATGTACTGCTATTTTGAGGTCTAGACGCAGATTTTCAATGATGTTCAGATCAGGGGACTGTGAGGGCCATTGTGTAAGCTTCAGCTTGCGCCTTTTGAGGTAGTCTATTGTGAATTTTGACGTGTGTTTAGGATCATTATCCATTTGTAGAAGCCATCCTCTTTTAAACTTCAGCTTTTTTACAGATGCTGTTATGTTTGCATCAAGAATTTCTTGAAATTTCATTGAATCAATTCATCCCTCTACCCATGAAATGTTCCCCATGCCATTGGCTGCAACATAACACCAAAGCATGATTGATCCACCCTCATGCTTAATGGTTGGCGACATGTTCTTTTCCTGAAATTCTGTGCCCTTTTTCCTCCACACATACCTTTGATCATTGGGGCCAAAGAGTTCTATTGTAACCCCATCGGTCCACAGGACTTGTTTCCAAAATGCATCAGGCTTATTTAAATGTTCTTGTGCATACTTTTGATGCTGAATTTTATGGTGAGAATTAGAAGAGAGGTTTTCTTTTGATGACTTTTCCATGAAGAGCATATCTGTGCAGGTGTCTTGGAACAATGTACCACAAGTCCAGAGTCTGATAAATCTTTCTGAAGGTGTTTTGCAGTTAAGTAGGTTTCTGGTTTGCATCTCTAGCAATCCTACTAGAAGCGCTCACTTAAATTTTGCTTGATCTACCAGACCTTATCTTGACCTCCACTGTTACTGTTAACTGCCATTTCTTAATTACAATTCGAACTAAGGAAAGGGCAACTTGAAAACTCTTTTATATCTTCTTACAGTCCTCTCCTGGTGGCCATCCACCATTTTCAGAGTGCTAGAGTGCTAGGTAGCTGCTTAGAAGGACCCATGGCTGCTGTTTTTTGGCACAATATAAGTGGAGACTGGGTTTTTATAAAGCTGCTAAATTAACATCAGCCGGCCTTTCCTAACGATGATAGTGAACAAGCCATAATCCTGACAGACTAATTAAGGTCTGAAACCTTGGTCAAAGTTATCTGAGTACACAAATCACTAAGGGTGCCTAAACGTTTGTATCCGCCCATTTTCCTTTTTGTAATTTTTAAAATGTAAAAAATGACAATATATTTTTTTGTTGCCTAAAATACAAAGTAAATGTGTCATCTTCAATGTTATCCCTATTGGAGATCATTTCATCTTCAACTTGCTTAACTGTTCACAATAACAGTAATTTTGACCACGCTCAGTATTTGGTCAGCATTTTACCTCAATATTTGTAAACCAAAACCTGGAGTGGGACAATCAGAGGAAAAGTATAATAGAAACACGTCACCACTTCTGTATTTATCACCCACTCCGGGTTTTGGCTTACAAATACTGAGGTAAAATACTAACCTAATACTGAACGTGCCCTAAATAAATTACACATGTAATTTATGCTGTGGTCACTTTAAAAAAAAAATCAATCTGTTGTATACACTGAATATACCCATAGTGCACTATGAAGATGGCCACTGCTGAATTAGGCTGCGGCTACACAGCGACTTTGGCCACGACACAGGTCATACAGCTTGTCGTGGCCATAGCTACATTGCAGCATGCTGCAAGTGAATGTGGTTGCATTGGAACTGGCAAAATCATGCAATATGCAAGTTGCAAAATGTTGGAACATATTTGATTTTTTGTGACTTGCATGTTGCAGCACCCTGTGGGTAACAATGCGATACCAGTCACTTGCACCTTGCTGCAATATAATCTTTGACCACACGATCTGTGTAATGACAAAATTTGTCGTGCCACCTCAACATGTCTTTTTTAATACCTTACAGAAAACAGTAGTCTTATTTTGCACCATAAAAGGAACACACAGTAGAAAATGGACCCATAGGTCCTATAAGATAAAAATAGAAAATTAAAGCAGCACTCCAATTCAATTGCATAAAAGGTGTTTGAGAAAGGTTATCACTAAAGAACCGAAACGTCACCATGATGGGCCATTAAATGGAAGCTTTTTTCACTTTGTATGGTTGCTGCCCCTAATTTCTGGATACATATTGAAGGTTTGGTGGATACCTGGGGGTGGTTGGCACCCAAATAGCATATACTAGTGCTGCTCTTGTTTTTTCTTATATTTTTGAAAGCAGAAGTTTACATACGCTATATAAAAATACACATATGCATGTTTTTCTCAATATCTGATAGAAAACAGGATAAACCTTTCCTATTTTAAGTCAATTAGGATTACCATAATTATTAATATTTGCCAAATGCCAGAATAATCAGAGAGAGAATGTTTTAAGGCATTTTTATTACAAACATTTCATTAGTATTTGGTACCATCGCCCTTAAACTGAATGACTTGGGCCAAACATTTGGGATATCCTTCCACGCTGATCCAGGTTTGTAGGTCGCCTTGCTTGCATCGGCCTTTTCAGCTTTGCCCATGCATTTTCAATAGGATTGAGATCAGGGTTTAGTGATGGCCACTCCAAAACATTGACTTTGTTATTCTTAAGCCGCGCTGTTACCATTTTGGCAGGATGCTTTGGGTCATTGTCGATTTGGATGACCCATTTCTAACCAAGCTTTAACTTCATGGCTGATGTCTTGAAATGTTGCTCCAGTATTGCCACAATCTTTTCTCATGATGTCAGTGCCCCAGTCCCTCCTGCAGCAAAACAACCCAA
The DNA here is from genome assembly GCF_039654945.1 of Dendrobates tinctorius. NCBI lineage: Eukaryota > Metazoa > Chordata > Amphibia > Anura > Dendrobatidae > Dendrobates > Dendrobates tinctorius. The sequence continues at coordinate 1,339,757 of NW_027361834.1, read as the reverse complement.
CAACATGATGTTGCCACCCTCATATTTCACAGTTGGGATGGTGTTCTTAGGCTTCCAAGTTCCTCCCTTTTTCCTCCAAAAGTAATGATGCTCATTATGCCCAAAAAGTGCAATTTTAGTTTCATCACACCACAGGACATGTCTCCAAAAATAAAGGTCTTTGTTAACGTGTGCATTTTTACACATTAATCTGGCTTTTTTATGTTTCTTTTGGAGTAATGGCTTCTCTCTGGCATAGTGGCCTTTCAACCCATGTTGATACAGCACTCGTTTCATTGTGGATATTGACAAAATCTTACCAGCTTACCACCTCTCCATTATTAACCTGGCTTAATGTCACCTTTCAATAGCAAGGTGACATTAACCCATTATTATTAACCCATGAGCCACCACTAAAAACAATGGGAATAGAGAGGCTAAGTGTCAGGCCAGAAAAGGCGCATCTTATAGATGTGCCTTTTCTGGGGTGTCTGGGGGCAGATTTTTTTAGCCGAGGGGGTGCTAAAAACAATGGTCCCTCTCTATGCTATTAATATCTGCCCTCACTCACTGGCTTTCCCTCTCTGGCGGAGAAATTATCGTGGGAGCCCATAAAATTTTTTTCAACGAATGTAACTGTTAATTTAACACCTACATGTCCAAAATTTTACACACATACCCTAATCTAATTATTAGTCAAAGACATATAAAAAACTAAATGAAATGAAATGGTTTACTGTATGTAAACCATGTGTCATTTCATGTTGGGTATTGTAATGATTTTACAGAAGCCGGCAATTGATTTAGCGGCTATTATGCTATGTGAAACTCTATGAAATATAAATCTATATATATATATATATATATATATATATGTCACAATGACATGTGTATATATATATATATGTATATATGTATATATATATATATATATATATATATTCTATGTGTATATATCTATTCTTTTGTTTGGGATTTAAACTGTCATTGGGATCCATTATATGTCGATTTTGCAAGGCGGCGAGAAAATCTCGTCATACGAATGCCATACGGATGTCACACGGATGCTTAGATGCGAGAAAATCACATCCTCGCATGACAGTCGAATGACATACGGATCACTGTTCATTAAACTTTTGCGCGATTCTGGTCATTGAAAAACGGACTGTATTTTTATACGTTATGTGTGACTCCAGCCTTAAGAGCCCGTTACACATAGCGATATCGCTAGCAATATCGCTGTAACGTCACTGGTTTTGTGACGTAGCAGCGATATTGCTAGCGATATCGCTATGTGTGATACTTACTTCCGACCGGCTCCCCCGCTGGCTATCGCTGATCGCGCGAGAACATCCTGGACCATTTCTCGTTGGGCGCTTCCTGCTGGGCTTCCTGTGGCGCCGACGAGCGACGCGTGGACGCGGGCGGGAGGACGTCAGGATTGCCGCGTCTGACAGGTAAGTAGCAACCCCCGACCGCTGCTATGTCGCTGGTGAGATCTGCCTGTGTGGCAGCTCACTAGCGACCACTTAGCGATGCACCAGCGATCCATATCGTTGTCGGGATCGCTGGTGCATCGCTTAGTGTAACGGTACCCTTAGAGAGAACTCAAGCCTGCAGATAAAGGAATAACTACCACTGAATACTAAGGTGTGTTTTATTGTTACAGATATGCTGACAACATAATGAGAGAGTAAACTCTGAACCGGTATTGTTATATTGTGTACAGATAAATGATATGCGGAAAATAAGCATGGAAAAAACATCAGGATTTGACCTTTTCACACTTTGGACTTCCCCATAGTCCCTTCTTTGTGAGCATACTGCTCAGAGCAATAGATTCCACTACAGTCACTCTTCCTCTTCCCTTGCTGCTTCTGCAGAGATAAGCTCTGCATGGCTATCATAGGACAAAGCCTTTGCCAGGAGTTTTTGTTCCAAAAATAGCACTGTTGTCTTCACTGTAAAGCAAGTGCATCTCCTAATAGAGACCTAAGATAAATCAATGCTTGTTATTGATCAGTAAGGGAAAAAATGAGAAATGAGGTGATGTTTATTGCCTATAAAATCAGAAGCTTCTCCTGCAAAAACAGGATTACTAAACCAAAGCTTGATTGCGCCGAATCCAGGACTGGTGTAATCATGATTCACACCTATAACCTAAAACGTAAAATTCTATGGATTTTACTTATCAGGACATAATTTAAAAAATCCTAAAATTACCACAGGTAAATGCACCCTCTGATGAACAACAAGATAAATTACAGTGGGGCAAAAAAGTATTTAGTCAGTCAGCAATAGTGCAAGTTCCACCACTTAAAAAGATGAGAGGCGTCTGTAATTTACATCATAGGTAGACCTCAACTATGGGAGACAAACTGAGAAAAAAAAATCCAGAAAATCACATTGTCTGTTTTTTTTTCATTTTATTTGCATATTATGGTGGAAAATAAGTATTTGGTCAGAAACAAAATTTCATCTCAATACTTTGTGATATATCCTTTGTTGGCAATGACAGAGGTCAAACGTTATCTGTAAGTCTTCACAAGGTTGCCACACACTGTTGTTGGTATGTTGGCCCATTCCTCCATGCAGATCTCCTCTAGAGCAGTGATGTTTTTGGCTTTTCGCTTGGCAACACGGACTTTCAACTCCCTCCAAAGGTTTTCTATAGGGTTGAGATCTGGAGACTGGCTAGGCCACTCCAGGACCTTGAAATGCTTCTTACGAAGCCACTCCTTCGTTGCCCTGGCGGTGTGCTTTGGATCATTATCATGTTGAAAGACCCAGCCACGTTTCATCATCAATGCCCTTGCTGATGGAAGGAGGTTTGCACTCAAAATCTCACGATACATGGCCCCATTCATTCTTTCATGTACCCGGATCAGTCGTCCTGGCCCCTTTGCAGAGAAACAGCCCCAAAGCATGATGTTTCCACCACCATGCTTTACAGTAGGTATGGTGTTTGATGGATGCAACTCAGTATTCTTTTTCCTCCAAACACGACAAGTTGTGTTTCTACCAAACAGTTCCAGTTTGGTTTCATCAGACCATAGGACATTCTCCCAAAACTCCTCTGGATCATCCAAATGCTCTCTAGCAAACTTCAGACGGGCCCGGACATGTACAGGCTTCAGCAGTGGGACACGTCTGGCACTGAAGGATCTGAGTCCATGGTGGCGTAGTGTGTTACTTATGGTAGGCCTTGTTACATTGGTCCCAGCTCTCTGCAGTTCATTCACTAGGTCCCCCCGCGTGGTTCTGGGATTTTTGCTCACCGTTCTTGTGATCATTCTGACCCCACGGGGTGGGATTTTGCATGGAGCACCAGATCGAGGGAGATTATCAGTGGTCTTGTATGTCTTCCATTTTCTAATTATTGCTCCCACAGTTGATTTCTTCACTCCAAGCTGGTTGGCTATTGCAGATTCAGTCTTCCCAGCCTGGTGCAGGGCTACAATTTTGTTTCTGGTGTCCTTTGACAGCTCTTTGGTCTTCACCATAGTGGAGTTTGGAGTCAGACTGTTTGAGGGTGTGCACAGGTGTCTTTTTATACTGATAACAAGTTTAAACAGGTGCCATTACTACAGGTAATGAGTGGAGGAAAGAGGAGACTCTTAAAGAAGAAGTTACAGGACTGTGAGAGCCAGAAATCTTGATTGCTTGTTTCTGACCAAATACTTATTTTCCACCATAATATGCAAATAAAATGAAAAAAAAACAGACAATGTGATTTTCTGGATTTTTTTTTCTCAGTTTGTCTCCCATAGTTGAGGTCTACCTATGATGTAAATTACAGACGCCTCTCATCTTTTTAAGTGGTGGAACTTGCACTATTGCTGACTGACTAAATACTTTTTTGCCCCACTGTACATTAGGTCATTATTTAACAAAAACTAGGCCAAAATGCAGAATGCTGGTCTGGAGCCACTAGATATGCGCTAACACACTGCCAATGAGGAAAATCACCAGCAATGATCTTAGAGAAGCAATTGTTCCTGGCCAACGATCTGACAAGGCTAATAAAGCCATTTCCGAACTATTTGGAGTCTATCATTCTACAGCAAGAAAGTAGAAAACATTTAAAGGGGTTGTCCACTACTAGGACAACTCCTTCTTAAACTAAATGATCTGCCCCGATACAATAATACAGCCTATACTCACCTCCCATGCCAGCTCTGTTCCAGTGGTGCCAGCTTCCGCTTCATGTTCAGTTTTGTCCAAAGGTAGAGACAGTGATGTCAGCGCTGATTGGGGGCCAGTGTCATGTGTCACAACATCGCATCACAGCCCGGGGAGGGCGACACCGCGTGAACAGCGCCGGCACGAGAGGTGAGTATAGACTTTATTATTTTATCGGGGCCAAACATTTAGACGGGGTTAACTTAGTAATCGATAACCCCTTTAAGACAGTTGATCATTTTCTCAGGAGTGGACGTCCCAGCAAATTTACCCCAGAATGGCATCCAGCAATGCTGAGAGTAATTGCAAAATACTCAAGAGGTACAGCTCAGACTCAAAAGGCCTCAATTAGCATGGAAAATGCTACAGTTCATGGCAGTATAATTAAAAAAAATCTTAACAATTATGGCTTGTTTGGAAGGGTTGTTAGTACAAAATCTTTTCTGTCTAAAATAAAAATGGCAGCATGGTTAAAACTTGCAAAATTTAATCTGAACAAACCACAAAACTTATAGAACAATGTCCTGTGGACACATGAGATCAAAGTGGAGATGTTTGGCCACAACGATCTGCACCACAATTGGTATAAAAACCAAATATGGAATATCGGCACAAACACCTCATACCAAATGCTTAGCGTGGTTGAGGGAAGATGATTTGAACTTGTTTTGTAGCCACAGGACCTGGGCACCTTGCAGTTTTGAGTCGGCGATGAACTCTTCTGTATACCAAAGCATTCCAGATTCAAAAGTAAGGCCATCTTTCCAAAAGCTAAGGCTTATTTGAAAATGGGTAATGCAACTGGACAATGATTGCAAGCCAACAGCAAATCGGTATCAGAATGACTAAAAAAGAACAGAATCAAGGTTGTTGTGTCCCACAAATGGGAACAACCCGTAATATATTCTCTGTGTTGAGTTTTTCCTCCAATCAGCAAAATTCCCTGTTGTTGCTAGGTAGAATTTGACTGTGTGAAGATTGTCCCTATGTGCCTCCCGTAATTGGGCTGTGTATTAGGTTGCTTCTCCCTTCTTCTTCAGTTTAGTCTACAGCAGCCATTACTCTAGACACATGTGTACTGCCCTGTACAGATTACTCCTTTTTACCTACTGTTCATTGTAACTAATACAAGATTTTGGAAGAAAACAGCATAGTTTCTTCTTGTCTTTCTACAGTTGCATTGCCGGTGTAGTTAAACTATCTGCGGACACCTGGTGGTGTGAGTTTGAGCAAAGGCCCCGTCACACACAGCGAGATCGCTAGCGAGATTGCTGATCTTGTGATGCATCAGCGATCTTGCTAGCGATCTCGCTGTGTGTGACACGCATCAGCGACCGGCCCCCCACCGGGTATCGCTGATCGTGCACGAATGTCCTGGGCCGTTTTTTGATCGTTAGTCTCCTGCTGGTCAGCACGCATCGCTGCATGTGGCAGCGGGAGAGCAACGATCAGCAAGCTCCCAGCACTGTAAGTAGATGCTGGGAGCTGGTATCTAAGGTAAATATCGGGTAACTAAGCGACCCGTTGTGTACCATAGATACCTGCGTGCTCGCGCAGGGAGCTGGTAACCAAGGTACACGGCGGGTAACTAGGTGACACGCGTGCTTAGTTACCGCTGTGTACCAGCTCCAGTACACAGGTATCTAAGGTACACAGCGGGTAACTAAGCGACGCGCTCGCTTAGTTATCCGATATTTACCTTGGATACCAGCGTCTTCGCTGGTCCTGATCGCTGGTGAGTCTGCCTGTTTGACAGGTCACAGCGATCATGTAGCGATGCACCAGCGATCCTGACAAGGTCGTATCGTTGTCGGGATCGCTGGTCCATCGTTTAGTGTGACGGGGCCTTTATACAATTATCTAAGAAGCTGAAAGTTAGAACGCTTGGGATTTACAGCCATCAGGAAGATGCAGAATAAAGGTGTTGCAATGGTCCAGCCCAGACCTTAGCCCAATTAAAATGCTGCAGTAGGGGAAGCTGTGCATTGACAAACGCCCATAAACCTCGGTAAACTCAAGCAACATTCTAAAGAAGAGTTGCAAGAAATACCCTAGAATAACTGAGAATCCCCCAGAAACTGGTAAAATCACAAAGACAATGATTACTTCTACGTATTGCTGCTAATAGTGGCTCTACAGACTATTGATTCATGGGGTGTAATTAATTTTTCACCCACTGTTTCTATATTTTGTCCTACTTTTTGATAAATGACAGTAAAATTTCTCTTGTGTTGTTCATCTGAGATTGTTTTTAGTTCTTATTTTAAGACCTTATAACGACTAGATGTTTTTTTTATTACGTCCTGATTCGCAAAAACAATTGAATTCAAAGATGGTGTACTTAGTTTATCTCATGACATCCTAGTCAATGTAAAACAAAAAGCAGTAGTAAATAAGTCTATAGATGTGCTAATTTAAAAGCCAAGCTCCTCTAAAATGAAATCGAGCAGCTGTCCATTTTGACAAATAACCAATGATATTCAGATGCCATAATAAGACATCCAGATAAAGGCTGCCATAATGAGACAACTCTACGGGAGTTAGATGGGCTGCCTATCTTTAGGCCAAATTGGTGATGATGCAGAGAAAGACACCACAAGACTTAGGGATCGGCTGCGGCGGTCACGTGTAGTATATGGGAAGTTACTGCTGCAGCCCTGCCAATAAGGAACTCCATGGGAGCAGTTAGGAGGCGGCACAGACTTCCACAGGTGTGGCCTGAAGACGGATAACCAACCCACTTTTCTTCTATCTGACCACTGAAACCAATCACTAGCTACAGTGGTGAAGCTAGGTTTTAGGGCATGTAAGGTAATTGCTGTCATTACTGCAGTAATGCACAGATACAGGCAGAGGACCACAGGACGGACTGCACGGGAGTATATGCGATTTTAAAAATAAATATTTGTAACTGTATGCCATAAATGTAAGGCTAAATTCTAAATTTCAGTTTGGTTCTTTTTGTCTGGAGTGTAACGTAAAATCGCAGCAATAATCATATCATAAACTAAAACACATGATGCTACAGATTGACACTGACGCACATTAGATTGGTAGTGAGCTGAAGGGAACATTAACAAAACTTTACAATGAAGGATTTTACACTACATCAGATCAACTAAGAAGAACTTTTTATTGGTCCAGTTTTCAAAATGAAAGCTAGTTTTCTTCTTTTCTTGTACATTTTCTAAGATGGACCCAAGTAGAAATGATATTATTATCAGTGAACTGGAAGTGCCAAATGTCACTCTCATTTACAATCCATTAGATCTAAATGCCGTAAGGAGACATGGTCTAAATCAGTCTTCCATATTGTCTTGTGGACAGCTGTGCACTTTATGCACCAATACTACAGCAAGAAGTAGTAAATCTGCTCTGAGGCCATCACAGCACAAGACAACTGGACCAGGAACAAATGTACCCAGCTGTCACATTCCTCTGTTACATGAGAAGACGCCCTGTGCTAAAGTCATTGTTTTTACTAACTGCAGCAACTGCCTCTGATGGAAAAGTAATTTCCAAGATCATGAAAGGTCGCATGTTATTTTTCAGTGCTATTTCAAGAAGCTGTTCCCTTTCAATTAAAGAGGACTTTCCACTAAATTTTCCATGTTTAACTGGACACACGATGTAATAGTGGCTGTACAGTGGAATAAAATGTTGGGTTTTTTTTTGGGGGGGGGAGTTTTTTCCGCCTCTCTGTTGCAGGGTTTTTAGCAATCAAAGTATTTGGCACCCAATGAGTTAACTTTTAACGTTCAGGTAGGTGTTATCAGACAGTGTTCACTGGTGGCGTGCACTTCTTATTTGAGCTTACTTATCATAAGCAGGCACAAACATACAACAGAAAAAGAGCATGCTCCCACAATAGATGCAGGTTTCTCAGTATGTGAGGTGTAATCACACATATCTGTTGAGCTCAAGCATCTTGTAGTTGCTCTGCAGAGAGATTGGAGCTGTCATTATATCACATAAGAACAGCCTGTCTGTTGTGGGATATTTCTGCTCTGATCTCAGTGCAGAGCGATTACAAATTGCCCTGAGCACAATAGGCATAAGTATGGTGACTGGGGGAGGAAGGATCGGCCAGCTGCACTTTCGATTCCACTCTTTTGTTTTCAGGGTAAGATGAGCTCTATCAGTGGCTTTTTTTCTCCCTCCCCACTGAAAACACATGAACACTCAAGCGCTTATGTGTATGAAGGAGTACGGAAAGATAGTGTCATGGTTCGGTTTGGGGATTTGATCCCGTTGCCTGTTGCTGCTTGGTCGGTTCCTCTGTCTTTGTTTTTATTTCTTGGTTTGATCCTCTCACGGTGTTTCTCATTTTTCCATTTTTGGTTTGCCTTATCACATTCTAGATTTTATATGCTCACCCTCACTGCACTTCCTTGCTGGCTATACCTCTTGATGGATGTGTGTTCAGGAGTTCCAGCTCTTCAGCTAAAGGGTTTACCTTGCTTGGTAAACTCCAGTTGTATTCTTGCAGTGAGTCTGTTTGGGTTTCTGGGAGGTTATGCTTGTTCCTTTTATGTTTGATTGTCCTTAATGTTCCCTTGCTACCCTATATGTTTTTTGGGTTTTAGTATCTTTCTTCACACTTTCCTTTCAACTGGTTGTCAGTATGTTGCAGTCTCCCCTCTGGTTCCTCAGGAGGTACGAGAAGCCCCTCTACGACCTTTTAGGATTTTAGGGAGTTAGTTCTGAGGTAATGTTTTTAGTTGTGTGGCTAGCAGGGCTGTGGATTCGGTAAGCCAAACCACCGACTCCGACTTCTGACCCCAACTGCAACTCCACGACTCCGACTCCACAGCACTGTCTCACTACTGAGCATGTACATAAAGTGCAGCACAGATTCATCTCAATTAAAAGCCTAGATCCATAGATCAGGAATAAAACAGACATTTATAGGAAATTTTTTAACTTTCACAAATTATTATGAAAACATTTACAGCACATCGTGCATTGTACTACTGTACCCAATTTATTATATATTTTAGGAGTCGGAGTTGGTTTATTTTATACCGACACAAACTCCAACAACATGGGCACCGACTCTGAATCCATGACTCCCGACTAGACAGCCCTGGTGGCTAGAGCCTTTCTAGTCTGTACAGGGACCAGATGGGTGAAGGTGAGGCATTTCTCGTGTTTGAATGTATATACGGTCATTCATAATAGATAGCAGTCTGCCAATAGCCATTTCATGTGTATGGTAAGCGTCATAAGTCATTTGCACCATCATGTAGTAACATTTGCATAAGAAAGATATCCACATAAGAGTGCTGTCCTGTAGAGACACTAGAGCCTGTGTATATCACAGAAAGGGTTATCCCTCCATTAGACATTATAACAAACTTCTCTCAACTAGAAAGACCAGCCACAAATATGTAATGCTACTCTGTCATTGTAGGATCAATTACAGCTCAAGGAACATCTTATTTCTAGTAATCGTAGTTCAGGAGCAAAGAAACTGGCAAATAAAATGTAGAACCAGGTGTTGTCCACTTGTATGTATCACAGCCATCTAAACTACTGCTTTGGACAGTAGACTGGCTAATAAAAAATAGATTGTGTTCTAATATCTTACATTTTTAGAACTATGTAATATTGCCTGTATTCTACATTTATACATTGGTAACGATTTTGAAGTTGTTGTCCCACAAAGAGCATTTATCACCTATCCACTGATCACTACAACAAGGGTCCAAGCCCTAGAAAGAGCTTTAATGGGCTCGTGTTCACCCATGCGTCCCCCTGTTCCAATCAATGTTCATGAGGCTGACAGAAACTAGCTTATTGAGAAAACCCCTCTAATAATATCACAGGAATGTGAATATAGTCTACATTTGATGGAAAAGCAATACCTGGGAGGAAGCAAATGGTGGAGGGGGTGCAGGTGGCGGCGGTGCCGGAGGTGGTGGAGGGACTGGCATGGTTCAGGATACTGCTTGTCACTCCTAGAAGATAACATAAGAGCATTTAATATTACAGAATTTAATGTCAGAATATTGTGTACATCTTCTATGGATATGGAACAATAACTGTCGAAAGTGTGTTTATGATATGCTATGGCATTAATGGCGATTCACGTAATGTTAGTCACCTGATTGTGGCACCAATCAGAAGCTACAGTGGTCAGGTGACCAAAGAAAGGATCGTCATCACTATATGTCCCAGAGATCCCTAGAACGGTCTGCACTGCAGCGATGGGGGTGAGAGTTGGGTTGTATACCTTGCTTTAACATTCTCTGCCTTTTTGAAAAGAAAATTTAAATGGAATATGTACAACCATATTAAAGGGGTTTGTCTGCACAAAATGACTGTTCAAACCAAGCACAGGCGCTTGGTGCATCATTGGCTTGACCAAACAGTTTAGTGAACCATACCCTCTACTCGTTATGTATCTAATTCTTCCTTCACTTGACAGGTCTGACTTTACAGGAGACCGTGCAGGATCAAGATAGATAGAAAACAAGTAGGTGGGAAGGTGTATTGAACTGTTTAGCCAAGGGTACACCGAGCGACCGTGCTTGCTTTGAATAGTCTTTTTGTGCCAGATACAAACATTGGTGCTACGACAGGCAATCAGTAACAGGCTTGTATTTTGTAAAGTTCATTCTTATTGCCCCTGTTATACACAGGCATCCTGTGTTCATTGCTGATGCCTAAAGCAATGTTCAGTCTTCCCAGATGTTTGAGTACATCATCTCTAAGTTCTTAGTGTTAAATTCCACCTGAGCTGCTGTGCGCACCCATCTGTCACAGGAACTGTTACTTCCCGCTGCCAATGGACTGTGAAAATGTATGCTTTAGATAAGTCTCCTTTCGAAGTGCAGTTGTTTCAAAGGCCAAGTAACACAATAAAGTCAAGTATATACAATACGTGATGGATACATGCATTTGCTATGGTGCCACTGTCAGGTGAAAGGAACTTAAAACATTCTTTACAATGTACAAACCATAAAAATGTCCAGTCATGCCATTTGCAGGTGTGGGGAGGAGGACTCCCAGACAGTGACCGGGCCGGTACCCAGGGGGCCGCCATCAGGGTTCCTGAGGGAACAATACTGGGAGAACAGTAAAGGGAGAGACATGACCGAAGTTGTCAGGGAAACAGGGGGCAGGGCGAGGCTAAAAGGAGCAGGGGGCGCGCTCAGTTGGCTTTTGGGAGAGAGTGTGACAGGAGGCAGGAAGCTGGGTGACCTGAGGGGACACCGACAGGAGCCTGTAAGGAGGATACTGCGCACTCACCGACAAGTGAGACGTGAGAGACTTTTACCGGAGGCCGCTTCCTGCCCACTTTCCCAGAGAGTCACGCCCGCCGTCCCCCGCCCTTGTGGGACAGATCCTTTACCTCGGGTCGCGGCTGCGACTACACATAAAACGGCCACAGAGGCCTGGACACTGTCCCCCAGCCTGCTCCCACCGCGGCGACCCCGTCATCACCGGCCTCAGGGGACGCCACTTCGCCATAGGCGACGTTAGAGGCGCATGTCCCGGTTACAGAGGGACCCTTAGCGGAGGACGGCCATCGGTCATTTGGGGGAACTGCGTCATTACCGCGCCCCAACAGCATCGTTTCTTCAGGGCCTGTTGTGCCCCACCGACAACGCTTCTTCAGGGTCTGTTACGCCCCACCGGCACCGTTTCTTCAGGGCCTGTTGCGCCCCACCGGCACCGTTTCTTCAGGGCCTGTTGCGCCCCACCGGCATCACTTCTTCAGGGCCTGTTGCGCCCCACCGGCATCACTTCTTCAGGGCCTGTTGCGGCCCACCGGCATAATTTCTTCAGGGCCTGTCGCGCCCCACCGCCATCGTTTCTTCAGGGCCTATTGCACCCCACCGGCACCGTTTCTTCAGGGTCTGTCGAGCCTAAATCTTCCCGGAATATCGAGGCGTCAAGGCTGCCGCATCAACGATCTCTAAGCGGCCGCATCTGCGATCCCGAGTGACGCATGGAGGGATAAGTGGACTATAGCAATAAGTACCATAGTTTGGCCATATTCCGACCTTCGACACCTGGACTAGCCAGGTTACTTCCAGTTACTGAGAAAAGTATTGTTTATTTTATTGAGTCCCTGCGAGGACAGATTTGTGTTACCCCTTTTTGCCTGTTCAGCATAGCCCTAGTGGCTCCAATTTATAAAAGTTTATTATACAAGTCATACCCTGTCTGGTGTCTCGTCACTGCATCCTGAGGACCTGCTCGACCCTACACAGGGACAATCTGTCGAATAGTCCATGTGGTGTAACCAATGAAGACGTCTAACAGCACCAGAGGATTTAACTGTCTCATCAGTTACCAAGTTATAAGAGTCGACGACTTTATCAACAGCTATATAATGAGCTGCTTGTACAGAACAAATATTACTTACTTCCCTTCAAAAACTGGGTTTTCTACCACAGCACTGTATGTAAATAACCTCATCAATGTTTATTCTAAAATATTTATACATCTTAAACATTTATGTTTTTTAGTGAAAATCTGTAAGTCGTGCACCAAGCATAAAAGATTGGCACAAAAATATGCCAATATGACACATTTTGGCATGTGTCACCCATAGAACACAGCAGGATGCTCTACGTTCAATATACATTTGAACATGATTGATAGGAAAAAAACAACTTGTAGTGTATCAGTATACATCAGGTCATGTTCACACAGGGTGGTTAAGCTGTGGACTTTACATCCACATTTTACAAGTGAAAAATTGGCAGTGTTACAATATCAGCAAAGACAAAATCCAAACAGACAAAACAAGGCTGTGCGGCACTCCAATATTCAGGGATGCACGAATAGGATACTACTCCAATATTGTGCAAAAATAGATTTGGCACACCTAATTCAGATGGAGAAAAACAGAAATAATTTTACTGGTATAGGTTCATTCACTGCTTGAAAATGTTTGACGTCTCGGCCAGAACTAAGCCTTCATCAGAAATTATCTTCCACTCTTGAGGGTGAAAAAAAGATCAGGTACACCTGAGCAGAGGAGTCATAGAGGAGCTGAATAGAGCGCTAGGGACACGCACTACTGTGCAAAGGATAAGGCGCCAAACATTTTCAAGCAGTGGATGTACCTATACCACTAAAATTATTTCTATTTTTCTGCATCTGAATTGGGTGTGCCGTATCTATTTTTGCACAAAATTCAAACAGAATCTGCATGGAAATTGACTGCGCTTCAGATTTAAATACAAATATGTTAATTTATGTTGAAGATCAGTTGTGAATTGGTTGTTTCTCCCCTTTCCAACCTCTTAGATTTCAGCGCTGCAATCTCATCTCCCGAGATCTTGATGCCGAGATCTCCATCTGTGCATGCACGGCCCCCGGTGGCAATTTTCCCGGAGTTCACTGTACAGAAAACCACGGAACTGTGGCGGGCTCTGGCCTTTCATGAAATGTCGGCAGAGCCCCCCACAGCACCGGACACCTTAGGTAGCAGCGCCGGGGACACCCGCAGTGGCGCACTGCACATTGGACACCCCCTCATCCCAGCCTGCGGCCTGCAGCATCACCCCACTCCTGCCTCCTTCAGCAGCAACCCTGGGACCCCGCTTGACAGCAGCCAACACCCCTGGACGCATAAATTATAAGAAGCACCATTTTATTAAAAAAAAATAATTTCCTATTTTTTGCCTCAAAATTTGGGGTGCGATTAGGAGTGTCTTATAATCTGAAAAATACGGTACTTTTGCCAGAGTGGACAGGTGCTAAGTCCAGCTGGAGAATTAAATTTCCATCTCCAAAAAGCTTGTCGGCAGAGGGAAGCATGAAGTGCTCCAAAATTTCCTGGTAGACTGCTGCGCTGACTTTGGTCTTGATAAAACACAGTGGACCTACACCAGCAGATGACATAGCTCCCCAAACCATCACTGATGGTGGAAACTTCACCCTAGACCTCAAGCAGCTTGGATTGTGGCCTCTCCACCCTTCCTACAGACTCTGAGACCTTGATTTCCAAATGAAATGCAAAATGTACTTTCCTTGTGGAGTGTGTCAATGACTGCCTTCTGGACATCTGTCAAGTCAGCAGTCTTCCCCATGATTGTGGAGCCTACTGAAACAGACTAAGGGACCTTTTTAAATGCTTAGGAAGCCTTTGCAGGTGTTTTTTGTTAATTATTCTAATTTACTGAGATAATGACTTTTGGGTTTTCAGTGGCTGTAAGCCATAATCATAAACATTAACAGAAATAAACACGTGAAATAGATCACTCTGTTTGTAATGACTCTATACAATATATGCGTTTCACTTTTTGTATTGAAGAACTGAAATAAATTAACTTTTTGATGATATTCTAATTTTGTGAGAAGCACATGTACATGGCTGCATTAGATCTGGCAGTCTGATTCATGTTGCCTGTGTTTCCCTTTAATGACTACTCACAATCTGCAACATACTCTAAGGCTGGGTTCACACGTAACGGAACTCTCGCGGAAATTACCGCGAGAATTCCGGAATTTCATTCCGCGGGAAAATCGTATTTTAAATTCCCGCGATTTTCCGGCTGAAAAACTAGCATTTTGCAAGCGTAATTAGCTTGCAGAATTGCTAGCGTTTTCCAAGCGAACTGGAGCATCGCTTGGAGAACTGATTGACAGGTTGGTCACACTCGTCAAACATAGTGTTTGACCTACTTTTTACTATTGAGGCCGCCTGTGCGGCATCAATAGTAAAAGATAGGATGTAAAAAATAATAATAATAAAAAAATATATATTGCTATTCTCACCTTCCGACGTCCCGCGCTGCCTTCCTGCCTCTCTCCACGCTCCCGGTCCCAGTAGTCTTTTGCGCGAATTACTGCGATGACGTCCGTTCTCGCGGGATCGCGAAGTCTCGCGGTCATTCGCGATGCTGTCGCGCGAATGACCGCGAGACTTCGCGATCCCGCGAGAACAGACGTCATCACTCGCAAAGGCTTACTGGGACCGGGAGCGTGGCGAGAGGCAGGAAGGCTGCGCGGGACGTCGGAAGGTGAGAATAACAATATTTTTTATTTTAAATTCTATTTTTTTACAGGGATATGGTACCCAAAGCCCGGAGGACAGTCTCCTCTCCTCCAGGCCGTGGGTACCATCTGCAAATGTTCTGCTTACTTTTCGCATGGTGTGCACAGCCACATGCGGAAAGTAAGCAGAACAATGCATTCCTATGGGTGCGGGTTCGCCGTGATTCCGCGAAATTAATGAGCATGCTGCTGTTTTTACCGCGAAGCAATTCCGCCGCGGTAAAAAAACGCAGAATTAGCACAGCATTGCGGAATCCCATAGGAATGCATGGGATGCTTATTTTTCGCGTTTATGAGGCAAAATTGCGCTGTTAAAACCACTGCGGAAACGCGAAAAAAAACGCCACGTGTGAACTCAGCCTATCAGTTATGAATATTACTGCAGATTACCTGCCACAGCAAAATCTGCAACTCCAGGGGAAAAAAAACGCACAAAGTTTAAAATTAAAAAAATAAAATAAAAAACCTATATACCGGTACTCATCTTACCTGGCATTTCCGTGGCACCTTTGCCTGGTCCTCTGGGGATGTCTCACCCCAGTTACATACTGCCATGGCCATGTGGGACAAGTCGTCATCATGGGAGGCCCGGTTGTAGGAGAAGTAATTTTGGTATTTTATTGTAATCTTACCACAAACAAAGCAGCAAAAGTGCAGTCAAATGTTCTCCAAAATTTGCACAATTTGTTATGAATTTGCTAAGGTGCCTGTATTATCTGGTGGAATTGCTGCTAAAATTTTACACAATATTTCCGATTTCCAACAAATATGTGTACTCTCGATATACTGTATATCTTGCACTATGTGTAAGCTTCAGATAAAGTAAATGCATCACCTATAAATGAGCTCTTTATACAAATCATTGTCATAACTTTTCATTCTACTAAACATAGGTTTAGGCTATGTGCCCACGTAGCGTTTTTCAAGCGATTTTTTCCTGAGCAGAAACGCATGCCCTTGCCAGGGAAAACGCATGCGCTTTTTGACACGCGTTTTTGACGCGATTGTCAAGCGTTTTGACATGCATTTTCCCATGCGTTTTTGCCCATATAATTGATGGTATGCGGAATCGCGGGCGATTCAGCAAAATTAATGAACATGCTGCGTTTTTTACCGCTAAGCGATTCCGCAGCGGTAAAAAACGCACCATTGGCACAACATGTTCGTTTTCTATTACAAATGCATGGAATGCTTTTTTAAAGCGTTTCCACGGCAGAATCGCGCGTTTAAAACGCAGCGGAAACGCTTAAAAACGCTACGTGGGCACACAGCCTTACACTAATTATTCCTCGAGATTAATTACATATTGAAAAGTATGAACCTACATGTGAGCGGCCGGCAATGTCAGGGCATTATTAGTAGAAATTACAGTGCTGTTTGTAGCAATTACGATAAATTATATGTTGCCTATAATTGCTGTCATTTGTGGTATTGTGAAAACCATTTTTATACCGTTCATTAAAGGCTAAATGATTTATTTATATGCAGGGTTCACATTACAGATGTCAGCGCAGCAGGACACAAACTATTAAGATTGCGGCTGCAGTGATAATCTCACCTATTTGATTCTAATAGCCCTTTACCTTGATTACACATGCCTGGTTGGTCAGGGGGCAATGTCACCAGCTCATTGCAATATTAGGCCTCACATACAAACCTGTAGTGAGCTCTGTTTGATACTGAGGGGGTAAATATCCACATGTGATATAATGAACCAAGCTTACCTGAGAAAATGAACTACGGTAGATACTAAGTAATCATTAGGCCAGGCGTTCCTTTTTCTGTGAAGTGTCCTGATCTATCGGGTGCAAACCTACCAACCCTATTTGCCCCGCTGATACCTCCTGCATTATCTGATGTCTTTTCTAGGAGACGCCAAGTTCATGAACAACTGCTGTGATTTGTATATTCATATGAAGAGTTAATACTCATCAACAATGCAGGATATTTATATTCAGTATTATGACCTCTTCTGTCAAAAGCTGGACAGACACTGAAGTCACATTTGCCCAATCACATCAAGTATATGGCTGCCTAAAGAGACTGTTCCAGTTTGGTACGTTATCTATAGGAGTGGTGATAACAGTGGAGTTCCGAATCCTGGGACCCCCACTAATCTCGGGAACAAGCCACTGAAATGCCTCTTAAAATGGAGTGGTGTCTGCCCATTCATTACATCACCCCATGCACTGTGTATACAACTGTTGAAGATACAACACCAAAGAGAAAATGGAGTAAGCCATGAACCACCAGAAAATGGTATATAAAAAGATAAATTTTATTGGAACTTTACATTAAAAATATACTGAATACAAATAAATGACAAAAATCAGAAACTGTGGAGGAGGCATGTAAGTAGGCAAGGAGAGGATAGCGGTTCAATAGGACATGGCAAACCAAAATCAAGAGAGTCACCAGGACATATGAGGGCAGCACCTAAATAGTGAAGAGTGAATTTGCCCAGAACATTACTAGGTGTTAGGGACGGCAGAAGGCACTAAATAATAAATAATAGTAAGTGCGCTCGCCACCCGGGGTCCACCGTGCAGAGGTGTTACGCTGCTACTACGTAATGGCAGACGCTCAATATGGCGGTATTGTGCACGCGGGTTGAACGTCACCCGGAGTGCGTTGGGCGGACTCTGTTACTTCACAGAGACGCCGAAGCGTTAAACACAAATGCTGAGCCTGTTGAACTCACAGAGCTCAGCGGAATGCACACACGGTATATGGTCACAGGACTCTGGCCCAAGACACAGGGTCAGCGTCCCTCTAGACCTACCTTGCGTGCGGCGTCGCAACCGCGGACGCCAATAAGTACTGCTGACTGCAGCGCGGCGGCAGACACTGCCGCTGTACCACAATGCCCAGTAGCAGGCATACTGTCGGACGCTAGTACCGTGGATGATATGCACTGTGGCCTGTAGCTTGCCACTGACTGACGCTGACTCTATCACTAGTTCACTATCCACACACGTAATTTCAGAGGGAGGGGAATCTTACTTAATGAGTCATTTGCAAGTCCATGCATCCGCCATCATTCACACAGGTGGCAACTAGCGTCTATACTAGCACATGGCCGAGTGGCCATGCAAACCTTTTATAGCCGGGACCTTCCGGAAGCTTCCAGATCCCTGAGATGGACCAATCAGATCTGGAGAAGGACCTGTGCATGTGACTCCCGATGTCCAATGGGAGATCGTCTCGTGAGCATGCTCAGTGGAGCGACGGAAGGACTTAGCCTCTGGAGTGGCTTGCTGATGAGCAGCCTGCGTTGCTATTACTGGCCCAGAGGTGGCAGCAACAGCCAGACCCACAGAGCTGGTCTGAGCAGGCTCCTCTGCGGTCGATGGAGAATGGGAGACCGCCGAATGCAAGGCTCTAGATTCCCACTGTGCAGCTGCAGGAACCTGACGCCTAACACTAGGTCTCAGCTAGCTATAGAGTGCACCGTGGCACCAAATGCAAGAGCTGCCATAAAGTCACATCTGTTTACCCATAATAAGTCTAGACTTCTGTAACCCTCCTTGCGGTGGTTCATGGCTTACTCCATTTTCTCTCTGGTTTTGTAATGTTTTTGGGAGTACTCCACTACTTGCTTGTACCCTCTTATATGTAGGGAACGCAGTACTTTAACATGTTCTCAGCCCTATTACATAAACTGTGCTATTTGATTATTGTTTCAAACTGTTGGATATAGACAGTCTCTTAGATAATACATAATGGACACCCGCGCAGCAATTATTCTATGTAGAAAAGATGACTTATGTAAAAAGGATGATTGGTGGTAACCAAGGGTTAAAACTTGTTAGGGTTTTTTTTTTAATATTCTGCTGGCCAACATGCAAATGTCTGCAGTTCGCTACTGTTAGGAACGGCGGAACGCACTAAATAAAAATAATAAAGTGCGTTCGCCGCTCGGGGTCCACAGTGCAGTAGGTGTTACAACCGCTGCTGAGTAACGGCAGACGAGCAATATGGTGATATAATGCGCACGGGTTCAACTTCACCCGAAGTGCGCAGAGCGGGCTTTGTTCACACACAGAGGCACCACAACAAAAACATACAAAAGGCTGAGCCTGTTAGAGTCACAGGCCTCAGGTAAATGCACACACGGTATAAGGTCACAGGAGCAGGAACTAAGACAGAGGGGCTGCATCCATCTAGACCTACCGTGTGCGCGGCGTCGCTACTGCGAACACCAAGAAGGGCTGCAACTGCAGAGCGGCGCAGGACACTGCCACTGGATGACACAGCTACAAAGCAGGAGCTATGTCGGACATTAGCGCAGAAGTGTGGTGTGCACAGTGGCCTAAGGCTTGCCACAGACTGGCGCAGACTACTGAACTAATTCCCTAACCACATGCGTAATATCAAAGGGAAGGGGTTTCATAATAAGTCAGTCACCAGAATCATACATCCGTCACCATTCACACACAGCAGTGTAGTCCATACTAGCGCATGGCGGAACGGCCATGCGTGCTTTTTATAGCAGCCGGGACCTTCCGGAAGCTTCCAGATCTCCGAGATGGACCAATGAGATCTGAAGCAGGACCTGAGCACATGACTCCCGATCTCCAATGGCAAACCGTCTCATGAGCATGCTCAGTAGGAGGACAGAGGGACTTAGCCCATGGAGAGATTTGCTGCAAGGCAATCTCCTCTGTGGTAGATAAAGAGCAAGAGACCGCAGAATGTAAGGATCTGGATTCCTGCAGAGCAGATGCAGGAACCTGACTCCTAACATTACCCCCCCTCCTAGGGCCCCCTCCTCTCTGAGCCTTCCAATCCACCACCCTGTGCCTATCAGAGGCATAGGCATCAGACTCGTCCGAAGGCCAGTCTGATGTCCCGGTAGGTGACACGGAAAACCGGGACACGTGGAAGGTATCAGAGGCGGCAAGATCGCCAGGCTTAAGAAGGGACACATGGGAGACAACGGGAGCGGCAAAACCGCCCGGAGCATAAGTTGAAGTGGGATGCCGCGGTGTGTCGGCGAACGTCTCCACTCTCTTTTTAAGGAAGCTTACCCGAGCACACAAGGCGCATGCCTGAATATATTTCTTAATGTCCCGAGCCCTGTGCAGCCACCAAAACGACCCTGCCAGGAGTTTTGTGGTCTGCATGTAGCCACAGTGACCACCCGCCCTGCACGCGTGTGCCCACGCGAGGACCTTCGGCCGAAGGCGAGGGGGGACAAAGGTCTTGCCCGGCGGCACAGAGTTTGGCCATTGCGGGGCCCCGTTATCCTAGTGAACAGAGTGCTGACAGTGGCAGCCGCAAGTGGAACTTAGTGTCGGACGCGCCTCGAGACTGGCATGAGACACCTCCATGGGCTCTGGGAGTGAACACTGGCTTGGCTGATTCCAGAGGTTCAAAGAGGTTGGAAGCCGGAGTAACCTTCCGTTTGGATTGAGCACGCTCCAGCCTGCGCTCTGAAAAACGGAGATCAATATGGGTGGCAATGGCAATCAGCTCCTCCAGACTTGCAGGAACCTCTCTGGTAGAAAGAGCATCCTTAACATGCTCAGCTAAACCTCTCCAAAACACAGGGATGAGGGCTTTGTCAGACCACTCCAGCTCGGAAGCCAGTGGAGGCGCTAAGTGGGACGCTAGCGCAGAGGTGCGGTGTGCACAGTGGCCTAAGGCTATGTGCACACGTTGCAGATTCTGCTGCGTTTCCGCAGCGGTTTTGGCCCTGCGGAAACGCAGCAGTTCTGCAGATATGGTACAGTACCATGTTACCCTATGGACTTTCTAATCCGCTGTGCTAACGCTACGGTTTTTTCCGCGCGGTCTTGCTGCGGTTTACAAACCGCAGCATGTCAATTGTTTGGGCGGATTCCGCAGCGGTTTCACACCTTTAATATAGTAGAGGTGTGAAACCGCAGGGCAAAACTACAGGATAATCTGCAGGAAAACCGCAGGTCACTTTACCTGCAGTTTTACCTGCGGATCCGCGCGGAAAAAAACGCAGGTGAATCTGCAACGTGTGCATATAGCCTAAGGCTTGCCACAGACTGGCGCAGACTGCTGAACTAATTCCCTAACCACATACGTAATATCAGAGGGAAGGGGTTTCATAATAAGTCAGTCACGAGAATCATACATCTGTCACCATTCACACATAGCAGTATAGTCTATACTAGCGCATGGCGGAACGGCCATGCGCGCTTTTTATAGCAGCCGGGACCTTCCGGAAGCTTCCAGATCTCCGAGATGGACCAATGAGATCTGGAGCAGGACCTGAGCACATGACTCCCGATCTCCAATGGGAAATCGTCTGATGAGCATGCTCAGTAGGAGGACAGAGGGACTTAGCCCCCGGAGAGATTTGCTGCAAGGCAATCTCCTCTGCGGTAGATAAAGAGCAAGAGACCGCAGAATGTAAGGATCTGGATTCCTGCAGAGCAGACGCAGGAACCTGACTCCAAACAGCTACAGAGTTACATTGACATCTGTTGTTTATGTGTCCTGTCATATGGAGCAGCTGAATATACAGAAAAGCAGAGTAACGCACATGTCATTGGCAGCCGTAGAGACGTAAGGGTGAAAACCAAATCACTGCACCCATGTCAATGGAATTTGTACATTAAATTAGTTTTAATGCAGATATTTAGGTAGATTCCAAACAAAATATATATTTCTAGCATCAAACAGTCAGACTGTATTTTACAGGCATCGAATATAAAAATAAATCTAATATACAGCGCTGGCAAAAATTAAGAGACCACCACATCAAAACCCTGTCACAGGCAGCCCATTCTCCAGACCTGAACCCCATTGAAAACCTCTGTAATGTAATCAAGAGGATGATGGATAGTAACAAGCCATCAAACAAAGAACTGCTTAAATTTTTGCGCCAGAAGCAGTGTGAAAGACTGGTGGAAAGCATGCCGAGACACATGAGAGCTGTTTTAAAAAATGATGGTTATTCCACAAAATATTGATTTCAGAACTCTTCCTGAGTTAAAACATTAGTATTGTTGTTTCTAAATGATTATGAACTTGTTTTCTTAGCATTATTTGAGGTATGAAAGCACTGGGGTTTTTTTTAATTATTTTTGACCATTTCTCCTTTTCAGAAAAAAAAAACAACATTTATTGCTTGGAAATTCAGAGACATGTTGTCAAAAGTTTGTAGACTAAAAGAACAATTTACTTATTACTCAAAAATATACCTATAAAGAGAAAAATCAGACAAACAACATTTGGAAGTGGTCTGGCAAAAATTAAGAGACCACTGCAAAATTTTCAGTTAGTCTGATTTTTCTCTTTATAGGTATATTTTTGAGTAAAATGTAAATTGTTCTTTTATTCTATAAACTACTGACAACATGTGTTCGAATTTCCAAGCACTAAATTTTGTATTCATTTTCAGAAAATGAGAAATGGTCAAAATAACAAAAAAAATGCAGTGCTTGCAGACCTGAAATAATGCTAAGAAAACAAGTTCATAATCATTTAGCAACAACAATACTAATGTTTTTACTCAGGAAGAGTTCAGAAATCAATATTTTGTGGAATAACCATGATTTTTACTCACAGATATCATGTGTCTTGGCTGTTTTCCACCAGTCTTTCAGACTGCTTTTGGGTGACCTTATGCCACTCCTGGTACAAAAATGTAAGCAGTTCTTCTTTGATGGCTTGTGACTATCCATCTTCCTCTTGATTTCATTCCAGAGGTTTTCCATGGGGTTCAGGTCTGGAGATTGGGCTGGCCATGACAGGGATTTGATGTGGTGGTCCTTCATCCATACATTGATTACTCTAGCTGTGTGGCATGGCGCATTGTCCTGCTGGAAAAACCTGTCCTCAGAGTTGGGGAACATTGCCTGAGCAGAAAGAATTTACTGTTTTTCCAGGATAACCTTGTATGCGGCTTGATTCATACGTCCTTCGCAAAGAATAACCTGCCCAATTCCAGCCTTGCTGAAGCATCCCCAGATCATCACCGATCCGCCACTAAATTTCACAGTGGGTGCAAGACACTGTGGCTTGTATGCCTCTCCAGGTCTCCATCTAACCATTAGACGACTAGGTGTTGGCAAAGCAGAAAATTAGACTCAGAGAAGATTACCTTACTCCAGTCCTCTATGGTCCAATACTTTGGCAAACTTCCTGCTTGACTCTCCTTTGCTTCTCATTGATGAAAGGCTTTTTTCTAGCTTTACATGACTTGAGCCCTGCCTCTAAGAGCCTGTTACGAACTGTTCTTGCCATGCACTTCACCCCAGCTGCCATTTGCCATTCCTTTTGTAGGTCACTTGATGTCATACTGCGGTTGCTGAGTGACATGTCAGGATCCTGCCAGCGCCGGCGTGCAGCCTCAGCTGAGCAGGGACTCACCCGCACTGTAGGGGGGCCCGGGGTCAGGTACAGCCAGGAAGTACAGATACACAGGACCTGGAGACGCTTAAGTTTAGCAAGCAGTGAAGGACCTACGGTCATGTGGCTGCAAAGGGGCGGGGCTTAGCATCCTGCTTTCAGAGGTGGCAGGACACTATACAGAAATACTCAGAGTCAGGCAAAACGGAGGTCATACACAGAGATAGCAGTAAAGAACGAGGGATGAGACAGAAACCAGAACACAGCACAAACACACTCAGGGGTCACCACACAATGCCAAGGGCGAAAGTATAACTGACGGGGGATGGGAGCTTCCTGAGGCTATAAGACGCTTTCCCAGAACCAATGAGAGGCCACCATAATAAGTCCCAGGTGTGCAGGTAAGAGTCTGCACTGAGATCAAACCATTAACCCCAGAAGTGCCGGTCCACCAGCACTGGTATCATGACATGACCTACGAATAAGATGACTGTCATACCGGTCAGTGGAGAATCGTTTTCGCGCTCTGTCAGTCTGTAGCTTTGTTGTCCCCAATGACTGCTGCTTTACCTTGTTGTAATGGCCTGCCGTCTTAGAAATGTTAAGGATGGAGGCAACATGACGTTCACTGTATCCCTCTGCTAGTAAATCCAGAATTGAGCCGTTCTTTTCCTCTATCAAGACTTTTCAACTCCTTTGACATGGATAAAAGTTATTTTTTCATTCCTATTACTTTTGGGATATTACAAGCACTTGTTTTGCCATCCAGCTTGTCCTATTGCAAGAGGATTGTGAACACCACAGCAGGGTTTTTTATACTTTCCTTCGTTAAATAAGATGTGGTTCAGGTGATCAACTAATCAGAAGTACATTAAGTAGAATGAGGTGTACTCTCGTTGGAATTCAACTGACATCAGAATGGAATGGCTGTCAGACATGTAGAGAAGCCGATTTTTATAAATCTGTGCAGTGGTCTCTTAATTTTTTGCCAGAGCTGTATAAATATATTCTGCTATTTGCAGTTATAATGAACATGGTTTCTCTATTCAGTAACTAACACTTATTACTTATTAAGCTTCTATAATTTTTGCTTTATATATTTTAACTATTAATATATTTTTTTTTATTACATCTAATTATTTTTCTCTCCCAGCATTCATGTTGATCATACAGAAGTGTAATCTAATTAGATGCTGGACATTACATCACTTTTGGCAAGGATCTCCCTACAGAGGAATGTTGAGAGGACACGCAGCACACCCTCCTTCTATTCCATGTGGAAGTTGGGACACCCATGACTTCATTACAATATCAGGCATTTGGGAAGTTTCCTTCCTGCATTTGAGTTCCTTTATTAAACACAGTGCTAACTTTATTGTCTTACTTATATGCATGCAATTGGGGCTAGAAATAGTTTTTCAATTGGAGTTCATTAAACATTTTGCACAGTTCACTTACTATAGCCTCTGTAATACATTGTCTATTGCTGGCTGCAGAATAAGCCAGTGAGGTTGGCCACCTTAACTTTATTTCAACCGATGTGTTGGGGACATGATTTGTGGCACTTACTATAATATAGATATGACCGCTTCTCGTCTTGCTCTTGTTAGTGCAGCTTTCTTCAAAGACTGCACAACTCTCCAGTCCATACAATGGCCACTTGTGGAAGAGCATGTGACCAGACCTGCCCATCAGTCTCCTCCAATAGAAAACCAGTTTTCTCATGTGAGGTTTTCAATTGGACAAGACTGATGGATTGAAGCAGTTTCCGCTAGTTTTTGACTGCCAGATGAAAAACTCAGTGTGATCATTTTCCATTCCACCATAGCCAATTTGTAGCCAATTTGTAAATCTATACTCATTCTCCCACGGCTTAGAGACATTGAATATCTATTAGCAAATCTATTTTAATTGCAGAATCTGCACAAAGAATGTACTGTAGATGCCACAGATTAACAAAATGTAAAGAGTTTTTTAGTCTCTGTAGATTATTCAGATGGAGCGGGGTCCCAGGATCGCTGCTGCCAAAAGCTTCTGGTGGTAGTGGGTAGTGGAGGCAGGAGTGGGGCGATGCTGCAGGCCACAGGCTGGTAGGACAGGGTGTTCAGCACCACCGACATTTTGTGAAAGCTCGCAACCCCGAACTTGCCATACTCTTCAATGTGGTGGGAAAATGGCTGCCAGAGGCGGCCCGTTCGCTGATTGAGATCTCGGCACCGAGATCTTGTCTCCTGACATCTGGGCTCCCGAGATCTAGGTCGCGCATGCGCCACCTTCGCCATTTTTCCGGAGTCCCGTGCATTAAAACGTTTGGAAGGTGCGGGGCTCCGGGCTTTCACAAAATGTCAGCAAGCCCCCGCACCGCCGAACATCCGTCCTACCAGCCTGGGGCCCGCAGCATCGCCCCTTATTTTCCACATGATCAAATACAGTTTCCCTTGTTAATAACAGCAATGTATCCATATATCGGATGCTATATGCTTAATGCATATGGGATCCGTTTTATTTGTCACCCATTGATTTATCATTCAAAATACAGAAAAGAGTGCAGCATGCTGCCAATTTTTCTCACAGACACTTGGTTCGTATTCATCTTCACACCCCTATTGAATAACATTGGTCAGTGTGCTGTCCAATATACGGTAACTGGGGACAGCACACTGTATAGCAGTGTTCTCCAACTCCCGTCCTCAAGAGCCACCAACAGGGTAGGTTTTAAGGATATCCTTAGGCCATGTGCACACGTTGCGGATTCTGCTGCGGATCCGCAGAGTTTCATGCTCTGCGGGTCCGCAGCCGATTTATGTGCGTTGTACAGTACCATTATTTTCAATGCTAAACTGAAAAACGCTGTGCACATGCTGCAGATTTTTCCACGCGGATTTGCTGCGGGTTCAAATCTGCAGCATGTCAATTCTTTGTGCGGAATCTGCAGCGGTTTCACACCTTCTCCATTGTAGAGGTGTGAAACCGCAGGCTAATCCGCAGGTCTTTTGACCCGTGGATTTACCTGCGGATTTTTCCAAATCTGCGCTGAAAAATCTGCAGCACCTAAAATTACGTGTGCACATAGCCTTAGTATCGCCCAGATGGCAGAATTATTGCCTGTGCAGGTGAGCAGATCTCACCTGTGCAATTTTAAGGGAAATCCTGAACACTGCTGTATAGCATGATCATCTGAAGGAAATCGTTACTCTATATGTATAACTTTGATATTTAGGACTGAGAAAGCGTGAATGACAACCAATGTTAGAGCTGTAATCTGAGCCATATCTCTTGTCAACCTGCTTTAATTAAAGTAATTGTCCAGAACTTTTTGGCTTAGCTCCCACGGGAGAAATATGCAGAGGATTTTCCGATGCCGGCTTACAAGCGGAAAAGCTGCTTTGTATTACAGTAGCAGCATTGTGAATTAGATTTCACAAAATCACGTTTTCACGCTGCAGAGAGAATCTACCATATAAATTGGCTGGCGCTGAGGATTTAGACCTTATGCAGTGACTGTCAGCACGGATTTCACCTATTGCCATGTATGTATACAGATAATGTTTAGTCAATGTCACCATGTGTAAAGCCTGCAGCCAGGGGTGAAGACCGTCCAGGTGAAGTCATGGCATAACTACAACTTCGCCGGCTTCTCCACATACACTCTGTTAGTGGTTGTGACCTGTATGATCTAGCACAGGCTAGTCACTCTATGGTCAGGTCCTGTAAAGCTTCATCCACATAATGATAACCGCAATGTTTGGGAGGTACATGATATGACGATAACTGGCTTTCTCTTCCACGTTCTTGGGTTAAGCCAATTAATGCTGTTCTTACATATGCTTTAGGTAAAACATGTTAGCACATGATGAAGAGCACATGTAATTAACATACAGTATGCGTCTGCATGAGAAGCAGCAGACTCGTGTATTCCCATTCTGCGCCTTCTGTAGTAAGTGTACAGGGGAGGCTTTACTACACTAGTGTGGTGCCTACATGTAACCCTGGAGCTGGAAATGCAAATTTCCATTGACTCCAAAGATGAAAGCTGTGCTGTTTAACCAGAAAATATAATGTTAATAATGGATCCTACTTTTTGTAACACACACTCGGCAGATTATCAAGAATTATGATGCATTTATACTGGTACATAATTGGGGAATAAGCATTCCCAATTATTCGTCCATGTAAAAATGTCAGCGAGCCCCCGACAGACAAATAAAGCTCTTGTTTGTCAGGTGATCAGATAGTTTATACCAGCAAAAATCATCACATCATACAGTATACACGTGCTGCCAATAACGTGATGCAGCATCATTGTTCATCACCATGTATAAACCAGCCAGTGAGCGAGAGCAGGATCACTTGTTACATAGGGGCAGAAATCAGCATGCCAAAATCACCAGAATGATGATAGGACTGTTGGAAATCTTGCACATGTGTGCAACATCTTCCCTGTGGGCGATCCATCCATGACCGGGAGGCAGGACATGTTTAGGGCAAGTGATGCCTCGCCGGACTAGTCCAGACTTACTGCCATATGCCAAGCTGCAGATTTAAAGGTCCACAGAGAGAGTTATCTGCAGAGACTGAAGTGCGGTGACATCACTCAGAAGAGGAGCGGGACGTCGCTGGATCTCGGAGAAGACAGCAGTAGGTGAGTATATTACCACACTGACACTACAGTACATGCGCAAATACACAGGGTTAGAGAAAAAAGTTCACAGGAGGCACTACAGAGAACTGTATTATAGATGAGCAGCTACCTCTCATTTGTATGTAATCGCTGTCAGTCCCATATAGGATGAATGGAGAGGAGGAGCGCATGCTCAATCTCTGTCCTATTTTGTGGGGGTCCCACTTGATCAATATCCGCTATCCTATCCCCTGCCTTCTCTTCTATTGCACACACACATGCACACTCCATGAAACTGCGCATAAAGGTGTTTTGGGTGGTTGGGAGGAACCTAGCTAAGGCTATTTTTACATGAGAATTGGTGGCTTTGGGATAGGCCCAATTATAGTCAAAGGGTTCCATCGAGCGGCGCTGGTGTCCGTCTTTTCTGTTAGTTTCATTATTCTGCCCCTATGATGTTGCTATAGAATGGAGTTACCAAGCGCTGAATTGAGCAGAGCATTGAGTATCGTTTAATATAATCTGAGACAGCAGCATGGAGGAGGGTATACCAACTCACTATAACAATGCATCAGTACAAAGCGAAGCTTGAAATAACTTACTATACCAGTAAAATCTGCTCCGTACCTGTACACTGAAAGCTTCCCTGCAGGGAGGCCGCACTGACTCCATAAAGAGCAATGACTGAAGGCACCAGCAGGCCATAATACTCATTGCATCATGTTACAGTGTCTCATACACTCTACTGTGTCATAATCTTCCGGATAATTACACAACTGCTATTACATTGTATTATTCCTCTGATTGGCACATTTGCCTTTGAGAGATCAATGCACTCGGCTGGCACATGTATTGTACATATCACTATGCGCTGCCAAAGCTAATAATTCTCAGCTTGGCACAATCTAATGTATGCAAATCAGCACAGAAAGAAATAATTACTATTGGTCTATTAGATCATTTCCTTGGGCAGTTATTATGCTTGAGAGTCACTTTATTACAATAACTGCCCAGTGGCCACATTTTACTGTTCTATATTTTGTATAGTGATAAATACACCGTATATACAGTAGAATAGTCTGCTACTTTATTGAACACCTTTGGTCCGCAGAGCCTTGCACTCCACAGCTTCCATCAGTCCCATAGACACTGAATAGAGCAGCACAGAGCATGATCGACTCAATCTATGAGGCACACGTGTATTTGGGGAGGGGGCTCTAGAGTCAAGACTAAGGACAGGTGATAAATATCTATTGTGGCATGACCCCTATTAAAGGGTTTCAACCCAAACATGTAAAAATCCTAATGTATGATTTTGTTTCTACTTGTGGCAAAACCGGGCAGGTATAGCGCAAGTGCCAAGATGACTGCACAATGCACAGCGAACTACAAGTCCCAGAGGTTTACTATCTGAACAGCAAGTTTCCAATCTTTCTCTCTCTGTAACTATGGATTATGATGACCCACATTGAAATGGTGCAGAACTGGGCCAGCATGTCTTCCAATGAGAATATTCAGCCTTTCCTTTGAGCTTCAACCAAGTCTAGGAAACGGGTTATCAGTTGAAAAATGTTTTGCATGAGGTATAGAAGGGTACCTAGAGGAAACCCCCCTGAATATAAACGCCATATAGATGTTGTCTTTGATAAGATTTGAATCAAGGCCCCAGGGCTACAGTGCTAACCACTGGGCTACCACTGGCCCTAATTCTGACATAGAGATACAGTTAAAGTGTTAAAGGATCTGAGCCTGGAAATGACCACTAAATAGTGAGCAGCTTCATATACTATTTAAATAAGGCTACTGCTGGAACCAACTGATCGGTGGGGGTACTGGTGTCGATCCCCATTAATTTGATATTGATGACCTTGCCTAAGGACCCTCAATATTCGAAATCTGGAAAACCCCTGAAGTTCACAATATTTGCACCAACCACTAATAAACAATCTGATCAGACAATCTATAACTACAACACAGTAATAATGTAATCTTTGGAAACAGCAGAATGCACAACAGTGTAAGGCACAAAGTACATCAGTGATCCCTCTATATCACCCTGAATGACGACTTAGACAGTGACTCAAATGCCATAAATGAGCGACAGCACTGATAAACAATATATGCACTATGTACGGTATTCTGGGTCAACAGCCATTCTAAGCTGAATTTGCATGCCCTCGTCAGATCGCAGCCGGTATTCTGGGTCTACAGAGTCTGTAAATCATTATGGGTATGTTTCCACGGGCCGGATTACATCCGGATTAGCTGCGAATTGACGCTGCGTACAGCCGCAGAGTTCAACCCGCAGCGTCCATATGTTACAGCATAGTGGAGGGGATTTTATGAAATCCCGTCTCCACTATGCATGCAAACACGCATCAGGTGGCCCTGCGTTTCCGGACACGCGGTGCGTCTTTTTAGACCGCAGCGTGTCTGTTTACCTTGCGGCGACGCTCCGTCTCCACAAGGTAAATAACACAGTCCTATGTATTGGGTGTGACAAATCCGGATGTGTTCAATGAACACATCCGGAATCACCGCGTGTACAGAAGGGGGCGGTGCCTTGGGCGGAACGGGGTTTCCACTCCTTCAAAGCGTCAACAATACGGCCCGTGGAGACGTACCCTATAAGCATTATTGGTCTGCGCTCGTCGCATAATTGGCCAAACATCATATATAATAATATGGATGCATGACATAAATAACTATCACTGGTGCTGCTACAAAAATGAATCTATACAAATCAGTCTAAATTCAAGCAGAACTCCATGGGAGATTTCTGGCCTCCCTAAGCTCGCCTTAGGACACCTGCGTTAGGCCACCTATACAAACTTCTGTAATCTACATATGCTATTTTTTATGTGATTATTTTTTGTTTCTTTTTTGGAGGGAATGGGATTGTAAGTAGCCAAAAAATTTGGAGCCAAGTACTAGTTCTTCCACATACAACACTTTGGGTTTTGGGGTCAGTGGGATTTTTCTCGAAACTGTGTTTGTTCTGCGTATGGCATTAAGTTCTATATCAAACTTTGAGAATATTATTAAAAATTCAGGGTGTTTTTAAACTTGAGCTCTGAAACCCCGGGAAAAATGTTACCATGAGAGATCCTTTGAGTTACATCAT
Organism: Dendrobates tinctorius; assembly: GCF_039654945.1. Lineage (NCBI taxonomy): Eukaryota > Metazoa > Chordata > Amphibia > Anura > Dendrobatidae > Dendrobates > Dendrobates tinctorius. The sequence continues at coordinate 1,308,501 of NW_027361834.1, read as the reverse complement.
GTATTATAGCCCAGAGATTCGGAAGTCTGTACACCTCAGAGCTGAAATCTCCCAGAATTATTTTTCCATGTTTTCCCATGCAGAGCTAGCTGTGACAATTTTGCACTTTACCCCAGGAAACTAAAAGTCCATTTAGACGGGCGATATAATGCAAGACGGCAACATACAAGTTGCTGATTTTTGTGGTCTTTACTAAGGGGGTGTTGCTCAATGGTGGAGTTATGCAGAGCAGACCACAGAGAATCCTATGAGCAATGATGCCTCCTTGGTAAAGACCGTAAAGATTAGGAGAAAACAAAGGACCCATATCTCTGATATAGAATTACTCAGGGGAGCAGCAGGTAAGAAAACTGCCTTCTCTATTTGATCTTGTGTGTTGCAAGAGCTCAGCTAAGCCGTAGAGATAACACTATTTGTGACTATTTCCTTTAATAACAAGCAGAATTATGCAATATAACATAGGTTGCATCTCAGGATCAGTAAAAGCTAAGCGTTTTAGTAGCTATTTCTAAAGCCGTTCTATGGTGGTTTAATAGCCGGTAGACTGGCTGACCACACTTCCAAAACATGGGCCAACTAGCATCTTCTTCATGGGTTTTTTTCCTTCATCTGGATCAGCATCTTAAGTTATAGGTTGTATTGTACTGGATGGACTTTGTCTACCTTCAACCTTAATACTTTGAAACTTTGTGCACATAATGATCATTGATCGTTCTGTGCCCATAGAATGGCATGTTATCGGAGGCACATCACCTGTGTACAAGTGACTGACAATGTGCTGATGGCAAAAGCAAAAAAAAAGATTTAAACCTGCTTAAAAATATTTGCATCCGACAAAGGAGCTTTTTGCTTGTTCGTCAGATGTTTGCAGGTCTGTTTAGGTGGGCCGATAGGTCTGAAGAAATAGCTTCTTATTAACTTTCAATTCCCATTATCGGCATATGCTGATCTTGTAATACAAATTGTACCAAGGTGCTCATTCGTGAACACATTCACTTTCCCCACAAACGGACCGTCTGGATCAGCGGAACATGCACGTACGTTCTATGATGAAGGTGCAATCAAAGGATAAACAATAGGATAGTATGGAGTCCTGACAAGGAGGCCGTGTGTGAGGAGACAAATCTCATTTCTATGGCCAGTTGACTACACAGTACTGTATTTAAAGGGAATCTGTCATCCTTTTTTTCACCCTTTTTTCGAATATGAGCTGCCGGCACCGCCATCAGGGGCTTAGCTACAGCATTCTGTAATGCTGCAGATAAGCCCCCGATGTAACCTGAAAGATAAGAAAAATGAGTTATATTATACTCACCCAGGGGCGTTCCGGGTCAGTTCGGGTCCGGACGGAGTCGCGGTCCGGCCCCTCCCATCTTGCAGCGATGACGTCCTCTTCATTCCTGACCGTCGTGGCTCCGGACCTCTCCCGACGCTTGCGCACTGCAGGACTCTGCTCTGCCCTCAGCAGGGCAGAGCAGTGCGCCTGCGCAGGAGCCACAACAGGAAAGAAGAGGACGGCATCGTATGAAGATGGGAGGCGCCGGATCGGACTGCGACACCCATCGGACCAGACTGAACGCCAGGGTGAGTATAATCTAACTCTTTTTTCTTATCTTTCAGGTTACATCGGGGGCTTATCTACAGCATTACAGAATGCTGTAGCTAAGCCCCTGATGTCGGTGCCGACAGCTCATATTCGAAAAAGATTTAAAGAGAACCTGTCACCAGAAAAAACGCTATTAACCTACAGATATGGGGATTATCTGCAGGCTAATAGCGTTATAATACTGCCTGGCGCCTGCATGTAGCCGAACCCTACGGGGAGAAAATGATCTTTATTCTCCCCGGTAGCGTTCAGGTTTAAGTCTCACAGGTACTGCACCAGTGCGGGCTCAGTCACAAGGGTGGCGCCAGAGCAAGTTTAGTCACCGCTCTGACAATACAGAGCACCCCCGGCCCTGACGGACAGCTGCCCCAATGCAGAGGGAGTGTCAGTCAGGGTCGGGGGTGTGGTTTCAATCACGGAGGGACGGCACCAGCGCTAGTTCAGTTTCATTCTGAGATTACAGAGTGGCTGTAACTACACCCCCGGCAATAGGACTGGCTGTAAGTCAGGGCCAGGGGCGCAGTTACAGATGCTCTGTAGTCTCAGAGTGGTGACTGAACCAGTGCCAGTGTCGCCCCTGTGACTGAAACGGGAACGCTGCCATAGAGAATGAAGTTCATTTTCTCCAGGCAGCATAATAACGTTATTAAGCTGCAGATTAACCCCATATCTGCAGGTTAATAGCATTTTTTTCTGGTGACAGGTTCCCTTTAAGGCGGTGCCTCTATGGCGACACTTGACTGCATGATTGCAGAAAATTTTTGGAACTGTGGCCTATAGGTGCCCATATCTCTTAATATGATGTTCAGGTGCATTATTGTATGAATTATTAAGACTATGGTGACTTCTTGGTCTCGTGACCAAAGTAAAAGCAGTTTACCATACGACAACCTAAATATTTCCCAGTTGTGACTGTTTTCACTATAAAGAAACATTACGGTTGCACAATGGTCATGGTCACCGGCTGTTTCTCTCCACATGGTGATCAATCCTAGGCCACAGAGGTCGGCTGTCACCAACTCCGCCTCTGTTATCTGTCTCCATTATTTGGCTGGATGATAAATCATTGGAGCTCTGATGTAAGACCAGTGAGAACTAGCGAATGGTTGGCGCAATATGTAAGGCTAAGTTCACATCAGCGTTTGGGGGCTCTGCGGAGGGCTGCGTACTTCCTCCATTAAGCCCCGCCTACTTCTGCATGTGTCCTGTGTACTATCTTTAACACTGGGTACGCAGGACATGCGGATGTATGCTGTTGCGTCGTTTTGACGCGCCCACCGACCACACGGGAACGCAACATCTTGTGTTCCCGTGCGGTCGGCGGGCGCGTCAAAATGATCATGCAGCAGCAGCGCTTTGGACGCAGAATATTTTCACTGTGTCCAAAGCGTTGCGTTCTAATCACGCAGGTAAAGCCACTTGTGTTCACTGAACCGTGCAGTTTTACCGCATCCAATACCTTCTATTGTGGAAATGTCTGTAGCAGAGCATAATCTCTCCGCAACTGTAGTGGCGCGGTACATAGGAGCGTATTTCTATAAATCCCATCCACTGTGCTTGTACTGTACAATGCAGCAATTTGAAAGTAGCGCAAGCGCACTGAGTCCAAAACGCTGCTACCCCTGATCGGGGCACGTACCCCAAACCGTCCACCATACAATGTAGCAGGTGGGATGCCCGGCTGTCAGAAACACAGGACTGGAGAGCAGAGGAGCCGATCACATCGCTGCGGTCTTCGCTATAGGTGCAGCACCTCCTGATTGCTGGCGCCTGCTGGCATGGCAGAGTTGCTTGGTCTTAGTAAACCCAACTCATCTCTTCCAGTGACTAGAGGTCACAGGTCAGCGCCAATATAAAGCTACTATAAGGGTATGTGCACACGTAGTTTTTAGTCTCTGCGGATTTTGTAGAGAAAACCGCAGGAAATCCGCAGGACAAAGTGCTGCGGTTTTTCTGCGGTTTATCTGCGGATTATCTGCGTTTTTTCTGCGGTTTTGCCCTGCGGTTTTACACCTCATAATGGATGAGGTGTAAAACCGCAGCGTTTCTGCACCAAACAATTGACATGCTGCGTATTGTAAACCGCAGCAAAACCGCGCGGAAAAAAACGCAGCATGTGCACAGCTTTTTTTTATTTCCATAGGAAATAAAGGTACTGTACAACGCAGCAGAATCTGCAGCGTTTCTGCAGAGCCAAAAACGCTGCGGAAACGCAGCAGAATCCGCAGCGTGTGCACATACCCTAACAGGATAACGTGCGCGTCCTGGTAAAACCTCTCGTGGACGCTCCATGTAACAAAACTTGCTACAAACAAAAGTAAAAAACAAATAAACACAAACTGAAAATAATAAAATAAAACACAAAAAAGGTCATTAAGCGGTGCAGGACTGAGGTGGTGGTCTTCCCAAGCCTGCAGCCCCCGTGAATGGCGCAGATCCCTGCAGCCCCAGAAGTTACCAGTGTCGCGGCCATAAACATTGTCGCCAAGTGTCAGCTGTGCCTCCGACCTCCACAGGGTGCTGCCGGGGGCTTGTCACGGGGACTTCGTGCCATGTCCTCCCCGTGTTATCAGCACAGCGTGGTGCCAGCTGACAGGACGGGCCGACAAGAGGCCCAGAACTCACCGGCCACTCGGCTCCTCTCCGCGCTGTCCCCTCACGGTCACCTGCAGGACGAGCTCCCGGGCGGGGCTGGCAGAGCTCCGGGACAGGGCGGGGATAACTCCTCTCTCCGGGGGAGGGGACAGACACCTGCTGTATGGCGGCGCGGTCACTCCCTGTACAGCACAGGGACAGCAGAGAGCAGCTGCACCCTCCTTCCCTCCTCCATGACAGTCACACGGGCAGGAGTGACACAACGTGCACAGGGTCTACCTCATGTGCCAGAGAGTGCCCCGGCTACCCGAGACAGTCACCAGCCAGAGTGCCCCGGCTACCCGAGACAGTCACCAGCCAGAGTGCCCCGGCTACCCGAGACAGTCACCAGCCAGAGTGCCCCGGCTACCCGAGACAGTCACCAGCCAGAGTGCCCCGGCTACCCGAGACAGTCACCAACCAGAGTGCCCCGGCTACCCGAGACAGTCACCAGCCAGAGTGCCCCGGCTACCCGAGACAGTCACCAACCAGAGTGCCCCGGCTACCCGAGACAGTCACCAGCCAGAGTGCCCCGGCTACCCGAGACAGTCACCAGCCAGAGTGCCCCGGCTACCCGAGACAGTCACCAACCAGAGTGCCCCGGCTACCCGAGACAGTCACCAGCCAGAGTGCCCCGGCTACCCGAGACAGTCACCAACCAGAGTGCCCCGGCTACCCGAGACAGTCACCAGCCAGAGTGCCCCGGCTACCCGAGACAGTCACCAGCCAGAGTGCCCCGGCTAACCGAGACTCACCAGCCAGAGTGCCCCGGCTAACCGAGACAGTCACCAACCAGAGTGCCCCGGCTACCCGAGACAGTCACCAGCCAGAGTGCCCCGGCTACCCGAGACAGTCACCAACCAGAGTGCCCCGGCTACCCGAGACAGTCACCAGCCAGAGTGCCCCGGCTACCCGAGACAGTCACCAACCAGAGTGCCCCGGCTACCCGAGACAGTCACCAGCCAGAGTGCCCCGGCTACCCGAGACAGTCACCAGCCAGAGTGCCCCGGCTACCCGAGACAGTCACCAACCAGAGTGCCCCGGCTACCCGAGACAGTCACCAGCCAGAGTGCCCCGGCTACCCGAGACAGTCACCAACCAGAGTGCCCCGGCTACCCGAGACAGTCACCAGCCAGAGTGCCCCGGCTACCCGAGACAGTCACCAGCCAGAGTGCCCCGGCTACCCGAGACAGTCACCAGCCAGAGTGCCCCGGCTACCCGAGACAGTCACCAACCAGAGTGCCCCGGCTACCCGAGACAGTCACCAGCCAGAGTGCCCCGGCTACCCGAGACAGTCACCAACCAGAGTGCCCCGGCTACCCGAGACAGTCACCAGCCAGAGTGCCCCGGCTACCCGAGACAGTCACCAACCAGAGTGCCCCGGCTACCCGAGACAGTCACCAACCAGAGTGCCCCGGCTACCCGAGACAGTCACCAGCCAGAGTGCCCCGGCTACCCGAGACAGTCACCAACCAGAGTGCCCCGGCTAACCGAGACAGTCACCAGCCAGAGTGCCCCGGCTACCCGAGACAGTCACCAACCAGAGTGCCCCGGCTAACCGAGACAGTCACCAGCCAGAGTGCCCCGGCTACCCGAGACAGTCACCAACCAGAGTGCCCCGGCTAACCGAGACAGTCGCCAGCCAGAGTGCCCCAGCTACCCGAGACAGTCGCCAGCCAGAGTGCCCCGGCTACCCGAGACAGTCGCCAGCCAGAGTGCCCCGGCTACTCGAGACAGTCACCAGCCAGAGTGCCCCGGCTAACGAGACAGTCACCAGCCAGAGTGCCCCGGCTACCCGAGACAGTCACCAGCCAGAGTGCCCCGGCTAACGAGACAGTCACCAGCCAGAGTGCCCCGGCTAACCGAGACAGTCACCAGCCAGAGTGCCCCGGCAACCCGAGACAGTCACCAGCCAGAGTGCCCCGGCTAACCGAGACTCACCAGCCAGAGTGCCCCGGCTAACCGAGACAGTCACCAGCCAGAGTGCCCCGGCTACCCGAGACAGTCACCAGCCAGAGTGCCCCGGCTACCCGAGACAGTCACCAGCCAGAGTGCCCCGGCTACCCGAGACAGTCACCAACCAGAGTGCCCCGGCTACCCGAGACAGTCACCAACCAGAGTGCCCCGGCTACCCGAGACAGTCACCAGCCAGAGTGCCCCGGCTACCCGAGACAGTCACCAACCAGAGTGCCCCGGCTAACCGAGACAGTCACCAGCCAGAGTGCCCCGGCTACCCGAGACAGTCACCAACCAGAGTGCCCCGGCTAACCGAGACAGTCACCAGCCAGAGTGCCCCGGCTACCCGAGACAGTCACCAACCAGAGTGCCCCGGCTAACCGAGACAGTCGCCAGCCAGAGTGCCCCGGCTACCCGAGACAGTCGCCAGCCAGAGTGCCCCGGCTACCCGAGACAGTCACCAGCCAGAGTGCCCCGGCTACTCGAGACAGTCACCAGCCAGAGTGCCCCGGCTAACGAGACAGTCACCAGCCAGAGTGCCCCGGCTACCCGAGACAGTCACCAGCCAGAGTGCCCCGGCTAACGAGACAGTCACCAGCCAGAGTGCCCCGGCTAACCGAGACAGTCACCAGCCAGAGTGCCCCGGCTACCCGAGACAGTCACCAGCCAGAGTGCCCCGGCTAACCGAGACTCACCAGCCAGAGTGCCCCGGCTAACCGAGACAGTCACCAGCCAGAGTGCCCCGGCTACCCGAGACAGTCACCAGCCAGAGTGCCCCGGCTACCCGAGACAGTCACCAGCCAGAGTGCCCCGGCTAACCGAGACAGTCACCAGCCAGAGTGCCCCGGCTAACCGAGACAGTCGCCAGCCAGAGTGCCCCGGCTAACCGAGACAGTCGCCAACCAGAGTGCCCCGGCTAACCGAGACAGTCGCCAGCCAGAGTGCCCCGGCTACCCGAGACAGTCGCCAGCCAGAGTGCCCCGGCTACCCGAGACAGTCACCAGCCAGAGTGCCCCGGCTACTCGAGACAGTCACCAGCCAGAGTGCCCCGGCTAACGAGACAGTCACCAGCCAGAGTGCCCCGGCTACCCGAGACAGTCACCAGCCAGAGTGCCCCGGCTAACGAGACAGTCACCAGCCAGAGTGCCCCGGCTAACCGAGACAGTCACCAGCCAGAGTGCCCCGGCTACCCGAGACAGTCACCAGCCAGAGTGCCCCGGCTAACCGAGACTCACCAGCCAGAGTGCCCCGGCTAACCGAGACAGTCACCAGCCAGAGTGCCCCGGCTAACCGAGACAGTCACCAGCCAGAGTGCCCCGGCTACCCGAGACAGTCACCAGCCAGAGTGCCCCGGCTACCCGAGACAGTCACCAGCCAGAGTGCCCCGGCTACCCGAGACAGTCACCAGCCAGAGTGCCCCGGCTAACCGAGACAGTCACCAGCCAGAGTGCCCCGGCTAACCGAGACAGACACCAGCCAGAGTGCCCCGGCTAACCGAGACAGTCACCAGCCAGAGTGCCCCGGCTAACCGAGACTCACCAGCCAGAGTGCCCCGGCTAACCGAGACAGTCACCAGCCAGAGTGCCCCGGCTAACCGAGACAGTCGCCAGCCAGAGTGCCCCGGCTAACCGAGACAGTCACCAACCAGAGTGCCCCGGCTAACCGAGACAGTCGCCAGCCAGAGTGCCCCGGCTACCCGAGACAGTCGCCAGCCAGAGTGCCCCGGCTACCTGAGACAGTCACCAGCCAGAGTGCCCGGCTACTCGAGACAGTCACCAGCCAGAGTGCCCCGGCTAACGAGACAGTCACCAGCCAGAGTGCCCCGGCTAACGAGACAGTCACCAGCCAGAGTGCCCCGGCTAACCGAGACAGTCACCAGCCAGAGTGCCCCGGCTACCCGAGACAGTCACCAGCCAGAGTGCCCCGGCTAACCGAGACTCACCAGCCAGAGTGCCCCGGCTAACCGAGACAGTCACCAGCCAGAGTGCCCCGGCTAACCGAGACAGTCACCAGCCAGAGTGCCCCGGCTACCCGAGACAGTCACCAGCCAGAGTGCCCCGGCTACCCGAGACAGTCGCCAGCCAGAGTGCCCCGGCTAACCGAGACAGTCGCCAGCCAGAGTGCCCCGGCTAACCGAGACAGTCGCCAACCAGAGTGCCCCGGCTAACCGAGACAGTCGCCAGCCAGAGTGCCCCGGCTACCCGAGACAGTCGCCAGCCAGAGTGCCCCGGCTAACCGAGACAGTCGCCAGCCAGAGTGCCCTGGCTACCCGAGACAGTCACCAGCCAGAGTGCCCCGGCTACCCGAGACAGTCACCAGCCAGAGTGCCCCGGCTACCCGAGACAGTCACCAGCCAGAGTGCCCCGGCTACCCGAGACAGTCACCAGCCAGAGTGCCCCGGCTACCCGAGACAGTCACCAGCCAGAGTGCCCCGGCTACCCGAGAAAGTCACCAGCCAGAGTGCCCCGGCTACCCGAGACAGTCACCAGCCAGACTGCCCCGGCTACCCGAGACAGTCACCAGCCAGAGTGCCCCGGCTACTTGAGACAGTCACCAGCCAGAGTGCCCCGGCTAACCGAGACAGTCACCAGCCAGAGTGCCCCGGCTAACCGAGACAGTCACCAGCCAGGGTGCCCCGGCTACCCGAGACAGTCACCAGCCAGAGTGCCCCGGCTAACCGAGACAGTCACCAGCCAGAGTGCCCCGGCTAACCGAGACAGTCACCAGCCAGAGTGCCCCGGCTACCCGAGACAGTCACCAGCCAGAGTGCCCCGGCTACCCGAGACAGTCACCAGCCAGTGTGCCCCGGCTAACCGAGACAGTCACCAGCCAGAGTGCCCCGGCTACCCGAGACAGTCACCAGCCAGAGTGCCCCAGCTACCCGAGACAGTCACCAGCCAGAGTGCCCCGGCTACCCGAGACAGTCACCAGCCAGAGTGCCCCAGCTAACCGAGACAGTCACCAGCCAGAGTGCCCCGGCTACCCGAGACAGTCACCAGCCAGAGTGCGCCGGCTACCCGAGACAGTCACCAGCCAGAGTGCCCCGGCTACCCGAGACAGTCACCAGCAGGAGTGCCCCGGCTACTCGAGACAGTCACCAGCCAGAGTGCCCCGGCTACCCGAGACAGTCACCAGCCAGAGTGCCCCGGCTAACCGAGACAGTCACCAGCCGGAGTGCCCCGGCTAACCGAGACAGTCACCAGCCAGAGTGCCCCGGCTACCCGAGACAGTCACCAGCCAGAGTGCCCCGGCTAACCGAGACAGTCACCAGCCAGAGTGCCCCGGCTACCCGAGACAGTCACCAGCCAGAGTGCCCCGGCTAACCGAGACAGTCACCAGCCAGAGTGCCCCGGCTAACCGAGACAGTCACCAGCCAGAGTGCCCCGGCTAACCGAGACAGTCACCAGCCAGAGTGCCCCGGCTACCCGAGACAGTCACCAGCCAGAGTGCCCCGGCTACCCGAGACAGTCACCAGCCAGTGTGCCCCGGCTAACCGAGACAGTCACCAGCCAGAGTGCCCCGGCTACCCGAGACAGTCACCAGCCAGAGTGCCCCGGCTACCCGAGACAGTCACCAGCCAGAGTGCCCCGGCTACCCGAGACAGTCACCAGCCAGAGTGCCCCAGCTAACCGAGACAGTCACCAGCCAGAGTGCCCCGGCTACCCGAGACAGTCACCAGCCAGAGTGCGCCGGCTACCCGAGACAGTCACCAGCCAGAGTGCTTCGGCTACCCGAGACAGTCACCAGCAGGAGTGCCCCGGCTACTCGAGACAGTCACCAGCCAGAGTGCCCCGGCTACCCGAGACAGTCACCAGCCAGAGTGCCCCGGCTAACCGAGACAGTCACCAGCCAGAGTGCCCCGGCTAACCGAGACAGTCACCAGCCAGAGTGCCCCGGCTACCCGAGACAGTCACCAGCCAGAGTGCCCCGGCTAACCGAGACAGTCACCAGCCAGAGTGCCCCGGCTACCCGAGACAGTCACCAGCCAGAGTGCCCCGGCTAACCGAGACAGTCACCAGCCAGAGTGCCCCGGCTAACCGAGACAGTCACCAGCCAGAGTGCCCCGGCTAACCGAGACAGTCACCAGCCAGAGTGCCCCGGCTAACCGAGACAGTCACCAGCCAGAGTGCCCCGGCTAACCGAGACAGTCACCAGCCAGAGTGCCCCGGCAACCCGAGACAGTCACCAGCCAGAGTGCCCCGGCTACCCGAGACAGTCACCAGCCAGAGTGCCCCGGCTACCCGAGACAGTCACCAGCCAGAGTGCCCCGGCTACCCGAGACAGTCACCAGCCAGAGTGCCCCGGCTAACCGAGACAGTCACCAGCCAGAGTGCCCCGGCTACCCGAGACAGTCACCAGCCAGAGTGCCCCGGCTAACCGAGACAGTCACCAGCCAGAGTGCCCCGGCTACCCGAGACAGTCACAAGCCAGAGTGCCCCGGCTAACCGAGACAGTCACCAGCCAGAGTGCCCCGGCTACCCGAGACAGTCACCAGCCAGAGTGCCCCGGCTACCCGAGACAGTCACCAGTGATAGGAACTGAAGGAGTTAAATTGAGTTCTGTCTATGTTGCATTCTCTTGTTTAAAACCTTATCTGTTCTTCGAGGAGATGTCTCAGACATCTCCCTTGTGAACCAAGGTCAAATACCTCTGCTTTTTCGCCTAAATGACTTTCTTTGTCTAAAACAAGTTGTAAAATCATTTGTACTGCGCATGTCTGTAAAATGTTTAAATTCTTTACTATAAAAGACGGAAGCCTAACTGATAAGCCAGAGGCGTCTTGGAGGCATCCTGAGTTGTACCATACAGCTGGTGTCTGTGTAGTTCTTCTCCACGGAGCTGATTTAATTAGAGACATATGATGCTTCACACCCAAGAACATCGGTCCTTCAGATGAAAGAGTAATCTGAGGGATCCCGACAGTTTCCTGGCGCCCGAAACAGGGACCTGATATAGGCACCTCTCCAAGACTACCCGATCTACAGACCACACCAGTTACTGATGAAATTGTGAACAGCAGACCTAAACACCTGGCCAGGTAAGAGATCAATTTTTCTCTTCTCTGCTCTTCATAATCTATCATTATAACTAAGGTCCGTATAAAGGGGAATCTAGTAGAGGAGGGGGCCGTAAAATCAGGTCCATATAAGAACTCTGAGGAAATCGGGTGTGACACGCATATGTAATTTCTGCTCGAATGAGAGGTTACTGTAGGTTCTGTGTGTGCACAGCTATTTTTAGAAAAAGAGCTGATGCAAATCAAAATGGGAGAGGTCTGACATTATGGAATATAAGGCTGGGTGAACAGTTCATACTGCGCAGCCCGGACGGACAAGTTTTTCACAATAGACGGTTCCGCACTAGGAATAGAGGAGGTTGTTGAATGGCTACTTTGATTTGAAAGGTTGTGGAAAGTAGACAAATAAGCTGCACAGTAGGTATTCGTTCAAAGAGTGGTGATATTGCCTAACTGGGTCATGTGACAGCGTCCTTTCGGGGAGGTCACCGCCTAAGCTTAAATCAACACCCTTTACGAATAAACCTTGTGACAGATAAGAGTGTGACCGAATGAGCACAGGACCGTGAAATGAGCCTGTGACAGGATATGACTGAAGAACCCCAGTAGATGGACACTTTATTTACAATCCTGTGTGTTGTGGGAGTATTTCTGTTCGGATGCTACATAGCATATAAGTACACGAAACACGTAGTACACCGAGGAACAGACACTCCATTTAGCCTGTTAGCACCTTAGGAAGAAGGTAACGAGGTATAGTAGAGCCTAGTCTTGAGCTTACCCAATACACCACCTAAGGCAGGGGACTAACAGGAAGACAACAAGAGAGACAGGATAAGAATAAAAGATAAGATGGGGAACAGTCAGGGAAAGACACCTGAAGAAGGAAATCGGTTATGTGATATAATTGAGGATAGATATGGAAGTAGTGCAGCAAAGAACCTGGAAAAAGTATTAATCAAATCCAAAGTGCAAGATAGGCAGGCTGTGTGAATCCTTGTATATATGTCTATGAGAACCTCTGAATAAGATGAGAGATGAGTAACTGAGTAAAAAAAAAAAAAAAAAAAAATCAGTGAATGAGCACGTATGAATGAATCATCACACATCATTTTTGTGTCAAGAGATTTGTGACCTTTCTAGTTGTGGTGGAATCCCGGACAGATGCGTTATAGATATTTCAAATCTACATCTGAGACTGAATGAATTGAGTAATGATATAGTTCGTGTTATATGTGGCATTACATTGTAAAGTTTCCTGAATGCATTTGGCCAGAAAAAGGGCAAGACATGGTTAATCTCATTATACAGTTATCTGCCCTTACAGTGAAATCCCGTGATTTTGAGTTTCTTTGTAGAAATTGATTTTGATAAGTCTAAAGAACTACAGAATTCTGTGAAGGACGACGCTGCATTCTGACGGGAGGGGTGAAGGATACCGCTGCGTAGTTTTTCTTCTCCCTTCGCTCTTATCTCTGCTGAGTGTGAGCTGTGCTCAAAATTCTCTGTAATTCTATCCGTAAGGTACACGCTGAAAGATTTGTGCATTTTAAAGCAACAGTACTTAATTGAAGATTGGAAGTTAAAAGTAAGATTTGGTGCCTAATTTAGAAGGGAATTGTAAGTGATTGCTTGGTCATTAATGTGTTTGAACCTGCTTCTAGTTGTGTGATTGATTTGTATAGCAAATTGTGTCAAATTACAAGAGACAGAGAAGGAAGGAAGCAGTAAAACAAGTGGGACAAATATTGAAAAAGGCAAAAATACCAGAGTGTGAATGTTTGGATGTACAAAAAGGCACAGACAAGGGAAGAAAATAGCAAGTGAATAAATGATGCTTGAGAATGTGCAGTAGTATGGAAGGTGTATTATGAATGTTTGATTGACAAAGTGTAACCAGAGACCCAGACAAAACAGATGGACTTGTAAACACTGTGGTCAGACTCAGACAAACCCAGACTGAATAGCTACTTGTGTGACCTGTGCTACTGACCTAAGAGAATTGCACTAAATCCTATCCAGACAAGATCATAAGAAGCTGACATAATAGTGTGGATAGTGGGTAGTAGGGACATTGGCCCTTGAGGAGTAAGCTGACAGTAGACATCAGACGGCCAACCCCATGAGGACCTAGAAGTGTGACTAGAATAAGAAAGATACAGGTGTATTATCCCTGGAGCCCCTCTGACCAGCTAGCTTTGCTGAAGCAGCTGCCTGCCCCTGAAGACCAACCATTCCCGTTTTACAGACACATAAAGGAAGTACAGCAGACATATAAGTGTACCTGGGCAGACCTAGAGAGGTTGATGAGTTTAAAGGCAGGTGACGCACTAGATCATATAATTAAGACACACAGATGTGACAAAGAATCAGGCTTGGGGCATGGATGATAAATCTGCACGATCTGGGGAGACGTACTGTGAGTCACTAAGACAATGGGCTGCAGTGGAACAATCAGAGCAGTCTGTACTCCTGACTAATGTGACACAGCAAAGAGGAGAGAGGGTAGAGATATACCTTGGACGGTTACAGCTGAAATGGGCAGACATGGGGTACATTTGCATAAACCCACTTGATGTTAGAATACTGGTGAATGCATTCATTGACGGTATGAACAAAGACTTACGAGACGCAGTACAGACAGCCAGACCTGAATGGAGACATGTAGATCCGAAAGACCTCCTTAAGGTAGCTAAAGAAATTGAGCAAACAAGGATAATAAAACGACCTGTCATGTATGCTGGAGCACAAGGAAAAAAGTGGAGACGTAATAGGAAAGGCATGTGAGATGACACTGACGTTTCTTTTGACAATCTATTCCCCACATGACATCCATGCCATACTCCTACAAGTTCAACCAAAACATCTGTCTAGGGCCAGACAGCTCCGACTTGAGTGTGCTCTACTAATTCCTGAGTATGTCACTCCTCAAAAGATGTAACGTTCTGAATCCAGCCACCCTCCTGCCTATGGATTCAGAAAAGGGGGAATTGGTGACCGTATTGGCAAGTGAGGAAGGATACTTTGACATGACGCATGAACATGTCTGCATAGAACTGATGAGTCAGGAGACAGTTGGGTTTGCACACATTCATGAAAAACCTGTTCCTAATGCAGACTTTGAGTTTCTTTTTTGTAGATGGCCCCAGATACCACCAGGATGGACGATTCTACACTGGGTATGCAGTAGTATCCTCACATGAGGTAATCCGAGCGGAACCACTCTCTCCTCACATGTCGGCGCAGGAGGCAGAGTTGAAGGCACTCACTGAGGCGTGTAGAGCCGCTGCAGGTAAAGTCGCTAATATTTTCACAGATTCGAAGCCCATTAAAAATGCAGAGCTGGTGAAACAATTGATGGAGGCATTGATGTTACCAGTCCAGGTTGGCATTGTCAAGGTAAAAGCACACACAAAGGTGACTCCGTGGAGGTAGAGGGCAATAGAAGGGCGAACGAGGCTGCTAAAATAGCACAAGGCGGCCTAGAGAGAGCAGTGGACGGTGGCGGGGAGTCAGCGTATTCCAGCCACATTGGGTCTAGATGTCCTGAAATCCCTCCAGCAAAAGGCTGCCCAAACAGAGAAGGTACACCGGGGGAGACTGGGAGTTGAGCTGAACTCAAATGGAGTATGGGAGAATAAGGATAAAATGTGCCCACCAAAGTCCCTGTTCCCAATCATGGCGCAAGCAGCACATGGCCCCAATCACACCTCAAAAAGTCACATGTGTGCCATGGTAGATGCCTTCTGGATCGCTCCTGGCTTCAGTTGCGCAGCCGCGAAACTTGTACAATCATGCCTCATCTGTGCACAGCACAACCCAGGTAAAACAGTAAAAGTCCCTAAGAAAGCGACACCTAGGCCTCTCTACCCGTTTCAGAGACGGCAGATTGACGACATACAGCTACCAAGGTAGGAGTGTATGCAAATATCCTAGTATGTGTAGATCTCTTCTCTGGATGGCCAGAGGCCTACCCGGTGAAAACGGCTACAGCTCGAGCCACTGCAAAGAAACTGGTGATGGAACTAGTACCACGATTCGGTGTCCCTGAAACAATTGAATCAGACAGAGGTACACACTTTACTGCTGAGGTAATGCAAAATGTCATGCAAATGATAGGTGTAGAACAGGCATTTCATACACCCTACCACCCACAGAGTTCAGGGAAGGTAGAAAGAATGAAAGGGACACTGAAATTGAAAATACAGAAAACCATGGAGCAGACCCATAGACCATGGCCAGAGTGTCTCCCATTAGCATTATTCTCAGTAAGGTACACACCCACGGGGAAAACTAAACTGTCACCCTTCGAGATACTGTTTGGAAGACCACCGAACACAGGGTTGTACTACCCACAGGTCTTAACACTCAATGTGGATAATTTGACAAGTTATGTAATCCAGTTGCAAAAGCATTTAACTCAAATGCATTCTCTAGTTTTCTCTTCCATTCCAGATCCAGATAGTGTGGAAGGAATCACTGTCTACAACCTGGTGATTACGTATATGTCAAGAAACACTCCAGAAAGACCCTTGAACCCCGATATCAAGGACCTTATCAAGTACTCCTAACAACGCCTACTTCTGTTAAGTTGGAAGGACGACCAACCTGGATCCACGCATCGCATTGCAAACTAGCCACAGGAATTAACAAAGCATAAGAGTGCATAATGTTTTGGTTTGGTTTTGTTGCATTATCTGTAATAATGGTAGCTGCGTGGGACAATCTAAATTCTCCAATGTCCTTGAATAATAAGTTTATACAACATCATGAAAAATTACTGAATGATTGGTCAAATCATTTGCTGGATCTGCACACATTCACCAGTATCAGCCACTAGTATTCCGTTCCTTGTTATTCCTATGCCACCCGAGGAATTATTTGCCTGGACCAGTTGTTCTGATACACTTGCTAATAATGCCACAAATAATGTGAAGTTATGGAACACAACTGTTGGTATACCTATTGTGGGATGGGTAGGATACCCTTGGTGGCAGGGTAATCTTTCAGGAAGTAATACATACCTTCAATATCTGGCATATAAAGGGGGGGCTTGGGTACCCAGGAATAGAACTCGATTAACCTACCTGGGGCAAATTCCAATGTATGGCCTACAAGTTAGTTTTAATGTAACTTCCCACTCTACTGATGCCTTCAAACCAATACTGCTAGAAAGAAGGTTGCATAACACGTCCTGGGAGTATTCCAATTTATTTCCCCAGGGCAATAATGAAACTTGTTTTAATATTTCAGGTAATATACCTTGCAACGAGTCATCTGGATATGAGAAAGGAACTCCCACCTGTGGAAATCCCGATGTAGGGTATTGTAGCCCTTTAGGACAACTTCCAAATTGGTGTATGCTTCAGAATGTATCTGCGTTCATAGATTTAGTTCATAGACTGGTATTACAACATTCAGCCCTATGGGACCTACCTAGTGACATGTACTGGGTATGTGGAGACAATGCATATAAATGGTTGCCAGTAGGGGTAAAAGGTGCTTGTACTCTGGGTCGTTTGACTCCAGCTACCTTTGTTATTCCGAATGACCAGTTGAATACTCAGAGCATACCTAAACACACGTTGTACAAAAGAGCTGCTGACAATACACCTCGCCTCTCTGGGAGACCACATATAGTGCAGATGAGTGTGGCTAATAAAATTGTCAGCTCTATTTTTATTTATCCTATGATTACTCAAATGTGGGATAAATTAGTCAGGGCTACAGATTACTTAGATGACCAAATATGGGATATATTGGAGATATTGAACACCACCGTTGCTGTCCAAAATCATTGTTGTTTGTATCTTCGTAATATATGTGCTATTGAAACTTGTTTTTTGGTGTATCTCTGTATGCAAGAAAAGATGTAGAAATAGATAAGGAAGTTTGACTGTAAACAACAAGAATTTAACTATTATTCCTTTGAGTCCTAGATTGACATCTCATTTCTGGCATGAAGGAGCGTACTCTTGCAATGATGGACGTGGCTTCAGTATCTGGGGGATGGAGAAGGTAGAAGACCTGTCTCCCTCAGGCAACCCGTCGGCCTGGGATAGTACCTGGTGAACGAGCCACTATCCGCTGTTGTTGCAGGATCCAGTATTCCAGATTGTGGAAAATGAAGATGTCAAAGGGGGGAATGATAGGAACTGAAGGAGTTAAATTGAGTTCTGTCTATGTTGCATTCTCTTGTTTAAAACCTTATCTGTTCTTCGAGGAGATGTCTCAGACATCTCCCTTGTGAACCAAGGTCAAATACCTCTGCTTTTTCGCCTAAATGACTTTCTTTGTCTAAAACAAGTTGTAAAATCATTTGTACTGCGCATGTCTGTAAAATGTTTAAATTCTTTACTATAAAAGACGGAAGCCTAACTGATAAGCCAGAGGCGTCTTGGAGGCATCCTGAGTTGTACCATACAGCTGGTGTCTGTGTAGTTCTTCTCCACGGAGCTGATTTAATTAGAGACATATGATGCTTCACACCCAAGAACATCGGTCCTTCAGATGAAAGAGTAATCTGAGGGATCCCGACACCAGCCAGAGTGCTCCGGCTACCCGAGACAGTCACCAGCCAGAGTGCCCCGGCTACCCGAGACAGTCACCAGCCAGAGTGCCCCGGCTACCCGAGACAGTCACCAGCCAGAGTGCCCCGGCTACCCGAGACAGTCACCAGCCAGAGTGCCCCGGCTACTCGAGACAGTCACCAGCCAGAGTGCCCCGGCTACCCGAGACAGTCACCAGCCAGTGCCCCGGCTACCCGAGACAGTCACCAGCCAGAGTGCCCCGGCTACCCGAGACAGTCACCAGCCAGAGTGCCCCGGCTACCCGAGACAGTCACCAGCCAGAGTTCCCCGGCTACCCGAGACAGTCACCAGCCAGAGTGCCCCGGCTACCCGAGACAGTCACCAGCCAGAGTGCCCCGGCTACCCGAGACAGTCACCAACCAGAGTGCCCCGGCTACCCGAGACAGTCACCAGCCAGAGTGCCCCGGCTACCCGAGACAGTCACCAGCCAGAGTGCCCCGGCTACCCGAGACAGTCACCAGCCAGAGTGCCCCGGCTACTCGAGACAGTCACCAGCCAGAGTGCCCCGGCTAATGAGACAGTCACCAGCCAGAGTGCCCCGGCTACCCGAGACAGTCACCAGCCAGAGTGCCCCGGCTACCCGAGACAGTCACCAGCCAGAGTGCCCCGGATAACCGAGACAGTCACCAGCCAGAGTGCCCCGGCTAACCGAGACAGTCACCAGCCAGAGTGCCCCGGCTAACCGAGACAGTCACCAGCCAGAGTGCCCCGGCAACCCGAGACAGTCACCAGCCAGAGTGCCCCGGCTACCCGAGACAGTCACCAGCCAGAGTGCCCCGGCTACCCGAGACAGTCACCAGCCAGAGTGCCCCGGCTACCCGAGACAGTCACCAGCCAGAGTGCCCCGGCTACTCGAGACAGTCACCAGCCAGAGTGCCCCGGCTAACGAGACAGTCACCAGCCAGAGTGCCCCGGCTAACCGAGACAGTCACCAGCCAGAGTGCCCCGGCTAACCGAGACTCACCAGCCAGAGTGCCCCGGCTAACCGAGACAGTCACCAGCCAGAGTGCCCCGGCTAACCGAGACAGTCACCAGCCAGAGTGCCCCGGCTACCCGAGACAGTCACCAGCCAGAGTGCCCCGGCTAACCGAGACAGTCACCAGCCAGAGTGCCCCGGCTACCCGAGACAGTCACCAGCCAGAGTGCCCCGGCTAACCGAGACAGTCACCAGCCAGAGTGCCCCGGCTAACCGAGACAGTCACCAGCCAGAGTGCCCCGGCTAACCGAGACAGTCACCAGCCAGAGTGCCCCGGCAACCCGAGACAGTCACCAGCCAGAGTGCCCCGGCTACCCGAGACAGTCACCAGCCAGAGTGCCCCGTCTACCCGAGACAGTCACCAGCCAGAGTGCCCCGGCTACCCGAGACAGTCACCAGCCAGAGTGCCCCGGCTACTCGAGACAGTCACCAGCCAGAGTGCCCCGGCTAACGAGACAGTCACCAGCCAGAGTGCCCCGGCTAACCGAGACAGTCACCAGCCAGAGTGCCCCGGCTACCCGAGACAGTCACCAGCCAGAGTGCCCCGGCTAACCGAGACAGTCACCAGCCAGAGTGCCCCGGCTAACCGAGACAGTCACCAGCCAGAGTGCCCCGGCAACCCGAGACAGTCACCAGCCAGAGTGCCCCGGCTACCCGAGACAGTCACCAGCCAGAGTGCCCCGGCTACCCGAGACAGTCACCAGCCAGAGTGCCCCGGCTAACCGAGACAGTCACCAGCCAGAGTGCCCCGGCTACCCGAGACAGTCACCAGCCAGAGTGCCCCGGCTAACCGAGACAGTCACCAGCCAGAGTGCCCCGGCTACCCGAGACAGTCACCAGCCAGAGTGCCCCGGCTAACCGAGACAGTCACCAGCCAGAGTGCCCCGGCTACCCGAGACAGTCACCAGCCAGAGTGCCCCGGCTACCCGTGACAGTCACCAGCCAGAGTGCCCCGGCTACCCGAGACAGTCACCAGCCAGAGTGCCCCGGCTACCCGAGACAGTCACCAGCCAGAGTTCCCCGGCTACCCGAGACAGTCACCAGCCAGAGTGCCCCGGCTACCCGAGACAGTCACCAGCCAGAGTGCCCCGGCTACCCGAGACAGTCACCAGCCAGAGTGCCCCGGCTACCCGAGACAGTCACCAGCCAGAGTGCCCCGGCTACCCGAGACAGTCACCAGCCAGAGTGCCCCGGCTACCCGAGACAGTCACCAGCCAGAGTGCCCCGGCTAACCGAGACAGTCACCAGCCAGAGTGCCCCGGCTACCCGAGACAGTCACCAGCCAGAGTGCCCCGGCTACCCGAGACAGTCACCAGCCAGAGTGCCCCGGCTACCCGAGACAGTCACCAGCCAGAGTGCCCCGGCTACCCGAGACAGTCACCAGCCAGAGTGCCCCGGCTAACCGAGACAGTCACCAGCCAGAGTGCCCCGGCTACCTGAGACAGTCACCAGCCAGAGTGCCCCGGCTACCCGAGACAGTCACCAGCCAGAGTGCCCAGGCTACCCGAGACAGTCACCAGCCAGAGTGCCCCGGCTACCCGAGACAGTCACCAGCCAGAGTGCCCCGGCTACCCGAGACAGTCACCAGCCAGAGTGCCCCGGCTACCCGAGACAGTCACCAGCCAGAGTGCCCCGGCTACTCGAGACAGTCACCAGCCAGAGTGCCCCGGCTAACCGAGACAGTCACCAGCCAGAGTGCCCCGGCTAACCGAGACAGTCACCAGCCAGAGTGCCCCGGCTACCCGAGACAGTCACCAGCCAGAGTGCCCCGGCTAACCGAGACAGTCACCAGCCAGAGTGCCCCGGCTAACCGAGACAGTCACCAGCCAGAGTGCCCCGGCTACCCGAGACAGTCACCAGCCAGAGTGCCCCGGCTACCCGAGACAGTCACCAGCCAGTGTGCCCCGGCTAACCGAGACAGTCACCAGCCAGAGTGCCCCGGCTACCCGAGACAGTCACCAGCCAGAGTGCCCCGGCTACCCGAGACAGTCACCAGTCAGAGTGCCCCGGCTACCCGAGACAGTCACCAGCCAGAGTGCCCCGGCTACCCGAGACAGTCACCAGCCAGAGTGCCCCGGCTACCCGAGACAGTCACCAGCCATAGTGCGCCGGCTACCCGAGACAGTCACCAGCCAGAGTGCCCCGGCTACCCGAGACAGTCACCAGCAAGAGTGCCCCGGCTACTCGAGACAGTCACCAGCCAGAGTGCTCCGGCTACCCGAGACAGTCACCAGCCAGAGTGCCCCGGCTAACCGAGACAGTCACCAGCCAGAGTGCCCCGGCTAACCGAGACAGTCACCAGCCAGAGTGCCCCGGCTACCCGAGACAGTCACCAGCCAGAGTGCCCCGGCTAACCGAGACAGTCACCAGCCAGAGTGCCCCGGCTACCCGAGACAGTCACCAGCCAGAGTGCCCCGGCTAACCGAGACAGTCACCAGCCAGAGTGCCCCGGCTAACCGAGACAGTCACCAGCCAGAGTGCCCCGGCTAACCGAGACAGTCACCAGCCAGAGTGCCCCGGCTAACCGAGACAGTCACCAGCCAGAGTGCCCCGGCTAACCGAGACAGTCACCAGCCAGAGTGCCCCGGCTAACCGAGACAGTCACCAGCCAGAGTGCCCCGGCTACCCGAGACAGTCACCAGCCAGAGTGCCCCGGCTACCCGAGACAGTCACCAGCCAGAGTGCCCCGGCTACCCGAGACAGTCACCAGCCAGAGTTCCCCGGCTACCCGAGACAGTCACCAGCCAGAGTTCCCCGGCTACCCGAGACAGTCACCAGCCAGAGTGCCCCGGCTACCCGAGACAGTCACCAGCCAGAGTGCCCCGGCTACCCGAGACAGTCACCAGCCAGAGTGCCCCGGCTACCCGAGACAGTCACCAGCCAGAGTGCCCCGGCTACTCGAGACAGTCACCAGCCAGAGTGCCCCGGCTAACCGAGACAGTCACCAGCCAGAGTGCCCCGGCTACCCGAGACAGTCACCAGCCAGAGTGCCCCGGCTACCCGAGACAGTTACCAGCCAGAGTGCCCCGGCTACCCGAGACAGTCACCAGCCAGAGTGCCCCGGCTACCCGAGACAGTCACCAGCCAGAGTGCCCCGGCTACCCGAGACAGTCACCAGCCAGAGTGCCCCGGCTACCCGAGACAGTCACCAGCCAGAGTGCCCCGGCTACCCGAGACAGTCACCAGCCAGAGTGCCCCGGCTACCCGAGACAGTCACCAGCCAGAGTGCCCCGGCTACCCGAGACAGTCACCAGCCAGAGTGCCCCGGCTACCCGAGACAGTCACCAGCCAGAGTGCCCCGGCTACCCGAGACAGTCACCAGCCAGAGTGCCCCGGCTACCCGAGACAGTCACCAGCCAGAGTGCCCCGGCTACCCGAGACAGTCACCAGCCAGAGTGCCCCGGCTGCTCGAGACAGTCACCAGCCAGAGTTCCCCGGCTAACCGAGACAGTCACCAGCCAGAGTGCCCCGGCTAACCGAGACAGTCACCAGCCAGAGTGCCCCGGCTACCCGAGACAGTCACCAGCCAGAGTGCCCCGGCTAACCGAGACAGTCACCAGCCAGAGTGCCCCGGCTAACCGAGACAGTCACCAGCCAGAGTGCCCCGGCTACCCGAGACAGTCACCTGCCAGAGTGCCCCGGCTACCCGAGACAGTCACCAGCCAGTGTGCCCCGGCTAACCGAGACAGTCACCAGCCAGAGTGCCCCGGCTACCCGAGACAGTCACCAGCCAGAGTGCCCCGGCTACCCCAGACAGTCACCAGCCAGAGTGCCCCGGCTACCCGAGACAGTCACCAGCCAGAGTGCCCCGGCTAACCGAGACAGTCACCAGCCAGAGTGCCCCGGCTACCCGAGACAGTCACCAGCCAGAGTGCGCCGGCTACCCGAGACAGTCACCAGCCAGAGTGCCCCGGCTACCCGAGACAGTCACCAGCAAGAGTGCCCCGGCTACTCGAGACAGTCACCAGCCAGAGTGCCCCGGCTACCCGAGACAGTCACCAGCCAGAGTTCCCCGGCTAACCGAGACAGTCACCAGCCAGAGTGCCCCGGCTAACCGAGACAGTCACCAGCCAGAGTGCCCCGGCTACCCGAGACAGTCACCAGCCAGAGTGCCCCGGCTAACCGAGACAGTCACCAGCCAGAGTGCCCCGGCTACCCGAGACAGTCACCAGCCAGAGTGCCCCGGCTAACCGAGACAGTCACCAGCCAGAGTGCCCCGGCTAACCGAGACAGTCACCAGCCAGAGTGCCCCGGCTAACCGAGACAGTCACCAGCCAGAGTGCCCCGGCTAACCGAGACAGTCACCAGCCAGAGTGCCCCGGCTAACCGAGACAGTCACCAGCCAGAGTGCCCCGGCTAACCGAGACAGTCACCAGCCAGAGTGCCCCGGCTAACCGAGACAGTCACCAGCCAGAGTGCCCCGGCTAACCGAGACAGTCACCAGCCAGAGTGCCCCGGCTAACCGAGACAGTCACCAGCCAGAGTGCCCCGGCAACCCGAGACAGTCACCAGCCAGAGTGCCCCGGCTACCCGAGACAGTCACCAGCCAGAGTGCCCCGGCTAACCGAGACAGTCACCAGCCATAGTGCCCCGGCTACCCGAGACAGTCACCAGCCAGAGTGCCCCGGCTAACCGAGACAGTCACCAGCCAGAGTGCCCCGGCTACCCGAGACAGTCACCAGCCAGAGTGCCCCGGCTACCCGAGACAGTCACCAGCCAGAGTGCCCCGGCTACCCGAGACAGTCACCAGCCAGAGTGCCCCGGCTACCCGAGACAGTCACCAGCCAGAGTGCCCCGGCTACTCGAGACAGTCACCAGCCAGAGTGCCCCGGCTACCCGAGACAGTCACCAGCCAGAGTGCCCCGGCTACCCGAGACAGTCACCAGCCAGAGTGCCCCGGCTACCCGAGACAGTCACCAGTGATAGGAACTGAAGGAGTTAAATTGAGTTCTGTCTATGTTGCATTCTCTTGTTTAAAACCTTATCTGTTCTTCGAGGAGATGTCTCAGACATCTCCCTTGTGAACCAAGGTCAAATACCTCTGCTTTTTCGCCTAAATGACTTTCTTTGTCTAAAACAAGTTGTAAAATCATTTGTACTGCGCATGTCTGTAAAATGTTTAAATTCTTTACTATAAAAGACGGAAGCCTAACTGATAAGCCAGAGGCGTCTTGGAGGCATCCTGAGTTGTACCATACAGCTGGTGTCTGTGTAGTTCTTCTCCACGGAGCTGATTTAATTAGAGACATATGATGCTTCACACCCAAGAACATCGGTCCTTCAGATGAAAGAGTAATCTGAGGGATCCCGACAGTTTCCTGGCGCCCGAAACAGGGACCTGATATAGGCACCTCTCCAAGACTACCCGATCTACAGACCACACCAGTTACTGATGAAATTGTGAACAGCAGACCTAAACACCTGGCCAGGTAAGAGATCAATTTTTCTCTTCTCTGCTCTTCATAATCTATCATTATAACTAAGGTCCGTATAAAGGGGAATCTAGTAGAGGAGGGGGCCGTAAAATCAGGTCCATATAAGAACTCTGAGGAAATCGGGTGTGACACGCATATGTAATTTCTGCTCGAATGAGAGGTTACTGTAGGTTCTGTGTGTGCACAGCTATTTTTAGAAAAAGAGCTGATGCAAATCAAAATGGGAGAGGTCTGACATTATGGAATATAAGGCTGGGTGAACAGTTCATACTGCGCAGCCCGGACGGACAAGTTTTTCACAATAGACGGTTCCGCACTAGGAATAGAGGAGGTTGTTGAATGGCTACTTTGATTTGAAAGGTTGTGGAAAGTAGACAAATAAGCTGCACAGTAGGTATTCGTTCAAAGAGTGGTGATATTGCCTAACTGGGTCATGTGACAGCGTCCTTTCGGGGAGGTCACCGCCTAAGCTTAAATCAACACCCTTTACGAATAAACCTTGTGACAGATAAGAGTGTGACCGAATGAGCACAGGACCGTGAAATGAGCCTGTGACAGGATATGACTGAAGAACCCCAGTAGATGGACACTTTATTTACAATCCTGTGTGTTGTGGGAGTATTTCTGTTCGGATGCTACATAGCATATAAGTACACGAAACACGTAGTACACCGAGGAACAGACACTCCATTTAGCCTGTTAGCACCTTAGGAAGAAGGTAACGAGGTATAGTAGAGCCTAGTCTTGAGCTTACCCAATACACCACCTAAGGCAGGGGACTAACAGGAAGACAACAAGAGAGACAGGATAAGAATAAAAGATAAGATGGGGAACAGTCAGGGAAAGACACCTGAAGAAGGAAATCGGTTATGTGATATAATTGAGGATAGATATGGAAGTAGTGCAGCAAAGAACCTGGAAAAAGTATTAATCAAATCCAAAGTGCAAGATAGGCAGGCTGTGTGAATCCTTGTATATATGTCTATGAGAACCTCTGAATAAGATGAGAGATGAGTAATTGAGTAAAAAAAAAAAAAAAAAAAATCAGTGAATGAGCACGTATGAATGAATCATCACACATCATTTTTGTGTCAAGAGATTTGTGACCTTTCTAGTTGTGGTGGAATCCCGGACAGATGCGTTATAGATATTTCAAATCTACATCTGAGACTGAATGAATTGAGTAATGATATAGTTCGTGTTATATGTGGCATTACATTGTAAAGTTTCCTGAATGCATTTGGCCAGAAAAAGGGCAAGACATGGTTAATCTCATTATACAGTTATCTGCCCTTACAGTGAAATCCCGTGATTTTGAGTTTCTTTGTAGAAATTGATTTTGATAAGTCTAAAGAACTACAGAATTCTGTGAAGGACGACGCTGCATTCTGACGGGAGGGGTGAAGGATACCGCTGCGTAGTTTTTCTTCTCCCTTCGCTCTTATCTCTGCTGAGTGTGAGCTGTGCTCAAAATTCTCTGTAATTCTATCCGTAAGGTACACGCTGAAAGATTTGTGCATTTTAAAGCAACAGTACTTAATTGAAGATTGGAAGTTAAAAGTAAGATTTGGTGCCTAATTTAGAAGGGAATTGTAAGTGATTGCTTGGTCATTAATGTGTTTGAACCTGCTTCTAGTTGTGTGATTGATTTGTATAGCAAATTGTGTCAAATTACAAGAGACAGAGAAGGAAGGAAGCAGTAAAACAAGTGGGACAAATATTGAAAAAGGCAAAAATACCAGAGTGTGAATGTTTGGATGTACAAAAAGGCACAGACAAGGGAAGAAAATAGCAAGTGAATAAATGATGCTTGAGAATGTGCAGTAGTATGGAAGGTGTATTATGAATGTTTGATTGACAAAGTGTAACCAGAGACCCAGACAAAACAGATGGACTTGTAAACACTGTGGTCAGACTCAGACAAACCCAGACTGAATAGCTACTTGTGTGACCTGTGCTACTGACCTAAGAGAATTGCACTAAATCCTATCCAGACAAGATCATAAGAAGCTGACATAATAGTGTGGATAGTGGGTAGTAGGGACATTGGCCCTTGAGGAGTAAGCTGACAGTAGACATCAGACGGCCAACCCCATGAGGACCTAGAAGTGTGACTAGAATAAGAAAGATACAGGTGTATTATCCCTGGAGCCCCTCTGACCAGCTAGCTTTGCTGAAGCAGCTGCCTGCCCCTGAAGACCAACCATTCCCGTTTTACAGACACATAAAGGAAGTACAGCAGACATATAAGTGTACCTGGGCAGACCTAGAGAGGTTGATGAGTTTAAAGGCAGGTGACGCACTAGATCATATAATTAAGACACACAGATGTGACAAAGAATCAGGCTTGGGGCATGGATGATAAATCTGCACGATCTGGGGAGACGTACTGTGAGTCACTAAGACAATGGGCTGCAGTGGAACAATCAGAGCAGTCTGTACTCCTGACTAATGTGACACAGCAAAGAGGAGAGAGGGTAGAGATATACCTTGGACGGTTACAGCTGAAATGGGCAGACATGGGGTACATTTGCATAAACCCACTTGATGTTAGAATACTGGTGAATGCATTCATTGACGGTATGAACAAAGACTTACGAGACGCAGTACAGACAGCCAGACCTGAATGGAGACATGTAGATCCGAAAGACCTCCTTAAGGTAGCTAAAGAAATTGAGCAAACAAGGATAATAAAACGACCTGTCATGTATGCTGGAGCACAAGGAAAAAAGTGGAGACGTAATAGGAAAGGCATGTGAGATGACACTGACGTTTCTTTTGACAATCTATTCCCCACATGACATCCATGCCATACTCCTACAAGTTCAACCAAAACATCTGTCTAGGGCCAGACAGCTCCGACTTGAGTGTGCTCTACTAATTCCTGAGTATGTCACTCCTCAAAAGATGTAACGTTCTGAATCCAGCCACCCTCCTGCCTATGGATTCAGAAAAGGGGGAATTGGTGACCGTATTGGCAAGTGAGGAAGGATACTTTGACATGACGCATGAACATGTCTGCATAGAACTGATGAGTCAGGAGACAGTTGGGTTTGCACACATTCATGAAAAACCTGTTCCTAATGCAGACTTTGAGTTTCTTTTTTGTAGATGGCCCCAGATACCACCAGGATGGACGATTCTACACTGGGTATGCAGTAGTATCCTCACATGAGGTAATCCGAGCGGAACCACTCTCTCCTCACATGTCGGCGCAGGAGGCAGAGTTGAAGGCACTCACTGAGGCGTGTAGAGCCGCTGCAGGTAAAGTCGCTAATATTTTCACAGATTCGAAGCCCATTAAAAATGCAGAGCTGGTGAAACAATTGATGGAGGCATTGATGTTACCAGTCCAGGTTGGCATTGTCAAGGTAAAAGCACACACAAAGGTGACTCCGTGGAGGTAGAGGGCAATAGAAGGGCGAACGAGGCTGCTAAAATAGCACAAGGCGGCCTAGAGAGAGCAGTGGACGGTGGCGGGGAGTCAGCGTATTCCAGCCACATTGGGTCTAGATGTCCTGAAATCCCTCCAGCAAAAGGCTGCCCAAACAGAGAAGGTACACCGGGGGAGACTGGGAGTTGAGCTGAACTCAAATGGAGTATGGGAGAATAAGGATAAAATGTGCCCACCAAAGTCCCTGTTCCCAATCATGGCGCAAGCAGCACATGGCCCCAATCACACCTCAAAAAGTCACATGTGTGCCATGGTAGATGCCTTCTGGATCGCTCCTGGCTTCAGTTGCGCAGCCGCGAAACTTGTACAATCATGCCTCATCTGTGCACAGCACAACCCAGGTAAAACAGTAAAAGTCCCTAAGAAAGCGACACCTAGGCCTCTCTACCCGTTTCAGAGACGGCAGATTGACGACATACAGCTACCAAGGTAGGAGTGTATGCAAATATCCTAGTATGTGTAGATCTCTTCTCTGGATGGCCAGAGGCCTACCCGGTGAAAACGGCTACAGCTCGAGCCACTGCAAAGAAACTGGTGATGGAACTAGTACCACGATTCGGTGTCCCTGAAACAATTGAATCAGACAGAGGTACACACTTTACTGCTGAGGTAATGCAAAATGTCATGCAAATGATAGGTGTAGAACAGGCATTTCATACACCCTACCACCCACAGAGTTCAGGGAAGGTAGAAAGAATGAAAGGGACACTGAAATTGAAAATACAGAAAACCATGGAGCAGACCCATAGACCATGGCCAGAGTGTCTCCCATTAGCATTATTCTCAGTAAGGTACACACCCACGGGGAAAACTAAACTGTCACCCTTCGAGATACTGTTTGGAAGACCACCGAACACAGGGTTGTACTACCCACAGGTCTTAACACTCAATGTGGATAATTTGACAAGTTATGTAATCCAGTTGCAAAAGCATTTAACTCAAATGCATTCTCTAGTTTTCTCTTCCATTCCAGATCCAGATAGTGTGGAAGGAATCACTGTCTACAACCTGGTGATTACGTATATGTCAAGAAACACTCCAGAAAGACCCTTGAACCCCGATATCAAGGACCTTATCAAGTACTCCTAACAACGCCTACTTCTGTTAAGTTGGAAGGACGACCAACCTGGATCCACGCATCGCATTGCAAACTAGCCACAGGAATTAACAAAGCATAAGAGTGCATAATGTTTTGGTTTGGTTTTGTTGCATTATCTGTAATAATGGTAGCTGCGTGGGACAATCTAAATTCTCCAATGTCCTTGAATAATAAGTTTATACAACATCATGAAAAATTACTGAATGATTGGTCAAATCATTTGCTGGATCTGCACACATTCACCAGTATCAGCCACTAGTATTCCGTTCCTTGTTATTCCTATGCCACCCGAGGAATTATTTGCCTGGACCAGTTGTTCTGATACACTTGCTAATAATGCCACAAATAATGTGAAGTTATGGAACACAACTGTTGGTATACCTATTGTGGGATGGGTAGGATACCCTTGGTGGCAGGGTAATCTTTCAGGAAGTAATACATACCTTCAATATCTGGCATATAAAGGGGGGGCTTGGGTACCCAGGAATAGAACTCGATTAACCTACCTGGGGCAAATTCCAATGTATGGCCTACAAGTTAGTTTTAATGTAACTTCCCACTCTACTGATGCCTTCAAACCAATACTGCTAGAAAGAAGGTTGCATAACACGTCCTGGGAGTATTCCAATTTATTTCCCCAGGGCAATAATGAAACTTGTTTTAATATTTCAGGTAATATACCTTGCAACGAGTCATCTGGATATGAGAAAGGAACTCCCACCTGTGGAAATCCCGATGTAGGGTATTGTAGCCCTTTAGGACAACTTCCAAATTGGTGTATGCTTCAGAATGTATCTGCGTTCATAGATTTAGTTCATGGACTGGTATTACAACATTCAGCCCTATGGGACCTACCTAGTGACATGTACTGGGTATGTGGAGACAATGCATATAAATGGTTGCCAGTAGGGGTAAAAGGTGCTTGTACTCTGGGTCGTTTGACTCCAGCTACCTTTGTTATTCCGAATGACCAGTTGAATACTCAGAGCATACCTAAACACACGTTGTACAAAAGAGCTGCTGACAATACACCTCGCCTCTCTGGGAGACCACATATAGTGCAGATGAGTGTGGCTAATAAAATTGTCAGCTCTATTTTTATTTATCCTATGATTACTCAAATGTGGGATAAATTAGTCAGGGCTACAGATTACTTAGATGACCAAATATGGGATATATTGGAGATATTGAACACCACCGTTGCTGTCCAAAATCATTGTTGTTTGTATCTTCGTAATATATGTGCTATTGAAACTTGTTTTTTGGTGTATCTCTGTATGCAAGAAAAGATGTAGAAATAGATAAGGAAGTTTGACTGTAAACAACAAGAATTTAACTATTATTCCTTTGAGTCCTAGATTGACATCTCATTTCTGGCATGAAGGAGCGTACTCTTGCAATGATGGACGTGGCTTCAGTATCTGGGGGATGGAGAAGGTAGAAGACCTGTCTCCCTCAGGCAACCCGTCGGCCTGGGATAGTACCTGGTGAACGAGCCACTATCCGCTGTTGTTGCAGGATCCAGTGTTCCAGATTGTGGAAAATGAAGATGTCAAAGGGGGGAATGATAGGAACTGAAGGAGTTAAATTGAGTTCTGTCTATGTTGCATTCTCTTGTTTAAAACCTTATCTGTTCTTCGAGGAGATGTCTCAGACATCTCCCTTGTGAACCAAGGTCAAATACCTCTGCTTTTTCGCCTAAATGACTTTCTTTGTCTAAAACAAGTTGTAAAATCATTTGTACTGCGCATGTCTGTAAAATGTTTAAATTCTTTACTATAAAAGACGGAAGCCTAACTGATAAGCCAGAGGCGTCTTGGAGGCATCCTGAGTTGTACCATACAGCTGGTGTCTGTGTAGTTCTTCTCCACGGAGCTGATTTAATTAGAGACATATGATGCTTCACACCCAAGAACATCGGTCCTTCAGATGAAAGAGTAATCTGAGGGATCCCGACACCAGCCAGAGTGCTCCGGCTACCCGAGACAGTCACCAGCCAGAGTGCCCCGGCTACCCGAGACAGTCACCAGCCAGAGTGCCCCGGCTACCCGAGACAGTCACCAGCCAGAGTGCCCCGGCTACCCGAGACAGTCACCAGCCAGAGTGCCCCGGCTACTCGAGACAGTCACCAGCCAGAGTGCCCCGGCTACCCGAGACAGTCACCAGCCAGTGCCCCGGCTACCCGAGACAGTCACCAGCCAGAGTGCCCCGGCTACCCGAGACAGTCACCAGCCAGAGTGCCCCGGCTACCCGAGACAGTCACCAGCCAGAGTTCCCCGGCTACCCGAGACAGTCACCAGCCAGAGTGCCCCGGCTACCCGAGACAGTCACCAGCCAGAGTGCCCCGGCTACCCGAGACAGTCACCAACCAGAGTGCCCCGGCTACCCGAGACAGTCACCAGCCAGAGTGCCCCGGCTACCCGAGACAGTCACCAGCCAGAGTGCCCCGGCTACCCGAGACAGTCACCAGCCAGAGTGCCCCGGCTACTCGAGACAGTCACCAGCCAGAGTGCCCCGGCTAATGAGACAGTCACCAGCCAGAGTGCCCCGGCTACCCGAGACAGTCACCAGCCAGAGTGCCCCGGCTACCCGAGACAGTCACCAGCCAGAGTGCCCCGGATAACCGAGACAGTCACCAGCCAGAGTGCCCCGGCTAACCGAGACAGTCACCAGCCAGAGTGCCCCGGCTAACCGAGACAGTCACCAGCCAGAGTGCCCCGGCAACCCGAGACAGTCACCAGCCAGAGTGCCCCGGCTACCCGAGACAGTCACCAGCCAGAGTGCCCCGGCTACCCGAGACAGTCACCAGCCAGAGTGCCCCGGCTACCCGAGACAGTCACCAGCCAGAGTGCCCCGGCTACTCGAGACAGTCACCAGCCAGAGTGCCCCGGCTAACGAGACAGTCACCAGCCAGAGTGCCCCGGCTAACCGAGACAGTCACCAGCCAGAGTGCCCCGGCTAACCGAGACTCACCAGCCAGAGTGCCCCGGCTAACCGAGACAGTCACCAGCCAGAGTGCCCCGGCTAACCGAGACAGTCACCAGCCAGAGTGCCCCGGCTACCCGAGACAGTCACCAGCCAGAGTGCCCCGGCTAACCGAGACAGTCACCAGCCAGAGTGCCCCGGCTACCCGAGACAGTCACCAGCCAGAGTGCCCCGGCTAACCGAGACAGTCACCAGCCAGAGTGCCCCGGCTAACCGAGACAGTCACCAGCCAGAGTGCCCCGGCTAACCGAGACAGTCACCAGCCAGAGTGCCCCGGCAACCCGAGACAGTCACCAGCCAGAGTGCCCCGGCTACCCGAGACAGTCACCAGCCAGAGTGCCCCGTCTACCCGAGACAGTCACCAGCCAGAGTGCCCCGGCTACCCGAGACAGTCACCAGCCAGAGTGCCCCGGCTACTCGAGACAGTCACCAGCCAGAGTGCCCCGGCTAACGAGACAGTCACCAGCCAGAGTGCCCCGGCTAACCGAGACAGTCACCAGCCAGAGTGCCCCGGCTACCCGAGACAGTCACCAGCCAGAGTGCCCCGGCTAACCGAGACAGTCACCAGCCAGAGTGCCCCGGCTAACCGAGACAGTCACCAGCCAGAGTGCCCCGGCAACCCGAGACAGTCACCAGCCAGAGTGCCCCGGCTACCCGAGACAGTCACCAGCCAGAGTGCCCCGGCTACCCGAGACAGTCACCAGCCAGAGTGCCCCCTTCTAACCGAGACAGTCACCAGCCAGAGTGCCCCGGCTACCCGAGACAGTCACCAGCCAGAGTGCCCCGGCTAACCGAGACAGTCACCAGCCAGAGTGCCCCGGCTACCCGAGACAGTCACCAGCCAGAGTGCCCCGGCTAACCGAGACAGTCACCAGCCAGAGTGCCCCGGCTACCCGAGACAGTCACCAGCCAGAGTGCCCCGGCTACCCGAGACAGTCACCAGCCAGAGTGCCCCGGCTACCCGAGACAGTCACCAGCCAGAGTGCCCCGGCTACCCGAGACAGTCACCAGCCAGAGTTCCCCGGCTACCCGAGACAGTCACCAGCCAGAGTGCCCCGGCTACCCGAGACAGTCACCAGCCAGAGTGCCCCGGCTACCCGAGACAGTCACCAGCCAGAGTGCCCCGGCTACCCGAGACAGTCACCAGCCAGAGTGCCCCGGCTACCCGAGACAGTCACCAGCCAGAGTGCCCCGGCTACCCGAGACAGTCACCAGCCAGAGTGCCCCGGCTAACCGAGACAGTCACCAGCCAGAGTGCCCCGGCTACCCGAGACAGTCACCAGCCAGAGTGCCCCGGCTACCCGAGACAGTCACCAGCCAGAGTGCCCCGGCTACCCGAGACAGTCACCAGCCAGAGTGCCCCGGCTACCCGAGACAGTCACCAGCCAGAGTGCCCCGGCTAACCGAGACAGTCACCAGCCAGAGTGCCCCGGCTACCCGAGACAGTCACCAGCCAGAGTGCCCCGGCTACCCGAGACAGTCACCAGCCAGAGTGCCCAGGCTACCCGAGACAGTCACCAGCCAGAGTGCCCCGGCTACCCGAGACAGTCACCAGCCAGAGTGCCCCGGCTACCCGAGACAGTCACCAGCCAGAGTGCCCCGGCTACCCGAGACAGTCACCAGCCAGAGTGCCCCGGCTACCCGAGACAGTCACCAGCCAGAGTGCCCCGGCTACTCGAGACAGTCACCAGCCAGAGTGCCCCGGCTAACCGAGACAGTCACCAGCCAGAGTGCCCCGGCTAACCGAGACAGTCACCAGCCAGAGTGCCCCGGCTACCCGAGACAGTCACCAGCCAGAGTGCCCCGGCTAACCGAGACAGTCACCAGCCAGAGTGCCCCGGCTAACCGAGACAGTCACCAGCCAGAGTGCCCCGGCTACCCGAGACAGTCACCAGCCAGAGTGCCCCGGCTACCCGAGACAGTCACCAGCCAGTGTGCCCCGGCTAACCGAGACAGTCACCAGCCAGAGTGCCCCGGCTACCCGAGACAGTCACCAGCCAGAGTGCCCCGGCTACCCGAGACAGTCACCAGTCAGAGTGCCCCGGCTACCCGAGACAGTCACCAGCCAGAGTGCCCCGGCTAACCGAGACAGTCACCAGCCAGAGTGCCCCGGCTACCCGAGACAGTCACCAGCCAGAGTGCGCCGGCTACCCGAGACAGTCACCAGCCAGAGTGCCCCGGCTACCCGAGACAGTCACCAGCAAGAGTGTCCCGGCTACTCGAGACAGTCACCAGCCAGAGTGCTCCGGCTACCCGAGACAGTCACCAGCCAGAGTGCCCCGGCTAACCGAGACAGTCACCAGCCAGAGTGCCCCGGCTAACCGAGACAGTCACCAGCCAGAGTGCCCCGGCTACCCGAGACAGTCACCAGCCAGAGTGCCCCGGCTAACCGAGACAGTCACCAGCCAGAGTGCCCCGGCTACCCGAGACAGTCACCAGCCAGAGTGCCCCGGCTAACCGAGACAGTCACCAGCCAGAGTGCCCCGGCTAACCGAGACAGTCACCAGCCAGAGTGCCCCGGCTAACCGAGACAGTCACCAGCCAGAGTGCCCCGGCTAACCGAGACAGTCACCAGCCAGAGTGCCCCGGCTAACCGAGACAGTCACCAGCCAGAGTGCCCCGGCTAACCGAGACAGTCACCAGCCAGAGTGCCCCGGCTACCCGAGACAGTCACCAGCCAGAGTGCCCCGGCTACCCGAGACAGTCACCAGCCAGAGTGCCCCGGCTACCCGAGACAGTCACCAGCCAGAGTTCCCCGACTACCCGAGACAGTCACCAGCCAGAGTTCCCCGGCTACCCGAGACAGTCACCAGCCAGAGTGCCCCGGCTACCCGAGACAGTCACCAGCCAGAGTGCCCCGGCTACCCGAGACAGTCACCAGCCAGAGTGCCCCGGCTACCCGAGACAGTCACCAGCCAGAGTGCCCCGGCTACTCGAGACAGTCACCAGCCAGAGTGCCCCGGCTAACCGAGACAGTCACCAGCCAGAGTGCCCCGGCTACCCGAGACAGTCACCAGCCAGAGTGCCCCGGCTACCCGAGACAGTCACCAGCCAGAGTGCCCCGGCTACCCGAGACAGTCACCAGCCAGAGTGCCCCGGCTACCCGAGACAGTCACCAGCCAGAGTGCCCCGGCTACCCGAGACAGTCACCAGCCAGAGTGCCCCGGCTACCCGAGACAGTCACCAGCCAGAGTGCCCCGGCTACCCGAGACAGTCACCAGCCAGAGTGCCCCGGCTACCCGAGACAGTCACCAGCCAGAGTGCCCCGGCTACCCGAGACAGTCACCAGCCAGAGTGCCCCGGCTACCCGAGACAGTCACCAGCCAGAGTGCCCCGGCTACCCGAGACAGTCACCAGCCAGAGTGCCCCGGCTACCCGAGACAGTCACCAGCCAGAGTGCCCCGGCTGCTCGAGACAGTCACCAGCCAGAGTTCCCCGGCTAACCGAGACAGTCACCAGCCAGAGTGCCCCGGCTAACCGAGACAGTCACCAGCCAGAGTGCCCCGGCTACCCGAGACAGTCACCAGCCAGA
Organism: Dendrobates tinctorius; assembly: GCF_039654945.1. Taxonomy (NCBI): domain Eukaryota; kingdom Metazoa; phylum Chordata; class Amphibia; order Anura; family Dendrobatidae; genus Dendrobates; species Dendrobates tinctorius. The sequence goes on along the minus strand of NW_027361834.1, from coordinate 1,273,217 downwards.
GTGCCCCGGCTAACCGAGACAGTCACCAGCCAGAGTGCCCCGGCTAACCGAGACAGTCACCAGCCAGAGTGCCCCGGCTACCCGAGACAGTCACCTGCCAGAGTGCCCCGGCTACCCGAGACAGTCACCAGCCAGTGTGCCCCGGCTAACCGAGACAGTCACCAGCCAGAGTGCCCCGGCTACCCGAGACAGTCACCAGCCAGAGTGCCCCGGCTACCCCAGACAGTCACCAGCCAGAGTGCCCCGGCTACCCGAGACAGTCACCAGCCAGAGTGCCCCGGCTAACCGAGACAGTCACCAGCCAGAGTGCCCCGGCTACCCGAGACAGTCACCAGCCAGAGTGCGCCGGCTACCCGAGACAGTCACCAGCCAGAGTGCCCCGGCTACCCGAGACAGTCACCAGCAAGAGTGCCCCGGCTACTCGAGACAGTCACCAGCCAGAGTGCCCCGGCTACCCGAGACAGTCACCAGCCAGAGTTCCCCGGCTAACCGAGACAGTCACCAGCCAGAGTGCCCCGGCTAACCGAGACAGTCACCAGCCAGAGTGCCCCGGCTACCCGAGACAGTCACCAGCCAGAGTGCCCCGGCTAACCGAGACAGTCACCAGCCAGAGTGCCCCGGCTACCCGAGACAGTCACCAGCCAGAGTGCCCCGGCTAACCGAGACAGTCACCAGCCAGAGTGCCCCGGCTAACCGAGACAGTCACCAGCCAGAGTGCCCCGGCTAACCGAGACAGTCACCAGCCAGAGTGCCCCGGCTAACCGAGACAGTCACCAGCCAGAGTGCCCCGGCTAACCGAGACAGTCACCAGCCAGAGTGCCCCGGCTAACCGAGACAGTCACCAGCCAGAGTGCCCCGGCTAACCGAGACAGTCACCAGCCAGAGTGCCCCGGCTAACCGAGACAGTCACCAGCCAGAGTGCCCCGGCTAACCGAGACAGTCACCAGCCAGAGTGCCCCGGCAACCCGAGACAGTCACCAGCCAGAGTGCCCCGGCTACCCGAGACAGTCACCAGCCAGAGTGCCCCGGCTAACCGAGACAGTCACCAGCCATAGTGCCCCGGCTACCCGAGACAGTCACCAGCCAGAGTGCCCCGGCTAACCGAGACAGTCACCAGCCAGAGTGCCCCGGCTACCCGAGACAGTCACCAGCCAGAGTGCCCCGGCTACCCGAGACAGTCACCAGCCAGAGTGCCCCGGCTACCCGAGACAGTCACCAGCCAGAGTGCCCCGGCTACCCGAGACAGTCACCAGCCAGAGTGCCCCGGCTACTCGAGACAGTCACCAGCCAGAGTGCCCCGGCTACCCGAAACAGTCACCAGCCAGAGTGCCCCGGCTACCCGAGACAGTCACCAGCCAGAGTGCCCCGGCTACCCGAGACAGTCACCAGCCAGAGTTCCCCGGCTAACCGAGACAGTCACCAGCCAGAGTGCGCCGGCTACTCGAGACAGTCACCAGCCAGAGTGCCCCGGCTACCCGAGACAGTCACCAGCAAGAGTGCCCCGGCTACTCGAGACAGTCACCGGCCAGAGTGCCCTGGCTAACCGAGACAGTCACCAGCAAGAGTGCCCCGGCTAACCGAGACAGTCACCAGCCAGAGTGCCCCGGCTACCCGAGACAGTCACCAGCCAGAGTGACCCGGCTAACCGAGACAGTCACCAGCAAGAGTGCCCACGTTACAGTGCCAAGGCTAACAGAGACATTCACCAGCAAAAGTGCGAAGGCTAAACGATACAGTCACCAGTAAGAGTGCCCACGTTACAGTTCCCCAAATAACCGAGACAGTCACCAGTATGAGTGCTCCGGCTAAGCGAGACCGTCACCAGTAAGAGACGAGTGCCCACGTTACAGTGCCTCGGCTAACCGAGACAGTCACCAGTAAGAGTGCCAAAGTTACAAGGCCCCGGCTAACCGAGACAGTCACCAGTATGAGTGCTCCGGCTGACCAAGACATTCACCAGCAAGAGTGCCCACTTTACAGTGCCCCAGAGAGCCGAGACAGTCACCTGTAAGAGTGCACACGTTACAGTGCCCCGGCTATCCGAGACAGTCACCAGCAAGAGTGCCCAAGTTACAGTGCCCCGGCTAACCGAGACAATCACCAGTATGAGTGCCCCGGCTACCCGAGACAGTCACCAGCAAGAGCGCCCCGGCTAACCGAGACAGTCACCAGCAAGAGTGCCCCGGCTAACCGAGACAGTCACCAGCAAGAGTGCCCCGGCTACCCGAGACAGTCACCAGCAAGAGTGCCCCGGCTACCCGAGACAGTCACCAGCAAGAGTGCCCCGGCTACCCGAGACAGTCACCAGCAAGAGTGCCCCGGCTAACCGAGACAGTCACCAGCAAGGGTGCCCCGGCTAACCGAGACAGTCACCAGCAAGAGTGCCCCGGCTAACCGAGACAGTCACCAGCAAGAGTGCCCCGGCTAACCGAGACAGTCACCAGCCAGAGTGCCCCGGCTAACCGAGACAGTCACCAGCCAGAGTGACCCGGCTAACCGAGACAGTCACCAGCCAGAGTGCCCCGGCTAACCGAGACAGTCACCAGCCAGAGTGCCCCGGCTACCCGAGACAGTCACCAGCCAGAGTGCCCCGGCTAACCGAGACAGTCACCAGCCAGAGTGCCCCGGCTAACCGAGACAGTCACCAGCCAGAGTGCCCCGGCTACCCGAGACAGTCACCAGCCAGAGTGCCCCAGCTACCCGAGACAGTCACCAGCCAGTGTGCCCCGGCTACCCGAGACAGTCACCAGCCAGAGTGCCCCGGCTACCCGAGACAGTCACCAGCCAGAGTGCCCCGGCTACCCGAGACAGTCACCAGCCAGAGTGCCCCGGCTACCCGAGACAGTCACCAGCCAGAGTGCCCCGGCTAACCGAGACAGTCACCAGCCAGAGTGCCCCGGCTACCCGAGACAGTCACCAGCCAGAGTGCGCCGGCTACTCGAGACAGTCACCAGCCAGAGTGCCCCGGCTACCCGAGACAGTCACCAGCAAGAGTGCCCCGGCTACTCGAGACAGTCACCAGCCAGAGTGCCCCGGCTACCCGAGACAGTCACCAGCCAAAGTGCCCCGGCTAACCGAGACAGTCACCAGCCAGAGTGCCCCGGCTAACCGAGACAGTCACCAGCCAGAGTGCCCCGGCTAACCGAGACAGTCACCAGCCAGAGTGCCCCGGCTACCCGAGACAGTCACCAGCCAGAGTGCCCCGGCTAACCGAGACAGTCACCAGCCAGAGTGCCCCGGCAACCCGAGACAGTCACCACCAGCCAGAGTGCCCCGGCTACCCGAGACAGTCACCAGCCAGAGTGCCCCGGCTACCCGAGACAGTCACCAGCCAGAGTGCCCCGGCTACCCGAGACAGTCACCAGCCAGAGTGCCCCGGCTACCCGAGACAGTCACCAGCCAGAGTGCCCCGGCTAACCGAGACAGTCACCAGCCAGAGTGCCCCGACTACCCGAGACAGTCACCAGCAAGAGTGCCCCGGCTACCTGAGACAGTCACCAGCCAGAGTGCCCCGGCTACCCGAGACAGTCACCAGCCAGAGTGCGCCGGCTACCCGAGACGGTCACCAGCCAGAGTGCCCCGGCTACCCGAGACAGTCACCAGCCAGAGTGCCCCGGCTACCCGTGACAGTCACCAGCCAGAGTGCCCCGGCTACCCGAGACAGTCACCAGCAAGAGTGCCCCGGCTACCCGAGACAGTCACCAGCCAGAGTGCCCCGGCTAACCGAGACAGTCACCAGCCAGAGTGCCCCGGCTAACCGAGACAGTCACCAGCCAAAGTGCCCCGGCTAACCGAGACAGTCACCAGCCAGAGTGCCCCGGCTAACCGAGACAGTCACCAGCCAGAGTGCCCCGGCTACCCGAGACAGTCACCAGCAAGAGTGCCCCGGCTACCCGAGACAGTCACCAGCCAGAGTGCCCCGGCTACCCGAGACAGTCACCAGCCAGAGTGCCCCGGCTACCCGAGACAGTCACCAGCAAGAGTGCCCCGGCTACCCGAGACAGTCACCAGCAAGAGTGCCCCGGCTACCCGAGACAGTCACCAGCAAGAGTGCCCCGGCTACCCGAGACAGTCACCAGCAAGAGTGCCCCGGCTACCCGAGACAGTCACCAGCCAGAGTGCCCCGGCTACCCGAGACAGTCACCAGCCAGAGTGCCCCGGCTAACCGAGACAGTCACCAGCCAGAGTGCCCCGGCTAACCGAGACAGTCACCAGCCAGAGTGCCCCGTCTACCCGAGACAGTCACCAGCAAGAGTGCCCCGGCTACCCGAGACAGTCACCAGCAAGAGTGCCCCGGCTACCCGAGACAGTCACCTGCCAGAGTGCCCCGGCTAACCGAGACAGTCACCAGCAAGAATGCCCCGGCTAACCGAGACAGTCACCAGCCAGAGTGCCCCGGCTAACCGAGACAGTCACCAGTATGAGTGCTCCGACTAACCGAGACAGTCATCAGCCAGAGTGCCCCGGCTAACCGAGACAGTCACCAGAGTGCCCCGGCTACCCGAGACAGTCACCAGCAAGAGTGCCCCAGCTACCCGAGACAGTCACCAGCAAGAGTGCCCCGGCTAGCCGAGACAGTCACCAGCAAGAGCGCCCCGGCTAACCGAGACAGTCACCAGCAAGAGTGCCCCGGCTAACCGAGACAGTCACCAGCAAGAGTGCCCCGGCTACCCGAGACAGTCACCAGCAAGAGTGCCCCGACTACCCGAGACAGTCACCAGCAAGAGTGCCCCGGCTACCCGAGACAGTCACCAGCAAGAGTGCCCCAGCTAACCGAGACAGTCACCAGCAAGGGTGCCCCGGCTAACCGAGACAGTCACCAGCAAGAGTTCCCTGGCTAACCGAGACAGTCACCAGCAAGAGTGCCCCGGCTAACCGAGACAGTCACCAGCCAGAGTGCCCCGGCTACCCGAGACAGTCACCAGCCAGAGTGACCCGGCTAACCGAGACAGTCACCAGCAAGAGTGCCCACGTTACAGTGCCAAGGCTAACAGAGACATTCACCAGCAAAAGTGCGAAGGCTAAACGATACAGTCACCAGTAAGAGTGCCCACGTTACAGTGCCCCAAATAACCGAGACAGTCACCAGTATGAGTGCTCTGGCTAAGCGAGACCGTCACCAGTAAGAGACGAGTGCCCACGTTACAGTGCCTCGGCTAACCGAGACAGTCACCAGTAAGAGTGCCAAAGTTACAAGGCCCCGGCTAACCGAGACAGTCACCAGTATGAGTGCTCCGGCTGACCAAGACAGTCACCAGCAAGAGTGCCCACTTTACAGTGCCCCAGAGAGCCGAGACAGTCACCTGTAAGAGTGCACACGTTACAGTGCCCCGGCTAACCGAGACAGTCACCAGCAAGAGTGCCCAAGTTACAGTGCCCCGGCTAACCGAGACAATCACCAGTATGAGTGCCCCGGCTACCCGAGACAGTCACCAGCAAGAGCGCCCCGGCTAACCGAGACAGTCACCAGCAAGAGTGCCCCGGCTACCCGAGACAGTCACCAGCAAGAGTGCCCCGGCTACCCGAGACAGTCACCAGCAAGAGTGCCCCGGCTACCCGAGACAGTCACCAGCAAGAGTGCCCCGGCTACCCGAGACAGTCACCAGCAAGAGTGCCCCAGCTAACCGAGACAGTCACCAGCAAGGGTGCCCCGGCTAACCGAGACAGTCACCAGCAAGAGTGCCCCGGCTAACCGAGACAGTCACCAGCAAGAGTGCCCCGGCTAACCAAGACAGTCACCAGCCAGAGTGCCCCGGCTACCCGAGACAGTCACCAGCCAGAGTGACCCGGCTAACCGAGACAGTCACCAGCAAGAGTGCCCACGTTACAGTGCCAAGGCTAACAGAGACATTCACCAGCAAAAGTGCGAAGGCTAAACGATACAGTCACCAGTAAGAGTGCCCACGTTACAGTGCCTCAAATAACCGAGACAGTCACCAGTATGAGTGCTCCGGCTAAGCGAGACCGTCACCAGTAAGAGACGAGTGCCCACGTTACAGTGCCTCGGCTAACCGAGACAGTCACCAGTAAGAGTGCCAAAGTTACAAGGCCCCGGCTAACCGAGACAGTCACCAGTATGAGTGCTCCGGCTGACCAAGACAGTCACCAGCAAGAGTGCCCACTTTACAGTGCCCCAGAGAGCCGAGACAGTCACCTGTAAGAGTGCACACGTTACAGTGCCCCGGCTAACCGAGACAGTCACCAGCAAGAGTGCCCAAGTTACAGTGCCCCGGCTAACCGAGACAATCACCAGTATGAGTGCCCCGGCTAACCGAGACAGTCACCAGTAAGAGTGCCCCGGCTGACCAAGACAGTCACCAGCAAGAGTGCCCACGTTACAGTGCCAAGGCTAACAGAGACATTCACCAGCAAAAGTGCGAAGGCTAAACGATACAGTCACCAGTAAGAGTGCCCACGTTACAGTGCCTCAAATAACCGAGACAGTCACCAGTATGAGTGCTCCGGCTAAGCGAGACCGTCACCAGTAAGAGACGAGTGCCCACGTTACAGTGCCTCGGCTAACCGAGACAGTCACCAGTAAGAGTGCCAAAGTTACAAGGCCCCGGCTAACCGAGACAGTCACCAGTATGAGTGCTCCGGCTGACCAAGACAGTCACCAGCAAGAGTGCCCACTTTACAGTGCCCCAGAGAGCCGAGACAGTCACCTGTAAGAGTGCACACGTTACAGTGCCCCGGCTAACCGAGACAGTCACCAGCAAGAGTGCCCAAGTTACAGTGCCCCGGCTAACCGAGACAATCACCAGTATGAGTGCCCCGGCTAACCGAGACAGTCACCAGTAAGAGTGCCCCGGCTGACCAAGACAGTCACCAGCAAGAGTGCCCCGGATAACTGAGACAGTCACCAGTAAGAGTGCCCAAGTTACAGTGCCCCGGCTAACCGAGACAATCACCAGTATGAGTGCCCCGGCTAACCGAGACAGTCACCAGTAAGAGTGCCCCGGCTGACCAAGACAGTCACCAGCAAGAGTGCCCCGGATAACTGAGACAGTCACCAGTAAGAGTGCCCACGTTACAGTTCCTCGGCTAACCGAGACAGTCACCAGTAAGAGTGCTCAAGTTACAGTGCCCCGTCTAACCAAGACAGTCACCAGCAAGCGTGTCCATGTTACAGTGCCCAGCTAACCGAGACAGTCACCAGCAAGAGTGCCCACAATACAGTGCCCCAGTTAACCGAGACAGTCACCCAGGTACGGACTGGGGCTAAAATTCAGCCCTGGCATTTGAAATCACACAGGCCCATGCTGTCCCCATTCAAAAGCACCAGATGGGGATGTATTACTAATATTAGCCTGGATGGGGAAAAGCAAGACCAATATTTCTTTTGATACCTACAGGGGTAAGTGACAAAATCAGCGACTTTGTTCTACGTCACAACTCTTAACAGTATGGGTGCCTTGAGAACACAGATTCTGCTAACAACCTAGTAAACATGGCAGCCCATGACCAGACAGGCCCTTATGGCATTTGCCAGAATTGCCAGATATCCAGTCCGGCCCTGCAGTCACCAGTAAGAGTGCCGCACCAAATGAGACAGTCACCAGTAGGATTGCCTCAAGGTCAGAGAGGACTGCCACAACTACAAGTGAGGACCAGACAGTGACCTCATCAATGGTGGCACCTGTAAAGTTTAAACTGTGCCAGAAAAACTGCCCCCATAGAGTGGCAGGCAGGGGTGGCGACATTAGTGTCAGGCACAGAATGTCTTCATAAATAGTGAGTGCCCCCATAATCAGGGACAGAAGAAGAGAGTGCCCGTATAAACAGCAATAGGGAAGAAAGTGCCCACATAAACAGCCACAGAAAGAAGAGAGTGCCCACATAAACAGCAATAGGAAGAAAGTGCCCACATAAACAGCCACAGAAAGAAGAGAGTGCCCACATAAACAGCAATAGGAAGAAAGTGCCCACATAAACAGCCACAGAATGAAGAGAGTGCCCACATAAACAGCTAGCGGAAGAAGAGGGTTCCCCCATAATCAGTAGCAGTAAGAAGTCACTGTCATGTAAACAGTGACAGGAAGAAGAGTGTGCTCATATAAACAAGACAGTAAGAACAGAATGCCCACATAATCAGTGACAGAAAGAAGTGAGTGCTCACATATTCAGTGACAGGAAGAAGGGAGTATCCACATAAACAGGCAGAAAAAGAAAGTGCCCACATAAACAGCGAAAGGAAAAAGAGAGTCCCCACATAAACAGTGAAAGGAAAAAGAGAGTGCCCACATAAACAGCCATAAGAATAAGAGAGTGCCCCCATAAACAGCAACACAAGAAAATGTTCACTTAAAGAGCAAAGAGAGTCCACTGTTATGAATGAGTCACCGTAGGAGGCAAAAACAGAAATACTAGCTAAGTCCAGAAAACCAGAGAAGTTGGCAGCTATCGGATTGCAGACCCCTGAACCTATCAACAACAACTAGCAGTAGCCGTGGGGGGTTCCTACGGTGCCCTAGACCCCTCGATCACAGCCGGAGAACTAAATAGCCTAAAGACAGAAAGGGAAATCTAAACTGCCCCAGAGCAGACCCCAAAGCAATAGGCAGCCCCCAACATATAATGACGGTGAAGCAAGATGAAAAAACACTCACACAGATAGAAAGATAGGCTGAGCAAATGATGGGGCCCAAGCTAACTAAATAGGACAGGATAGAAAAGCTGCTGTCTGCAATCCACCAAAACCCTATCAAAACAAGAGCCAACAGACTGATAGGGAAAAAAGCCCTGAAGACGCTAGGCTTCAAAAAGACTATATCAGTACTCAGGTATTTTCTGAAGACAGAGCAAAAAGGAATTCAGCTCACCCCAGCCGGGAATAGCAGAAATCCAGAAAAACAAGGCAAAACAAAACCAAAACACAAATGAAAAAAGCAGAGCAGAAAACTTAGCTTTTGAGGAGCAGAAATCAGACTAGCCTCCTAGAATCCCTCAGAGAAATCACCAGCCAGGCAGAAGGGCGTTGGCTGCCTTATATCCAGTCAGCAATTCCAGTCACCCAGTCATCATCATCCTGCTCAGGTGCTTGGTAATCAGCCTCACTACCTTCCTTCACCAGAAGAGGGAGTTCATGAGACCTCAATGGTGAAGGGGACAATGAACTCACAACAGTACCTCCCCCTTGAGGAGGGGTCACCGAACCCTCATCCACGCCACCAGGGCGATCAGGGTGAGCCCGATGAAAGGCACGCACCAATCTTTTGGCATGAATATCAGAGGCAGAGACCCAATAATTATCCTCCTGACCATAACCCTTCCACTTACCCAAATACTGGAGTCTCCGTCTAGCCAGACGGGAATCCAGTATCTTCTCTACCTCATATTCCATGTTACCTTCAACCAATACAGGGTCCGGAGGTGCCACCCCAGGAACAACTGGTTCAACAAACCTCTTCAACAAGGACTTATGAAACACATTATGGATTTTAAATGTGACAGGAAGAGCCAAACGAAAAGAGACTGGATTAATAATCTCCAAAATCTTGTAAGGTCCAATAAATCTAGGCTTAAACTTAGGAGAAGCCACCTTCATAGCGATATTTTTTGATGATAACCAAACCATATCACGAACCTTAAACTGGGGACCAATGGTCCTATGTCGGTTGGAAAACCGCTGGGCCTTTAACTGGGAGAGAGATAACTTATCCACCACTTGGTCCCAGATCTGGTGCATTCTCTCCACCACAGTGTCAACACCTGGGCAGGCAGAAGGCTCCACCTGCCCTGAAGAAAATCGAGGATGAAAACCAAAGTTACAAAAAAAAGGTTACATCAAAGTTGCAGAACTATATCTATTATTTAAAGCAAATTCGGCCAAGGGCAAAAATGAAACCCAATCATCCTGATCAGCGGAAATAAAACATCTCAAATACGACTCCAAGGTCTGGTTTGTTCTCTCCGTCTGCCCATTGGTCTGAGGGTGAAAAGCAGAGGAGAAGGACAACTGAATTCCCAGTTTGGAACAGAAAGTCCTCCAAAATCTAGACACAAACTGAACTCCTCTGTCAGATACAATGTTCTCAGGAATCCCCTGCAAGCGAACCACCTGTTGCAAAAACAGGGGCACCAACTCAAAGGAAGATGGCAACTTAGGGAGTGGTACAAGATGAACCATCTTAGAGAACCTATCACAAATCACCCAAATAACAGTCATTCTCTGAGAGACATATATAAAGTAGATATGACAGGCTCAAACCCCAACTTAGGTGCTCTGGGAAAAAACAAGACTAAAGTATAGGAGTAACCCGGGCACACTAATAACATGAAAGTAAAGTCTTCTCAATGACAGTCTTTAATTGTTGTGATTTTATTGATTGTGAAAAAAAAAAGGGTGGTGTTACAATCCAAAAAAGGGTGGTGTTACAATCCAACGTTTCAGCTCTACATCTCGAGCTTTCATCAGGGATATGACTAGATCCTTGGTTTTGAGGTGTGTGTATAAGTGGTATAGGTTTGCCTTTGTAATCCAGCTGCTGGAACGGTACCTATAGTAACCACGATGTGTAGGGTCAGCACGTGACTCCCGTCCTTGTGTCCTAAATCTAGTCAGGTGTGGAGGAGGCCGGAAGTGCTCCACACCTGACTAGATTTAGGACACAAGGACGGGAGTCACGTGCTGACCCTACACATCGTGGTTACTATAGGTACCGTTCCAGCAGCTGGATTACAAAGGCAAACCTAAACCACTTATACACACACCTCAAAACCAAGGATCTAGTCATATCCCTGATGAAAGCTCGAGATGTAGAGCTGAAACGTTGGATTGTAACACCACCCTTTTTTGGATTGTAACACCACCCTTTTTTTTTTTTCACAATCAATAAAATCACAACAATTAAAGACTGTCGTTGAGAAGACTTTACTTTCATGTTATTAGTGTGCCGGGGTTACTCCTATACTTTATTCTCTGAGAGACAGGCATATCAGAGATGAAATCCATTGAAATATGGGTCCATGGCCTCCTGGGGACCGGCAAAGGCATCAACAACCCACTAGAGCGAGAACAAGGTTTAGACCGGGAGCAAGTCCCACAGGACTGCACAAAATTCCTGACATCACAAGACATGGCGGGCCACCAAAAAGACCGACTCACCAGATCTCTAGTACCAAAAATACCTGGATGACCAGCCAATGCAGAGCAATGAACTTCAGACATCACTCTCTTCTTCCACTGGTCAGGAACATACAACTTTCCACTGGGACAACGCTCAGGTTTGTCCTCCTGGAACTCTTCCAGAGCCCGTCTCAAATCGGGCGAGATGGCAGAAAGAACTACCCCTTCGCCTAAGATGGTAGCAGGCTTGGTCACCACAGGAGAATCAGCAAAGAAGCTCCTAGAGAGAGCGTCAGCCTTGACATTCTTAGTGCCAGGAAGAAAAGAGACCACAAAATCAAAACGTGTAAAAAACAAGGCCCACCTAGCCTGTCTAGGGTTCAAGCGTTTGGCCAACTCCAGGTAAATCAAATTCTTGTGGTCAGTGAGGACCACGGCTTGATGTTTAGCTCCCTCCAACCAATGTCTCCACTCCTCAAATGCCCATTTTATGGCTAACAGTTCCCGATTCCCCACATCATAGTTACGTTCAGATGGAGAGAACTTTCGGGAAAAGAAAGCACAGGGATTCATTTTAGATGTTACAGGATTCTTTTGGGACAAAACAGCTCCTGCACCAATCTCAGAAGCGTCCACCTCTACCTGGAACGGGAGTGAGACATCAGGTTGCCGCAAAACCGGGGCAGAAGTGAATCTTCGCTTCAGCGCCTGAAAGGAAGAAACAGCCTCCGGAGACCAATTCAACACATCAGCACCCTTCTTAGTCAGATCAGTCAATGGCTTGGCAATACTATAAAATTTTGCTATAAATTTCCGATAAAAATTAGCAAAACCCAAAAACTTCTGGAGGGCCTTCAAAGAAGTGGGCTGAAACCAATCATAAATGGCCTGTACATTGGCCGGGTCCATTTCAATAGTTGACGGAGACAAAATAAATCCCAAAAATGAAATCCTCTGTACCCCAAAAAGGCATTTCGATCCTTTGACATACAGGGAATTCTCCCTCAAGATCCGGAACACAGTCCGAACATGTTCCACATGAGAATCCCCATCCTTGGAGAAGATCAAAATATCATCCAGATAGATAATCAAAAATTTATCCACAAAGTCTCGGAAAATGTCGTTCATGAAGCACTGGAAGACAGAAGGGGCATTAGTGAGCCCAAAAGGCATCACCAGGTACTCAAAATGTCCCTCCGGAGTATTAAACGCCGTCTTCCATTCATCCCCATGCTTAATGCGGATAAGATTATATGGCCCCCTGAGGTCAAGCTTGGTAAACCAGCAAGCACCTTTAACTCTGGAGAATAGATCCGAAATCAGGGGTAACGGATACTGATATTTAATAGTAATTTTGTTGAGGGCACGATAATCAATACAAGGCCTTAATGAACCATCCTTTTTGGCCACGAAAAAAACCCGGCACCTAAGGGTGAAGAGGATGGTCTAATAAGACCCTTCTCCAACGTCTCCTTAATATAGGATCGCATAGCCTCGTGCTCGGGTACAGAATAATTGAAGAGCCGACCATTGGGAAATTTTACACTCCGGGCTCAGTTCAATTGCACAGTCATAACTCCTATGAGGAGGCAAAGACGCAGACTCATTCTCACTAAATACATCATAAAAGTCCGCCAAATAGTCAGGATCATCAAGCGACTGAGGAGAGGTGGAAAAAACTGGAGCCTCATTAAGGGCACACCGACAACCCCAACTCACCACAGACACAGATTTCCAATCCAAAACTGGATTATGAATTTGCAACCAGGGAAACCCCAGAACAATGGTATCATGCAAATTATGCAACACCAAAAATCTGCAATTTTCTTGATGGTCTGGGGCGACCCGCATTACCACCTGGGTCCAAAACTGAGGTTTATTTTTCGCCAAAGGAGTAGCATCAATCCCCCTCAAAGGGATAGGCGTCTGCAGAGGTGTCATCGGAAATCCACAACGTTTAGCAAAATCCAAGTCCATTAGGTTCAGGGCTGCTCCCGAATCCACAAAAGCCTTGGTGGAAAATGTGGACAGGGAGCAGATCAGAGTAATTGCCAGAAGAAACTTAGGTTGAACACCACCCACAGAAAACGTGTGTGCAAAACGATTCTCTCGTTTAGGACAGACAGAAATAATATGCGAGGCATCTCCACAAAAAAAACACAGCTTATTACACCTTCTGAACTCCTGCTCCCAGGACAAAACTCTATCACATTGCATAGGTTCAGACACTTGTTCAACAGGTGGCAACACCTCTCGTGCAGTCCTGCATTCACGTAAACGCTGATCAACCTGAATGGCTAATGACATAGAATCGTCAAGACCAGAGGAAACAGGAAATCCCACCATAGTATCTTTTACGGCTTCTAACAAACCCTTCCGAAAGAGAGCTGCCAAGGTATTATCATTCCATGTAGTAAGGACCGCCCACTTTCGGAATTTTTGACAGTACAATTCTGCAGAATCTCGACCCTGGATCAATGCCAACACGGTCTTTTCATCCTGATCAATAGCATTAAGTTCGTCATACAACAACCCCAAGGCTTGAAAAAATGCGTTCACATTAGTCAGAATAGGATCATCTAGTTTCAAAGAAAACGCCCAATCCTGGGGATCGCCACGCAGGAAAGAGATGACAATTTTAACCTGCTGCGCGGAGCTCCCTGACGAGTTAGGCTTCAAGGCAAAAAAATTTACAATTATTTTTTAAATTAAAAAATTTAGACCGATCCCCAAAAAACACATCAGGAGTAGGGATCTTTGGTTCAGCAGCATGTGAATGAGCAAGGTAGGCAGAAATTCCCCGCACTTCCGCAGCGAGCTGCTCCTCACGATCAGACAATTGCTTTATCTCCATTGAGAGAAAAAAAATTCCCCCTACGGCCTCAGAGATATAGAGGAAAAAATGTACACTTTTTTTTTTTTTTTTTTTACAATTCCTTCCTGCTATTGAGTACCCTAGGATCTGCGGTAGTGCTGGTGATTCTGTTATGAATGAGTCACCATAGGAGGCAAAAACAGAAATACTAGCTAAGTCCAGAAAACCAGAGAAGTTGGCAGCTATCGGATTGCAGACCCCTGAACCTATCAACAACAACTAGCAGTAGCCGTGGGGGGTTCCTACGGTGCCCTAGACCCCTCGATCACAGCCGGAGAACTAAATAGCCTAAAGACAGAAAGGGAAATCTAAACTGCCCCAGAGCAGACCCCAAAGCAGTAGGCAGCCCCCAACATATAATGACGGTGAAGCAAGATGAAAAAACACTCGCACAGATAGAAAGATAAGCTGAGCAAATGATGGGGCCCAAGCTAACTAAATAGGACAGGATAGAAAAGCTGCTGTCTGCAATCCGCCAAAACCCTATCAAAACAAGAGCCAACAGACTGATAGGGAAAAAAGTCCTGAAGACGCTAGGCTTCAAAAAGACTATATCAGTACTCAGGTATTTTCTGAAGACAGAGCAAAAAGGAATTCAGCTCACCCCAGCCGTGAATGGAAGAAATCCAGAAAAACAAGGCAAAACAAAACCAAAACACAAATGAAAAAAGCAGAGCAGAAAACTTAGCTTTTGAGGAGCAGGAATCAGACTGGTCTCCTAGAATCCCTCAGAGAAATCACCAGCCAGGCAGAAGGGCGTCGGCTGCCTTATATCCAGTCAGCAATTCCAGTCACCATCATCCTGCTCAGGTGCTTGGTGATCAGCCTCACTACCTTCCTTCACCAGAAGAGGGAGTTCATCAGACCTCAATGGTGAAGGGGAAAATGAACTCACAACAGTCCACATAAACAGCAACAAGTGAGTGTTATGTGTCTAGATTCAAACCCTTGAGCCTGTGCTTTGTGATCGGCTTCTCTATCCAACGAGCCCAGGCAGGTACACCTTTTCTCCACTTGTTTAGTTTCTTTTATCCTTGCTTCAGTCTTTTTAAGGTAACAGGTGTTTTGATTTACTCATTTGTCTGCCCTATCACCTCTCAGTGCGGCATTATATACTTTTCCCCAGCTGGTATTTCGTGCAAGTGATGGTCTTATTTGGATGTCTAGTCATACTGCTGCAGTTAAAGCCAGCCAGTGAAAGACCAGCTTGGGCTTATCTCTCTGCTGTTTATGTTCTTTACCCTGCATCTATCTTCTGTTTCGTTTTAGGAAGCAGGCGGCATATTCTCTAACAGTACATATTTAATCCTTTGTATTTCGTGGATTGTTTTACTCACTCTGGGATATCTTTCTATTTCAGCACACTACCCGTCTGTAGGTAATTTGCACTCTGCTCTGCTCTCCAGTTCTTTGCTCTTTCAGGCAGCATAGGTCCAAGTTGCCATAGTCTAGTCTGAGGTTAGGGCTATCTCCGCTCACGCAAGAATCACTAGGGACTGAGGGGTCAGGATCTCTAGTCTGTACAGTTTTTAATGTGTTACCTATTTACCCAAGTGAGTTGCTACACTATCATAACAGAGTTTACACACATACAGCGACAGGAAGAAGAAAGTACCCCATAAATAGAAACAGGAAGAAAAGAGTGCTCACATTAACAGTGACAGGAAGAAGAGAGTTCCCACGTAAATATTGACAGGAAGAAGAGATTGCCCACATAAACAGCGACAGGAAGAAGAGCGTACCCCCGTAAAGAGTGACAGGAAGAAGAGAGTGCCCCCATAAGAAGCGACAGAAATAAGGGAGTGCCCACATAAACCACAACAGTAAGAAGAGAGTGCTTCCAAATAGAGCGACAGGAAGAAGAGAATGTCTACATAAACAGCAACAAAACAAAGAGAGTACCCCATAATGAGCGACAGAAAGAAGACAGTGACCACATAAACAGCAACAAGGTGACGAGAGTCCCCCCATACAAAGTGACAGGAAGAAGAGAGTGTCCCCATAAAGAGCGACAGGAAGAAGAGAGTGCCCACATAAACAGCAACAGGAAGAAGAGAGTGCCCACATAAAGAGCGATAGGAAAAGAACAGTGCTCCGATAAAGAGCAGTGATACAGACAAGGCGTGCACTCTGTGGATATGAGGTCGGTGTGAGCTGAACCTGGACCTTAGTCCAGAGGGTCATCCAGTAAAGAGAAAACAGCTGCACTCTGGGAAATTTTGATTTTCAATGCGAACATTTTTTTTATTGAAGACACGCACTTTTCCCCTGTGGTGTCTTCAATAAAAAAATGTTTGCATTGAAAATCAAAATTTCCTAGAGTGCAGCTGTTTTCTCTTTACTCCGATAAAGAGCAACAGAAAGAAAAGAGTGCCCACATAAACAGGAAGAGCGTGCCCACATAAACAGGAAGAGAGTGCCTACATAAAGATCAACAGGAAGAAGAGAGTGCCTACATAAAGGTCAACAGGATGAAGAGAGTGCCTCCATAAACAGCAACAGGAATAAGAGAGTGCCCACATAAACAGCAACAGGAATAAGAGAGTGCCCACATAAACAGCAACAAGAATAAGAGAGTGCCCACATAAACAGCAACAGGAGAAGAGAGTGCCCCCATAAAGAGCAACAAGAAGAAGAGAGTGCCCACATGAGTGTCCCTGGTAAGAACTGATGTGATGAAAAATGCTAATCTAAGATCTGCCAGTGACAATAATCTGAGTGCTCATAATGCCAGACATGAAGAGCGAACACAACCAGAAACAGCTATGAATAGTGGCAGCTCTAATGCGCTCTCATAAACAGTACAAAAGAGTGCCCCCATACCAGTGTCCGAGGTAGGAACTTTCCCTATAAACAATGTTAGTGAGCGCCTCACCAGTAACAGTGATCAGGAGAGGACACAAACAGAAGTGGCCCCTTTTGCCAGAATAGTATATTTGCCCATCTTTGGGTCTGTGATAAAAGCTGGTTTCTGCTATGGAGGTGGTAGTGGCCCCCTCTATTACAGTAGCTTTTGGAACCCTGTGTGACTGCACAGGTTGCATCAATGATATGTCTGCCACTGGGAAGTGTGTCCCGTTTCCAATGTGAGGCACAAGGGTTCTTGTACACGTTGTGGATTTGCTCTTGTAAAAATCTATGTGGATTCTTCCTTTCTTGGCAGAAAACGCAGTTGAAAATCAGCGCTTTTTTGATACGGATTTGATGGAGATTTTTTTTTTCTGAAAAAGAGAAATGGTCAAAATTAAAAAACAAACAGTACTTTCAGACCTCAAAGAATGTTAAGAAAACAAGTTCATAATCATTTAGAAATAGCAATACTAATATTTTAACTCATGAAGAGTTCAGAAATCAATATTTTGTGGAATAACCTTGATTTTTAAAAACAGCTTTCATGTGTCTTGGCATGCTTTCCACCAGTCTTTCACACTGCTTCTGGCTCAAAAATGTAAGCAGTTCTTTTTTGTTGTGACTCTGCATCATCCTCTTGATTACATTCCAGAGGTTTTCAATGGAGTTCAGGTCTGGAGAATGGGCCACCCAGGGCCGCCATCAGGGCATGACAGCCCTTACATGTGTATGGGGCCCGGTGATTAGGGGGGCCCGACCACGCTGGCAGCCCCCTACATTTTATTCAGGCTTCAGCAGCTTTATTTTAAATTAAGACTCAGCGCCTGCCGGGCCCCCTAGGCCCCTCGGGCAGGCCCCCCCCACACCATGGTCCAGCCAGCCCCGCAATCCCCCCCTGCACAATGGTCCAGCCACAGCGCCGCCCTCACCTGACGTCACACACTGCTCTGCTCCTCCACTTCCTCATTCAGCCAGTGTGCCACGTGGGACTGGGAGAGGGACGGAGCCTCGCTGCTGGAGCACGGCCAGATAACAAGGTAATGTAACACCTGCACAGGGAACTGTCAGAGCATCCACCGGCATGCTGGAGATTACAGACTCTAAGGAGAGTTTTGTAGTGGCTGTTAAACAGGGACCTACAGACACTAATCGCTTTTCTCCTGAGTGGCAGAAGACTACAACTCCCAGGGATCCTTGTTCCAGTGAGATGATAGAAGAAGGGAGGAGGAGGGACTTGGGGGAGGACACTGAGGAGAAAGTGAAAGTACAGAGAGAGAGGAGAGAGAACGTGGCTGCTGCTGGTTATGAGAGACAGAGCGGTGTGGATCTTGATTCCCCTAAGTTGCAGAGTGTGGGGGACCCCACGGAGATACCCGTGTTGCCAGAGAGAGCAAAGATCCAGAGAGTCCTGCCGACACTGCCATCGGATAAAGGTCTAAATCATGCAGCCCTCAGCTGGAGTCTAAAGAATCCTCTGATTGTTGGAGACACAGTGAGTGTTCTGCTGAGACTTGTGATTCTATCAGCACGACTTACAGTGAGTACACTGCAACCGAGACTATTGACAGCAACGTTCATTTAAGTGCACCTAAGTTTTCTACTTTGCGCGCCAACCTTCCTTTGCGCGCCAACATCCGCGGCAACTGGGCCCCAATGGTCGGACTGAGTAAATGCAAAAGAGGGGGAATTGGCCATGTTATATTTGCAGGGTTGGGGTTTAATTAGTCTGTGATGTGTATATGACTTTTATAGAGCACAGTTTATCGCATTGTATGTTTATTCCTGTAAATCCATTTTAATTCTGCTTCATAGTAATAAATCTGTTAAACTGTTTTACTCCTGCTTCCTGAGTGTGTACCGAGCTGTGGCAGGGGTTTCCCGAATCAGCCCCTGGCAGAAGATAACTGTCCTTCTGCAGCCCAGAGACAGAGCTCCAATCAAGATTCGGGTGGAGGCACTGCGTACAGAAGAGGTGAGACTCCCCATAACACCCAGGGTACAGTGGTAGCCATAAAAGGGTGTTACAGTGGAGGCACTGCCAAGATCCAGAACTAACACAGGAGTATTTACTATGGAGACTTTAACAGAGCAAGAAGCGTATTTGTGGTGCGGAGAGATGGATGTTACAGCTAAACAAAGCTTTGCAGTGAGTGGTGAGCTTCGTGATGCGTCTGATGAGGAAATACTGAAAATAGTTAACCGACTCACTGAACTTGCCCACCCTAAAGTGGTCGACCGCCGAAAGGAAAAAAGGGGACAGTTACCCACAGTCCTGATCTCAACTGGGCAGATCTTGAGGAAGGAATATTTCCCATCCATGATAGCTGTGTCCCCAGAGTATGGTCGACAATGGAGGATCACTTGGCCTATTGAGTCCGAAGTGGAGACCTGGCAACAGGAATCAACCCTTCAGTCTAGAAAGACTAGTGAAGTTTCGCCCTCTACTTCAGATGTGCTTATGATGGCTATGGGACAATTAGTCAGTCAATTTGCAAAGATGCAGCCAGAGGGGAATTACCGTCTTCTAAGAATTGTCTCGGGTGCCCTCCCCACCACTGCTGGAGAAGAGGGATATGATGCTTGGAGGGATGTCACTTTGCTGTGCTTAGAAGAGTGGCAGTACACGGATGCAGTAAAGAAGCAGAGAATAGTAGAAAGCTTGAGGGGTACTGCTATGGAAGTGGTGCAGGCTGTTTGGCGGAACAGGCCACAAGCAACTTATCAAGATTATATGAGTGCTTTAGAAGATGCTTTTGGATCCCCCGAAGATGCTACTGATCTTCTCTATAAACTCCGTACCACCTACCAACTGCCAGATGAGAAGATGTCTGACTATCTCTACCGGTTAGACAAGCTGGTTCATAGAATAGTATCTAAAGGTGGAGTCAGCCCTAAAGAAGTTGATCAGTGTCGTCTGGAACAGATACTCAGAGGATCTCTCCCGCATGATCCATTTGCCCAGCGGCCTAGGGTACAGTGGTAGCCATAAAAGGGTGTTACAATAGGAAGAAATTTTTTTTTCTTTTGAGAGCGGCTATCCGGGGGGGGGCCCAAGGCAGACTGTGAGATGGGGGCATAATGCTGGACGCTGGGGGCAGAATGCTGGACGCTGGGGGCAGAATGCTGGACGCTGGGGGCATAATGCTGGACGCTGGGGCATAATGCTGGGGGCAGGTTGCTGGGGGCAGAATGCTGGACGCTGGGGGCAGAATGGACATGGGGCAGAATGCTGGATGCTGGGGTCAGAATGCTGGATGCTGGGGCAGAATGCTGGACATGGGGCAGAATGCTGGGCGCTGGGGGCAGAATGCTGGACGCTGGGGCATAATGCTGGACGCTGAGGGCAGAATGCTGGACGCTGGGGGCAGAATGGACATGGGGCAGAATACTGGACGCTGGGGGCAGAATGCTGGATGCTGGGGGCAGAATGCTGGACACTGGGGGCAGAATGCTGGACATGGGGCAGAATGCTGGACGCTGGGGGCATAATGCTGGACTCTGGGGGCATAATGCTGGACGCTGGGGGCATAATGTTGGATGTTGGGGCATAATGTTGGACGCTGGGGGGCAGAATGCTGGGGGCAGAATGCTGGATATGAGGGCAGACTGTGAGACGGGGCAGAATGCTGGACATTGGGCAGAAGAATGCTGGACGCTGGGGCAGAATGCTGGAGATTGGGGCAGAATTCTGGATATGGGGCAGAATGCTCGAAGCTGGGGCAGAATGCTGGAGGCTGAGGCAGAATGCAGACATGGGGGCAGAATGCTGGACGCTGGGGGCAGAATGCTGGACATGGGGGCAGACTGTGAGACGGGGCAGAGTGCTGGAAGCTGGGGCAGAATGCTCGACACTGCGGGCAGAATGCTAGACCCTGTGGGCAGAGTGCTGGACCCTGCGGGCAGAATGCTGGACGCTGGGGTAGAATGCAAGACACTGGGGCAGAATGCTGGACATGGGGGCAGAATGTGCCAGTGAGACACAGGAGGGGGCAGAATGTGCCAGTGAGACACAGGAGGGGGCAGAATGTGCCAGTGAGACACAGGAGGGGGCAGAATGTGACAGTAAGACACAGGAGGCGGCAGAATGTGAGACACGGGGCATGATTGGAGACACAGGGCATGATTGGAGACAGATGGGGCAGGGTCATGGGGCAGGATGGATACCATTAAGGCCAAGTGCACACGGGAAAAATCCTCCTGCAGATTTTTCTGCGCAGATTTGAAGAAATCCGCAGGTCAAATGACCTGCATTTTTCCTGCGGATTTCTTCCTTTTTTATTGCGGTTTTTGTGCGGTTTTCCACTGCGGTTTTCCCCCTGCGGATTTGGAGAATGCAGCAGGTGGAAAACCGCACAAAAGAAGTGACATGCTGCGGATTTTGTACTGCACAAAAACCACGTGGAAAAAAACGCAGTGTCTGCACAGCGGTTTTTTCTTCTTTGATTTACATGCTACTGTAAATCACACTGCGGATCTGCAGCGTTTCTGCGCGGTAAAATCCGCTGCGGATCCGCAGGAATTCTGCATCATGTGCACACAGCCTTAGACAGATGGGGCAGGAGGGGAGATCATATGGGGCAGAATGGATACTCATGAGGGTGGGATGGGAAGCCAGGAATGAGACACACGGGGGTCAGGATGGGGGATATTATTACCATAGAGGCTATTTAAGGGATATTATTACTGCAGTGATGTATTTATTTTCTTTTCTTGAGTTCACTGTTTTAAATGGGGGGGCGGTCCTGTTACTGTGTAGAGTGATACTATGTTGCCTTTTTTTCTTCATGTGGTGTAATGTAGAAGTTGGGAAAAAATAAGAAATGTGTTCTGCAAGCGGAGCTCTAGATAACTGTGTTATTTCCTGCAGAGACGAGTCCTGGCTGGAAGACATGATGGCGATCTGTGCTGGATGAAAGATGAAAAGCAAAGATGAAGGACTTCACCTAGAGACATCACTGGTGAGTTAGTGTGTTACCTGTACACTGACACTATACACTGTATACTATATACAGAGGTCCTGTGTATAATGTCACCAGTGATCACTGTGTTACCTGTACATTGTATACAGCGCTCCTGTGTATAATGTCATTGATCACTATATTACCTGTACACAGACACTGCATATTAAGTGCAGATCTTGTGTGTATAATGTCTCTTATGGTCATAGTATTATGTTTTTTTTTATTAATGTCAGTATTGTAGTATTCAGTCACCATGTGGTGGTAATATTTGGTCTGGGCATGGTGCGGTGGCAATTGTCCCTTGTATGTGCTATTATTTGGTCACTTTGTGGTGGTAATTTGTGGTCTGGTCATGGTGCGGTGGTATTTGTTCGTTGTATATGATATTATTCGGTCACTATGGTAGTAATATGTGGTCTGGTCATGGTATGGCGGTATTTGTTCCTTGTATGTGTTATTATAGGTCACTATGTGGTGGTAATATGTGGTCTGGACATGGTGTAGCGGTATTTGTTCCTTGTATGTGGTATTTAGATCACTATCTAGTGGTAGGTTGTGGTCGGGACATGGTGCGGTGGTATTTGTTCCATGTATGTGATGTTATTGGTCATTTTAAAAAATTGAAAAATAAATAAAAATATACCTAAATTATATTGCATATTTTAACAAATATTTAATAGGTTACAGTAGAGTAGGGCCCGGCCAAAAAGTGTGTACCATGTTATGGTGGCGGCTTAAAAAAATCTTTTGGCCAAAGCAAAAGCTGCTGGCTGTATGTGTGACCTGGTGATGGGAACTGTTAATGTGTGATAGGTGAGAAGTGGAGTTTTTCCAAGAAAGAGCGGTGGGACTGTGGACAGTTCGAGGGGTGGAGGCGGGGCTGGATGGAGCCTGGGCGGAGTCTAAAGGGGGCCCCGAAAATTTTGCCAGTATGGGGCCCCGAATTTCCTAGTGGCAGCCCTGAGTGCAGGGATAGGCGGACTGATGAGACTGGATCAGCGATGGGACCACACAAAAATAACATGACGACGCCTGACCCCAATACTCAGCGCCCTGGGACCTGTGTATAACACCACTGCCAACACCTGGAGGAGCATTCACTGCATCTTATGGGGTGGAAAATGGGAGTTCTGCACCTGGCTGCTATGAGCAACTCCACCTTACCTGCACTGGTGGATTTAGGATGTGATCGTTATGACGTTATCACACCTGACATCATACATCTACTCACCGAAATCCAGGAACTGCTTGATGGAGAGTGGGGAGGGGGAGAACTTGGAGTAGTACTCAATCTGATTGGGGATGGTGCTCTTCAGCAGGTTCATACACACAGCCTCATAATGCTACTCCCGAGGTGCGAACCGCAGCAGTGATGACGGCACCGCCAGCTGTCACATAGTCATCTGGGTCGCCCGCCACGGCAGTGGGGTACTCGGTACCGGGCCGGTATCTCAGAGGGATGTGTCACAGTAGCGGTGGCCCGGTTCGTGGCCCTGCGCGCCCATGTAAAAGGGGTTAAGCGTGGCTGATTAAAGTTTATAAGTGTATGATACGTGACGCCACCTGTGGTGATCGGCAATGAAGGGGTTAAGCCGACGCTGCAGACAGATCCTCTGGGACAGATGGTATATGGCAGCAAGATGTAATAGCTCCCCACAGGTAGAGCTGTAGTCCCAGGGCAGTGAGAATAGGTGTTGAGGAAGAGGGTGCAGTGTTAGGCACAGAGATGTAGCAGTGCTGAAGTGGTTGCAGGAAGAAGGCAAGGACACAACAGAGTGCAATTTCTTTTACCTTTACTTTGCTTTGTAAGTGCAGTCCAGGGTCCAGATTACAGATGGAACAGAGGCTGGCTGCCTGGAAGCAACTTAGGAATCGCTCTATGCAGATGGGTTGTGTAGTCTCCTTTCTAGCACTTATCTTAGGTACTTGCAGTACTGTGCTACACTGAAGTTCCACGTGCTTGTTCTCTTTTAGAACTCCCTCGTATGGCAGACAGCTGTAGCCTTCTTCTTCTGGCTCACCCGTTGCTGTTGTGCCCCGAGTCTTATGTGGGAACAGAGCATTTACAGCTTCCTATTCCTCCTGTTTCTGCTGCAGGAACATCAGTATCCATACAACCTTGGAGACCGGGCTCCAGATTATTATTATTTATTTATATAGCGCCATTAATTCCATGGTGCTGTACATGAGAAGGGGGGGTTACATACAAAGTTATAGATATCGTTAACAGTAAACAAGTTTCCACAATAAATTTACAATGACCGACTGGTATAGAGGGGAGAGGACCCTGTCCTTGCGGACTTACATTCTACCAGATAGTGGGGAAGAGACAGAAGGTCGGGGGTGCAACAGCTCTGTGGTGATGAGGCGGCAGCTCAGGTGGTGGTGAGGCGGCAGAATGGTTATTGCAGTCTGTATACTTTCTTGAAAAGATGGGTTTTCAGGTTCCGTTTGAAGGATCCGAGGGTGGTGGATAATTGGACGTGTTGAGGCATGGCATTCCAGAGGATAGGGGATATTCGGGAGAAATCTTGGAGGCGGTTGTGTGAGGAACGAATAAGTGTGGAGAAGAGTAGGAGGTCTTGGGAGGATCGAAGAGTACATGAGGGAAGATATTGGGAGATTAGTTCAGAGATATAGGGAGGGGAAAGGTTGTGGATGGCTTTGCAGGTCAGTGTAAGTAGCTTGAACTGGATTCGTTGGGGAATTGGGAGCCAATGGAGGGATTTGCAGAGGGGAGAGGCAGGGTAGTAGCGAGGAGAGAGGTGGATTAGTCAAGCAGCAGAATTGAGGACAGACTGGAGTGGTGCAAGAGCTAGCAGGGAGGCCACAGAGGAGAGTGTTGCAGTAGTCAAGGCGGGAGATGGTGAGGGCATGTACAAGGGTTTTAGTAGATTGAAGACTGAGGAAGGGACGGATTCTGGAAATATTTTTGAGTTGGAGGCGACAGGAGGTGGCAAGAGATTGGACGTGCGGTTTGAAGGACAGGGCAGAGTCGAGAGTTACTCCAAGGCAGCGGATTTCAGGTGCGGGGGAGAGCATGATGCCATTTACCATAATAGATAGATCGGGTAGGGAAGATACGTGAGATGGAGGAAAGATAATGAGTTCAGTTTTGTCTACGTTGAGTTTTAGGAAGCGAGAGGTGAAAAAGGAGGATATGGCTGATAGACACTCCGGGATTCTGGACAGCAGAGAGGTGACATCTGGGCCAGAGAGGTAGATCTGAGTGTCATCTGTATACAGGTGGTACTGGAAGCCATGGGACTTTATGAGTTGTCCTAGGCCAAGAGTATAGATGGAAAAAAGTAGGGGCCCCAGGACAGAGCCTTGGGGGACTCCAACAGAGAGGGGGCGGGATGAGGAGGTAGTGTGGGAGTGGGAAATGCTGAATGTGTGGTCAGAAAGGTATGAGGAAATCCAGGACAGGGCAAGGTCTTTTGTGCCAAGGGAAGAAAGGATCTGTAGCAGTAGGCAGTGGTCAACTGTGTCAAAGGCAGAGGACAGGTCAAGAAGGAGGAAGATGGAGAACTGTCTGTTTGCTTTGGCTGTGAGTAAGTCATTAGTAATTTTGGTCAGGGCAGTTTCAGTGGAGTGGCCCCGGAAGCCAGATTGCAGGATGTCAAGGAGGGAGTTAGATGAGAGGTGGGAGGAAAGTTGAGCATGGACATGCTGTTCTAGGAGTTTGGAAGCAAACGGGACCAGTGATATGGGGCGATAGCTGGGCAGAGCAGTTGGGTCAAGGTTTGATTTTTTGAGGATGGGTGTTATGGTGGCATGTTTGAAGGCAGAAGGAAATGTACCAGAAGTTAGGGATAGGTTGAAGAGATGGGTTAGGGCTGGAATGATCATGTTAGTGAGGTTGGGAAGCAGGTGGGAAGGGATGGGGTCAAGTGCACAGGTGGTGAGGTGTGATTTGGAAAGGAGATGAGTAAGCTCTCCTTCAGTGATGTTGGAGAGGGAGGTTATTAGGGAAGGGCAGAGGTCTGGTATGTGGAGCGGTTGGGGTGGTGGAGCTGTAAACGTTAGCCTTTTTTGTTCAATCTTGTTTTTGAAGTAGGTGGCAAAGTCCTCAGCAGAGATGAGGGGAGTTGGAGGTGGCAGTGGTGGGCGGAGGAGAGAGTTGAATGTGCTGAACAGTTGTTTTGGGTTGTGGGATAGTGAAGATACAAGGTTTGTGAAATTGGTCTGTTTAGCAGAGGTGAGGGCTGATTTAAAGGCAAGTGTAGCTTGTTTGAAAGCAGTGAAGTCGTCTGGCAGGTGTGTTTTCTTCCAACGATGCTCCGCGACCCTGGATGATTGTCGAAGTTTTTTGGTGAGGTTGTTGTGCCATGGTTGCCTATTAGATTGTCGCACTTTGCCATGCATGAAAGGGGCGACTGAGTCTATGGCTGATGTGAGGGTGGCGTTGTAGAAAGCGGTGGCACTGTCCGTGTTGTGGAGTGAAGATATGGAGGACAGAGGTAGAAGAGAGTCTGAGAGTCTGTGAATGTCTAGGTGTGCAAGGTTTCTGCGAGGATGTGCTAGTGGCTGGACATGGAAGGCAGGTGAGGAGGACAAGGATGAGAAGGTGAGTAGATGGTGGTCAAATAGGGGGAAGGGAGAGGTTGTGAGATTAGATAGGGAACAGAGGCGGGTGAAGATGAGGTCTAATGTATGTTCATCTGTGTGGGTGGCTGTGGAGGACCACTGAGTAAGTCCAAAGGATGAGGTAAGTTACAGGAGTTTGGAGGCTGCTGGCTGGGGGGTGTCAATGGGGATGTTGAAGCCCCCATGATGATGGTGGGGATGTCATCAGAGAGAAATTGGAGGAGCCAAGTGGAAAATTGGTCGATGAAGGTGGTGGCTGAGCCCGGTGGTCGGTATATGACAGCCATTTGGAGATTAGAGGGAGAGTAGATACGGACAGAGTGAACCTCGAAAGAAGGGAGGATAAGTGAGGGTGGGGGTTGGATAGGGTTGAAGGAGCAGTTTTTAGAAAGGAGGAAACCCACTCCTCCACCATGTCTGTTGCCAGGGCGAGGAGTGTGGGTAAAGTGGAGGCCACCATAACTCAGTGCGGCCGGGGAGGCAGTGTCAGGGGGTGTCAGCCATGTCTCAGTGAGGGCCAGGAAGGAAAGGTTGCGGGAGGTAAAGAGGTCGTGGATCACGTGGTGCTGGTTGCAGATGGAGCGAGCATTCTAAAGTGCTCCAGAAAGAGGGTGCGGGAGGGAGGGGGTCAGTGGCACGGGTTTTAAGTGTGAGGGATTGCGGTAGTTTCTCTTAGTGTGAGAAAGATAGGGGTGGGATGCATGAGGTAGGGGGGGCCAGGATTGGGGGATATGTCACCAGCAGTGAGAAGAAGCAGAGAAAGTGAAAGCAGGTGGGTGGAGGAGAGTGATCGTCTTGTATTGTATGTTAGTAGGAGAGGTCTGAGGTTAAGGAGTATGTCTGCAGAAAAAGCGAGGTGGGGGGTAAGATCCAGATCATGCGCTATAGCTAGAAGTGAGCTCTCAACTCTGCTCAATCTTCCAGCTCCTCTCCTCATGTCCACACACGTTTCCCTCCTCACACGAACTCTCTGATTTCCCCTTCCTGGCCCCCAGAGAGCAGCTCTTCCCCCAGTTTTGGCTCAGAGCTCCCTCTGCTGGCCTGGAGTGGGAACTGTGCTGTGTGTTGTGATTAACTAATAGAGAGACCCTTCATTGGTTCCAAGCATGACATCACACTCCCTAGGAGGAAGGTAATGCCACTGTGGTGACCATACCCCTGGGGGCGCCACATATCAGCGCAGGACGGACAGTGCTGATGCTGACTGCACTCCCCTGCACAACGTCGGCCACTGATAAGAAGCCCAAGGCCAGCGATCACTGGAGCCCGCCCAACCTAGCAGCAGAGGCCTCGGACACGCCCCCCTGATCGCGCATGCCCACTGTCATGATCCAGGACGGGGTTTCGCTTTTGCCCGTCCTGGTCTGACTGGGGGTTAATTGTTCCGCCTCTCCCTGGCAGAGGGCGGCTATTTAATGCTCACTGGACCTAGGTCCGGTGTCAGTTACACTCCTGCCCTCGGCTGAGTTAGTTGACCTTGTGCGTACGTGTGCCTTGTGCCTGATATCTTGCTTGCTTGTTTGGTTTTGATCCGGTTCTATCCCTGTTACGAGTTCTGCCTGTCCCTCTTGTACTGCACTACCTCTCGTGTATGACTCTCTGCTTGTGACCCGACTTCTCTCTGCTCGTCCCCTTGGTACCACGTCGCCCTCTTGTGTATGACCTTTGGCTTTGTCTGTCCTCCCGTCTGTTTATCCCTCCTGTACCTCGCTGTCTGTACTGTGCATGAACTCCGTTTTGCCTGACTCTGAGTTTTCTGTCTTCTCTGAAAGCAGGACGCTAAGCTCCGCCCCCTTGCAGTCACGTGACCATAGGTCCTGTGCCGGCTTGCTAAACTTCATCACTCAGGTCCTGTGCACCCATACTTTCTGGCTGTCCTGATCCCCAGGGGTCCCTACAGTGCGGGTGAGTCCCTGCTCAGCGGAGGCTGTACGCCGGCGCTGTCAGGATCCTGATACCCGCACACAGCACGTTCTGGTGGCATCCCTGCCATAGCGGCTGCCTGGGCTGGAGGCCCCTGGGGGAGTGGGGGGCCCTAGTCCCCCAGCCCTGATAGTGGACAATGTTAGTCGCTAAAGTGAAATGATATTCACCCCTTTCCACGCCCATGTGGTCGTGGAAAGCAGTGAATATTCATTTCTCTTTAGCAGCAGGGGACAGGGGCTCCTGCCTCCTGTCACCCGCTGCTGCTCTGCTGGCAGGGCCCCCATAGCAGCTGCGTGGTGTGCTGCTATTAGCAACACACCACTGGCTGAGGTCCCCTGGAGCAGCGGGGGCCCTAGGCAGCTGCTGGCCCTGTATGCCAGCAGGTGCCAGGGCCCACCGGAGAATCCTCCGGTTCTCCGGTGGGCCAGTCCGACACTGTGTGCCATTCTTTGTGCCATCAGTGTGCCATCCGAGTGCCACAAGTTTTTTCCAAGATGTGATAAGAAAAATCAATTCCAAAGCTTCTCCTATACGTTGCAATGTTAAATACGTACAGCACACAGATGAGGCATGGATGTCAATGGTGTGCTGTACGTGTTTTACACAGACCCATATACTTGTATTGTCATTTGTGCTGCTGGTAAAAAGTGGACATGTCTCTGTGTGGTTTACATAGACACACGGTCCATGCAAACATGGACATTTGTGCAGCACCATAGATTTAATGGGTACATGTGGTGTCCGTGGAAAAAACGGATTCCACACGTACTGCAACCACAGACATGTGAAGGGGGCCTGAGGGAGTATGGCGTATTTAAAACTAAAGAGGGGGCACACAACATGTTTGACACTGTACGCAGGGCAGGTTTCAGGCAAAGTGAGGCCCTAGGCGAAAGTTCAAAATGGAGCCCCAAATGCTAACATATTGGACATAACACAGAAGCATTACTGTTGTATTTATGTGCGCTGAGTTCAGGCCGCTAAAAAAGTGTGATCGACAATATTGAAGTAGTTCGACTCTTGTTTCCGGGCCTCTTTACACCAACTGAGAAAGAATGATGGAAACAGACTAATCACTTTTAGATCATTCTGTCCCCATACAGTATCATGTTATCAGCAGCACATCTACAGTTTACACTGGCGATGTGCTGCTGAGAACAATGATTTCTGTTCCGGCATAAACAATCCAATCACTCGATGAATATGCAGCATTTTGCTTGTTTAGTATAATACATCTCATAGTCCTCCATATATTATAATGTGCACCATAGTCCTCTATATTGTAAAATACACACACCATAGTCCTCCATCTAATATATAAAGCTCAATGTGTGTATGTATGTGTGTGTGTGTGTGTGTGTCCGGGATAGGCATCCGCACCGTCGCAGCTACAGCCACAAAATTTGGCACAGTCACACGTCTGGACCCCAAGAGTGTCATAGGCTATGTTGTGAGGCGAAATTTTAACCCTGCGCGTTCTAATTCACCAAACAATTTTGCCCCTATCTACATAATGGGGGAAAAAGTGTGTATCAAGCCCCGCCCCGCATTATGATGTCATAATGGTTGCCATGGCGACCCTAATGTCATAATAGGTTGCAATGGCGAAGATGCTGTCACAATGGTTACCATGGTGACGATGATGTCTTAATAGGTTGCAATGCTGACGGTTATGTCATAACGGTTGCCATGGTGATGATGATGTCATAATGGGTATATGGGCACGGGACTATGGGATGGAGGATGTGTGATGGGTATATGGGCACAGGACTATGGGATGGAGGATATGTGTGACGGGTATATGGGCACGGGACTATGGGATGGCGGATATTTATGATGGGTATATGGGCATGGAACTATGAAATGAAGGATGTGCGATGGGTATATGGGCACTCGACTATGGGATGGCGAATATGTATGATGGGTATATGGGCATGGGACTATGGGATGGAGGATGTGTGATGGGTATATGGGCACTCGACTATGGGATGGAGGATATGTATGATGGGTATATGGGCACGGGCCTATGGGATGGTGGATATGTATGATGGGTATATGGGCATGGGACTATGGGATGGAGGATAATTATAATTTGTTATAACTAACCACAGTTAGTTACTATGCCTGGGCAGCGCCGGGCTCTTCAGCTAGTATAATATAATGTGCCCCATAGTTCTCCATATAGTATAAAACACTCCCCATAGATCTCCATATAGAATAATACACTCCTCATAGTGCTCCATATTGTATAATGCACCGCCATAGTCATCCATGTAGTACAATTGATTTCCCATAGTATAATGCACCCCATAGTTCTTCATATAGTATGATGTATTCCCCATAGTCATTGATACAGTATAATGTAGCCCACATATTGTTAGGAATGGCGGAACGCACAAAATAAATAAATAATAAAGTGCGTTCGCCACTCGGGGTCCACCGTGCAGTAGGTGTTAAAACCGCTGCTAGGCAATGGCAGATGCGCTATATGGTGGTATAATGTGCACGGGTTCAACGTCACCCGATGTGCGCTGGGTGGACTCTGTTAACTCACAGAGGCACTGTAACATAAACATAAACACCGAGCCTGTTAGACTCACAGGTCTCAGCAAAATTGCACGCACGCACGATATCTGGTCACAGGACACGGATCCAAGACAGGGGACGGTGTCTGTCTAGACCTACCGTGCGTGCGGCGTCGCTACTGCGAACAACGGTAAGTGCTGCTGAATGCAGCGCGGCGGCAGACACAGCTGCTATGCGATAGTGCTGTGAGAGACGCGACACCACCGGACGCTAGTGTAGAGGTGCGGTGTGCACAGTGGCCTAAGGTTTGCCAATGACTGGCGCTGACTCTTTCTATAGTTCCCTATCCACAGGTGTAATATCAGAGGGAGGGGAATCTTAATAAGTCAGTCACCAGAATCATACATCCATCACCATTCACACATCTAGCAAGAAGAGTCTATACTAGCGCATGGCCGCTCGGCCATGCGGGCCTTTTATAGCCGTGCGCTGCCGGGACCTTCCAGAGTTCTGAGATGGACCAATCAGATCTGGAGAAGGACCTGAGCACGTGACTCCCGACCTCCAATGAGAGATCGTCTCGTGAGCATGCTCAGTGGAGCGGCAAAGGAACTTAGCCACAGAAATGGCTTGCTGCAGAGCAGCATGTGAGGCTCTGGATTCCTGTTGTGTAGCTGCAGGAATCCGACACCTAACATTACCCCCCTCCTAGGGCCCCCTCCCTCCTGAGCCTTCCAATCCACCAAACAAAGTTTTTTGCCACGTACCACCTTGTGTCCCACAGAGGCGTAGGCCTCAGGCTCGTCCGAAGACAAGCCTGATGCCCCAGCAGATGACTTGACAAATCGGGACATGTGACTCGGTTTGAGAAGGGACACGTGGAAGGCATCAGGGATGGTTAAGTCGCCAGGAGCAGAAATTGGAGCGGGGCGCCGAAGTGTGTCAGCGGGCGTCTTCATTCTCATTTTAGACATTTGAGCGACATGCGGGGTGCGACCCAGACTGTCATGGACCTCCATTGCCCGGTCTGCCACCGGCAAGGGATGCAATAATCCTGCCCGCCTCTGTTTAGAGGAGCTACTCTGAGCACAAGAGGCGCATACCTGAATATATTTTTTAGTGTCCTGAGCCCTGTGCGGCCACCAATAAGAGCTAGCCAGGAGTTTTGTGGTCTGCTTGTAACCAAAGTGACCACCCACCCTGGACGTGTGTGCCCACGCGAGAACTTTGGACCACAGGTGAGGCGGGACAAAGGTCTTGCTCGGCGGCACTGGCTCAGGGACGACTGGAACCATGGACCTTAGATTCCCAGTGAGGGGCGTGGAATGATCCACGGGCACCTCCGCAGAGGCTACTTGGACACTGCCCCCCATGCACCTTCCCACACAGTCCTTGCTCCAGCCCAATATATTCCCCAAGGACCACTCTATATGAGGGGAATTGCAACGGAGCCAGAGGAGTCGGAGAAGCACCTGGTCGATGCCCTTTGGCATAATGAGCAGGGACAACGTCTCGCGATGAGACGGGGAGATTGATAACCCCAGGGGTGCTGTCTGGTGGGTAATCTGAGACGGTAAGGTAGATCTGTTGACCACCCTAACGGTCATGGGGTGAGGAAGTGGCACCAGTGGAATGGCGTGCTTTTGGGTGAAGGCTGAAGACATAAAATTTCCTTCTGCCCCAGAGTCCACTGTGACCTCTACCTCCCAGGTGGAAGCTCCACTGTCTAACGTCCCTCGGAATACTGGTTTGGAGGAGAAAGTTTTCATATTAGGTAGATCTCCACCAACTACCACAAGAGGTGAGCGTTTTTTCGACCGCTGCGGACACCTGTTAGCCAGGTGGCCCGACTGTCGACACAGGTAGCAGCATGTGGAGCCCTGTGCC
Source organism: Dendrobates tinctorius (assembly GCF_039654945.1). NCBI lineage: Eukaryota > Metazoa > Chordata > Amphibia > Anura > Dendrobatidae > Dendrobates > Dendrobates tinctorius. The sequence continues at coordinate 1,240,534 of NW_027361834.1, read as the reverse complement.
GGATGCGGTTTAGGACCGGTACGAGACACATCCATGGGCTCTGGAGGTAAAACTTCCAGATCAGGGGGTTCCTGAGGTACCAAGAGGTTGGGAGCCAAGCTAACCTTCCGTCTGGATTAAGCACGCTCCAGCCCGCACTCCGAAAAACGGAGATCGATGCGGGTGGAAATAGCAATCAGCTCTTCCAGACTTACGGGAACCTCCCTGGTAGATAGAGCATCCTTAACATGCTCCACCAAACCTCTCCAGGACACAGGGATGAGGGTTTTATCGGGCCATTCCAGCTCGGAAGCCAGTGTCCGGAAACGGACGGCGTACTGGCTGACCGAGAAGGATCCCTGTGCTAATGCTAGTAGCTGGAGAGAGGTGTTGTGAGTGACCTATGGCCCCAAAAAGACCTGCTTCAGAGATATTAGGAACTGAGCACACAGGGTCACCATGCTCCCACAGTGGCGTGGCCCACTCCAACGCCCTGCCCGACAGAAGGGAAACGATAAACCCCACCTTAGCGCGCTCTGTAGGGATCGCACTGCCAGTAACTCAAGCTGGATAGAGCACCTGCTCATGAAACCCCTACAGGAGGCGCTGTCACCAGAAAATTTATCGGGCAATGGGAGGCGGGAAACTGTCGGCGCAGGCGTGGACGTGGACACACGCGAGACAGCCTCTGTGACTGCTTGCGCAGTAGCCTCAGTAACCTTCGCAGCTGAGGCGGAACTCTCGAGAGTCGCCAACCTGCCCTCCAGCTGCCGAATGTACTGCAATAGCTGCTGCTGGTCCGCCATTACTAGCCAGACCCTGGCACTAGTATAATGTTAGGAGCGGCGTAACGCACGAAATAAATAAATAATAAAGTGCATTCGCCGCTCGGCGTCCACCATGCAGTAGGTGTTAAAACCGCTGCTAGACAATGGCAGACGCGCTATATGGCGGTATAATGCACACGGGTTCAACGTCACCCAATGTGCGCAGAGCGGACTCTGTTAACTCACAGAGGCGCTGTAACATAAACATAAACACCGAGCCTGTTAGACTCACAGGTCTCAGCAAAGTTGCACGCACGATATCTGGTCACAGAACACGGATTCAAGACAGGGGACGGTGTCTGTCTAGACCTACCGTGCGTGCGGCGTCGCTACTGCGAACGCCGGTAAGTGCTGCTGAATGCAGCACGGCGGCAGACATAGCCGCTATGCGATAGTGCCGTGAGAGACGTGACACCACCGGACGCTAGTGTAGAGGTGTGGTGTGCACAGTGGCCTAAGGTTTGCCACTGACTGGTGCTGACTCTTTCTATAGTTCCCTATCCACATGCGTAATATCAGAGGGAGGGGAATCTTACTAAGTCAGTCACCAGAATCATACATCCGTCACCATTCACACATCTAGCAAGAAGAGTCTATACTAGCGCATGGCCTCTCCGCCATGCGGGCCTTTTATAGCCGTGCGCTGCCGGGACCTTCCAGATCTCTGAGATGGACCAATCAGATCTGGAGAAGGACCTGAGCACGTGACTCCCAACCTCCAATGGGAGATCGTCTCGTGAGCATGCTCAGTGGAGTGGCAGAGGAACTTAGCCTCAGGAATGGCTTTCTGTAGAACAGCATGTGAGGCTTTGGATTCCTGTTGTGTAGCTGCAGGAATCCGACACCTAACACATATAGTATAATGCAGCCACCCCATAGAGAATAATGCAGCCACCCCACAGAGTATAATGCAGCCACTGCACAGAATATAATGTAGACCGCTCAGAGCATAATGCAGCCCCGCCATACAATATAATGTAACCCCCTGTGGTGTGACTGGTGGTCGCATGGTTAATGGGAGGCATATGTCACAGGGATAGATGTTCCCTGAGATGCAACCTGGAGTATTTTGTCTTTCGTGCACATGAGCACTAATATGTCGTTTAGTGCACTTGGGTCCGGGTTGCGGGTAGTTATGAGAGATGGGAGGGTCTGGCTACCCATATTACCTCACCTCTGGGTGAGGGTGTTCACTGTACCCCTTTTTCCCTGTGTGCGGTTGTGTTTCAGGACCTGCAGTGAGGTCATGACCATGTGACCAGCCCATGTGATCCATACCTTACGTGTGGGTGTGGTTACAAGCTATGTTTAGCACATGGGAGCGAGTGTTTGGGAGTCTGCCAATGTGGACAGACTTCCATGTGTCCAGGCTGGATATTACAGAATGGTCTGTGTCTGGAGAGAGAGAAGTCTTTCTGTGTCTCTGGCTCCAGATAGAGCCTGCTGGACATTGCACAGCCTGTGTACCCACAGGCCTGAGAGAATAGAGCTCTGCTATAGACATTGATGCTATGTCTGCCTGATGTAAAGACTGTTTACCTTTTTGTTGCTGACTTTATGGTTTGTGAAGTAAATAAACCCACATGGGCGATGAAGAGAATGTGCCTCCTGTTTCCTCCTACGCACCTGACTGAGTACAATCCTTATAATTGGTGCTAGACTGCGGGCAATGGTCCAAGAAGCACCTGTTGCAGTGCTGGCTAGTCTGAGCCAGAGGAGTGCATGGTCTGACAACTGTGAGTAATACTGTTCGAGGTTAGTGAGAAGTGGCAATAGAGTGCCTCTGAGGATAAGGGGTATCCGGAGATGCTGTAAAGCTGAGTGGGTAACGGACAGGAGTCCGTGTTGTGCTGACCGGGGTCAGTGAGAGACTGTGTTTTTTTTTCTATAAAGCTGAAGGTGTTACAGACATTGTACCGGTGGGTCCATGGAATTTTTTTTTTTCCTCTTTCAAGTCAGTTTGCCGTCTGTAGGTTTGCAGAGCCGGTGTGGAGCCTTGCAGCAAGAGGTTCGGCAGCAGGAGCTGCAGTTGCGACAGCAGATTGCAGCAAGAGGTTCTGCAGCAGCAAGAGCTGCAGTAGCACCCATAGGAGGCAGATAGACTGCCGTGCACAGGCGGTGAGTGTCCTGTAGAGGGACATGGGGAGTCCACGGCATCCACCTAAAATTGGGGTGGAGTCCCAAAAGGGGGTGGTGACCAAAACAGGGATGTGGCCCACAAAAGGGTTGTAGACTCCCAAAAGGGGGCGGTGACCCAAAAGGGGGTGGAATCCCAAAAGGGGGCAATGACCCAAATAGGGCTGCTGGCCCAAATAGGGCTGGTGGCCCAAAAAGGGGCAGCAGTGAATGCGGCGATGGACTGTTGCCGGGTTCAGTGTTCAGACAGAGCATGTCCAGGATGCTGTACTGACTTTCCATCTGACAAGATGTCACAGAGCTGTTCTGTAGAAGTCAATGGAGAGTGCGTGACTGGACTTCTGGACCCGGGGAGCCTGGTGACCCTTGTGAGCGCCACACTCCCTGTCTGATTCCCGGAAGGAATATGGAAGTCCACTGCATTCATGAGGTCGCTCGGGATTATCCGGTGTCCAGGGTAATCTTTGAGATGCCCACTATTATTTCCAGCCATGATGTCCCTGTAGTCCCAGACTTGCCATTCCCTGTAGTAATAGGCCAGAACTTTGAAAGGTTTTGGGACTTGTGGGAGGAAAGGCGAGTGTCTGATTGCTCAGAAGAGAGCCGGAATACCCCTAAGGGAGCCCCACCACAGCAGGCGGCTGTAGTTGTTCCGTGACACCTAAGGTCGATAGTCCAGAGTTCCGGGTGACAGGAAGAAAGTGTGGGTCCGACCAACTCGGTGACTTAGTTGGGGTGACCAAACATGTGACTCGTTGCCGTTGTGACTCGGGGGCCATGGAAAGGCAGGACAGGCTACACCCTCTTAGAAGAGAGATGATGAAGAGTCAGGGTCAGGTACAGATCAGGTTAGAGTCCTTGATAAGGAGGTCACTTTATCTCTGACGAATCCCAGCACAGAGGTAGGGCTGGAATTAAACAGACCTGTAGTAGACCCACATCTGCAATGCCCGGAAATGATGAAATGGCTCAGTATGTTGAAGGCTCCAGAGTACCTGATGCTGAAGAGCTGGAGTTCTCTGAAGTTGCCAAGAGTCGAGAGACAGTTGAACCTGCGGATGCAGGAACAGGCGGAACTCTGAAGAGGCAGAGTGTGGGTGGGCAAGAGAGCCCGTCTGAAAATATAATTAAAGAACTGATAGTGTGACGCATGCTGGCCAAAAGAGAGCAGGACCATGAGATAGAGCTGCTTAAAGAGACAATGAAAGAGACAGTCGAGCGAGAAAGGGACCTGAGACAAGCTATTGAGCACAGAGTGGAAGAGCTGGAGAAGGAAGTCTCTGAGTTCATAGGTCACCTGTCAGCGTGTCAAACTATGAACAAGGCCCTATTGAAACATATGGAGGTGCTCAGAGAGGCCCAAGAGAAGCATCAGCAGGAGATTCTCCGGAGTGAGGATGAGTGTCGCTGCTTGGAAGAGGAGCGAGATAAAGTTCTCCAAGAGCTCAAGATAGAGAAGGAGACTAATGCCCAGCTCCAGATATCCGCATATGATCGGGAAATCGAACTGTTGCGCTCTCCCGATCTGATCACAATGAAGGAGAGTGAGCTGGAGAGACTGACCAAAGAAGGGGAAGAAAACCAGCAGGGGAAGTGCCACGCAGATGGCCACACAAGGGACGTGTCACGCCGTCTCTGCATACTCACCCGGCCATCGCTCCCACGCCGCAGCCCCTTGCCGCCCGACAGCCACGGCGGTCACCTCTGACAGGCGCGCGGCCGCGGCCTATGGCGCATGCGCATTGCATGCAGAGACGCCGTCGGCCTCCCTTCTGCTTCTTGTGCTCTGGCTATGCCCTGACCCGGAAGCACCCCCTGACCAATGGCAGACCAGACAGGGGCATATCAGGCCGCTTCCCCTTGAGGGTGGCGCCTGATCGTTGTGTTTCCTAGCACACTGGGCCTCGCTTCTTCGTATGCCCTCTGCAGTCTCACAGTCCCGTTCTCGTGTTCTCCCTGCAGCAGCCTCGCAGTCCTGCTATCCGTGTCCCCAGCTGTACTCCGTCCCACTCCAGTCCTGCCTCCAGCATTCCTGTTCCATCCGGCTCCAGTCCTTCCGTCCTACTCCAGTCCTGCCTCCGGTGTTCCTGTTTCATCCTGCTCCAGTCCTTTCGTCCTACTCCAGTCCTGCCTCCGGTGTTCCTGTTCCATCTGGCTCCAGTCCTTCCGTCCTACTCCAGTCCTGCCTCCGCTGTTCCTGTTCCATCCTGCTCAAGTACTTCCATCCTACTTCAATCCTGTCTCCTGTGTTCCTGCTCCAGCCATCCCTCCACGTTCCAGTCTACAATCTTATTCCACTCATGTCTCCTGTGTTCCAGCTCCGTCCTGTCATCTACACTTCAGTTCCACATTCCTACTCCAGTCCATCCTGAGCCGCCCCTCTCGGTACCGGCTACCGTGGTACTCAAACCCCCGGGCCTGCTCCTAACGGTCCCTGTAGAGGGGTTGGTTCCACCTGGCAGCTCGCCCGGGGCCCCTCGGTGCCACGACCCAGAGGGTCCACTCCTGGATATTCCGACTCCAGACCAGCCACGCTAACAGTACGATCAGGCCATAGACTCCGCCGGTACTACTGCTGCTACCCAGAAAGAGTTACTCTTACTGCGGGAGAATCAGGGACGCATTATGTCTGTCATGAAGTCTATGGACACCCATTTGTCGGCCCTGCAGGTGGCCGATCCTGGAACTGCCAATCTACTTGCCAGTCTTCAACAGGAGCTGGGCCAGCAACAAGATACTCAAGCCCATATTTTCTCTTACATGGCCTCCTTTGATAGCCGCTTGTCGGTCCTCCAGTCTGTCGCCGCAACTCCGACACCTCCCTCCGCTCCTACAGCTCTCCCGACGCCCCGCCTCGCCAAACCGCCTCGCTTCACTGGGGATCCCAAGCTCTGCAGGGGGTTCTTAAATCAGTGTAGTCTCCACTTTGAATGTTTGCCACAGCAATATCCCTCTGACCGGGCCAAAGTAGCCTTTATTATGTCCCATCTAGAGGAAAAGGCCCTGTCCTGGTTGAATCCTCTCTGGGAACGTGATGATCCCATTGTCTCAAGTCTTCCGGTTTTCTTGGATACTTTTCGCAGGGTCTTCGATGAGCCAGGTCGGTTAGCCGCTCTCACCGAGTCACTCTTTAACTTACATCAGGGTTCTCTCACGGTCGGACAGTATGCTATCCGCTTTCGCCCTATCTCCTCCAAGCTTGGTTGAAATAACACGGCTTTGGTAGGGGCATTCTGGCGTGGTCTTTCAGGCAGAATAAATGATGAACTCACAGGTCGAGATACCCCGCCCACCTTAGAGGACCTTATCTCGCTGGCTACCCGCATTGACCTACGCTTCCAGGAGCGCGCTCGGGAGTCAGCGAGAGACAGGAGGTCCACCAGGCCAGCTCCCCTTCTCACCCGTTCTGCTAGTCCTCGTTCGGCCGGGTCCCCTTCTTCCTCCTCGGTCGAGTCCATGCAGATAGACCGCCTCAAGTTGGCCGAGTTGCGTCAGCAAGAGAGGCGGGCGCAAGGTCTGTGCCTTTATTGTGGAGGTTCATCACACTATATCCGCACCTGTCCTAAGAGACAGGGAAACTCCTTCGCCTAGGTCAGGTAAGAGGCCTCCCTAGGTGATGATGATCCCTCTCAACCTCTTACTATTTCTGTTCTTTTGCGTTCAGGGGAGAGACGTGGGTCTGAGGTGGCCTACATAGATTCGGGCTTGGCAGGTAACTTCATTCGGCCTGAAGAGGTGGACAAATACCAAATTCCCGTGGTTGCTCTCTCTAACCCTCTTCAGATTGCCGCAGTGGATGGCAAACCACTACAGGTGACCGTCACCTTGGTCACTGAAGAAGTGGAGTTGCAAGTCGGCGCCTTACATCGAGAGAAGATAGCCTTTTACGTTTTGCCTAAGCTCTCCCACACCATTCTACTAGGTCTCCCATGGTTAAGGACTCATCAGCCTGTTCTCGACTGGTCTTCAGGGGAGATACTCCGCTGGGGGCACCCGTGCCAAGCTCGCTGTCTGACTCCAGTCCGCCTGGCGGCCACTCCCCGCCCACCCACAGACCTTCTGGGTCTCCCTCCAGCCTACAGTTCCTACGCTGATGTCTTTGATAAGAAGGAAGCAGAGGTCCTTCCTCCACACCGGCCTTTTGACTGCCCAATTGAACTTGTTCCCAGTTTAACCCCCCCAAGGGGCAGAATCTACCCCCTGTCTCCCACTGAGACCACAGCCATGTTCGAATACATCCGGGAGAACCTCGCCAAAGGTTTTATACGGAAATCCTCTTCGCCCGCGGGAGCCAGGTTTTTCTTCGTCAAAAAGAAGGACGGAACTCTACGGCCGTGCACTGACTATAGGGCTTGAATGAGATTAGCAAGAACAGGTACCCTCTTCCACTCATTCCGGAGTTGTTTGACCGTCTCAGAGGGGCCCGGGTCTTCTCCAAGCTGGACCTCAGAGGAGCCTATAATCTGGTCCATATCCGCTCTGGAGACGAGTGGAAGATGGCTTTCAACACTCGAGACGGCCATTACGAGTACCTGGTCATGCCCTTTGGTCTCTGCAATGCTCCTGCGGTGTTTCAAGCGTTCGTCAATGAGATCTTCCGGGACCTCTTGTACTCCTGTGTGGTCGTGTACTTGGACGACATCCTCGTCTTCTCGCCGGATCTCTCATCCCATAGAAAGAGTGTCCGCTTGGTGTTACAGCGTCTTCGGGAGAACTGCCTGTATGCGAAGATAGAGAACTGTCTCTTTGGACAGACCTCTCTGCCATTTCTGGGATACATTATCTCCGACGCTGGACTGAGGATGGACACCGAAAAGTTGTCTGCCATTCTCAAATGGCCTCACCCCGTCGGAATAAGGGCGATACAACGATTTCTCAGATTCGCCAATTATTACCGGCAATTCATCTCTCACTTTTCTGCAATCACAAGACCTATTTCTGCTCTCACCCGTAAAGGGACTACTCCCAAAGATTGGCCTCCGGAGGCTGAAGAGGCCTTTCTGACCCTAAAACGGGCTTTCTCCACGGCTCCGGTCCTGCATCGCACGGAGAGCAACCGACCTTTTGTACTTGAGGTGGATGCTTCCTCGACAGGTGCCTGGGCAGTATTGTCCCAGAGATCTGCCTCCGGTCGTCTGCACCCTTGTGGCTTCTTCTCGAAGGCCTTTTCTCCATCCGAGTGTATCTACTCGAACGGCGACCGGGAGCTTCTGGCCATCAAGTTGGCCTTGGAGGAGTGGCGTCACCTCCTGGAGTGAGCTGTCCATCCCTTTGTCATCTTCTCGGATCACAAGAATCTAGCCTATCTCCAGTCTGCCCAGAGACTCATCCCTCGTCAGGCCAGATGGTCCTTATTTTTCACCCGATTTGACTTCGAGCTCCGTTTCTGTCATGGCAACAAAAATACCAAAGCCGACGCTCTGTCCAGGGTCTTCCAGCCACACGAAACCACGGAGGAACCCTCGCATATCATTGACCCCACTAGGATCATCACAGTGTCTCCAGTGAACTGGCTTGCTCCTCCTCCTGGCAAAATGCTTGTGCCTGAGAACCTCAAGCGAAAAGTCCTCCTATGGGGGCACTCCTCCAAACTGGCCGGCCATGCCGGGACTAAGAAGACCCTGGAACTTATCGCACGTCACTACTGGTGGCCCACGCTTCGCCAAGATGTACTTGATTTTGTGGCTTCTTGTCCATCCTGTGCAAAAAGCAAAGTGACACGAAGACCTCCGTCCGGCTTGTTGCTGCCGTTGCCCGTCCCTGCGGTCCAAAGGGAAAACATCGCCATGGATTTCATCACCGACCTACCCTGTTCTTCTGGCTGCACAGTCATCTTGGTGGTGGTGGATCGTTTTTCCAAGATGGCCCACTTCGCCCCTGTGCCCGGTCTCCCCTCGGCTCTGGAGCTGGCCAAAGTCTTCATCCACCAGATCTTCAGACTCCATGGTCTGCCTCAATGCATTTTTTCTGACCGAGGGGTTCAGTTCACCTCCAAGTTCTGGCGATCACTTTGTAAGCTCATGAACGTTTCCCTTGACTTCTCCTCGGCCTACCATCCACAGTCCAACGGGCAGGTGGAGCGTACCAACCAGATGTTGACTGGGTACCTACGTCATTTCTCCAACGCCCACCAGAACGATTGGGTTGACTTACTTCCCTGGGCGGAGTTCGCTTACAGCAACCATGCTGGCGAGTCCTCGGCCAAGTCTCTGTTTTTCATTGTGTTCCGCAGACATTCTGGTGTTCCCCTTCCGATAACCCCTGCCTCCGAGGTACCTGCGGCTAATGCTTTGTCCTCCGAATTTTCCAAGATTTGGACCGAGACCAACACGTCACTCAAGAGGTCCGCTGATCGGATGAAGAATTATGCCGACAAGAAGTGATTGGATCCTCCACCCTATCATGTCGGGGGCAAGGTCTGGCTCTCGTCCAAATTCATCCGGTTGAAACTACCCACCTACAAGTTGGGGCCACGCTATATCGGTCCGTTTGAAATTCTTGGACTTATCAACGAAGTCGCCTACAAATTGAGGTTGGCTGCTTCGCTCCGGGTCCCGAACTCCTTCCACGTCTCTCTCCTGAAACCTGTGGTGCTGAATCGCTTCCATTCCTTGCCTGATTCCGGTCCTCAGCCGGTGGGTGCCGATGATGTCTTTGAAGTGGAGGACATTATCGCCATGAAAAAGGTTAGAGGTAGGACATTTTTTCTTGTTGACTGGAAGGGCTTTGGTCCTGAGGAGAGATCCTGGGAGCCTCGGGAGAATATCAATGCTCCCCGTATCCTCAAGAGATTTCTTGCTAATCTCCGGGGAGGGCGGCTTAGGGGAGGGGGTACTGTCACGCCATCTCTGCATACTCACCCGGCCATCGCTCCCACGCCACAGCCCCTCGCCGTCCGACAGCCACAGTGGTCACCTCTGACAGGCGCGCGGCCAACGGCGTCTCTGCATGCAATACGCATGTGCCATAGGCCGCGGCCGCGCCTTCCTTCTGCTTCTTGTGATCCGGCTATGCCCTGACCCAAAAGCACCCCCTGACCAATGGCAGACCAGACAGGGGCATATCAGGCCGCTTCCCCCTGAGGGAGGCGCCTGATCGTTGTGTTTCCTAGCACACTGGGCCTCGCTTCTTCGTGTGCTCTCTGCAGGTTCACAGTCCCATTCTCGTGTGCTCCCTGCAGCAGCCTCGCAGTCCTGCTATCCGTGTCCCCTGCTGTATTCCGTCCCACTCCAGTCCTGCCTCCAGTGTTCCTGTTCCATCTGGCTCCAGTCCTTCCCTCCTACTCCAGTCCTGCTTCCGGTGTTCCTGTTCCATCCTGCTCCAGTCCTTCTTTCCTACTCTAATCCTGTGTCCTGTGTTCCTGCTCCTGCCATCCCTCCACGTTCCAGTCTACAGTCTTACTCCGCTCCTGTCTCCTGTGTTCCAGCTCTGTCCTGTCATCTACACTTCAGTCCCACACTCCTACTTCAGTCCATCCTGAGCCGCCCCTCTCGGTACCGGCTACTGTGGTACTCAAACCCACACGGCCCAGAGGGTGCACTCTTGGAGATTCCGGCTCCAGACCAGCCACGCTAACAGGACGTCGATGTCAAAACGATGCATGCGGACACATCTGCATACATCCGCATGGCCTGCGTACCCAATGTTAAAGATAGGTACGCAGGCCGCATGGAGACGTAGGTGGAGCTGAACGGAGGTTGTGCAGCAGTGGATGGAGCTTCACAGAGGAACTACGCAGCCCTCCGCAGCTCTTACATCTGCAAATCTGAACCTAGCCTTAGATGGGGACAACTCTCATGGGACACAACTATAATGCGGATAACTCAGTTTCCCATGTTACAGGATTGCAATGTATCAGTAAAAACTGGCTATGGCATCTGATTATTTTTTTTGTAACCATGGACTTGAATGGGCACAGTCAAGAGAAAAATCTATCCATCACCATTGTAAAACATAACAAAAACATTCATCTGAGACATCTGTGGCACCCCTGAGGCTCGGTCGCCACAGAGATACTGCACCTTCTCCTAAGGTGTGGTACCCCACCATCTAGGTAAGGTGGGAGCTCCAAACCACACTCCACACCCGCACCCCACACACAGGATAGTTCAGCAGGGATCCATCCATGCTTTATGCTGGTAAGGTAGCAGAGTACCTTTCGTGGTCCCTGGCTTCGTAACACGAGATGTGCTGGGAGGTGGGTGGAGTTAGATATATAAAAGAAGGGGAAAGTTTAGGATTTCAGGTCAGTCCGTCAAGTCAGTCTGACAGGAGGTCAGAGGAGAAGGAGTCACTCGGAGAGGAGTGAGAATCCCTGGAAGAAGGGATGGAGGAAGGAGTGCTGCAGCTGCCCCAGTGATCTGGGCCAGCCGGCACGGGAAAGGAGAGAAGGAGAAGGACGTAGACCTGTAACTGCAGTTTCCATAAGAAAGAAGGATAAAGTACAGAACGAAGGAGAAGGGAACAGAGAGGATGTGGGTTAGAGAAAGAGAACCCAGCCTATAGGTTCTAGCGCAAGACCGGGGCCCGGTCCCCGAGGTTGTACGAACACTTATGGTTCTGCAGCAGACACCGGTGGAGTAGTGGGCCGCTAACACACTACTCCCATCATAGACTTGGGACACAACAGCAACACAGATAGAGAACCGGGACCTCGGAGTGGAGGATCCCTGATCAGGCTACAGCTGTCTGTCATACAAGTAAGGGTCTAAGGAACTCGGGACAAGAGGCACTTGAGAGTAACTTAGGACTGGAGTACTTCACACTTAAAGGCGCGATAGAGGAGACGTTCAGGAAGGTACATGTTGGCGGAGTGTTGGAAGGGAGCATTCCAACTTGCCTGGAGGTTGACTGAGTCTCTGACCCGGAGGACACAGTGCGGAGGCAGGCACCTGGGTGCGCTACAGACTGTGAGTAAAGCCTTGGAACTACAAGCTCTGGTGTCCTCCATTCATTCTGCGCCAACACACTCAGCACTGCTACATCTGGGTACCAGCGTCTACACTGCCCTGGGGCTACAACTCCACCTGTGGGGAGCTACACCATCTTTGCTGCACACATCATCAGTCCCAGAGGATCTGCAAGCAGCGTTGGCTTAACACCTCACTTGCCGAACACCACAGGTGGCGTCACAAACTATTCACATAAATCACTACAACAATCACCCCATTATTGGGCGCCCAGGGCCACGGATCGGGTCATCGCCACCGCAGCACATCTCCCCTGACACCGGCCCGGTGCCGAGTACCCCACTGCCCTGGGAGGGCGACCCACATCCTATAGTTTATATAAGGGCTCATACTTGCGAGAGACTCACACGATTCTCGTGCGAGTCTCTCACATGAAAACCTGGCACTGCCGCCGACACTCGGACCGGAGCGTGCGGCTGCATAGAAATACATGTAGCCGCATGCTCCGGTCCGAGAGCCGGTGGCAGTGCTGGGTTTTCATGCAAGAGACTCGCACGAGAATCTTGCGAGTCTCTCGCAAGTGAGTATGAACCCTAAAGTGCAGATCCTTGTTTGTAAGGAACTTGGATATGTTTAAATATGTGGTACGAATCTAGAATAAGGGATTCTCTACATTACAATCCTAGCATCAGCCAAGTGAATACATTCACAAAAATGTTTAAACTCTTTCTGACATATGACGTACTATCCCGTCCATGTGACCTGGGCCTTAATGCCCATGGACGGGATAGTACGTCATACGCGATCAGCCTCGCCCACGGGGGAGAGCGCGGCTGATCGCGACTGGGTGTCAGCTGATTCTCACAGATGACTGTCAGGATTCGTACCGGGGTCTAGTCTGGGTTCCACAGCAAGTTTCGCTGCCTTACTGGCTGTGCCACACAGCCAGTCAGAATATTCAGTTTCTGATCAACTAGTTCTTTTTCGTCCATCATTCTTCCCCGTTCTGGTGATTGGCTGCTTCACTGTTTCCTGTTCGTATGTCCCGCCTTCTTCCTATTTAGCACTCCTCAGGGCTTTCACTCCTTGCCGGTGATTCTTTTGTGGTACGGATTCCTGCCTTCTCCACTGCGCTGCCCGGTACAACCTCTGACAGCCTCCCGGTCTCTCTTTCATCTGAGTACCTCTGGACTCTAGCTTTCCGCTTTGTCTTCGCTGAAAGTTTAGTACTGTTTGGTGTGTTAGTTTTGGGTTTCGTGGATTAACCCTTCAGGTTCGTTCTCTCTTTAGTATCACTCTGGTAGTCCTCCTTGCTGCTGCTTGTCTCCCTTAGGTTGTCCAGCATTAATTCCACCCTCGGTTTACCCTCACTGTAGCTCCCTGCACTTACGCCGAGGAAGGGACCGCCGCCCAGTTGTCGCCCACCGGCTAGGGTGGGACCGGCAAGTAGGTAGGGTCAGCGGGGGGGTGGAGCTCAGTGGCACCTTCCTTCCCCGCCGTGTGGTGGAATCATAACATAATCACCGGCCACCCAAATGGACGCTATGACCTCCTTAGTCAATCAGATGCAGGGTCTTACTCAGCTGGTGCAAGATCTTGCTGCGCAGGTCCAGCGTCAGGAGCAAATTCAAGCAGCTGCCGTGGCAGGGACAACTAATTCTGAGCCTAGAGTTAACTTACCTGAGCCATTTTTCGGAGATAGAAGCCAATTTGTTTCTTTTAGAGAAAATTGTAAATTATATTTTCAATTACGACCTCTTTCTTCTGGTCCTCCAGCTCAAAGAGTCCGTATCATAATCTCTCGCTTACGGGAGGGGCCCCAAGAGTGGGCCTTCTCTCTGCCGTCAGATTCAAATCTCCGTGTTTCAGTAGACGACTTCTTTCAAGCCTTAGGGAATATTTATGATGAGCCTGACCAAGTAGCTCTGGCCGAGGCAAATCTCACCTCCCTGTTCCAGGGTGATCAGGAGGTAGAGATTTATTGCACCCAGTTTCGTAGATGGAGCTTAGCTACCCGTTGGAATGATCCCGCCCTACGGAATCAATTTCAGCGGGGCCTTTCTCCAGCCCTAAAGGATGAACTGGTACATTACACCCTGCCCCAGTCTCTAGAGGAGCTGATGGCCTTAATGGTCAGAATTGATCGCAGGCTAAGGGCGAGGAGATCGGAGCAGGCAGCAGCGCAGGTTTCCGTTTTCTCTAGGGTCACTCCAGCTGTTCCGAGTCTTCCAGCTGCCGAACCCATGGAAGTGGGAGCCATGCAAACTACCACAGAACCTAGTCCTTGCCATCCACGCCACGCACTTGGAACCTGTTTTTACTGCGGGGATCCTCGGCACTGGATAAAGGATTGCCCGCGGCGCCCTTGCACTCCACAAGAATCTTCTCGGAATACACCACCTAGGCCTGTGGGTGGAAAGGTAATTCCTTTAAGTTCTAAGAGACTCTTAGTGCCAATTTCTATCGCTTTCTCCTCCTCTAAGGGAGAAGGAGTGGCCATGATTGATTCAGGGGCTACTGCTAATTTTATGTGTTATGAGTTTGCTGTCTCTTTGGGTATTTCTTTAATTCCACTCGCTCACCCCACTAAATTAGTTGGTATTGATAACACCCCACTAGCTAATGGGGAGATTAGTCTCTGTACTCCATTGCTATCATTTCAGGTTGGTGTACTGCATGTGGAACAACTGTCATTTTTGGTTATGCATGACCTCCCAACTAGTGTCATACTGGGGCTCCCATGGCTCCAGCTCCATAATCCCAACATTAACTGGGTTTCTGGTGAATTAGAGAAGTGGGGTGCAGATTGTTCACAGAAATGCCTGTTAACACACGTTTGTGGTATCGTCTCCGTACAAGCTTCTCTTCAGAGTCTTTTGGGCCAATTCGCAGATGTCTTTTCTATGAAGGAGTCTGAGCGGTTGCCACCTCATCGCTCTTATGACTGTACTATCAATTTGGTTCCCAATTGTAAATTCCCTAAGGGACGTTTATACAATTTATCTCCTCCTGAAAGAGAAGCTTTACGTGAGTATGTACAAGAGGCTCTAAGAAAGGGGCATATTCGTCCGTCCACCTCACCCCTGGCCGCAGGTTTCTTTTTTGTCAGTAAAAAGGATGGAGGACTCAGGCCGTGTGTAGATTACCGAGGTCTTAATGAGATAACTGTCCGTAACCAATATCCACTACTGCTGATTCTGGACCTGTTTAACCAGGTTCAGGGGGCTCGATGGTTCTCGAAGTTGGACCTGAGAGGGGCGTATAATCTCATTCGTGTAAAGGCTGGCGACGAGTGGAAGACCGCCTTCAATACCCCCGAGGGCCACTTCGAGTGTCTGGTTATGCCCTTTGGGCTGTGCAATGCTCCGGCGATTTTTCAAAATTTCACCAATGATATTTTCCAACATGCTATTGGCCGCTATGTAATTGTCTATCTGGATGATATTTTGGTGTTCTCTCCTGACTGGGACTCACATTTGAATCATGTAAGGGACGTACTCCGCAATAACCAACTTTTCGCCAAGCAAGAAAAGTGTATTTTCGGGGTCCAAAGTCTATCTTTTTTGGGTCATATTTTGACACCCCAGGCCATCACAATGGAGCCGGAGAAGGTAAAAGCGGTTCTTAATTGGGCTCGTCCTGCATCTTTGAAAGCTCTTCAAAGATTTCTGGGGTTTGCCAACTTTTACCGCAAGTTTATAAAAAACTTCTCTATTGTAGTGAAACCTCTCACAGATCTTACTGTGAAAGGTTCCGACTTGGTAAACTGGAGTAAGGATGCAGTGGACGCCTTCACGTTTCTTAAGGAGAGCTTTGCCACTGCTCCTATTCTTACCCAGCCCGATCAGGAGAGACCCTTTGTTGTTGAGGTTGACGCCTCGGAAGCGGGGGTGGGGGCAGTACTTTCACAGGGGACTTCGTCTTTGACTCATTTGAAACCCTGTGCATTCTTCTCAAAGAAGTTTTCCCCAGCGGAAAAAAACTATGATATTGGGAACAGGGAACTGCTCGCTATAAAGTTGGCCTTTGAGGAATGGCGGCATTTCCTGGAGGGGGCCAAACATCCTGTTACTGTCCTCACCGACCATAAGAATCTTGAATATCTCAAAACGGCTAAATCCAAGACAGGCAAGGTGGGCGTTGTTCTTTTCACGTTTTAATTTTGTGATTCCTTTCAGACCCGGCTGCAAAAACGCCAGAGCAGACGCGCTATCTAGAAGCTTCTTGCCTGAACAACCGTCAAACATCCCACCTGTTCCCATTTTACCTGAGAAAGTGTTTTTGGCTGCTAATACCTCTGATTTGTTTGCTGAAGTTAAACAATTTCAACATTTGTCTCCGTCCGGCTCTCCTGATAATAAATGGTTCGTTCCCTGTCATTTGCGTTTGAGACTGCTGAATGAATACCACAACTCTCCTCTTTCAGGTCACCCTGGTATTTCGGGTACTATGGAGTCAATCTCCAGAAATTTTTGGTGGCCGACTTTACGCCGGGATGCCACTGCCTATGTCAAGGCGTGTGACATTTGTGCCCGGTCTAAGGTTAACCGCTCACGGCCTTTGGGAGAACTATGTCCTCTACCTGTTCCCTCCAAGCCATGTACCCATCTGTCCATGGACTTTGTTACTGATTTACCTCCCTCCCTGGGAATGACTACCTTGTGGGTTGTGGTAGATCGCTTTAGTAAGATGGCGCACTTTATTCCTTTACCCAAATTACCATCCGCCAAGCAATTGGTCCCCTTGTTTCTAAATCATGTGGTGCGGCTGCATGGAATTCCTTCTAATATTGTCTCAGATAGGGGTACCCAATTTGTCTCCAAATTCTGGAGAGCTTTCTGTAGTAAAATTGGCGTTTCCCTTGCTTTCTCATCAGCCTTTCACCCGGAGACCAATGGGCAGACAGAACGGGCCAATCAAGCCCTTGAACAATTCTTACGTTGCTATGTGGCTGATAAGCAAGAGACCTGGGCATCTTTTATTGCCTTGGCAGAGTTTGCCATAAATAATAGGGTGAACTCTTCCACAGGGATGTCTCCCTTCTTCTGCAACATGGGATTTCACCCTAAATCCAGCTCTTTCTCTGAGGACCCCTCGGACAGTCCTGAGGTTGAGATTGTTTCCTCTGATCTGCGGTCGGTTTGGGAGCAGGTCCAAAGCAACATCAAAAAGGCTCATGAGTCACAGTGCCACTTTGCTAATAGGAAGCGGAGGAGAAGTCCTTCCTTTGAAGTTGGGCAGAAAGTGTGGCTTTCTACTAAAAATCTGAAACTGAGAGTCCCCTCTGGTAAACTGGCTCCCCGGTACATTGGGCCCTTTAACCCCTTACCTACAATTGACGTAATATTCCGTCCATGTGACCATGGACCTAATTACCATGGACGGAATATTACGTCATCGCGATCAGCGGCGCCCACGTGGTGAGCGCCGCTGATCGCGGCCGAGTGTCAGCTAATTATCATAGCTGACACCCGGCACAATGTGTCAGGGGCGGTCACGGACCGCCCCCGACACGTTAACCCCTTGCACACCGCGATCAAACGCGATCGCGGTGTACCGGGGGTTAAAGGGAAGCATCGGCAGGGAGGGGGCTCCCTCCGTGCTTCCCTGAGCCCCCCACGGCAGCGCAATGTGCAGCGCTGCTGCGGGGGGCTCCTTTCCTCCAGGCCCCCGAATCCAAGATGGCGACGGGGGCCTTCGGGGGCCTGAGGAAGCTGGCTTCCTCAGTGCCTGCAAAGCGCAGGCATGAGGAAGCCTTCTGCACTGCCTGTGTCAGATCGCTGATCTGTCACAGTGATCTGTGATGTGACAGATCAGCGATCTGTCACAGGACAGTGATGTCCCACCTGGGACAAGGTAATAAAGTAAAAAAAAAAAAAAAAAAAGTGTTAAAAATAATTTTAAAAAAATCGCTAAATAAATTAGTAAAAAAAAAAAAAAATATTCCCCAATAAATCCATTTTTTCAAAATAAAAAAAAAACAATAAAAGTACACATATTTGGTATCGCCGCGTCCGTAATGACCCGCCCTATAAAACTGTCCCATTAGTTAACCCCTTTAGCAAACCCCTTAAAAAATAAAAATAAAAAACGAAGCAAAAAATAATGATTTATTATCATACCACCGAACAAAAAGTGCAATAACGCGCGATCAAAAACATGCATATAAATATCCATGGTACCGCTGAAAACGGCATCTTGTCCCGCAAAAAACGAGCCGCCATACAGCATTATCCGCAAAAAAATAAAAAAGTTATAGCTTGCAGAATAAAGCGATACAAAAATAATAATTTTTTATATAAAATTGTTTTCATTGCAAAAAACCGACAAAACATAAAAAAACGACCTAAATGAGGTATTGCTGTAACCGTACTGACCCGAAGAATAAAAACGCGTTATCAATTTTACCGCACGCGGAACGGTGTAAACGCACCCCCCCAAAAGAAATTCATGAAAAGCTGGTTTTTGTTCATTCTGCGCCCCAAAAATCGGAATAAAAAGCGATCAAAAAATGTCACGTGCCCGAAAATGGTACCAATAAAAACGTCAACTCGTCCCGCAAAAAATAAGACCTCACATGACTCGGTGGGTCAAAATACGGAAAAATTATAGCTCACAATATGTGGTGATGCAAAAACTATTTTTACAATAAAAAGCGTCTTTTAGCGTGCGACAGCCGCCAAACATAAAAACCGCCATAAATCGTAAATCAAACCCCCCGTTATCACCCCCTTAGTTAGGGAAAAATAATAAAACTAAAAGAAAATGTATTTATTTCCATTTTCCCGCTAGGGTAGGGTTAGGGTTAGGGCTAGGGTTAGGGCTAGGGTTAGGGTTAGGGCTAGGGTTAGGGCTAGGGCTCAGATTAGGGTTAGGGGTGTGTCGAGGTTAGGGTTGGAGTTATAATTGGGGGTTTCCACTGTTTGGGCACATCAGGTGCTCTCCAAAGGCAACATGGCGTCTGATCTCAATTCCAGCCAATTCTGCGTTGAAAAAGTCAAATGGTGCTCCTTCCCTTCCAAGCTCTGCCATGTGCCCAAACAGTGTTTTACCCCCACATGTAGGGTATCAGCCTACTCGGGACAAATTACAAAACAACTTTTGGGGTCCAATTTCTCCTGTTACCCTTAGGAAAATAAAAAATTGGGGGCAAAAATATAATTTTGCGGAAAAAAATGTTTTTTTTATTTTCACGCCCAGGCGTTATAAACTTCTGTGAAGCACTTGGGGGTTCAAAGTGCTCTCCACACATCTAGATAAGCTCCGTGGGGGGTCTAGTTTCCAAAATGGGGTCACTTGTGGGGAGTTTCAATAGTTTAGGTACATCAGGGGCTCTCCAAACGCACATGACACCCGCATACCAATCCATCAAAGTCTGCATGCCAAAACGTCACTACTTCCCTTCCGAGCCCCGACGTGTGCTCATACAGTAGTTTTCTCCCACATATGAGGTATCAGCGTACTCAGGACAAATTGGACAACAACTTTTGGGGTCCAATTTCTCCTGTTACCCTTGGGAAAATAAAAAAATGGGGACTAAAAGATGATGTTTGTTGAAAAAATACGATATTTTTATTTTCACGCCCGGTCGTTATAAACTTCTGTGAAGCACTGGGGGGTTCAAAGTGCTCACCACACATCTAGATAAGTTCCTTGGGGGGTCTAGTTTCCAAAATGGTGTCATTTGTGGGGGGTTTCTACTGTTTTGGTACATCAGGGGCTTTCCTAACGCGACATGGTGTCCGATCTCAATTCCAGCCAAAAACGTCAAATGGCGCTGCTTCCTTTCCGAGCTCTGCCATACGCCCAAATAGTGGTTTACACCCACATGTGGGGTATCAGCGTACTCAGGATAAATTGCACAATATCTTTTAGGGTCCTGTTACTTTTGGAAAGATAAGAATTGAGGGTGAAAAGATCATTTTTGTGGAAAAAATATGATTTTTTAATTGTACTGCTGTACGTTATAAACTTCTGTGAAGCCCTTGGGGGTTCAAAGTTCTCACCACACATCTAGATAAGTTCCTTGGGGGGTCTAGATTCCAAAATGGTGTCATTTGTGGGGGGTTTCCACTGTTTTGGTACATCAGGGGTTTTCCAATCGCGACATGGTGTCCGATCTCAATTCTAGCCAAAAACGTCAAATGGCGCTGCTTCCCTTCCGAGCTCTGCTATGCGCCCAAATAGTCATTTACACCCACATGTGGGGTATCAGCGTACTCAGGACAAATTGCACAATAACTTTTAGGGTCCTGTTACCCTTGGAAAAATAAAAATTGGGGGTGAAAAGATCATTTTTGTGGAAAAAATATGATTTTTTAATTGTACCGCTGTACGTTATAAACGTCTGTGAAGCCCTTGTGGGTTCAAAGTTCTCACCACATATCTAGATAAGTTCCTTGGGGGGTCTAGTTTCCAAAATGGGGTCACTTGGGGGGGTTTCCACTGTTTAGGTACATCAGGGGCTCGCCAAACGTGACATGGCGTCCGATCTGAATTCCAGCCAATTTTGCATTGAAAAAGTCAAACGGCGCTCCTTCCATTCTGAGCTCTGCCATGCGCCGAAACAGTGGTTCCCCCCCACATATCAGGTATCAGCATACTCAGGACAAATTGCACAATAACTTTTGCAGTCCAATTTCTCCTGTTACCCTTGGTAAAATAAAGAAAATTGAACCTGAAGTATTTTTTTTGTGAAAAAAAGTTAAATGTTCATTTTTTTTTTAATATTCAAAAAATTCCTGTGACGCACCTAAAGGGTTAATAAACTTCTTGAATGTGGTTTTAAGCACCTTAAGGGGTGCAGTTTTTAGAATGGTGTCACTTTTGGGTATTTTCTATCATATAGACCCCTCAAAGTGGCTTCAAATGTGAAGTGGTCCCTAAAAATAAAATGGTGTTGCAAAAATGAGAAATCGCTGGTCAATTTTTAACCCTTATAACTTCCTAACAAAAAAAAATTTTGGTTCCAAAATTGTGCTGATGTAAAGTAAACATGTGGGAAATGTTATGTATTAAGTTTTTTGTGTGCCGTATCTCTGTGATTTAAGGGCATAAAAATTCAAAGTTGGAAAATTGCGAAATTTTCAAAATTTTCGCCAAATTTCCGTTTTTTTCACAAATAAACGCAAGTTATTTGAAAGCAATTTTACCACTAACATGAAGTACAATATGTCACGAGAAAACAATGTCAGAATCACCGGGATCCATGAAAGCGTTCCAGAGTTATGACCTCATAAAGGTACAGTGGTCAGAATTGTAAAAATTGGCCCGGGAGTTAACGTGCAAACCACCCTTGGTAGTGAAGGGGTTAAAATATCTCAGATAATCAACTCTGTTTCTGTCAAATTGGACCTCCCCCAGGCGATGAGAGTGCATAGGGTATTCCATGTTTCTCTCCTAAAACCTTATGTACCTCCAGTTTGTCCTGCTGACACACCTCCTGCTCCTGTTGTTGTACTTGGTCACCCCGAGTTTGAGGTAAGAAAGATCTTGGACTCCAGGAAAGTTTGTGGGGTCCTGCAGTACCTGGTGGACTGGAAGGGGTATGGCCCTGAGGAGAGGTCGTGGGTGTCTCATTCCGAGGTTCATGCCCCCAGGTTGTGTAGGAGGTTCCATGTCGATTTTCCTGAGAAGCCTTCCCCGGGTGAGGGTCCGGAGGCCCCTCATAAAGGAGGGGGTAATGTCAGGATTCGTACCGGGGTCTAGTCTGGGTTCCACAGCAAGTTTCGCTGCCTTACTGGCTGTGCCACACAGCCAGTCGGAATATTCAGCTTCTGATCAACTAGTTCTTTTTCGTCCATCATTCTTCCCCGTTCTGGTGATTGGCTGCTTCACTGTTTCCTGTTCGTATGTCCCGCCTTCTTCCTATTTAGCACTCCTCAGGGCTTTCACTCCTTGCCGGTGATTCTTTTGTGGTACGGATTCCTGCCTTCTCCACTGCGCTGCCCGGTACAACCTCTGACAGCCTCCCGGTCTCTCTTTCGTCTGAGTACCTCTGGACTCTAGCTTTCCGCTTTGTCTTCGCTGAAAGTTTAGTACTGTTTGGTGTGTTAGTTTTGGGTTTCGTGGATTAACCCTTCAGGTTCGTTCTCTCTTTAGTATCACTCTGGTAGTCCTCCTTGCTGCTGCTTGTCTCCCTTAGGTTGTCCAGCATTAATTCCACCCTCGGTTTACCCTCACTGTAGCTCCCTGCACTTACGCCGAGGAAGGGACCGCCGCCCAGTTGTCGCCCACCGGCTAGGGTGGGACCGGCAAGTAGGTAGGGTCAGCGGGGGGGTGGAGCTCAGTGGCACCTTCCTTCCCCGCCGTGTGGTGGAATCATAACAATGACACCCAGCACTAAGTGCCAGGAGCGCTCCCGATGTAACAGACTAGATTAACCCCCTGGCCAGAATATACCCAGGCTTAAAGTTGCCTAGGCCAGTTTATACCCCGGGTATTCTTGGCGGGGGGTTAATCTGGCCTGTTACAGCGGCTTCCACTATGTTAACCCATTGTGACCTCAGTGAGATGTACCGTCCCTGACCACAAGCACTTGTCCACGTGTTTGTGGTTAGGTGGACTTTCCAAGTCACAGCATTGTGGAGGGCATGGGTAATGTTGTGGGGCACGTGCCTGTGTAATGCCGGGACGGCACACCGGGACAAATATTCCCGGATGTTCGTGCCCTCAGGGTGATACTCGACTCTGCCCTCTCTTTCAAGCTAAGATCCAAGCCCTTGCCTCCTCTTGTCCATTACAAGTCAAAAACATTTCCTGGATCCGTACATTCCAAGAAAATGTAAAAATGTTTGAACGCCCTCTTGATCTCCTGCCTCGACTATTTCAACCTTATACTCTCTAGCCTCCCCTCTAGCACTCTTGCACCACTAAAATCTATCCAAAACTCTGCTGCCAGAGTAATCCAACTTTCCCTCTATTTTTCCACAGCCTCTCCTCTCTGCCGTGTCCTTCACTGCCTTCCTATTGCCCATAGGCTACAGTTCAAAACCCTAAATATGACATACAAAGCCTTCCACAACCTGTCTCCTCCATGCATAATTTATCATCCTGGAAGAAGAACCATTGGGGGTTCCACTAATACTAGACCATCGGGAGCTCCACTAATACTAGACCATTGGAGGCTCCACTAATACTAGACCATTGGAGGCTCCACTAATACTAGACCATTGGAGGCTCCACTAATACTAGACCATCGGGGGTTCCACTAATACTAGACCATCGGGGGTTCCACTAATACTAGACCATCGGGGGTTCCACTAATACTAGACCATCGGGGGTTCCACTAATACTAGATCATCGGGGGTTCCACTAATACTAGATCATCGGGGGCTCCACTAATACTAGATCATCGGGGGCTCCACTAATACTAGACCATCAAGGGCTCCACTAATACTAGACCATCAAGGGCTCCACTAATACTAGACCATCAGGGGCTCCACTAATACTATAACATCGGGGGCTCCACTAATACTAGACAATCGGGAGCTCCACTAATACTAGACCATCAGGGGTTCCACTAATACTAGACCATCAGGGGCTCCACTAATACTAGACCATCGGGGGCTCCACTAATACTAGACCATCAGGGGCTCCACTAATACTAGACCATCGGGGGTTCCACTAATACTAGACCATCGGGGGTTCCACTAATACTAGACCATCGGGGGTTCCACTAATACTAGACCATCGGGGGTTCCACTAATACTAGACCATCGGGGGTTCCACTAATACTAGACCATCGGGGGTTCCACTAATACTAGATCATCGGGGGTTCCACTAATACTAGATCATCGGGGGCTCCACTAATACTAGACCATCGGGGGTTCCACTAATACTAGACCATCAAGGGCTCCACTAATACTAGACCATCAGGGGCTCCACTAATACTATAACATCGGGGGCTCCACTAATACTAGACAATCGGGAGCTCCACTAATACTAGACCATCAGGGGTTCCACTAATACTAGACCATCGGGGGCTCCACTAATACTAGACCATCGGGGGCTCCACTAATACTAGACCATCGGGGGTTCCACTAATACTAGACCATCAAAGGCTCCACTAATACTAGACCATCAGGGGCTCCACTAATACTAGACCATCAGGGGCTCCACTAATACTAGACCATCGGGGGCTCCACTAATACTAGACCATCAGGGGCTCCACTAATACTATAACATCGGGGGCTCCACTAATACTAGACCATCGGGGGTTCCACTAATACTAGACCATCAAGGGCTCCACTAATACTAGACCATCAGGGGCTCCACTAATACTAGACCATCGGGGGCTCCACTAATACTAGACCATCGGGGGCTCCACTAATACTAGACCATCGGGGGCTCCACTAATACTAGACCATCGGGGGCTCCACTAATACTAGACCATCGGGGGCTCCACTAATACTAGACCATCGGGGGCTCCACTAATACTAGACCATCGGGGGCTCCACTAATACTAGACCATCGGGGGCTCCACTAATACTAGACCATCGGGGGCTCCACTAATACTAGACCATCGGGGGCTCCACTAATACTAGACCATCGGGGGCTCCACTAATACTAGACCATCGGGGGTTCCACTAATACTAGACCATCGGGGGCTCCACCAATACTAGACCATTGGAGGCTTTCAATGAAATTTCAGATGAAACTTTCTGTTGCTTTTAATGACCTGGAAAACCCCTTGGAGCATTCACAATATTTTAATCATACATTCTATAAAATTGGATCCCTTTAGATTCTGCTCACCGCCTGAGTGATGTGGCCACTAGATGTTATTATGTGACATCGGTAAGGCCATCTTTAGCCACGGTTACATGGTTTACTCCTTAGAAGTTGATGGCTTATTGGTGGATAACAATATATTGCTTATGTCCCAGAAATCCTTCTTGTATGTGACACGCCCCGGAGGCCATGGGGTACTTGGTGCCGGGCCCGTTGATTTAAATGGGAGATGTCACAGCGGCAGTGACCCGGTCCGTGGCCTCAGGCAGTCAATGTAAAAGGGGTAGAGTGATGGGGATAAAGTTATTGTGGTGATTCGTGACGCCACCTGTGGTTTCTGATCAGTTTGACCAGCGCTGCAGGGTTGCTTCTCTGGGACAGATGTTGTGGTGCAGCAATGATGTTGAAGCTCCTCACAGCTGGAGCTATAGTCCCAGGGCAGTAGTAATAAGTGTTGAGGGAGAGGGTGCAGTGTTAGGCACAGAGATGTACCAGTGCTGAGTGGGTTGGCGCAGGAATAAGTGGAGGACACAAGGGCTTGCAGTTCCAATGGCTTTACTCACAGTCTGGTACACACAGATGCCCGCTTCAGTGCCGTGTCCTCCAGGGCAGGGGTTCAGCCAACTCCCAAGCAAGCTAAAGTACACCGTTCCAACACTCCGCCAACATGTGCTTCAGGGACCGCCTACTATCAGGTCCCGGCTCACACACATTGCTATTTTGTCCCCGAGTCTTAGTTGGGAATAAAGTGGTGACAGCTTCTATTCCTCCGGTTTCTGCTGCAGGAACATCAGTATCCATACAAAGTAGGAGACAGGACTCCGGACCATGTGCTTTAGCTTAAGGAAGGGCTCTGCTCTCAGCCTTGTCCTCAGTTCTCTTCTCCCCACGTTCTGTACTAATCTATCTTCCTTCTGGAGAATCAGGCTTTCTCTTGCTCTTTCCCATGCTGTGGCGACCCCAGGAGTATGGGCGCCACAGTGGCATTACCTTCCTCCTAGGGAGTGTGATGTCATGCTTTTGGAAGCAATAAAGGGTCTCTCTGTCAGGTAAATACAACACACAGCACAGTTCCCACTCCAGGCCAGCAGAGTGAGCTCTGAACCAAAACTGGGGGAAGAGCTGCTCTCTGGGGGCCAGGAAGGGGAAGTTTAGTTAGTTCATGTGAGGAGGGCGAAGTGTGTGGACGAGAGGAGAAGCGCTGGAGGATTGAGCAGAGTTCAGGCTCACTTCTAGCGTGGCGCATGGTTCCGGGGTCCGGTCCCTGAGGCTGTTTGTGAAACTGATGTTCCTGCAGCAGAAACCGGAGGAATAGGAAGCTGTAAATGCTCTGTTCCCACATAAGATTAGGAGGCACAACAGCAACGTGTGAGCCAGAAGAAGGAGGCTACAGCTGTCTGCCGTACGAGGGGGTTCTAAAAGAGAGCAAGCAAGAGGAACTTCAGTGTAACTCAGTACTGCATGTACCTCAGATAAGCGCTAGAAAGGAGACTACACAACTCATCTGCATAGAGAGATTCCTGAGTTGCTTCCAGGCTAGCCAACTCCTGTTCCATCTGTAATCTGGATCCTGGACTGCACTTGCAAAGTAAAGGTAAAGGAAACTGCACCCTGTTGTGTCATTGCCTTCTTCCTGCTACCCCTTCAGCACTGCTACATCTCTGTGCCTAACACTGCACCCTCTTCCTCAACACCTATTCTCACTGCCCTGGGACTACAGCTCTACCTGTGGGGAGCTATTACATCTTGCTGCCTTATACCATCTGTCCCAGAGCATCTGCCTGCAGCGTCTGCTTAACCCCTTCAAAGCCGAGCACCACAGGTGGCGTCGCATATCATCCACTTATAAACTTTAACTAGCCATGCTTAACCCCTTTTACATGGACGCCCAGAGCCACGGACCGGGTCACCGCTACTGTGACACTTCCCTCTGAGATACTGGCCCAGTACCCCACTGCCCTGGCAGGCGATCCACGTGCCAACAGCTCTGACTCACAACAGTCTGCTGCAGCACTTGCTTCCACTCCATCCCTCTCTCGGGATCTTCTCTCTCTCTCACTGACTCTTTCCTAACATTCTCCCGCTCTCTTGTGCAGTCTAAGCTCCACCCACTTCTCCAGCACCCTTCATGAACCAAAGCAGCTGGCTTACAGGGTGCTCTGCTATTCTAAAGTGTCTGTGCTGGGTGCAGGTGTTGGAGTGTGGTCAGGTGTCTCCACCTTACCTGGATAGTGGGGTACCACACCTCAGAAGGAGGTGCAGTACCTCTGTGGCGACTGAACCCTCAGGGGCACCACATATGTACCAGGGTATCCGCCTTGTAGTTATAGGTTTGCCTTTTTTAACATGATAGATTCCCTTTAAATTATACAAAATGTATAAATGTAATTAGGAATTGTATACTGGTGGCCATCTGGGGCCGTGTAACTGCAGCATTACTGCAACCTACTAAACTGTTGTAGACGTGTAACTACGTGAACCTGTCACTCATGTGGGAGCTGTAGACCTAAAGCTGGCCATAAACTTATGATGGCAAATGGACCACTGCTCATTCTGCCGTCAGTGATTTCTCCCTTAACCACCTACACACTCCTCTGGCACAAGTCGGGTCCTTTAAATTTCAACACCTCGACCTTTTTCTCTTCCCTGACATCACATTTCGTCAGGATCAAACAAAAGTAATCAAATGCGTATTTAGGCCTTAAAGGGGTATTCCCATTTCCAAGATTCTATCCCAATAAACAGGGTGGGCCATTTATATGGATACATCTAAATTAAATGGGAAGAGGGTCATGTGACACATCAAACTTATTGAGAATTTCACAAGAAAAACAATGGTGCATCCATAAAAATGGCCCACCCAGGTGTATCCATATAAATGGCCCACCCTGTATTATCAAATGCCCCTATTAGAAATATAGTTAAAAACTGAAAGAAAAAGAGCGCAATAGGGTCTTACCCGAGAAAATAAGAATGTAAATCAAATTGTTATACTCACCCTATGTAGGAGAGTGTCAGACATGAAGGAACAAGGTCAGGCTGCTGCACATCCAAATGACCACGCCGTGGCCATAAATCATCAGATTCAGAGAAAAGAATTTTTATGGATTAAGCGTGCGCTGCCAGACAATCACTCCTCACAAGTTGCGTGCGTTATACATTTAATTTCCCAACGCGTTTCAAAGTTAAAAACTTCTTCCTCAGGGGATGACATGTACATGTCATCCCCTGAGGAAGAAGTTTTTAACTTTGAAACGCGTTGGGAAATTAAATGTATAAAGCACGCAACTTCTGAGGAGTGATTGTCTGGCAGCGCACGCTTAATCCATAAAAATTCTTTTCTCCTATTAGAAATATAGTATAGTTCTTCTTATTTGCCATGTCTCTTTCCTCATGTGCAGGGCATTGCTGTAGGTTAGGTATCCATGGTTACAACCACTAGCAACTAGATAAGTGCCACTATATGAGTGGCCGTAACCATGGATGCCTAAGGAAAGGGACGTAGCATCTCAGGAGAACTATACTACCTTTCTAATTGGAGGTATTTGATATTATTATTATTAGACCTACTACATATTGGGGTAGGATCTTGGAGATGGGAATACCCTTTTCTTTAAGGCTTTCCTCACGTGCGCCCCCCCCCCTAAATAAATGCCTGTCGCATACAATATAGTTGCACTAAAAAGCTGAATCTGGCCCGATTTTTTTGGCTAGTAGTCCGCAGTCTTTTATGCCAAGGGCTCAATCACATTTGCTTATTTTAGATTCGTTTTCTTTTTTTAAATTTGGCAGTAGATGTTCATGATTTAATTTCCATGTCACTTGCAAAAAGAGAAGAAAAAGTGACCTGTAAATATATATTTTACTTTTTCTTTATTTTTTTTTTTTCTAAAATGCCCAGCATGTGGCAACAGCTCGGTATTGGTACCATTTTTACCACATAGAGGTTTATTTAAGAAAAAAACAAAAAAAAGATTTTTAATTAGTTTACGCATGCATTTTTTTCGTTTTTTTATTTGCTTTTCTGCAAAATTGGTTAATGCTTTAACCAAAAACGAAACTACTAGATGAAAAATGGTCAACGCTGAGCAAAAGAGTTACAATATGGAGAGAAATGTGGGGGAAAAAATACTGCATTCGACAACCCATGCCTGATCCATATTGTCAAGTGTGAGAGTAAAGCCTCAAGACATAGACAGTAGTCCCTGTGGGAACGTCCTGCTTAGCCATTGTGCTGCCATATGGTGCTCTATAAATTGTATCCAAAAAAAAAAATGGATGCCATGAAAAAATCCTCCATATGAGACCTAGAGGTGCAGAATTGGCTCTAGTTTGGCTATGATTATACAACGCTTTGCTTGTATGGAGCCATAATACAGTCGTGTGCACAACACCATACTATATAATATATAAAGCTCAATGTGGGAGTGTATGTACTGTATGTATGTCCGGGATTGGCATCCGCACCGTCGCAGCTACAGCCATAAAATTTGGCACATTCAAGCAAAAAAGGAAGCACACTGTAGCGCCAAACCATGCAAACATGAAAAATGAATAATGAATTGCATTACTGCATTAGAAATATGAAAAATTGAGAAAGTTTAGTGCATAAAATGGCCAAGTTTATGCACTAAACTTTCTCAATTTTAACCCCGCGTGTTCCATTTCACCAAACAATTTTACCCCTATCTACAAAATGGGGAAAAAGTGTATGTATGTATGTATTGGCATCTGCACCGTCGTAGCTACAGCCATAAAATTTAGCACAGTCACACGCCTGGGCACCGAGAGCGTCATAGGCTATGTTGTGAGGCGAAATTTTAACTCCGCGCGTTCCAATTCACAAAACAATTTTGCCCCTGTCTACATAATGGGGAAATAGTGAAAGGAAAAGTGTTGGAGGCAAATTGACAGCTGCCAGATGTGAACAAGGGGGACTTAAAGAATGAGAGCGATGGCGCCAAACAGTATATACCGTATAGTTGCTAAGGTGGGGCCCTGACATGGGATACTCACCACACACGGGGATATTAACACACACACAAAATGCACCACACACTACCATGTGCTTCAACACATATACCACCCTCAGCACACATTTCACCACACATACACATATAAAATGGAAAGAGGGAGGCATATCTAAAGAAGAATAAAATGCTGTCTGCAGAACCTGCAGGGAACAAGTCAGATTAGCTAAAGCTGACAATGAATTGAGGCTTGCAAGAGATGTCAAAAGCAATAATAAAGGATTTTGGGGATATGTCAAAAGTAAAAGAAAAGTCAAAGATGCTATAGGATTTTTACAGGATGAAAATGATGAAATGGTAAGACAGGATGTTGAGAAGGCGGAACTTTTAAATTCCTATTTTGCATCTGTTTTCTCTCAGAAAGGAAATGTAACATCAACTGTTCTTCACTGTCCTATTAAGGGAATAGAAGAATCCAGGATATCTATAAACAGAAAGATAGTGAGGAAACACTTAGCTAACCTAAATGAATTCAAGTCACCAGGTCCAGATGAATTACACCCCAGAGTACTGAAGGAGATAGCAGAAGAAATTTCTGAACCCCTCTCCATAATCTTTGAAAATTCTTGGAGAACAGGAGAAGTCCCAGAAGACTGGAGAAGAGCAAATGTTGTTCCTATCTTCAAAAAGGGGAAGAAGGTGGACCCAGGCAACTATAGGCCGGTGAGTCTGACTTCTATACCAGGAAAGATCTTTGAACAAATTATTAAACAACATGTATGTCAGTACCTGGATAAGAATGAAGTGATTAAACAGAGTCAGCATGGGTTTGTAACTCATAAGTCATGTCAGACTAACTTAATTTCCTTCTATGATGGAATCACTGATTGGGTGGATCAAGGAAATGCTGTAGATATAGTATATCTTGACTTCAGCAAAGCATTTGACAAAGTATCTCATACAATCCTTATTGAAAAAATGTCTAAGTATGGAATGGACAAGGCAACTGTTAGGTGGATTCATAATTGGCTTACTGATCGGACCCAAAGAGTGGTCGTAAATGGCTGCACATCCAGTTGGAAGAATGTCTCAAGTGGGGTACCACAGGGCTCTGTCCTGGGCCCTGTATTGTTCAACATCTTTATCAACGATTTAGATGAAGGAATTGAGGGTAAACTGATTAAATTTGCTGATGACACAAAGCTAGGAGGGATAGCTAATACTAGAGAAGAGAGAGAGAGGATTCAAAAAGATATAAATAAACTGGAGAAGTGGGCAGCAACAAAAAAAATGGTTTTTAACAGGGAAAAATGCAAAGTACTACATCTGGGCAATAAAAATGAAAAAAGAATATACAGAATGGGAGGAATAGGGCTAAGCAACAGCACATGTGAAAAAGACTTGGGCATACTAATAGATCACAGACTGAATATGAGTCAACAGTGTGATGCAGTAGCAAAAAAGGCAAATGCAATTCTAGGATGTATTAACAGAAGCATACAGTCTAGATCACGTGAAGTCATTATTTCCCTCTACTCCTCTTTGGTCAGACCTCATCTGGAATATTGTGTCCAGTTTTGGGCACCACATTTTAAAAAAGACATCAACAAACTGGAGCAAGTTCAGAAAAGAGCGACCAGAATGGTGACCGGTCTGCAAACCCTGTCTTATGAGGAAAGGTTGCAGGATTTGGGAATGTTTAGTTTGCAAAAGAGAAGACTGAGAGGAGACTTAATAGCTGTCTACAAATATCTAAAGGGCTGTCACATTGTAGAAGGATCAACTTTATTCTCATTCGCTGGGAGGAGACACAGATTAGATATTAGAAAAAACTTTTTGACAGTTAGAGTGATCAATGAGTGGAACAAGCTGCCACGAGAAGTGGTGAGTTCTCCTTCAATGGAAGTCTTCAAACAGAGGCTGGACAGACATCTGACTGGGATGATTTAGCGAATCCTGCTTTGAGCAGGGGGTTGGACCAGATGGCCCAGGAGGTCCCTTCCAACTCTACGATTCTATGATTCTACACCAACCTCGCCGCATAAAAGTCCAAACACAAAAGTCGCCACTCAAAACTCGCCACGCTGTCCCAGAGCTGTTTAAAAGATGAAAAATGAGCTGTGATTGGTTGCTATCAGCAACAGTTTTCTTTGTAGACAGTTGTGGTAACTGAGGCCTATTATTCTTATCATTTCTATGGTGTTATCGTCCGTCTGTAAAGCTGGAAATAACATAATTTATTACCGTGCTAACACAGACCACCCTCTGACACAGACTGCAGGGGGAGCCCAGTATCACACAGGACAGGATTAGATACACAGCTCAGCATTCAGTATCACACAGGATAGGATTAGATACACAGCTCAGCAATCAGTATCACACAGGATAGGATTAGATACACAGCTCAGCAGTCAGTATCACACAGGATAGGATTAGATACACAGCTCAGCAGTCAGTATCACACAGGAGAGGATTAGACACACGGCTCCGCAGTCACTATCACACAGGATAGGATTAGATACACAGCTCAGCAGTCAGTATCACACAGGATAGGATTAGATACACAGCTCAGCAATCAGTATCACACAGGATAGGATTAGATACACGGCTCAGCAAGCAGTATTACACAGGATAGGATTAGATACACGGCTCAGCAAGCAGTATTACACAGGATAGGATTAGATACACGGCTCAGCAAGCAGTATTACACAGGATAGGATTAGATACACAGCTCAGCAGTCAGTATCACAGGATAGGATTAGATACACAGCTCAGCAGTCAGTATCACACAGGATAGGAATAGATACACGGCTCAGCAGTCAGTATCACACAGGATAGGGTTAGATACACAGCTCAGCAGTCAGTATCACACAGGATAGGAATAGATACACGGCTCAGCAGGCAGTATCACACAGGATAGGATTAGATACGCAGCTCAGCACACAGTATCGCACAGAATAGTATTAGATACATGGCTCAGCAGACAGTATCACACAGAATAGGATTAGATATGTGGTGCCACTGAGGCTCGGTTGCCACAGAGGTACTGCACCTCCTCCTGAGGTGTGGTGCCCCACCATCCAGGTAAGGTGGGAAGCTCCTGACCACACTCCAACACCTGCACCTCACACCACAAAGTAGTGTAGCAAAGCACCTTCGGCGGCTCCCTGCTTGGAGTATAGCAAAGCACCCATTGGTGGCTCCCTGCTTGGAACACGAAACATGCTGGGAGGTGGGTGGAGATGAGTTTACATTAAAAGAGCGAGAAGAGTTTAGGATTCAGCAGTTAGTTAGTAGTCAGTCATTCAGTCATAGTCATTCAGTCATTCAAGTCAGTCACTGAGAGTGAGTGAGGATGCAGAAGGACAGAGAGTGAGACAGAGAAGATCCCCGGGAGAGGGATGGATGAAGGAAGTGCTGCAGCAGGCCACAGTGACCTGGGTCTGCTGGCAAAAGAAATAGACATAGAAGGAAAACCTGATTGTTCCATAGAAAGAAAGGATTAGTACGGAATGTGAGAAGTAAAAGACAGAACAGAGGACGTGGGTTAGAGAAGAACCCTGCCTAGGAGTTTTTCCTTTCAGGCCCTGGGGGTTAATATGGGTTTTTTCCCCGGTGGCTGCTGGTGTTACTACAACTGTAGTTGCTCTGCTGCTGGTTTTCTCCTGGTGGCCGCTGGTGTTACTACATGTTCAATTAGCCAGCAGGTGGTGACCTCCCCCCTCCTTCCTATAAAAGATCATCAGCTGCTGCAGCTCCCTGTTGGTAATACTAGTCATTTGCTAACGAACCTTGGTGAAGTCTGGACCTACCTGGTGGAGAAGGGGTTCAGCTTATCTGGAGCAGTGGAGTTGCTGCTGGATGCTGATCGGGTGCCTTTCTCTGCTGCTTGGAGCATTAGCAGCAGATAAAGCTACGTTTGGGTTTATAGTTGCTTTAACCCCGTGGTGTCTGTTTTATTTTCCCTTGTGTTATTTGGTGCAATTTACTTTATTCCCTGTCTCACCTCCTGGGGAGGGGGTTGGGGTTGAGCTCATGGCTAAACAGGGGATAGGGACTGGTCAGAGAATTGGGCCTCACTACCATTAAGTGTACCCCTAAGTTAAGGAAAGTCAGGGCACCCCCTAAGCCTGAGGGACAGTTCAGGGGCCCAGGTTCCATGTCTCCTGCCTTTTCCCTACTGTCCTGTGACATTATTACCAACCGTCCCATTTTTTCTGGTGAGCCATGGCCCTAATGCAGACCTGTCTCCAATTGCTGCAGACCCTGACTGAGGAGCGTGGGGTGCTGCGTGGTGTGGTGGAGCAGCAGCTGCAGCAGTTGGTGGGGTACGGGGCTTCAGCTCAGATGCAGGCTCAACCAGAGCCCAAGTTACCTCTCCCAGACAGGTTTTCTGGAGGGAGAGAGAATTTTTTGTTTTTTAAGGAGGCCTACAAGCTACACTTCAGGCTCCACAATCGCTCATTAGGGAGTGAGGAACAGCAGGTGGGATTCACTATAGCCCTCCTTGAGGGTGATCCCCAATCCTGGGCCTTCTCCTTGCCGGCCGATTCACCATCTCTACGGTCGGTAGATGAGTTTTTTGTGGCTTTGGCGAGTATGCCCAATGTAGTCCTTGCTAGGCAGGAGGACACACTGGTGCAGGAAGACTAGCCCAGGCAGGTGGGAAGAGGTGGTTCCCCAGCGGTGTTTCCTCCAGGTCGTCGTGGTATGGGGGCATGTTTTAGCTATGGGCAAACTGGTCATGTTTTCAGGGTCTGCCCAGCGCGCGCCAAATTTCTTTTACCATCTAAGAAGCCGCGTCCCCCTGGTCATGTGGAGGGAGGCGATCAGGGAGTGTATATTTCCTCCATTTTGCCCTCTCTGTGTACATCCACAATATATTTTTGGTCTGGCAGGGTACTACTCTGTACTACTCTGGAACTACAGGAGTTTATTGGTCGCCTGAATAGCAACAACCAGCGATGCTGATAAGATTGAGTTCCTCTATGTCATTGTTTAAAAGGATACTGATGGTCTGGGGCAGACTGATATTTTTAGGAAGATGACTTCTACTAATATGTTGTTACATGCTTCGCTATGTCATCCTGATCACATGGTCAGGTCTGTTCCCATTGGTCAGTTCCTCCAACTTTGTCGGATTTGCTCTATTAATGAGGATTTTGAGAGAAGAGCAGAGGAGCTAAAAATGAGATTCTTGGAACGTGGCTATAGTCGGCATCTACTCAAAAGAGCCTATAACAGGGCTAATTATTCTTCCCAAAATGGCCTACTGTACAATAGGGAATGAGCTAGGAAGATGGAGGGACCTGGAAGTTACGCTTCATTGCAAATTATCATTCCCATTCTAGGCAGGTCAGGCAGGCTTTGTCGAAAGCATGTCCTATATTGAAAATTGACCCAATAATTGGCAAATTTATTCTGGATATACCAGTCATTACATTTAGGCGTGCTAAGAATCTGCGCAATCACCTCACCCGTAGTCATTATACAAGTGAGAGAAAGGGTACATTTTTGGATAATTTCACACATAGGAGTGGGTGTGTTCCGTGTGGACATTGAGTTGCCTGTCCCAACATTGAAAAGTGTGATTCTTTTTCCGATTCAGGTGGCGTTAAAAATTTTAAGATCAATAAATACATTACTTGTGCTACGAGATATGTATTTATTACGCCACCTGTCCATGTGGATTAATTTATGTCGGTTTAACAACTAGACAATTCAAGGTTCGCGTGCGCGAGTAAGTGTTGGATGTTCAGGCGGCGGCTGGCCACATGGATGCATCCACTCTTAAAACGTTACCCCGTCACTTTAAAAACTTTCATGACTGTGACAGTACGGTGCTACAGGTGAGGGGTATCGATGCCTTAAATATTGGAATTCGTGGTGGCAATCTGTTTCAAAGATTGGGTAAACTTGAGACTCGCTGGATCTGGACGCTTAACACGGTATATCCACAAGGACTAAACGAGAATTTGAGTTTCGATCCGTTCCTGTGACCACCTTACTGTTCCAGGTGGACATTGGGTGGATCTAATCCTTGCTATTTTTTATTGTTTTTATTATATTTTTAATTGTGTGTTTTTCATGTATTAGGTATTTTTATGATATTTTGTGGATCTATGAAGATCATTGGACGGAGTCCAGGATAGTGGCGGTACCTTGTACAGATGGACTATTTTCTACTGTTTTCTAAGTCCATCCTATACCTATGTTTGAAGAAGATCCTTTGACGAGGTTGAAGATGAGTCGGGGGGATGTCTTGTGGATATTTTTTTTTTGTTTGTTTTATTTATTTTTCTATTTTTTTCAATGATATATAATTAGGACTGTATGATAATGTCTCTTATATAATCATATCTTGGTAATGCTGTTCTATATATTTTGTGGGCAATAATTAAATATAATATTATTATATCTTTCTTTGTG
Source organism: Dendrobates tinctorius (assembly GCF_039654945.1). Classification (NCBI taxonomy): domain Eukaryota; kingdom Metazoa; phylum Chordata; class Amphibia; order Anura; family Dendrobatidae; genus Dendrobates; species Dendrobates tinctorius. The sequence continues at coordinate 1,204,552 of NW_027361834.1, read as the reverse complement.
ATATGATTGTATATCAATTTTGATATTGCTTGAAAATTGTGAATATAATATGAATTCTTATCTTTTTTTATATTATCGATCAAAAAATATATGGCATTCTCCTTTAAATATTATGCAGTGAAGGGTATGTGTCTATTTCTATTATAGAAACTTGTGGGATACATATAGGGTGTTTTTTGATTGTTGGCACTGCTGCATGTGCGGTGGTGCTGCTTCTTATGTATATGTACTATTCTGTATTACTCTGCTTTCTATTGTATTATTATTCAGAAAAATATTAGCCTAGAAAGCATACAGCTTCAACGATAAATCATCCAAAAAGAGAAAAGAGCTGAGCTTAAAAAATGATAATTTTTATTGGAACATGTTTAAAACCATGAATAAAAAATTCACAATAATTAAAAAGTGAGGGCACTAAAAAAATACACATCATGGGTAAAAGCCGCCGCGAAACGCACGTCGGGGTCCTTCCACCCGCATCCTGAGGTAACATGCACTTATTATCTCTATATCTTGTTTGAATACTTTCTTAGGGTTTGCTGCCATCCTACTTTGCACAGGCGTATACTGACTGTATGGCTCCCTATTCGTTTACATCTGCCTATGCTAAGTGATTGTGTTTACTATAACACACTTTTATGCTTTGTTTAATGGGATTTGATTGTTTCCATACCTATTGTATTATCTTATATGCGTATTTGTGCTCTTGTTGTTTACTAATTAAGGAATACACTGGTATTTATAAATATACAACCCCTTTTTCCATGCACCCACATTTGCTCCTTAGCATTGGTTTTAGTATTCTTTGTATACACATTTTCGTACCTTTTTTTGTGCCTATTACCCATGATGTGTATTTTTGTAGTGCCCTTACTTTTTAATTATTGTGAATTTTTTATTCATGGTTTTAAACATGTTCCAATAAAAATTATCATTTTTTAAGCTCAGCGCTTTTCTCTTTTTGGATGATTTCTATTGTATTATGTTGCCCTTCTGCATATCTTGTGTCAGCGGTGCATCCCACGCCAGACCTCAGGGACACCGTGGTTTGGGTGCGGGCTGCCATGCCTTGTACATATACACTCTTTCACCTCCCTGGTAGCGCGTCACTTGTTCCCGCTCCCCCTCCTCTGCACATGCGACGCCTTCTTGGTTCATCGCGCCGGTCCCCGACACATGGTGCCTCCGGCATCTGGTCACATGATAATGTGTTTCCGGCGCTGGGGGTTCCTGTGTCGGATGCTGGCATCTTGGACACCATGGCGATGCACCACCTCTTCCCTTATTAGGTATTACATTATTTCCGGCCTCCTCCCTTTATAACATCACTTAGGTCAACCTTTACCACGCCCCCTGATAAAGGAGTAATCCGAAACGTGCGTAGGGGAGGGCAGGCTGGCCTCTTGTAGACGCTGCTGCCATCCATCACCACTTATCACCAATGGGTAATTATTGTAAGACTTTATGCACTTTATTATACATACAGTATGTTGGACATTTGTTCATGTATACATTCTGATGTTTGCGCCCATATACTTTTGTGTATAGAAGTGAGAGTGATGGGTGTATATGTATGCGGTGACTGCTTTATCTCTATGGCTGATATAGCTGGGCACTGTGCAATATGAATCAGGGCTGCAGTGCAGGGTGTTATATCCACTGATGTTTTTAACTCCTTCTATCTTTGTCTGCTCATCTTGACTAATAAAAATTCTATATTTTGTGCATTACATGGACTCTTGTGATTGCAATTTTTGTTGGTTTCCTTCCCTCCTTTGTATGATTATTGGCAATCTGTTCTTACCAGTCCTATGCATTGTTTGGGGATCTATGGCCAGTCATATTTATATGATTTTGTGAGATTTATATATAATATATACATTTGGATATTATCCATTCATATATTCCTTTTGGTCCATTGTTACCCCAGACATTCTAAAGTCTTTCATATATTTCCTTATATCTAAGTACAGCAGCATATAGAAATAATGCCCCCATGCCTCCTTATAATAATTCTCCTTCACCCTTTATAGTAATAATATTGACCCCGTACCTTCTTACCCCCGTGATTGCTTATAATAATATGTCTCCTGTTCTTTCCCTGTAATGATACTGATTTTGCAGTCTGCCTCTTGATAGTAATGCCCCTGAGCAGGAGCATACGTAGAAATCACTGGAACGCCAAACCAAAAGTCTTATTATTTATTATTATTATTATTATTATTATTATAGCAACATTTAATCCATGGCACTTTACATATGAGGAGGGGTGTACATAATAAAAGACAAGTACAGTAATCTTTTTTTTAACTCCTTAGTGACTGAGCCAATTTGCAGCTTACTGACCAGGCCAATTTAGTGAGCTGGGACTAGGAAGCAAGAAGTCCCCGAAGCAGGCTACAGCTGTCTGCCGTACAAGGAAAGTTCATAAGACCATCGGACAGGAGGAACTCCAGTGTAACTCAGTACTGGGAGTACTTCATTTATAGGCGCTATAAGAGGAGACGTTCAGAAAGGCACATGTTGGCGGAGTGTTGGAAAGGAGTATTCCACCTGGCCTGGAGGTTGACTGAGTCCCTGACCAGGAGGACATGGCACGGAGGCAGGCACCTGTTTGCACAACAGACTGTGAGTAAAGCTTTGGAACTACATGCCCTGGTGTCCTCCACTTATTCCTGCGCCAACACACCCGGCACTGCTACATCTTGGTGCCCAACACCGCCTGACCTACATCTCCCCTTGGCCTCCACATCTACACTGTCCTGGGACTACAGCTTCACCTGTGGGGAGCTTTTACATCTTTGCTGCATCATACCATCAGTCCCAGAGGATCTGCATGCAGCGTCGGCTTAACACCTCCTTGCCAAACACCACAGGTGGCGTCACGAGCTATTCATTTAATCAACTACAATCCACCATTCAATCTCCCTTTTACTTGGGCGCTCAGGGCCACAGACCGGGTCACCGCTGCTGTGACACCTTTCCCCTTGAGTGACCGGCCCGGTACCGATTACCCCACAGCCCTGGGAGGGCGACCCAGATACACGGCTCAGCAGTCAGTATCACACAGGAGAGGATTAGATGTACGGTTTTTATGTGCAATATAATCATTATAATTTGTTATAACTAACCACAGTTGGTTACTATGCCCAGGCAACACCGGGCTCTTCAGCTAGTATAATATAAACGCCAGCAAATCTAATAAATGGATAATTAGATACTCGTGTCCATGGGATAAGCTCAGTATTGTAGCTTCATTGATGTAAAATGGGATAAGCTGCAATAAAAAGTGCCGTCCTATGGACAATGTCTCGGTTTCTTCACACCAATTGCTGTTTTGCACATCGGCAGCAAATAAAATGTTCTTACCACTGACAATTGGTTTAAGTCCGGGATCACACATGCGAGAAACTCGGACGACTCTCGCATGTTAATACCAGGCATTGCCGCCTGCACTTGGGAGCGGAGCGTGCGGCTGCATAGCAATTTGTGATCCTGGCCTAATTTGAAAACTCCCACATCAGGTGTCTGACAGGTTCACTGCCAAGAGGGTTTCTGGGGATTCAAATCAGCAATAATTTCTTTAATGGGAAAAATACTTATGCATTTATTTTTTGTATTTCTGAATACTCCATTTATTATCAACATTGTGAAGGTTTCTTTGTTTTTTTTTGTTTTTTTTTTGTGAAGTTGCCTTATTAATATTTTACTTTATGCAAATAAATTTTGGTTTGAATTCTTGCTGCAAGATGGTTTGTATTCTCCTGTTACCTGGCATTAAAATTCTGGTAGTGTCTATTATAAAAATGAATATATCGTATAGCTATCAATGTAGTGTTGGGAGTAAGCAATGCCACAGAAGATAGGGGTTGTGACAAGAGTTGAGCGAATTTTGCAAAATTTGGTTCGGATTACGATCGCCGGCGAATATTGTATTTGCAGTAGTCACCAAACGTCAATGGGTCTAGAGTTGAGCGAATATGTTCGGGACTGATCGTCAAACATGAATTCTGCATGAATAGAGTACAAAAAAGCCATGAATATGGCAAACTCGGATTTGAGGATGGTTTCATATTCTCCAGTTGTAATGCTACACGAGATGGAAAAAGCTGACCATACACATTGGGTAGCCGTGTGCTGAATGTTCGGCCAAAGGCTATCACTCCCGACTCCACATACTTGTGAGTGCTGGGGATTTTGAGATTATCTCCTTTTATGAATGAGTCACCGGAGGAGGAGAAAACAAAAACACAAGCTAAGTCCAGAAAACCGGAGAGGTTGGTAGCTATCGGATTGCAGACCCCTGATCCTATACACCACAACTAACAGTAGCCGTGGGGGGTTCCTACGGTGCCCTAGACCCCTCGTCAGAGCCGGAGAACTACATAAGCCTAAAGTAGGAAAAGGGAAATCTAAACTGCCCCAGAGCAGACCCCAGAGCAATAGACAGCCCCCAACATGTATTGTCGGTGAAAAACAGATGAAAACACAAACACAGACAGAAAGAAAGGCTGAGCAAATGATGGGGCCCAACTAATTAGATAGGACAGGACAGAAAAGATGCTGGCTGCAATCCGCAAAAAACCCTACCAAAAATGTCCCAACCGTCTGATAGGGAAAAAGGCCCTGAAGTCGCTAGACTTCAAAATCACTATATCAGCACTCAGGTATCTTCTGAAAACAGAGCAAAGAGATCAAGTGATCAGAGACAAATATGGAATTCAGCCAGTCCCAACCAGGACTGGCTGAATACAAACACTAAGGAAACCAGACAAAATCTCATGGAATATTAGCAGGGCAAAAACTTAGCTTTTAGTAGACAGGAACAAAACTGGATGCAAGAGCTCAGAGCAGAAAGGATCACCAGCAGCCCTGCAGGGCGTCGGCTGCCTTATATCCACTCAGAAATTCCAGATGTCCAATCACACTCCACCTGTTCAGATGACAGGTTCTTCACATCCCAATCAATTTCACTACCTCTCTTCACCAGCAGAGGGAGTTCATCAGACATCAAAGGTGAAGGGGAGAATGAACTCACAACAATCTCCCCTGAGAACAAAAGTATGAGGCATTGCCACTCCACCTGCCCGGTCCTTCTCTCTCCTATCAGGGAAGAGCCGGGAGGTGCCCCTACACATCAGATGGCCGAGCGATCCTCCCAAAATCTGTGGCTTTGACCGGCTTTCAACTAACGTGTATTGGGGCTGTTATTGTGACTGTCCCAAAAAAGGTAATGGTAAACTGTACCTCCCTTCTAATGGGATGGGGTCCCTTTACCTCTATGTAGCCCACCTGTAATTGGCAAGTAACAGTTCAGTGCTCATATTCTGCTACATGTGTAAGCTATTAAAATGAGCCTTTATTAGATTTTAATAACTTCATTATTCACTATTTTGAAGTCTTTTGGGTCCTGATTTATTAAGCTGATTTCAGCAGAATTCTGGTGAAGTTGCGCAAAAATATTGCAACATTTGGAGTTTACTTTACAAGCCAGCTATGCCAATATGGACAGGGCATGGCTGCACCCACCTGCATAAAGAGTCTGACTGGGGTACATTGACGGCACCAGAATTGGGTGCATTCTACTCCAGCAATCCTCTTCTTAAACTGGCCTGCACAGCACAGTCTTAATGACTCGTGCCTTCTATTTCATTATTACAAAAAAAAAAATTGTGTATAATTTTTTTTTTTTCCCCAAGCCAAATCTAACCGCTATTATTTCAGTTGCCAATACTTGCAGCAGGTCTTTGAAACCAAAATCGGCCAAGATATAAAAGTACATGCGAATAATTGCACTATGCTGGACTATGGATACACAAACACTGTATTTTTCCAGTTAATGATCTTCACTTGTAGGCTTTCCGTGAATGCTTTATATGTGTATCAATTTTTTTTATTAAAGTTGTGGATCATTTGAATCTTCTCTTTTGTTTGTAGCAATGTAGCAACAAAACTGTTTGGGTATGACACTTGCACACCGCAAATACTGCAGCCATAGGAGACTAGAGACGCACAGACCACAATCTCCTATATTGTGTCTGCCTCAGCTGTGGACTGTGTATTCCCCATGGGGTGTCCAGTTCAACGCTGTGGGGGAGTCAAGTGCCATTTTATTGTAGTCCAGAACTGTGCTCTTGGCTACAATTTACACCCCCATATCAACAGCTCACGTAGCTGTCGGTGACAGGAGGTCTGCGCAGTGGTTGTGAGATGTGGTGAGCACAGATCGGGAGCCTGACGCTGTACTAATATCAGGCTATTGAGCAGCTCGGTGGCCTGGGATTAGTCGTACAATGTCAGGCTGCCGACCTGTACTCACTTCAGTATTCAGAGTTCATCACGTTGCTGTGCTCTGAACACTGACTCATCTCTGCTCAGTCAGTGTAAAGCCTCATTCAGATGTCCCTACATGATACATCTGAGTGAGGCTTTACACTGAGCACAGCCATGTATCTAGTCCCATCATGTGTGACGGTCTGCTGAGCCATGTATCTCATGCGGTCACTGAAACGGTGAGCAGCGCAGCTTCAACTAACAGAATCGGTGCTAACGACCGACCTCTGTGTCACTGTCCACTTGTCAATATCACTTTGCCGCCACTAACAAAATGGCTCCTATGCTTCATCCTGCCTTATCCTTTGGCAAACATCTAGAAGGCGAGGAGTGACGTCTCACACATGGAGCAGATCCCACCAATGTGTACTGCAGTTGCACTATTTCACATTACATAAAATTTTTATGGCAAATATCAGCAGTTGCCCCCCACTCCCTCCAGTTTTTCAAGTTGAAAATATGAACAAAAATTGCTATTTTATACCATTAAAAAATATACGTTTTTGCATTTTTTTTCCAATTGTTGAGAAAAAATGGGCACATCTAATATATAAAGCACAAAGTGTGTATGTATGTATGTCCGGGATAGGCATCCGCACCGTCGCAGCTACAGCCACAAAATTTGGCACAGTCACACATCTGGACCCCGAGAGCATCCTAAGCTATGTTGTGAGGCGAAATTTTAACCCCGCGTGTTCCAATTCACCAAACAATTTTGCCCCTATCTACATACTGGGGGAAAAAGTGTGTGCGCATCAAGCCCCGCCCCTCATTATGATGTCATAATGCCCCTATTTGCATACTGGGGAAACAGTGTTGCATTATCAAGCCCTGCCCCTCATTATGATGTCACAATGGTTGCCATGGTGACGCTGATGTCATCATAGGTTGCAAGCCCTGCCGCCGCTCATTATGATGTCATAATGGTTGACTATGGGATGGAGGATGTGTGATGGGTATATGGGAACGGGCCTATGGGATGGTGGCTATGTATGACAGGTATATGGGCATGGGACTATGGGATGGAGGATATGTATGACGGGTATATGGGCACGGGACTATGGGATTGAGGATGTGTGATGGGTATATGGGCACAGGACTATGGGATGGAGGATGTGTGACGGGTATATGGGCATGGGACTATGGGATGGACGATATGTATGACGGGTATATGGGCACGGGACTATGGGATGGACGATATGTATGATAGGTATATGGGCACGGGACTATGGGATTGAGGATATGTATGACGGGTATATGGGCACGGGACTATGGGATTGAGGATATGTATGACGGGTATATGGGCACGGGACTATGGGATGGAGGATGTGTGACGGGTATATGGGCATGGGACTATGGGATGGACGATATGTATGACGGGTATATGGGCACGGGACTATGGGATGGAGGATGTGTGGTGGGTATATGCGCACTGGACTATGAGATGAAGGATGTGTGATGGGTATATGGGCATGGGACTATAGGATGGAGGATATGTATGATGGGTATTTGGGCACGGGCCTATGGGATGGAGGGTGTGTGATGGGTATATGGGCACGGGACTAAGGGATGGAGGATATGTATGATGGGTATATGGGCACGGGCCTATGGGATGGTGGATATGAATGATGAGTATATGGGCACAGGACTATGGGATGGAGGATATGTATGATGGGTATATGGGCATTGGACTATGAGATGAAGGATGTGTGATGGGTATATGGTCACTCGACTATGGGATGGCGAATATGTATGATGGGTATTTGGGCATGGGACTATGGGATGGAGAATATGTATGATGGGTATATGGGCATGGGACTATGGGATGGAGGATGTGTGATGGGTATATGGGCACTCGACTATGGGATGGTGGATATGTATGATGGGTATATGGGCATGGGACTATGGGATGGAGGATAATTATTTGTTATAACTAACCACAGTTAGTTACTATGCCCGGGCAGCGCCGGGCTCTTCAGCTAGTTCCCTTTAAATCTGCCAGATCCATTTATCATCTACTGTAGATTATAAAGGGAATGTTGCTAATTAAATGTAGCCATTAAAATGAACTGTTATGCTCTGACTGGAACTAATTGTTTTTTGTTCTGGCTCTGACCGCCGTGAAGCCTAAATGCCTGTAGGTCCTCTCTGATTGTCACTCGGGATCAGGAAAAAACTTTATTTTTTTTAATAAAGCCAATCGGTTCATGTTTTGTACTCCGTTAAGTGAATAAGGTAAAGCAAAGTTCTATGATCAACCTCCGACCCTTCCTTCTGATGTCTGCTCCTTCTGACATGGATATATTCTCAAGGTCCATGCAAGAACATGTCATAACTATTATAGGCATAGTGTGTTTTTTTAACCTATGCATTCTCTTAAGCGTTCTGGGTTGACAAATAACCTGAATAAATGTTCGGCACTCCTCACTAAGGAATTTGACAGGAGATAGCAGTAATTACATATACTACTACTACTACTACTTTTTGAAGCTATTTGACTATGGAGCCAGCCTGTTGTGTATCTCGACCCATGCACCAGACCACAGACTATTTAAAAGTTATTTTTTAGCATCTCCATTTGGACTACAAGCAGTGAGCTGAATCCATTTTTTTCTTTCTTTTTGATGGCTATAACTTAATTACTTAATCAAAGTTCACATTGTGTCTTTGTCTACGGTTGGGGGCTTGCAGCTGAAGCCCTAGAAAAACGTTTTCCGATGTTTGTGTTAATGGAGCCATCTACTATATAATAATTCTGTCTGTCTGTCTGTTTGCAACGGAAATCCCGCATCGCTGATTGGTCGCGCCCGGCCGGCCGCGACCAATCAGCGACAGGAGGAGTCCGGACGCAAATTGGCGCGGAATTCGAACGACGCACGCTACTGCTACCATCGGGAGATCTGCATTGTTAACCCCTTATCTCCCGATGGTTGCCTCGGGTCATCTCCTGCCACACGGATTTGCCGCATTCAGCGATATTGGCGTGGAATTTAAAGGGGATCTGTCACCCCATTTTTGGCCTATCAGCTGCAGCCACTGCCAACAGGGGCTTATCTACAGCATTCTGTAATGCTGTAGATAAGCCCCCGATGAAACCTGAAAGATAAGAAAAAAGAGTTAGCTTATACTCACCCCGGCGTTCGGTCCGGTCTGATGGGTGTTGCTGTCCCATCCGACACCTCCCATCTTCATATGATGATGCCCTCCTCCTTGCTTCTCCCTCAGTTCCTGCGCATGCGTACTTTATTGACCCTGTTTAGGGCAGAGCAGAGTACTGCAGTGCGCAGGCGCCTGACCTCTCTGATCTTTCCCAGCGCCTGCGCACTGCAGTACTTTACTCTGCTCTCAACAGGGCAGATAAAGTACATGTGCGCAGGAGCCGAGGGAGAAGCAAGGAGGAGGACATCATTGTATGAAGATGGGAGGCGCCGGACAGCGACGAACCACCGCCCCCGCCTCCGGTGAGTATAATCTAACGTGTTTTTCATATTTTTCAGGTTTCATCAGGGGCTTATCTACAGCATTACAGAATGCTGTAGATAAGCCCCTGATTGCGGTGGCCCCTGCTTATGGGGCAAAAATGGGGTGACTTATTCCCTTTAAATAAACTACATACATATTCTAGAATACCCGATGTGTTAGAATCGGGCCACCATCTTGTTGATTATAATGAAGTAGATGGAGTCATTGTGTGCTCTATAGGTCATAATTTTTGGCCTCATATGCCTTTTTGAGGCAGACACCAAGATGGCGTCTTGGTGCCTGCCTCAAATAGGCATATAATAATGCTAACATAGAACACTGACTCTGCCTGCATCATTATATTCAATGTTCCTGTTGGTGCGAACATCTGAATCCCATTCTATGGGGCTTCAGACACAAATACCGACAGGGCCACTGATCATAGTCCAACGTGAACAGTCTGAGAGGCACGGCACCGTATAGGGAATGTGTGTCTGACTGCAGAGCCCCCATAGATAGGTTAAGCTGTAAAGGAACTTTGGGCAGTGCTTCAACTTCCACTACTTCTCAGGTGATGCCATATATTAGGACGCCCACTGACCAAAGGGTAAAAGAGGAAGGGGCGTCCGGCCACACCCTCAAGGGTTAGATTCTAGTGCTGGGCCGGAGAATTCCTCTTCCTCCCCTGGCTGACCATTCAAAGTTTTGTCCCACCCTCCCTCCCTTATAAATTCGCAATTGTGCTGTGCGGCTATTGTATATAATGTTTATTTAAAAAAAAAAAAAATTTTGGACAATGTTTTCATTACTTGCATGATTTTGTTGTATCCAATGTCACAGCGGTAGTATGGGGGGCAAAGGTTCGTAACCTCTCATCAGCTTCCTTACCCACCGTCAGTTACGGGGGGCTTTCGGCTCTGAGTCCGTTGAGAATTTGTATTTGCCTCTCTCGGTTTAGAATTCAATAAACTGTGACCGACCTCTTCAACCCATCCAGGCCTTTTTGTTGTTTCGTTATTATGGGATTGGTGGGAGGCGGGGAGGCACCGTTTACATCATACGGGTCTCTGCAGTCTAAGCAGGACTGTCTTAGGATGCCCAAGTCTTACTAGTTAATGAATGTCTCTAGAACCTTTTATAAGGGAATAATTGTCACGGCTAGATGATGACCAGGTCACAACATCTACCGCAAGTATGTAGTCAGTAAAGGGAAACCTTTCACCTCGTTTTTCAGCTATAAGCTGCGGCCACTGCCTTTCTACAGCATTCTAGAATGCTGTCGATAAGCCCTGAAAGGCAGTGGCTGCAGCTTATAGCTGAAAAGCGAGGTGACAGGTTGCCTTTATCAATGTAAGCCTATGGAGCATCAGAACAAGGCCCCATAGGCTAGCATTATAGAAGAGACTTCTCGCTCTCACCGAGAGCATAGAGTGAGCCGAAGAGTCTGGAGAGCGATGAAAGGCGATTCCGACAGCTAAATAGGAAAGGGTTATTTACAGTTAGAGCAGTCACACTTAACATACACATAACATTGTGGGTTATATTTAATTTAGTGACAAAATGGACAATTGGTGTAGAAAGGTTAAACTTGATGGACCTAAGTCTTTTTTCAACCTATGTATGTAATTATGTATCTATGACATCACATAAAAGTGGAGCTGGACAGAGCTTGATCTTAGAGAAGACGGCAGTTGGGAAGTATATTACCCCACCACACTACAGTACATACACGTTTAGTGAAAAAAAACAAAACTTCATGAGGATTCTTCAAACATGTACGACATACAGTATTGGTATGCCATATATTTCAGAAATATTCTATTACAAAGGAATATTAATTAATTCAGAATTTTTATTTAATTTTTTAAAATTAGGAATTCCCTATCAGTATGTCTTTGGAGTGTGGGAGGAAACCGGAGTACCCGGAGGAAACCCACGCAAACACGGAGAGAACATACAAACTCCTTGCAGATGTTTTCCTTAGTGACATTTAAACCCAGGATCCCAGTGCTGCAAAGCAACAGTGATAACCACTGAGCCACCGTGCTGCCCAAGTACAGCTTTGATGATGGACTTGCTGTACTAGATGTATATGGTGCCCTAATCAAAGATTGGACAAATGCATCTACTGATGCTGCGAGCGGCCCTAGATAATCCACGCCGACAGGATGATATAATCCGGCGGAAGATGGACCCTAGGAGAAGAGATATAAAACTAATGTAAGTAATGGGACTCCATATTAGAGGATACTGCTTTGGTGTCATTGTGGCAGGACGGTAGAGAAATCTTATCCGTGCAGAGGAACAGGATCATTGTCACTCATCATACATGTGACAATCCCACCACTGACAGATAACATCTCCACATGAATTATTCTCACTGGCCAACATCAAACAACATAGACCTTATTATCACACTTACGTCTTCTAGGTTCTCGCTCTTCTACTATTTTGGCATTTTGCTCTTCTACCAGTTTTATTGCAGAGTTATTTTTCTTCTCAACTAGAAATTCATATAAAAAGTGAAAAAACAAGTCAATGATCATTGTCAGTCATCATGCATGTGACAATCGTACCCACTGGGAGTTAACATCTCCTCCTCGTGACTAATTCTCAATTGCCGACATCAGACAACATAAACCTTATTGTCACACTTACTTCTGCTAGGTTCTGTCTCTGGGACTATTTCTGGGTCTTGATCGTCTTCCAGTCTTAGTGCAGATGTATTTATTGTCTCAACTGGAAATTCATGTAAAAAAGTAAGAAAAACAAGTCAATGATTATTGTCAGTCATAGATGTGAAAATCCCACCATTGACATATAGTGATGAGCGAGTGTGTTCGTTACTCGAGTTTTCCGAGCATTTTGAGGGTGCTCATGAATTAAGTTTTAGTCCCCGCAGCTGCATGATTTGCAGCATCTAGACAGCCTGAATACATGTGGGGATTGCCCGTTATTTCGGAAATCCTCACATGAATTCAGGCTGTCTAGCAGTCTCAAATCATGCAGCTGTGGGGACTAAAGCTTGATTTCCGAGCACGCCGAAACTACTCAGAGAACACCCAAGCATGTTCAGAAAACTCGAGTAAAGAGCACATTCGCTTATCACATATAATATCTCCTCCTTGTGAATTATTCTCAATCGCCGACATCAGACCACATAGACCTTATTGTCACACTTACCTCTGCTAGGCTCTGTCTCTGCAACTATTTCTGGGTCTTGTTCTTCTCCCAGTTTTAATGCAGATGTATTTTTTACCTCAACTGGAAAATTATACAAAAAAGTAAGAAAAACAAGTCAATGATCATTGTCAGTCATAGATGTGAAAATCCCACATTGACATATAATATATCCTCCTCCTCAATCATTCTCAGTCTCCGACATTAGACAACATAGACGTTATTGTCACACTTACCTCTGCTAGGCTCTGTCTCTGCGACTATTTCTGGGCCTTGATCTTCTCCCAGTTTTAATGCAGAGGTATTTTTTGTCTCATCTTGAAATTCATATAAAAAAAGTAAGAAAAAAAGTCAGTGATCATTGTCAGTCATAGATGTGAAAATCCCACCATTGACATATAATATATCAGACAACAAAGACCTTATTGTCACACTTAGCTCTGCTCGGTTCTGTCTCTGGGACTATTTTTGGGTCTTCATCTTCTCCCAGTTTTAATGCAGATGTATTTATTGTCTCAACTGGAAATTCATATAAAAAAGTAACATATAATATATCCTCCTTGTGAATTATTCTCAGTCGCTGACATCAGACCACATAGACCTTATTGTCACACTTACCTCTGCTAGGTTCTGTCTTTACTACTATTTCTGGTTTTTGCTCTTCCAGTTTTAGTGCAGATGTATTTTTCGTATCAACTGGAAAATCATACAAAAAATTAAGAAAAACAAGTCAATGATAAACTACTATAAGATTAGAGTCATATCTTTATGGTTGTTGATGCCGGATTGCTATGAGCGCAACCCTGTGGTCGGCGTTCATAGCACACCTATAATTCTGCTACATAGAGGTGATTTATGCATCTCCTCTATGTAGCAGAGGCGATCGATTTATGGCAGTTTCTAGCCTCCCATGGAGGCTATTGAAGCATGCCAAAATAAAAAAAATGTTTTTAAAAATATTAAAAAATGTAAAAAACAAAAGTTTAAATCCCCCCTCTTTCGCCCCATTCAAAATTAAACAATAAAAAAATTCAAACCTACACATATTTGGTATTGCTGTGTTCAGAATTGCCCGATCTATCAATAAACAAAAGGATTAACCCTATAGCTAAACGGCTGAGCGAGAAAACAAATCGAAACGCCATAATTAAGTTTTTTTGGTCGCCGCGATATTGCATTAACATGAAATAAGAGGCGATCAAAAGAACGTATCTGCATAAAAGTGTTATCATTAAAAACGTCAGCTCAGCACGTGAAAACTAAATCCTCGCCCAACCAGAGATCCCAAAAAGTGGAGACGCTACGGGTCTCAGAAAAGGGCGCAATTTTTTTTTTTTTGCAAAGTTTGGAATTTTTTTTCACCGCTTAGATAAAAAGAACCTAAACATGTTTGGTGTCTATGAACTCGTAATGACTTGTAGAATCAAAGTCACAGGTCAGTTTTAGCATTTAGTGAACCTAGCAAAAAAGTCAATCAAAAATTAAGTGTGGGATTGCATTTATTTTGCAATTTTACTGTACTTGGAATTTTTTTTCCTGTTTTCTGTTACACGACATGGTAAAACCAAAGGTATTGTTCAAAAGTACAACTCGTCCCACAAAAAATAAGCCCTCACATGGCCATATTGACCTAAAAATAAAAAACTTATGGCTCTGGAAAGAAGGGGAAAGAAAAACAAAAGCACAAAAACGCAAAATCTAAACAAAGGTTTGGGGGTTAAGGGGTTAAAACATCTGTGGCACATTAAGGGTATATATAAGGTTAGTTTGGGGCCTGATTGAGCCATGGGCTGAGTATTCGTGATCAGTATCAGGCACCAGACTGTATGGCCCCTTATACCTTTTATGCGCAGCACATAAGAGTGAGAATTTTATACATTAACGTGTTGGATTGTTGTTTATTTTAAAGGCACAAAAAAGCAGTGATTTTCTGAGTTCTCATGTAACATTTACATTACACCTTATGATCAGTGGCGACAACAAGATGTCCTATAGACCTGCACATACCTGGCAATATGGGAGAGGGTGACTTGTTGTTTTCAGTAGTGAAGCACTGATTATCACCATCATTTCCAGTTGGAGAAGATTCTTTCTGCCTGTTTAGTAGAAGAAAAATAAATAAATTACAAGTGAAAGCAATGAAAATTAAAAAGACTCCTTTTTTTATGGGCAATTAGGACACTTGGCCAAAATGAAGGATATACCTTGCACAGGACTGCCTTCTGTCAGCAAGAATGAAGAATAACTAGTAATAAAGGGCTTTAATGAAATGAAAATGAAAGGCTGGTCATAATGATCAACTGTTATCACCAGCGTTATCACAAGCCAAACCCTACAGTGATGATCAATCATGGGATGGTGGATTCTGTATTTAGTATTGTGTCATATGCGTATTGTATTTGATATTCTGAAGATATGTCAGTACTATACCCTGTAATAATTTACTCACACATTTGAGTCTTTTGTGCTGGTCTCTAGAGAGCAATCTGGAGATGGCTCATGATCTTCATCTCTCATCATCCTGGTATTGGGGTCATATAGCTAAAATACACAGAGTAAAATTAAATATATATATAGTATTTTCATACTATTTTAGTTATAGTTTTGTGGATTTACTGATCATATACTTACCTTAGAAAGTCTTTGAGAAGATGATACATAGTTTAGACTTTCTGGCCAATCACTGACCTCCTCATCTGAATCCATATATTTGGGTCTCTCAATGCCAGCTACAAAGTACAAGTATTATCAGAGATTATTAATATAATCACAGACAGTCACCATGTTATTACTAATAATGATGGGAACATATTGTCACATAAAATGAAAGACAAGACAAACGGCAACTTTAACCAGATGACGTCTCACTCTACTTACAGGGAAAGTAGCGGGTGTCCTCCTCTGATGTAATATCTGGCCTTAACGTTGGCATATTTTGAAGGTTCTCAAAGTCTAACTCACTCAGGAATGGATGACTCTTGATTTCATTTGCTCCTCCTGGAAATGGAAGACAAGAAAAAAGTGATCCAGACAATGTTAGGAAGACTATACATTTTAAGTTAATCTAAACTGAAGATATAGCAGATCCAAAATATACTGTAAGTCATGGCATGAAGAATGGGGAATGGACAAGAAGATAACGCAGAGACCTCAGTGTTTATCCTCATGGAAATGATCTATTTGTCAGGTCACAG
Source organism: Dendrobates tinctorius (assembly GCF_039654945.1). Lineage (NCBI taxonomy): Eukaryota > Metazoa > Chordata > Amphibia > Anura > Dendrobatidae > Dendrobates > Dendrobates tinctorius. The sequence continues at coordinate 1,188,383 of NW_027361834.1, read as the reverse complement.
AGGAGCTATAAGTCATTATTAATACTACTATATATATTACCTGTCCCGAGTCTATGTGTTGGATCTTTTATGAGTAGCTGAGTAATGATGCTTTGAGCTTTGGGATAAAGAGCACACTCTTGAAATTTCAAAGTGATGTCATCTGTTATATAAAAAGTAAATATTACAGAAAAGAAGGTCTCTACATTTACTATCATTTAAAAAAACTCATCAAAAGCAACAAGTAACTAAATCAAAGAATGAACATAGCAACTGAACCAAATTACTATGGCATCACACAGCATTCAGAATATTTTACTTACCCGTGGTGATACTGTTGAAAATATCACTTTTGTATCTTCCTTTAAATGGCACATCGCCGGTAAGAAATTCATACATGATGATCCCTAGTGACCACCAGTCAATAGGCCTTCCGTAGCCCTCCCCTAAGATGACTTCTGGGGCTATATAATGCAAGGTGCCAGTCATCTGAAAACCAACAGAACAATGAGAAGATGATCAATGAAAATAACTGTGACAAATAATATCAGTGGAAAAGTTTTCTATGTGAGAAAATATCAGAGAAGCAGAAATAGATCAGATCTGTAAAGAATAAGTTTTTTATGTATAGCTAACCCCATCAGCAGGAAACTCTCTGGTGATGTCGATACTTTGAGCCTTGTAAATGTCTGATGTTGGTCTCATTAGTCCGAGTTTTGAAATCCCAAAATCGGTGACTTTGATATGTCCAGTTGATGATATCATGAGGCTGTAAAAGAAAAGATATTGTCAGCCCTAAGTAATAACCCATAGACAGTGTACCAAACTATAACTGTCTCCCTTTATTATACTGCAGCGCTCACTTACTTTCCAGGCTTCATGTCTCGATGAACCACACCATAGCTGTGCAGATATTCCACAGCAACAACCGTTTCTGCAAGGTACCTGCGGGCCAAGTCGAGGGGTAAACGACCATATAACTTTAAGAAACTGTCACAGTCTCCTCCTAGAGCAGAAAGCAAATACGACAGGTGAGGGTTTGTTACAATGTAAATTATACATGATGAGTGTGAATGAGAAATAAGCTGAGACATTGGGGCAGGGAGTCAATCATAGAGATACACTGTGTGATGTAGAGCGTATACTGTATACTGCAGAGTAATCCTATACAAAAAGAGAGCTGAGATCTGCCCCTGCTGGTAAACTCTTACATTGCACTGTCAATCTCTGACAGCGGCATTTACAGCAGGTGACCTGGAGGCGAGCTGCTCTAAGCTCTCATCGCTCCCATTCCATGTCAGTGGTTTGCTATGGCTGCTGAGTGTCTACGGAAGACTACTATCCTTGCCACTATGGTACTTCTGTGAAGGTCAGTGTGTAGCTTGGCTTCATAGTGGACCAAGATTTTCACCATATTCTGCAATGCCCATACTGCAGTACATAGTAATTACGATTATATAATCACAAGTTCAGGTCCCTTATGGAGACTAAAAAATAAAATAACAAAAATATTTGGGGAAAGAAAATTTTATATAAACATCACTTTTTCTCCATTCAAAATAAATAATAAAAAAACAAATAAACTCAGATGGAATTGCAGTGTTTTTGTTGCCCCAACATCAGAAAAAAATGCAATAAGAAGCAATGAAAATTATTATCTGTCAGAAAGATGTAACCTTCCTAAACTGTTCTTCTGAGCATGTAGATTAATGAAATATAAATACATTGGTAGCTTTATATGTTTAAGCAGAAATGGGCTGATTATAGATACAATGGATATGTCTTACCTGCTTCAAAGTCCATGACCATACACAGATGTTGTTTACCTGGGAAGGAACAAAACGTGGAGACAACAAAGGGACAATCAGCGAATATTGCGATGTCCCTTTCCAGATAGGCCATTTCAAGATACTCTGGATCCTCCAGGATACCCCTTGCTTGTTTCTTCATGGCGAATACCTTGTTTGTGTCTTTATGACGCACTAAGTAGACGGCCCTGTAGAGGAGAAAAATCCATAATTTATACAGAATTCTTACTAACAGTCTGTCTATACTGTATGTCAAATGATCTTCTGTCCTAATAGTTAATAGTGATTAATAGTGATGAGCGAGTATGCTCGTTACTTGAGTTTTCCGAGCATGCTCGGGTGTTCTCTGAGTATTTTGGCGTGCTCGGAGATTTAGTTTGTGTCACCGCAGCTGCATGATTTGCGACTGCTAGACAGCCTGAATACACGTGAGGAGGAATGCCTGTTTGTTAGGAAATCCCCACATGTATTCAGGCTGTCTAGGAGCCGCAAATCATGCAGCTACGGCGACACAAACTAAATCTCCGAGCATGCCAAAATACTCAGAGAACACCCGAGCATGCTCGGAAATCACGAGTAACAAGTATACTCGCTCATCACTAATAGTTAATACTAGATGTATGGCCGTCACTAGAAACCAATGTCTGGAAATACACAAAATTACTCAGCATAAATGATCACTTAGGGCTCATACTCACTTACGAGAGACTCGCACAATTCTCGTGCTAGTCTCTCGCATGAAAACTCGGCACTGCCGCCGGCACTGGGACTGGAGCGTGCGGCTGCATAGAGATACATGTAGCCGCACGCTCTGGTCCCAGTGCGAGTATCGAGAATCGTGCGAGTCTCTCGCAAGTGAGTATGAGTCCTTATGGGAGGTTTTCATACATATCACATCATAACTGAGCTGAATCATGACAAATAGATGTGGAGTAGATGACTAGATGTAGATTAGATCTAGTGCAAAGTGGTACCGATAACAACAGCTCGACGCACCAAAAACAAGTCCTTACAAAGCTTTATGGGATAGAAAAATAAAAATGTTACACATCTTGGAATACAGTAACATTTAGATGTGGACTCATATACAGGAATTTCCGTAAGGCAGGACATATTGACTGAGGCATCATCATAAGGAGTTTGGGAAAAATGAAGATTATACATAACGCTCACCCTAAAGATCCTCTGCCAATCTCTTTGATCTGGGTATAGTCGCTCATACTTGGTTTTCTCATAGGGGTCAATGATCTGATCACGGCCTAGAAGAATAAGAAATGACAATAAGACATATAAGTTGCAGGAAGATAAAAGCTGCAGATGCAGGAACTTCTCTACATTATGTCCCCACTGATTACACTGCAGCAGATGTAGAGGACATGATACCAGCAGGACGCTCCCCAGACACTATTATATTATAGGGATATCCTCCATACACATGTATCATTGTACTGGAGGGGATGGTAAGGGACATCACACAGAGGAGACAGGAATAATAATAATAGGTCAAATCTACATTAAGAATAGAGTTAACCCACTGTACTCTGGGGTGTAACATGTGATGTGTAATTCATACCCTGTTATCTGATGATATACAGATGTTTTCTCTGATACTTACACTGGCAGATTCGGGGATCTCTGGTGTCTCAGATATTCCACCGTCAGCAGTTGCCGGCTCAGTTGTCTCTAATATAATGATAAAATAATGAGACATCATGTATTAGATGATATCAGAACTTAATATATAACACATTGATATAAGGAAGGAAAGACAAGTAAATGGTATAATACTAGTTATATGGATATTCTGCACATACTGTATATACTTATGGCACATCCATAGATAGATATACTCTGCCATAAATGTGTGATTGTTCGGGATCTGACAGTGACTTGGATGAGGACCCTGTGAGGTCCTCTGTGCATTTTGGGGCTGAGAAGATCCCAGAAGAGAGAGCCAGAGGTGTTTTCAGAATTGCATGAGCCCTCTCCATTACAGTCTACAGGAGGTTCAGGAGCCGTCACCGGCCTCATACAGAGGATGAAGAGTAAATTTATATATTCTCTGGTGTCTCCATAATATTAATGTTTGTAGGAATGCGAGATGATCAGCTTACCTTCAATCAGATCACTTTTTAGCCCTGGCTCACTGGTATTGGGGTCAGCGATATTTCGGTGTTGCCCCTCTTTGGAGTCACCGGCCGGTGTTTCCTGATGGATATAATATGTGCAATTAATATAACAACTCACAAATACTAAATTACAGTACACAAAAGACAGAACGGACTAAACCTGGATTAACATAATTGCGGGGAATATACACGGCCGCTCTGCCCAGTAAATCCACATTAATATATAAGGGACTTGTATATACAACAGTTCTCCAATAACATCTATTACCAGAACTGCAGCATTTACAAGAAGGAAGATTGTGAAGATAAAGCGAGACCGATGTGTTTTGAAAGGTCCGCACCACTGAGCACAGTACAGACTGTCACCACAGAGGATGGAGCAGAGACAGGCTGCCATAAAAGATCCTGTATCTGCCTGGAGCGGACAGGGGGCATCTATAATGAGAAATATGACAATCTGCTATATGACTAGTAATCTGGAGAAGATCAGACAACAAACACCTGAGATATAGAAGATGACGGATTCTTACCAAATGCTTCAGTGGGCGGGCAATAAACTCTAGTACATACAGGAAATGTTGGGCCAATTGTTTAAAAAAGGCCAGATCTCCACATTGGGATTTTTCTTCAGCCTATAAAAATGGAAATAAACAAAAAAGGAAAATCATGAGAGAAAGTAGAGAATATAGGACGCTATTTATGTCACCATTTTACTCCTGCAATCTACAGCTACAATTAATACATATATGGATATTTCTTATAAGTTATAAATTATATTGCTCTTGGCCAAAATATATATTTCATGTAAAGAAACTTGTATTTTATAAATATTATTCATTATTGTTTCATGTGCTGTGAATATCATTCATTATTATTGTTATATGCTTTGCCCAGATTGTCTGTTACCTGTTGTACTAATGTCCTGATGTTCATCTGTAAATGCTCAAGATATTCTGAGCTAATACGACCTTGTTGGTGTTTGTTCAGACAGTCTCTCACTAGCTTCACAACCAGCCGGTAAGTGAAGCTGAGGACGCCATCGGGTACTGGTAGCACATGGGCAGGGGCATAGATGGCAAGAATCCCCTGGAGTGTGCCAACACCTCAAGTTTATCTGAAGAAATTCCAGACATTTCAAAAAAATCCAAGTGCAGTCAGTATATCACCAGCTTCATAGCCAATCACTGACAACAATGACACCTGGGCAGTAAGCACTTGGGTAGGTAGTGGTGGTGCACTATGATGTCATAATGGAATCTTGTGGTGGAATGTTAACATGCCATCAGTGATGTCATCATGGAATCGGGGATGGAATCTTAACCCAGTTACAACTTTGAAAGTATAGTTACATCCAAGGTTGTGTCCCTGTCTTTTTTTAAGCAGCACCAGAGCCCGCATGTCTACCCGCACATGACAGTTGATGGTGTGATCAGCTGTCATGTCCTGCAAATAGATGCAGATGGATTTTGGCTGTCAACCACTTAAATGCTGCTGTCAATCACTGACAACTGCATATCAGACGTGCTAACCGAAACCGTGTCACAAGTCTCGCTCATCAGCGCCCTTGTCACATGATTCTGGGGTTGCGATCGGTTATCATAAAAGTCGGGGGTCTGCATAAGACCAGTGTGCCTGTCCATTGATCTTCTTTTATGAACACCGACTCATGGCCGGTGTTCAGATGCTTTTCCCACCACTTAATTAAAAATAGAACCTATACATGTTTGGTATCTGCATTCTCGTACTGTCCTGTAGAATCATATTACCAGGTCAGTTTTAGCATTTAGTAAACATTTTAAATTAAAAAAATTTGTGGAATTGCACTGTTTTGCAATTTCACAGCACTTGAAATTTTTTCCCCGTTTTCAAGTACAATATATGTAATCTATGGTGTCATTTAAAACTGCAACTCAGCCTGCAATAAACAAGCCCTCATAGGCTATATTGATGGTAAAAAATGTTCTGGCTCTGAGAAGAAGGGGAGCAAAAAAATGAAAGCACATAAAATGAAAAATCGAAAGGTGGTGAAGGGGTTAAAGGGGCATCTCATCATAAAGGGAAGTTGCCTAGCAATATTCTAGTAACAATTAACGTGGCAAGATTATGGGTTGAGCATCAGAACCAGAATCAGGGAAAGAGGGAAAACCATGGCATTGCTCTTCTTATCAGGCTTTTATATCCGTCTTTCCCAAAAAAATTTATTTTAACCAGGTTTTGGATGATAAATATTCTTTACATGTGAAAACATTTACTTTTTCTTCATATTGTGACCAGGGTAGACTGGGAGTAAAATTCAGCCCTGGCATTGTAGAGCACGCAGGCCCACGCTATCACTGCCGCCCTCCCCAGCTTGTATTTTATGAATATTATCCATTATTTCTTTATATGCTTTGCCCAGATTGTCTGTTACCTGTTGTACTAATGTCCTGACGTTCATCTGTAAATGCTCAAGATATTCTGAGCTTATACGACCTTGTTGGTGTTTGGTCAGGCAGTCTCTCACTAGCTCCATAACCAGCCGGTAAGTGAAGCTGAGGACGCCATCGGGTATTGGTTGCACATTGTCAGGGGCATAGATGGTAAGAATCCCCTGGAGTAGTGCCAACTCCTCAAGTTTATCTGAAGAAATGTCAGACATTTCAAGCAAATCCAAGCGCAGTCAGTATATCACCAGCTTCGCAGCCAATCACTGACAATAATGACACCTGGGCAGTAAGCACTTGGTTAAGTAATGGCGGTGCATTATGATGTCATAATGGAATCTTGGGGTGGAATGTTAACTTGACATCAGTGATGTCATAATGGAATCTGGTGATGGAATCTTAAATGGACATCTCACCATAAAAGGAATTTGCCTAGCAATAATTATTGTGGCAACACCATAGGATTAGCATCAGTTTCAAACTCAGGCATGGAGGGAAGAACCAGATTTCATAATAATAATATTGCAATATATCGTTAAGTTCTCACATTGAATATTTTCACTGCATAGAAAGCGCATTTTCTTACAGTCCCCACAAAGTGGGTGGGATTTATAGAAATCTCATGCCCACTATGATTTTTACGCTGAGATTTATATGCAGATTTTATCCATAAAATTGCATTAGATGAGGAAAATACGCAGGTAAAAAACACAAAATGCATAAAATCCACACATGACTCTATCAATAAAGCTTTGTTAAAGCCGAGTACCAGGAAGTATCAAAATTAAAACAGATTTATTCAACACATAACATAGCAAAGAAACAAAAAAACGCAGTCAAAAAAATACAAAAATAGGTGGAAAAATGCAGCAGAAAATCTGCGACATCAAGAACTCACCAACTACTCTAACACAGACAGGGGCTGGCTGGCACTTTTCGGCCTGGCGAGCAATCACAAGGCAGTGGCCCTCGAGTTGCAGTGGCCCTCCTTTTCCCTCCCTATCTCTGGCCATTGTATTAAGGGCATGTCACACTAAGAGATATCGCTAGCAATATCGCTATAACTAGTGACGTTATAGCGATATTGCTAGCGATATCTCTGTGTGTGATACTTACCTACGACTGCTCCCCCGCTGCTTATCGCTGATCGCGCGAGAACGTTCAGGACTGTTTCTCGTCGTCAGCTTCCTGTGGCGCTTCCTGCTGTGAGGACGAGCGACGCGTGGAGCCGGGCGGGAGGACGCAGGATCGCCTGGTGTGACAGGTAAGTAGCGATCCCCGTCCCCAGCGATGTCGCTAGTGAGATCTGCCTATGTGGCAGCTCACTAGCGACCACTTAGCGATGTACCAGCGATCCTGATCGCGTCATATCGCTGGTCGGGATCGCTGGTACATCGCTAAGTGTGACAGTACCTTTAAAGCAGCAGAGATAACAGGCTTTAAAAATAGGCTGGTATGTAGATATGGGAAAGCTGCATAGATATGGGAGCAGAACCAAGCGTACTCCAGAGATATGGAAGCAGAAGCAAGCTTACTCCAGAGATATGGGAGCAGAATGGAGCTTACTCCAGAGATATGGGAGCAGAACAGAGCTTACTACAGACATATGGGAGAAGAACTGAGCTTACTACACAGATGTGGATATGGATCAGAACGGAGAATACTCCTGAGATATGGGAACAGAACAGAGCTTACTACAGAAATATGGGAGCAGAGCAGCACTTACTCCAGATATATGGGAGCAGAATCAAGCTTACTACAGAGATATGGGAGCAGAACTGAGCATACTCCAGAGATATGGGAGCAGAACAGAGCTTAATCCAGATATATGGGAGCAGAACAGAGCTTACTACAGAAATATGGGAGCAGAGCAGCGCTTACTCCAGATATATGGGTACAGAATCAAGCTTACTACAGAGATATGGAAACAGAACTGAGCATACTCCAGAGATATGGGAGCAGAACCGAGCTTACTACAGACATATGGGAGAAGAACTGAACTTACTACACAGATATTGATATGGATCAGAACGGAGAATACTCCATAGATATGGGAGCAGAATGGAGCTTACTACAGAGATATTGGCTCAGAAAAGAGCTTACTCCAGAGATATGGGAGCAGAACCGAGCTTACTACAGCGGTATGGGAGCAGAACCGAGCTTACTTGTCACAATCCATTTTTGGATCTGTGTCAGAGTCTGGACTCTCTTATATAAACCTTTTTCCTTTCAGGCCCTGGGGGTTAATATGGGTTTTTTCCCAGTGGCTGCTGGTGTTACTACAACTGTAGTTGCTCTGCTGCTGGTTTTCTCCTGGTGGCCGCTGGTGTTACTACATGTTCAATTAGCCAGCAGGTGGTGACCTCCCTCCTACTTCCTATAAAAGATCATCAGCTGCTGCAGCTCCCTGTTGGTAATACTGGTCATTTGCTAACGAACCTTGGTGAAGTCTGGCCCTACCTGGTGGAGAAGGGGTTCAGCTTATCTGGAGCAGTGGAGTTGCTGCTGGATGCTGATCGGGTGCCTTTCTCTGCTGCTTGGAGCATTGGCAGGAGATAAAGCTAAGTTTGGGTTTATAGTTGCTTTAACCCCGTGGTATCTGTTTTATTTTCCCTTGTGTTATTTGGTGCAATTTACTTTATTCCCTGTCTCACCTCCAGGGGAGGGGGTTGGGGTTGAGCTCATGGCTAAACAGGGGATAGGGACTGGTCAGAGAATTGGGCCTCACTACCATTAAGTGTACCCCCAAGTTAAGGAAAGTCAGGGCACCCCCTAAGCCTGAGGGACAGTTCAGGGGCCCAGGTTCCATGTCTCCTGCCTTTTCCCTCCTGTCCTGTGACATTATTACCAACCGTCCCATTTTTTCTGGTGAGCCATGGCCCTAATGCAGACCTGTCTCCAATTGCTGCAGACCCTCACTGAGGAGCGTGGGGTGCTGCGTGGTGTGGTGGAGCAGCAGCTACAGCAGTTGGTGGGGTACGGGGCTTCAGCTCAGATGCAGGCTCAACCAGAGCCCAAGTTACGTCTCCCAGACAGGTTTTCTGGAGGGAGAGAGAATTTTTTGTTTTTTAAAGAGGCCTACAAGCTACACTTCAGGCTCCACACTCGCTAATTAGGGAGTGAGGAACAGCAGATGGGATTCACAATAGCTCTCCTTGAGGGTGATCCCCAATCCTGGGCCTTCTCCTTGCCGGCCGATTCACCATCTCTACGGTCGGTAGATGAGTTTTTTGTGGCTTTGGCGGAATGCCCAATGTAGTCCTAGCTAGGGAGGAGGACACACTGGTGCAGGAAGATGAGCCCAGGCAGGTGGGAAGAGGTGGTTCCCCAGCGGTGTTTCCTCCAGTTCGTTGTGGTGTGGGGGCATGTTTTAGCTATGGGCAAACTGGTCATGTTTTCAGGGTCTGCCCAGCGCACGCCAAATCTTCTGTACCATCTAAGAAGCCGCGTCCCCCTGGTCATGTGGAGGGAGGCGATCAGGGAGTGTATATTTCCTCCATTTTGCCCTCTCTGTCTACATCCACGATATATTTTTGGTCTGGCAGGGTACTACTCTGTACTACTCTGCAACTACAGGAGTTTATTGGTCGCCTGAAAGGCAACAACCAAAATATACGTTAAACATTCACATGCGATGCTGATAAGATTGAGTTCCTCTATGTCATTGTTTAAAAGGATACTGATGGTCTGGGGCAGACTGATATTTTTAGGAAGATGACTTCTACTAATATGTTGTTACACGCTTTGCTATGTCATCCTGATCACATGGTCAGATCTGTTCCCATTGGTCAGTTCCTCCAACTTTGTCGGATTTGCTCTATTAATGAGGATTTTGAGAGAAGAGCAGAGGAGCTAAAAATGAGATTCTTGGAACGTGGCTATAGTCGGCATCTACTCAGAAGAGCCTGTAACAGGGCTAATTATTCTTCCCAAAATGGCCTACTGTACAATAGGGAATCAGCTAGGAAGATGGAGGGAACTGGAAGTTACGCTTCATTGCAAATTATCATTCCCATTCTAGGCAGGTAAGGCAGGCTTTGTCTAAAGCATGTCCTATATTGAAAATTGACCCAATAATTGGCAAATTTATTCTGGATATACCAGTCATTACATTTAGGCGTGCTAAGAATCTGCGCAATCACCTCACCCATAGTCATTATACAAGTGAGAGAAAGGGTACATTTTTGGATAATTTCACACATAGGAGTGGGTGTGTTCCGTGTGGACATTGAGTTGCCTGTCCCAACATTGAAAAGTGCGATTCTTTTTCCGATTCAGGTGGCGTTAAAAATTTTAAGATCAATAAATACATTACTTGTGCTACAAGATATGTTATTTATTACGCCACCTGTCCATGTGGATTAATTTATGTCGGTTTAACAACTAGACAATTCAAGGTTCGCGTGCGCGAGTATGTGTTGGATATTCAGGCGGTGGCTGGCCACATGGATGCATCCACTCTTAAAACGTTACCCCGTCACTTTAAAAACTTTCATGACTGTGACAGTACGGTGCTACAGGTGAGGGGTATCGATGCCTTAAATATTGGAATTCGTGGTGGCAATCTGTTTCAAAGATTGGGTAAACTTGAGACTTGCTGGATCTGGACGCTTAATACGGTATATCCACAAGGACTAAACGAGAATTTGAGTTTCGATCCATTCCTGTGACCACCTTACTGTTCCAGGTGGACATTGGGTGGATCTAATCCTTGCTATTTTTTATTGTTTTTATTATATTTTTAATTGTGTGTTTTTCATGTATTAGGTATTTTTATGATATTTTGTGGATCTATGAAGATCTTTGGACGGAGTCCAGGATAGTGGCGGTACCTTGTACAGATGGACTAATTTCTACTGTTTTCTATGTCCATCCTATACCTATGTTTGAAGAAGATCCTTTGACAAGATTGAAGATGAGTCGGGGGGATGTCTTGTGGATATCTTTATTTTGTTTATTTTATTTTATTTATTTTTCTATTTTTTTCAATGATATATAATTAGGACTGTATGATAATGTCTCTTATATAATCATATCTTGGTAATGCTGTTCTATATATTTTGTGGGCAATAATTAAATATAATATTATTATATCTTTCTTTGTGATATGATTGTATATCAATTTTGATATTGCTTGAAAATTGTGAATATAATATGAATTCTTATCTTTTTTTATATTATCTATCAAAAAATATATATGGCATTCCCCTTTAAATATTATGCAGTGAAGGGTATGTGTCTATTTCTATTATAAAAACTTGTGGGATACATATAGGGTGTTTTTTGATTGTTGGCACTGCTGCATGTGCGGTGGTGCTGCTTCTTATGTATTTGTACTATTCTGTATTACTCTGCTTTCTATTGTATTATGTTGCCCTTCTGCATATCTTGTGTCGGCGGTGCATCCCACGCCAGACCTCAGGGACACCGTGGTTTAGGTGCGGGCTGCCATGCCTTGTACATATACACTATTTCACCTCCCTGGTAGCGCGTCACTTGTTCCCGCTCCCCCTCCTCTGCACATGCGACGCCTTCTTGGTTCATCGCGTCGGTCCCCGACACGTGGTGCCTCCGGCGTCTGGTCACATGATAATGTGTTTCCGGTGCTGGGGGTTCCTGTGCCGGATGCTGGCATCTTAGACACCATGGCAATGCACCACCTCTTCCCTTATTAGGTATTACATTATTTCCGGCCTCCTCCTTTTATAACATCACTTAGGTCAACCTTTACCACGCCCCCTGATAAAGGAGTAATCCGAAACGTGCGTAGGGGAGGGCGGGCTGGCCTCTTGTAGACGCTGCTGCCATCCATCACCACTTATCACCAACGGGTAATTATTGTAAGACTTTATGCACTTTATTATACATACAGTATGTTGGACATTTGTTCATGTATACATTCTGATGTTTGAGCCCATATACTTCTGTGTATAGAAGTGAGAGTGATGGGTATACATGTGTGCAGTGGGTATACATGTGGCTGCTTTATCTCTATGGCTCATATAGCTGGGCACTGTGCAATATGAATCAGGGCTGCTGTGCAGGGTGTTATATCCACTGATGTTTTTAACTCCTTTTATCTTTGTCTGCTCATCTTGACTAATAAAAATTATATATTTTTTGCATTACATGGACTCTTGTGATTGCAATTTTTGTTGGTTTCCTTCCCTCCTTTGTATGATTATTGGCAATCTGTTCTTACCAGTCCTATGCATTGTTTGGGGATCTATGGCCAGTCATATTTATATGAGTTTGTGAGATTTATATAAAATATAAACATTTGGATATTATCCATTCATATATTCCTTTTGGTCCATTGTTACCCCAGACATTCTAATGTCTTTCATATATTTCTTTATATCTAAGTACAGCAGCATATAGTAATAATGCCCCCATGCCTCCTTATAATAATTCTCCTTCACCCTTTATAGTAATAATATTGACCCCGTACCTTCTTACCCTCGTGATTGCTTATAATAATATGTCTCCTGTTCTTTCCCTGTAATGATACTGATTTTGCAGTCTACCTCCTGATAGTAATGCCCCTGAGCTGGAGCATACGTAGAAATCACTGGAACGCCAAACCAAAAGTCTTATTATTATTTATTATTATTATTATTATAGCGACATTTAATCCATGGCACTTTACATGTGAGGAGGGGTGTACATAATAAAAGACAAGTACAGTAATCTTTTTTTAACTCCTTAGTGACTGAGCCAATTTGCAGCTTACCGACCAGGCCAATTTTTACAATTCTGACGACTGTCACTTTGAGGTTATAACTTTGGAACACTTTAACAGATCCCGAAGATTCTGAGACTGTTTTTTCATGACATATTTTACTTCATGTTAGTGGTAAACGTTCTTCGAAATGACTTGTGTTTATTTATGAAAAAAACGGAGATATGGCAAAAAATTTTAAATTTTTTCAATTTTCAAATTTTGAATTTTTGTGCCCTTAAATCAGAGAGATATGTTACACAAAATACTTAATAAATAACATTTCCCACATGCCTGCTTTACAGTAGCATAATTTTTTTTGTTAGGAAGTTATAAGGGTTAAAAGTTGACCAGCGATTTCACATTTTTACAACAAAATTTGCAAAACCATTTTTTTAGGGACCACCTCACATTTGAAGTCACTTTGAGAGGTCAGTATGCCAGAAAATACACAAAAGTGACACCATTCTAACAACTGCACCCCTCAAGGTGCTCAAAACCACATTCAAGAAGTTTATTAACCCTTTACGTGCTTCACAGGAACTGAACAACGTGGAAGAAAAAATTTAACATTTAACTTTTTTTTACAAACATTTTATTTAAGAACCAATTTTTTTATTTTCACAAGCGTAAAAAGAGAAAATAAAACACAAAATTTGTTGTGCAATTTTTCCTGAATACGGTGATACCCCATATGTGGGGTAAACCACTGTTTGGGTGAACGGCAGGACTTGGAATGGAATGAGCGCCGTTTGATTTTTCAATGCAGAATTGGCTGGAATTGAAATCGGATGCCATGCCGCGTTTGTAGAGTCCCTGATGTGCCTAAACAGTGGAAACCCCCAGCAATTGACACAATTTTGGAAACTAGACCCCTTAAGGAACTTAACTAGATGTGTGGTGAGCACTTTGAACCTCCAAGTGCTTCACAGAAGTTTATAACGCAGAGCCGTGAAAATAAAAAATCATATTTTTTTCACAAAAATTATCTTTTTGTCCCCGAATTTTTATTTTCACAAGGGTAACAGGAGAAATTAGACCCCCAAAGTTGTGCAATTTGTCCTGAGTGCGCCGATACCCCTTATGTGGGGGTAAATGACTGTTAGGGGGCACGGTAGAGCTCAAAAGTGAAGGAACGTCATTTGACTTTTTCAATGCAGAATTGGCTGGAATTGAGGTCAAATGCCATGTCGCGTTTGGAGACCCCTTGATGTGCCTAAACAGTGGAAACCCCCTACAAGTGACACCATTTTGGAAACTAGACCCCCCAAGGAGTATATCTAGGTGTGTGGTGAGCACTTTGAACCCCCAAATGCTTCACAGAAGTTTATAACGCAGAGTCATGAAAATAAAAAATCATTTTTTTTCCACAAAAATGATTTTTTAGCCACCAATTTTTAAATTTTCCCAAGGGTAACTGTAGAAATTAGACCCCCAAAGTTGTTGTGCAATTTGTCTTGAGTACGCTGATGCCCCATATGTTGGGGTAAACCACTGTTTGGGCACACGTCGGGGCTTGGAAGGGAGGGAGCATCATTTGACTTTTTCAACGCAAAATTGGTTGGAATCAATGGTGGCACCATGTCGCGTTTGGAGACCCTGTGATGTGCCTAAGTAGTGGAAACCCCTCAATTCTAACAACAACCCTAACCCCAACACACCCGTAACCTTAATCCCAACCCTAATTATAACTCTAACCACAAACCTAACCCCAACACACCCCTAACTCTAATCCCAACCCTAACCATAACCCTAACCCCAACACAACCCTAACCCTAACCACAAACCTAACCATAAACCTAACACCAACACACCCCTAGCTCTAATTCTTAACCCTAGTCCCAACCCTAACCCTAATGCCAAACCTAACCCTAATCCTAACGCCAATCCCAACCCTAACCCTAATTCCCACCCTAATGCTAACCCTAACCCTAATGGAAAAATGAAAATAAAAATATTTTCTTTATTTCATTATTTTTCCCCACCTATGGGGTGATAAAGTGGGGGTTTATTTACTATTTTTTTTATTTTGATCACTGTGATAGGGTTTATCACAGTGACCAAAATGAACCAATAAAAAAAATCTTCCTCTTGTTGCCGGGTACCAGCCAGCAGATCTCGGCGGGCGCACTGCGCATGCGCCCACCATTTTCTTCCCAGAAGAAGATGGCGGCACCCATGGAGGGTAAGCACGAGGGCCGAGCACCACCGGGAGGTACCGGGGGTGGTTGGGGATCCTATTTCTCTCTCCTCTGATGTGCGATCACATCATAGGACAGAGAAATTGAATGGCACATTGGACTTTTTTTTCGGTCGCCGTTATACGGTTAATAACGGCGATGGCAAAAGCGGGGTCAGTAAAAATCAACCCGAATCATGTTCTTTGGAGTCTAGGCTACCTCCGGCAGCTGAGACCCCGGAGAAAATCCGACTCTGGGGGTTGCTATACACTTTCTCCACAGCGCTGTTAATTAACGGCGATGTGGTTTAAGTACCTTTAACTACCGCAATTAAAAGGCGTATTGGTGGTCGTTAAGGGGTTAAACTGTTTATTTTTTAAATATTTTCTATTTTCTTGTACAAATATCATCATAAACACAAGTATACTTGTAGCAAAATTATGCAAAACAATGCAAAACAGTTTAGAACTTTCTTCCAGTGGTACAGTACTCAGCACTTCTGCTCCTACTAACATTAGGTCAAACATCTAATACATCATCTAAGAGTAGGTATGGTACAGGGAAGACATAGGGAAAAAGTCAGGGAGGGGGGGAAAGAAAGAAAAGAAGCACGTAACATCAATTGGTTAGCTTAGTTACATAGTCATCCCATGGATTCCATATGCGATTAACCCCTTCCCGACCATTGACACAGCGTATGCATCATGAAAGTCAGTGCCAATCTGACCTGTGACGCATATGCTGCGTCATGGAAGGATCGCGTTCCTGTGGGTCGGGTGACTGGGGTCACTGAAAGGTCACCTGACCCGAAGGCACAAGACCCTTTGTACTTCACCTCGGGGGGTGGGTTAGCCCCCCATGGCTACGATCGCTCTGATTGGCTGTTAAAAGTGAAACAGCCAATCAGAGCGATTTGTAATATTTCATCAATGAAATTTGGTGAAATATTACAATCCAGCCATGGCTGATGCTGCAATAGCATCTGTCATGGCTGGAGACCGAGATCCGACCCCCCCACACCAAATGATGGGGGCGATCAGCCCCCGCCACTGACTAACGGCGTCGATCTGCCACCGCCGTAACCATCTGCTCCCCTCCCCCTTCCCTCCACTTCCCCCGCCTTCTGATCCCCCCTCACCTGTCCCAGTATCTCCGATGTCCCTGTGTCTGTCCCGGTGTCCCGGACCTTCATGGGCACTGCCATCCTGCAAAATGGCGGGCGCATGCGCAGTGCGCCCGCCGGCCGGCAGATTCCATTCATTTATTTTGATCACTGTGATAAACTCTCACAGTGATCAAAATAAAAAAAGTAAATAAACCCCCCTTTATCACCCCCATAGGTAGGGACAAATAATAAAATAAAGAAAATATTTTTTATTTTTCCATTAGGGTTAGAATTAGGGTTAGGGTTGGAATTAGGGTTAGGGTTGAAATTAGGGTTAGGGATGGAATTAGGTTTAGGGTTGGAATTAGGGTTAGGGTTGGAATTAGGGTTAGGGTTAGAATTACGGTTAGGGTTGGAATTAGGGTTAGGGTTGGAATTAGGGTTGGGATTAGGGCTAGGGTTGGAATTAGGGTTAAGATTAGGGTTAGGCTTGTGTTTAGGGTTAGAGTTGGGATTAGGGTTAGGGGTGTGTTGAGGTTAGGGTTGTGGGTATGGATAGGATTGGGATTAGGGTTAGGAGTGTGTTGGGGTTTGGGTTGGAGTTAGAATGGGGGGTTTCCACTATTTAGGCACATCAGGGGGTCTCCAAACGCGGCATGGTGCCACCATTGATTCCAGCCAATTTTGCTTTCAAAAAGTCAAACAGTGCTCCCTCCATTCCGAGCCCCGACGTGTGCCCAAACAGTGGTTTACCCCAACATATGGGGTATCAGCGTACTCAGGAAAAATTGCACAACATCTTTGGGGGTCTAATTTCTCCTGTTACCCTTGGGAAAATAAAAAATTGGGTGCTAAAAAAATTATTTTTGTTGAAAAAAATGATTTTTTATTTTCAAGGCTCTGCGTTATAAACTTCTGTGAAGAACTTGTGTATTCAAAGTGCTCACCACACATCTAGATGAGTTCCTTGGGGGATCTAGTTTCCAAAATGGGGTCACTTGTGGGGGGTTTCTACTGTTTAGGCACATCATGGGCTCTGCAAACGTAACATGACGCCCGCAGACCATTCCATCAAGTCGGCATTTCAAAACGTCACTACTTCCCTTCCGAGCCCCGACGTGTGCCCAAACAGTGGTTCCCCCCATATATGGAATACCAGCGTACTCAGGACAAATTGCACAACAACTTTTGTGGTCCAATTTCTCCTGTTACCCTTGTCAAAATAAAAAATTGTGGGCTAAAATATCATTTTTGAGGAAAAAAAATGATTTTTTATTTTCACTGCTCTGCGTTATAAACTTCTGTGAAGCACTTGGGGGGTTCAGAGTGCTCACATCACATCTAGATAAGTTACTTAAAGGGTCTACTTTTCAAAATGGTGTCACTTGTGATTTTTTTCACTGTTTAGGCACACAGGGGCTCTCCAAATGCGTCATGGTGTCCGCTAACGATTGGAGCTAATTTTTGTATTTGAAAAGTCAAATGGCGCTCCTTTCCTTCTGGGCCCTGCCGTGCGCCCAAACAGTGGTTTATAACCACATATGAGGTATCGGTGTACTCAGGAGAAATTGACCAGCAAATTTTAGGATCCACTTTATTCTGTTGTCCATGTGAAAATAAAAAACTGAGGCTAGAAGATAGTACTTTTTTTCACAAAAATTATCTTTTTTTTACAGATCAATTTGTGAAGCACCTGGGGGTTCAAAGTGCTCACTATGCATCTATATAAGTTCCTTGGATGGTCTAGTTTCCAAAATGGGGTCACTTGTGGGGGAGCTCCAATGTTTAGGCACACAGAGACTCTCCAAATGCGACATGGCAACCGCTAAATATTCTAGCATATTTTCCATTCAAAAAGTCAAATGGCACTCCTTCCCTTCTGAGCCCTGCCGTGCGCTCAAACAGTGGTTTATGACCACACATGAGGTATCGGTGTACTCAGGAGAAATTGCCCAACAAACTTAGGATCCAATTTATCCTGTTACCCATGTGAAAATGAAAAAATTGATGCTAGAATACATTTTTTGTCAGAAAAATTAAAATGTCCATTTTTTCCTTCCATATTGCTTTAGTTCCTGTTAGGCACCTGAAGTGTTAATAATCTTCTTGAATGTAGTTTTGAGTAGCTTGAGGGGTGCAGTTTTTAGAATTATGTCACTTTTGGGTATTTTCTGCCATATAGACCCCTCAAAGTGACTTCAAATGTGAGGTGGCCCCTAAAAGAATGTTTTTTTGTATATTTTGTTGTAAAAGTGAGAAATCGCTGGTCAACTTTTAACCCTTATAACTTCCTAACAAAACAAAATTTTGTTTCCAAAAAAATTGTGCTGATGTAAAGTAAACATGTGGGAAATGTATTTTTTAACTATTTTGTGTCACATAACTCTCTGGTTTAACAGAATAAAAATTCAAAATATGAAAATTGCGAAATTTTCAAAATTTTCGCCAAATTTCCGTTTTTTCACAAATAAACGCAAAAATTATCAACCTAAATTTACCACCATCATGAAGCCCAATATGTCACAAAATACAATCTCAGAATCGCAAGGATCCGTTGAAGCGTTCCTGAGTTATTACCTCATAAAGGGACACTGGTCAGAATTGCAAAAAATGGCCTGGTCATTAAGGTCAAAATAGGCTGGGTCATGAAGGGGTTGAACAAATCAAGTTCATTATTAATACAGGCCGTAAGAATCTCCATACGTCTTCATTTCTTTAATCTTCAAGCTGAGTTTTTTCATGGAAGGAGCTGATCTTTTCTTCCAGTATGAGGCTATTAGACACTTTGCCGATGTTAGGATATGGAGGAGCAGCCTGGCTGGACCCTTGCTCATAGATACGGGTGGAACATTAAGTAAATAAGCCACAGGATCCAGAGGTATCTCTACATTCAACACCTAAGAAATCAACCCCTGTACTCTCTTCCAGAAGGGGGGTATAGTCTGGCAATCCCAGAATATATGTGGCAATGAGCCCTCAGCCCCCAGGCATCTCCAGCATCTATCTGACATGGCAGGGTAAATATTATGTAAAGCCTCCTGCGTATGATACCAATACATCAGTATCTTGTACTGATTTTCCTTCTGTATTGTGCATGGTGATGATTTAGCTGCCTTAGACCATATGACCTGCCAGATAGGAAGCGGAAGTTCCCTCCCCAGGTATCTCTCTCACTTAATCATGTAAGTATGTTTAGGAGGGGGTCTAACGGCAGAGTGAACAGTATATTATAAAAGTCTGTGATCAAACCCTTTGTAGAGGGGTTCCCTTTACAGAGTCGTTCAAAGGGAGTGGGGGTAGAGAACGTTGTGTTTTTATGTAAAGATAAGGCCAGGTGGCGAATTTGTAAGTATGAGAAGTAGGTCCTAAGTGGGAGATTCAACCGCTCTCTAAGAGTCTGGAAAGGAAGAATATTTATGTTAAAGGGGTCTAAAATATCTGCGTAATAAAATAATTGTGCTTGAAGCCATGGTTCTGTCATAGCTGCAGGAATACTATAAAGTATGGAGAGTGTAAAAAAGAAGGAGATCATATGGGGACCTGGGGGAGATCAAGGGAAAGGCCCTGTTGCTTATCCTCCAAATTTTCATTGTAAATGCCATAGAGCCCAGCAGAGGAACTGAGGGGCATGTACTCCCATCTCTCCATAACAATGAATTGGGATACGCTGGAGCCATCCAAAGTTTATCGATTTCTACCCATTTGCTATAACCCCGCAAGGAGGCCCAAGCTGGTATCCTTCTAAGGTGCACGGCCAATTTATATCTCCAGACATCTGGAAAGGTAATACCCCCCTGCGTTTTTGGAGAGGTGAGGACTGATTTAGCTATTCGATGTCACAGTACAGTAATCTTAAACAACACAGGTCCCAACTGGTACAGGAGGAGAGAGGACCCTGCCCACGAGGGCTCACAATCTACAAGGGCTGGGTGAGGATACAATAGGTGAGGGCCAAGCTGGTCATGCAGTGGTTTGGTGGATCGGTGGTTACTGCAGGTTGTAGGCGTGTTGGAAGAGGTAGGTCTTCAGGTTCCTTTTGAAGGTTTCCACGGTAGGTGAGAGTCTGATATGTTGTGGTAGAGTTCCAGAGTAGGGCGAATGCACCGGAGAAATCTTGTATGCGTTTGTGGGAAGAGGAGATAAGAGGGGAGTCGAGAAGATCTTGTGAGGATCGGATTTTGCGTGCAAGTAAGTACCAGGAGACGAGGTCACAGATGTATGGAGGGCACAGGTTGTGGATGGCTTTGTATATCATGGTTAGGGTTTTGAGCTGGAGTCTTTGGGTAATACGGAGCCAGTGCATGGATTGACAGAGGAGGGAGGCTGGGGAATAGCGGGGAGACAGGTGGATTAGTCAGGCAGCGGAGTTTAGAATAGATTGGAGGGGTGCGAGAGTGTTAGCGGGGAGGCCATAGAGCAGGAGGTTGCAGTAGTCAAGGTGGGAGATGAAGAGGGCATGGATTAGGGTTTTTGCAGATTTTTGGTTGAGGAATGTACGGATCCGAGAAATATTTTTGAGTAGAGATGAGCGACTTTGCCTTGTTTAGGGTCAAGTCGGGTTTCATGAAACCCGACTTTCTCAAAAGTCGAGTCGAACGAAATAGGCCGACTATCTGGAAAAGTCGGAGGTCCGACTGAAACACGAAACCCAATGCAAGTCAATGGGGAAGCAAAGTCGTCAGGGAGAGGAGGACAGTAAACACACCTACAGTGCCCATTTCAATGCCAACGACATCAATTCTTATTACTTAAGCTTGTCAAGCTTAATTTACTTTATAATAATAGTTACGCATTGAAAATTGGGGGTTATTTGGCTAAAGTTATGGGGGGGTAGGGCTGGCGCCAGGTTTTCGTGTGCCCCGGGCGAAAGAGTGTCAGTGGGCCCCTTTAACACATACCACAATTCATGATGCTCCGATACAGCAGAGAAATATTGGTATAGTGCAATGAGAAATACTTCACTTCTTACATTACATGACTGATATCTATTTTAAATTCTACAATAGCTCAAAAACCGGACAGTATATTCCTCCGTACAGTATTATGTCCACCACATAGTGCACCATACAGAATAATGAGCCCCATATATTGCTCCATACGGAATAATTGGTCCCATATAATGTTCCATACAGTATATGATGAGCTCCACATAATGCTACAGTATATGATGGTCCCCATATAATGTGCCATACAGTATAGGACGGTCCCCATAGAATAGAATGAGCCCCACATATTGCTCCATATAGTATAATGAGTCGCATATAATCTCCATACAGTATATAATGGGCCCCATATATTGCTCCATACAGAATGGGCTCCAGCCCCATAAATAATGAACCCCATATGATGCTCCAGTATATGATGAGCACCATGGATGATTCTCCATTGTATGATGGGCCTATATATTGCTCCATATATAATGGGCCCCATATGATGCTCTAGTATATGATGGGCCCCATGGATGATCCTCCATTGTATGATGGGCCCATATTATGCTCCATATATAATGGGCCCCATATGATGCTTTAGTATATGATGGGCCCCATATGATGCTCCAGTATATGATGGGCCCCATGGATGATGCTCCATTGTATGATGGGCCTATATTATGCTCCATATATAATGGGCTCCATATGATGCTCTAGCATATGATGGGCCCCATATGATGCTCCAGTATATGAAGGGCCCCATGGATGATGCTCCAGTGTATGATGGGCCTATACACTGTGCGCAGAATTATAAGGCAAATGAGTATTTTGATCACATCATCCTTTTCATACATGTTGTCCTACTCCAAGCTATATAGGCTTGAAAGCCAACTGCCAATTATGTAAATCAGGTGATTTACATCTCTGTAATGAGGAGGGGTGTGGTCTAATGACATCAACACCCTATATAAGGTGTGCTTAATTATTAGGTAACTTCCTTTCCTTTGGCAAAATGGGTCAGAAGAGAGATTTGACGGACTCTGAAAAGTCAAAAATTGTGAGATGTCTTGCAGAGGGATGCAGCAGTCTTGAAATTGCCAAACTTTTGAAGCGTGATCACTGAACAATCAGACATTTCATGGCAAATAGCCAACAGGGTCACATGAAGTGTGTTGATAAAAAAAGGCTCAAAATAACTGTCCATGAATTGAGGAAAATCAAGCGTGAAGCTGCCAAGATGCCATTTGCCACCAGTTTTGCCATATTTCAGAACTGCAACGTTACTGGAGTATCAAAAAGCACAAGGTGTGCCATATTCTGGGACATGACCAAGGTAAGGAAGGCTGGAAAACGACCACCTTTGAACAAGAAACATAAGATGAAATGTCAAGCCTGGGCCAAGAAATATGTTAAGACAGTTTTTTGTAAGGTTTTATGGACTGATGAAATGAGAGTGACTCTTGATGGGCCAGATGGATGGGCCCGAGGCTGGATCAGTAAATGCTGTAGAGCTCCACTCTGACTCAGACGCCAGCAAGGTGGAGGTGGAGTACTGGTATGGGCTGGTATCATCAAAGATAAACTTGTGGGACCTATTCGGGTTGAGGATGGAGTGAAGCTCAACTCCCAGACCTACTGCTAGTTTCTGGAAGACACCTTCTTCAACCAGTGGTACAGGAAGAAGTCAGTATTGTTCAAGAAAATCATGATTTTCATGCAGGCCAATGCTCCATCACATGCATCCAAATACTCCACAGCGTGGCTGCCCAGTAAAGGTCTAAAAGAAGAAAAAAATAATGACATGGCCCCCTTGTTCACCTAATCTGAACCCCATAGAGAACCTGGGGAGTCAAAACATTACACCTCTGGGAACAGTGTCAGGGAGGCTGTGGTGGCTGCTGTGCGCAATGTTGATCATAAACAGATCAAGCAACTGACAGAATGTATGGATGGAAGGCTTTTGAGTGTCATCGTAAAGAAAGGTGGCTATGTTGGTCCCTTTTTTTTTGTTTTGAATGTCAGAAATGTTTATTTCTACATTTTGTGTTGTTATATTGGTTTACCTGGTGAAAATAAACAAGTGAGATGGGTATATACTGCACAGTAATAGTTACCTGCACAAACAGATATCCTCCTAAGATAGCCAAATCTAAAAAAACTCACTCCAACTTCCAAAAATATTAAGCTTTGATATTTATGAGTCTTTTCGGTTGAATGAGAACATAGTTGTTGTTCAATAATAAAAAGAATCCTCTCAAATACAACTTGCCTAGTAATAATTATGCAAACAAGTATCAACTTAGGGCCTTGTCAGATCACTCCCCTGTTATGGCGACATTTAATTGGGAAAATGGCGGGAGAGGGGAACGGGCACCATGGTCGTTTAACGCATTCTGGTTACCTATTATTCAAGCAGATGCTAGGATCCCTGATTGCTAAAATAATTTTTTGCTATTAATGAGGGTTCAGCCCCCAGGGAAATAATATGGGATGCGTCTAAAGCTTATCTGAGAGGACTGTTGATCTCGGAAGTGAATAGAGTTAGAACTAAGTCTAGAGAATATGAGGAACTTTTACAGAAGGAAGCTATCTCTGCAGAATTGCAATATTTGAAAACTCTGTCGGATATACATTTTAACTCATTAAAAGATGGGGAAAAACAATCAACCCAACATAAGCTTTCAAAAGCTGCAGATAAACGATACTTCCGGCGGCAGGTCTATTTCGGGGAGGGGGAGGGAACTGGACATCTACTAGCTACCCTGATCAAGACTCAATCTGGCCCTGCAATGGTAGCGGAGATAAAAAACAAAAATGGGGAACTAGAAAGATCTTCTGGGGCAATTCTAGCAACTTTTAGCGAGTTTTTTGAGACATTATATAATTTGCAGGGCAGGTTCTCTGACGAGTTGCTCAGTAGCTTTTTGGGGACTGCTGGTCTGCCTTCTCTGTCGGAATCGGAAGCTGTTGGGCTGGAGGCACCAATTAGTCTGGAGGAATTAGAGGAGGCTCTAGATCAGTGATGGCTAACCTTGGCACTCCACCTGTTGTAAAACTACAACTCCCAGCATGCCCTTGCAACCTGCAGCAGTTGAGGCAGCAGTTGAGGCATGCTGGGAGTTGTAGTTCTCCAACAGCTGGAGTGCCAAGGTTCACCATCACTGCTCTAGATTCTATGGCAGGGAATAAGACACCGGGGTCTGATGTGCTGCCTGTGGAGGTATATAAACAGTACTCAAATATAATGCCTCCACAGCTGTTGAAGGTGTTTGAGGCAGGTAGGGAAGATGGGCACTTGCCCAGGTCCTTGAA
This sequence comes from Dendrobates tinctorius, assembly GCF_039654945.1. Lineage (NCBI taxonomy): Eukaryota > Metazoa > Chordata > Amphibia > Anura > Dendrobatidae > Dendrobates > Dendrobates tinctorius. Next base: position 1,163,798 of record NW_027361834.1, on the reverse strand, counting down.
TGAAGCAATCATAGTGGTGATCCCCAAGGCTGATAAGGATCCTTGTCTTCCAGAGTCATACAGGCCTATCTCCCTTTTAAGCATTGATGTCAAGATTTTTGCAAAGATTCTGGCGATGCGGCTGTCTGGAGTAATATCTAGTACTATTCATCCAGATCAAACTGGTTTTATGCCAGAGAAATCAACTGCAATTAATATCTGGCGGTTGTATCTAAATTTACAGATCCCATCTAAGGGATAGGAACCTAGGGCTGTTGCATTTTTGGATGCTGCTAAAGCATTTGACTGCGTCGAATACCCATATCTCTGGGCTATATTAGCCAAGATGGGTTTCTGTAAAAATTTTATTGCGTGGATACAGCTGCTGAATTCGAGTCCAGAGGCCAAAATTAGAATTAATGGGGAGATCTCAAATACAATTAGCTTATACATAGGGACCAGACAGGGGTGCCCCCTGTCTCCCCTACTGTTTGATCTGGCATTGAGCCCTTGGCAGTAGTAATTCGGGCGACACCTGAAATTAAGGGGTTTGGGTATGAGTCTTTGCAAGAAAAAATAGTGTTGTATGCTGATGACATGCTCTTGTTTTTGGGAGAGTGGCCATCTTCTCTGAAGGTGGCAATGTAAGTCTTTGGATCCTTCACAGTGATCTCTGGTTTATGTATTAACTGGGAGAAATCTTCAATTATGCCGGTGGGAGATGCTCCCGAGAACTCCTTGTAATTGGCCGGACGATTAAATGTAGTCAAAGAGTTTAAATAATTGGGAATTCATAGTAACATATTAACATAGTTTTGAAGGCTGAAGGAAGACCTTATGTCCATCTAGTTCAGCCTATTTTTAGTGCAGCTGTTCTGCATTGTTGATCCTGGGGAAGGCAAAAAACCCACAGAGTAGAAGCCAATTTTCTCCATAGGGAAAAAAATTCCTTCCCCTAAGTTGGGTCAACCATCTACCTATAATATTATGTTATTCGTAACCTTCTATACTGTTACTCACAAGATAAACATCCATTCCTTTCTTAAATTCATTCAGTGAGTTGGCCATCACCACTTCCTCAGGAAGAGAATTCCAGAGCCTCACTGCTCTTACCGTGAAGAACGCTCTTCTATGCTGGTGCAGAAATTGTCTTTCCTCCAAACGAAGAGAATGCCCCCTTTTTCTTGTCACAGTCCTTGGTACAAACAGTTCATTGGAGAGATCTCTGTATTGCCCTCTGATATACCTGCACATATATATTAGGTCTCCAGTAAGTCTTCTCTTTTCTAGAGTAAATAGACCTAATTTTGATAACCTTTCTGGGTTTTGTAGTGAACCAACTCCATTTATCATTTTAGTAGCCCGCCTTTGAACCCTTTCAAGTTCAGTAATGTCTTTCTTGAGCACCGGCGTCCAAAATTACGCACAATACTCCAAGGGTGGTCTGACGAGTGATTTGTACAGAGGGAGAATTATGTTTTCATCTCGTGTCCCCAGACCTCTTCTAATGCATCCCATGACCCTATTTGCTTTGGTGGCAGCTGCCTGACACTGGGCACTCCAATTTAGCTTCTTATTGACTAAGATGCCTAAGTCTTTTTCCATGTCTGATTTCCCAAGCAGTTTCCCATATAGTAAGTAATTGTAGCATCTGTTTCTCCTTCCCATGTGCATAACCTTACACTTATCTGTGTTAAACCTCATTTGCCATTTTTCAGCCCAATTCTCCAATATTCATATTGGATATAATATACAAGATTTTGAGAATTAAATATTACCCCGCTACTTGCTAAATTTAAAAAAAAATAAATGACTGGTGCAAGTTACCACTGAGTATGGTGGGAAGAGCAAACCTGGTAAAAATGGTTCTCATGCCACAAGCTTTGTATACCTTCCACAATGCGCCCATTTGGATTCCTGGTCGAATCTTTTATCAGATAAACAGAATATTTAGAGAGCTTATCTGGAAGAGGAGTGTTCCTAGAATTCGGTTGGAGGTTTTGCGTACATCTAAAGAACTGGGGGGTTAGCGGTTCCTGACCCGTTTCTGTATTATCTTGCAGCGCAGTTGCAACATTTTAGAGGATGGGGGAGGAGGATTCCTTCATGTGAAGTTCCTCGTGATGTATGCTTACATGCGTAGTGGGAAGGGACTTACTGCTGCAGGCGCTAGACTCAGTGCAGTTCCGTCAGGTTCAAGCTATCAATAGTCCGATAATGAAGTGCATGGATAAGGTATGGAACATGGCCAAAGAAATATTGGGTATACAGGGAGTCATAGCGCATTCCCTGATCTGGAGAAACTTGACATGTACAGAGCTAAATAAATTAGAGGGTTTGAGCTATGGGAGAGGAGAGGGCTTAAACTAGTATCACAGCTTTATTCGGAAGGGGAGTTTTGATCTTTTGAGGATCTCAAACAGACATTTTCCATCCCTAATAAAAGATTTTTTCAATATCTCCAGCTGAGACATGCTTGTGAAGCACAACAGTGACTCGCTCCACTAGGTAATCCAGCTAAAACTCCGCTGTTGGATAGAGTAGTGATGGGAGGAGGATCAAGAGGTATTATATCCATGATATATGCAACCATGTTGGAAAAGAGAGTGGCAAGTTTGGAGACACTGAAGAATAAGTGGCAAGTTGATGTAGGTGATTTAACAGATGATGAATGGGAGAATGCATTGCAAGAAATCACGAAAGTCTCGGTTAGCGAGGAGCAGAGTGTCGCATCTTTATTTGCTTCATCGAGTTTATCTAACCCCTGTATGGCTGTTGAAAATGGGCTATGCTAGAGAGGCAGATGGTTGGAAATGTGGAACGCCCAATGCGGATCTGATACACATGACCTGGAACTGTCCTCGGTTATGTAGGTTTTGGGGAGGTGTGAATGATTTACTTATTACTGTCTATCAATGTCAAATGGTACTAGACCCCAAAATGGCTCTTCTGGGGTGGGTGGAGACTTTGCCGCTTTCGGAGGAGCACCAGCAGGCAGTCTCACGAATATTATATCAAGCTCGTAAAAGGGTGGTGGCTCACTGGAAGAGATCTTCCGTACCCACAATCATGGAAGTTACTGATTCCGGTAATAATAATATAGATATGGAAAAATATGTGTATCAAAAGAGAAGAACAACTAAGAAATGGGAAGATATGTGGGCACCTTGGTTGGACACACCCGGGTTGGCACCTCCTAGATTAACATGGATGAGAGCGTTGAGGAGGATATAACCCAAAAATTGTAGCTGTGAGAGATCAAATACATCGGGAGAGACGAGAGGTGTTTTTTTGGGTGAGGGTGGGGGGTGAGTTGGGAGGGATTTTTGTGAGGTTCTATTGTGTTTATGTAATACACTATTTGGGAAATATCCTGTATATGACTATCTGTTTTTTCAATTTTTGAAAATGTTTAATAAAAAATTACCTGATATAAAAAAAATAATTATGCAAACAGTGTATAATGCTCCATATATAATGGGCCCCATTTATAATGCGCAGGTGTATGATGGGCCCCATGGATGATGCTCCAGTGTATGATGGGCCCCATTTATAATGCTCCAGTGTATGATGGGCCCATATGATTCTCCAGTGTATAATGGACCCTATCTATGATGCTCAAGTGTATGATGGGCCCCATTTATAATGCTCCAGTGTATGATGGGCCCATATAATGCTCCATATATAATGGGCCCCATATGATGCTCCAGTGTATAATGGGCCATATATATGATGCTCAAGTGTATGATGGGCCCCATATATAATTCTCCAGTGTATAATGCTCTCCCCATATATTGCTCCAAACATTAAAAAAATGAAATACCTCTCATCGCTGGGTACTGCTCTACTCTAGACTCCTCAGCATCACTATCTTCCAGCTCTCTGCACTTGGACTGTTCAGGCAGAGGGCGTACAGACGTGAAGTCATCGCGCTCTCTGATCTGAATGTCACTGTCAGGAAACGCGGAAGAGGTCACAGCGGTGGAGCAGGGAGAGGTAAGTATTGCAAGTGCTGGTGCCCTGAGCAAGCAGGGGTCCCACTCGTGGGCAACGGCAGTGGCACAGGGCCCCTCATAGTACAACAGTGTCTGTGACGGCGAGTGGGCCCCAACCCTCAAAGACTTTTGCGTACTGTGAGGGGCCCTGTGCCAGTGCCGTCTCCCACGAGTGGGCCCCCCCACCTGCTCAGGGCCCCGGCACTTGCCCGGGTGCGCCAGGTACTGATGTCGGCCCTGGGGGGTGCAGGCCAGTTAGGGAGGTCGAAAAACTGGCATATGTTGAGGTATAGGCTGGATGTTCAGCAGCTGCAAATGGAGGAATTGCAGAAGTCGAAGGAAGAGGAGGACAAAGTGAGCCATTTTGCTGGCAACCTATGTGTCATCAGGGGAAGGTGGTACAAAATCCTTTGAAACCCAGGCATGGTTCATTTTAATGAAGGCGAGATCACCAACATTTTGGGTCAACAGCCGGGTCCTTCTTTCTGTCAGGATTGATCCAGCAGCACTGAAGACTCTTTCTGATAGCACACTACCAGCAGGGAAAGCGAGCTCCTGTAAAGCATATTGGGCCAATTCAGGCCAGGTGTCCAGTTTAGAGGGCCAGTAGTCAAAGGGGAATGAACTGTGAGGGAGAACATCGATAGGGGAGGAGAGGTAATTTTGAACCATAGTTGACAACTGCTGTCTCCTGTCTGTTGCAATCGATTCAGTATTAACAGTCATGTGAGCGGTCATCGAGAAATCAGTCCACAACATGGTCATGAAACCCCTGTCTCCAACGCCAGTTCGGCTGTGTGCACCACGAACACCTCTTCCATTTGGCCCAGTACGGCTCGTGGTAGAACCTGCACCGCTGCTGTGTGCTGGGAATGCCTCTTACAAACGGTTTACCAGAGTTGCTTGTTTGTTTGCCAATATTAGCTCTAGGTTCTCCTGTGGCATGATGTTCTGTAATTTGCCTTTATAGCATGGATCGAGGATGCTGGCCAACCAATAGTCGTCATCCTTCATAATTTTGACAATGCGGGGGTCCCTTTTTAGGATCCGCAAGAGATAATCACACATGTGGTCCAATGTTCCAGGTGTCAATGATGCAATGACAGTGGTGGGTGGAGAAGCACTTTCTGTCAAATCCACATCCCTCCAGTCACGCACAAACCCTGTACATGACCTGGGCAAGCCAACATTTTCTCTTGCCCCCGAGAAGCATCCTCCTCCCCAAAATAATCATCCCCCTCATCCTCCTCCTCTTCCTCTACTTCCTCCACCTCTTCCAGGACAGTTCCCTGAGCAGACAATGGCTGACTGTCATCAAAGCTTCCCTCCTCCTCCTCCTCCTGTTCCTCCTCCACTGCAGACGCATGATCCTTAATGTGCGTCAAAGTTTGCATGAGCAGATGCATAAGTGGTATTCTCATGCTTATGATGGCGTCGTCTGCGCTTACCAGCCGTGTGCATTCCTCAAAACACTGAAGGACTTTACAGAGGTCTTTCAGCTTGGACCACTGCAAACCCGACAACTCCATATCTGCCCTCAAACTGCCTGCCCGTGTATCCTCCCACAAATGCATTACAGCCTGCCTCTGTTCGCACAGCCTCTCAACCATGTGCATGGTGGAGTTCCACCTTGTTGCAACGTCTGATTAGGCGGTGCTTGAGGAGGTGGAGAGATCGCTGCAGCCTCTGCATACAACTGGAGTCTACGGGCGAGCGATGGATATGCGAGCACAGTCTTCGCATCTTATGGAGCAGGGATGTTAACTCTGGATAATTGTTTAGGAAGCACTGCACCACCAGGTTCAAGGTGTGAGCCAGCACAACACACAAGAACACACTGACCATAAGTCCTGAATGTAAATATATACATACTTTATTATTTTATAAATAAAGGTGCTTGAGGTATTTTAAAAGTAGCAAAGCATCAGTGTTTTATAATATAAAAATATACATAAGAGGGCAGTACTATCCATTTCATAAGGACATATTATTGCAGTAAATGGTGCTAACAAATATATATATATCTCAACAGTGAAAAAATTTTTTTCAAAACCAAAATGATAATATATATTCATAAGTAAGGTGCATACAAATTAGTAAAAATTTTATATCAATTCCCTATAGGTGTACATCATAATTATACAAATAAGAAAACGTATATAAAGTGCAAAAAATATATAGGTATTAAAATGCAATATAAGTGCAAAAATAGTGAACACCATATGTGTCACTGCATAGATATACCATGTGAATAATGGGAATAATACCCAATAGCACCAATAGGTGTCAGTATATGCATAGTTTATGTCATGGACCAGAAAAATTTCTGAAAACAGCATTAGACATCAAAGAGTATGGTAAGAATAAGGTATAACTTACAAGCTACACTGCACCTGATCTGGACAGCCACCCTCCCCAACACGTGTTTCGACCCTTAGCCTTCATCAGGGGGTGGCGCCTATAGGAGACAGGTAAGTATATAAACCCAAACTCAACCAATCGCACATCGGATATAGCAAAACTGGCCAATCAAAGCGGCTGGGTGTGTTTAACAATCACCATGATGAACCTCCCATCCTATTCTACCTCATACGTCATTTAATCAAAACCATATCATTATAAGCTGTGAATCGCTGCAATATGTGTGAAAACAGGAGACCAGGCCCTAATAGCGCGTGACTAACAAGAAGTAATCATCACCGCTCATAAATGCAAAGCGTCCCTGGTAACATAATGACAGGCATACTGCGCATGACAGTTAAAACATGGCCACCGCTACTCGTAGGTATACAGCGCCCATAGTAACTAGTGTTGAGCGATACCATCCGATATTCAGAAATATTGGATCGGCCTGATACACAAAAAGTATCGGGTATCGCCGATTCCGATACCGGAAGTCCCATTCAAGTCAATGGGACAGAAATATCGGAATTAAAAAAAACCCTTTCTTGCCTTGTACATCCTGTTCGGGAGGGGGGAAGAGTGTGGGCGGTGTGTGGGCGGACACTGTGCATGTCTGTGTGTGCGGGCGGGGCCTGTGCGGGCCTCTCGGGGGTCTGTGCCGACTGTCGGGGGCCTGTGCCAGCTGCCGGTGGTCTGTACGGGCCTCTCGGGGGTCTGTACAGGCCTGTTGGGGGCCTGTGCCGGCTGCCGGTGGTCTGTACAGGCCTGTTGGGGGCCTTTGCCGGCTGTCGGTGGTCTGTGCCGGCTGTCTGTGGTCTGTGCCAGCTGCCGGGGGCCTGTGCCGGCTGCCGGTGGTCTGTGCGGGCCTCTCGGGGGCCTGTGCCGGCTGTCGGTGGTCTGTGCGGGCCTGACGGGGGTCTTGTGTGTGTGCAGGCATCGTCCGATGGGACTACAAGTCCCATCGGGCGATGCCTGCTACAATGACAGTGATTGACACATTAGCCAATGATGGGACAGTAGTAGTTCCATCATCTGGCTAATGTGTTGAATGTAAAAAAAAAACATACTACATACATACTACATATATACTACATTCATACAACATACATACACACTACATATATACTACATATATACTACATTCATACAGCATACATACTACATACATGCTACATACAGTATATACTACATTCATACAACATACATACATATTACATATTACATACATGCTACATATATACTATATTCATACAACATACATACATACTACATACATGCTACATATATACTACATTCATACAACATACATACTGCATACATGCTACATATATACTACATTCATACAGCATACATATTACATACATGCTACATATATACTACATTCATTAAACATACTGTGAGAATCATGTGGGAATAGTGGATGAGGGCAGGTATATCTCACCCAGATTCCTTTCCTATGTGGCCTAGTCTGGTCAGTATCGCACCTGCTTGCTAATGAATAATGGGAGGTGGATATAAAAGGATGCCAGGTGGTTGTGTGAGTGTCTCAGCCTGGGAACACAGAGAGCCTGTCTGTGTGAGAGACACACCTGAGTGAAAGCAGTGCCCACTGCAACTGTGGTTTGGCTGGACGGGAGAAGCCCGCCAGTTGGTAGTTAGGTTGTCCATTGTTTAGTTAGTGCCGGACAGGCAAGGATTTGTTTTATGTTTTATTTCCTTTTGCATTGCTTAAACCTGACCCAGGGTCAGTTACACCCGAATCCCAGCTCTGCGCCTGAGTTTCATGCTGAACGCACGTGACCTTTGACCCCAGCAAAGCCGATCCCGGAGTGTTTTATCACATTGTGGTGGAGAACGCGGGCATCACGTTGCAAGCATGAGCATGGAGGACGTGGTGAAAGCGCTGGTACAGTCCACCGCCGTCCAGCAAGAAGCTAATCGGGTGATGATGGCCCAGCTGAAGGAGTTGGTGGACATGACAGCTACCGATCGTTCGCTTCTCCAGCAGGTGGCGCAGCGCCTGGCAAGCCTACATGAGGTTAACCTGGAAGCCGAGTCGAGAGTGATTCACGTGAGTCGGTACTGGCAGAAGATGACGACCGAAGATGACGTCGAGGCATACCTGACCACGTTTGAACGGACGGCGGTGCGAGAAAAATGGCTGAAGGCACGATGGGCCGGCCTGATTGCCCCGTTTCTTTCCGGTGAGGCCCAAAAGGCTTATTATGACTTAGAGCCTGAAGCTGTGCAGGACTTTGACAAACTGAAAGCCGAGATCTTGGCCCGGCTGGGAGTGACGACCGCTGTCCGTGCACAGAGAGTGCATCAATGGACTTATCAGCCGGATAAACCACCGCGGTCACAGATGTTCGACCTGATCCACGTGACGAAGAAGTGGCTACAACCCGAGGTGCTGACAGCGCCAGAGATAATCCAGAGAGTCGTCATGGACAAGTACCTGAGAGCTCTACCGCCAGCCCTGAGGAAGTGGGTAAGCCATGGAAATCCTACGACGGCAGATCAACTGGTGGATCTGGTTGAACGTTACTCCGTGGCGGAAGGACTCCGAGACGACGCTACCCCACCTCGTTCTTCATCGTCTCCACGTGGAACCGGTAAGACTGTTCCAGGGAGTAGGGGAGATGGAAAAATCCCTAAGACAGTGGGGGAGGAAAACGGGACTGCCCGCACTGCGAGGCCGAGAGTAACGAACTATGGTCTAAGCAAGGGGCCCATTAGGTGTTTCCGCTGCCAAGAGATGGGACATATTGCTGCGAACTGTCCGGTCACTACTGAACCCATGCAGTGCGACGTCACAGACTCTAAAAACCGCATGTCTATGGTTGCACGGGTAATGAGTGTGAATGCCTGTCAAAAGGATGTGGAAAAACACTTGTGTGATTTAACTGTTGATGGCAAAAATGTGGTGGCATTGTTAGACTCGGGAAGTGTGGTGACTCTGGTGAAGGCCAGTCTGGTGTCAGCCCCGACTGGACCATCAGACAAATTTTCTGTAACGTGTGTGCATGGAGACACCTGTTCGTACCTCACCACGGTCATATGCATTACTACTTCCTATGGGTCTGTGCAACATAAAGTGGGACTTGTCCCGGCGTTATTGCATGATGTTATCCTGGGCCGGGATTTTCCCCACTTCTGGCAATTGTGGGAGAATCAGTTGATGCCCTCGGGTAATAGTGTACATGATTCTTCTCCCAGGGCGCATGTGGGTCCCGAACCCCTGGAAGAGGTCTCCCCGGAAGACTCGGGGGAAGAGTCTGCAGGAAATGACCTGCAGTTCCCGTTTTCAGTCATGGCGGGTGATACGGAGGAGACCGGGGAAGAGGAGGAGGCCGACAGCCGTCCACCTCCCCGTTTGCCGGATTTAGAAGTTCAGAAAGATGACTTCCAAAGCGATCAAATGAAGGATCCTACCCTTTCTCAGGCTAGGACAAATGTAAAAGTCATAAATGGGGTACCCGTAGAACCTGGCTCTAGGCTGGCATATCCTTACATGGTTCTGGAGAATGATTTACTCTATCAGATAGAGAAAAAGGGGGAAGATACGGTGCAACTATTAGTCGTGCCAAAACCCTACCGGCGGCAGGTGCTGGACCTGGCCCACGGACATGTGATGGGAGGTCACCTGGGAGTCCAGAAAACCACCAAAAGGATATTACACTGTATCACGATATTCGTGTATATTGTGAGTCTTGTCCTGACTGCCAAGCCTCTGCACCTAAGCCCCGGTTCTGTAGCCCTTTGGTACCCCTACCTATTATTGAAGTCCCGTTTGAGAGGATTGGGATGGATTTAGTTGGGCCCCTTCCACGGTCTGCACGTGGACACCAACATATCCTGGTCATCTTGGATTATGCCACTCGTTACCCGGAGGCCATCCCTTTGCGTAACACGGCCACCAAGACGATTGCCAAAGAACTGGTGCATGTGTTTAGTCGGGTCGGTATACCAAAACAGATACTCACCGACCAGGGGACCCCCTTTATGTCCAGGGTAATAAAGGAGCTCTGCCAATTGTTATAAATCGAACCGTTACGCACATCCGTGTATCACCCTCAAACAGACGGGTTGGTCGAACGGTTCAATAAAACTCTGAAGCAGATGCTGAGAAAGGCGATAGACAAGGATGGGAAGAACTGGGACTATTTACTTCCGTATTTGCTTTTTGCCATCAGGGAAGTACCCCAGTCTTCCACAGGATTCTCGCCTTTTCGAGTTATTGTACACCCGACGTCCTCGCGGACTGTTAGACGTTGCAAAAGAAACCTGGGAGGGTCAGGTCACTCCGTTTAAAACAGTGATAGATCACGTCACACAAATGCAGGACCGTATTGCGGCTGTTATGCCTATTGTCAAAGAACACATGATACAGGCTCAGGGAGCCCAAAAAAGAATCTATGATAGGGGCGCCAAGATCCGTACGTTTGCACCCGGAGATAGGGTGTTGATCCTGGTCCCCACGGTGGACAGTAAGTTCCTGGCAAAGTGGCAGGGCCCCTTTGAGATTAAGGAAAGAGTTGGTGAAGTAAACTACAAAGTATACCAGGCAGGTAAACGGAAACCTGAACAGATTTATCATGTAAATCTGATAAAACCCTGGAAAGATCGGTCTGCCTTGTCAGCGGAGCTGGCCCGTCCCGTCTGCTCGCATACCGTACCGGAGATACGGGTTGCAGAGACTCTCTCGGAGCGGAAAAAGACTGAGGTCAGGCAGTTTCTACTTCACAACCAAAAGTTTTTCTCAGAAAAACCCGGGCAGACTACGCTAATGAAACATGACATCATAACGGAACCTGGTGTCACAGTTCACGTAAAGCCCTACCGAATCCCGGAAGCACACTGTGAAGCCGTTTCCCGAGAAGTGAAGGCAATGTTAGAGTTAGGTGTCATTGAGGAATCGCACAGTGCTTGGTCCAGCCCGATTGTGCTAATTCCTAAACCGGACGGCACCATCCGGTTCTGCAATGACTTCAGGAAACTGAATGCGGTCTCAAAATTTGATGCCTACCCTATGCCCCGGGTCGACGAGTTAATAGATCGGTTAGGAAAAGCCCGGTATATTACGACCCTAGACCTAACAAAGGGGTAATGGCAGATCCCTCTGGCGGAGGCTGCCAGAGAAAAGACGGCATTTGCTACCCCAGAAGGTCTATTTCAGTATGTGTATATGCCGTTTGGACTGCACGGAGCACCGGCGACCTTCCAGAGACTGATGGATCGAGTCCTGAGGCCACATAGGCAGTACGCTTCGGCCTATTTGGACGACATTGTCGTTTACAGCTTGGACTGGGAGACTCATCTCCAGAAAGTACAAGCTGTGATTGACGACCTGTGGGAGGCAGGTCTAACCGCGAACCCCAAGAAATGTCACATCGGGCTAGAAGAAGCCCGGTATTTGGGGTATGTAATTGGGAGGGGTGTTGTTAAACCCCAGGTTGATAAGATTCAGGCGGTTCAGGACTGGCCACAACCTGTCAACAAGAAGCAGGTGCAAGCCTTCCTGGGGATCGCCGGCTATTATCGCCGGTTCATACCCAATTTTGCAGCCATCGCTACCCCCCTGACGGATCTTACAAAAGGGAAAGACTCCATCATGATTAAATGGAGTTTAGCGGCTGAAGAAGCCTTCCATAGCCTAAAACGGGCACTTTGCTCTCAGCCGGTACTGGTGACTCCGGACTTCCGCAGCGAGTTTGTGGTACAAACGGATGCCTCTGATACCGGTATCGGGGCCGTACTGTCACAAGTGAGGGACGGAGTGGAACACCCAGTCCTCTATCTCAGCAGGAAGCTGAATAAACATGAGCAAAAGTATGCAGTCGTGGAAAAAGAGTGCCTAGCCATTAAGTGGGCTCTAGAGGCCCTCAAATATTACCTGGTGGGCCGAAAGTTCAGGCTGATCACTGACCATGCCCCTCTCAAGTGGATGCACTTGAACAAGGAACGGAATAGCCGGGTGACCCGGTGGTTCCTTGCCCTGCAGGCCTACACTTTTACGGTGGAGCACCGCCCAGGGGTACAGGTGGGAAATGCAGATGCCCTGTCCCGAGTGCACTGTTTGGCGGGTGTCATTGCTCGACCGGAGTGGTCTGAGCAGAGGGGGGGGATATGTGAGAATCATGTGGGAATAGTGGATGAGGGCAGGTATATCTCGCCCAGATTCCTTTCCTATGTGGCCTAGTCTGGTCAGTATCGCACCTGCTTGCTAATGAATAATGGGAGGTGGATATAAAAGGATGCCAGGTGGTTGTGTGAGTGTCTCAGCCTGGGAACACAGAGAGCCTGTCTGTGTGAGAGACACACGTGAGTGAAAGCAGTGCCCACTGCAACTGTGGTTTGGCTGGACGGGAGAAGCCCGCCAGTTGGTAGTTAGGTTGTCCATTGTTTAGTTAGTGCCGGACAGGCAAGGATTTGTTTTATGTTTTATTTCCTTTTGCATTGCTTTCACCGTTAATAAACCTGACCCAGGGTCAGTTACACCCGAATCCCAGCTCTGCGCCTGAGTTTCATGCTGAACGCACGTGACCTTTGACCCCAGCAAAGCCGATCCCGGAGTGTTTTATCACAATACATACATACTACATACATGCTACATATATACTACATTCATACAACATACATACTACATACATGCTACATATATACTACATTCATACAGCATACATACTACATACATGCTACATATATACTACATTCATTAAACATACATACATACTACATACATGCTACATATATACTATATTCATACAACATACATACATACTACATACATGCTACATATATACTACATTCATACAACATACATACTACATACTACAAACATGCTACATATATACAACATACATACATACTACATACATTCTACATGTATACTACATTCATGCAACATACATACATACTCCATACTCCATACATGCTACATATATACTACATTCATACAACATACATACATACTACATACATGCTACATATATACTACATTCATACAACATACATACATACTCCATACATGCTACATATATACTACATTCATACAACATACATACATACTACATACTACATACATGCTACATATATACTACATTCATACAACATACATACTACATACTACAAACATGCTACATATATACAACATACATACATACTTCATACATTCTACATGTATACTACATTCATGCAACATACATACATACTACATACTCCATACATGCTTCATATATACTACATTCATACAACATACATACATAGTACATACTGTGGTGTAGTGACCACTATGTCCGCTAGGGGGCGCTTTGTGGGTGTCCCAGGATGGGTGTACAGGCACATTCAGTGTGGTAACAGGAGCAGGGTCCTAAATGACCATTATGTGCCTCAAGGTGGGTGGCCTTGGGATGCAGGCTCCAGGGTGTATTGATCAGCAGAGGTACTGGTGATATTTCTGTTACACTGTGTCAGGGAAGCCTGTGTGTGTCTATGTGCAATACAACCTTTAGTGATGTCATAGCCATGTGATCACCTGTGGGTGTGGTTATAGGGCTATGTATTTGAGGAGTTTGGCACATGTGAGAGAGAGTGTGAGTGAGTCTGTGAGAGTGTGAACAGACTTCCCTGTGTCCAGGTGGGACACTACAGAGAGTGGCCTGTGTGCTAAGGAAGGAGAAGCCTTCCTGTGTCTGCGGCTGCAGATGGAGCGCTGCTCTGGACATTGCCCTGGCCTGGGTATGTTAGTTGTATATGGGGAGGACTACACCTCCCAGCATGTGCTGAGACTCTTGGTCCGAGTCTGAAGCCACAGACATTTGTGTTCTTTTTTGCCTAAGCTAGAGGCTATTTTGGTGATATGCAGATATATGGTTTATGTTGCAAATAAACCTCACGAACTTTGGGAAGAACCTGTCTCATGATTGTCTCCCGCTGCACTTGAGCGAGTCACATCCCTACAATACATACTACATACATACATACTACATACATACTACATACATACTGCATACAATACATACATATAGACATACAGTACATATAACATAGAGTATATACTCACCATCACTTGTCACTTTGATCCCCGAAGCCAGTGTCATCTGTGGAAAAATATGAAAATAACAAACAAACAATATACTCCCTGATCCGCAGAAATCCACGCGTGTCCCACGCCGATCTCCCATGGAGAACAGCAGCATCAGCTGATGCGACTGCTCTCTACGGGGCTCTAGGAATCCAGTGACGGGAGGTAGGTATCCTTCCGCACTGTATTCCTCCGCCACTGTAAAAAAATAATCCCTGGTCTCACTTTATGGCAAAAGCTGCATGGGAACTTTCTCACACAGTAATGCCAAAAGTGAGACTAGGGACTATTTTTTTACGGTGGCGGAGGAATACAGTGCGGAAGGATACCTACCACCCGTCATTGGATTATTGAAGCCCCTAGAGAGTGGTCGCATCAGCTGATGCTGCTGTTCTCCACGGGAGATCGGCGTGGGACCCTCGTGGATTTCTGTGGATCAGGGAGTATATGGCTTGTTTGTTATTTTCATATTTTTTCATAGATGACACTGGCTTCGGCGATCAAAGTGACAAGTGATGGCGAGTATGTACTCTATGTTATATGTACTGTATGTCTATATGTATGTATTGTATGAATGTAGTATATATGTAGCATGTATGTAGTATGTATGTATGTTGTATGTATGTTGCATGAATGTAGCATATATGTAGTATGTATGTAGCATGTATGTACTGTATGTTGTATAAATGTAGTATATATGTAGCATGTATGTAGTATGTAGTATGTATATATGTTGTATGAATGTAGTATATATGTAGCATGTATGTAGTATGTATGTATGTTGTATGAATGTAGTATATATGTAGCATGTATGTAGTATGTATGTTGTATGAATGTAGTATATATGTAGCATGTATGTAGTATGTATGTATGTTGTATGAATGTAGTATATATGTAGCATGTATGTAGTAGGTAGTATATATGTATGTTGTATGAATGTAGTATGTATGTATGTAGTATGTTTTTTTTTTTTTTACATTCAACATATTAGCCGGATGATGGGACTACTACTGTCCCATTCTTGGCTAATGTGTCAATCACTGTCATTGTAGCAGGCATCGCCCGATGGGACTTGTAGTCCCATCGGACGATGCCTGCACACACACAAGACCCCCGGCAGGCCGGCACAGACCACCGGCAGCCGGCACAGACCACCGACAGCCGGCACAGGCCCCCGAGAGGCCCGTACAGACCACCGGCAGCCGGCACAGGCCCCCGGCAGCCGGCACAGACCACCGACAGCCGGCACAGGCCCCCAAGAGGCCTGTACAGACCCCGGAGAGGCCCGTACAGACCACCGGCAGCCGGCACAGGCCCCCGAGAGGTCCGTACAGACCACCGGCACAGGCCCCCGACAGGCCTGTACAGACCCCCGAGAGGCCCGTACAGACCACCGGCAGCCGGCACAGACCCCCCGCAGTCGGCACAGACCGCGCATCATGATGACATCATTTCAGCAGCCAATCACAGCCATAACAGTGGCTTATTACATTATGGGGACTTCCAATTCTGGTATCCGATATTGAAAAAATATCGGTACTCGGTATCGGAATTCCGATACAGCGAATATCGTCCGATACCCGATATTTGCAGTATCGGAATGCTCAACACTAATAGCACATAACGAATCACACTGCACATGACCGGAAGAAAATGGCTGCCGCTACTCATAGATACACAGCGTTCCTAGTAACAACAAGTCGTACTGCGCATGACAGGAAAAAGATGGCCGCCGCTAGTCCTAATTGCATAGCGTACGTTATTACTTGTAGATGATACAAAAGCGTCCATGTTGATATCAATATTCATACTGCCCCTAAGCAGAGAAAAAAAAAATGACCGCCGCTGTAAATGTATAGCATCCATTAGAAATCACTCTGCGCATAATATAAAATTGGTAACCATTATTCTTAAATATCTAGCACAGTAATATATGAAACAAACCACTGTGCATAGGCAGAAAAAGAACAAGAACATGGACGCCAATATCCAAGGAGTAACAATATCCATAATGACCAAATGTCACATATAATTAAGAGCCATCCTTTTATAATACCGGATGATCATGACAACCAAAATTAAGGCGCCTAAAGGATGGTACATGATATCATTAGGCATATATAATATAACAGGCGCATAATAGATGGTACATGATATCATTAGGCATATGTTAATATCAATAATAGCTAAGGTAAGATGAAATAACATTGGCATAGACAAGAACACCACTCCTTACACTTTTACGAGGAGGAAGGTTGTTTTACAATTTGTCCTGAGTAGGCTCATACCCCATATGTGGGGGTAAAACACTGGGCACATGGCAGAGCTTGGAACGGAAGGAGCACCATTTGACTTTTTCAACGCAGAATTGGCTGGAATTGAGATCAGACGCCATGCTGCATTTGGAGAGCACCTGATGTGCCCAAACAGTGGAAACCACCCAATTATAACTCCAACCCTAACCCTAACACACCCCTAATCGTAATCTCAGCCCTAACTCTAGCCCTAGCCCTAACCCTAGCCCTAACCCTAGCCCTAACCCTAACCCTAATGGGAAAATGGAAATAAATACATTTTCTTTTAATTTTATTATTTTTCCCTAACTAAGGGGGTGATAACGGGGGGGCTCATTTACTATTTATGGCGGTTTTTATGTTTGGCAGCTGTCGCACGCTAAAAGACGCTTTTTATTGTAAAAATAGTTTTTGCATCACCACATATTGAGAGCTATAATTTTAGTATATTTTGACCCACCGAGTCATGTTAGGTCTTATTTTTTGCGGGACGAGTTGACGTTTTTATTGGTACCATATTCGGGCACGTGACATCTTTTGATCGCTTTGTATTCCGATTTTTAGGACGCAGATTGAACAAAAATCAGCATTTCATGAATTTCTTTTGGGGGGGTGCGTTTACACCGTTCCGCCTGCGGTAAAATTGATAAGGCGGTTTTATTCTTCGGGTCCGTACAGTTACAGCGATACCTCATTTAGGTCGTTTTTTTATGCTTTGTCGGTTTTATGCAATGAAAACAATTTTACATAAAACATAATTATTTTTGCATCGCTTTATTCTGCGAGCTATAACTTTTTTATTTTTTTGCTGATGATGCTGTATGTGGCTCGATTTTTGCGGGACAAGATGACGTTTTCAGCGGTACCATGTATATTTATATGCGTCTTTTTGATCGTGCGTTATTGCACTTTTTGTTTGGCAGTATGATAATAAATCATTATTTTTTGCTTCGTTTTTTATTTTTATTTTTTAAGGTGTTCGCTAAAGGGGTTAAGTAATGGGACAGTTTTATAGGGCGGGTCGTTATGGACGCGGCGTTACCAAATATGTGCACTTTTATTGTTTTTTTTTTATTTCCAAAAAATGTATTTATTTAGGAATATTTTTTTTTTAATTATTTATTTAGCGATTTTTTTTTTAAATTATTTTTACACTTTTTTTTTAACTTTATTACATTGTCCCAGGTGGGACATCACTGTCCTGTGACAGATCGCTGATCTGTCACATCACAGATCACTGTGACAGATCAGCGATCTGTCACAGGCACTGCACAGGCTTTCCTCATGCCTGCGCTTTGCAGGCACTGAGGAAGCCAACTCCCTGCAGGACCCCGAAGGTCCCCGTCACCATCTTGGATTCGGGGGCCTGCAAGGGAAAGAGCCCCCCACAGCAGCGCTGCACATTGCGCTGCTGTGGGGGGCTCAGGGAAGCACGGAGGGAGCCCCCTCCCTGCCGATGCTTCCCTTTAACCCCGGTACACCGCAATCGTGTTTGATCGCGGTGTGCAAGGGGTTAACGTGTCGGGGACGGTCCATGACCGCCCCTGACACATTGTGCCGGGTGTCAGCTGTGATAATCAGCTGACACCTGGCCGCGATCAGCGGCGCTCACCACGTGGGCGCCGCTGATCGCTACGACGTAATATTCCGTCCATGGAAATTAGGTCCAGGGTCACATGGACGGAATATTTCGTCCATTGTAGGTAAGGGGTTAAATGATGTATGAGGTAGAATAGGATGGGAAGTTCATCATGGTGATTGTTAAACACACCCTTCCACTTTGATTGGCCAGTTTTGCTATATCCGATGTACGATTGGTTGAGTTTGGGTATATATACTTACCTGTCTCCTATAGGCGCCATCCCCTGACGAAGGATAAGGGCCGAAACACGTGTTGGGGAGGGCGGCTGTCCAGACCAGGTGCAGTGTAGCTTGTAAGTCATACCTTATACTTACCATACTCTTTGATGTCTAACGCTGTTTTCAGAAATTTTTCTGGTCCATGACATAAACTATGGATATACTGATACCTGCTGGTGCTATTGGGTATTATTCCCATTATTCATGTGGTATATCTATGCAGTGACACATATGGTGTTCACTATTTTTGCACTAATATTGCACTTTAATACCTATATATTTTTTGCACTTTATATACGTTTTCTTATTTGTATAATTATGATGTAAACCTATAAGGAATTGATCTAAAATTTTTACTAATTTGTATGCACCTTACTTATGAATATATATTATCATTTTGGTTTAAAAAATTTTTTTTTTTTCACTGTTGAGATATATATATATTTGTTAGCACCATTTACTGCAATAATATGCCCTTATGAAATGGATAGTACTGCCCTCTTATGTATATTTTTATATTATGAAACACTGATGCTTTGCTACTTTTAAAATGCCTCAAGTACCTTTATTTATAAAATAATAAAGTATATATATTTTTTCATTCAGGACTTATGGTCAGTGTGTTCTTGTGTGTTGTGCTGTGTTCAGTGATTTGACTGTCCTAACAATTATAATTATATAGTCTGTGGGGTTATCAGCTGTAGATACCACTGGGTCTGCATATATCACTGTGTGATTGCTGCAGCTGGTTTTTCCCGTTTTCCTTTATGTGTGGTGATTAGTGTTGAGCGATAGCACCCGATGTGGAAAAATATTGTATCGGAATGGATCGGCCGATCTAAAAAAAGTATCGGGTATCGCCGATTCCGATCCCGGAAGTCCCATTCAAGTCAATAGAACAGAAATATCGGAATTAAAAAAAACCCTTTCTTTCCCTGTTGGTTAATTCTACATGGAGAAAAACAACTAATAATAATGTAGAATGTATTGTGGGAGGTGTAGGAGACATTAAAGCCATAGAGCTTTAGCCCAATCAAATGGAATCGCAGTATTTTTTTTTTTTTTTAAAGACGTTCGTAGTTACAAAAATATTGACTATGTTAAAGTCCTTAATTTTTTTGTCAGATATGTATGTTTCACTACTTCCATGCTCTTTCACCTTTTTTACTTCTCCCACACTTTCTCCTTCATCATCTTCAGCAGCAGCAGTATCTTCTTCTTCTTCTTGTTCTTTTATTCTTCTTCTTTTATTGTTCTTCTTTTATTGTTCTTCTTTTATTGTTCTTCTTTTATTCTTCTTCATATTCTACTTGAAGATTACACCTTCCGTTCAGCCTGTCACAAAAGATTTACAACAGGATTTGTCCGCGTTCAGTTTGGCCTGCAGCAGCAGGCCTTTTCCAGGGGCACCACGAGGAGGAACGGACTCACCCCCATACACTGCTTAGTCTTCTTCTGCTTATAAATGAGATAATATCATTTGCTCTGATTGTAAGGCTGGTTTCACATTTGCGTTTTTTTGCGCTGGAAAAAAACGCATACGTGCGCATGCGTTTTTTCCCCTATATTTAACATGGGTGCGCATACCTGCGCGCTGGCAAGCGCACGTATGCGATTTTCATGCGCTGCGTTTTTTTGGGGTGTGCGTTTGTATTTTACAGACGCAGCATGTTGCATTTTTTGGCCCTGCAAAAAAGCGCATGCGCACGTATGCGCACGTTTTGCGCAAAAAATGGCCATTATAGCCTATGGATGCGCATACGTGCGCACTGGCATGCTCATGTATGCGTTTTTTTAGCGCTGCGTTTTTTTGGTAGTGTCCACTTGTTGTACTAGTTATAATCTTCTAAAGTCAAAAAAAAAAAGTCTATATAAAGGAGGTGCCTGCCAAAACTCTGCCACTACTACACTGACAGATTGGAGAGCAGACAGTCAACAAGGAAACCATCTTCTATCAGTGAAGAATGTGAGTATATTACATTATATGCCTGTCCTTTTAAATTATGTATGTACTAATGATTTTTATTATTTTTACATGCAGTATGTCTTCAGAATCCGAGTATTCCCCATCGCGGCAGGAATTGGCGCAAGCAGACCGTGAGGTGATTATTTTCGTGCATCTGGTAAGTATATCTGCTGCTTCTCCAAATCTCTTACGTTTTTTTCAACTTTTTTAAGACATCGTCATCATCATCTTCTTCTGCGGACGGGACTAGTGAGGGCGAAGAGCAGGAGCAGCGAAGCCAAGTCCCGGTGGTGATACGGAATGTATGTATCAAATGATTTGTAATGTTCTTTATTTTTTATCTTCTATTTTTACTCTTTTTTATGTTTCTTTTTTTGTAACTTTTTATTCAATTTAAATTTGATTATTCTAATGAATGTGTTTTGTCTAGGTTCCACAACGGGATGAAGACGTCTACCTGGATAATGAGCAGCTCATCAGCCTGGTCCAGGAGCGTTCGCCGTTGTGGGACAGCCGTGACCGGCTGCACAAGGACATTGTGGTGACCCGGCGGCTATGGAATGAGGTGGCCGCAGCGTTGATGGATGGCTGGGACAGCGCCACAGCATCCTCCAAAAAGGCGTTTAGTGAGTATTTCCCTGCTCTGTATTGTGCCGCAGTGACTGTTGTCCTTGACGGCACTGTTGGGTTTCGTGCTAGGCATATTCTAGCAGGAAACCCAACAGTGTCATCGGGGTCTACAGTGACTGCTTTGAGTATTGTATTGCTACATTGTGCCGCAGTGACTGTTGTCCTTGACGGCACTGTTGGGTTTCGTGCTAGGTGTATTCTAGCAGGAAACCCAACAGTGTCATCGGGGTCTACAGTGACTGCTTTGAGTATTGTATTGCTACATTGTGCCGCAGTGACTGTTGTCCTTGACGGCACTGTTGGGTTTCGTGCTAGGTGTATTCTAGCAGGAAACCCAACAGTGTCATCGGGGTCTACAGTGACTGCTTTGAGTATTGTATTGCTACATTGTGCCGCAGTGACTGTTGTCCTTGACGGCACTGTTGGGTTTCGTGCTAGGTGTATTCTAGCAGGAAACCCAACAGTGTCATCGGGGTCTACAGTGACTGCTTTGAGTATTGTATTGCTATATTGTGCCGCAGTGACTGTTGTCCTTGACGGCACTGTTTTTTTTTTAACAACAGTGGACAAAGTCCGAACACGTTGGCGTTCGATCAAGGACCGCTTCAACAGTGATGTTCGTGCTGAGGGCCAGGTTCGCAGTGGATCTGCGTCAAGGACCAGAACTAGATACCGTCACTATCACGCGTTGCAGTTCCTAAGACCGGTCCTTGCCACGAGATCGTAAGTATTATAAATTTTGGGTTTTTATTTTTATTAATCTGTGTTTTTCTAATCCACAGCTGATGCTTCTTGTAAAGGCATGGTAGTAATGATTTTCCTTTCTTCCACAGCACCTGGAGCAGCACCCTGCAACCTGGCCCTGGAGCGGTCCTTCCTCGGACGTCCTCTGACCCGTCCCAGCCATCCGACAGCCAGGAAGCACCTTGCAGGTCAGCCACACACACAGCTGGTGACCAGGAAGCTGGGCCATCAGGTGTTCCCCTGTCCCAGGTCTCTGCCACTGGTTATGCGGGCACTACCCGCCAGCGGCAGAGGGCCTTGGACAGGAATGTCTTGCCCGAGTTTATGCATTTGAGCGAGGCCTTTAATTCCAGCCTCAAGTCACTGTCCAACAGAGTTGAAAGCGGTTTTGCACTCATGGAACGTGGTTTTAACCACTTTGAACACCGCTTCAATTCTGTAGAACAGCGCCTTGACTGTCTGGAGGCCGACCTCAACAGACCAGCACACCATTTTTTTTGTAAGATTGAAAAGGGCATGGCGGAACACCTTAGTCCTGAGCAACAGCTGAATGTGCTGCAGGCCTGCAACAATGCTTTCTTGCAGGCTATGCAGCATAATCGGTACGGTCAGCAGTCAGTGGTGTCATTTCCACCTGTGCCACCATTGACTCGCTTCACCTCACTACCGACTTGTGCTGCATACCACTGCACGGACACCTCTATTCAAAGCCAGGACACCCACCGTTACACCACCACAAGTCTGAGTGCAGCTGGTCACTTCACCGACACCACCATGGCAAGCGCTGCTCCTGTCTGGAGCACCACCGCCACTCCCATGCATGCGTGGAGCTCAGCCACCACTAGGCAAACATGGAACAGCCCTGCCGCTACAACAACATGTAGTAGCCCTGCCACCACCACTCTGCAAACCTGGACCATCACTGCCGCCACCAGTCCTCCTGCAAGGACGAGCACTGCCAACGAAGAGCAGCAGCATCAGCCACCTCAGCAGCAGCAGCCACCTCAGCAGCAGCAGCCACCTCAGCAGCAGCCACCTCAGCAGCAGCAGCAGCCACCTCAGCAGCAGCAGCAGCCACCTCAGCAGCAGCAGCAACCACCTCAGCAGCAGCAGCAGCCACCTCAGCAGCAGCAGCAGCCACCTCAGCAGCAGCCGCCACCTCAGCAGCAGCAGCCACCTCAGCAGCAGCAGCAGCCACACCAGCAGACGGGGGACCTACACTCAATATTTGCCCCTAGTTCAAGGCGAAATCTATCAAGGCGGGCATTGGGCCAAAGTCGGTCCAGGCACACAAGCCTACGGCGACATGCCATTACAACTAATGTACCTGAACAGATTTCCTCTCCTCCAAGTGTTCCTAGTTTAATTCCCTTAACTGGACTACCTTACCCCACAAGTTTTGTTGCCCCTTCCCCTCAAACACCGTCTTCAACTGCAAGTGTTGCATATTCCCTGCACACCCCCAAATTGAAACCATCTGCCCCCAAACGCCGGAAAAAATAATTTTTTGGTTTATTTTTGTGATTAAAAATAAATTTACATTTGTGGTTCACCATTACAAAGTTTCATTAATGTTGTTTGCGCCGCTCACACACACTGATGGGTAAATACATGTTAAAAACCAACCCAAGGCCTAGTATAGTCATATGTGAAATAACACGGACTAGTATAGTCATACCAAGGCCTAGTGTAATAACTCGAGTTTTACCAACTTGGATCTGGTTTCATGAAAAACAAACTGTTGAAACTTGTCTAAAAAATAAGTTTCTTTCTAGTTTCACCAGTTTGTTTTTTGTGAAACAAGATGCTAGTTGTTAAAAATCGAGTTATTACAGTAGGCCTTGGTATGACTATACTAGGCCGTGGTATTTCACATATGACTATACTAGTAGGCCCAAGGCCTACTATACTCATATTTGAAATACCACGGCCTAGTGTAGTCATTCCAAGGCCTAGTGTAATAACTCTAGTTTTACCAACTAGAATCTGGTTTCATGAAAAACAAACTGTTGAAACTTGTCTAAAAAATAAGTTTCTTTCTAGTTTCACCAGTTTGTTTTTTGTGAAACAAGATGCTAGTTGTTAAAAATCGAGTTATTACAGTAGGCCTTGGTATGACTATACTAGGCCGTGGTATTTCACATATTACTATACTACTAGCCCCAAGGCCTACTATACTCATATTTGAAATACCACGGCCTAGTGTAGTCATTACAAGGCCTAGTGTAATAACTCTAGTTTTACCAACTAGAATCTGGTTTCATGAAAAACAAACTGTTGAAACTTGTCTAAAAAATAAGTTTCTTTCTAGTTTCACCAGTTTGTTTTTTGTGAAACAAGATGCTAGTTGTTAAAAATCGAGTTATTACAGTAGGCCTTGGTATGACTATACTAGGCCGTGGTATTTCACATATTACTATACTACTAGCCCCAAGGCCTACTATACTCATATTTGAAATACCACGGCCTAGTGTAGTCATTACAAGGCCTAGTGTAATAACTCTAGTTTTACCAACTAGAATCTGGTTTCATGAAAAACAAACTGTTGAAACTTGTCTAAAAAATAAGTTTCTTTCTAGTTTCACCAGTTTGTTTTTTGTGAAACAAGATGCTAGTTGTTAAAAATCGAGTTATTACAGTAGGCCTTGTTATGACTATACTAGGCCGTGGTATTTCACATATTACTATACTACTAGCCCCAAGGCCTACTTTACTCATATTTGAAATACCACGGCCTAGTGTAGTCATTACAAGGCCTAGTGTAATAACTCTAGTTTTACCAACTAGAATCTGGTTTCATGAAAAACAAACTGTTGAAACTTGTCAAGTTTCACCAGTTTGTTTTTCGTGAAACAAGATCCTAGTTGGCAAAAATCGAGTAGGCCTTGGTATGACTATACTAGGCCGTGGTATTTCACATATGACTATAATAGTAGGCACAAGGCGTAATATATACTCATATTTGAAATACCACGGCCTAGTATAGTCATTCCAAGGCCTAGTGTAATAACTTGTAAGTTGGAATGGAGCAGATTACATTCATCCACTCAATGCTGACTTGTATTCCCCATGGACTTTCATTGGGGTTGGGTTTTGAGGGTTGTGTTTTGAGAAAATCACATACTTTTTTTTCAACTAGTTGCACAATTTTCTCTTGAAAAAAATTGGTTTCCTGATTCATGGCCTGCAGCTTTGCTCGTTTCAATATATTTCACGCAGACTAGCAATGCTGCATTTTAACTCATATGTGTATTTACCTGCCCAGGTGTGTGAACATCAAAAAATTAAGTTATACATGGGAAGTTTTTTATTTAATTGGAGTTTAAAAAATATAGTGCACTCAGTAATGGTATCAAATAAGGTTTTTTATTACCATAAACAAACAAAAACATTACACCATTTCATCTTGCCAGTGCACCCGTCCTACATCAGAAATAAAGTAGGCCGCAAATTGGTCCCTCATTTGGCCAACTTCAACGGATGACCTGAGAGTGTGCTGAGTGAATTCAGGCAATGGGTTAGGAGCATCATCGTCCAGTTCAAAGGTCGGGTGCTCTTTAGCCATCACAAAGTTATGTAGAACCACACAGGCCTTCACCACCTCATCGACTGTTTCAAGTTTAAGATTAATGGCCGTGCCCAGAATTCGCCATCTGGAGACAAGAATCCCAAAAGCACACTCGACAGTTCTTCTGGCCCTGGTCAGCCTGTAATTAAATATTTTTTTGGTGTGGTCCAAGTCCCGGCTGGAGTAGGGTTTCAATAAGTTTCCGCACATTTGAAAAGCCTCATCGCCAACCATTACAAAGGGCAGTGGCGGAGCTTCGGTGTGAGGAAGAGGCCGTGGCATAGGGAAATTAAATTGGTTGTCATACAACCTCCGGCCCATGTCTGAGTTTTTAAAAGCCTGTGAGTCATTACCACGGCCAAATGCTCCAATGTCCACTGCTACAAACATATATCCGGCATCCGCAATCGCCATGAGTACTATTGAAAAGTACTTTTTGTAATTATAGTACTCAGATCCCGTTCTTTGGGGTTTGATGATCCGTATGTGTTTACCATCAACAGCTCCCAAACAGTTGGGAAAATTGCATACTGTCCAGAATTTGTCAGCAATTTCCATCCACTTTTCGGCGGTGGGCAGGGGCATAAATTCTGGACAAAGAACATTCCAGAGAGCCCGGCAGGTGTCAGCAACAATTCCAGACAAGGTAGAGATTCCAATACGGTACTGGAAGTGTAGTGAAGATAGGGTTTCTCCAGTCGCCAGGAATCTGTGAACAGACAAAGAAGTAAAATTAATATTTATGTATATTATTTTAAAAAACTATAAAATAAAATATTAGTACATTCACGAAAACTAATTACCCAAGGTTTTGAATACTAAATTTAAAAAAAAAACATCTGACCGCACCCCTTGGTTTTTAAAACATACCGTAATGTCACCAGTAGCCGTTCCTCAGGAGGAATCGCACGACGGAGCTGTGTGTCCTGTCTCCGGATGGATTGTTGGACACGAGCAAGCAAATCCATGAAACTTTCGTGGGACATCCGGATATAATCTGTAAATTTCTCCGGGTTTGACTGGAGCTCGCTGTAGAGGGTGTGGTATGCCCCACGGCTCTCCCGGAGTTCAACAATCGGATGTATCCACATACGCCGCCGTCTTCGCTGCCTCTCTCTCTTCCTTTGTTCATGGCAAGCAACTGCATACGCCTGAGCCATCGCGATGTCCAAATCCAAGTTGAAGTGAAAACTCTTCCAGCGTAGATCCATGGTCACGAGAAGAATCAAGCAAATGTGAAGAATACTGTAGACAGGGTCTATATATTAACATACCACACCCACAATGAAGTCCCATTGGTCTTGTGTGTTGTTGAATGGTTGTTTTTTCTTTTTTGTGGGGTTTTTCCAAAATCTGTAAAAAAACGCAAACGCACAAAAAACGCATACAAACGCACAAAAACGCTGCGTTTTTTTCCTGCATGCGCATAAAAATGCTTGAAAAAAACGCAGCGTTTGTATGCATTTGTATGCGTTTTTTCAATGCGTTTTTTTGCGGGAAAAACGCGCTGCAAAAAAAAGCAAGTGTGAAACTAGCCTTAGCTTCATGTTCTTCTGCTTTTGGATTTTATGCTTCTTGGTCTTCTGTCTCTTGTTGTTCTGCATCTTGGTGGTTGTCTTCCTGTTCTTTGTCCTCTTGGTCATCATCTTCAGGGTCATCTTTTAGGTATTCTTCTGTGTGATCTTCAGGGTCGTCGTCTTCAGGGTCATTGTCAGGGAGATCCAGAGTGAGAATCAAAAACCATTTCCACAAGCTTGAACTTGGAAAAGTAGCAGAAGATACAAGAAGGCTGAGGAACTGCCGAGAACCAGCTGACGGTACTGGAACCCGGAGGGGCAGCAGAATGAACAAGAGCCAATGGCACAACCGTGGACCAGCTGACGTTGCTGGAACACGGTTACTAAGCAGGAGGTACCTGTGCTCCAAAGCACGACCAAGGACCAGCAGACATTGCTGGAACTCGGATACCAAGAAGGAGGCACCTAGGCCAAAGGCACTGCCGAGAACCAGCAGATGGTGCTGGAACCCGTATGGGTAGCAGAAGCTGCAAGAGCAAATGACACTAGCGAGGACCAGCTGACGGTGCTGGAACCCGGTGGGGCAGCAGAAGGAACAAGAGCCAATGGGAGAACCGTGGAGCAGCTGACGGTGCTGTAACACGGTTTCTAAGCAGGAGGTACCTGTGCTACAAAGCACTACCAAGTACCAGCAGACGTTGCTGGAACTCAGATTCCAAGAAGGAGGCACCTAGGCCAAAGGCTCTGCCGAGAACCAGCTGACGGTGCTGGAACCCGGATGGGTAGCAGAAGGTACCCAGGAAAAATACAAAGTTGCAAGGCCGTGAGCCGGCCGCAGTTACCGAAACCCACAGTCCTACAGGGGGTGCTTGTCCTATTGGCACTACGGAACCAGCCTTTATTACCAGAACCCGCAGCCCACATAGGAAGCACCGAAACTGCAGGCACCATAGACTCGGCTAACCAGACCGCAACACGACAGGACAACGTATCGGTGGCAAAGTGACGATGACACTACCCGGAAACAGAAGGTGTGCTGGAACCAGGCTGGGCAGGAGGGAGTGCCCGTGCCAAAGACACTTCCGAGAACCAGCTGACGGTGCTGGAACCCGGATGGGTAGTATTAGCTACAAGAGTCAATGGAACTACCGAGAACCAGCTGACGGTGCTGGAACCCGGAGGGGAAGCAGAAGGAACAACAGCCAATGGCACAACCGTGGACCAGCTGACGGTGCTGGAACACGGTTACTAAGCAGGAGGCACCTGTGCTCCAAAGCACTACGAAGGACCAGCAGACGTTGCTGGAACTCAGATACCAAGAAGGAGGCACCTAGGCCAAAGGCTCTGCCGAGAACCAGCTGACGGTGCTGGAACCCGAATGGGTAGCATTAGCTACAAGAGTCAATGGAACTACCGAGAACCAGCTGATGGTGCTGGAACCCGGAGGGGCAGCAGAAGGAACAACAGCCAATGGCACAACCGTGGACCAGCTGACGGTGCTGGAACACGGTTACTAAGCAGGAGGTACCTGTGCTCCAAAGCACTACCAAGGACCAGCAGACGTTGCTGGAACTCGGATACCGAGAAGGAGGCACATAGACCAAAGACTTTGCTGAGAGCCAGCTGACGGTGCTGGAACCCGGATGGGTAGCAGAAGCTGCAAGAGCAAATGACACTACCGAGGACCAGCTGACGGTGCTGGAACCCGGAGGGGCAGCAGAAGGAACAAGAGCGAATGGGACATCCGTGGACCAGCTGACAGTGCTAGAACACGGTTTCTAAGCAGGAGGTACCTGTGCTCCAAAGCACTACCAAGGACCAGCAGACGTTGCTGGAACTCGGATACCAAGAAGGAGGCACCTAGTCCAAAGGGTAGCAGAAGGTACCCATGAAAAACAAAGTTGCAAGGCCGCGAGCCGGCCGCAGTTACCGAAACCCACAGTCCTACAGGGAGTGCTTGTCCTATTGGCACTATGGAACCAGCCTTTGTTACCAGAACCCGCAGCCCACATAGGAAGCACTGAAATTGCAGGCACCATAGACTCGGCTAACCCGACCGCAACACGACAGGACAACGTATCAAAGCAAAGTGACGTCGACACTACCCGGAAACAGCAGGCGTGCTGTAACCAGGCTGGGCAGGAGGTAGTACCCGTGCCAAAGACACTGCCGAGAACCAGCTGACGGTGCTGGAACCCGGAGGGGCAGCAAAAGGAACAAGAGCCAATGGCACAACCGGGGACCAGCTGATGTTGCTGGAACACGGTTACTAAGCAGGAGGTACCTGTGCTACAAAGCACTACCAAGGACCAGCAGACGTTGCTGGAACTCGGATACCATGAAGGAGGCACCTGGGCCAAAGGCTCTGCCGAGAAACAGCTGACGTTGCTGGAACCTGGCTGGGCAGTAGGGAGTACCCGTGGCAAACACACTTCTGAGCAGCAACATGCGATGTTGAAGCCCAGGGGTCAAACAGGCAGCAGGCTGAGGCCAACTTGGAGCGAGTTTTATATTGGTTGTACACAACTACTGATTGCAACCGTGATCCACTTTGGCCTCTGGCTCTACTGTCTCTAGTAATTCCCCTGGCCTCCAACCATGGCAGTTGCTGCTCTGCAGAGTTGTCTGCACAATCCACACTTGTTCCTGAGTTACTGGGGCTCAGTCACGTCAGTTGATCCCCTGATGTGTGTCCGGCAAGGTGTCCTGCTCTGTCCTCATTCCCACAACTATTAATGGGAATGGGGACAGAGCAGGAGACATTGCTGGACACACCACAGGGGATCAACTGACGTGACTGAGCCCCAGTAACACAGGAACAAGTGTGGATTGTGCAGACGGCACATCAGAGCAGCGACTGGCGGGGCTGGAGGCCTGGGGAAATACTAGAGACAGTACAGCCAGAGGCCTAAGTGGACCACGGTTAAAAGTCAGTAGTAGTGTGATGTTGGAGGCAGCAGGAGACTTTGCCATCCGCACAGCAGGGGAACAGCTGGCATTACTGAACCCCACAGACATAGGAGCGAGTGTTTCTATCTGTGCGGATGGCACATCCAAGCTACAACTGGCTGTGTAGAAGCCCAGGATCAATGCTCCGAGCAGGCTGAGGCCTACTTGGAGCAAGTGGAAAATAACATGTAGTGTGATGTTGGAGGCAGCAGGAGACTTTGCCATCCGCACAGCAGGGGAACAGCTGGCGTTACTGAACCCCACTAACACAGGAGCGAGTGTTTCTATCTGTGCGGACGGCACTTCCAAGCTACAACTGGCTGTGTTGAAGCCCAGGATCAATGCTCCAAGCAGGCTGAGGCCTACTTGGAGCAAGTGGAAAATAACATGTAGTGTGATGTTGGAGGCAGCAGGAGACTTTGCCATCCGCACAGCAGGGGAACAGCTGGCGTTACTGAACCCCACAGACACAGGAGCTAGTGTGTGTTTCTCTGTGAAGATGGCACTTCTGAACACCAACTGGCATTGTTGGAGCCCGTGATGAGGCATGGAGTTGGCTGAGGCCAACTTGCAGCACGTTTTATAGAGGTTGTAGACTACTACTGATTGTAACCGTGCTCCACTTAGGCCTCTGGCTCCACTGCCTCTAGTATTTCCCCTGGCCTCCAACCCCGCCAGTGACAGCTCTGAAGTGGCATCAGCACAATCCACACTTGTTCCTGTGTTACTTGGCCTCAGTCCCATCAGTTGATCCCCCGATGTAGAATCATAGAATCGTAGAGTTGGAAGGGACCTCCTGGGCCATCTGGTCCAACCCCCTGCTCAAAGCAGGATTCGCTAAATCATCCCAGTCAGATGTCTGTCCAGCCTCTGTTTGAAGACTTCCATTGAAGGAGAACTCACCACTTCTCGTGGCAGCCTGTTCCACTCATTGATCACTCTAACTGTCAAAAAGTTTTTTTCTAATATCTAATCTGTGTCTCCTCCCATTCAGTTTCATCCCATTGCTTCTAGTCTTTCCTTGTGCAAATGAGAATAAAGTTGATCCTTCTACAATGTGACAGCCCTTTAGATATTTGTAGACAGCTATTAAGTCTCCTCTCAGTCTTCTCTTTTGCAAACTAAAGATTCCCAAATCCTGCAACCTTTCCTCATAAGACAGGGTTTGCAGACCGGTCACCATTCTGGTCGCTCTTTTCTGAACTTGTTCCAGTTTGTTGATGTCTGTTTTAAAATGTGGTGCCCAAAACTGGACACAATATTCCAGATGAGGTCTGACCAAAGAGGAGTAGAGGGAAATAATGACTTCACGTGATCTAGACTGTATGCTTCTGTTAATACATCCTAGAATTGCATTTGCCTTTTTTGCTGCTGCATCACACTGTTGACTCATATTCAGTCTGTGATCTATTAGTATACCCAAGTCTTTTTCACATGTGCTGTCACTTAGCCCTATTCCTCCCATTCTGTATATGCTTTTTTCATTTTTATTGCCCAGATGTAGTACTTTGCATTTCTCCCTGTTAAAAACCATTCTGTTAGTTGCTGCCCACTTTCTCCAGTTTATTTAAATCTTTTTGAATCCTCTCTCTCTTCTCTAGTATTAGCTATCCCTCCTAGCTTTGTGTCATCAGCAAATTTAATCAGTTTACCCTCAATTCCTTCATCTAAATCGTTGATAAAGATGTTGAACAATACAGGGCCCAGGACAGAGCCCTGTGGTACCCCACTTGAGACATTCTTCCAACTGGATGTGCAGCCATTTACGACCACTCTTTGGGTCCGATCACTAAGCCAGTTATGAATCCACCTAACAGTTGCCTTGTCCATTCCATACTTAGTCATTTTTTCAATAAGGATTGTATGAGAGACTTTATCAAATGCTTTGCTGAAGTCAAGATATACTATATCTACAGCATTTCCTTGATCCACCCTATCAGTGATACCATCATAGAAGGAAATTAAGTTAGTCTGACATGACTTATTAGTTACAAACCCATGCTGACTCTGTTTAATCACTTCATTCTTATCCAGGTATTGCCATACATGTTGTTTAATAATTTGTTCAAAGATCTTTCCTGGTATAGAAGTCAGACTCACCGGCCTATAGTTGCCTGGGTCCACCTTCTTCCCCTTTTTGAAGATGGGAACAACATTTGTTCTTCTCCAGTCTTCTGGCACTTCTCCTGTTCTCCAAGAATTTTCAAAGATTATGGAGAGGGGTTCAAAAATTTCTTCTGCTATCTCCTTCACTACTCTGGGGTGTAATTAATCTGGAATTGTGTGTCCGGCAAGGTCTCCTGCTCTGTCCTCATTCACACTACTAGTAATGGGAATGTGGACAGAGCAGGAGATGTTAACGGACACACATCAGGGGATCAACTGACGTGACTGAGGCCAAGTAACACAGGAACAAGTGTGGATTGTGCTGATGCCACTTCAGAGCTGTCACTGGCGGGGTTGGAGGCAAGGGGAAATACTAGAGACAGTGGAGCCAGAGGCCTAAGTGGAGCAGGGTTAAAAATCAGTTGTAGTTTGTATGTGGATGGAGCAGGAGACTTTGCCGTCCACACAGCAGGGGAGCAGCTGGCATTACTGAACCCCACTAACACAGGAGCGAGTGTTTCTATCTGTGAGGATGGCACTTCCAAGCTACAACTGGCTGTGTTGAAGCCCAGGATCAATGCTCCGAGCAGGCTGAGGCCTACTTGGAGCAAGTGGAAAATAACATGTAGTGTGATGTTGGAGGCAGCAGGAGACTTTGCCATCCGCACAGCAGGGGAACAGCTGGCGTTACTGAACCCCACTAACACAGGAGCGAGTGTTTCTATCTGTGCGGACGGCACTTCCAGGCTACAACTGGCTGTGTTGTAGCCCAGGATCAATGCTCCGAGCAGGCTGAGGCCTACTTGGAGCGAGGAGAAAAAGCGTTGTAGTGTGAGTTTGGAGGCAGCTGGAGACTTTGCCGTCCACACAGCAGGGGAACAGCTGGCGTTACTGAACCCCACTAACACAGGAGCGAGTGTTTCTATCTGTGCGGACGGCACTTCCAGGCTATAACTGGCTGTGTTGTAGCCCAGGATGAAGCATGCAGCAGGCGGAGGACAACTTGCAGCTGGTTTTATAGAGGTTGTAGGCTACTACTGATTGTCACCGTGCTCCACTATGGCCTCCGGCTCCACTGTCTCTAGTGTTTCCACTGGCCAACAACCCCGCCAGTTACAGCTGTGAAGTGGTGTCTGCACAATCCACACTTGTTCCTGTGTAACTGTGGCTCTGTCCCGTCTGTTGATCCCCTGATGTGTGTCTTGCAAGCTCTCCTGCTCAGTCCTCATTCACACTACTAGTAATGTGAATGTGGACAGAGCAGGAGACCTTGCCGGACACACATCAGGGGATCAACTGACGGGGCTGAGCCACAGTAACTCAGGAACAAGTGTGGATTGTGCAGACGCCACTTCACAGCTGTAACTGGCGTGGTTGTTGGCCAGGGGAAATACTAGAGACAGTGGAGCCAGAGGCCTAAGTTGACCAAAGTTACAAATCTGTAGTAGTTTGCATGTGGAGGCAGCAGGAGACTTCTCCGTCTACACAGCAGGGGAACAGCTGGCATTACTGAACACCCCTGACACAGGAGCTAGTGTGTTTTTCTCTGCGGAGACGGCACTTCTGAACACCAACTGGCGTTGTTGGAGCCCAGGATCAAGCATGGAGCAGGCTAAGGCCTGCTGTTTTTTGAATGTGGAGGCAGCAGGAGACATTGCCATCCACACAGCAGGGGAACAGCTGACATTACTGAACCCCACTAACACAGGAGCTAGTGTTTTTTTCTCTGTGACGACGGCACTTCTGAACACCAACTGACGTTGTTGGAGCCCAGGATGAGGCATGGAGCAGGCTGAGGCCTGATGGTGTTGGCATGTGGAGGCAGCAGGAGACTTTGCCGTCTACACAGCAGGGGAACAGCTGGCATTACTGAACCCCACTAACACAGGAGCTAGTGTTTTTTTCTCTGTGAAGACGGCACTTCTGAACACCAACTGACGTTGTTGGAGCCCAGGATGAGGCATGGAGCAGGCTGAGGCCTGCTGTTTTTTTGAATGTGGAGACAGCAGGAGACATTGCCGTCCACACAGCAGGGGAACAGCTGACGTTACTGAACCCCACTAACACAGGAGCTAGTGTGTTTTTCTCTGTGAAGACGGCACTTCTGAACACCAACTGACGTTGTTGGAGCCCAGGATGAGGCATGGAGCTGGCTGAGGCCAACTTGCAGCACGTTTTATAGAGGTAGTAGACTACAACTGATTGTAACCGTGCTCCACTATGGCCTCCGTCTCCACTGTCTCTAGTATTTCCCCTGGCCTCCAACCCCGCCAGTGACAGCTCTGAAGTGGCGTCAGCACAATCCACACTTGTTCCTGTGTTACTTGGGCTCAGTCCCGTCAGTTGATCCCCTGATGTGTGTCCGGCAAGGTCTCCTGCTCTGTCCTCATTCACACTACTAGTAATGGGAATGTGGACAGAGCAGGAGATCTTGCCGGACACACATCAGGGGATCAACTGACGTGACTGAGGCCAAGTAACACAGGAACAAGTGTGGATTGTGCTGACGCCACTTCAGAGCTGTCACTGGCGGGGTTGGAGGCCAGGGGAAATACTAGAGACAGTGGAGCCGGAGGCCATAGTGGAGCACGGTTACAAACAGTAGTAGTTTGAATGTGGATGGAGCAGGAGACATTGCTGTCCACACAGCAGGGGAGCAGCTGGCGTTACTTAACCCCACTAACACAGGAGCTAGTGTTTTTCTCTGTGCAGACGACACATCTGAGCAACAACTGGCTGTGTTGAAGCCCAGGGATTATAGTTCAGGTGGTAGAAACATGAACACAACAGGAGACCCGGATACAGTTGCCAACCAATTATTTAGTCGGGAAGAGGACTGGCAAATTCTGGGGAGATCCAGGCCTTTTTCATTTTCAGAAAAGTAAGCCGGTCGATGTTATCGGAAGAAAGTCACGTGCGACGGTCTGTTAGTACACCACCTGCGGCACTAAAGACGCGTTCCGATAATACACTGGCAGCAGGGCAAGCCAGCACCTCCAATGCATACTGGCTAAGCTCTGGCCATGTATCCAGCTTAGAGACCCAAAACTTGAAGGGGGAAGAGCCATCTGGGAGTACACTCACAGGGCAAGACATGTAGTCTGTCACCATCTGACGGAAACGTTGCCTCCTGCTGACTGGAGCCGTCAGTGATGGTGTAGACAATTGTGGCGGACACACAAAACTTTGCCACATTTGGGCCATAGTGGTCTTGCCTTGTGCTGAGGCGCTGCCTCTGCTCCCTCTTTGTGCCGAGTTTCCTCCACTGGGTCGACGCACAGAGGTGCTTTGCAAAGCACTAGCACCACTGCTGTCGGGTGGAATGGAAAACATGATGGACTGCACCAGTGTGTCTTGGTACTCGCGCAGTTTACGCTCCCGGTTCAACGTTGGTATGAGGGTTTGCAAGTTGTCCCGGTAGCGAGGATCTAGGAGGGTGTACACCCAGTAATCAGTTGTGTAGAGAATGTGGGCGATGCGGCGGTCGTTTCTCAGGTACTGCAGCATGAAGTCAACCATGTGCTGCAGACTCCCAACTGCCAAAGAACCGCTGTCCCCTGCTTGAGGCGTGATCTCTGCCTGCTCTGCATCACCCCACCCTCGCTGTACATACTGACTACAGCTTTGTGTACCTCCCTCCTGTGGAGAGATGTCTTCCTCCTCGATCGACTCCTCCTCATCCTCCTCACAAAGTGTCCCCTGCCTAGGCCTTTTGTGAGGAAGCATGTAGCGCAGACTGTCCAGAAGCAGATGGTATTTGGGACTCCTCATCCTCCACCTCTTCCAAAACCTTATCCCTTAGTGCTTGCAGTGTTTTTTGAAGCATGCAGAGAAGGGGGACAGTCATGCTGACTAGTGCATCATCTGCACTCGCCATCCACGTGGAATCATCGAAGGCACGCAAAACGAAGCAGATGTCCTTCATAGAGGCCCACTCAGTGGTGGTGAAGTGTGACCGGCGCACATTGCGACTTGTTTGCGCCTGATGCAGCTGGTACTCCATGACTGCTGCCTGCTGCTCACACAACCGCTCCAACATATGTAACGTTGAATTCCACCTGGTGGGTAGGTCACATATGATGCGATGTTCCGGAAGGCGTAATCGGCGCTGCAGAGCAGCAAGGCGCGATCTTGCAGTGCTGGAACGACGCAAGTGAGCGCACTCTATGCGGACCTTGTGCACCAGTGCATCAAGATCCGGATAGTCCCTCAGAAAGCTCAGCACGACCAAGTTGAGCACATGTGCCAGACATGGGATTTGAGTGAGGTTGCCAAGGCCTAGAGCTGCCACCAGATTTCGGCCATTGTCACACACTACCAAGCCCGGCTGGAGATTCGCTGGCAGAAACCACACGTCGCTCTCCTGCTTGATGGCATTCCAGAGCTCCTGCGCTGTGTGGCTTCGATTCCCCAATGAAATTAATTTCAGTACGGCCTGTTGACGTTTGGCCACGGCTGTGCTCATATCGGTCGTAACAGGCTCGTGCTGCGCTGTTTCAGAGGAACTGGAGTAGGAGGAAGAGTCAATGTGTACAGACTGGATTCCTGCAATCCGTGGAGTTGGCAGAACATGTAGAGCGCCACTCTCCAGATCTGTACCTGGCTCCACAACATTGACCCAATGGGCAGTGAGGGAAAGGTATCGGCCCTGTCCATGGTTACTGGTCCACGCATCGGTGGTCAGGTGGACCTTGCTACTGACGGCGTTTAGTAGCGCATGTTTTATCTTTGCCTCCACATGTTTCTGCAGGGCAGGGACGGATCGCCTGCTGAAATAAAAGCGGCTGGGCACAGTGTATTGTGGGACTGCCAATGCCATGAAGTCCCGGAAGGTGTCAGTCTCCACCAGCCTGAATGACAGCATTTCAAGGGCCAGTAGTTTCAAAATGCCAGCATTCAGAGCCTGTGCTCGGGGATGGTTTGCCGAGTATGGCCGCCTTTTCTCCCATGCCTGTGCTACCGATGGCTGCCGAGTGGCCTGGGAGTGTGAGGATGACTTGGAACGTGGTGCTGTGGGTGGAATGTCACAGGGTCTCCGGACAACAGTGCCAGAGGTTCTTCCTTGGCGATCCTGTGAGGAAGCCGAACCAGCTGTGTGTGAGCTGGAGGAAGAGGCCCCAACACGAGCTGAAGAGGTGGTAGGTGGTGCTGTACGTTGGCCTACGTCTTCAGTGTGTCTGTGTAACTCCAGCTTGTGCTTGGTCCGCACATGTTTCCACATATTAGTGGTATTGAGGTTGCTGACATTTTTCCCTCTTTTGACTCTCTGATGACACAGCTTGCATTTGACAAAGCAAATATCATCTGAAACTGTGTCAAAAAAGGACCACGCACTGCAAGTCTTGGGAGCGCCCTTTTTGCCTTTTGAAAGTGGAATGCTCCTAACGGGTGCCGAAGTGGAGGCTACAGGCAACCAAGTCTGCCCCCTCCCTCTCCCTCCGATTTTAGCCGTTCGGGGAATCTCTTCCTCAGAGCTGCTCCCACCACCTTCCTGTTCCTCACGCCATGATGGGTCAAGGACCTCATCATCTACACTCCCCTCTTCAAACACCTGCTTCTCCTGGGTTGTCTCGTCAGCACCGTACGCACCATAAAGTGGTAACTGAGTCTCGACATCATCTGATGCGTACTGAGGTGTGCTGACCACTGGCACTGGCCCACCCGCCTCTTCAGATTCAGAGGGACAAAGAAGTTGCGCATCATTGCATACTCCCTCTTCTTCACATTCTGGAATGCTGCTTGGCTGGCCCCCTCTTTCCAAACCAACAGATTCCGAGAACAGAAGTAGAGACTGTGATGGCTCCTGTCCAGGGGTCTCTGACTGCCTGGGCACTTTGGCAGGTGGTGAAGAGACAAATGGTTGCTCTTTGGTGCTCTGGCCCTGAGAGGATGTGAAAGTAATTGAAGTCGATGCGTTAGCTGCCATCCATCCGACAACGGCTTCAATTTGTTCCTCCCGCAGCAGTGGGGTACGGTGAGGTCCTACAAAGCTGCGCATAAAGGACTGTTGCCTGCTAAAACTGGGGGATGCTGACTCACTGGTGCCAACAGCAGGCACAGAATCCCCAAGTCCTCTCCCTGCAGAATCCCCACATCCTCTCCCTGCTGAAACTCCACGCCCACGGCCACGTGCCTTACTCCCTGCCTTCTTCATCTTGCTAGACTGAGAAAGATAGGCAGAAAAGTACAAAGGGGGGCCTTAGTGTGCTTATTCCTGAACAGCTGGTTACAGGTATAAGAAACACTAATTTTATGAAGTGTGTGTGTCGACTACACTTTAATGGGAGCTAATGTGGCCTACACAACTTTCAAATATAGTGTTTCGTGAACTTTGTTGGTTTTTTGGGGGGGAAAAAAAACTAAAAGGATGTGACCAAAGATTTGAAAGTCAGAGTATCACCAACTTTCTGGAGCTATTACAATGCAGGCAGGTAACCTACAATGCAAAAGATGAGGCTCCAAAAAAATTGGGTAATACTAATCTGGCTGCAGCTGAAGGGCACAAGCCAGAAAAAAGGCTCCTCTATCTACTCCTATATAGTGTTTGCAACCAACCAATGTAGATGGATATGGATGGATGCACACTAATAGGAGAAGAAAAAATGAGCTGCAATTAAAGAAATATATGTGTGAGGCAGTGACGCACGCTGAGCAGCCTACAACCAGACGTAGCTGCAGGACACACTACTCAGCGTGAGCTGCACTCACACACAGTCAGAGACCTCTCAGACAGCCGTGAACAGTGCAGCTAAGTGGGCACTAGCACTGAAAGGCTGCAGAAAGGCTCCGCTGTCTACTACTAGTGTTTGTAACCAACGTATATGGATACGGATGGAAGCACACTAGATAGAATTTTTTAAAAATAAGCAGCTCAAAAAGAAAAATATGTATGAGGCAGCAGTGAGGCACGCTGGGCGGCCTACAACCAGACGTGGCTGCAGGACCCACTCCACAACGTGAGCAGCACTCACACAGCCCTTGCAGACAGCTGTGAACACTGCTGCTAGGGAAAAACAAGCTACAGTGGTGGTTTATGTAGCCTGGGTAAAGCACAATATTGTTTTGAGAATCGCTATTTCTAACTGTCCCTCACAGTCTTCAACAGCAGCCTGTCCCTAACTGAATTCACAGCAGAGTGACCAGAAATGGTGGCGGCAGTGGCTTTTATAGTGCATCATGACATCATTTCAGCAGCCAATCACAGCCATGCCAATAGTTAACATGCCTACATGCCTAACAGGATGTGCCCACACTTCTGAGGAATCCCATTGGCTGAATCAAAGCGAGCGGGCTGATAGCATTGTGGGAACTTCCGATTCCGGTATCCGATATGAAAAAAGTATCGGAAGTCAGTATCGGAATTCCGATACAGCTAATATCGGCCGATACCCGATACTTGCGGTATCGGAAAGCTCAACACTAGTGGTGATCTCTAATTCATTGCTGCGTTTTGCACAGGTGTATCAAAGGAGATGGACTATAAAGCTAGTGAACAAACCTGGCTTGGGAAGATCATCAGGTTTTTAAAAATGGAGCAAATGCTCAGTGTAGCAATGTTCAGAGAAATGAGAATTTTGAAAACTCTATTAAAAAAACCTTGTCAAAAAGAACGAAACTCTGGAGGAACAAGACATTTTTAGAAAACTATATTGCTAAAGAAATTATCCCCAGAAGTCTTAGAATAAAAGTCATCCCATCATATCCGGTGGATGATGACAATTTTATAAAAAATTGGGAGGAACTTTGTAATAGTACGTCTAAACGTTTTATGGAGATGCTGATTGAATCGAATAATAAAACACTTATTGAGATGGATAAATGTGGCGCCCCTGAGGCTCAGTCGCCACAGAGGTACTGCAACTCCTCCTGAGGTGTGGTATCTCACCATCCAGGTAAGGTGGAGACTCCCGACCACACTCCAACACCTGCACCCCACACCACAAAGTAGTGTAGCAAAGCACCTTCGGCAGCTCCCTGCTTGGAACACGAAACGTGCTGGGAGGTGGGTGGAGCTTAGTTTACATTAAGAGAGTGGGAAGAGTTTAGGATTTAGTCAGCTAGTTAGTCAGTCAGTTAGTCATTCAGTCATGCAGTGATTCGGTGATCCAGTCATTCAGTGACTGGGCACTCAGTCAGTGAGTGAGGAAGCAGAAGGACAGAGAAGATCCCCGGGAGAGGGATGGATGAAGGAAGTGAGGCAGAAGGCCACAGTGATCTGGGTCTGCTGGCACAAGAAAGAGACATAGAAAGAAAACCAGATTTTCCATAGAAAGAAAGGATTAGTACGGAACGTGAGGAGCAAAAGAGAACAGAGGACGTGGGTTAGAAGAGAACCCTTACTAGAAGTTCTAAGCGCAAGGCCAGGGCCCGGTCCCCGAGGTTGTATGGATACTAATGGTCCTGCAGCAGACACCGGAGGAATAGAAGTTAACAATACTTTATTCCCACATCAGACTTGGGGGCACAACAGCATCAGAGAAGTGAGCCGGGACTAGGTAGCAAGGAGTCCTCGAAGCAGGCTACAGCTGTCTGCCGTACAAGGAGAGTTCATAAGAACATTGGACAGGAGGAACTCCAGTGTAACTCAGTACAGGGAGTACTTCATTTATAGGCGCTATAAGAGGAGACGTTCAGAAAGACACATGTTGGAGGAGTGTTGGAGAGGAGTATTCCATCTGGCCTGGAGGTTGACTGAGTCTCTGACCCGGAGGACACGGCACGGAGGCAGGCACTTGTGTGTACCACAGACTGTGAGTAAAGCTTTGGAACTACATGCCCTGGTGTCCTCCATTTATTCCTGTGCCAACACACCTGGCACCACTACATCCCTGTGCCTACGACTGCACCCTTCCCGCAACGTTTATCTACACTGCCCTGGGACTATAGCTTCACCTGTGGGGAGCTTTAACATCTTTGCTGCACCATACCATCAGTCCCAGAGGATCTGCAAGCAGCGTCGGCTTAACACCTCCCTTGCCGAACACCACAGGTGGCGTCACGAACTATTTAGCTAATCAACTACATTCCACCATTCAATCCCCCTTTTACTTGGGCGCCCAGGGCCATGGACTGGGTCACCGCTGCTGTGACACCTTCCCCCTGAGTTACCGGCCCGGTACCGAGTACCCCACAGCCCTGGGAGGGTGACCCATAAACACCTAGATGATTTGTTAAAACAAGCAAAATCTGAGTTGTCCACGGAACAATATCAGGAAATGAATATACACGTGGATAAACATGTGGATATATTAGTTAAGAATATACAGGAGACTCAGATCAGTAAATATAACCGGGACAGTAAGGACTTTCAAACTAATAATGTCTAGAGATGGAGGAAACAGAAATTGGATTAACAAATCCAACGTACCCCATCAGTATCTTCAGTCACTTCAATGAGTGATGTATCTGCCAATTCTTCTGCTTCATTTAACATGATGACACGCTTTGGAGCAAGGCCTAAACGGAATCGGGATCAAAAGCACTTTTCATACAAGCGTAATATGGATAATTCTCCTGGTAAAGACAGACGTGACTTAAAGGTAATTAACCTTAGTACACATGTACTATCTGAAACTGATTTACATGTGCTTTCCAGGGGCCTTTCATTTTCACCAAAATCAGATTTCCATTTGTTTACTGTTATTAAAGACCTGCATATTTTTGCTAGGGCATTGATTTATAAGAAATATTTTCACGATCAAACATTACATAATATGTTCCTTACAGAAACGGAGCAGGAGGCTTTAAGAAATCTTGAAGAATTGGCAGATGAACACTACACTCCTGAAAGTGACAACATCCCGGTATCCATACGTCCAAAGTCTAAGAAGTTTCCAGCATTGTCAACATGCCCCAATGTGGATTTATTTGTCCAACTAGTCTCAAAAGACTTGGAATCCATATCAAGGCATACTAAATTTGATAGTTTGTCAGGTGAGGAATGTAAATCCTTAGAAAAAATTTGAGGTTGGGATGATGAGGTGGTAAAACCTTCAGACAAAGGTGGCAACATTGTCATTTGGCCCACAATATTATATGAACAAGAGGCATTTTGCCAACTTAATAACCAACAGTGTTATAAAAAATTAACATATAATTCTGCTGGTGGTTTTTGTGCTGAACTTGGAAAAATTCTGACACAAGCACAAAAAAGACGGTGTTATATCTAAAGAACTATGTACAGCTCTGAAGGTTTTGGAACCCATCATCCCAACCTTATATTTGTTACCAAAAATTCATAAGGATAAGGAGACACTACCTGGCAGGCTCATTGTATCTGGGTCAGGGAACTATTTAGAGCAGATTAATCGTTTTATTGACGCAAATTACAACCACTTGTGGAAGACCT
Organism: Dendrobates tinctorius; assembly: GCF_039654945.1. Lineage (NCBI taxonomy): Eukaryota > Metazoa > Chordata > Amphibia > Anura > Dendrobatidae > Dendrobates > Dendrobates tinctorius. The sequence goes on along the minus strand of NW_027361834.1, from coordinate 1,121,353 downwards.
CCCATCTTATGTTAAAGATACTTCAGACATTTTGAAGAAGGTTGATGGGCTACACATTGGTGAAGATGTATTATTAGTAACATGTGACATTGAATCACTTTATACAAATATACGCCACTCTGATGGTATAAGAGCAGTGTGATTCTTTCTGGAATCTTCTAATTTGAGAACTGATATGGCATTATTTATTACGCAATTATTGGATTTTTCTTTATCTCATAATTTTTTTTACTTTTAAGGGGTCCTTCTTCCTGCAGCTCCAGGGTACAGCAATGGGCATGGCCTTTGCGCCAGCTTATGACAATCTGTTCCTGGGGCTGTGGGAGAGGGACCTCTTTTTGTCAGATCATCTGTCATCGGTGGACCGCTTCCTTTTTTGGGCGCGGTACATCGATGACATTTTTTGATCTGGCAAGGCACTCATGAAGCACTTGATTCATTCATGACAAGTCTTAATGATAAAGAGATGAATATACATCCGACTTACTTTGCTCATTCTGATTATGTTGATTTTCTTGATGTCACGATCAATCCTACCTCTGTAAATTCCTTATTGCATGCCATGTCAGTGCATCCCGTGTCTGTTATCAAGTCAGTCCCTACAGGCCAATGTCTCCGGTTGAGGAGAATTTGTTCCTCAGATTATGTGTTTGAGGAACAAGCACATGACCTCAAAACTAGATTTTATGCTCGTGGTTACAGTCACCGTATGGTTAAGAGAGCATATTTGAGAGCTAAAGACTCGTCACGTGATTCATTACTATACTCTAATAAAAAAGTGGATGTAACTAATAAGGTGAGATTTTTCACTAAATTTAATGCCCAAGTTGAAGCTATTAGAGAATGTTTGAATAAGTCGTGGCCAATTTTACGGGCTGACTCGACATTGGCTACTTATTTATCGGATAGACCACAGATTACTTTTCGTAGGTCAGATAATCTACGTGATTACTTGGTAAGAAGTCACTATACGCTAGCTCCAGTGACAACTTTTTTGGATAAATTTCCTAAAATGGATAACGGGTGCTTTCCATGCGGTAATTGTGTGGCCTGTTCTAAAGTAGAACGTACCGATACCTTCTTTGATCAAGGAGGGAATCGGACATTTAATATTAGACACCACATTATCTGTACATCGAAAGCAATGGTCTATTTTGCAATATGCCCATGTTAAAAAATATATATTGGGATGACTACGAGACAGTTCAAAATTAGAGTGCGTGAACATGTCTTGGGTATTAAGGCGGCTGAAAAGGAAAATGATATCAATGCCTTGAAAACGATACCCAGGCATTTCAAGCTTCATCATAACTGACAGCACTAAGCTGAGAGTTCGTGGCATAGATACAATATCTATCAACATTAGAGGTGCCAATGTTAGCCGGAGATTGGCACAGTGTGAGACCAAGTGGATTTGGACACTCAATACGGTCCAACTACTTTGTCTCAAAGAAAACAATAGTTTTGCCCCTTTTCTCTGATTTTTTTAACATGTTATTATTCTTTACAATTTTCTTGGTACCTACTGGAGACTATTTTATATTTTTATCATTTTATTCATTGCATATCATTGTATATACATTTTAAGTGTCTTATTTTATATTGACTTTTATTTTTGAGGTTAGTTTTGGGCGCTGTTTCGCAAGAGGAATAGAATCATAGAATCGTAGAGTTGGAAGGGACCTCCTGGGCCATCTGATCCAACCCCCTGCTCAAAGCAGGATTTGCTAAATTATCCCAGACAGAAGTCTGTCCAGCCTCTGTTTGAAGACTTCTATTGAAGGAGAACTCACCACCTCTCGTGGCAGCCTGTTCCACTCATTGATCACTCTGTCAAAAAGTTTTTTCTAATATCTAATCTGTGTCTCCTCCCATTCAGTTTCATCCCATTACTTCTAGTCTTTCCTTGTGCAAATGAGAATAAAGATGATCCTTCTACAATGTGACAGCCCTTGAGATATTTGTAGACAGCTATTAAGTCTCCTCTCAGTCTTCTCTTCTGCAAGCTAAACATTCCCAAATCCTGCAACCTTTCCTCATAAGACAGGGTTTGCAGACCGGTCACCATTCTGGTCTCTCTTTTCTGAACTTGCTCCAGTTTGTTGATGTCTTTTTTAAAATGTGGCACCCAAAACTGGACACACATGAGGTCTGACCAAAGAGGAGTAGAGGGCAATAATGACTTCATGTGATCTAGACTGTATGCTTCTGTTTATACATCCAAGAATTGCATTTGCCTTTTTTGCTGCTGCATCACACTGTTGACTCATATTCAGTCTGTGATCAATTAGTATACCCAAGTCTTTTTCACATGTGCTGTTGCTTAGCCCTATTCCTCCCACTTTGTATATGCTTTTTTCATTTTTATTGCCAAGATGTAGTACTTTGCATTTTTCCCTGTTAAAAACCATTCTGTTAGTTGCTGCCCACTGCTCCAGTTTATTTATATCTTTTTGAATCCTCTCTCTCTCTCTTCTCTAGTATTAGCTATCCCTCCTAGCTTTGTGTCATCAGCAAATTTAATCAGTTTACCCTCAATTCCTTCATCTAAATCATTGATAAAGATGTTGAGCAATGCAGGGCCCAGGACAGAGCCCTGTGGTTCCCCACTTGAGACATTCTTCCAACTGGATGTGCAGCCATTTACGACCACTCTTTGGGTCCGATCACTAAGCCAGTTATGAATCCACCTAACAGTTGCCTTGTCCATTCCATACTTAGCCAATTTTTCAATAAGGATTGTGTGAGATACTTTGTCAAATGCTTTGCTGAAGTCAAGATATACTATATCTGCAGCATTTCCCTGATCCACCCGATCAGTGATTCTGTCATAGAAGAAAATTAAGTTAGTCTGACATTACTTATAAGTTACAAACCCATGCTGACTCTGTTTAATCACTTCATTCATGTCCAGGTACTTACATACATGTTGTTTAATAATTTGTTAAAAGATCTTTCCTGGTATAGAAGTCAAACTCACCGGCCTATAGTTCCCTGGGTCCACCTTCTTCCCCTTTTTGAAGATGGGAACAACATTTGCTCTTCTCCAGTCTTCTGGGACTTCTCCTGTTCTCCAAGAATTTTCAAAGATTATGGAGAGGGGTTCAAAAATTTCTTCTTCTATCTCCTTCAGAACTCCAGAACTTTTGCTTCTGGAATAGGAGGAGGGTCGAACGCCTACAGCCAACTGTTTCCTATACTGTGGGCTAGGCAGCACTGTCCCACCGTCGCTGTCCCCTGTGGACCCTGCATCCACCACATTAACCCAGTGTGCAGTGATGGACACGTAACGGCCCTGGCCATGCCTACTGGCCCATGCATATGTTGTGAGGTGCACCTTTCCACTCACTGATTGTTTGAGTGCATGGACAATGCGGTCTTTCACATGCAGGTGGAGGGCAGGGATGGCTTTTCTTGAAAAGGAGTGCCGACTGGGTAGGTCATAGCGTGGAACAGCATAGGCCATGAGTTCTCGGAACGCTTCGCTTTCAACCAAACAGAAGGGCATCATCTCTAATGAGATCAGTTTGGCAATGTAGGTGTTCAAAGCCAGTGTACGTGGATGAGAGGATGAGTACTTTCTTGTCCTACTCAGAGTGTCTGGTAGGGTGAGCTGGACTTAAGAGCTGCATATGGGGGAACTAGCAGTGGACCTGATGGACTGACAGGGGGTTGGTGATGGTGGTGGTGGTGATGGCCTAGATTCAGTCTTTCGTTGCAAAAACATTGTGATTCCCAGACTGCTTTGGCCTTGCGACAACACCTCAACATTTCTTGCTGCTGGTGTGCTTACCGGTGGGCTTACACTGGGGGAAGCGATGGAGTGTTGCTGGCTACCTTCAGTCGGAGCAGGTGCACATGTGCTACCTGAGGTTTTGTAGTCCATCCAAGCTTGCAAGTGCATGGTGGTTAAATGTCTAAGCATGCAACTGGTATTCAAATTTCTCAGATTTTCCCTCAACTAAAGGTCCTTCCGCACTTCTTACAGATAACCTTTGCCTCATCAATAGGATTTTGATCAAAAAAGTGCCACACTGCACTCTTCCTATTATGGTATAACTTTTCAGGGCTTGCACGCTGTGCTAATTTGACCGTCTGGCCAAGCTGTCCTGCATCTCTTTTTGTTTTTTTACCACGTTTTTGGACAGCTACAGGTCTGCCAGATAACCGCTGCTGTGATGATGATGCCTGCTGCGGATCCTTCTCCTCTTCTGACCTATTGCCAGCGGCCCCCTCTTCCCCCAATGGATGCCAATCTGGGTCAACAACTGGGTCATCCATTACCTACTCTTCAATTTGATCTGCACCTTCCTCTGTGTCACCGTGTAAGGTGGTATGGTATGTGGGAAGGGGCACCTGAGTTTATAAGGGTCAGATTCTGGCTCAGTAGACTGCGAGGGCAATGTAGTCCTCTGGGTCAATGTACCAGCAGAATCATCTAGCAGTGGCTGTGCCTCAGTGTACTCCATGTCAGATTCATCTTGAACTGGGGAATTCAGGATTTGACTTGATAACCCAGGCATGGTATGTGAAAAGAGCTCCATAGAGTAATCTGAAGTGTGGCCTGCCACATCCTTTAATTTTGGTGGGATTGACGGACACAAGGAAAGGTGTTGTTCCTGACCAGAAGCCTGCACTGACGACTCAGTGCTTGCAGTTTTTGAAACTTCAGAAGAGGAGGCGATAGAGCTGGAGGCTGTTTCGGCAATGTAAGCCAAAACCTGTTCCTGATGCTCCGGCTTTAAAAGCGGTTTACCTACTCCCAGAAAAGCGAATCTTACAGGCCTTCTTGAGCCAGATGATGACGCGGGCTCAACATATCCTTCCTTAGCTGCTATTGTTCTTTTGGCATAAGCAGCAGATGTACCACCACCACCATCAGTACCAGCTGCCCCCCCACCCACGTCCGCGGCCTCTTCCACCATACTTCCTCATGTTTGGGAAAATGTACCAACAATACCAGCAGATATATGGTACTATATGAGGAGCGTACAGCTGTATAAGGTGTAGTGAAAAATTTACATCTCCGTATATATTTCCTTAGTCACAGACACTCTCCCAGTATGTATTTGACCATAATCCAACCAGCAGATATATGATACTATATGAGAAGCGTACAGCTGTATAAGGTGTAGTGAAAAATTTACATCTCCGTATATATTTCCTTAGTCACAGACGCTCTCCCAGTATGTATTTGACCGTAATCCAACCAGCAGATATATGGTACTACTAGCTGAAGAGCCCGGCACTGCCCGGGCATAGTAACTGACTGTGGTTAGTTATAACAAATTATAATTATCCTCCATCCCATAGTCCCATGCCCATATACCCATCACACATCCTCCATCCTATAGTCCCATACCCATACACCCATCATACATATATTCCATCCCATAGTCCCGTGCCCATATACCTATCATACATATCCTCCATCCCATAGGCCCGTGCCCATATACCCGTCATACATATCCTCCATCCCATAGTCTAGTGCCCATATACCCATCACACATCCTCCATCCCATAGTCCCATGCCCATATACCCATCATACATATCCTCCATCCCATAGTCCCGTGCCAATATACCCATCATACATATTCGCCATCCCATAGTCGAGTGCCCATATACCCGTCATACATATCCTCCATCCCATAGTCCAGTGCCCATATACCCATCACAGATCCTACATCCCATAGTCCAGTGCCCATATACATATCCGCCATCCCACAGTCCCGTGCCCATATACCCGTCATACATATCCTCTATCCCATAGTCCAGTGCCCATACACCCATCACACATCCTGCATCCCATAGTCAACCATTATGACATCATAATGAGCGGCGGGGCTTGCAACCTATGATGAATCAGCGTCGCCATGGCAACCATTATGACATCATAATGAGGGGCAGGGCTTGACACGCACACACTTTTCCCCATTATGTAGATAGGGGCAAAATTGTTTGGTGAATTGGAACGCGCGGGGTTAAAATTTCGCCTCACAACATAGCTTAGGACGCTCTCTGGGTCCAGACGTGTGACTGTGCCAAATTTTATGGCTGTAGCTGCGACGGTGCGGATGCCTATCCCGGACATACACACACATACACACACACACACACACACATATACATACACACTTTGAGCTTTATATATTAGATATGAGGAGCGTACAGCTGTATAAGGTGTAGTGAAAAATTTAAATCTCCGTATATATCTCCATATTCACAGACGCTCTTCCAGTATGTATTTAATCGTAATCCAACCAGCAGATACATGGTACTATATGAGGAGCGTACAGCTGTATAAGGTGTAGTGAAAATTTTAAATCTCCGTATATATTTCCTTAGTCACAGATGCTGTCCCAGTATGTATTTGACCGTCATCCAAACAGCAGATATACGGTACTGTATCAGAAGCGGACAGCTCTATACGGTGTATGCATGTAAAAATGTAAATCTATGTATATTTATTTCCAGAATCACACACACATGCTGTCTCAGTATGGATTTGACCATAATCCAAACAGCAGATATACGGTACTGTATCCGAAGCAGACAGCTCTATACGGTGTATGGAAAAATGTAAATCTATGTATATTTATTTCCGGAATCACACACACACGCTGTTGTGGCACCCCTGAGGGTTCAGTCGCCACAGAGGTACTGCACTTCACCCAGAGGTGTGGAATCCCACTTCCCAGGTAAGCGAGAGACACCCAACCACACTCAGAACACCTGACAAGTACTCTGACACTCACCTCACACTTACACTATGGCAAGACAGGGATTGACTTGCCCTGTTTGGATAGGAATGGGTTCTGGGAGGTGGGCGGAGCTTGTAGGCTGAGCAGGAGGCAAAAGGGGAAGTGAGAGAGATTCTCCTTAGGGGGAGGAAGTGAACGGACTAGTGATGGGAAGTTCGGCTCTTTTTGGCGATCCGGCTCATTCGGCTCCGCTCACCATAAAGAGCTGGCTCTTTTGGCTCTTTAAATGGCTCTCTTTTTTAATATTAATCCGTTTTCCGCAGTCCTCGTTCCAGGTCTTTGCCTGTAAAGTGAGGGCCTCATTCTCCACCTATATAAGGATCTAGTGACGCAGTGTAGACTGTTATTCAGCATTGCTGTCTCCTCAGATTGTCAGCTCTTGTGATCAGGCCCTGGCTCCTTGGTTGCAGACAGTCTTACCATGTATTGCTTTCTAATCTGTGGCGTTTTTTGTACATGTCCTGTCTGGATTAGTAAGTGCTGCAATCTGTGTTGGCGCTGTATAAGAGTATAATCCGTAAAAGGTCTGTTGGAAGCACTGTGCCAACACACACACTCCAAAATATGTAAGCAAAGCATACTGAATAGTAAAATCAGACACTAAGAGCAGCTGACTGGCAGGGGTGCTAGGTGTCGCACCCTCACTGATCAGACATTGCTGACCTATTCTAAGTTCAGCCAGCATTAAAGTCATGGACAACCTCGCTTGTGCACTTATTTGAAGCCTGCAAAATAATTTGGACTATGGCCAGTTTTATTTCCATATTACACTGAAAAGATCCTTTATGTTCCCCTAGTGGAACAATTCCTCTAGACTCCCCTATTACTGCATTGTAATAAAGTCATGTGCAGTAAGAATAGTTTCATATCGGCACTGGTGATCTGATAATTAACCAGTAGTAGCCCAGCGGGACATCTATTCCCCCAGACTAGTAGTCCGCACCTTCATTGCTGTAGTCATTCCCTCTTGGACGCAATTTATTCGCATCCGTGTTTTTTCTGCAAATGGATGCAAACGCATGGAACTGCACCCTAATGAGGATTTGGTTGGAAATGTGAAATTCTGACTTCTGGGGCAGAGGATAGAGGGAGAGAGGAGAGGAGAGGGAAGAGAGAGGAGAGAGAGAGACTGGTGAAAGAAAAAAAAGAAAATGGGGCTCGGAGCCTGCGCAGTATGAAATCCACATGCAGATTGGACGCAGGCATCCTGATTCAGGTGCACCTACAGTGACAATCATATGTTTTTGCTGACACATATCAGGATGTCTGCAAATTTTTTTTAACACCCAAAATTCGCAGCAAGCTGCGTTTTGGAAGAAAATGGAAAATCCTGATGCATCCTGATCCTGATGCAAACGCAGGTCCGTGCATCCCTATGTTAAGTATAGAGATGTAATCTGGATCCGGATTGCTATGCTTCACAACGCACAGTACCAAAACGCTAGTGTGAACACAGCCCCACTCGTGCAGCCCCTAACTAGGTGCCCCCATGTCATATACATGCTCCCAATACATTTTATTATCATTACCACACTGTAACACAGGGCACAAGCCCTTCTAGTGAGGCAGATCACTGTGTGAGAGCGCAGCATGCGGACATAGTCTATATTATGTCTGCAGTCTGGTCCCATACAGTTTCATTACTTTCCCATACAGCACATCCCTCACTTCCGAGCATTAGTGCCGCAACACGGACCCGTGTTGTCCTGGATCCGTGCTCCATGTTAATTCCAGACGTGTAGCCGCTGATCCGTGACAACAAGTTGCGTTTTTGTGCATCTGATAACATATGCAGACATGCGGATCTGTGGGAAAACGGTGACAACTGGATCATCTGTCACCACTGAAAGTCAATGGAGACGAAAATGGATCCGTGTGCATCCAAAATATGCAAGTGTGAGACCACCTTAACCTTATTAGGCCACGGTGCGGATTCTGCTGTGGATCCGCAGCGTTTCTGGCCCTGTGGGTCTGCAGCAGCTTTAGGTGCGTTGTACAGTACCATTGTTTTCAATGGTCAACTAAAAACGCTGTGCACATGCTGCAGATTTTTCCACACGGATTTGCTGCAGGTTCAAATCCACAGCATGTCAATTCTTTGTGCGGAATCCACTGCGGTTTCAAACCTCCATTGTAGAGGTGTGAAACCGCAGGCTAATCCGCAGGTCTTTTTTACCTGCAGATTTTTCCAAATCCGCAGCACCAAAAATTATGTGTGCACATTGCGTAATTATTGGGGCTGAACCTAGATCTCTGCACAGTTTTGCCTGAAATCACTTTATTTTATCGCTTACCCTTACCCTCAGCAAGAAGTGACGCTTCTCCCTGTAGGGTTCCTGTCCTGTGTGACTGTCCTGAATCCTCCTCACTCACTCATTGCTGCACTGCTGCTGATGCTGAGCTGAGTCGGCTGACTTTAACTAATAGTACACTATAGTATATGTGAGAGTCTACATGAGACCAATTTGCTGAGTCACTTGACTTTAACCCCTCTACAGTCACATGCCATATACTGTATGCCATGCATGCATGTCTGAAGCTAGGAGGAGTATATCACTTTAAATATTTCCACTCACTCCAGCACAGACAGCACACATTTCCCTCTCTGTCTCCTGACAGCTCCGCCTCCTCCCAGATGAGTCACTGCCACTGCCTGGCGCCAGAAAAAGAAAAAAAAAAAAGAACCGGCTCGTTCACAGTGCAGAGCCGGCTCATTTCGTTCCCAGCGGGGAGCCGGCTCTTTGAATCGGATCGTTCATGAATGACACATCACTAGAACGGATGTGTGGTCCAGCAGCTCCTATGCTGGAGGAGCTGTTGGGGAAGATAAGGAAGGAAGGTTCCTTGGAAGAGTGAAGGGATTCTAGAGGCACAGGATAGGCAGAGGCCAACCGTGGGGCTCATTCCATGCTGATAGCCATCACGTGGAGGAATCAGGTCGCAGAAGGGACTCGGCCCCTTAGCCTAGGGGAGTGAAACTAAGGACTTAACAAGCAAAGCCAACAGCTGTGGTCTCTTTAGGGGCCACAGCCACTATCCACAGTTATCTCGCCGGAAAGGCAGCAAGGAGTAGGATCAAGGAAACAAATTGTGCATGTTATCCACCAGGATCCGCAGCTGCTAGCTTGGGACAGTGACTGTGAGGTGTTGCATAGGAGAAGGCAGGAAAAGCAACACAGTGAGATGGCCAGGAATGGTACATATTGAGGGGAGTGCTGGAAAGGTGTACTCTATCCATCTGGGAAGTTTGCTGGACTCCTGGCCTGAAGGACGCAGCACCAAGTGGGCATCTGCATGCAACTGAACTGTGAGTAAACTATCGGAACTGCACTCAGCTGTGTCATTGCCTTCTTCCTGCACCAACCCACTCAGCACTGCTACATCTCTGTGCCTAACACTACACCATCTACCTCAACGCCTACTATTACTGCCCTGGGGCTACAGCTCTACCTGTGGGGAGCTATTACATCTCTGCTGCCTTATACCATCTGTCCCAGAGGATCTGCACTGCAGCATTGGCTTAACACCTTAATTGCCGAGTACCACAGGTGGCATCACGTATCATCTACCTATAAACTTTATTCAGCCACGTATCACCCCTTATGCATGATGCCCAGGGCCAAGGACCGGGTCACCGCCACCGTGACACATCCCTCTGAGACACCGGCCCGGTACCAAGTAACCCCACAGTCTCAGTATGGATTTGACCGTAATCCAAACAGCAGATACACGGTACTGTATCAGAAGCGGACAGCTCTATAAGGTGTATGTATGGAAAAATGTAAATCTCTGTCTATTTTTTTCTGGAGTCACACACAGATAGCATGTATTTGTCCGTAATACCAGCCAGTACACGGTAGTGTGTGAGGAGCATACAAGCACAATATGGTGTGGGAAATAATGAACGCTCAGTAACTGTTCAGCAAAAAAGAATAAAAGTAGGAGTGCTGTGTAAAAAGCAGTCTGCACAGCAGCGTGCACACAGCAATGCAACTATCAGGTAGTCTAATAAGGCAGCCTAATAACCAGCGCTGCTGCACACAAAAAAATCCTCCCCGTCACTGCACACTAACTGTACAGCACAATTGCTATCAGCACAAGCACAGATTCTTTTTTCTTCCCTGCCTATCTGTTTTCTTTCCTGCCTAACACTCTCCCTATTGAGAAACAGCGGCAGCCAGCAACCTCTCCCTATGCTAAGATCGGCAGAAGTAAAATGGCGGTCAGCGGTTAGGGCTTTTATAGCCACTGTGACACCACACAAAGCAAGCCAATCACTGCAATGCCCTTCTCTAAGATGGTGGTGGCCGCTGCCCATGTCATCGCGTTGCCCACAGTGTGCGTCCTTGCTCATTGGCAGAGAAAAGGCGCCTGAAAGCATTATGGGAAACGCGACTTTGGCGCTCGGGTCGGCGACTGCATGGCCGACCTCACGCTATGGTCGGGTTTCGCTTGTCGAAACCCGACTTTAGCGAAAGTCGGCGACTTTTGAATTTGACGGACCCATTTCGCTCATCTCTATTTTTGAGTTAAAGATGGCAAGATGTGGAAAGAGCTTGGATATGTGGTTTGATGTAGAGATCAGAGATTACCCCAAGGCAGCAAGCTTGTGGGACTGGGGAGAGTGAGCAGCCATTTACTTTAATGGATAGGTCCATTGGGGAAGTCGAGTGAGATGGGTGAAAGATGATGAATTCTGTTTTGTCCATATTAAGTTTTAGAAATCTAGCAGAGAAAAAGGATGAAATAGCAGACAGACATTGTGGGATTCTGGTTAGTAGAGTGGTGATATCTGTTCCCAGGCTCCCCCATATAGTATGATGTTCACTTCACAGCACTCATCCCTCCAGGCACACACAGTTAATTGGTTTCCCCACAGCATGATGGTCCCACTACAGCACAGTATGGTTGCCCCCCGTAGTCTCACATACAATATATTGCGTTCCCAATACAATACAATGGTATCCCCATAGTCCCCCAAATAATAATGTTAATACTCATCATATCCAAACTCCCTGTCCACCGTAGCCACAGTCTGATTTTCTATTCTGCCTTGCTATCACTTACACAGAGCTCCCAACAGTGATCTTGTAGGCACAGTATGATCGCCATGGCATAAGTCCACGCAATCGGTTGTAAACTCATTCCTGAACGTAAAATAAACTTACATCAAGGTTTGTGAAGCAAATTTAGCTGACGGGAGAAGTTCCACTCAGTGAGACTGGTGACCGTGTCGGGGTAGCTATTTAGGGAGGGCTAAATTAGCCCTTCACGGTTGAGCCAGTGATTTCCAAATTAATCCATAAAGTGTTGCTAGCAACTCAAATGACCAAACGGAGATGTGTCTCTGTATGGGACGATCCAAAGAGATCGGTAACCCGTTTATTGTAGTCACTTCTTTTATAATATTTTGCTTAATTATGCAAGGTTCTCAACTACCAATATCTTCATTTCACTTTATAAGCCAATAATATTGCAAGGAAACCGAATCTGCATATATGAACGTAGTATAGAAAGTAGTACAATGGCATATTCAGAGCAATACACCCCACGAGCCCCTTATCTTTGCACCTGATGAGAACAGTCTGGTTTCATGACAGCCGATGCCAATTACAAAAATTTATCTTACAGCAACAAAAATGAAGAAACAAAACCTTCAGGAAAAATGGAGAAGTGAAACTTCAGCTCTGATTTTAGTATTAACCCTTCACATTCCCCCCTAGATAAATTTTGTTAACACATATGCAGCATCAGAGGTGCTATCCCAAGCTAACAGCTTCAGGGGTACTGGTCTTCACATGACTGATGTCGTGTTACCAGTCATGGCTGTCGCAGCACACCCATCCCCCCTGTATACTGCAATTCACGATTAACAATTTTTGATGACGGTGGTGATCTTTTGTAAGTAGCCATGCACTTGGCTTCAACATCTTCATCAAGTAGTCTTTTGAGATCAGTGCACAGAAGAGCAGTGGCAACGATGCCTTTGGTATCATCATTAGCTGGCTTAGTGTAGAATTTCCTAATACATACAGAAATACACCAAAGAACAAGTTTTAGTATCACATATACCACAAGGATACAGGCAGCAATGTGTAACAAGCTTTGTAAGATCCCAGCTATCCAGCCCCCAATTCCCTTAAACCAATTGGCTGGATTGAGAAAGGAGAAAGTGTCTGACCACCAACTGTCCTTATTACGATCATTGTCTTTATCGTATTGATCTCTGAGTCATTGAATATCTTCTCACTTTAACTTTTAACTTCTACCAATAATAATATGGAAAATGCGAAAAACCAAAACATTATGCCCCCTTCATTTGTTATTGGCTTGTTGGGTGATGAGGAGAACTTGATAGAGACTGTCATACAAGGGTTCTAGACTGTGATTCCTGACATGCTTCTTCACGACTACCAAATCACCAGGCTTCAGGTTATAACAGGTATCGGTTTCTGCTGAATCTGGAAAAGAAGACGAAACTAGAACATAGGTGTTAGCAAGATTTTTACTAAGCTGAATAACACATTGAACAGCATGGTCAGTTTCTTCTGATAACTGCTGAGGCTGGAAATTTGCAACTGGGGGCCTAGCACCAAACAATATCTTATATGGGAACAAACCATGTTTTGCAATAGGGGTAGTACGGATATGGTATAGTACAATGGGTAGGAGCTCTGGCCATGGAGACGTAGTCTCCTTCATCATTTTGGTCAATTGTCCCTTCAGTGTGCCGTTCAGCCTCTCAACTTCACCACTGGATTGTGGGTGGTACGGAGTATGGAGGGCTACAGTGGATACAAGCATTGTCAGAACTTCTTAGTACACATGAGAAGAAAAGGCCGGGCCTTGATCACTTTCAACAACTTCTGGAACCCCATATCTGCATATAACTTCCACCACCAGTTTCTTCGCTGTGGTCTTTGCAGTCATATTGGTAACAGGGAATGCTTCCGGCCAACTGGAGACCCGGGGCCCAGTAGAATTTTTGCACCAGTGCGAGGGCCTGATTCTTTCCTTGATGTGTAGGCCTATGTGCCCATGTGGCAATAGCAGGGTGCATCCGCTTAGGGAGACACACAAGTCGGTCCTTTTCCCAGAGACCATTATCCATACGTGCCCCATCAGTCTTCCATCAGTCTTCCATTGCTTCACCTCTTCCTTTGGAGACATTCTCTGCATCGTCATTAAGCGGTCTCGCGGGGTCCGACAGAAAACTTCAGTCTGTTGTAGATCATCAAGTTCTTGTAGGGTCAGTGCTTCTTGTAACTGTTTACGCTGAGAGCGTGTGGTCACCATAGTTGGTATGGTTGGTTCAACGGGTAAGAGAGCGGCGGCTTTTGCTTGCATGTCCGCAAATGCGTTGCCAACAGTCTGTGGACTGGTCCTAGGACCATGCACCTTAACTTTGATAATAGCCACCTGAATAGGTAATTTGATCGAGTCCATGAGGGTTTTAACAGCTTCAGCATTTTTCACTGGAGTTCCGGCAGTAGTATTAAACCCTCGATTGGCCCATAGAGCCCCAAAATCGTGAGCAATGCCAAATGAATACTCTGAGTCCGTGTGACGGTATCACTGATTGGGTGGATCAAGGAAATGCTGTAGATATAGTATATCTTGACTTCAGCAAAGCATTTGACAAAGTCTCTCATACAATCCTTATTGAAAAAATGATTAAGTATGGAATGGACAAGGCAACTGTTAGGTGGATTCATAACTGGCTTAGTGATCGGACCCAAAGAGTGGTCGTAAATGGCTGCACATCCAGTTGGAAGAATGTCTCAAGTGGGGTACCACAGGGCTCTGTCCTGGGCCCTGTATTGTTCAACATCTTTATCAACGATTTAGATGAAGGAATTGAGGGTAAACTGATTAAATTTGCTGATGACACAAAGCTAGGAGGGATAGCTAATACTAGAGAAGAGAGAGAGGATTCAAAAAGATTTAAATAAACTGGAGAAGTGGGCAGCAACTAACAGAATGGTTTTTAACAGGGAGAAATGCAAAGTACTACATCTGGGCAATAAAAATGGAAAAAGCATATATAGAATGGGAGGAATAGGGCTAAGTGACAGCACATGTGAAAAAGACTTGGGTATACTAATAGATCACAGACTGAATATGAGTCAACAGTGTGATGCAGCAGCAAAAAAGGCAAATGCAATTCTAGGATGTATTAACAGAAGCATACAGTCTAGATCACGTGAAGTCATTATTTCCCTCTACTCCTCTTTGGTCAGACCTCATCTGGAATATTGTGTCCAGTTTTGGGCACCACATTTTAAAAAAGACATCAACAAACTGGAGCAAGTTCAGAAAAGAGCGACCAGAATGGTGACCGGTCTGCAAACCCTGTCTTATGAGGAAAGGTTGCAGGATTTGGGAATGTTTAGTTTGCAAAAGAGAAGACTGAGAGGAGACTTAATAGCTGTCTACAAATATCTAAAGGGCTGTCACATTGTAGAAGGATCAACTTTATTCTCATTTGCACAAGGAAAGACTAGAAGCAATGGGATGAAACTGAATGGGAGGAGACACAGATTAGATATTAGAAAAAACTTTTTGACAGTTAGAGTGATCAATGAGTGGAACAGGCTGCCACGAGAAGTGGTGAGTTCTCCTTCAATGGAAGTCTTCAAACAGAGGCTGGACAGACATCTGACTGGGATGATTTAGCGAATCCTGCTTTGAGCAGGGGGTTGGACAGATGGCCCAGGAGGTCCCTTCCAACTCTACGATTCTATGATTCTATGATTCTATATATTAACCCATCTGTTCTTGGCCAAAGTACATGCAGTAGACAGAGCCTGGAGTTCTGCTTCTTGTGCTGACTGTGATGGCAGGAGTGCATCTGCATGCACTACAGTGTCCTCTGTGGTAACAGCGTATCCGGTGTGGAATCTACCAAACCCATCAGCATATCTTGAACCATCCGTGTATAACACCAGATCAGGATTTGGGAGTGGATTCTCACTGACATTTGGCGGAGTAGCTGTTTCTTCTATCAGAAGTTGGGAACAATCATATTGGAGGTAATCCTCATCACTGCCATCTTTCCTTATAATTCATTATGCCATCTTTCAAGGCGTTGTAAAAGGGTTGCATTATGCGGGATGCATCCGGTATCCACTGACAACAATAAGTACATAATCCAAGAAAACGCTGGAGTTCAGCTTCATCTTTTGGGAAAGGAAGGGAGCTGACGGCTATTTTTCTTCTGCGAGGTGTCTGGCACCCTGAAGGAGACAGTGACCCAAGAATATCACTTGACCCCTTAAGGCAGAACTGAAGTCCCAAGGCCGAAACCCGACAGTTCAGTGTTGACAGATACTTGAGGAGGCTAACAATGGCAGCAATGGCAAAAGACACCTGCTCATATTTTTTTGCAAGCTGGTTGTGACTGTTTTGGGCCCCTTGTGGCATAACTGTTCATATTAACTGTCGTCCCTGTTAAGTGAATGCAAATAGAAACTGGCAGTCTGGGTGTAATGGAATGCTAAAGAAGGCATTGGTAAGATCAATAACTGTAAACCAAGCAGCATCCTGGGGTATTTGGGACAAAAGAGAATGTGGATTAGGCACCAGGTTTGAGAAACACTTTTACTGGTTCTACAGGCATTTTCCCTATATAATTTGGCCCTTTTGACCAGAGTTTAGATGGTATCTCTGAGAGGTATGGGGTGAGTCATTGATCCTCAGGCAATATTGGGGGTGGATCTGAGCCTATCAGGGCCATCATAACTGTAGGAAGGGCATGCAAAATACAGATTTCCTCACTGTCTTCATCTACATAGGGATTATATAACGTAAGAGCCATCTGACCATCATCTTGGAATTGTATGTCGGAGCGGAACTGTGATAATAAATCTGCCCCTAATAAATTTACTGGACATGTGGGAGAGATCACGAACTGAATAGTAACCTTGGGAAAAGGTCCCACAGAAATAGGGTTTATAAAAGTATATTAATTGGGTCTACCATCTACTCTGATTAAAATAGCAGGGGAATGACAATCTCTCTGAAAGTGTTCGAGTCGGGCACAGCGCCAGAATTAGCAGGGAGGGGCTGAGGAGCAGGGTTCCCAGTAGCTGAAGTCTGAGGGGGGCCAGAGTTTGCAGTGTGGGCTGAAGGGCACACTGATACTGATAAGGCACTATGTACTCACAGCCGTGCTGGGCACAATGGTGGGGGCTGGAGCAGCTGCTGGCTGCTAGCTTGCTTTTTTTTCTCTCTCTCTCTGCTGAACAGAGTGGGGTTAAAGTCTTCTGAAAACTTTTTATTACTTTCAATGCATTGTCCGGAGTGGAATTCTCAACGTCAAGTCTAACTGAAATTATTGCCCCTTGCAATTCGGGTCTGAGGCCGGACATCAAAGCTGCCACAAAAAGATATGTATGGGCTTCATTATACAGTGAGAATCCCAGATCTCTAAATACTACCATAAGACACCCATAGAACTTCTCGGCAGTCTCCCCCTTGGCCTGTGTGACATCTGTGAGAGAGATAGCTTGGTTCGCTAATTTATTTTGTGCCCAAATCTTTAAAGCATTGCAGAAATCAACACCACTCTCATAGGTTTCCCCATCCAGATTCACATTATACATGATGCCACCCCATTGGAAAATACCCCTCCCCAACTTTTACTCGAAGTATGTGTAATAGATCTCTTCAGGGAGTGGAATAAATCTCTCGATTTGCTGCCATTTGCCTGTAGAAAGTCATGGGAGAAGTCTCTGGATTGGGTAATTGATTGCAAAGGGTGTCTATTTGGGATGGGGTGAAGGGAGTATACTCAAACCACTAGCAATATTAGGCATAGCGGGGACTGAGGCTAGCGGTGGATGATAATAGATACCGTCAGCGTCTCCCGGTCTCCTTATACAATTATCATCTAGCAGGGAGACCTCTTCTTTTAAATCATCACTTTTAACCATTTTTTGCTTGACATATTAGTTCCGATATCCGTTTCTTCTTTAATCACTTCCTCAATTTTTACACCACAGTCACTTTCTTGAACCACAATACATCCTGTCCTTGCTATAATAATAGACAATTTTTCCTTCTTCAACATAGCAGTAACAGAAACAATCAGAATTCACTTTCTCTGTTCTTCCTAACACCTTCGTGACACAATTCATGTGCCAAGCCACAAAATTATTTTCCTTCCACGGATTCTCTCATTTAGAGCTAAATATCCTTACTTAAGTTGTGCACAGATCTGGAACGGCCGTATCAGTCTGTTCCACAGGGTCAATAATCCCCCTCTGGGATTGCCCAAAATTTGCGGTACTCAGTGAAAGGAGGAGGGCGTCTCAGACTATCCCTCCGGACACCTCTAGTTATATATATCTATCTATATATACTTGAGTTACGTATTCTACCCAGTCTTCGATCACTTCACCATGCCCGATTACTAATAATGATCGGGAATTTCAGGATATTTTGACTATAAGGAGAGTCACAATCACTGGTCAATCCGGGGTGTCCGTCCCTTATGAGGTACGGTTCGAGCACTGGGCCCCCAACAGGACTACACCTCTATATGATTCCACCCATGAATCATCCCACCACGAGGACAAACCTCAGATCCTCTTTGCAGCAACAAGCACAGGAAAACCACACCAACGGTCAGTCTGAACAGTATAACAGCCAACTTACCGTGGTTGTCGTGGGGGATGATCAGTCCCAATTTTCCAGCACCTGTGTCCGCTCCGAGGGTCCTTTGTCTTGTTGTCCTCCGGGGGCAGAGGTGTCCCTGTTTGGGGGCCCCCGTTGGGCGCCAAGCTGTCGGGGTAGCTATTTAGGGAGGGCTAAATTAACCCTTCACGGTTGAGCCAGTGATTTCCAAATTAATCCACAGAGTTTTGCTAGCAACTCAAATGACCAAACGGAGACGTGTCTCTGTATGGGACGATCCAAAGAGATCGGTAACCCGTTTATTGTAGTCACTTCTTTTAAAATATTTTGCTTAATTATGCAAGGTTCTCAACTACAAATAACATCATTTCACTTTATAAGCCAATAATATTGCAAGGAAACCGGAACTGCATATATGTACGTAGTATAGAAAGTAGTACAATGGCATATTCAGAGCAATACACCCCCCGAGCCCCTTATCTTTGCACCTGATGAGAACAGTCTGGTTTCATGACAGCCCATGCCAATTACAAAAATTTATCTTACAACAACAAAAATGAAGAAACAAAACCTTCAGGAAAAATGGAGAAGTGAAACTTCAGCTCTGATTTTAGTATTAACCCTTCACAATTGGATACATTACTTTCTCCGCCTCCTCCGCATCTGTGCTCTGATCCTGTCATGGGAGAGCATCAGAGCACAGTAGCATGACACTTGGCTCCCGCTCGCGGAAGAGCAGGAGAAGAGGGTCATTAATATATCGCATTGGATGCCATACGCTAGTGTGACTCCCTTATACGTTCTGTCTGCTCTCTGAGTGATACATAGTAGAAAAAGGCATCTCAATATTGATCTTGTTACAGAATGCCTTCCCAGAATTGGAAATGAACTGAGTCAGAAACTGTATTTTCCTGAATCCCACACAAATGCACAATGTGTTTAATGAATAACCTACTTAAAGGGAAACTGTCTGTAGAATCAACCCTCCTTCGTCATCTGTATAGGCATCTTTGTCATAAAAAGTTGAATAAAATTATATCTGTGATCCAATGTGTTATTCCAGAGAAATCCATATTTTTCATAAATGTAAATGAGCTGTTAAGATCTATGGGCCGGACACATTCTGGCATACACAGCTGAATTAACACTTTGGTTGATATACTCAGGGAGCACTGTGTGCAGCGTCGGACTTGAACACCTTGGGCCCACCAGAGAAAATCATTCTTGGGGCCCACTATGTAGCTGCATAGAAATAAAGACAAGACCACCAATTGTGTGGTAAAACATGCTAATATCCGGGTATAATATAAGGTAGTACAAATCTTATTATGTAGCAGGAGTTGGGGTACCACCTCATAGCATATAAAGCAGTCCCCTCATATAGTATAATGCAGCCCCCTCATAGAATATAATGTAGCCCCCTCATGGAATATAATGCAGCCATCTCATAGAATATAGCCCCCTCATAGAATATAATGTAGCCCTCCATAGAATATAATGCTGCCCCTCTCATAGGGTATAATGCTGCCCCCCTCATAGGGTATAATGCACCCCCTCAAAGGGTATAATGCTGCCCCTCATAGGGTATAATGCTGTGCCCCTCATAGGGTATAATGCTGCCCCCTCATAGGGTATAATGCTATATATAAAGATAGATATAGAGATAGATAGATAGATAGATAGATAGATAGATATAGATAGATATAGAGGTAGATAGAGATATAGATGAATCAAGAAAAAAGGGCAGCACTACCAAAATAATATAGTAGGTGCAATACCTATTCAGCAGTATCCAAACAGCCAAATTAACAAAAGGAAAAAAAATAGGCAGCACTCAAATTAAATGTGAAAACAGTGGATTCTTTACTGATCCTCAGGTGGCAACGTTTCAACGGTGACCCGTCTTTGTCAAGCGAGATATAGATGGCTATAGAGATAGATAGATAGATAGATAGACAGATAGATATGGGATAAATAGATCTATGACTAGATGGATAGATAGAGATAGGTTAGAGATAGATAATAGATAGATGTGGGATAGCTAGATATAGAGATAGGTACATAGATAGATAGATAGATATGTGATAGGTAGATAGATGATAGATAGATAGATAGATATAGAGATAGGTAGATATAGATACATAGTCTATCTATATCTATCTATATCTAGCTCTATATCTATCTATCTATCTATCTATCTATCTATCTTTATATCTATCTATCTCTATTGTGAATTATTTTCACGGATTCAGCCAAGTGTGAATGATTGACGGAGGGACGGCAGAGATTCCAGGATTTGTCACATCGGTCTCCGCAGGAACATTTCAAAGGTTAAAAAATAAATAAAATTGCATGTTCCGATATTTTGTGGCTTTTTTTGTTTGACCCACGCCGTGTTTGAAATCCACAACAAGAATGCCTCTTGCGGTCGGTGTACACTTTACACTTGAATGATATATGGAAAATCTCCAGGTTAAAAGAAAAACAGAAGTAATACAGGACCATCAATAAAGCCGAGTGCCAGGAAGTTTAAAAAAAGAAAGTAAAACAAAGCAGCTTTACATAAGACATGACATTCTGATTAAAATAACCCCCTACCCAAAAAAAACCCTGCAGAGTCAAAAAGGCAGTTAAAGGACACTAACAACCCTGCAGGTAACCGAATTTACAGAATAGACGCAGAAAATCTGCAACATAGCCAAATACTCTGTGGGAGCGCGGCCTTACAATATAATATACTGTATTTATTTGAGGGGGATGGAACTTGTACAGTTTTTCATTGGTCGATCTTAGACCTTAATTATAAAAATAAAGTCAGTTGGATTCTCCAAGTGCAGGCAGGGCCACCATCAGGGCATGACAGCCCTTACATGTGTATGGGGCCCGGTGATTAGGGGTGGCCTGACCACGCTGGCAGCCCCCCTACATTTTATTCAGGCTTCTGCAGCATTATTTTAAATTAAGAATCAGCGCCTGCCGGGCCCTCTGGGCCCCTCGGGCAGGCCAACCCCCGCACCATGGTCAAGCCAGACCCGCAATCCACCCCTGCACAATGGTCCAGCCACAGTGCCGCCCTCACCTGACGTCACCCACTGCTCTGCTCCTCCTCCTTCCTCATTCAGCCAGTGTGCCACGTGGGACTGGGAGAGGGACGGAGCCTCGCTGCTGGAGCATGGCCAGATAACAAGGTAATGTAACACCTGCACAGGGAACTGTCAGAGCATCCACCAGAGAGAGCAAAGATCCAGAGAGTCCTGCCGGCACTCCCATCGGATAAAGGTCTAAATCATGCAGCCCTCAGCTGGAGTCTAAAGAATCCTCTGATTGTTGGAGACAAAGTTAGTGTTCTGCTGAGACTTGTGATTCTATCAGCGCGACTTACAGTGAGTACACTGCAACCAAGACTATTGTCAGCAACATTCATTTAAGTGCACCTAAGTTTTCTACTTTGCGTGCCAACCTTCCTTTGCGCACCAACATCCACGGCAACTGGGCCCCAACGGTC
Organism: Dendrobates tinctorius; assembly: GCF_039654945.1. NCBI lineage: Eukaryota > Metazoa > Chordata > Amphibia > Anura > Dendrobatidae > Dendrobates > Dendrobates tinctorius. Next base: position 1,099,449 of record NW_027361834.1, on the reverse strand, counting down.
GGACTGAGTAAATGCAAAAGAGGGGGAATTGGCCATGTTATATTTGCAGGGTTGGGGTTTAATTAGTCTGTGATGTGTATATGACTTTTACAGTTTATCGCATTGTATGTTTATTCCTGTAAATCCATTTTAATTCTGCTTCATAGTATTAAATCTGTTAAACTATTTTACTCCTGCTTCCTGAGTGTGTACCGAGCTGTGGCAGGGGTTTCCCGAATCAGCCCCTGGCAGAAGATAACTGTCCTTCTGCAGCCCAGAGACAGAGCTCCAATCAAGATTCGGGTGGAGGCACTACGTACAGAAGAGGTGAGACTCCCCATAACACCCAGGGTACAGTGGTAGCCATAAAAGGGTGTTACAGTGGAGGCACTGCCGAGATCCAGAACTAACACAGGAGTATTTACTATGGAGACTTTAACAGAGCAAGAAGCGCATTTGTGGTGCGGAGAGATGGATGTTACAGCTAAACAAAGCTTTGCAGTGAGTGGTGAGCTTCGTGATGCGTCTGATGAGGAAATACTGAAAATAGTTAACCGACTCACTGAACTTGCCCACCCTAAAGTGGTTGACCGCCGAAAGGAAAAAAGGGGACAGTTACCCACAGTCCTGATCTCAACTGGGCAGATCTTGAGGAAGGAATATTTCCCATCCTTGATAGCTGTGTCGCCAGAGTATGGTCGACAATGGAGGATCACTTGGCCTATTGAGTCCGAAGTGGAGACCTGGCAACAGGAATCAACCCTTCAGTCTAGAAAGACTAGTGAAGTTTCACCCTCTACTTCATTTAGAGTCAGTCAGTAAGAGACAGCGGCCCCTGCAGATGTGCTTATGATGGCTATGGGACAATTAGTCAGTCAGTTTGCAAAGATGCAGCCAGAGGGGAATTACCGTCTTCTAAGAATTTTCTCGGGTGCCCTCCCCACCCCTGCTGGAGAAGAGGGATATGATGCTTGGAGGGATGTCACTTTGCTGTGCTTAGAAGAGTGGCAGTGCACGGATGCAGTAAAGAAGCAGAGAATAGTAGAAAGCTTGAGGGGTACTGCTATGGAAGTGGTGCAGGCTGTTTGGCAGAACAGGCCACAAGCAACTTATCAAGATTATATGGGTACTTTAGAAGATGCTTTTGGATCCCCTGAAGATGCTACTGATCTTCTCTATAAACTCCGTACCACCTACCAACTGCCAGATGAGAAGATGTCTGACTATCTCTACCGGTTAGACAAGCTGGTTCATAGAATAGTATCTAAAGGTGGAGTCAGCCCTAAAGAAGTTGATCAGTGTCGTCTGGAACAGGTACTCAGAGGAGCTCTCACGCATGATCCATTTGCCCAGCGGATGAGGTCTTGTGATAGAGAGAAGATTCCTGGTTCTTTTCATGAGCTGCTTAAGGAAGTTTGCAAGGAGGAGTTTATTTTGGCAGCAAGAGAGAAGATATCCCCTCCGGTGACTACGGTTGCCCTGAAGCCAGCAGCCGACTGCCGAGAGATGGAACTGCTGACAGTCATCGAGAAACAGGGGGAGCAGATTACATAATTGCTTCGTGCCCAAGCCAAGACAATACAGTGGCTACAAAGTGCTGTGGAGGTAGCCGCGAAGCAAACCCTGGTTTCAGGAAGCGAGAACGATGACCTCTGTAGAGTAAAGAGTATGAGACCAAAAGGGTGCTTTGTGTGTGGGAGTCCAGACCATATGGCTCATCAGTGTCAGAAGAGGTGGAGCTCAAGGAGCTCTTCATTCATCCAAACAGACTGGGTGGATGGATAGGGTCCCCGCCTTCGAGGTGAAGACTCGGTGCCATGGACATCAAACTAATGCCCTCTCTATTCAATGCCAAGTGACAAATGTAACCCCAGATTCTCTTCCTCAACTGACTCATAATCAAGTTAGAAAGGCGCAGCAGGTGGATCGGTCAGTGGGGGTAGTCCGATGGTGGGTTAAGAGGGACTTGAGGCCCGAGAAGAATGCCTTGAGAACAGAGGAGTCTGTTCTGCTGACTCGGCAGCTAGAGTCGCTAGTAGTAAGAAATGGACTACTATACCGGGAGACAAAGCGCCAGAAGGGAGGAGTTTGTAGACAGCCGGTGTTACCCACCCGATTTTGGAAGATGGTCATGAAGTCCCTGCATGATGATCATGGACATCTTGGCATCGAGAAAACCACAGGTCTTGTGGCTGACCGATTTTACTGGCCTCGGATGGAAGCAGATATAGAAGAATACTGCAAATCATGCTCCCGGTGGTGTCCTGACCCTTATGTGGTGATGGAGAAGCAGGTTGGTGTCCGGGCCCCCAGAGGAAAGTCTGAGAAAGGGGGTGGCGCTGTCAAAACCTATCATTGACACCATCTGTTGCCTGTGGGAAAGAACATCCCTTTACCACCATTGCAAATTCAAGGAGGTCGTACCACCCCTCTGTGCAATAGGATAAGTCATAGGGGTGAACCTCCACCCCAGCTTGGGGTTGCCTCAGGAGGAAGTGGCAGCGAGTCTGGGGATGAATGGGAAGCTGACGGTCAATGGAGCTACAGATGGACCGAGGACCCATGCCCCACAGGCTCGGGCCTTGAAAACCAGACTCCTGAAGTGGAAACACGAACAACGGACATTTGTCAGGAGGCTAAGGCGCTCTGTCCACAATTGGGGGAGAGTCCAGAAGAAGGGCATTTATTGAATGAAGAGATCCATCTGGAGGAGCCTGTTTTGGAGAGACAAGAGTCGGCGGTTGAGGAGGGGGCCCCCTCGGTACACACTCGTCCCAAGCGGGACGTTAGGCCCCACACGATGTTGACCTATGATAGAATGGGACATACCACTGAGGTCCCTAGGCTGATACCCTCTAATTTCAATTCTGTTTGGCCCTATTTCTCGGTATCTCCCATGTGTCCAGGAGGTGGTTTGTGTGCATGTAAATTTGATGTTAGTCAGGATGCCCTAACCCCCCTTCATGTTTCAGATGGTGAGTCCTCATATCGTGATGGGATACTTTCAATGACTCACCAGGGGGAGAATGTAACACCTGCACCTGGAACTGTCAGAGCATCCACCGGCATGTTGGAGATTACAGACTCTAAGGAGAGTTTTGTAGTGGCTGTTAAACAGGGACCTACAGACACTAATCGCTTTTCTCCTGAGTGGCAGAAGACTACAACTCCCAGGGATCCTTGTTCCAGTGAGATGATAGAAGAAGGGAGGAGGAGGGACTTGGAGGAGGATGCTGAGGAGAAAGTGAAAGTACAGAGAGAGAGGAGAGAGAACGTGGCTGCTGCTGGTTATGAGAGACAGAGAGTGGATAGATCTTGATTCCCCTAAGTTGCAGAGTGTGGGGGACCCCGCAGAGATACCCGTGTTGCCGGAGAGAGCAAAGATCCAGAGAGTCCTGCCGGCACTCCCATCGGATAAAGGTCTAAATCATGCAGCCCTCAGCTGGAGTCTAAAGAATCCTCTGTGTTATGATTGAGTCACCGTAGGAGGCACAAACAGAAATGCTAGCTAAGTCCAGAAAGCCAGAGAGGTTGGCAGCTAACGGATTGCAGACCCCTGATCCTATCCACAACAACTAACTGTAGCCGTGGGGGGTTCCAACGATGCCCTAGACCCCTCGAACACAGCCGGAGAATTAAATAGGCCTAAAGAAAGAAAGGGGAAATCTAAACTGCCCCAGAGCAGACCCCAAAGCAATAGGCAGCCCCCAACATATAATGATGGTGAAGCAAGATGAAAACACTAACACAGACAGAAAGATAGACTGAGCAAAGACGGGGCCCAAGCTAACTAGATAGGAAATGACAGGAAGGCTGCTGACTGCAATCCGTGAAAAACCCTATGAAAATAAGAGCCAACAGACTGACAGTGAAAAAGGCCCTGAAGACGCTAGGCTTCAAAAAAGCTATGTCAGTACTCAGGAATATTCTGAAGACAGAGCAACCGGCAAAAGGAGATTAAGCTCACCCCAGCAGGGAATGGCAGAATCCAGAAAAGCAAGGAAAACAAAAACAAAACACAAAAGCTAACAGGCAAAGCAGAAAACTTAGCTTTAGAGGAGCAGGAATCAGACTGGTGTCCTAGAAGTCCACAGAGAAATCACCCGCAGGGCAGAAGGGCATCGGCAGCCTTATATCCAGTCCGTGACTCCACTCAGCCAGTCATCCTCATTAGGCTCAGGTGCCTGATAATCAGGCTCATTACCTTCCTTTACCAGAATAGGGAGTTCACCAGACCTCAGTGACGAAGGGGAAAATGAACTCACAACAGTACCTCCCCCTTGAGGAGGGGTCACCGAACCCTCAACCATGCCACCAGAGCAATCAGGGTGAGCCCGATGAAAGGCACGAACCAATCTTTTGGCATGAATATCAGAGGCACAGACCCAGGAATTATCCTCCTGACCATAACCCTTCCACTTAACCAAATACTGGAGTCTCCGTCTAGCCAGACGGGAATCCAGTATTTTCTCTACCTCATATTCCATGTTACCTTCAACCAATACAGGGTCTGGAGGTGCCACCCCAGGAACAACTGGTTCAACAAACCTCTTCAACAAGGACTTATGGAACACATTATGGATTTTTAAATGTGACAGGAAGAGCCAAACGAAAAGAGACCGGATTAATAATCTCCAAAATCTTGTAAGGTCCGATAAATCTAGGCTTAAACTTAGGAGAAGCCACCTTCATAGCAATATTTTTTGATGATAACCACACCATATCACCAATCTTAAACTGGGGACCAATGGTCCTATGTCAATTGGAAAACCGCTGGGCCTTTTCCTGGGAGAGAGATAACTTTTCCACCACTTGGTCCCAGATCTGGTGCATTCTCTCCACCACAGCGTCAACACCTGGGCAGGCAGAAGGCTCCACCTGCCCTGAAGAAAATCGAGGATGAAACCCAAAGTTACAAAGAAAAAGGTGACATCAAAGTGGCAGAACTAGCTCTATTATTTAAAGCAAATTCAGCCAAGGGCAAAAATGAAACCCAATCATCCTGATCAGCGGAAATAAAACATCTCAAATACGACTCCAAGGTCTGGTTTGTTCTCTTTGTCTGCCCATTGGTCTGAGGGTGAAAAGCAGAGGAGAAGGACAACTGAATTCCCAGCTTGGAACAGAAGGTCCTCCAAAATCTGGACACAAACTGAACTCCTCTGTCAGATACAATGTTCTCAGGAATCCCGTGTAAGCGAACCACCTGTTGCAAAAACAGGGGCACCAACTCAGAGGAAGATGGCACAAGATGGTACAAGATGAACCATCTTAGAGAACCTATCACAAATCACCCAAATAACAGTCATTCTTTGAGAGACCGGCATATCAGAGATGAAATCCATTGAAATATGGGTCCATGGCCTCCTAGGGACCGGCAAAGGCATCAACAACCCACTAGAGCGAGAACAAGATTTAGACCGGGAGCAAGTCCCACAGGACTGCACAAAATTCCTGACATCATGAGACAAGGTGGGCCACCAAAAAGAGCGACTCACCAGATCTCTAGTACCAAAAATACCTGGATGACCAGCCAATGCAGAGCAATGAACTTCAGACATCACTCTCTTCTTCCACTGGTCAGGAACATACAACTTTCCACTGGGACAACGCTCAGGTTTGTCCTCCTGGAACTCTTGCAGAGCAAGTCTCAAATCGGGCGAGATGGCAGAAAGAACTACCCCTTCGCCTAAGATGGTAGCAGGCTTGGTCACCACAGGAGAATCAGCAAAGAAACTCCTAGAGAGGGCGTCTGCCTTGACATTCTTAGTTCCAGGAAGAAAAGAGACCACAAAATCAAAACGTGTAAAAAACAAGGCCCACCTAGCCTGTCTAGGGTTCAAGCGTTTAGCCGACTCTAGGTAAATCAAATTCTTGTGGTCAGTGAGGACCACAACTTGATGTTTAGCTCCCTCCAACCAATGTCTCCACTCCTCAAATGCCCATTTCATGGCCAACAGTTCCCGATTCCCCACATCATAGTTACGTTCAGATGGAGAGAACTTTCGGGAAAAGAAAGCACAGGGATTCATTTTAGATGTTACAGGATCCTTTTGGGACAAAACAGCTCCTGCACCAATCTCAGAAGCATCCACCTCTACCTGGAACGGGAGTGAGACATCAGGTTGCCGCAAAACCGGGGCGGAGGTAAATCTTCGCTTCAGCTCCTGAAAGGAAGCAACAGCCTCCGGAGACCAATTCAACACATCAGCACCCTTCTTAGTCAGATCAGTCAATGGCTTGGCAATACTAGAAAATGTTGCTATAAATTTCCGATAAAAATTAGCAAAACCCAAAAACTTCTGGAGGGCCTTCAAAGAAGTGGGCTGAACCCAATCATAAATGGCCTGTACCTTGGCCGGGTCCATTTCAATAGTTGACGGAGACAAAATAAATCCCAAAAATGAAATCCTCTGTACTCCAAAAAGGCATCTCGATCCTTTGACATACAGGGAATTCTCCCTCAAGATCCGGAACACAGTCCGAATATGTTCCACATGAGAATCCCAATCCTTGGAGAAGATCAAAATATCATCCAGATAGATAATCAAAAATTTATCGACAAAGTCTCGGAAAATATCGTTCATGAAGCACTGGAAGACAGAAGGGGCATTAGTGAGCCCAAAAGGCATCACCAGGTACTCAAAATGTCCCTCCGGAGTATTAAACGCCGTCTTCCATTCATCCCCCTGCTTAATGCGGATAAGATTATATGCCCCTGAGGTCAAGCTTGGTAAACCAGCAAGCACCTCTAACTCTAGAGAATAGATCCGAAATCAGGGGTAACGGATACTGATATTTAATAGTAATTTTATTGAGGGCACGATAATCAATACAAGGCCTTAAAGAACCATCCTTTTTGGACACAAAAAAAAAAACCGGCACCTAAGGGTGAAGAGGATGGTCTAATATGACCCTTCTCCAACACCTCCTTAATATAGGACCGCATAGCCTTGTGCTCGGGTACAGATAAATTGAAGAGCCGACCCTTGGGAAATTTACACCCCAGGCTTAGTTCAATTGCACAGTCATAACTCCTATGAGGAGGCAAGGACGCAGACTCATTCTCACTAAATACATCATAAAAGTCCGCCAAATAGTCAGGAACATCATGCGACTGAGGAGAGGTGGAAAAAACCGGAGCCTCACTAAAGGCACACCGACAACCCCAACTCACCACAGACACAGATTTCCAATCCAAAACTGGATTATGAATTTGCAACCAGGGAAACCCCAGAACAACAGCATCATGCAGACCATGCAACACCAAAAATCTGCAATTTTCTTGATGGTCTGGGGCGACCCGCATGACCACCTGGGTCCAAAATTGAGGTTTATTTTTAGCCAAAGGAGTAGCAAAAGGGATAGGCGTCTGCAGAGGTGTCATCGGAAATCCACAACGTTTAGCAAAATCCAAGTCCATTAGGTTTAGCGCTGCTCCCGAATCCACAAAAGCCTTGGCGGAAAATGTGGACAGGGAGCAGATCAGAGTAATTGCCAGAAGAAACTTAGGTTGAACACCACCAACAGAAAACGTGTGCGCAAAGCGTTTCTCTCGTTTAGGACAAACAGAAATAATATGCGAGGCATCTCCACAGAAAAAACACAGCTTATAACGCCTTCTGAACTCCTGACGTTGCGCCTTAGACAAAACTCTATCACATTGCATAGGTTCAGACGTCTGTTCAACCGGTGGCAACACCTCTCGTGCAATCCTGCGTTCGCGTAAACGCCGATCAACCTGAATGGCTAATGACATAGAATCGTCCAGACCAGAGGGAACAGGAAATCCCACCATAGTATCTTTTACGGCTTCTGACAAACCCTTCCGAAAGAGAGCTGCCAAGGCATTATCATTCCAGGTAGTAAGGACCGCCCACTTTCGGAACTTTTGACAGTACAACTCTGCAGAATCTCGACCCTGGTTCAATGCCAACAGGGTCTTTTCAGCCTGATCAATAGCATTAGGTTCATCATACAACAACCACAAAGCTTGAAAGAATGCGTTCACATTAGTCAGAATAGGATCATCTGGTTTCAAAGAAAACGCCCAATCCTGGGGATCGCCACGCAGCAAAGAGATGACAATTTTATCCTGCTGCGCGGAGCTCCCTGATGAGTTAGGCTTCAAGGCAAAAAATAATTTACAATTATTTTTGAAACTCAAAAATTTAGATCGATCCCCAAAAAATGCATCAGGTGTAGGGATCTTTGGTTCAACAGCATGCGAACGAGCAAGGTAGGCGGAAATTCCCCGCACTTCCGCAGCGAGCTGCTCCACACGATCAGACAATTGCTTTATCTCCATTGAGAGAAAAAAAAATTCCCCCTACGGCCTCAGAGATATAGAGGAAAGAATATACACACACCATTTTTTTTTTTTTTTAAACACAATTCTTTCCTGCTATTGAGTACCCTAGGATCTGCGGTATGGCGGGTGATTCTGTTATGATTGAGTCACCGTAGGAGGCACAAACAGAAATGCTAGCTAAGTCCAGAAAACCAGAGAGGTTGGCAGCTATCGGATTGCAGACCCCTGATCCTGTCCACAACAACTAACAGTAGCCGTGGGGGGTTCCAACGATGCCCTAGACCCCTCGATCACAGCCGGAGAATTAATTAGGCCTAAAGAAAGAAAGGGGAAATCTAAACTGCCCCAGAGCAGACCCCAAAGCAATAGGCAGCCCCCAACATATAATGACGGTGAAGCAAGATGAAAACACTAACACAGACAGAAAGATAGACTGAGCAAAGACGGGGCCCAAGCTAACTAGATAGGAAATGACAGGAAGGCTGCTGACTGCAATCTGTGAAAAACCCTATGAAAATAAGAGCCAACAGACTGACAGTGAAAAAGGCCCTGAAGACGCTAGGCTTCAAAAAAGCTATGTCAGTACTCAGGAATAATCTGAAGACAGAGCAACCGGCAAAAGGAGATTAAGCTCACCCCAGCAGGGAATGGCAGAATCCAGAAAAGAAAGGAAAACAAAAACACAAAAGCTAACAGGCAAAGCAGAAAACTTAGCTTTAGAGGAGCAGGAATCAGACTGGTGTCCTAGAAGTCCACAGAGAAATCACCCGCAGGGCAGAAGGGCGTAGGCAGCCTTATATCCAGTCCGTGACTCCACTCAGCCAGTCATCCTCATTAGGCTCAGGTGCCTGATAATCAGGCTCATTACCTTCCTTTACCAGAATAGGGAGTTCACCAGACCTCAGTGACGAAGGGGAAAATTAACTCACAACACCTCTGATTGTTGGAGACACAGTGAGTGTTCTGCTGAGACTTGTGATTCTATCAGCGCGACTTACAGTGAGTACTGTTATGATTGAGTCACCGAAGGAGGAAAAAACAAAAATACAAGCTAAGTCCAGAAAACCAGAGAGGCTGGTAGCTATCGGATTGCAGACCCCTGATCCTATCCACAACAATTAACAGTAGCCGTGGGGGGTTCCTACATTGCCCTAGACCCCTCGAACACAGCCGGAGAACTAAATAGGCCTAAAGAAAGAAAGGGGAAATCTAAACTGCCCCAGAGCAGACCCCAAAGCAATAGGCAGCCCCCAACAAATAATGACGGTGAAGCAAGATGAAAACACTAACACAGATAGAAAGATAGGTTGAGCAAATGATGGGGCCCAAGCTAACTAAAAAGGACAGGATAGAAAAGCTGCAGTCTGAAATCCGTAAAAAACCCTACCAAAAAATGTCCCAACCGTCTGATAGGAAAAACAGTCCCTGAAGTCGCTAGGACTTCAAAAAGACTATATCAGCACTCAGGTAAATTCTGAAGACAGAGCAAAGAGACAAACTGATCAGAGACAAAAATGGAACTCAGCACACCCCCGACCGGGGATGGCTGAACTCCAAAAAACAAGGTAAACAAAACTAAACTAATAAGTTCAATAGCAGAGCAAAAACCTATCTTTGGGAAGCAGGAATCAGACTGGTCTCAAAGAATCCAGCAGAGAAATCACCAGCGACTCAGAAGGGCGTCGGCTGCCTTATATCCAGTCAGAATTTCCTGTTACCCAGTCATCATCTACCAGATCAGGTGTTTGGTAATCAGCCTCACTACCTTCCTTCACCAAAAGAGGGAGTTCATCAGACATCGACGGTGAAGGGGAAAATGAACTCACAACAGTACCTCCCCCTTTTCGGAGGGGTCACCGAACCCTCATCCACGCCACCAGGGCGATCAGGATGGGCACTATGAAAGGCACGAACCAATCTTTCGGCATGAATATCGGATGCAGGGACCCAAGAATTATCCTCCTGCCCATAACCCTTCCATTTAACCAAATACTGGAGTCTACGTCTAGCCAGGCGAGAATCCAGTATCTTCTCAACCTCATATTTCACATTACCTTCAACCAATACCAGGTCAGGAGGTGCCACCACAGGAACTACTGGCTCAACAAACCTCTTTAACAGAGACTTATGAAACACGTTATGGATCTTAAATGTAACAGGAAGAGCCAATCGAAAAGAGACTGGATTAATAATCTTCAAAATCTTGTAAGGTCCAATAAATCTAGGTTTAAACTTTGGAGAAGCCACCTTCATAGCGATATTCTTTGATGACAACGAAACCATATCACCCACCTTAAACTGGGGACCAATGGTCCTATGCCGGTTGGAAATCTGCTGGGCCTTTTCCTGGGAGAGAGACAACTTATCCACCACTTGGTCCCAGATCTGGTGCATTCTCTCCACCACAGTGTCAACACCTGGGCAGGCAGAAGGCTCCACCTGCCCTGAAGAGAATCGAGGATGAAACCCAAAGTTACAAAAAAAGGGTGACATCAAAGTGGCAGAACTAGCTCTATTATTTAAAGCAAATTCGGCCAAGGGCAAAAATGAAACCCAATCATCCTGATCAGCGGAAATAAAACATCTCAAATACGACTCCAAAGTCTGGTTTGTTCTCTCCGTCTGCCCATTGGTCTGAGGGAGAAACGCAGAGGAGAAGGACAACTGAATTCCCAGCTTGGAACAGAAATTCCTCCAAAATCTAGACACAAACTGAACTCCTCTGTCAGATACAATGTTCTCAGGAATCCCGTGCAAGCGAACCACCTTTTGCAAAAACAAGGGCACCATGTTATGAATGAGTCACCATAGAAGGCAAAAACAGAAATACTAGCTAAGTCCAGAAAACCAGAGAAGTTGGCAGCTATCGGATTGCAGACCCCTGAACCTATCAACAACAACTAGCTGTAACCGTGGGGGGTTCCTACGGTGGCCTAGACCCCTCGATCACAGCCGGAGAACTAAATAGCCTAAAGACAGAAAGGGAAATCTAAACTGCCCCAGATCAGACCCCAAAGCAATAGGCAGCCCCCAACATATAATGACGGTGAAGCAAGATGAAAAAACACTAACACAGATAGAAAGATAGGCTAAGCAAATGATGGGGCCAAAGCTAACTAAATAGGACAGGATAGAAAAGCTGCTGTCTGCAATCCGCCAAAACCCTATCAAAACAAGAGCCAACAGACTGATAGGGAAAAAAGCCCTGAAGACGCTAGGCTTCAAAAAGACTATATCAGTATTCAGGTATTTTCTGAAGACAGAGCAAAAAGGAATTCAGCTCACCCCAGCAGGGAATGGCAGAAATCCAGAAAAACAAGGCAAAACCAAACCAAAACACAAATGCAAAAAGCAGAGCAGAAAACTTAGCTTTTGAGGAGCAGTAATCAGACTGGTCTCCTAGAATCCCTCAGGGAAATCACCAGCAAGGCAGAAGGGCGTCGGCTGCCTTATATCCAGTCAGCAATTACAGTCACCCAGTCATCATCATCCTGCTCAGGTGCTTGGTAATCAGCCTCACTACCTTCCTTCACCAGAAGAGGGAGTTCATCAGACCTAAATGGTGAAGGGGAAAATGAACTCACAACAGTACCTCCCCCTTGAGGAGGGGTCACGGAACCCTCATCCACGCCACCAGGGCGATCAGGGTGAGCCCGATGAAAGGCACGCACCAATCTTTTGGCATGAATATCAGAGGCACAGACCCAGGAATTATCCTCCTGACCATAACCCTTCCACTTAACCAAATACTGGAGTCTCCGTCTAGCCAGACGGGAATCCAGTATCTTCTCTACCTCATATTCCATGTTACCTTCAACCAATACAGGGTCCGGAGGTGCCACCCCAGGAACAACTGGTTCAACAAACCTCTTCAACAAGGACTTATGAAACACATTATGGATTTTAAATGTGACAGGAAGAGCCAAACGAAAAGAGACCGGATTAATAATCTCCAAAATCTTGTAAGGTCCAATAATTCTAGGCTTAAACTTAGGAGAAGCCACCTTCATAGCGATAATTTTTTATGCTAACCAAACCATATCACCAACCTTAAACTGGAGACCAATGGTCCTATGTCGGTTGGAAAACCGCTGGGCCTTTTCCTGGGAGAGAGATAACTTATCCACCACTTGGTCCCAGATCTGGTGCATTCTCTCCACCACAGTGTCAACACCTGGGCAGGCAGAAGGCTCCACCTGCCCTGAAGAAAATCGAGGATGAAACCCAAAGTTACAAAAAAAAGGTGACATCAAAGTGGCAGAACTAGCTCTATTATTTAAAGCAAATTCGGCCAAGGGCAAAAATGAAACCCAATCATCCTGATCAGCGGAAATAAAACATCTCAAATACGACACCAAGGTCTGGTTTGTTCTCTCCATCTGCCCATTGGTCTGAGGGTGAAAAGCAGAGGAGAAGGACAACTGAATTCCCAGCTTGGAACAGAAAGTCCTCCAAAATCTAGACACAAACTGAACTCCTCTGTCAGATACAATGTTCTCAGGAATCCCGTGCAAGCGAACCACCTGTTGCAAAAACAGGGGCACCAACTCAGAGGAAGATGGCAACTTAGGGAGTGGTACAAGATGAACCATCTTAGAGAACCTATCACAAATCACCCAAATAACAGTCATTCTCTGAGAGACAGGCATATCAGAGATGAAATCCATTGAAATATGGGTCCATGGCCTCCTGGGGACCGGCCAAGACATCAACAACCCACTAGAGCGAGAACAAGGTTTAGACCGGGAGCAAGTCCCACAGGACTGCATAAAATTCCTGACATCACGAGACAAGGCGGGCCACCAAAAAGACCGACTCACCAGATCTCTAGTACCAAAAATACCTGGATGATCAGCCAATGCAGAGCAATGAACTTCACACATCACTCTCTTCTTCCACTGGTCAGGAACATACAACTTTCCACTGGGACAACGCTCAGGTTTGTCCTCCTGGAACTCTTCCAGAGCACGTCTCAAATCGGGCGAGATGGCAGAAAGAACTACCCCTTCGCCTAAGATGGTAGCAGGCTTGGTCACCACAGGAGAATCAGCAAAGAAGCGCCTAGAGAGAGCGTCAGCCTTGACATTCTTAGTGCCAGGAAGAAAAGAGACCACAAAATCGAAATGTGTAAAAAACAAGGCCCACCTAGCCTGTCTAGGGTTCAAGCCTTTGGCCGACTCCAGGTAAATCAAATTCTTGTGGTCAGTGAGGACCACGACTTGATGTTTAGCTCCCTCCAACCAATGTCTCCACTCCTCAAATGCCCATTTCATGGCTAACAGTTCCCGATTCCCCACATCATAGTTACGTTCAGTGGGAGAGAACTTTCAGGAAAAGAAAGCACAGGGATTCATTTTAGATGTTACAGGATCCTTTTGGGACAAAACAGCTCCTGCACCAATCTCAGAAGCGTCCACCTCTACCTGGAATGGCAGTGAGACATCAGGTTGCCGCAAAACCGGGGCAGAAGTGAATCTTCGCTTCAGCTCCTGAAAGGAAGAAGCAGCCTCCGGAGACCAATTCACCACATCAGCACCCTTCTTAGTCAGATCAGTCAATGGCTTGGCAATACTAGAAAATGTTGCTATAAATTTCCGATAAAAATTAGCAAAACCCAAAAACTTCTGGAGGGCCTTCAAAGAAGTGGGCTGAACCCAATCATAAATGGACTGTACCTTGGCCGTGTCCATTTCAATAGTTGACGGAGACAAAATAAATCCCAAAAATGAAATCCTCTGTACCCCAAAAAGGCATTTCGATCCTTTGACATACAGGGAATTCTCCCTCAAGATCCGGAACACAGTCCGAACATCTTCCACATGAGAATCCCAATCCTTGGAGAAGATCAAAATATCATCCAGATAGATAATCAAAAATTTATCCACAAAGTCTCGGAAAATGTCGTTCATGAAGCACTGGAAGACAGAAGGGGCATTAGTGAGCCCAAAAGGCATCACCAGGTACTCAAAATGTCCCTCCGGAGTATTAAACGCCGTCTTCCATTCATCCCCATGCTTAATGCGGATAAGATTATACGCCCCCCTGAGGTCAAGCTTGGTAAACCAGCAAGCACCTTTAACTCTGGAGAATAGATCCGAAATCAGGGGTAACGGATACTGATATTTAATAGTAATTTTGTTTAGGGCACGATAATCAATACAAGGCCTTAATGAACCATCCTTTTTGGCCACGAAAAAAAAACGGCACCTAAGGGTGAAGAGGATGGTCTAATATGACCCTTCTCCAACGCCTCCTTAATATAGGATCGCATAGCCTCGTGCTCGGGTACAGATAAATTGAAGAGCCGACCCTTTGAAATTTACACCCCGGGCTCAGTTCAATTGCACAGTCATAACTCCTATGAGGAGGCAAAGACGCAGACTCATTCTCACTAAATACATCATAAAAGTCCGCCAAATAGTCAGGATCATCAAGCGACTGAGGAGAGGTGGAAAAAACTGGAGCCTCATTAAGGGCACACCGACAACCCCAACTTCCCACAGACACAGATTTCCAATCCAAAACTGGATTATGAATTTGCAACCAGGGAAACCCCAGAACAATGGTATCATGCAAATTATGCAACACCAAAAATCTGCAATTTTCTTGATGGTCTGGGGCGACCCGCATTACCACCTGGGTCCAAAACTGAGGTTTATTTTTCGCCAAAGGAGTAGCATCAATCCCCCTCAAAGGGATAGGCGTCCGCAGAGGTGTCATCGGAAATCCACAACGTTTAGCAAAATCCAAGTCCATTAGGTTCAGGGCTGCTCCCGAATCCACAAAAGCCTTGGCGGAAAATGTGGACAGGGAGCAGATCAGAGTAATTGCTAGAAGAAACTTAGGTTGAACACCACCCACAGAAAACGTGTGTGCAAAACGTTTCTCTCGTTTAGGACAGACAGAAATAATATGCGAGGCATCTCCACAAGAAAAAACACAGCTTATTACACCTTCTGAACTCCTGACGTTGCTCCCTGGACAAAACTCTATCACATTGCATAGGTTCAGACACTTGTTCAACAGGTGGCAACACCTCTCGTGCAGTCCTGCGTTCACGTAAACGCCAATCAACCTGAATGGCTAATGACATAGAATCGTCAAGACCAGAGGGAACAGGAAATCCCACCATAGTATCTTTTATGGCTTCTGACAAACCCTTCCGAAAGAGAGCTGCCAAGGCATTATCATTCCAGGTAGTAAGGACCGCCCACTTTCGGAATTTTTGACAGTACAATTCTGCAGAATCTCGACCCTGGCTCAATGCCAACAGGGTCTTTTCAGCCTGATCAATAGCATTAGGTTCGTCATACAACAACCCCAAGGCTTGAAAGAATGCGTTCACATTAGTCAGAATAGGATCATCTGGTTTCAAAAAAGACGCCCAATCCTGGGGATCGTCACGCAGCAAAGAGATGACAATTTTAACCTGCTGCGCGGAGCTCCCTGACGAGGCAAAAAATAATTTACAAGGCAAAAAATAATTTACAATTATTTTTGAAACTCAAAAATTTAGATCGATCCCCAAAAAATACATCAGGTGTAGGGATCTTTGGTTCAACAGCATGCGAACGAGCAAGGTAGGCGGAAATTACCCGCACTTCCGCAGCGAGCTGCTCCACACGATCAGACAATTGCTTTATCTCTATTGAGAGAAAAAATTCCCCCTACGGCCTCAGAGATATAGAGGAAAGAATATACACACTATTTTTTTTTTTTTTAAACACAATTCTTTCCTGCTATTGAGTACCCTAGGATCTGCAGTATGGCGGTGATTCTGTTATGAATGAGTCACCGTAGGAGGCAAAAACAGAAATGCTAGCTAAGTCCAGAAAACCAGAGAAGTTGGCAGCTATCGGATTGCAGACCCCTGAACCTATCAACACAACTAGCAGTAGCCCTGGGGGGTTCCTACGATGCCCTAGACCCCTCGATCACAGCCGGAGGACTATATAGCCTAAAGACAGAAAGGGAAATCTAAACTGCCCCAGAGCAGACCCCAAAGCAAAAGGCAGCCCCCAACATATAATGACGGTGAAGCAAGAAGAAAGAACACTAACACAGACAGAAAGATAGACTGAGCAAAGACGGGCCCCAAGCTAACTAGATAGGAAAGGACAGGAAGGCTGCTGTCTGCAGTCCGTGAAAAACCCTATGAAAATAAGAGCCAACAGACTGACAGTGAAAAAGGCCCTGAAGACGCTAGGCTTCAAAAAGACTATGTCAGTACTCAGGAATATTCTGAAGACAGAGCAACAGGCAAAAGGAGATTCAGCTCACCCCAGCAGGGAATGGCAGAATCCAGAAAAGCAAGGCAAACAAAAACAAAACACAAATGCTAAAAGGCAAAGCAGAAAACTTAGCTTTAGAGGAGCAGGAATCAGACTGGTCTCCTAGAAATCCACAGAGAAATCACCCGCAGGGCAGAAGGGCGTCGGCAGCCTTATATCCAGTCCGTGACTCCACTCAGCCAGTCATCATCATTAGGCTCAGGTGCCTGATAATCAGGCTCATTACCTTCCTTTACCAGAATAGGGAGTTCACCAGACCTCAGTGACGAAGGGGAAAATGAACTCACAACAGACAACTATCATCCTCCGGACCGCAAGGTGAACTCTAGACGTCTAGAGAGTAAATCATCTCCAATAAAAATGGACTCATTTAATTTAAAAAGGACGAACCCCGGGGATTGGAATGAGAAATTCTCTTTCTCCAGGGAGGCCTCGGAAGCTGAAGATGACGCTGAATCTAGCGATACTTCACCCAATCAGTCTCCTACAAAAAGCAAAATTAAGCATGATGACTCTGGGTCCCATGCGGGTGTAAACCCGGTAGCCTCACATATATCTTCACACTCTTTGACATCAGGCCAACTCAACCAAGAGGCCTTTATGGATTCCATAGTAAGCAAATTGAGCGTCATAATGGAATAATGGACAGTAAGCTTGACCTACACAGCAGAAAGATCAAAGCCGACTTGGATTCTAATTTTCAAAAGTATTGTGAAAAAATTGATAAGATAGATAAGCAGTTATCTAAACATGAAGATCGGATAAATAGGCTGGAACATAGATCCTCAATTACCTATGATGAATTAGATTATCTTACATCAGAAGTTCGCAAGCTGCGAGCCAAACTGACGGACCTTGAGGACAGAGGCCGCCGCAATAACTTGAAGATTAGAGGTATTCCGGAAAGTGTCATCCAAGAGGATCTATCAAACCACGTCAAAACTATTCTCAAGCAGGCCCTACCTGACCTCTCAGAGGCAGATTTAATAATTGATAGAGCCCACAGGTTGCCGAGACCTCCTAAATTCTCTACTGATCTTCCGAGAGACACTATTCTCAGAGTACATTTCTTCCAAACGAAAGAAAGGATCCTCAACTATTTGAAAGACCAAAAAACATTCCCCGAACCACACAAGGACCTAAAGGTTTTTCCCAATCTCTCCAAGGACACACTGGAGGCATGGAAGAACTTTAGAAATATTACTACAGCCCGCTGAAACTCTTAATTCTTTACAGGGGAAGAACAATTCCTATCTTTACTCCAGACGAAGGATTTAACTTCCTCAGTTCTTTGGATACTGCTCAACCCGGCAATGGTTGAGATTTCCTCATTCTGGGAACACTTTTTATGTGGCAGGGGCCTCTACAACATTCATTGCTTTGAGGTTTTCCCTCTATTCCCACCCACATTCATTACCCCCGCTTTATTGAGATAGTTCTACTTGAGCATCCTACACGAGCAGTGATTTCTTTATTAATCCTATAGTCATTTTCACTGACTGTTAGCACATATTTCTGATTAGTTATATTGTAAATTGTTATATCTTCAGTCTACTAACCTAAAGGTTAATTGTTATATTGTTATTGTTGCTATCTTGTCCTTTAGGACTTTTTTGTCTTTTAGGTCTCCAACCAGTTTACTGACCAGCACTCGCCATATATTTTTATTATCGTACTTACTATTATTGCTGACATGAGCTTCAAAATTCTGTCCTATAATATTAGAGGTTTGAATAGCCCACAGAAGAGACACACTTTATGGAGGGAACTGATTAGCTCACAGGTCGATATTGCATGTATACAAGAAACAAAGTTTTTAGACGGAAACCACCCTTATTTTAATCATCGCAGTTTCCCCAACATCTTTGAGGCCTGCAATTCCAGTAAAAAGGCTGGAGTGATTACCGTGATCAAGAACTCTGTCACCTTTAAGGCCCTAGAGGAATACGGGCAGATTTCATATTTTAGGTATGTGAAATTAACGGTCAAACATATACTTTGGTAAATGTTTATACACCCAACAAAAATCAAACCAGGTTTCTTTCAAAGTTTATGAAGAAGGTAATAGAGGTGAGAAAGGGTAATCTTCTAATACTAGGAGATTTTAATCTCACTCCTGACAATGTCTTGGATTCCTCCTCTGCCTCTAGACCGGCATCGGACAACTTAAATTGGTGGTTGGACAGAAATGAGCTGTATGACACGTTTAGATGTCTCAATTCCACTTCCAAGGAGTTCACTCATTTCTCCACAGCTCACAAATCGGCGTCTAGAATAGAACTGATTGTGATGGACATTTTTTCTCTCACAAAAATCAGTAAGGCCTCTTTCACACTTCAGTTTTTTGCAATCAGTCACAATCCGCCAGGTTTTGAAAAAAAACGGATCCTCAATTTTCTTTTGAGGATCCGTTTTTTTCCCCATTGACTTCCATTAATGGCAGATTGTGACGGATTGCCGTCCATTGCATCCGTTTTTTTTGAGGATCCGCCAAAAGTTGCTGTCCGTCACCATCCTCAAAGATTTCAAAACGGAGCTTGCAACGTTTTTTTTCTCTGGCGGATCCTCCAGACACTGATTTAACCCGAAATTCTTTCTGGTTGCCGGACAAAAAAAAAATTCTCTCTCTCTCTCTCTCTCTCTCTCCTTTTCCAGGCTGCGATTCCTTTAAAATTCTTCATTTTGCGGATCCGTCAAAAAAACGGATGGGTGGCATCCATTGTCATCAGTTCTAAAACGGATCCAGCATCCGTCCTTTTGGCGGATTTTGACTGATGCAAAAAAACTGAAGTGTGAAAGAGGCCTAAGGTGTATATTGGAAACAGGACGATTTCAGATCATTCCCCGGTCATTGGAGAAATACTAATAGGCCCTACCCTAAAAAATGCCAGACTGTGGAAGTGTAATGCCAGCATTATACACGATCCGATTCATAGGGCGACAATCCAGAAAGCATTGGATAACTTTTTTCTTGAAAACAACCCAGACTCCACTAATCCTTCTCTCAACTGGTGCACTCATAAGGCGGTCATCAGGGGCATTATTATGAGTATAGCTTCTAAAGTAAAAAGATAAAGCAGGGAAAAAATAAACAAGGTTCAATCAGCAATACGTGAGATGGAAAAGTCTACTAGGCCTATCTTCTCCTTCCCCTCAAAAACAATCTGATCTAACCCGTCTAAAGGTACTGTCACACTTAGCGATGCACCAGCAATCCCGACAATGATATGGATCGCTGGTGCATCGCTAAGTGGTCGCTAGTGAGCTGCCACAGAGGCAGATCTCACCAGCGACATAGAGGTGGTTGGGGGTCGCTACTTACCCGTCAGATGAGGCGATCCTGACGTCCTCCCGCCCGCGTCCACACGTCGCTCGTCGGCGCCACAGGAAGCCTAGCAGGAAGCGCCCGACGAGAAACGGTCCAGGACGTTCTCGCGCGACCAGCGATAATCAGCGGGGGAGCCGGTCGGAGGTAAGTATCAGACATAGCGATATCGCTAGCAATATCGCTGCTACGTCACAAAAACCAGTGACGTTATAGCGATATTGCTAGCGATATCGCTTATTGTGACAGGCCCTTAAGAAAGGAACTTAGGACACTGCTTTATTCCCCATATGAAGCAGCCATCAATTCTTCTAAGTATAAATTCTACACATCTTTGAATAAACCTACACAGGATTAAAAAGAAAAGAATTCATAATCAAATACACAGAATAAACTCTATAGAGGGTAATACTAAACTATCCCACCCTCAAGACATCACAAATGAGTTCGCAAAATATTACAGTAAACTCTACAATCTCAACTCAGATCTTTCATCCCCTTCGCCTAACCAACTTGATATTAAAAAATATCTTTCAGACATTAACTTACCATCCCTCACTAGCGACGATTTGATGTCTTTATCATTGCTTTTCAACACCCAGGAAGTAGAAGATACCATTAAATACCTTGACTTGCATAAATCACCCGGACCAGACGGTTTTACTAATAATTACTACAAAGTTTTCGGTAAAACCTTGTCCCCCCACCTGGTGGGGATGTTTAACTACACTTCCACAAAGGGTTCTGTTATGATTGAGTCACCGAGGAGGAAAAAACAAAACACAAGTCCAGCCCAGAAAAACAGAGAGGTTGGAAACTAGCGGATTGCAGACCCCTAATCCTATCACACAACTAGCAGTAGCCATGGAGAGTTCCTACGGTGATCCTAGACACCTCGTCACAGCCGGAGATCTACATAAGCCTAAAGAGAGAAAAGGGAAAAACTGACTGCCTCAGAGCAGACCCCAAAGCAATAGGCAGCTCCCAACATATAAGGACGGTGAAGCAAGATGAAAACACTAACACAGATAGAAAGATAGGTTGAGCAAACGATGGGGCCCAAGCTAACTAAAAAGGATAGGATAGAAAAACTGCTGTCTGCAATCCGAGAAAACCCTGCTAAAAAATATTACCAACACAACTGATAAGCAAAAAGGACCCTGAAGTCACTAGACTTCAAACCCTATATCAGCACTCAGAATATTCTGGAAGCAGAGCAAAAGAGAACACTGATCAAGGAAAAAGAATCCAGCACACCCCCGGCCGGGGATGGCTGAACTCCAAAAAACAAGGTAAACAAAACGAAAACTAATAATTTCAATAGCAGAGCAAAAACTTATCTATGGAAGCAGGAATCAGACTGGTCTCCAAGAATCCAGCAGAGAAATCACCAGCAACTCAGAAGGGCGTCGGCTGCCTTATATCCAGTCAGAAGTTCCCCTTACCCAGTCACCATCCATCTGATCAGGTGTTTGGTAATCAGCCTTACTACCTTCCTTCACCAGAAGAGGGAGATCCTCAGACACAAAAGATGAATGAACAGATGAGCTCACAACAGGGTTCATTTCCCCCCCGAGATGCTGGAAGCATCAATCTCCCTGATCCCGAAGCAAACTGGGAATCCTGAGTCACTAGGTAGCTATAGACCTATTTCTCTCATTAACACCGATATAAAAATATTCTCCAAGATTCTCGCCAACAGGTTGAGTTATATAATACCCAGTCTGATGGGTAACGACCAAATGGGGTTCACAAAGGGGAGGCAACTGGCCGACGCCACCAGAAGAGTACTCGACTCAATCAAATTAGCTAACTCAACTAGAACACCAACAGTCCTTATCTCGTTAGACGCTGAGAAGGTGTTCGATCGTATCGATTGGTGCTTTTTCAGACATACATTGAGTAAATTCGGATTCAATGAAACATTGATTACCACCTTCATGCAGAGGTGAACCTAGCCTCTCTGCCGCCTGAGGCGAACTGCACAACGGCGCCCCACCTAGTAAATTTTTAAAATCGGTAGTAATTAATCTGGTTCATACAGAGTCATGTCTATCCTGTAAAAATTTGTACAATGGTGGACATTTTAATTTAGAGAAATAGAGAAAAGATGTCTGAACACAAGGATATCAGCGCCATCACTGCACATACAAGAACCACACAGAAGAATCCAGAAGAGGGGTCTATATACCACACATGATGTGCATGACCTGTATACACCATACACTACAGTTTATATACCACACACGATGTGTATGACCTGTATACACCATAAACTCCACTCTATATACCGCACACGATGTGCATGACCTGTATACACCATACACTCCACTCTATATACCGCACACGATGTGTATGACCTGTATACGCCATACAATACAGTATATATACCTCACACAATGTGTATGACCTGTATACACCATACACTCCACTCTATATACCACACACGATGTGTATGACCTGTATACACCATACAATACAGTATATATCGCACACGATGTGTATGACCTGTATACACCATACACTACAGTCTATATACCGCACACGATGTGTATGACCTGTATACACCATACACTACAGTCTATATACCGCACATGATGTGTATGACCTGTATACACCATACACTACACTCTATATACCGCACACGTGTATGACCTGTATACACCATACACTACAGTATATATACCACACACGATGTGTATGACCTGTATACACCATAAACTCCACTCTATATACTGCACACGATGTGTATGACCTGTATACACCATACACTCCACTCAATATACCGCACACGATGTGTATGACCTGTATACATCATACACTACAGTCTATATACCGCACATCATGTGAAAATAGTCATTTTTCATTAAGCTGGGGCTATATGTCGACTTTGGCCATGAAACAGCGGCTTCTATAATGCAGGTGAATGGGGTCGCATTGTGACCCGCTAGGTACCACCACAAAGAATCAGAACCAGTTGGATTTTTTTTTAAACTTGATTGTCACAGTTGCAATACCTTGTGGGTCATAATGCGACCCCGTCAATGGAGCAGCAGCAGCATAGAGCAATTTTTGGCCGTTTGTGTCACAGTCAATGTCACCTTCTTTGATGTAATGAACGTGAAAGGTATATGCAGCAAATGCTATTCAAAACAATGTACATATTTTATATGACATTTTCTTAGTAAATATTAATATAAAACTGATTAGCTGTGGTCCAGGGGGGGGAACAAATTTAGGACCCCCTTAAATCCCCAAATAGTCACTGTACATTAAGGCTATGTGCCCACGTAGCGTTTTCCATGCAGAATATTCCTGAGCGGAAGCGCACACCCTCCTCCCAGGAAAACGCATGTGTTTTATGAAGCGCTTTTGTAAAAATTTTCCTATGCGTTTTTGCTATACAATTGAATGTATGAAGAAACGTGTGCGTTTCCGCAAAATTATTGAACATGCTGCGTTTTTTCCGCGTAGCGTTTCCGCAGCGGAAAAAACACACCATTAGCACAACATGTGCGTTTTCCATTATATTACATTAGATGCTTTTCTTAAGCGTTTACGCAGCAGAAACGCTTGTCTAAAAGCGCTGCGGAAACGCTTAAAAAACACAACGTGGGCACACAGCCTAAAAGAGAGATATATGACTGACCTGCAATACCAGACAAAGCCCATAGACAAGAGGGCGTTAACAAAGCAGAACTTTTCACAATCCCATTAATGTGGTGACCTCATATGTGCAGCCACTGGGAATGGGGAACCTGGTATCCCATGGATGATGGGGTCCTTAAGCCTCCTGTATGACCTAATATTAGCTCAATTATTGATCAAATCTAGCATCACAAATTAGGATTTAGTTCAGAAATAGCCACAAGATGTTCTGCAGCAGCTTGCATCTGCAAACCAAACCATATCACTAAGCAGAGGACATGGAGCATAGTCCTAATAGTCCAAAACTTTACCTACAACCTCTTCAACTTATGGGAATATTTGCTGAATATGTCAATATTGGCCAAGATGTTCTGCAGCAGCTTCCACCTTTACAAAACACACACTGCATCATCAGGTTGAGTTGAGGCCAGGCCTAAGGGTATGTGCACACGTAGTGAAATCTGCTGCGTTTCCGCAGCGGTTTTGGCTCTGCGAAAACGCAGCAGATTCTGCTGCGTTGTACAGTACCTTTATTTTCAATGGAAAAAAGCGCAGTGCACATGCTGCGGATTTTTCCACGCAGTTTTGCTGCAGTTTACAATCCGCAGCATGTCAATTGTTTGGTGCAGAAACGTTGCAGTTTTACACCTCATCCATTATGAGGTGTAAAACCGCAGGGCAAAACCGCAGGCAAAACCGCAGATAAACCGCAGGACTTTTGTCCTGCGGATTTACCTGCGGTTTTCTCTCCAAAATCCGCACACCCAAAAAAACTACGTGTGCACATACCCTTATTTATAGTCCTACTTGGTAAATTACTGCATCATTTCTATCTACAAACTGTAATTGTTCAACTTCTATGGGACTACAAGTCCCAGTACATCAAACACTACATGTGGCCAAGATGTTCTGCAGCAGCCACTCATCTACATTTACCAGCATGTCATAAAAAACTTGTCAACTAGACACAGGTTGCAAACCTCATAAAGTGCAACCTTGCCAAGATGTTCTGCAGCAGCAACACAAGGTAACAATTTGTAGCAGTCCACAAGTTACTGTTGTGGGACTATAATCCCCAGCAGGTTTTAGGTAAAGAGTAATAAGCTGTAGCTGCTGGAGAACTAGAAGTCCCAGCATATAGAGCTGGATTAATAGGGAAGAGTAGAAGTGCCTGTGGACTACAAATCCCAGGATATCATAGATTCACTAGACACATAGTTTGGAGCTAACCATAGTGACCCTTGGAAGATGTTCTGCAGCAGCAGCAAGGTAGTAGTACTCACACAGCTCTGCCAGAATGTCTCCTCCAGGAGCTCCTGCTGGAACATGGTCCTCAGAGAAGGTGTGGGGGTCTCTCTCTAGGTGCCCGGAGGTCCCCTGTCCTGCTCTCAGCTCTCTCACATCACATAGTCACCTGGAGGCTTCAGACAGTGTTCAGAGGTGTGTTTACATAGCACGCTGTACATGACAGCCTCTGAACCCTGTCTGAACTCCAGCACGCTGCTGGGTGCCATAGCAACGCCAGGGGTCTCAGTCTGCTCTGCAGTGTCCCGCCCGCCCCATCAGCTGTGTGTGGCTGCCTGGCCAGCCGGCCGCTCTCAAAGTCCTACTTCTTTCACTGTGCGCCCCTGCTTCTAGGGAGCGGCAGCTGCCCCACGGTGGGTAGTACGCCCATGGCTGGGACTGGGAGTTCTATTTCTCCCTGTGCCTCTGTTGCATAGCACTTATCTGACTGCAGGGGGCGGCGCCGTGCTGCCGCCCCCTCCTGAGTGCCGCCTGAGCTCACTTCTCAACTTGGTTCATGGATGATGCGGCCCTGCCTTCATGGCCTTATACGTGGGTCCCAAGGCAAAGATCGTGTGCAATAGCCATGTTTCCGAAGCCTTTCCTATTAGAAATGGCACTTGGCAAGGTTGCCCCCTCTCTCCCTTGCTCTTTAATTTAGCGTTGGAACCACTTGTAGAACACATAAGATGCAACTCGAAAATAACCGAATTATCTACAAAAAATCGTCAGCATAAGCTCAGCTTATTCGCAGATGATATTATTTTGACTCTAACGAATCCCGTAACCTCGACTTTAGAAGCCTTTACAGAATTAAGTAGGTTTAAGTCGCTCTCAAATTTTAAAATAAATAATTCAAAGTCAAATATCCTTCCTATCCATGTCAAACTAGAAGAAATTGGCCACATTAAGGCATTCACTACCCTCAATTGGTGCGAGGAAGAAATATCTTATCTAGGTGTTATCATCAACAAAGATCTCTCAAAGATGGTTATGTCCAATCTGAAGAAATTAACAGATCTAATTCATAAGGACAGCATTATTTTTCGGGATAGGGACCTAACATGGTGGGGGAGAAATCTGGCGGTGAAAACGTTTACCTTACGTAAGATCCTCTATATATTGCGGTGTATCCCTCTCCCTATTTCCACTATTCTCTTGTCCAATATTCAGTCTCAGTTAAATGCCATTATTTGGGGTAATAAGAAACCTAGAACTGACACTAGATCTGTATTGTAAGGGTTCCAATGGATTGTGATGAATAAGAAAATGCTCACACAAGAATTGAATTTACTAAATTGATTTACTTAATAAGTGATAAGATCAAATAATAAACAGTATAAACAATAAATATACACGTGAATTAAACATACATTACATTATTCAGGTAGAATTCAGGTCCATCTCTTTCTCATCTCCCTGTCCTCCTCTGGTCAGATCATCTCTCCTCTCTCTGTACACATCCCTCCTTTTATCCCCCCAAAAGCATCCAAATGTGTCTTAGTTAAAAAAGCTTTGATCTATCCTTGAATGCTAATGAGAAAGTCTCCTGAAACCAAATAGATGAGAATTCACCAGATAACATCCATGGGGAAAGTTAACACAGCCAATCTAATTAGGGTAGTTGCCTTGAATATCAATGGTCCTTTGTTGATGGATAAACAAATGACCAGTAATTTACATTCCTTTATCTTAAGTAAGTTTCAGTGACCTTTTGCTTACCTCATCTCAGTGTATATTATATTAAACTGATTGAAACCATATAAAAATAACTCATAGTATACATTCCACCCCTTGGTTTCAATCACTTTAATTAATTAACCTGCCACTAAACTATACCATTTATCATTATTTGCATTGCTCCTATATATATTTATTTATTTGCTACCAATAGAAAACCATTTTGGTAAAAAAAACAACATCCTGGGATTAAAACGGAAAAAATCAAAACAAAAACAACATTGGACCAGCAGGTGCTGAAATATCAAATGTCTGTAGAAATCTTCTTTCTTTGGATCTTCTTGACCACAATTTTTAAATGGGTCTCTGTTGCAGGGAAGCACGGGGAGTAGTATGCCCTCATCACTTGGCCTAAGTGACTTCACTACATTCCCTGGTTAGCAAAAGAACAGACTCTAAAGAGCAACCTGTCCCTGCCCTTCATGATATTAACCCCTCAGTGCAGGTGTCCAATGACTGAGCATAAGAGTCTTTTCATCTTCTATTGCTGCAGCTGTTCAGGGCCTCACTTTATATGCCATTTGGTTTCCAGCATCAGCTGGCAGTCATGAGGATTCACCCTGGTGACGGTTCAGCATCATCTGGGCTCAGTCTCAACGCTCAATTTGACATCTTCAGTCTACACACAAGACACAGCCTGCACTGAGGGAAAGTGAAATTCACAATCATACTTGAAAGTTCCAAAGTCTTGGCAGAGCTAACTCAGTCCAAAGCAACAGTCCAAAATAACTCAGTCCATGAAATATATTCACAGTCCAAGATAGAATAACTTGTTCAATATAACTCAGTCCTGGTGGCTTGTTTTCCACCCCTTGATCAAATGAATCAAACAAAATTACCGTAGGTTTGTTGGTCCAAATTAATTGTGCACAGAATGACCTTTGAAATTTTCTACTGTAGCAAATATTTCTACTCTAGATAATAACTACTAAATAAAATATATATCATACATGTATGTACTTATACACAGAAATAAATCATAATATCAAAATATCGGATACCAGTTATCAAACACATCAAATTCATGTCAATCACATTTGCATAATAACGATGATCATAATTACCAGTACAATCATGTTCATGGAGATCACAAAATAATGTTGCTACTAATCAGAATCAGTACAATTACATGTTAAAGAAAACAGAACCCAAACCAATTTTCTATTAACCCAATTCTAGCAAATTATTATTTTTACATAATAATATACACATTACATCAACACACACACTCTGGCTTCACCTAATGCACTCATTCAGTAAGCAGGAGAGATTCTCATTTACATATAGACAAACACACACTTTGGGTACCGACTAGAGTTGAGCGATACCATCCGATACTTCAAAGTATCGTATCGGATGGTATCGGCCGATCTTTAAAAAAAGTATCGGTATCGCCGATTCCGATACCGGAAGTCCCATTCAAGTCTATGGGACTTCCGGTATCGGAATAAGAAAAACCCTTTCCTGCCCTTGTACAGCCTCTCTGGGGTCTGTACGGGCCTTTCGGGGGGCTGTGCCGGCCTGCCAGGGGGTCTGTGCAGGCTCCGGTGGTCTGTGCCGGCCTGCCGGTGGTCTGTGCAGGCTCCGGGGGGCTGTGCCGGCCTGCCGGGGGGCTGTGCCGGCCTGCCGGGGGGCTGTGCAGGCTCCGGGGGGCTGTGCCGGCCTGCCGGTGGTCTGTGCAGGCTCCGGGGGTCTGTGCAGGCATCGTCCGATGGGACTACAAG
Source organism: Dendrobates tinctorius (assembly GCF_039654945.1). Classification (NCBI taxonomy): domain Eukaryota; kingdom Metazoa; phylum Chordata; class Amphibia; order Anura; family Dendrobatidae; genus Dendrobates; species Dendrobates tinctorius. The sequence goes on along the minus strand of NW_027361834.1, from coordinate 1,071,147 downwards.
TCCCATCGGGCGATGCCTGCTACCATGACAGTGATTGACACATTAGCCAATGATGGGACAGTAGTAGTCCCATCATCCGGCTAATGTGTTAAATGTAAAAAAAAAAAAAAAAAAAAAAAAAATTACATGCTACATACATACAACATGCATACTACATACATGCTACATTCATACTACATACTACATACATGCTACATTCATACTACATGCAACATACATACTACATATATACTACATGCATGCTACATACATACTGCATGCTACATACATACTACATACATACTACATATATACTACATGCATGCTACATACATACTGCATACTACATGCTACATACATACTACATATATACTACATGCATGCTACATACATACTACATATATACTACATGCATGCTACATACATACTACATATATACTACATGCATGCTACATACATACTACATGCTACATGCATGCTACATACATACTACATACATACTACATGCTACATACATACCACATATATACTACATACATACAATACATTCATACAATACATACATAGACATACAGTACATATAACATAGAGTAACATACTTACCAATACTTGTCACATTGTTCCCCGAAGCCATTGTCGTCTACGGAATAAATATTAACATAACAAACCACAAAAATACTCACCCACGATCCGAAGCAGTCCACGAGTGTGTCCCACGACGATCTTGGGTAGAGAACTGCAGCATCAGCTGTTGCTGCCGTTCTCTACGGGCTGCAGGAATCCAATGACGGAAGGTAGGTATCCTTCCGCACTGTATTCCTCCGCCACTTAAAAAAAAAAAGTCCCTAGTCTCACTTTATGCCATTGCTGTGTGGGAATTTCCCACACAGCAATGGCATAAAGTGAGACTAGGGACTTTTTTTTTTTTAAGTGGCGGAGGAATACAGTGCGGAAGGATACCTACCTTCCGTCATTGGATTCCTGCAGCCCGTAGAGAACGGCAGCATCATCTGATGCTGCAGTTCTCTACCCAAGATCGTCGTGGGACACACTCGTGGACTGCTTCGGATCGTGGGTGAGTATTTTTGTGGTTTGTTATGTTAATATTTATTCCGGAAAGACAATGGCTTCGGGGAACAATGTGACAAGTATTGGTAAGTATGTTACTCTATGTTATATGTACTGTATGTCTATGTATGTATTGTATGAATGTATTGTATGTATGTAGTATATATGTGGTATGTATGTAGCATGTAGTATGTATGTAGTATGTATGTAGTATGTATGTAGCATGTAGTATGTATGTAGCATGCATGTAGTATATATGTAGTATGTATGTAGCATGCATGTAGTATATATGTAGCATGTATGTAGTATGTATGTGGTATGTATGTAGCATGTAGTATGTATGTAGCATGCATGTAGTATGTATGTAGTATGTATGTGGTATGTATGTAGCATGTAGTATGTATGTAGCATGCATGTAGTATATATGTAGTATGTATGTAGCATGCATGTAGTATATATGTAGTATGTATGTAGCATGTAGTATGCAGTATGTATGTAGCATGCATGTAGTATATATGTAGTATGTATGTAGTATGTATGTAGCATGTAGTATGTATGTAGCATGCATGTAGTATATATGTAGTATGTATGTAGCATGTAGTATGTATGTAGCATGTATGTAGCATGCATGTAGTATGTATGTAGTATGTATGTAGCATGCATGTAGTATGTATGTAGTATGTATGTAGCATGTATGTAGTATGTATGTGGTATGTATGTAGCATGTATGTAGTATGTATGTGGTATGTATGTAGCATGTAGTATATATGTAGCATGCATGTAGTATGTATGTGGTATGTATGTAGCATGTAGTATATATGTAGCATGCATGTAGTATGTATGTAGTATGTATGTAGTATGTATGTAGTATGTATGTAGCATGCAGTATGTATGTAGTATGTATGTAGTATATATGTAGTATGTATGTAGCATGCATGTAGTATGTATGTAGCATGTATGTAGTATGTATGTAGTATATATGTAGTATGTATGTAGCATGTAGTATGTATGTAGTATTTTTTTTTTTTTTTTTTTTTTTTTTTTTAACATTTAACACATTAGCCGGATGATGGGACTACTACTGTCCCATCATTGGCTAATGTGTCAATCACTGTCATGGTAGCAGGCATCGCCCGATGGGACTTGTAGTCCCATCGGACGATGCTTGCACAGACCCCCGGACATCAGCACAGCCCCCCGGCAGGCCGGCACAGCCCCCCGGCAGGCCGGTACAGACCCCCACAGGGTGCACAGACCACCGGCAGGCCGGCACAGCCCCCCGGCAGGCCGGTACAGACCCCGGGCAGTCCACACAGCCCCCCGGCAGGCCGGCACAGCCCCCCGGCAGGCCGGCAGAGACCCCCGGAAGGCCCGAAATGACGGCGCATCATGATGCGCACACACCGCGCATCATGATGACGTCAGGCCGTCAATCAACTGAACTTCCGATTCCGATGCCGAATTCCGATATTGAAAAAATATCGGAAGTCGGTATCGGAATTCCGATACAGCAAGTATCGGCCGATACCCGATACTTGCGGTATCGGAATGCTCAACACTAGTACCGACACATTTGCATTGCATGACTCAGGTGTAGGTGAACAAAGCTATATCGAGAACAAAAGACTTACATTAACAAACTAGCATTCATTGAAATCATTTAACATATATGTTCTTCAAAACCTAATTTGCACGGGAGCTCCCAAAAAATAAAAAATGTTAAAACTCAAAAATAAGTCATAAAATATCAACTTATATTAGGTAGATGGACTCCTTTTTCACTACTGTAGAAATGAACTATTTTACTGTGCACTGTATTTACATGTTAATTAAATGGCCAAGGTTTCTTCTTTTACTCCTGCAAACAAAAGGTTAATTACACCCCCCACCCCCCAATCCAACATGTAGTGGACTGAAAAGAGAAAAAAAAACAATTTCTTTAAAAACCAAGAATGCTAAACACAGTACCATTAAAATTAAAAAAATGAGCTCATAAAAAATAAAAATATACCAAATAAAAAGTAAAAATAAAAATACCATGTGGATACACAAAGCACATACTGACAAAGACAACACTTAGTACAAATAAGTCATCTATTATCTTGTCAACCCCCCAGTATATTATCAGTCATCTAACTTTAGGTCAGTCTTAAATTCATTGTCTGTACTGTCACTCCCTCTTTTCCTTGTATGTTTCTCTCACAATGGCTCCCACATACAGAATCATCTTATATCTGCTGTGCTCTTTTGCCTTTTAAAACATCAAGGTCTATTACAAACCCTCAGGTGAGGAATGCACATTTATGCATCACCAAGACCAAACCCAATTCATCATATTTCAGCCAGTGCACACGTCACAGTATGCTCACAGGAGTATTTCTCTTCATATATCAGCCAGCGCATACTTCATAGTATGCTCACAGGAATATTTCTCTAAGAAACTCTAGAATGAAAACAAACATCATTAGACATCGAAAAATGTCAAAACTGTTCAAACAACAATTTTCAGGGATGTTCCACAACTTTTATCTAAAATCTGCATTTAAAATTAGTCCATGAGGTAATCTTGGCAGGGGGTGTAGTATGCCATGGTATTGGAAGAGTGCAAGGGGCGGTTACAGTGGGGGCTTTGCATGCCTCCGTCAGGTGTCCCACCTCTATCTTTCCAACCCCCTACCTCATTTGTCCCCACCCTCTTGGGTCTGGCGAGTTGCAATTTACCTTTTCTCCTCAGATCTTGCCATCTTCTCAACAGGTCACTTGTAGAGATCCCATCTATCTCCTGGAAAGGAACTCCACTAGCTATCAGGTCACAAAACAACTCCTTCCTGCTCTTTCTAATTTGGCTATCATCCTCTTTTCTCCTTTCTTGATCTACTCTCTCTACTGTACTATTTTGGATACCTTTGCTCTCTCTAGAGCAGATAGCTGGGAGATTAAATTGCATGCTGTGTAGACATTAGTGGAATTTCCCATAAGTGCACTGAACATAGTGAACAAGGGGCTTTGTATGATGCTGGGGCACCTTCTATGAACTTATTCTTCATCAATACAGTCAATATTGCAGCATCTGGTCCCTTCCAATCCTCAACATCAACAAAATGATCATTCAGATCTGCCAAAGGATTGCGAGTTATGCCACCTATACCTGCGATTTCTCTCAATCTCTGAACTCCATCTGCAAGAGTCTCCCATCGTGTCTGTGGTATTAATTCCCTGGGAGAGTCATACACTTGTGCCACAGAATCCCTCAACAAATGCAGCAAAGAGAAAGTCTCTGTAGTGTCCCTTGCACATCTCATTTTTAGACTCACCATAGGATCAATACAAATACTACAAAGTCCTACTGCCTTAAGACGGTTCAAGATTATAGTATCAGCTCCCTGATCCCATAGTCTAAGAATCCATGCTAACAAAGGTTCTCCTGCTTGCTGCCTGTACCTGGTAGCTAATTCTGTTAATTTTCCTGCTGTATAATTCCTAGTTTCCTCGGTCATTGAAGCTTCTGCTCCTGTAGCTGCGCTTCCTGCATCCATCCTACCTCCACTACGCTGTGTGACTTCTCTCCTAGTTTTAGTAGTCACAATCGGTCTGGCTTGCTTTTCTTCCTCATCTGTCTCACTGTTACAGCCATCACATTCTAGCAGATCTGACCATTTCTCATGTGCAATCATGGTTCTAATCTGTGCAGTACAAATATCTGACACTGGCCGCTGTCTCCTCCTGCGCCTATTCTTATTCACATTTTTCATTACATAAGCTTCAAAATTCCTTTGCATATTGTCATGCTGTTTCATTTGGTCTCTCAAGGCTGATTGCAAGCTAATCCTTTGCTCTATAGCTGTATGCAGCTCTAAACGCAAATTATCTATCATCTCCTGTAAGCTTTGAGACACTTGCACACAGATCCATCCAACAGCTGCTGCAGCTTTCTGCTCTTTTGCATCATACCTTGACAGATCAAATTTGGCAGCAACATCCTGGGGATGTGATAAGCGCTGTCCCTCCATATATTTGTTACATTCCTGTGCCATTGGGGTCCACTTTCCTGGTAACACCCATTCTGGCAAAGATCTGACACTACTCTCAACTGCTTTCCTACTCTTAACAAACTTATTCAATTTTGCAAACATTTTTATTCAAAACAATCCCACTTCTGACACCAATTTGTATTGTAAGGGTTCCAATGGATTGTGATGAATAAGAAAATGCTCACACAAGAATTGAATTTACTTAATAAGTGATAAGATCAAATAATAAACAGTATAAACAATAAATATACACGTGAATTAAACATACATTACATTATTCAGGTAGAATTCAGGTCCATCTCTTTCTCATCTCCCTGTCCTTGTCTGGTCAGATCATCTCTCCTCACATCCCTCCTTTTATCCCCCCAAAAGCATCCTCATGTGTGTTAGTTAAAAAGCTTTGATTTATCCTTGAATGCTAATGAGAAAGTCTCCTGAAACCAAATAGATGAGAATTCACCAGATAACATCCATGGGGAAAGTTAACACACCCGATCTAATTAGGGTAGCTGCCTTGAATATCAATGGTCCTTTGTTGATGGATAAACAAATGACCAGTAATTTACATTCCTTTATCTTCAGTAAGTTTCAGTGACCTTTTGCTTACCTCATCTCAGTGTATATTATATTAAACTGATTGAAACCATATAAAAATAACTCATAGTATACAGATCCCTTTTTAAAAAAAGAATACATGGGGGATTGAGTTTCCCAAACGTTGCTGCTCACTATCACACGCTGCCTCTCAAGCAGAGCGCTCTGTGGCTTTCGGATTTAGATGCCCCCGCATGGATGGACCTTGAAATATCAATTAATAATGGTAAACACCCCAGAACACTAGTGTTCAATGCTATATCAGGCTCTCTCCCCGGTCAGTTAGCGCACCCAAAATTCCAGGCAATTGCCTTTGCTTCGTATAAAATCTCGAGAGTTGATGGCCGAGTACAAAGCCTAACCACACTACACAAATTACCTTTGGCTTTTGTATTTTCGTTCATAGGTCAATCACTTGCCCCCCAGTGGGCAGATTTGAAGATTTGCAAATTGGGTGACAACTCAGATGGGTCAGATCTTTTGAATTTCAGCATTTTAAAAAACAAATTCAACGTACCCTCATCTCTTTTGCTGGATTTTCTGTCTTTGAAAGAGAGTATTAGACAGTTCCTTAGTCGTAAACCCAACTTTTCCGAAGCTTCCCTAAAAATTTTAAATAACCCCAATGATCGCATTTTTTGGAGTCACAGATTTCTCTACGATAGTTTCAACAAAGACTCATCAATCTCTAAGTCCCCCTATATGCTCAACTGGGAAAAGACCCTTAATCATACTTTCCCTTCAGATAAATGGGAAGAGGCTTTTTCTCTGTCCTACAGCTCTACACTATCCATGTGCCTACAAGAGTCACATTTTAAAGTATGCTCCAGATGGTACTATACTCCAACCAGATTGGCACACATGGGTACCCTTAACTCTCCACTGTGCTGGAGGAACTGTGGACAAAAAGGTGATATATTTCATGTATTCTGGAATTGCTCCTCAGTTGTTGTCTTTTGGTCTCAGATCACTTCTATAATTACCAAATTGTCAGGAACCAAATTTTCTCTCACCCCGCATCTAGCTTTGCTCTCCTTAGATAGTGAGCTTTTGAACAACTCTTTAAAGTCAATCATCCTGCATATTTGCTTAGTAGCAAAAAATTTGATTGCCTTCCACAGGAAGAGTCAAAAATTACCTAATTCTAGCGAAATTATCAAATTAATCTCCCAACACAGAGCAATCAAACTTAAATTCGCATTGTCTAATAACCAATTTGGTAAGTTTTACAAGAAGTGGTACAAGTGGGATCAGTCCTTTCCGCCTCCCTTGACATGATAAGTCAACAGATTTTTGAGCTAATTGGCGATCTGTCTCACCAGCTTTCTTGCTTAATTCTCTTGATGGAGTCTCTTATTTCTTGATTTTCAGATATGTTATGTTACTGCTTTCATGGTACTTTAAATGTGCAATATGTAGCGCTTATTTGCAATATCATTGTACTTAAGTGTTGCATCCCTTCCTATATTTTGGCTATTATGTTGCTAGCCATTCTTCTTGTATTGTTATGTTTGTTACCTTGCCCTTCCCCCTACTTACCTTGCTTATCCCCCCTCACCCCGCCTCCCTCACTCCCCTGTTAAACCCCAATAAAAATATTGAAAAAGAATATGGACGCCACTCCTCTCCCATAGGCGTGGGGTCCATACTCAAGATCTTAATGAGTGGTATCACGTGACCGCTCACAGAAACAGGAAGAATGCCAGCGCCTGGAGAGGTAAACAAAATACGTGCAGGGATCGCGCGAGGTGAGCCCAGGCATGCATACAGGGAGGGGGAGATGAGTAGGAGCCCGGGGGGAGATAAGTATGAGGGGAGGAGATGAGTATGAGCGGGGGGGAGGGGATAGATGAGTATGAGCAGGGGGATGAGTATGAGCGGGGGGAGAGATGAGTATGAGCAGGGGGGAGATGAGTATGAAGGGGGAGATGAAAATGAGCCCAGCGGGGAGGGAGGGGGAAGATGGGTGCACTGAGGAGATGGCTGCACTGGGGAAACGGGTGCACTAGGGAGATGGATGCACTAGGGAGATGGGTGCACTGAGGAGAAGGGTGCACTCAGGAGATGGGTGCACTCAGGAGATGGGTGCACTGATGAGATGGCTGCACTAGGGAGATGGCTGCACTAGGGAGATGGCTGCACTAAGGAGATGCTGCACTAGGGAGATGGCTGCACTAGGGAGATGGCTGCACTGAGGAAATGGGTGCACTGAGGAGATGGCTGCACTAGGGAGATGGCTGCACTGGGGAAACGGGTGCACCGAGGAGATGGCTGCATTAGGGAGATGGGTGCAATAGGGAGATGGGTGTACTGAGGAGATGGCTGCACTGGGGAGATGGCTGCACTGGGGAAATGGCTGCACTGAGGAGAAGGGTGCACTAGGGAGATGGCTGCACTAGGTAGATGGCTGCACTGAGGAGATGGCTGCACTGAGGAGAAGGCTTCACTAGGGAGATGGGTACACTAGGGAGATGGGTGCACTGAGGAGATGGGTGCATTAGGGAAATGGGTGCACTAGGGAGATGGCTGCACTGGGGAAACGGGTGCACTGGGGAATTGGGTGCACTGAGGAGATGGCTGCACTGAGATGGCTGCACTGGGGAGACGGGTGCACTGGGGAGACAGGTGCAATAGGGAGATGGCTGCACTGGGGAGATGGGTACACTGAGGAGATGGCTGCACTAGGGAGATGGTTGCACTGAGGAGATGGCTGCACTGAGGAGATGGCTGCACTAGGGAGATGGGTGCACTGAGGAGATGGCTGCACTAAGGAGATGGCTGCACTAGAGAGATGGCTGCACTAGAGAGATGGCTGCACTAGGGAGATGGGTGGACTGAGGAGAAGGCTGCACTAGGGAGATGGGTGCACTGAGGAGATGGCTGCACTAGGGAGATGGGTGCACTGAGATGGCTGCACTAGGGAGATGGGAGCACTAGGGAGATGGGTGCACCGAGGAGACAGCTGTACTAGGGAGATGGGTGCACTAGGGAGATGGGTGCACTGAGGAGAAGGCTGCACTGAGGAGATGGCTGTACTGAGGAGATGGCTGCACTAGGGAGATGGGTGCACAAGGGAGATGGGTGCACTAGGGAGATGGGTGCACTAGGGAGATGGGTGCACTGGGGAGATGGCTGCACTGGGGAAACGGGTGCACTGAGGAGATGGCTGCACTTGGGAGATGGGTGCACTGAGATGGCTGCACTAGGGAGATGGCTGCAGTAGGGAGATGGGTGCACTTAGGTGATGGCTGCACTAGGGAGATGGGTGCACTGAGGGGATGGATGCACTAGGGAGATGAGTGCACTAGGGAGATGGGTGCACTGAGGAGATGGCTGCACTAGGGTGATGGGTGCACTGAGGAGATGGCTGCACTGAGGAGAAGGCTGCATTGAGGAGATGGCTGCAATGAGGAGATGACTGCACTGAGGAAATGGCTGCACTAGGAAGATGGGTGCACTAGGCAGGTAGGTGCACTGAGGAGATGGACACACTAGGGAGATGGGTGCACTGAGGAGATGGGTGCACTGAGGAGATGGGTGCACTGAGGAGATGGCTGCACTAGGGAGATTGCTGCACTAGGGAGATTGCTGCACTAGGGAGATGGCTGCACTAGGGAGATGGGTGCACTAGGGAGATGGCTGCAATGAGGAAATGGGTGCACTGAGGAAATGGCTGCACTAGGGAGATGGCTGCACTGGGGAAATGGGTGCACCGAGGAGATGGTTGCATTAGGGAGATGGGTGCACTAGGGAGATGGGTGCACTGAGGAGATGGCTGCACTAGGGAGATGGCTGCACTGGGGAGATGGGTGCACTGATGTGATGGCTGCACTAGGGAGATGGCTGCACTGGGGAAACTGGTGCACCAAGGAGATGGATGCACTAGGGAGATGAGTGCACTAGGGAGATGGTTGTACTGAGGAGATGGCTGCACTAGGGTGATGGGTGCACTGAGGAGATGGCTGCACTAGGGTGATGGGTGCACTGAGGAGATGGCTGCACTGAGGAGAAGGCTGCATTGAGGAGATGGCTGCAATGAGGAGATGACTGCACTGAGGAAATGGCTGCACTAGGGAGATGGGTGCACTAGGCAGGTAGGTGCACTGAGGAGATGGATACACTAGGGAGATGGGTGCACTGAGGAGATGGCTGCACTGAGGAGATGGGTGCACTAGGGAGATGGCTGCACTAGGGAGATGGCTGCACTGGGGAGATGGGTGCACTGGGGAGATGGGTGCACTGGGGAGATGGGTGCACTGGGGAAATAGGTGCACTGAGGAGATGGCTGCAATAGGGAGATGGGTGCACTGGGGAGATGGCTGCACTGAGGAGATGGCTGCACTAGGGAGATGGCTGCACTAGGGAGATGGCTGCACTGAGGAGATGGGTGCACTAGCGAGATGGGTGCACTAGGGAGATGGCTGCACTGGGGAAACGGGTGCACTTGGGAAACGGGTGCACTGGGGAAATGGGTGCACTGAGGAGATGGCTGCAATAGGGAGATGGGTGCACTGGGGAGATGGCTGCACTGAGGAGATGGCTGCACTAGGGAGATGGCTGCACTAGGGAGATGGCTGCACTGAGGAGATGGGTGCACTAGCGAGATGGGTGCACTAGGGAGATGGCTGCACTGGGGAAACGGGTGCACTTGGGAAACGGGTGCACTGGGGAAATGGGTGCACTGAGGAGATGGCTGCACTAGGGAGATGGGTGCACTGAGACGGCTGCACAAGGGAGATGGGTGCACTAGGGAGATGGCTGCACTGAGGAGATGGGTGCACTAGGGAGATGGCTGCACTAGGGAGATGGGTGCACTGACGAAATGGCTGCACTGGGGAGATGAATGCACTGGGGAAATGGCTGCACTGAGGAGATGGGTGCACTAGGGAGATGGCTGCACTAGGGTGATGGCTGCACTGAGGAGATGGCTGCACTGAGGAGATGGGTGCACTAGGGAGATGGGTGCACTAGGGAGATGGGTGCACTGAGATGGGTGCACTAGGGAAATGGGTGCACTCGGGAGATGGCTGCACTGGGGAAACGGGTGCACTGGGAAAACGGGTGCACTGGGGAATTGGGTGCACTGAGGAGATGGCTGCACTAGGGAGATGGGTGCACTGAGGAGATGGCTGCACTGAGGAGACGGGTGCACTGTGGAGACGGGTGCACTAGGGAGATGGCTGTACTGGGGAGATGGATACACTGAGGAGATGGCTGCACTAGGGAGGTGGCTGCACTGAGGAGATGGCTGCACTAGGGAGATGGCTGCACTAAGGAGATGGGTGCACTAAGGAGATGGGTGCACTGAGGAAATGGGTGCACTGAGGAAATGGCTGCACTAGGGAGATGGCTGCACTGGGAAAATGGTTGCACTAGGGAGATGGGTGCACTAGGGAGATGGCTGCACTGAGGAGATGGCTGCACTGGGGAGATGGCTGCACTGGGGAGATGGGTGCACTGATGTGATGGCTGCACTAGGGAGATGGCTGCACTGGGGAAACGGGTGCACCAAGGAGATGGATGCACTAGGGAGATGAGTGCACTAGGGAGATGGTTGTACTGAGGAGATGGCTGCACTAGGGTGATGGGTGCACTGAGGAGATGGCTGCACTGAGGAGACGGGTGCACTGTGGAGACGGGTGCACTAGGGAGATGGCTGTACTGGGGAGATGGATACACTGAGGAGATGGCTGCACTAGGGAGGTGGCTGCACTGAGGAGACGGCTGCACTAGGGAGATGGCTGCACTAAGGAGATGGGTGCACTAGGGAGATGGCTGCACTGAGGAAATGGGTGCACTGAGGAAATGGCTGCACTAGGGAGATGGCTGCACTGGGGAAATGGTTGCACTAGGGAGATGGGTGCACTAGGGAGATGGGTGCACTAGGGAGATGGGTGCACTAGGGAGATGGCTGCACTGAGGAGATGGCTGCACTGGGGAGATGGCTGCACTGGGGAGATGGGTGCACTGATGTGATGGCTGCACTAGGGAGATGGCTGCACTGGGGAAACGGGTGCACCAAGGAGATGGATGCACTAGGGAGATGAGTGCACTAGGGAGATAGTTGTACTGAGGAGATGGCTGCACTAGGGTGATGGGTGCACTGAGGAGAAGGCTGCACTGAGGAGAAGGCTGCACTGAGGAGAAGGCTGCACTGAGGAGATGGCTGCAATGAGGAGATCGCTGCACTGAGGAGATGGCTGCACTAGGGAGACGGGTACACTGAGGAGATGGGTGCACTGAGGAGATGGGTGCACTGAGGAGATGGGTGCACTAGGGAAATGGGTGCACTGGGGAAACGGGTGCACTGGGGAAACGGGTGCACTGGGGAAATGGGTGCACGGGGGAAATGGCTGCACTGAGGAGATGGCTGCACTCGGGAGATGGGTGCACTGAGGAGATAGCTGTACTGGGGAGATGGGTGCGCTGGGGAGACGGGTGCACTGAGGAGATGGGTGCACTAGGGAGATGGCTGCACTGGGGAGATGGGTACACTGAGGAGATGGCTGCATTAGGGATATGGGTGCACTAGGGGGATGGGTGTACTGAGGAGATGGGTGCGCTGAGGAGATGGCTGAACTAGGGAGATGGCTGCACTGGGGAGATGGGTTCACTGAGGAGATGGCTGCACTAGGGAGATGAGTGCACTGGAGAGACGGCTGCACTAGGGAGATGGCTGCACTGGGGAGATGGGTGCACTGGGGAAACGGGTGTACTGGGGAAATGGGTGCACTGAGGAGATGGCTGCACTAGGGAGATGGGTACATGGAGGAGATGGCTGCACTGAGGAAATGCCTGCACTAGGGAGATGGGTGCACTAGGGAGATGGCTGCACTAGGGAGATGGCTGCACTAGGGAGATGGCTGCACTGAGGAGATGGCTGCACTAGGGAGATGGCTGCACTGGGGAGATGGGTTCACTAGGGAGATGGGTGCACTGAGGAGATGGATGCACTAGGGAAATGGATGCACTAGGGAAATGGGTGCACTAGGGAAATGGGTGCACTAGGGAAATGGGTGCACTAGGGAAATGGGTGCACTTGGGAAACGGGTGCACAGGGGGAAATGGGTGCACTGGGGAAATGGGTGCACGGGGGAAATGGGTGCACTGAGGAGATGACTGCACTAGGGAGATGGGTGCACTGAGGTGATGCGTGCACTGAGGTGATGGCCGCACTAGGGAAATGGGTGCACTGAGGTGATGGCTGCACTGAGGAGAAGGCTGCACTGAGGAGATGGCTACAATAGGGAGATGGGTGCACTGAGGAAATGGCTGCACTGGGGAGATGGGTGCACTGGGGAAATGGCTGCACTGAGGAGATGGGTGCACAAGGGAGATGGCTGCACGAGGGAGATGGCTGCATTGAGGAGATGGCTACACTGAGGAGATGGCTGCACCAGGGAGATGGGTGCACTAGGGAGATGGGTGCACTGAGGAGATGGGTGCACGGAGGAGATGGGTGCACTAGGGAGATGGCTGCAGTGAGGAAATGGGTGCACTGGGGAAACGGGTGCACTGGGGAATTGGGTGCACTGAGGAAATGGCTGCACTAGGGAGATGGGTGCACTGAGGAGATGGGTGCACTGAGGAGATGGCTGCACTGGGGAGACGGCTGCACTGGGGAGACGGCTGCACTGGGGAGACGGGTGCACTGGGGAGACGGGTGCACTAGGGAGATGGCTGTACTGTGGAGATAGGTATACTGAGGAGATGGCTGCACTAGGGAGATGGCTGCACTGAGGAGATGGCTGCACTGAGGTGATGGCTGCACTAGAGAGATGGCTGCACTGAGGAGATGGCTGCACTGAGGAGATGGCTGTACTAGAGATATGGCTGCACTGAGGAGATGGCTGCACTAGGGAGATGGGTGCACTGAGGAGATGGCTTCACTAGGGAGATGGGTGAATTGAAGAGATGGCTGCACTAGGGAGATGGGTGCACTGAGGAGATGGCTGCACAGAGGAGATAGCTGTAATGAGGAGATGCTTGCACTAGGGAGGTGGGTGCACTAGGGAGATTGCTGCACTAGGGAGATGACTGCACTAGGGAGATGGCTGCACTGGGGAGATGGGTGCACTGAGGTGATGGCTGCACTAGGAAGATGGGTGCACTGAGGAGATGGATGCACTAGGGAGATGAGTGCACTAGGGAGATGGGTGCACTGAGGAGATGGCTGCACTAGGGTGATTGGTGCACTGAGGAGCTAGCTGCACTGAGGAGAAGGCTGCACTGAGATGTCTGTAATGAGGAGTTGGCTGCACTGAGGAAATGTCTGCACTAGGGAGATGGGTGCACTACGGAGATGGGTGAACTGAGGAGATGGCTGCACTAGGGAGATGGGTGCACTGAGGAGACGGCTGCACTAGGGAGATGGGTGTACTGAGGAAATGGCTGCACTAGGGAGATGGGTGCACTAGGGAGATGGGTGCACTGAGGAGATGGCTGCACTGAGGAGATGGCTGCACTGGGGAGATGGCTGCACTGGGGAAACGGGTGCACTGGGGAAATGGGTGCACTGGGGAAACGGGTGCACTGAGGAGATGGGTGCACTAGGGAGATGTGTGCACTAGGGAGATGGGTGCACTGAGGAGACAGCTGTACTAGGAAGATGGGTGCACTGGGGAAACGGGTGCACTGGGTAAATGGGTGCACTGAGGAGATGGGTGCACTAGGGAGATGTGTGCAATAGGGAGATGGGTGCACTTGGGAGATGGGTGCACTGAGGAGACGGCTGCACTTGGGAGATGGGTGCACTAGGGAGATGGCTGCACTGAGGATACGGCTGCACTGAGACGGCTGCACTTGGGAGATGGCTGCACTAGGGAGATGGCTGCACTAGGGAGATGGCTGCACTGGGGAAATGGGTGCACTGGGGAGATGGCTGCACTAGGGAGATGGGTGCACTGAGGAGATGTCTGCACTAGGGAGATGCCTGCACTAGGGAGATGTCTGCACTAGGGAGATGGGTGCACTGAGGTGATGGCTGCACTAGGTAGATGGGTTCACTAGGGAGATGGGTGCACTGAGGAGATGGGTGCACTAGCGAGATGGGTGCACTAGGGAGATGGCTGCACTGGGGAAACGGGTGCACTTGGGAAACGGGTGCACTGGGGAAATGGGTGCACAGAGGAGATGGCTGCACTAGGGAGATGGGTGCACTGAGGAGACGGCTGCACAAGGGAGATGGGTGCACTAGGGAGATGGCTGCACTGAGGAGATGGGTGCACTAGGGAGATGGCTGCACTAGGGAGATGGGTGCACTGAGGAAATGGCTGCACTGGGGCGATGGATGCACTGGGGAAATGGCTGCACTGAGGAGTTGGATGCACTAGGGAGATGGGTGCACTAGGGAGATGGGTGCACTGAGATGGGTGCACTAAAGAAATGGGTGCACTAAAGAAATGGGTGCACTCGGGAGACGGGTGCACTGGGGAAACGGTTGCACTGGGGAATTGGGTGCACTGAGAAGATGGCTGCACTAGGGAGATGGCTGCACTGAGGAGATGGCTGCACTAGGGAGATGGCTGCACTAGGGAGATGGCTGCACTAGGGAGATGGCTGCACTAGGGAGATGGCTGCACTGAGGAAATGGGTGCACTGAGGAAATGGGTGCACTAGGGAAATGGCTGCACTGGGGAAATGGGTGCACCGAGGAGATGGTTGCACTAGGGAGATGGTTGCACTAGGGAGATGGGTGCACTAGGGAGATGGGTGCACTAGGGAGATGGGTGCACTGAGGAGATGGCTGCACTGGGGAGATGGCTGCACTGGGGAGATGGGTGCACTGATGTGATGGCTGCACTAGGGAGATGGCTGCACTGGGGAAACGGGTGCACCAAGGAGATGGATGCACTAGGGAGATGAGTGCACTAGGGAGATGGTTGTACTGAGGAGATGGCTGCACTAGGGTGATGAGTGCACTGAGGAGATGGCTGCACTGAGGAGAAGGCTGCACTGAGGAGATGGCTGCAATGAGGAGATGGCTGCACTGAGGAGATCGCTGCACTAGGGAGATGGGTACACTGAGGAGATGGCTGCACTGAGGAGATGGCTACAATAGGGAGATGGGTGCACTGAGAAGATGGCTGCACTGGGGTGATGGATGCACTGGGGAGATGGATGCACTGAGGGGATGGGTGCACTAGGGAGATGGCTGCACGAGGGAGATGGCTGCATTGAGGAGATGGCTACACTGAGGAGATGGCTGCACCAGGGAGATGGGTGCACTGAGGAGATGGGTGCACTAGGGAAATGGGTGCACTTGGGAAATGGGTGCACTTGGGAAACGGGTGCACTGGGGAAATGGGTGCACGGAGGAGATGGCTGCACTCGGGAGATGGGTGCACTGAGGAGACGGGTGCACTGGGGAAATGGGTGCACGGAGGAGATAGCTGTACTGGGGAGATGGGTGCACTGGGGAGACGGGTGCACTGGGGAGACGGGTGCACTGGGGAGACGGGTGCACTAGGGAGATGGCTGCACTGGGGAGATGGGTACACTGAGGAGATGGCTGCATTAGGGATATGGGTGCACTAGGGAGATGGGTGTACTGAGGAGATGGGTGCGCTGAGGAGATGGCTGAACTAGGGAGATGGCTGCACTGGGGAGATGGGTTCACTGAGGAGATGGCTGAACTAGGGAGATGGCTGCACTGGGGAGATGGGTGCACTGGGGAAACGGGTGTACTGGGGAAATGGATGCACTGAGGAGATGGCTGCACTAGGGAGATGGGTACATGGAGGAGATGGCTGCACTGAGGAAATGCCTGCACTAGGGAGATGGGTGCACTAGGGAGATGGCTGCACTAGGGAGATGGGTGCACTAGGGAGATGGGTGCACTGAGGAGATGGCTGCACTAGGGAGATGGCTGCACTGGGGAGATGGGTTCACTAGGGAGATGGGTGCACTGAGGAGATGGATGCACAAGGGAAATGGGTGCACTAGGGAAATGGGTGCACTAGGGAAATGGCTGCACTAGGGAGATGGCTGCACTTGGGAAACGGGTGCACAGGGGGAAATGGGTGCACTGGGGAAATGGGTGCACGGGGGAAATGGGTGCACTGAGGAGATGACTGCACTAGGGAGATGGGTGCACTGAGGTGATGCGTGCACTGAGGTGATGGCCGCACTAGGGAAATGGGTGCACTGAGGTGATGGCTGCACTGAGGAGACGGCTGCACTGAGGAGATGGCTACAATAGGGAGATGGGTGCACTGAGGAGATGGCTGCACTGGGGAGATGGATGCACTGGGGAAATGGCTGCACTGAGGAGATGGGTGCACTAGGGAGATGGCTGCACGAGGGAGATGGCTGCATTGAGGAGATGGCTACACTGAGGAGATGGCTGCACCAGGGAGATGGGTGCACTAGGGAGATGGGTGCACTGAGGAGATGGGTGCACTGAGGAGATGGGTGCACTGAGGAGATGGGTGCACTAGGGAAATGGGTGCACTAGGGAGATGGCTGCAGTGAGGAAACGGGTGCACTGGGGAAACGGGTGCACTGGGGAATTGGGTGCACTGAGGAAATGGCTGCACTAGGGAGATGGGTGCACTGAGGAGATGGCTGCACTGGGGAGACGGGTGCACTGGGGAGACGGGTGCACTGGGGAGACGGGTGCACTGGGGAGACGGCTGTACTGGGGAGACGGCTGTACTGGGGAGATAGGTATACTGAGGAGATGGCTGCACTAGGGAGATGGCTGCACTGAGGAGATGGCTGCACTAGAGAGATGGCTGCACTGAGGAGATGGCTGCACTGAGGAGATGGCTGTACTAGAGAGATGGCTGCACTGAGGAGATGGCTGCACTAGGGAGATGGGTGCACTGAGGAGATGGCTTCACTAGGGAGATGGGTGAACGGAGAAGATGGCTGCACTAGGGAGATGGGTGCACTGAGGAGATGGCTGCACTAGGGAGATGTGTGCACTAGGGAGATGGGTGCACTGAGGAGATGGCTGCACTGAGGAGATGGCTGTAATGAGGAGATCGTTGCACTAGGGAGGTGGGTGCACTAGGGAGGTTGTTGCACTAGGGAGATGACTGCACTAGGGAGATGGCTGCACTGGGGAGATGGGTGCACTGAGGTGATGGCTGCACTAGGAAGATGGGTGCACTGGGGAGATGGATGCACTAGGGAGATGGGTGCACTGAGGAGATGGCTGCACTAGGGTGATTGGTGCACTGAGGAGCTAGCTGCACTGAGGAGAAGGCTGCACTGAGATGTCTGTAATGAGGAGTTGGCTGCACTGAGGAAATGTCTGCACTAGGGAGATGGGTGCACTATGGAGATGGGTGAACTGAGGAGATGGCTGCACTAGGGAGATGGGTGCACTGAGGAGATGGGTGCACTGAGGAAATGGCTGCACTAGGGAGATGGGTGCACTAGGGAGATGGGTGCACTGAGGAGATGGCTGCACTGAGCAGATGGCTGCACTAGGGAGATGGCTGCACTGGGGAGATGGCTGCACTGGGGAGATGGGTGCACTGGGGAAACGGGTGCACTGGGGAAACGGGTGCACTGAGGAGATGGGTGCACTAGGGAGATGTGTGCACTAGGGAGATGGGTGCACTGAGGAGACAGCTGTACAAGGAAGATGGGTGCACTAGGGAGATGGGAGCACTGAGGAGACGGCTGCACTAGGGAGATGGGTGCACTAGGGAGATGGCTGCACTGGGGAGACGGGTGCACTGGGGAAATGGGTGCACGGGGAAATGGGTGCACTGAGGAGATGGGTGCACTAGGGAGATGGGTGCACTAGGGAGATGTGTTCAATAGGGAGATGGGTGCACTAGGGAGATGGGTGCACTGAGGAGACGGCTGCACTTGGGAGATGGGTGCACTAGGGAGATGGGTGCACTGAGGAGATGGCTGCACTGAGGAGATGGCTGCACTAGGGAGATGGCTGCACTGGGGAGATGGGTGCACTGGGGAAACGGGTGCACTGGGGAAATGGGTGCACTGAGGAGATGGGTGCACTAGGGAGATGTGTGCACTAGGGAGATGGGTGCACTGAGGAGACAGCTGTACAAGGAAGATGGGTGCACTAGGGAGATGGGAGCACTGAGGAGACGGCTGCACTAGGGAGATGGGTGCACTAGGGAGATGGCTGCACTGGGGAGACGGGTGCACTGGGGAAATGGGTGCACTGGGGAAATGGGTGCACTGAGGAGATGGGTGCACTAGGGAGATGGGTGCACTAGGGAGATGTGTGCAATAGGGAGATGGGTGCACTAGGGAGATGGGTGCACTGAGGAGACGGCTGCACTTGGGAGATGGGTGCACTAGGGAGATGGCTGCACTAGGGAGATGGCTGCACTGAGGAGATGGCTGCACTTGGGAGATGGGTGCACTAGGGAGATGGCTGCACTAGGGAGATGGCTGCACTGGGGAGATGGCTGCACTGGGGAAACGGGTGCACTGAGGAGATGGCTGCACTAGGGAGATGGGTGCACTGAGGAGATGGGTGCACTGAGGAGATGTCTGCACTAGGGAGATGTCTGCACTAGGGAGATGTCTGCACTAGGGAGATGTCTGCACTAGGGAGATGGGTGCACTGAGGTGATGGCTGCACTACGGAGATGGGTGCACTGAGGAGATGAGTGCACTAGGGAGATGGTTGTACTGAAGAGATGGCTGCACTAGGGTGATGGGTGCACTGAGGAGATGGCTGCACTGAGGAGAAGGCTGCAATGAGGAGATGGCTGCAATGAGGAGATGGCTGCACTGAGGAGATGGCTGCACTGAGGAGATGGCTGCACTAGGGAGATGGCTGCACTAGGGAGATGGCTGCACTGAGGAGATGGGTGCACTAGGGAAATGAGTGCACTCAGGTGATCGCTGCACCAGGGAGATGGGTGCACTGAGGAGATGGCTGCATTAGGGAGATGGGTGCACTGAGGAGATGGCTGCACTAGGGAGACGTGTGCACTAGGGAGATGGGTTCCCTGAGGAGACGGCTGTACTAGGGAGATGGGTGCACTAGGGAGATGGGTGCACTAAGGAGATGGCTGCACTAGGGAGATGGCTGCACTAGGGAGATGGCTGCACTGGGAAGATGGCTGCACTGGGGAAACGGGTGCACTGGGGAAACGGGTGCACTGAGGAGATGGCTGCACTAGGGAGATGGGTGTACTGATGAGATGGCTGCACTAGGGAGATGGGTGCACTCAGGTGATCGCTGCACTAGGGAGATGGGGCACTGAGGAGATGGCTGCACTGAGGAGATGGCTGCATTATGGAGATGGGTGCACTGAGAAGACGGCTGCACTGAGGAGAAGGCTGCACTGAGGAGATGGCTGCACTGAGGAGATGGCTGCACTGAGGAGATGGCTGCACTGAGGAGATGGCTGCACTAGGGAGATGGGTGCATTGAGGAGATGGCTGTACTAGGGAGATGGGTGCACTGAGGAGATGGCTGCACTAGGGAGATGGCTGCACTGGAGAGATGGGTGCACTGGGGAAACGGGTGCACTGGGCAAATGGGTGCACTGAGTAGATGGCTGCACTAGGGAGATGGGTGCACTGAGGTGATGCGTGCACTGAGGTGATGGCTGCACTAGGGAAATGGGTGCACTGAGGTGATGGATGCATTGAGGAGATGGCTGCACTGAGGAGATGGCTACACTAGGGAGATGGGTGCACTGAGGAGATGGCTGCACTGGGGAGATGAATGCACTGGGGAAATAGCTGCACTGAGGAGATGAGTGCACTAGGGAGATGGCTGCACTAGGGAGATGGCTGCACTGAGGAGATGGCTGCACTAGGGAGATGGGTGCACTAGGGAGATGAGTGCACTGAGTAGATGGATGCACTAGGGAAATGGGTGCACTAGGGAGATTGCTGCAGTGGGGAAATGGGTGCACTGGGGAAACGGGTGCAATGGGGAATTGGGTGCACTGAGGAGATGGCTGCACTAGGGAGATGGGTGCACTGAGGAGATGGCTGCACTAGGGAGATGGCTGCACTAGGGAGATGGCTGCACCGGGGAGATTTGTGCACTGGGGAAATGGGTGCATTGGGAAATAGATGCACTGAGGAGATGTCTGCACTAGGGAGATTAGTGCACTGAGGAGATGGCTGCACTAGGGAGATGGGTGCACTAGGGAGATGGGTGCACTGAGGAGATGGGTGCACTAGCGAAATGGGTGCATTAGGGAGATGGCTGCACTGGGGAAACGGGTGCACTTGGGAAACGGGTGCACTGGGGAAATGGGTGCAATGAGGAGATGGCTGCACTAAGGAGATGGGTGCACTGAGGAGACGGCTGCACAAGGGAGATGGGTGCACTAGGGAGATGGCTGCACTGAGGAGACAGGTGCACTAGGGAGATGGCTGCACTAGGGAGATGGATGCACTGAGGAGATCGCTGCACTGGGGAGATGGATGCACTGGGGAAATGGCTGCACTGAGGAGATGGGTGCACTAGGGAGATGGCTGCACTAGGGTGATGGCTGCACTGAGGAGATGGCTGCACTAGGGAGATGGGTGCACTAGGGAGATGGGTGCACTGAGGAGATGGGTGCACTATGAAAATGGGTCCACTCGGGAGATGGCTGCACTGGGGAAACGTGTGCACTGGGGAAATGGGTGCATTGGGGAATTGGGTGCACTGAGGAGATGGCTGCACTAGGGAGATGGCTGCACTAAGGAGATGGGTGCACTAGGGAGATGGCTGCACTGAGGAAATGGGTGCACTGAAGAAATGGCTGCACTAGGGAGATGGCTGCACTGGGGAAACGGGTGCACCGAGGAGATGGATGCACTAGGGAAATGGGTGCACTAGGGAGATTGCTGCAGTGGGGAAATGGGTGCACTGGGGAAACGGGTGCACTGGGGAATTGGGTGCACTGAGGAGATGGCTGCACTAGGGAGATGGGTGCACTGAGGAGATGGCTGCACTAGGAAGATGGCTGCACTAGGGAGATGGCTGCACTAGGGAGATGGCTGCACTAGGGAGATGGGTGTACTGGGGAAATGGGTGCACTGTGGAAATAGGTGCACTGAGGAGATGGCTGCACTAGGGAGATTGGTGCACTGGGGAGATGGCTGCACTGAGGAGATGGCTGCACTAGGGAGATGGGTGCACTAGGGAGATGGGTGCACTAGGGAGATGGGTGCACTAGCGAAATGGGTGCATTAGGGAGATGGCTGCACTGGGGAAACGGGTGCACTTGGGAAATGGGTGCACTGAGGAGATGGCTGCACTAGGGAGATGGGTGCACTGAGGAGACGGCTGCACAAGGGAGATGGGTGCACTAGGGAGATGGCTGCACTGAGGAGACGGGTGCACTAGGGAGATGGCTGCACTAGGGAGATGGATGCACTGGGGAGATGGCTGCACTGGGGAGATAGATGCACTGGGGAAATGGCTGCACTGAGGAGATGGGTGCACTAAGGAGATGGCTGCACTAGGGTGATGGCTGCACTGAAGAGATTGCTGCACTGAGGAGATGGCTGCACTTGGGAGATGGGTGCACTAGGGAGATGGGTGCACTGAGGAGATGGGTGCACTAGGGAAATGGGTGCACTCGGGAGATGGCTGCACTGGGGAAACGGGTGCACTGGGGAAATGGGTGCACTGGGGAATTGGGTGCACTGAGGAGATAGCTGCACTAGGGAGATGGCTGCACTGAGGATACGGGTGCACTCTGGAGACGGGTGCACTAGTGAGATGGCTGTACTGGGGAGATGGATACACTGAGGAGATGGCTGCACTAGGGAGATGGCTGCACTGAGGAGATGGCTGCACTAGGGAGATGGCTGCACTAAGGAGATGCGTGCACTAGGGAGATGGCTGCACTGAGGAAATGGGTGCACTGAAGAAATGGCTGCACTAGGGAGATGGCTGCACTGGAGAAACGGGTGCGCAGAGGATATGGTTGCACTAGGGAGATGGGTGCACTAGGGAGATGGGTGCCCTAAGGAGATGGCTGCACTGGGGAGATGGCTGCACTGGGGAGATGGGTGCACTGACATGATGGCTGCACTAGGGAGATGGGTGCACTGAGGAGATGGATGCACTAGGGAGATGAGTGCACTAGGGAGATGGTTGTACTGAGGAGATGCCTGCACTAGGGCGATGGGTGCACTGAGGAGATGGCTGCACTGAGGAAAAGGCTGCACTGAGGAGATGGCTGCAATGAGGAGATGGCTGCACTGAGGAGATGGCTGCACTAGGGAGATGGGTGCACTGAGGAGATGGCTGCACTGAGGAGATGGCTGCACTGAGGAGATGGGTGCACTAGGGAAATGGGTGCACTGGGGAATCGGGTGCACTGGGGAAACGGGTGCACTGGGAAAATGGGTGCATGGGGGAAATGGGTGCACTGAGGAGATGGCTACACTCGGGAGATCGGTGCACTGAGGTGATAGCTGTACTGGGGAGACTGGTGCACTGGGGAGACGGGTGCACTGGCGAGACTGGTGCACTGAGGAGATGGGTGCAATAGGGAGATGGCTGCACTAGGGAGATGGGTACACTGAGGAGATGGCTGCACTAGAGATATGGGTGCACTAGGGAGATGGGTGCACTGAGGAGATGGGTGCGCTGAGGAGATGGCTGAACTAGGGAGATGGCTGCTCTGGGGAGATGGGTACACTGAGGAGATGGCTGCACTAGGGAGATGAGTGCACTGGAGAGATGGCTGCACTAGGGAGATGGCTGCACTGGGGAGATGGGTGCACTGGGGAAACGGGTGTACTGGGGAAACGGGTGTACTTGGGAAATGGGTGCACTGAGGAGATGGCTGCACTAGGGAGATGGGTACATTGAGGAGATGGCTGCACTGAGGAAATACCTCCACTAGGGAGATGGCTGCACTAAGGAGATGGCTGCACTAGGGAGATGGCTGCACTGAGGAGATGGCTGCACTAGGGAGATGGCTGCACTGGGGAGATGGGTTCACTAGGGAGATGGGTGCACTGAGGAGATGGGTGCACTAGGGAAATGGGTGCACTAGGGAAATGGGTGCACTAGGGAAATGGCTGCACTTGGGAAACAGGTGCACAGGGGGAAATGGGTGCACAGGGGGAAATGGGTGCACAGGGGGAAATGGGTGCACTGGGGAAATGGGTGCACTGAGTAGATGGCTGCACTACGGAGATGGGTGCACTGAGGTGATGGCTGCACTAGGGAAATGGGTGCACTGAGGTGATGGCTGCACTGAGGAGACGGCTGCACTGAGGAGATGGCTACACTAGGGAGATGGGTGCACTGAGGAGATGGCTGCACTGGGGAGATATTTGCACTGGGGAAATGGCTGCACTGAGGAGATGGTTGCACTAGGGAGATGGCTGCACAAGGAGATGGCTGCACTGAGGAGATGGCTGCACTGAGGAGATGGCTACACTGAGGAGATGGCTACACTGAGGAGATGGCTACACTGAGGAGATGGCTGCACCAGGGAGATGGGTGCACTAGGGAGATGGGTGCACTGAGAAGTTGGGTGCACTAGGGAAATAGGTGCACTAGGGAGATGGCTGCACTGGGGAAACGGGTGCACTGGGGATTTGGGTGCACTGAGGAGATGGCTGCACTAGGGAGATGGGTGCACTGAGGAGATGGCTGCACTAGGGAGATGGCTGCACTAGGGAGATGGCTGCACCGGGGAGATGGGTGCACCGGGGAGATGGGTGCACTGGGGAAATGGGTGCACTGGGGAAATAGGTGCACTGAGGAGATGGCTGCACTAGGGAGGTTGGTGCACTGGGGAGATGGCTGCACTGAGGAGATGGCTGCACTAGGGAGATGGGTGCACTAGGGAGATGGGTGCACTGAGGAGATGGGTGCACTAGCGAAATGGGTGCATTAGGGAGATGGCTGCACTGGGGAAATGGGTGCACTTGGGAAACGGGTGCACTGGGGAAATGGGTGCACTGAGGAGATGGCTGCACTAGGGAGATGGGTGCACTGAGGAGACGGCTGCACAAGGGAGATGGGTGCACTAGGGAGATGGGTGCACTGAGGAGACGGGTGCACTAGGGAGATGGCTGCACTAGGGAGATGGATGCACTGAGGAGATGGCTGCACTGGGGAGATGGATGCACTGGGGAAATGGCTGCACTGAGGAGATGGGTGCACTAGGGAGATGGCTGCACTAGGGTGATGGCTGCACTGAGGAGATTGCTGCACTGAGGAGATGGCAGCACTAGGGAGATGGGTGCACTAGGGAGATGGGTGCACTGAGGAGATGGGTGCACTAGGGATATGGGTGCACTCGGGAGATGGCTGCAATGGGGAAACGGGTGCACTGGGGAAATGGGTGCACTGGGGAATTGGGTGCACTGAGGAGATAGCTGCACTAGGGAGATGGCTGTACTGGGGAGATGGATACACTGAGGAGATGGCTGCACTAGGGAGATGGCTGCACTGAGGAGATGGCTGCACTAGGGAGATGGCTGCACTAAGGAGATGGGTCCACTAGGGAGATGGCTGCACTGAGGAAATGGGTGCACTGAAGAAATGGCTGCACTAGGGAGATGGCTGCACTGGGGAAACGGGTGCACCGAGGAGATGGTTGCACTAGGGAGATGGGTGCACTAGGGAGATGGGTGCACTAGGGAGATGGGTCCACTAAGGAGATGGCTGCACTGGGGAGATGGCTGCACTGGGGAGATGGGTGCACTGACATGATGGCTGCACTAGGGAGATGGGTGCACTGAGGAGATGGATGCACTAGGGAGATGGTTGTACTGAGGAGATGGCTGCACTAGGGTGATGGGTGCACTGAGGAGATTGGTGCACTGAGGAGAAGGCTGCACTGAGGAGAAGGCTGCAATGAGGAGATGGCTGCACTGAGGAGATGGCTGCACTAGGGAGATGGCTGCACTGAGGAGATGGGTGCACTGAGGAGATGGGTGCACTGAGGAGATGGGTGCACTAGGGAAATGGGTGCACTTGGGAAATGGGTGCACTGGGGAAATGGGTGCACTGGGGAAATGGGTGCATGGGGGAAATGGGTGCACTGAGGAGATGGCTGCACTCGGGAGATGGGTGCACTGAGGAGACGGCTGCACAAGGGAGATGGGTGCACTAGGGAGATGGGTGCACTGAGAAGACGGGTGCACTAGGGAGATGGCTGCACTAGGGAGATGGATGCACTGAGGAGATGGCTGCACTGAGGAGATGGCTGCACTGGGAAGATGGCTGCACTGAGGAGATGGGTGCACTAGGGAGATGGCTGCACTAGGGTGATGGCTGTACTGAGGAGATTGCTGCACTGAGGAGATGGCTGCACTAGGGAGATGGGTGCCCTAGGGAGATGGGTGCACTGAGGAGATGGGTACACTAGGGAAATGGGTGCACTCGGGAAACGGGTGCACTGGGGAAACGGGTGCACTGGGGAAACGGGTGCACTGGGGAAACGGGTGCACTGGGGAATTGGGTGCACTGAGGAGATGGCTGCACTAGGGAGATGGGTACATTGAGGAGATGGCTGCACTGAGGAAATACCTGCACTAGGGAGATGGCTGCATTAGGGAGATGGGTGCACTGAGGAGTTGGCTGCACTAGGGAGATGGGTTCACTAGGGAAATGGGTGCACTAGGGAAATGGGTGCACTTGGGAAATGGGTGCACTTGGGAAATGGGTGCACTTGGGAAATGGGTGCACTTGGGAAACGGGTGCACAGGGGGAAATGGGTGCACAGGGGGAAATGGGTGCACGGGGTAAATGGGTGCACTGAGGAGATGGCTGCACTAGGGAGATGGGTGCACTGAGGTGATGGCTGCACTAGGGAAATGGGTGCACTGAGGTGATGTCTGCACTGAGGAGACGGCTGCACTGAGGAGATGGCTACACTAGGGAGATGTGTGCACTGAGGAGATGGCTGCACTGGGAGATGGATGCACTGGGGAAATGGCTGCACTGAGGAGATGGGTGCACTAGGGAGATGGCTGTACGAGGAGATGGCTGCACTGAGGAGATGGCTACACTGAGGAGATGGCTGCACCAGGGAGATGGGTGCACTAGGGAGATGGGTGCACTGAGGAGATGGGTGCACTAGGGAAATAGGTGCACTAGGGAGATGGCTGCACTGGGGAATTGGGTGCACTGGGGAATTGGGTGCACTGAGGAGATGGCTGCACTAGGGAGATGGGTGCACTGAGGAGATGGCTGCACTGGGGAGATGGGTGCACTGAGGAGATGGCTGCACTGGGGAGATGGGTGCACTGGGAAGACGGGTGCACTGGGGAGATGGGTGCACTAGGGAGATGGCTGTACTGGGGAGATAGGTACACTGAGGAGATGGCTGCACTAGGGAGATGGCTGCACTGAGGAGATGGCTGCACTGAGGAGATGGCTGCACTAGAGAGATGGCTGCACTGAGGAGATGGCTGCACTGAGGAGATGGCTGCACTGAGGAGATGGCTGCACTGAGGAGATGGCTGTACTAGAGAGATGGCTGCACTGAGGAGATGGCTGTACTAGAGAGATGGCTGCACTGACGAGATGGCTGCACTAGGGAGATGGGTGCACTGAGGAGATGGCTACACTAGGGAGATGGGTGAACTGAGGAGATGGCTGCACTAGGGAGATGGGTGCTCTGAGGAGATGGCTGCACTAGGGAGATGTGTGCACTAGGGAGATGGGTGCACTGAGGAGATGGCTGCACTGAGGAGATGGCTGCACTGAGGAGATGGCTGCACTGAGGAGATGGCTGCACTGAGGAGATGGCTGCACTAGGGAGATGGCTGCACTAGGGAAATGGCTGCACTAGGGAAATGGCTGCACTAGGGAGATGACTGCACTGGGAGATGGGTGCACTGAGGTGATGGCTGCACTAGGAAGATGGGTGCACTGGGTAGATGGATGCACTAAGTAGATGAGTGCACTAGGGAGATGGGTGCACTGAGGAGATGGCTGCACTAAGGTGATTGGTGCATGGAGGAGATGGCTGCACTGAGGAGAAGGCTGCACTGAGATGTCTGTAATGAGGAGATGGCTGCACTGAGGAAATGTCTGCACTAGGGAGATGGGTGCACTAGGGAGATTGGTGAACTAAGGAGATGGCTGCACTAGGGAGATGGGTGCACTGGGAGATGGCTGCACTGGGGAAACGGGTGCACTGAGGATATGGCTGCACTAGGGAGATGGCTGCACTGGGGAGATGGTTGCACTGGGGAGATGGCTGTACTAGAGAGATGGCTGCACTGACGAGATGGCTGCACTAGGGAGATGGGTGCACTGAGGAGATGGCTACACTAGGGAGATGGGTGAACTGAGGAGATGGCTGCACTAGGGAGATGGGTGCACTGAGGAGATGGCTGCACTAGGGAGATGTGTGCACTAGGGAGATGGGTGCACTGAGGAGATGGCTGCACCCATCTGTACTGAGATGGCTGCACTAGGGAGATGTGTGCACTAGGGAAATGGCTGCACTAGGGAAATGGCTGCACTAGGGAGATGACTGCACTGGGAGATGGGTGCACTGAGGTGATGGCTGCACTAGGAAGATGGGTGCACTGTGGAGATGGATGCACTAAGGAGATGAGTGCACTAGGGAGATGGGTGCACTGAGGAGATGGCTGCACTAAGGTGATTGGTGCATGGAGGAGATGGCTGCACTGAGGAGAAGGCTGCACTGAGATGTCTGTAATGAGGAGATGGCTGCACTGAGGAAATGTCTGCACTAGGGAGATGGGTGCACTAGGGAGATGGGTGAACTAAGGAGATGGCTGCACTAGGGAGATGGGTGCACTGAGGAGATGGCTGCACTAAGGAGATGGGTGCACTGAGGAAAAGGCTGCACTAGGGAGATGGGTGCACTAGGGAGATGGGTGCACTGAGAAGATGGGTGCACTGAGGAGATGGCTGCACTGAGGAGATGGCTGCACTGGGGAGATGGCTGCACTGGGGAGGTGGCTGCACTGGGGAGATGGCTGCACTGGGGAGATGGCTGCACTGGGGAGATGGGTGCACTAGGGAGATGTGTGCACTAGGGAGATGGGTGCACTGAGGAGACAGCTGTACTAGGAAGATGGGTGCACTAGGGAGATGGGTGCACTGAGGAGACGGCTGCACTAGGGAGATGGGTGCACTAGGGAGATGGGTGCACTAGGGAGATGGGTGCACTAGGGAGATGGGTGCACTAGGGAGATGGGTGCACTAGGGAGATGGGTGCACTAGGGAGATGGGTGCACTAGGGAGATGGCTGCACTGGGAGATGGCTACACTGGGGAAACGGGTGCACTGAGGAGATGGCTGCACTGGGGAGATGGGTGCACTGGGGAAACGGGTGCACTGGGGAAACGGGTGCACTGGGGAAATGGGTGCACTAGGGAGATGTGTGCACTAGGGAGATGGGTGCACTGAGGAGACAGCTGTACTAGGAAGATGGTTGCACTAGGGAGATGGGTGCACTGAGGAGATGAGTGCACTAGGGAGATGGGTGCACTAGGGAGATGGGTGCACTAGGGAGATGGCTCCACTAGGGAGATGGCTGCACTGGGGAGATGGCTGCACTGGGGAAACGGGTGCACTGAGGAGATGGCTACACTAGGGAGATGCGTGCACTGAGGAGATGGCTGCACTAGGGAGATGGCTGCACTAGGGAGATGTCTGCACTAGGGAGATGGGTGCACTGAGGTGATGGCTGCACTAGGGAGATGGTTGCACTGAGGAGATGGATGCACTAGGGAGATGAGTGCACTAGGGAGATGGTTGTACTGAAGAGATGGCTGCACTAGGGTGATGGGTACACTGAGGAGGTGGCTGCACTGAGGAGAAGGCTGCACTGAGGAGATGGCTGCAATGAGGAGATGGCTGCACTGAGGAGATGGCTGCACTGAGGAGATGGGTGCACTGAGGATATCGCTGCACTGAGGAGATGGGTGCACTGAGGATATCGCTGCACTGAGGAGATGGGTACACTAGGGAAATGGGTGCACTCAGGTGATCGCTGCACTAGGGAGATGGGTGCACTGAGGAGATGGCTGCATTAGGGAGATGGGTGCACAGAGGATATGGCTGCACTAGGGAGACGTGTGCACTAGGGAGATGGGTTCCCTGAGGAGACGGCTGTACTAGGGAAATGGGTGCACTAGGGAGATGGCTGCACTAGGGAGATGAATGCACTAGGGAGATGAATGCACTAGGGAGATGGCTGCAATAGTGAGATGGCTGCACTGGGAAGATGACTGCACTGGGGAAACGGGTGCACTGGGGAAACAGGTGCACAGAGGAGATGGCTGCACTGGGGAGATGGGTGTACTGAGGAGATGGCTGCACTAGGGAGATGGGTGCACTCAGGTGATCGCTGCACTAGGGAGATGGGGGCACTGAGGAGATGGCTGCTCTGAGGAGATGGCTGCATTATGGAGATGGGTGCACTGAGGACCCCGGCTGCACTGAGGAGAAGGCTTCACTGAGGAGATGGCTGCACTGAGGAGATGGCTGTACTGAGGAGATGGCTGCACTAGGGAGATGGGTGCCCTAGGGAGATGGGTGCATTGAGGAGATGGCTGTACTAGGGAGATGGGTACACTGAGGAGATGTCTGCACTAGGGAAATGGCTGCACTGGAGAGATGGGTGCACTGGGGAAATGGGTGCACTGGGGAAATGGGTGCACTGAGTAGATGGCTGCACTAGGGAGATGGGTCCACTGAGGAGATGGCTGCACTAGGGAGATGGGTGCACTGAGGTGATGCTTGCACTGAGGTGATGGCTGCACTAGGGAAATGGGTGCACTGAGGTGATGGCTGCATTGAGGAGATGGCTGCACTGAGGAGATGGCTACACTAGGGAGACGGGTGCACTGAGGAGATAGCTGCACTGGGGAGATGGATGCACTGGGGAAATAGCTGCACTGGGGAGATGGATGCACTGGGGAAATAGCTGCACTGAGGAGATGGGTGCACTAGGGAGATGGCTGCACTAGGGAGATGGCTGCACTGAGGAGATGGCTACACTGAGGAGATGGCTACACTACGGAGATGGGTGCACTAGGGACTTGGGTGCACTGAGGAGATGGCTGCACTAGGGAGATGGGTGCACTGAGGAGATGGCTGCACTGGGGAGACGGGTGCACTGGGGAGACGGGTGCACTAGGGAAATGGCTGTACTGGGGAGATGGCTGCACTGAGGAGATGGCTGCACTGAGGAGATGGGTGCACTGAGGAGATGGGTGCACTAGGGAAATGGGTGCACTAGGGAAATGGGTGCACTAGGGAAATGGGTGCACTTGGGAAATGGGTGCACTGGGGAAACGGGTGCACTGGGGAAACGGGTGCACTGAGGAGACGGGTGCACTGGGGAGACGGGTGCACTGGGGAGACGGGTGCACTGGGGAGACGGGTGCACTGGGGAGACGGCTGCACGTGGGATATGGGTACACTGAGTAGATGGCTGCACTAGGCATATGGGTGCACTAAGGAGATGGGTACACTGAGGAGATGGGTGCGCTGAGGAGATGGCTGCACTAGCGAGATGGCTGCACTGGGGCGATGGGTGCACTGAGGAGATGGCTGCACTAGGGAGATGAGTGCACTGGAGAGACGACTGCACTAGGGAGATGGCTGCACTGGGGAGATGGGTGCACTAGGGAAACGGGTGCACTGGGGAAATGGCTGCACTAGGGAGATGGGTACATTGAGGAGATGGCTGCACTGAGGATATGCCTGCACTAGGGAGATGGGTGCACTAGGGAGATGGCTGCACTAGGGAGATGGCTGCACTAGGGAGATGGCTGCACTGAGGAGATGGCTGCACTGAGGAGATGGCTGCACTGAGGAGATGGCTGCACTAGGGAGATGGCTGCACTGGGGAGATGGGTGCACTAGGGAGATGGGTGCACTGAGGAGATGGTTGCACTGAGGAGATGGCTGCACTAGAGCGATGGTTGCACTAGGGATATGGGTGCACTGAGGAGATGGATGCACTAGGGAATTGGGTGCACTAGGGAAATGGGTGCACTAGGGAAATGGGTGCACTATGGAGATGTCTGCACTGGGGAAACGGGTGCACTGGGGAAACGGGTGCACTGAGGAAATGGGTGCACGGGGGAAATGGATGCACTGAGGAGATGGCTGCACTAGGGAGATGGGTGCACTGCAGAGATAGCTGCACTGGGGAGACGGGTGCACTGGGGAGACGGGTGCACTGAGGAGATGGGTGCACTAGGGAGATGGCTGCACTAGGGAGATGGCTGCACTAGGGAGATGGCTGCACTGAGGAAATGCCTGCACGAGGGAGTTGGGTGCACTAGGGCGATGGCTGCACTAGGGAGATGGGTGCACTGAGGAGATGGCTGCACTAGGAAGATGGCTGCACTGGGGAGATGGGTGCACTGGGGAAATGGGTGCACTGAGGAGATGGCTGCACTAGGGAGATGGGTGCACTGAGGAGATGGCTGCACTAGGGAGATGGGTGCACTGAGGAGATGGCTGCACTAGGGAGATGGGTGCACTGAGGTGATGCGTGCACTGAGGTGATGGCTGCACTAGGGAGATGGCTGCACTAGGGAGATGGCTGCACTAGGGAGATGGGTGCACTGAGGTGATGCGTGCACTGAGGTGATGGCTGCACTAGGGAGATGGCTGCACTGGAGAGATGGGTGCACTTGGGAAATGGGTGCACTGAGGAGATGGCTGCACTAGGGAGATGGGTGTACTGAGGAGATGGCTGCATTAGGGAGATGGGTGCACTTTGGTGATCGCTGCACTAGGGAGATGGGTGCACTGAGGAGATGGCTGCTTTAGGGAGATGGGTGCACTGAGGAGATGGCTGCACTAGGGAGACGTGTGCACTAGGGAGATGGGTGCACTGAGGAGACGGCTGTACTAGGGAGATGGGTGCACTAGGGAGATGGCTGCACTAGGGAGATGGCTGCACTAGGGAGATGGCTTCACTGGGAAGATGGCTGCACTGGGGTAACGGGTGCACTGGGGAAACGGGTGCACTGAGGAGATGTCTGCACTAGGGAGATGGGTGCATTAGGGAGATGGGTGCACTGAGATGGCTGCACTAGGGAGATGGCTGCACTGGAGAGATGGGTGCACTGGGGAAACGGGTGCACTTGGGAAATGGGTGCACTGAGGAGATGGCTGCACTAGGGAAATGGGTGTACTGTGGAGATGGCTGCACTAGGGAGATATCTTCACTAGGGAGATGGGTGCACTCAGGTGATCGCTGCACTAGGGAGATGGGTGCACTGAGGAGATGGCTGCATTAGGGAGATGGGTGCACTGAGGAGATGGCTGCACTAGGGAGATGTGTGCATTGGGGAGATGGGTGCCCTGAGGAGACGGCTGTACTAGGGAGATGGCTGCAATAGGGAGATGGCTGCAATGGGAAGATGGCTGCACTGGGGAAACGGGTGCACTGGGGAAACGGGTGCACTGAGGAGATGGCTGCACTGGGGAGATGGGTGTACTGAGGAGATGGCTGCACTAGGGAGATGGGTGCACTCAGGTGATCGCTGCACTAGGGAGATGGGGGCACTGAGGAGATGGCTGCACTAGGGAGATGGGTGCACTAGGGAGATGGGTGCACTAGGGAGATGGGTGCACTCAGGAGATGGCTGCATTAGGGAGATGGGTGCACTGAGGAGACGGCTGCACTGAGGAGACGGCTGCACTGAGGAGACGGCTGCACTGAGGAGAAGGCTGCACTGAGGAGAAGGCTGCACTGAGGAGAAGGCTGCACTGAGGAGATGGCTGCACTGAGGAGATGGCTGCACTGAGGAGATGGCTGCACTGAGGAGATGGCTGCACTGAGGAGATGGCTGCACTAGGGAGATGGTTGCATTGAGGAGATGGCTGTACTAGGGAGATGGGTGCACTGAGGAGATGGCTGCACTAGGGAGATGGCTGCACTGGAGAGATGGGTGCACTGGGGAAACGGGTGCACTGGGGAAATGGGTGCACTGAGGAGATGGCTGCACTAGGGAGATGGGTGCACTGAGGAGATGGCTGCACTAGGGAGATGGGTGCACTGAGGTGATGCGTGCACTGAGGTGATGGCTGCACTAGGGAAATGGGTGCACTGAGGTGATGGCTGCACTGAGGAGATGGCTGCACTGAGGAGATGGCTACACTAGGGAGATGGGTGCACTGTGGAGATGGCTGCACTGGGGAAACGGGTGCACTGGGGAGATGGCTGCACTAGGGAGAAAGGCTACTTTCACATCAGCGATTTTTGCCAAAGTCTCTGTATTAGTCATACTCACCAATGGGGAGGCAGCACTAAAAGTTCCTAGGCCAGCATAAACTCTAAATATGGCCCTGCATTGAGGTGAGTACTGGCGGGTGCAGCTGGCTCTGCTGCCGTTGAGGTGAGCACTGGTGGGTGCAGCTGGCTCTGCTGCCATTGAGGTGAGCATTGGCGGGTTCAGCTGGCTCTTCTGCCGTTGAGGTGAGCACTAGCGGGTGCAGCTAGCTCTGCTGCCGTTGAGGTGAACACTGGCAGGTGCAGATGGCTCTGCTGGCGTTGAAGTACTAGCGGGTTCAGCTGGCTCTGCTGCTGTTGAAGGAAGCACTAGCGGGTGCAGCAGACTCAGATACAAGTACAGGGACATGAGAACTGACATGAGTGTTAGGAACACACTCACAACATTTCACAGGCACCTCCATGTTGGAGAAGGCGGTTTAAATAGTAACAAATCTCCAGCAATTGGCTGAGGACACTTTAGAAGATCGCACGCGGCCCCATTAAAAAAGAGGAAGTGTTCGCGCGCGCTTTAAGCACAGTGCCTGGAGACCTGCTAGGAGTGCGTGCACCCTGGGAGGCACAGAACGGGATCCTTGGCGGTGAGTAGGCTGATGTCTCTGCAGGGAGAGAGGGACTGCAGGCAGAGATGCGGGCTCTGCAGAAGCCCAAACTCTTATATTATCCTAGAAAAAAAAGCTGAAAAGGGCCTTTTCAAAAAGTGACCTTTTTTGAGGAAGGGGAAAAAGAGGGACATTTATTATCTCTTGTAACATCTGCCCAAAGGGATTCCTCTCATATTTATAGTCTTTATTTGGATAATGGCATCTTGGTAAATTCTACAGGTGAGATTTTGGAAGCTTTATTCTCAATCTATGAATCTTTATACTCCTCTAAAACAGAAGGAAATATTTGGAGATTCCTGGATATAGTCAAATTAACCTCATTGATTGAAGAAGATAAATGTTCACTAGAAAGACCTTTAAGGCCCCTTTACATTTAGCGATGCACCAGCGATCCCGACCACAATATGACCCGGTCAGGATCGCTGGTGCATCGCTAAATGGTCGCTAGTGAGCTGCCACACAGGAAGATCTCACAGCGATGCAGCAGCGATACAGCGGTCGTTACTTACCTTTCAGACGCGGCAATGACGTCCAACCGTCCGCGTCCACGCGTCGCTCGTCGGCGCCAGCTGGAAGCGCCCGACGAGAAATGGAGCTGCGCGATCTCGCGCGATCAGTGACAGACAGCGGGGGAGCCGGTCGGAGGTAAGTATCACACATAGCGATATCGCTAGCAATATCGCTGCTGCGTCACCAAATCGGTGATGCTTTAGCGATATTGCTAGCGATATCGCTATGTGTAAAACCCCTTTACTTTGGGAGGAATTAGAGAAAGCCTTATCGGATATGCCAGGAGACAAAGCCCTTTCAGCAGATGGGATCCCAGCTGAGATCAATAAACGCCACAGTAATATATTGCTTCCTAACTTACTAAAAGTATTCAGTCACTGAGGCTTCCCTTCTGCCCTCTATGCAAGAGGCGATAATTACTGTACTTCCCCAAAAAGGGCAAAGACCCTCAATTATCGCAGTCCTTTAGGCCTGTTCATTAATATCAATACCATTTGTGATCAATAAATAAATAGTGATACATCAAATAGCATATAATATCTCCAACAAAGAGGGGAAGAAAAACAAGTCCAAATAAAATTAATAAATCTTTATTACATTTAACATTAAAAACCAATACATTGATAGTAATAAATGCAGGGTATTAGCAGAGTAAGGCCAAGCCAGGTACACTAAAAAGATCAATTTAATGCAATGGAGCCATCTAGTGGGCAAATCTGTAAATATGCAAATTAGTGATTAGACGCACCACATAGATTGGAGAGATTTATTAATTTTATTGGGACTTGTTTTGCTTCCCCCTTTTTTGGATATATGATATGCTATTGAAAGTATCATTATTTATTTATTGGTCACATATAGGTATTGATAATAATGAAATAGGCCTATATGACTCAGATAATTGAGGATCTTTGCCCTATTTGGGGAGTTAACAGTATACATTAAAATCTTAGCCAAAGTACTATCTAACATAGTCTCTGGAGTTATATCTAAAATAGTCCACCCGGACCAAACAGGTTTCATGGCTATTACATTTCCTGCAATGAACCTCCGTCGCTTATTCCTAAATATGCAACTTTCAAATGATAATATGGGACAACTGGCAGTGTTATCTTTAGACGTTGAGAAAACGTTCAGCAGTGTAGAATGGAGGCTCTTATAGGCAGTTTTACAAAAAATGGGGTTTGGACCTGTTTTTATATCCTGGGTACAATTGTTATATTCTTGTCCTACAGCTAAAACGAAAGAAATTGGTGCATTATCTCAGCTGTGCAGACGTACAAGGCAGGGGTGCCCTCTGTCTCTGCTACAATTTTCCATTTCTATTGAACTTCTGGCAGCAGTAAAAAAGGAGTGGTTTACACACGGGCGGATAGAATAAAAAATCGTACTATATGCGTATGTATCCAAAATACAACAAACGGAGGTGAAGGTAGTCTCCCAATTCCAATATTTGGGAATTATAATATAACCACTGTTATTGAACATGAAAAAAAATAACTTACTTCCCTTAGTGAAAAAAATGAAAATAGCGGCAAGGTGCAAATTGCAACTGTCGGTGGTAGGAAGATTGAATCATTTTAAAGTGGTACTGATGCCCCAGATTTTGTACACCCTTCACAATGCACCTGTCTGGTTATCCCTGAATCAATTCTACAAGATAAATGTACTTTTTCAAGACCTAATCTGGCATAAGGGACACTCCAGAATCAAGTTAGGGCCCCGTCACACATAGCGACTTGCCAGCGATCCCGACAACGATATCAACTTGTCAGGATCGCTGATGAGTCGCTACATGATCGCTGATGAGCTGTCACACAGACAGCTTCACCAGCGATCAGCACCAGCGACGACGAGCGCGAGCGCCGCTGTGTACCTTAGATACCAGCGCGCTGGTGCAGGGAGCTGGTAACCAAGGTAAATAGCGGGTTTCTAAGCGCCGCGCGGCGCTTAGAAACCCGCTGTTTACCTTGGTTACGAGCTGGGAGCTCGCTGATCGTTGCTCTCCCGCCTGCCACACGCGATGCGTGCTGGCCAGCGGGAGACCAACGATCAAAAAAAAGTCCAGGGCTTTTGAGCATGATCAGTGATACCCGGCAGGGGGGCCGGTCGCTGATAGGTGTCACACACAGCGATATCGCTGGTGAGATGGCTGTTGCGTCACAAAACTTGTGACTCAGCAGCGATCTCGCTAGTGATCTCGCTGTGTGTGACGGGGGCTTTAGAGACTCTACAGAGACCCAAGGATGAAGGAGGCCCGGCATTACCTAATCCGTGGTTATATTTTTTAGCAGCCCAATTCCAGAACCTAAAAGGATGGAAAGAGACGTTCCCAAAAGATTCAATAAACAGCATTATCCAAAATGTGGAAGGTGGGGGTACCTCAGTGAGCAGCCTGGGGGCAGGGAAATGTAATAGCCTACCAAAATTCCCTACGTTGGGCCTTGTTAGTAAAGTTTGGTCTTAGGTTAAACAACATAAATAGATTTCTTTACCATATGTTCATCTATATGGAATAACGAATATCTCCCAGAATTTGCAAAGTTACCTGAATTTGAAAATTGGAGGTCCATGGGACTTATATACGTTAATCAATTAATCAGTAATGATGCACTCAAAGGGTCTGTACACATGCTGCAGATTCTGCTGCGGATCCGCAGCGGTTTTGGCCCTGCGGAACCGCAGCAGTTTATGCTGCGGTGTACAGTAGCATTATAACCTATGGAAAACGAAAACCACAGTGCAGATTTTTCAGTGCGGTTTTGCGGCGGTTTTGAATCCGCAGAAAGAAATGACATGCCAATTCTTTCTGCAGATTCCTCTGCGGTTTGCCATCTGCTCCATTGTAGAGATGATAAACCACAGGGCAAAACCGCAGGGTAATCCGCAGATAAACCGCAGGTGTTCTGACATGCGGATTTACCTGTGGATTTTACTAAATCCGCACAGACAAATCCGCAGAGCATTCCGCAGCGTATGCACACACCCAAAACCATTTACTGTCTACAGGAGGAATTTCATCTGCCTGAAGGAAGTTTATGACAATACTTCCAACTCAAACATGCATATGAAGCCCAATGAAAGTTAAATAACTTTGTGGTTCAGAAAATTATTAGTTTAGACACTATATGCTCAACAGGGGCTTACTAAGGGAATGATTTCCTGTATATGTGACAATTCGCTATTTGTATTTCTGAAAAAAAATCCTTTGCTGGTTAACCAAAATGTGGGAATTGGAATTGCTTATCATTTCTGAGGACAGGTGGTCCTCTGTCCTAGAAAATGTCCCCAGTCTCTCAC
This sequence comes from Dendrobates tinctorius, assembly GCF_039654945.1. Taxonomy (NCBI): domain Eukaryota; kingdom Metazoa; phylum Chordata; class Amphibia; order Anura; family Dendrobatidae; genus Dendrobates; species Dendrobates tinctorius. The sequence continues at coordinate 1,032,894 of NW_027361834.1, read as the reverse complement.
TATAGGCTAGGTTCACATTTGGCCGAGCTGCAGAGGTCTGCGGACTTCCTCCATGAAGCTCCACCCACTGCCGCACCTTCTCCGTTCAGTTCCGCCTACGTCTGCATACGGCCTGCATACCTATCCATAACATTGGGTACGCAGGTCGTGCGGATGTATGCAGATGCCTCCGTATGCGTCACTTTGATGATGCGGCAACCCACGTCAAACGCAAAATGTTGGAATTTGATGGAATTTGATGCGGTCGCCGCATCATCAAAATGACGCATGCGGTGGCATCCGCATACATCCGCACGACCTGCGTACCCAAAGTTAAAGATAGGTACGCAGGCCGCATGCAGACGTAGGCGGAGTTGACCGGAGGAGGTGCGGCAGTGGGCGGAGCTTCACGGAGGAAGATAGCAGGCCTCCGCAGCTCGGCCATCCGCAAATGTGAACCTAGCCTTAGTGAACCTGGTAGACTCTCACAGTTGTATGTCATGCATAGAGTATACAGATCACCAGTGGTTTTGTTCAGAATGGGCCTCAGACCATACTGTATTTGTCCACGTTGCTCTGGGCAGGAAGCAGGAATATTTCACATATTATGGTCTTGCCCGCAATTATATACTGTACATTTTGGATTGTGGTTCTTAACCTTATAGAACTGGCACGTGAATGTATAGTGTATAAGGATTCCCTGATTTGTATTCTGGGATATGTTGATGAGTTGATAGTGGATGAGGTGGAGAAAATTGCTATTGCTCGCCTGCTGTTCACCACCAGAAAGTTAATTGCTAAAGATTGGATCTCAGAGAGATCTCCATCCCTTAAGGTACTGTCACACTTAGCGATGTACCAACGATCCCGACCAGCGATATGACGCGGTCAGGATCGCTGGTACATCGCTAAGTGGTCGCTAGTGACAGGCAGATCTCACTAGCGACATCGCAGAGGACGGGGGTCGCTACTTACCTGTCACACCAGGCGATCCTGCGTCCTCCCGCCCAGCTCCACGCGTCGCTCGTCGTCACAGCAGGAAGCGCCGCAGGAAGCTGACGACGAGAAACAGTCCTGGACGTTCTCGCGCGATCAGCGATAACCAGCGGGGGAGCGGGTCGTAGGTAAGTATCAGACACAGCGATATCGCTAGCGATATCGCTATAACGTCACTAGTTATAGCGATATTGCTAGCGATATCTCTTAGTGTGACATGCCCTTTAGAGAATTCATTAAACGTGTGAAGTCTATTATCTTGGTTGAAAAAGGGCTTTATTCCAAGAGGAACAGAAGTGCATATTTTGACAAACTCTATATACTCTGTATGTATGGACTGTGTGCTGGTTAGCTGGTCCTTACAAGGCATGAAAAGACATGTAGCAGATGTTTTGGACTTTATATTTCTATGTGTACTGTAATTTGTCGCTCTTATTCATTCTCGTCTGGACTACTGCAACTCTCTTCTGATCGATCTCCCTCTTACCAAACTTTCTCCTCTCCAATCCATCTTGAATGCGGCAGCCAGGGTCATATTTCTGCCCAGCCGCTTCACCGATGCCTCCATCTTGTGCCAGTCATTACACTGGCTACCTATTCGCTACAGGGTCCAGTATAAACTCATCTCTCTCACCCACAAAGCTCTCCACTGTTCTGCACCGCCTTATATCTCCTCTCTCATCTCTGTCTATCGCCCTACACGTGCCCTCCATTCTACAAATGACCTAAGACTAACATCCCCCGTAATCCGAACCTCGCACCTCCGTCTCCAAGACTTCTCTCGTGCTGCACTTCCCCAGACGATCAGACTGATACCTAGCCCCGACCTATTCAAGCGCGCTTTGAAAACCCATCTCTTCAAACAAGCCTACCACATCAACTACTCAGTAAACTAACTTTGCCCTGTTCCCTCCTTCCAAATATTATTCTGAATCTGCACCCTACTATTCATCTGTCTCCACATCCTCCATGCACACGATAACTGCACTTGATACTTGACTATTGCACTTAAACACACGGGCTGATGACAAGATCATGCAGCTTTATATGAAAATCCCTATTATAATTGCCAGACTTGAATTAACAAGCACTTTTCACCTACTGTGTCCCCCCATTTCCTTGTAGATTGTAAGCTTGCGAGCAGGGACCTCACTCCTAATGTCACTGTTTAAATTGTCTCAACTTGTATTGAATTTATTGTCTGTACATGTCCTCGCTTAACTGTAAAGTGCTGTGGAATATGTTGGCGCTATATAAATAAAAAGTATTATTATTATTATTATAATTTGGGTTCTGGTCGAGTAAAACTGGTGTTTGAAAGGGTGGGTTGGTTGTTTGGAAGGGTGGAGGGGGGGTGAGTTGTAAAATGTTTTAAAATTAATAAAAATTTTCCTGATTACAGAAAAAGTATGATGGACCCCACAGTCTCTTATATACAGTGTGATTTCCCTCACAGCTCTCTATACAGAGCATGATGTCACCACAGTTCCCATAGCTCCTAAGGCTAGGGTCACCCTGCGTTAAAGCAGTCCGTTCAGCACATAGCGTTGATGGGCTGCGTTAACACTATAGCATAATGCTTCAACTGCACTAGCGATGACAGAGCCTCAGACGCTGCAGCCCCCGTCCGAGGCTCCTTCACTGAATGACGGCACATCACTAGCACATGCCGATTATGGCATGTGTTAGCGATGCGCCCGATAATGGGGGTTAATGGCAGTGTTAACAGACTGCGTTACATCGCGTTATGCCGTGCTGTAACACAGTACGTCTAACGGACTGCCATAACGCAGTGTGACCCCAGCCTAAGGGTGTATAAAAAGAGAGTATTGTTATCCCTTTATAAATCACTGGTGAGGCCACATCTATAATATGGGATCCAGTTTTGGGCTCCACATTTAAAAAAGGACATTCAGAAATTAGAGACAGTTCAAAGGCAGCTAGATTATTACAAGGGATGAAGGTCTCTCATATGATGAGTAGAGTTGAGCGACTTTTGGTTTTTTAGGGTCGAGTTTCGTTTCGTGAAACCCGACTTTTCCAAAAGTCGGGTCGAGCAAGATCGGCCGATTATAGGGAAAAGTCGGGGTCGTCCCGAAACACGAAACCCAATGTAAGTCAATGGGGAATAAAAGTCGGCAGTGAGAGGAGGACAGGAAACACACCTACAGTGCCCATTTGAATGCCAAAAGCATCAATTCTTCTTACTTAAGCTTGTCAACCTTAATTAACTTCATAATACAAGTTACGCACTGAAAAATGGGGGTTATTTGGCTAAAGTTGTGGGGGGGTAGGGCTGGCTCCAGGTTTTCATGTGCCCTGGGCGAAAGAGCGCCCCTTTAACACATACCACAACTCATCATGCTCCGATACGGCAGAGAAATAGCGGTATAGTACAATGAAAAATACTTCACTTTTTACATCTCATGACGAGGCCCATCTATTTCTCCATACAGAATCATTGGTCCCATATAATGCTTGAAACAGTATATGATGAGCTCCACTTAATGCTACAGTATATGTTGGTCCCCATGGATGAAGCTCCACTGTCTTATGGGCCCAAATAATGCTCCAAACATACTGGGCCCCATTTCTAATGCTCTAGTGTATAATGGGCCCTGTAAATGCTGCTCCAGTGTCTGATGTCCACCTTTGGAATGTTCCAGTGTATGGTGGGCCCCATCTATCATTCTCCAGAGTATAGTGCTCCCCAAAAATTGCTGTCCCAACATTGAAAACAATCAAATAAGTCTCCTCGCTAGGGAATCCCTGTACTAGTCTGGACTCCTCGTCGTCTCCATCTTCCATCTCACTGCACAGTATTTCAACCTTGCAAGTGCTGTGATCCTGAGCAAGCAGGGGGGGCCCACTCGTTGGCGACGGCACTGGCACAGGGCCCCTGATAGTACGGTGGTGTGTCTGATGGCGGGTGGGCCGAACCTGCACTTTCATCTGCAGCTTCCTCTTTGTCACCGTGTAAGATGGAACTGTATATGGGAAGGGTAACCTGAGTTTCATCAGGGTCAGATTCAGGCCGGGTAGCGTGCGAGGGGAATGTAGTGGTCTGGGTCAATGTACCAGCAGATTCATCGAGCAGTGGCTGGGCATCAGTGCACTTGTGTCACCCCCAGGAGTACGGTCGCCACGGTGGCATTACCTTCCTCCTAGGGAGTGCGATGTCATGCTTGGGAGCAACGAAGGATCTCTCTAGCAGGTTAACTGATTGGGCGGCGTTATTCCCACGAGTCATGACCCTCCAAACAGCGTTCATGAAGGCAAAGTGTTTGTTTTACGTGGGCAGTATGGTTGCAAAGCTGAACCTTAAAGGAATGTCCAGAAGGGCACCACCAGGAGTGGAGCCTACGGTTAAATTCGACTCCACCTGGGAAACCTCAACCATGCCAGCTACAGAACAGATGCACACATTGCAAGCTTAATTCCGTTAACGAACGAGACTCCGTCATGCCCCGCGGTCCGAGTCCGGCTTACTAGAGGGACACATGAGGCTCTGGCACATGAGATTGGCCAATAACTGGTGTGTCATGCCCTTACCTGTCCGTGGCTGCATGTGCGCTACACTGAAAAGGCCAGCGTTTGTCGCTTACAGGTGCAGATAACCCGCTGAACAACGTTAGTGATGGGGATCACTGATTACAATTATTACCCGCGAACGATGTTTTCCCAGTAAGTGCAGGTCAACCGCAGTTCCGGAATTAGGCCTAACCGTCATTCCTGAAAAAATGAAAAACTTACATGTGCAAACCACAGGTGCTGTAGCTTGCTTAACAAATTGCCAGCCGTTCTCATGCCCAGTATGGATTACACGTGATTGCACAAAGGTGAGAAAGGGTACCGTATCCCAGGATAACATGTATGGATAGCGTACACATTCAAAATATATGTCTATACATCAGGAGGCAGGCTCAGACGGTGTTAGGCCCAGTATGGCTTGCACGTGATTGCACAAAGGTGAGAAAGGGTACCGTATCCCAGGATAACATGTATGGATAGCGTACACATTCAAAATATATGTCTATACATCAGGAGTCAGGCTCAGACGGTGTTAGGCCCATTATGGCTTGCACGTGATTGCACAAAGGTGAGAAAGGGTACCGTATCCCCGGATAACATGTATGGATAGCGTACACATTCAAAATATATGTCTAGACATCAGGAGGCAGGCTCAGACGGTGTTAGGCCCAGTATGGATTGCACGTGATTGCACAAAGGTGAGAAAGGGTACCGTATCCCCGGATAACATGTATGGATAGCGTACACATTCAAAATATATGTCTATACATCAGGAGGCAGGCTCAGACGGTGTCAGGCACAGTATGGATTTGACTGCCCAGACTACACAGCGGAGGAGCAGGGAGAGGTAAAGATTGCAAATGCTGGGGCCCTGCCCCAGCAAGGGGGGGCCCACTCATGGGCGTCGGTACTGGCACTGGGCCCCTCATAGTACGGCGGTGTGTCTGACGGCGGGTGTGCACCACCACCATCAGAGACACTTGATTGCACTATGAGGGACCCTGTGCCAGTGCCTGCGCCCAAGAGTCGGCCTACCCACCTGTCCAGGACAACGGCACTCGCACGGTGTCGTGCGCTAGGTGGTGACCCCGGCCATGGGGGGGAGGCAGCACAGTTAGGGAGTTTTAGAAAGTGGCATATGTTGATGTTGGACATTCAGCTGATACAAAAGGTGAAATAGGTCAAGTCCCAGGAAGAGGTGGACCAAAGCAAGCCATTTTTCTGTCACCCTATGTGTCATCGGGGGAAGGTGGGACAAAATCCTTGGAAACCCATGCATGGTTCATTTTAATGAAGGTTAGATCATCCACATTTTGGGTTGACAGACGGGTCCTTTTTTCTGTCAGGATTGATCCAGCTGCATTGAAGACTCTTTCCGATAGCACACTTGCAGCTGGGCAAGCAAGCTCCTGTAAGGCATATTGTGCCAATTCAGGCCAGGTGTCCAGTTTAGCGGCCCAATAGTCAAAGGGGAATGACCTGTGTGGGAGAACATCGATATGGGAGGAAAAGTAGTTTGTAACCATAGTTGACAACTCCTGTCACTTTCCATCGATGCAGTATTACCAGTTGTGTGAGCGGTCCGTGAAAAATCAGTCCACAACATTGTCATGAAACCCCTGTCTCCAACGCCACTTCTGCTGTGTGCACCATGAACACCTCTGCCAAGCTGCCCCCGGCCCGTACGGCTCGTGTGAGAACCATCACCGCTGCTGTGTGCTGGGAATGCCTCAAGCAACCGATTTACCAGAGTTGCTTGTTTATTAGCCAATATTAGGTCAAGGTTCTCCTGTGGCATGATGTTTTGTAATTTGCCTTTATAGCGTGGATCCAGGATGCTGGCCAACCAGTCGTCGTCATCGTTCATCGTTCATCATTTTGGCAATGTCCCTTTTTAGGATCCGCAAGGCATAATCTGACATGTGGGCCAATGTTCCCGGTGTCAATGATGCACTGCGAGTGCTGGGTGGAGGAGCACTTTCTGGCAAATCCACATCCCTCCAGTCACGCACAAACCCTGTACCAGACCTTGCCACGCCAACATTTTCACTTGCCCCACGAGATGCATCCTCCTCCCCTAAGTAATCATCCCCATCATCATCCTCCTCCTCCTCTTCTTCCTCCACCTCGTCCAGGAGAGGTCCCTGAGCAGACAATGGCTGAATGTCACCAAGGATTCCCTCCTCCTCTTCCGCCTCATCAACATTGGCTGCAGACGCCTGCTCCTTAAGGTGCGTCAAAGTTTGCATGAGCAGACGCATAAGTGGGATGCTCATGCTTAGGATGGCGTCGTCTGCGCTTACCAGCCGTGTGCATTCCTCAAAACACTGAAGGACTTTACAGAGGTCTTTCAGCTTCGACCACTGCACACCTGTCAACTCAATGTCTGCTCTCAAAGTGCCTGGCCGTGTATCCTCCCACAAATGCATTATGGCCTGCCTCTGCTCGCACAGCCGCTCCACCATGTGCAGGGTGGAGTTCCACCTTGTTGCAATGTCGATAATGAGGCGGTGGTTGGGAAGGTGGAGCAATCGCTGCAGCTTCTGCATACGAACGGAGTGTACAGGCGACCGGCGGATGTGCGCGCACAGTCTTCGCACCTTCTGGAGCAGGGCTGTTAACTCCGGATAATTTTTGAGAAAGCACTGCACCACCATGTTCAAGGTGTTAGCCAAGCAAGGTATGTGGCTGAGTTTTGAAAGGGCTATGGCTGCCACAAAATTACGGCCGTTATCACTAACTACCTTGCCTGCCTCAAGATGTACACTGCCCAGCCATGACTCAGTTTGTCGCTTCAAGTACTCGGCCAGCACCTCGGCGGTGTGTCTGTCGCCCAAACACATCATCTGCAACACAGCCTGCTGACGCTTTCCACTAGCTGCTCGACAGGGGGACACCTCGTGTGCAACAGTGGCAGCTGCAGATGGAGTGCTCGTACGACTGCGCTCTGTGGACGAGCTTTCGCTTCTGGAGGAGGAGGAGGAGGGTCGAACGCCTACAGCCAACTGTTTCCTATACCGTGGGCTAGGCAGCACTGTCCCACCACCGCTGTCCCCTGTGGACCCTGCATCCACCACATTATCCCAGTGCGCAGTGATGGACACGTAACGGCCCTGGCCATGCCGACTGGACCATGCATCAGTTGTGAGGTGCACCTTTCCACTCACTGACTGCTTGAGTGCATGGACAATGCGGTCTTTTACATGATGGTGGAGGGCTGGGATGGCTTTGCGAGAGAAGAAGTGGCGACTGGGTAGGTCATAGCGTGGTACTGCATAGGCCATGAGTTCGCAGAAAGCTGCGCTTTCCACCAACCGATAGGGCATCATCTCAAACGAGATTAGTTTGGCAATGTGGGTGTTCAAACCCAGTGTACGCGGATGAGAGACTGAGTACTTTCTTGACCTACTCATAGTGTCTGGGAGGGTGAGCTGGACTTGAGAGCTGCATATGGTGGAAGTAGCGGTGGACAGGGCGGACTGAGAGAGGGTTGATGATGGTGATGGAGTTGGTGTTCTTTCTGATGGCCTAGATTCAGTATTTCGTTGATATAACAGTGGGATTCCCTGACTGCTGTGGCCTTGCAACGACACCTCAACATTTGCTGCTGTGCTAACCGGTGGGCTTACAGTAGGGGAAACAATGTAGCGTTGTTGACTACCTTCTTTGTGATCAGTTGCACATGTGGCACTTGAGGTTTGGTGTTGTGTCCACGCTTGCAAGTGCATGCTGGTTAAATGTCTAAGCATGCAACTGGTATTCCAATTTTTCAGATTTTTCCCTCGGCTAAAGGTCTTTGCGCACTTCTTACAGATAACCTTGGCCTGATCATGAGGATTTTGTTCAAAAAAGTGCCACACTGCACTCTTCCTACTTTGGCAGACATTTTGCGGCCTAGCACGCTGTGATCTTTTGACCGTCTGGACAAGCTGTCCAGCAACTCTTTTGATTTTTGGAACCTGTCTTTGGAGTGCTCCGGGCCTGCCAGATAACAGCTGTTGCGATGTCGATGTCTGCTGTGAATGCTCCTCCTCATCTGAGCTATTGGAAGCAGCACCCTCTTCCCCCAATGGATGCCAATCTGGGTCAACAACTGGGTCATCCATCACCTCCTCTTCAATGTCATGTGCACCTTCCTCTGTGTCACCGTGTATGGTGGTATAGTGTGCGGGAAGGGGCACCTGAGTCTCATCAGGGTCAGAATCTGGCTCTGTACACTGCGAGGACAATGTAGTGCTCTGAGTGAATGTACCAGCAGAATCATCTATCAGCGGCTGTGCATCAGTGCACTCCATGTCAGATTCATCTTGGCCTGGGTAATTCACCATTTCACTTGATAATCCAGGCATGGTATGTGAAAACAGCTCCATGGAGTAATCAGTAGTATGGCCTGCGTCATCCTTCAATCTTGGTTGGGGTGAAGGACACAAGGAAAGGTGTGGTTCATGAACATGAGCCTCCAATGACGACTCAGTGCTTTTATTTTTTACAACTTCAGAAGAGGAGGCGATAGAGCTGGAGGCTGAGTCAGCAATGTAAGACAAAACTTTTTCCTGAAGCTCTGGCTTTAAAAGCGGTTTGCCAACTCCTAGAAAACTAAGCCTTCGAGGCCTTGTGGAGCCAGATGATGACGCAGGCTCAACACCTCCTGCATTCGGTCCTATTTTGCTTTTGCCACTACCATCAGATCCACCACCAACACCATCATTACCAGCTGCCAACCCCCGCCCAATTCCACGGCCTCTTCCACCAGCCTTCCTCATTTTTGGTAGAAATGTAGACAAAATACAACAAACTATATAGTAATGTAAAACAAGGTACAAGGTGTCTATAGGACAGGGGAGATTTTGAATTTCTGCAGACACTAGTGGACACTGGACACTTTTGGATTGTGTGAGGCCCACTGAATATCAGAGCGCTATGTCACAGGCTCGATGGCACAGGTGTGAAAAAAGTGACTACAGGATAAGGGAGATTTTGAATTTCTGCACACACTAGTGGACACTGGACACTTTTGGATTGTGTGAGGCCCACTGAATATCAGAGCGCTATGTCACAGGCTCGATGGCACAGGTGTGAAAAAAGTGACTACAGGATAAGGGAGATTTTGAATTTCTGCAGACACTAGTGGACACTGGACACTTTTGGATTGTGTGAGGCCCAATGACGCTGTATGGTGTGAAAAAATGCACGCTCAGTACCTCAGCAGGACAAAAAAAAAAATTGGGATTGCTTTTAAAAAAGCAGTTTGCAGATCAGTGGGTAAACAGCAATGCAGCTGTCAGGAAGCCTTAGAAGGCAGCCTAACAACCAACACCGCTGATCCACCACAATATAGCCTCCCCTTGCACTGCACACACAGTGACTGGTGTGTTGTACAGGCAAAATCGCTAGCAGCAGAAGCAGTTTTTTTTTCTTCTTCCCTGCCTAACGCTCTCCCTACAGAATCAGCAACCTCTCCCTATGCTAAGATCGGCAGAAGTAAGATGGCGGTCGGCGTGCACGCCCTTTTATAACCCCTGTGACGCCCACCAAAGCAAGCCAATCACTTGCATGCCCTTCTGAAAGATGGTGGTGACCCCTGCCTATGTCATCACGTTGCCCACAGTGTCCGTGGATCCTGATTGTCTGAAAAAGAGCGCAAAACAAACTTTTGAAACGCGACTTTGGCGCGTAAGTCGCCGACCTCGTGGCCGACCTCATCCTAGGGTCGGGTTTCGTTTCATGAAACCTGACTTTGCCAAAAGTCGGCGACTTTTGAAATTTTTCGTCCCGTTTCGCTCAACTCTAATGATGAGAGGTTGGAAAAGTTGGGCATGTTTAGCTTAGAAAAAAGACACCTCAAAGGGGATCTCATTTACATATATAAATATAATATATGTGGTCCGGCACATGACTTATTCCTTCCGAGAACCATATTAAGGACCAGGAGGCACTCATTACGGGTGGAAGAAAGGAGATTCCGGCATCTAAATAGGAAAGGGTTCTTTACAGTTAGTGCAGTCAGAACATGGAATGACCAACCAGAAGAGGTAGTAATGGCAGACGCTATGACAGCTTTTAAAAAAGGGCAGGACGATTTCCTCAGTATACATAGCATTGTGTGTTATAGTTAATTTAGTGGTATAATGATCAATTAGTGGAGGAAGGTTGAACTTTATGGACCAAGGTCTTTTTTCAACATTTGTAACTATGTAACCGTCCCGGATTCAGCAGGACTGTCACGATTTGAGTGCTCAGTCCCTCCATCCCAGCAGGTCAGAGCTGTGTCCTGCGACTTCCTATCACCCTTATCCTTGCTCTGTGGCTCCTCCTCGTGAGGTGGGCACCAGCTTCTCTGCTTTGCCCACACTTACATTAGTTAAACAATTCTCTTCTTGTGTTCTGGTCTCCAAGGGAATCAAACCCACAACATCTTACATTTCAGTCAGCTGTGAAAGATATAAGGCACAGGGTGCACTGATCAGCATAGGAGAATTTGGTACACTTGAGCTACTTTACAGGCACTGAACCCTCCGGTACATAGAAATGCATTCATACACTATGTATAGATGTACCTCTATGTCCCTGTATGTGTGGCACCCCTGAGGCTCGGTCGCCACAGAAGTACTGCACCTTCTCCTAAGGTGTGGTGCCCCACCATTCAGGTAAGTTGGAGGCTCCTGACCACGCTCCAACACTCGCACCCCACACAATAGAGTAGTTCAGCAAAACCACATTGCGGCTCCTTGCTTAGAGAAAAGCAGAGCACCTTTGGTGGTTCCCTGCTTGGAACACTAAACGTGCTGGGAGGTGGGTGGAGTTGAGAATACATATAAAAGAGCAGGAAGGTTTAGGATTACAGGTCAGTCTGAGGGAGGAAGTCACTCAGAGAGGAGTGAAGAAAGGAGATCCCTGGAAGAGGGATGGAGGAAGGAGTGCTGCAGCTGCCTCAGTGATCTGAGCCAGCTGGCACGGGAAAGGAAAGAAGGAGAAAGACATTGAACCGAAGCCTGAGCTTCCATAGGAGGAAAAGACAAGCAAGGAACGTAGGAGTGAAAGGGAACACAGAGGACGTGGGTTAGAGGAAGAACCCTGGCTAGAAGTTCTAAGCGCAAGGCCGGGGCCCAGTCCCCAAGGTTGTATGGACACTAATGGTTCTGCAGCAGACACCGGTGGAGTAGTGGGCTGTAAATGCACTACTCCCATCTAAGGCTTGGGGGCACAACAGCAACACGGATAGAGAGCCGGGACTCAGGAGTAGAGAGTCCCCGAAGCAGGCTACAGTTGTCTGCCATACAAGTAGAGTTCTTGGGAACATCTGTCAGGAGGAACTCCAGTGTAAGTCAGTACTAGGAGATCTTCACACTTAAAGGTGCTATAGAGGAGACGTTCAGAAAAGGCACATAAGTTGGCGGAGTGTGGAAGGGAGCATTCCATCTTGCCTGGAGGTTGACTGAGTCCCTGACCCGGAGGACACGGCACAGAAGTGGGCACTACAGACTTTGAGTAAAGCTTTAGAACTACATGCCCTGGTGTCCTCCATTCCTTCCTGCGTCCGTCCGCCTGGCACTGCTACATCCCCTGCGCCAAACACTACACCATCTAAGTGTCTCTTCACCTATCCTGCCCTGGGACAACAGCCCTACCTGTGGAGGGCTATAACATCATTGCTGCACCACACCATCTGTCCTGGAGGATCTGTCTGCAGCGTCGGCTTAAAATCTCCCTTGCCGAACACCACAGGTGGCGTCACGAACTATTCCTTTAACTACATTCCACCATTCACATCTTCCTATTACTTGGGCGCCCAGGGACACGGTCCAGGTCACCGCTGCTGTGACCCATCCCACTGATACCGGCCCGGTACCGAGTACCCCACAGCCCTGAGAGGGCGACCCAACTTGGCATCACGAACAGGATGACGAGACCTGATGCCATCGGGTTCTGTGTGCCAAAGATTTGTTGGACTCAAAACTTCTGAGAATGTGCAGACGACCCAATTTAATAGACTGTAAAATGAAAATTAAAAATTGCCGTTGGCATGGAGAAGAAGGGCGTGACGAGATGGGAGGTCCTAGGAAAAGACCGCGAACAGTCTTGGGCCTCCCCTGCCTGAATTACTATGTGACAGCAACATGGCCCACCCCCAGAGGCGTTCGCATACTGGCTTGGTATGGAGGCGCTGGAAAAGACGCCGCCCCAAGATGGAGGGGCAGAAGCCAGTGGCGGGAAAGGGGCCGAGAGAGGAGGGAGAAGAACGCCAGAACGCCATCTCGGAGAGAGACGGGAGGAGGCCTGTGGAGCGCGGGGAAGTGGATCTCCCCGGCGCCATGGCTGAAGGCTCTAACCCAGTGTCCGAGATGAATCGGCAGCAGCTGGAGGAAGAAATAGCCCAGCTGACGTGCAGCTTGCAACTGAGGCAGGAGGCCTTGTGGAGGCTGAACTGGCAGCACGCCTGGGAGGGGCCTACACTGGCGGTAACCGCCGCTGCGGCACCGGAGCTTCCCCAGGCAGATTCCGTGGAACACTTTATTAGAATTGATTAAAATAAATATATAGTGCATCCTAAAAAATACCCATATACTAAGGAACATGTAAAAGTATAGGCACAAAGGCACTTTCGGTAGTGTACTTATAAAATATTAAAATAAGTCTCTAGAATGCTCACCCTCCCCGTGTCCGACTCTGAGCTTTCACCGCTGCTTCAGGAGTTTATTACTGATCTAGTGTTATATCCATCTATTTATGTATATATCTGTACTCTAGAGACTTATTTTAATATTTTATAAGTACACTTCCAAAAGTGCCTTTGTGCCTATAAAGTGTTTAAAAAATTTTTTAAATTTTTTTAGAATATTTTCTTGCACCTTATTAAATAATTTCAGATTAAGTTTAACAGAAATATTATTCTGTTTTGCCATGGAGCTTTTAGGGAGGTGGGTGTAGTACAACAAAGAGGCAGGGACCTTGTCTCCACATTTAAGGGTTAGGACGGTGGCCAGACCAACAGCCCTGACGAAGAAGGTCCGTGCACCTTCGAAACGCGTAGGCAATTGGTCTCTCCCAGCCTCCGTTCCCCGTGTTCAGTTCCCTGCTCTAGGTGACGTCACCCAGACCACGCCCCCGACACCTCGGCACTGTCAGCGGCGTCTCTCGGCCGATGCACGCCGCGCGCCTCCACTCTTGATGAGGTTCAGGTGGGACCCACTATCCGGAGGGGGACGCTCCCCTGTCCCCACTTGTCCTCTGCCTGGAGTGTACAGCACCCTCTTTGTGCCGTTGGTGTCTATCGCCAGTATCTACATATTCACTGGCTCCCACCCCCCTGCTCCAGTGCACAGAATCCTCTGCTGCAGCCACTTCTATGGATCTTTTGGTGGATCAGGACTCTCCTTCATAGGATCACCCTACTTACACTGGACCATTCAATCCTTGTAAGGTAGGCAGACGATTCTTTCATCCACTTGTTATACCTCCTTGATCTTTAGTCACTACTTTTGAGATTTTTACAACTCCAGCGCGGTGCTCTTTTGTCCTCCTTCTGTAAATTCATTAGTAGAGACTTTTTTGAAGGTTCTACATAGATCCTACTATGCACCAGAAATAATTCATATTATGTTCCCTAGTGTCTCGGGTGATTGTTTCAGGGGTTGTGGGGTATCAGGGGACATGAAACACATCTGGTCGTCTGGTCTCGGCGCTCTGGAAGAAAGTGAAATGTCTGGTAGAACAAATGTTCGGGGAACAAATCGATTTAGAACCCTCTGTCTTTTTATTGGCTACTAAGCCGACGAGGTTCTCTAAAAGTTTTCATAAATTGGTGAATTACTTGTGTATGTCAGCAAAAATTCATATAGCCGCAAGATGGGAAAACCCCTTCACTGTCGATATCATTGGTAAAAGAAAGAATGAATACCATCATGTTATATGAGTGGATAGAATCCACTAGATCTGATACGTGGAACTTATTTCTCAAGGTCTGGAATCCTTGGACAGAATTACATCCAAATACACAACTATACTTGGCTTTGCGGCTACCGTTTATGACTTATAGAAAAGGCCTTACCAGAACTCATAACAAACATTGGGTGTTTACTTGAGAAGGATGTTTCAAATTGGTTCTTCATATTAATATTAAGCACTGTATGACTGAACTTCTGCTATCTATCCTTCCCCTACCCCTGTCTTGTCTTTTTTCTTGTATGTCTAATTTGTTATTATAAATATAATAATATGTGCTCCCTTGCATGAGAGATTGGTTATTGTTTTTGTGTTTTCATATGATATTTCAAATAAAACTTATTTAAACTAAAAATGTAACGCTGATGCTGTACTTTTTATACTGCTTTTTTCTACCCATTTTCTGCAGTCCGCACCACTGGACGCCATAAAAATCTTCTCTGATTATTGCGTGTTTTCTGAGTTTCTTTTAAGTATTTTCCCCCTTATTTAATGCATATTGCTGCAGATGGGAAGCTGCATTTTTAATGCTTTTTTTAATGGTACAGAAAAGCTTTGATGCTGTGCTTAAGAATGCAACAGCCATCCTTTTTACATGTATTTTTTTCAAGCTCTACAAAGAAGCCTATAGACAAAAAAAAGCAATACTACACAACTCATCAGCGTCTTTAGACACATAGTAGGTGCAGTTTTCACTTAGCATAAATGGTGTGTTTTTTCTGCTGCTTTTTTTGCACAGAAATTCTGGTGTGTTTAACTGTTCTCCAAAGTGTCATGTTCCCGCCACTCACTGTGTCCTAGGGACGCTGTGAGTGACTGCTCAGCTGCCCTATGGATACCAAGGGCGTGTCAGACTGATAGTACTGTGTGTGACAGTTCAGCCACCCTGTTAGGGACTGCGGAACGCACCAAATAATATAAAAGGAGATATGAGGTGCGTTCGCAGCCCGGGGTCCACCGTGCAGAGATGGAACCTGCTGCTGAGTAGGGGCTGAACAAGATGGTGGCTAAATGCTTGCTTACCACATGGGTTAACGTCACTCAGTGTAAATAGAGGCGAACTCTGTTACTCCACAGAGCCGCTGAAACAAACGCCGGAGCCTGTTGAACTCAGAGCTCGGCTGAGTGAGCGCTAATTAGGGTCACAGAGCCCTGTCCTAGAGACACCGGACTAGAGCTCCTCTAGACCGTCAGCGCTCGGTGCCGCGGCTGCGGTGCCAGCAAAAGGTAATACTATATTTAATCGCACCAAGTGCACACAGTGCCGCTTCGGCAGACGCCACTAACCACCCAGGACGGGGAGGAAAGCACTAGAGGTGCGCACGGTGGTCACAGCTACCTGGTGCGGTACGACAGTGCCTGTAGCAGGGAGGCACAGTCGGACGCTAGTGTGCGTAGACTACTGGGAGCACTGTGGCTTGAGCATAGCCACCCATTGGCGTTGACTCTCACTCTGAATCCCTAACCAAGATGCATATCAAAGGGAGGGGAGTCTTAATGAGTCGGTCACCAGATACATGCATCCATCATCATACGCACAAAACAGCATCAGAGTCTATACTAGCGCATGGCCATGCGGCCATGCGGCTCTTTTATAGCAGCGTCCTTCCGGGACCTTCCTGACCTTCCTGATGGTCCATTCTGAGCTGGAGAAGGACCTGCGCATGTGACCCCTGATCTCCAATGAGAGATCATCCCACGGGCATGCTCAGTGGACCAAAAGGAGGACTTAGTCCCTGGAGTAGCTTGCTGCTGACCAGCATGCCCTGCTATAACTGGACCAGAGGTGGCAGCAGCAACCAAACCAAGAGTGCTGGTCTGAGCAGAGCGCCTGGATCGACGAGTCTGCTGAGCAGCCTCCCCTGCAGCCGGAGAGGAATGGGAGACTGCCGAATGCAAGGCTCGGGATCTCTGCTGTGCAGCTACAGAAACCCGACGCCTAACACACCCTAAGGATTGCAGGGGCATTTTGGGCTGTCAGTGTAGAGGTTTGGGTTTCTTCCAAATGTTTTCCTTTCTGGATGATTGCAAGGCTATTTAACTAACTGTCAATGTTAGGTCATTGCCAATTGTAGCTTCATTTCAGTGGTGTGTTTACTCTGTGCTCTGTATTCTGATATTCTGATCTTTTGTTGCCGGACCGTGGATTTACCTTTTGGCAACCTGTTTGTATTACCCTTTTAGCCTTTGACACATTCTGACTTAAGTTATCAAACCCATGACTTTGGCCCTCACTATCAGTTTGTCTTATCCCTTTGTCTTTGACGTACCTTCCTGGCTTTTGACCTTGGACCTCTTGACAACTCTGCCTCACGGCTAGTTCATGAGTAGTGACTAGCATCACATAAAGTGGATGTGAGTTCATGAAAACTGCACACACTGATCGGCTAAAGACGCTGCTGAATTGTAATAGAGTAAAGCCAGCTCACCTGTTGTGGCGTATTGTCAGCGCGGACTGCAAGGAGACCGCTTGGAAGCAACGTGAAAAAAAATCCCAGATCCATTCTAAAGCGTATCAGTTCTCTGGATAGAAGCTCGTCCAGAACACATGTCAGCTTTAACTCTATGGATCGTGACTCTTTTGATGGTAATAGCACTGAAACAGAATCTAACACTCCTTGTCAGGATTTTTCTTATTTCAGGAAAACAAAAAACAAACCAAAAAACAGAGAAGGCGGGCAGGACGGAAACACCACAAACGTCCAAGGGATGGTAACCAGACGCAGGAGAAAGTTTTAACCAGCATGGACTTTTCAAATATTTTGAACTTATCGCAACAGGTATTAACCCCTATGCAGTTACGTGTGCTCAGTTATGGACTTAATTTTGTAAAAGCCAAAACTTTTGATCTTTTTGGGACATTATTGGATGTTAACCGTTTTGTACGAAATCTTACGGTTAAAAGACATTTTTTTTCTGAATATGACAATGATATTGAAGATGACATTTTTACATTTGGCATCAATGAGTACAGGTCTCTTGATTTTGATGAAGTTGACCTTATTGAATCTACAGGATTTAGGTGAAGGAGAAGGGGATGCACAAATTTTATTGGAAAACATGCCTAAATTTCAAACGAAAAATCCCACTTTTTATCCTGTTCAGTCCAGATCGGACCTGATGGATCAGTTTCAAGAAGCGGTTCAGCGTGATCTGAAAAAATTGCATGCGTCTTTGCAATCTAATTCTAAGAAATTTAACCTTACTCATGCTGAATCCATGGCTTTGAGACAGCTTAGATCCTTAGACAATGTCATTATTAAAATGTCTGATAAGGGGGGACTAGTTGTTGTTATGGATTTGGATATGTATAACTCCCAAATGTATGCGCTATTATCTGATTAATCTATTTACACCAAATTATCAGGGAATCTGATAAAAACGTATATGAAAGAAACCCATTCCATTATCAATGAAGGTTTCGTTTTGGGGGTTCTAACCCAGCAACAAAAAGAATATATGACTGTTGATCAACCTACAATTTCATATATTTATGGTTTACCAAAAACTCATAAAGCGATCTTTCCCCCTCCCATGAGACCAGTCATCTCCGGGATCGGTTCAGTAACCGAACGTGCAGGAGAATGACTTGACCATATGCTGCAACCACTAGTACAAAGAGCATGCGGTTTTTTGAAAGATTCCCGGGATTTTTTACAACAGCTGTCCCAGGTGTCCTGGAATCCCAGTTATTCCTGGGTCAGTTGTGATGTAGTGTCTTTGTACACTTGCATCCCTCAAGAGGTTGCCTTGGAAGCATTAAAATTTAATTTGTCCCGTTACAGTAATTACTCAGCAGATTTATGTAATTACATATTGGATTTGTTTTTTTTCTGGTGACGCACAATTTTTTCATTTTTTGACAATCAATTTTATTTACAATGCAGGGGCGTCTCAATGGGGGCGAAATTTTCTCCATCAGTAGCAAATCTAGTAATGTCCTATTGGGAATTAAATTATTTATATACAAGCTCTAATCCATTCATTTCCAATATACAGTGGTATGCAAGATTTATTGATGATCTTCTGTTTATTTGGAGGGGTGATATTGCTACTGTACCTGACTTTGTAAACTACATTAATAATAATACATTTGGTCTTTCTTTTACATCCACTACTCATGCATCTTCCATTTCTTTTTTAGATCCTTTTTTGGAGGGCAAAGGTAATGTTATAATGACTTCTACCTTTTCTAAACCAATGTCAGGCAACAGCATACTGCATGCATGCAACTGTCACCCAATGCACAAGATCAGGTCGATCCCTGTAGGGGAATTCACCCATATAAAACGGAATTGCAATGATGTAGTAAAATTAAAGGGGGAATTGGAAGAAAGTGAAAAAAAACTCTCTAATCGGGGCAATTCAAATTGGATGCTACATAGAGCAAAAAATATAGTTGAGAAAAAGGATCGTTTTGAACTTGTAGTGGAGGATTCATCCAAAAAAAAGAAAAAATGGAAAACTAAGCCTGTATTATCTTTGCAATATAGCCCACAATTTTGTAATATCAAAAAAATTATACTTAAATATTTACCCCTTTTGGAGGAAGATAGGATATTATCCAAAATTTTAGAACCGGGTTGTGCGGTAGTAGCAAAAAGAGCCAGAACATTAGGCAGTCATTTATCAGCTCCAAATAATAGGAGAAAAAATGATAGTTCTACATGGCTTGATTGCAAAGGTTTTTTTATATGTGGTGAAAGCCGGTGCAGAATATGCAAAATTCGTGACAAACACTAAGAATTTTTCTAACTCAAATTCCTCTGAACAATTTAGTATAAAACAATTTATGAATTGTAACAGTCAATACGTGGTATACATAATTAATTGTTCCATATGCAATAAAATGTATGTTGGATGTACCATTCGTCATTTGAAGAAACGTATTTCTGAACATTTAAACGATATTGGTAACATCTCTAATTCTTATCGCACAATGTCACAGGCTTCTAAACATTTTATACAATGCCATCTTTTCAAGTTTTTGCAATAGAAAAAATTGTTTCATCAGCAAGAGGAGGTGACATCTATAAATATCTGCGCGATCGTGAGGCTTTCTGGATATTTAATTTGGACACCTGCCATCCTTGTGGACTTAATCTTCAGAGAGAGCTATTATTTCATTATTGATTCTCTTTTACAATTGTATTTGTTTTTTGTTTTTTTTTGCTTGTCAACCTGTGTTTTCTTGCATCACATATGTTTTTAATTGATTGTTCAGGTGCACTACAATTGTTATTCCAATCATGTGGTTCATGAGGGGGAGTGTTTTTTTTTACTGAGTATGTATACTCATATTTTCTAAATGTCAATGTACAGCTCTGACAAACAACACATGTAGTGTTTGAAACGCGTAGTTGCGTTGCCGCTAATTTTCTGCGGGATGCTGATCTTAACTTGAATTTTTTCAATAAATAGCCTTTTTTTATCAGCTGCTGAATTGTGCATTTGTTTTGTGCATGTTTTATCTAGATGCTTCTATGTGGAGCCTAAAAAGAAACACATGTTGCATAGTTTAGTCCAGATGCCTGCACAAAATCAAAAACACAGTGTTTATGCAACGTGTGAACAAGGGCTAACAGACACACAAAATAGTGAAGCTTACAAGCTTACAAAAAAATGAGAACATTTTGGCTGCTATGACTATGAATGAATAAACAAAGAATAATCCATTTGTCCCAAATAGAGATGAGCATAAAGTCCAGATGACATTGCACCAGCCCTGACTAATCAAAAGCCACACCAGGGACACCGGAAAGAAAGAAATTCAAGGGCCTCCCATCCAGCTGCCAGGTACCACTGATTTGGACGCTGGACCAGAGTCCTGTGAATCCGCTCATGCATTTGTTCCACTTTCTGTTCTTTAAAAGTTGGGAGGCATTACAGTTCCTCTATATGTAGCATGAGGGCCCCACAGATACACACAGTATGATGGCCCCAACAGCTAACTATATACAGTATGATGTCCCCTTGCTACGAAACTAGTGGAACGCATATGGAAACCACTGGCCAGAGAAGCAATAAATTCGGAGAAGTAGGAACAGCCTGGGTAAGAGAGTTCTGAGCAGCTAGAGACTGGAACTAGACTAACAGCCTAGGCACAGTACTCAAGCAATGAGTGAATGTTCCACGTGGCTTTAAGTAGGCCCAGGCATGAAACAAAATGGCTTCCACAGGTTCAGGATCTGCCATCTTACTAAAGGAGTGGAAATGCATCACAATTACCAAGGTTGTAGTGCAGTGGGGTTGGTGCATTGTGACAGATAGGCAGGGACTAGAGTTGAGCGAAACGGGTCGAACAATTTCAAAAGTCGCCGACTTTTGGCAAAGTCGGGTTTCATGAAACGAAACCCGACCCTAGGATGAGGTCGGCCACGAGGTCGGCAACTTACGCGCCAAAGTCACGTTTCAAAAGTTTGTTTAGCGCTCTTTTTCAGCCAATCAGGATCCACGGACACTGTGGGCAACGTGATGACATAGGCAGGGGTCGCCACCATCTTTCAGAAGGGCATGCAAGTGATTGGCTTGCTTTGGTGGGCGTCACAGGGGTTATAAAAGGGCGTGCACGCCGACCGCCATCTTACTTCTGCCGATCTTAGCATAGGGAGAGGTTGCTGATTCTGTAGGGAGAGCGTTAGGCAGGGAAGAAGACAAAAAAACTGCTTCTGCTGCTAACGATTTTGCCTGTGCAACACACCAGTCACTGTGTGTGCAGTGCAAGGGGAGGCTATATTGTGGTGGATCAGCGGTGTTGGTTGTTAGGCTGCCTTCTAAGGCTTCCTGACAGCTGCATTGCTGTTTCCCCACTGCTCTGCAAACTGCTTTTTTAAAAGCAATCCCAATTTTTTTTTTGTCCTGCTAAGGTACTGAGCGTGCATTTATTCACACCATACAGCGGTGTACGCTCCTCACACAGTATCGTGTAACGGCTGTTATCACAGCCACAGTGAAGCTATCTGTGTGTCACTGTGGAAGGATAAGTGGAGGACTTGTTCCGTTCTTACAGACCTACACCCTAGGGAGATTCCTATTCTGCCCAATTCTACAATTCACTTTTTTCACACCTGTGCCATCGAGCCTGTGACATAGCGCTCTGATATTCAGTGGGCCTCACACAATCCAAAAGTGTCCAGTGTCCACAAGTGTCTGCAGAAATTCAAAATCTCCCTTATCCTGTAGTCACTTTTTTCACACCTGCTGCATCGAGCCTCTGTCGTAGCGCTCTGATATTCATTGGGCCTCACACAATCCAAAAGTGTCCAGTGTCCACAAGTGTCTGCAGAAATTCAAAATCTCCCTTATCCTGTAGTCACTTTTTTCACACCTGTGCCATGGAGCCTGTGACATAGCGCTGTGATATTCAGTGGGCCTCACACAATCCAAGTGTCCAGTGTCCACAAGTGTCTGCAGAAATTTAAAATCTCCCTTATCCTGTAGTCACTTTTTTCACACCTGTGCCATCGAGCCTGTGACATAGTGCTGTGATATTCAGTTGGCCTCACACAATCCAAGTGTCCAGTGTCCACAAGTGTCTGCAGAAATTCAAAATCTCCCAGAAATTCAAAATCTCCCTTATCCTGTAGTCACTTTTTTCACACCTGTGCCATCGAGCCTGTGACATAGCGCTGTGATATTCAGTGGGCCTCACACAATCCAAGTGTCCAGTGTCCACAAGTGTCTGCAGAAATTTAAAATCTCCCTTATCCTGTAGTCACTTTTTTCACACCTGTGCCATCGAGCCTGTGACATAGCGCTGTGATATTCAGTGGGCCTCACACAATCCAAGTGTCCAGTGTCCACAAGTGTCTGCAGAAATTCAAAATCTCCCAGAAATTCAAAATCTCCCTTATCCTGTAGTCACTTTTTTCACACCTGTGCCATCGAACCTGTGACATAGCACTGTGATATTCAGTGGGCCTCACACAATCCAAGTGTCCAGTGTCCACAAGTGTCTGCAGAAATTCAAAATCTCCCTTATCCTGTAGTCACTTTTTTCACACCTGTGCCATCGAGCCTGTGACATAGCGCTGTGATATTCAGTGGGCCTCACACAATCCAAGTGTCCAGTGTCCAAAGTGTCTGCAGAAATTCAAAATCTCCCAGAAATTCAAAATCTCCCTTATCCTGTAGTCACTTTTTTCACACCTGTGCCATCGAGCCTGTGACATAGCACTGTGATATTCAGTGGGCCTCACACAATCCAAGTGTCCAGTGTCCACAAGTGTCTGCAGAAATTCAAAATCTCCCTTATCCTGTAGTCACTTTTTTCACTCCTGTGCCATCGAGCCTGTGACATAGCACTGTGATACTCAGTGGGCCTCACACAATCCAAGTGTCCAGTGTCCACAAGTGTCTGCAGAAATTCAAAATCTCCCAGAAATTCAAAATCTCCCTTATCCTGTAGTCACTTTTTTCACACCTGTGCCATCGAGCCTGTGACATAGCGCTGTGATATTCAGTGGGCCTCACACAATCCAAGTGTCCAGTGTCCACAAGTGTCTGCAGAAATTCAAAATCTCCCAGAAATTCAAAATCTCCCTTATCCTGTAGTCACTTTTTTCACACCTGTGCCATCGAGCCTGTGACATAGCGCTCTGATATTCAGTGGGCCTCACACAATCCAAGTGTCCAGTGTCCACAAGTGTCTGCAGAAAATCTAAATCTCCCCTGTCCTATAGACACCTTGTACCTTGTTTTACATTACTATATAGTTTGTAGGATTTTGTCTACATTTCTACCAAAAATGAGGAAGGCTGGTGGAAGAGGCCGTGGAATTGGGCAGGGGTTGGCAGCTGGTAATGATGGTGTTGGTGGTGGATCTGATGGTAGTGGCAAAAGCAAAATAGGACCGAATGCAGGAGGTGTTGAGCCTGCGTCATTGTCTGGCTCCATAAGGCTTCGAAGGCTTAGTTTTCTAGGAGTTGGCAAACCGCTTTTAATGCCAGAGCATCAGGAAAAAAGTTTTGTCTTACATTGCTGACTCAGCCTCCAGCTCTATCGCCTCCTCTTCTGAAGTTGTAAAAAATAAAAGCACTGAGTCGTCATTGGAGGCTCATGTTCATGAACCACACCTTTCCTTGTGTCCTTCACCCCAACCAAGATTGAAGGATGACGCAGGCCATACTACTGATTACTCCATGGAGCTGTTTTCACATACCATGCCTGGATTATCAAGTGAAATGGTGAATTACCCAGGCCAAGATGAATCTGACATGGAGTGCACTGATGCACAGCCGCTGATAGATGATTCTGCTGGTACATTCACTCAGAGCACTACATTGTCCTCGCAGTGTACAGAGCCAGATTCTGACCCTGATGAGACTCAGGTGCCCCTTCCCGCACACTATACCACCATACACGGTGACACAGAGGAAGGTGCACATGACATTGAAGAGGAGGTGATGGATGACCCAGTTGTTGACCCAGATTGGCATCCATTGGGGGAAGAGGGTGCTGCTTCCAATAGCTCAGATGAGGAGCATCCACAGCAGACATCGACATCGCAACAGCTGTTATCTGGCAGGCCCGGAGCACTCCAAAGACAGGTTCCAAAAATCAAAAGAGTTGCTGGACAGCTTGTCCAGAGGGTCAAAACATCACAGCGTGCTAGGCCGCAAAATGTCTGCCAAAGTAGGAAGAGTGCAGTGTGGCACTTTTTTGAACAAAATCCTCATGATCAGGCCAAGGTTATCTGTAAGAAGTGCGCAAAGACCTTTAGCCGAGGGAAAAATCTGAAAAATTTGAATACCAGTTGCATGCTTAGACATTTAACCAGCATGCACTTGCAAGCGTGGACACAACACCAAACCTCAAGTGCCACATGTGCAACTGATCACAAAGAAGGTAGTCAGCAACGCTACATTGTTTCCCCCACTGTAAGCCCACCGGTTAGCACAGCAGCAAATGTTGAGGTGTCGTTGCAAGGCCACAGCAGTCAGGGAATCCCACTGTTATATCAACGAAATACTGAATCTAGGCCATCAGAAAGAACACCAACTCCATCACCATCATCAACCCTCTCTCAGTCCGCCCTGTCCACCGCTACTTCCACCATATGCAGCTCTCAAGTCCAGCTCACCCTCCCAGACACTATGAGTATTTCAAGAAAGTACTCAGTCTCACATCCGCGTACACTGGGTTTGAACGCCCACATTGCCAAACTAATCTCGTTTGAGATTATGCCCTATTGGTTGGTGGAGAGTACAGCTTTCCGCGAACTCATGGCCTATGCAGTACCACGCTATGACCTACCCAGTCGCCACTTCTTCTCTCGCAAAGCCATCCCAGCCCTCCACCATCATGTGAAAGACCGCATTGTCCATGCACTCAAGCAGTCAGTGAGTGGAAAGGTGCACCTCACAACTGATGCATGGTCCAGTCGGCATGGCCAGGGCCGTTACGTGTCCATCACTGTGCACTGGGTTAATGTGGTGGATGCAGGGTCCACAGGGGACAGCGGTGGTGGGACAGTGCTGCCTAGCCCACGTATAGGAAACAGTTGGCTGTAGGCGTTCCACCCTCCTCCTCCTCCTCCTCCTCCAGAAGCGAAAGCTCGTCCACAGAGCGCAGTCGTACGAGCACTCCATCTGTAGCTGCCACTGTTGCACACGAGGTGTCCCCCTGTCGAGCAGCTAGTGGAAAGCGTCAGTAGGCTGTGTTGCAGATGATGTGTTTGGGCGACAGACACACCGCCGAGGTGCTGGCCGAGTACTTGAAGCGACAAACTGAGTCATGGCTGGGCAGTGTACATCTTGAGGCAGGCAAGGTAGTTAGTGATAACGGCCGTAATTTTGTGGCAGCCATAGCCCTTTCAAAACTCAGCCACATACCTTGCTTGGCTCACACCTTGAACCTGGTGGTGCAGTGCTTCCTCAAAAATTATCCGGAGTTAACAGCCCTGCTCCATAAGGTGCGAAGACTGTGCGCGCACATCCGCCGGTCGCCTGTACAATCCATTCATATGCAGAAGCTGCAGCGATTGCTCCACCTTCCCAACCACCGCCTAATTATCGACATTGCAACAAGGTGGAACTCCACCCTGCACATGGTGGAGCGGCTGTGCGAGCAGAGGCAGGCCATAATGCATTTGTGGGAGGATACACGGCCAGGCACTTTGAGAGCAGACATGGAGTTGACAGGTGTGCAGTGGTCAAAGCTGAAAGACCTCTGTAAAGTCCTTCAGTGTTTTGAGGAATGCACACGGCTGGTAAGCGAAGACGACGCCATCCTAAGCATGAGCATCCCACTTATGCGTCTGCTCATGCAAACTTTGACGCACCTTAAGGAGCAGGCGTCTGCAGCCAATGTTGATGAGGAGGAAGAGGAGGAAATCGGTTGCTTGAGGCATTCCCAGCACACAGCAGCGGTGATGGTTCTCACACGAGCCGTACGGGCCGGGGGCAGCTTGGCAGAGGTGTTCATGGTGCACACAGCAGAAGTGGCGTTGGAGACAGGGGTTTCATGACAATGTTGTGGACTGATTTTTCAAGTACCGCTCACACAACTGGTAATACAGCATCGATGGAAAGTGACAGGAGACAGCAGTTGTCAACTATGGTTACAAACTACTTTTCCTCCCATATCGATGTTCTCCCACACAGGTCATTCCCCTTTGACTATTGGGCTGCTAAACTGGACACCTGGCCTGAATTGGCACAATATGCCTTACAGGAGCTCGCTTGCCCAGCTGCAAGTGTGCTATCGGAAAGAGTCTGGATCAATCCTGACAGAAAAAAGGACCCGTCTGTCAACCCAAAATGTGGATGATCTAACCTTCATTAAAATGAACCATGCATGGGTTTCCAAGGATTTTGTCCCACCTTCCCCTGATGACACATAGGGTGACAGAAAAATGGCTTGCTTTGGTCCACCTCTTCCTGGGACTTGACCTATTTTGCCTTTTGCATCAGCTGAATGTCCAACATCAACATATGCCACTTTCTAAAACTCCCTAACTGTGCTGCCTCCCCCCCCCATGGCCGGGGTCACCACCTAGCGCACGACACCGTGCGAGTGCCGTTGCCCTGGACAGGTGGGTAGGCCGACTCTTGGGCGCGGGCACTGGCACAGGGTCCCTCATAGTGCAATCAAGTGTCTCTGACGGTGGTGGTGCACACCTGCCGTCAGACACACCGCTGTACTATGAGGGGCCCAGTGCCAGTACCGACTCCCACGAGTGGGCCCCCTTTGCTTGGGCAGGGCCCCAGCATTTGCAATCTTTACCTCTCCCTGCTCCTCCGCTGTGTAGTCTGGGCCGTCAAATCCATACTGTGCCTGACACCATCTGAGCCTGCCTCCTGATGTATAGACATATCTTTTGAATGTGTACGCTATCCATACATGTTATCCGGGGATACGGTACCCTTTCTCACCTTTGTGCAATCACTTGCAAGCCATACTGGGCCTAACACCGTCTGAGCCTGCCTCCTGATGTATAGACATATCTTTTGAATGTGTACGCTATCCATACATGTTATCCGGGGATATGGTACCCTTTCTCACCTTTGTGCAATCACTTGCAAGCCATACTGTGCCTGACACCGTCTGAGCCTGCCTCCTGATGTATAGACATATCTTTTGAATGTGTACGCTATCCATACATGTTATCCGGGGATACGGTACCCTTTCTCACCTTTGTGCAATCACTTGCAAGCCATACTGGGCCTTACACCGTCTGAGCCTGCCTCCTGATGTATAGACATATCTTTTGAATGTGTACGCTATCCATACATGTTATCCGGGGATACGGTACCCTTTCTCACCTTTGTGCAATCACTTGCAAGCCATACTGGGCCTTACACCGTCTGAAACTGCCTCCTGATGTATAGACACATCTTTTGAATGTGTACACTATCCATACATGTTATCCGGGGATACGGTACCCTTTCTCACCTTTGTGCAATCACTTGCAAGCCATACTGGGCCTTACACCGTCTGAGCCTGCCTCCTGATGTATAGACATATCTTTTGAATGTGTACGCTGTCCATACATGTTATCCGGGGATACGGTACCCTTTCTCACCTTTGTGCAATCACGTGCAAGCCATACTGGGCCTAACACCGTCTGAGCCTGCCTCCTGAAGTATAGACATATCTTTTGAATGTGTACGCTATCCATACATGTTATCCAGGGATACAGTACCCTTTCTCACCTTTGTGCAATCACTTGCAAGCCATACTGGGCCTTACACCGTCTGAGCCTGCCTCCCGATGTATAGACATATCTTTTGAATGTGTACGCTATCCATACATGTTATCCGGGGATACGGTACCCTTTCTCACCTTTGTGCAATCACTTGCAAGCCATACTGGGCCTTACACCGTCTGAGCCTGCCTCCTGATGTATAGACATATCTTTTGAATGTGTACGCTATCCATACATGTTATACGGGGATACGGTACCCTTTCTCACCTTTGTGCAATCACGTGCAAGCCATACTGGGCCTAACACCGTCTCAGCCTGCCTCCTGATGTATAGACATATCTTTTGAATGTGTACGCTATCCATACATGTTATCCGGGGATACGGTACCCTTTCTCACCTTTGTGCAATCACGTGCAAGCCATACTGGGCCTAACACCGTCTGAGCCTGCCTCCTGAAGTATAGACATATCTTTTGAATGTGTACGCTATCCATACATGTTATCCGGGGATACGGTACCCTTTCTCACCTTTGTGCAA
This sequence comes from Dendrobates tinctorius, assembly GCF_039654945.1. Taxonomy (NCBI): domain Eukaryota; kingdom Metazoa; phylum Chordata; class Amphibia; order Anura; family Dendrobatidae; genus Dendrobates; species Dendrobates tinctorius. Next base: position 1,004,762 of record NW_027361834.1, on the reverse strand, counting down.
TCACTTGCAAGCCATACTGGGCCTTACACCGTCTGAGCCTGCCTCCTGATGTATAGACATATCTTTTGAATGTGTACGCTATCCATACATGTTATCCGGGGATACGGTACCCTTTCTCACCTTTGTGCAATCACTTGCAAGCCATACTGGGCCTTACACCGTCTGAGCCTGCCTCCTGATGTATAGACATATCTTTTGAATGTGTACGCTATCCATACATGTTATCCGGGGATACGGTACCCTTTCTCACCTTTGTGCAATCACTTGCAAGCCATACTGGGCCTTACACCGTCTGAGCCTGCCTCCTGATGTATAGACATATCTTTTGAATGTGTACGCTATCCATACATGTTATACGGGGATACGGTACCCTTTCTCACCTTTGTGCAATCACGTGCAAGCCATACTGGGCCTAACACCGTCTCAGCCTGCCTCCTGATGTATAGACATATCTTTTGAATGTGTACGCTATCCATACATGTTATCCGGGGATACGGTACCCTTTCTCACTTTTGTGCAGTCACTTGCAAGCCATACAGGGCCTTACACTGTCTGAGCCTGCCTCCTGATGTATAGACATATCTTTTGAATGTGTACGCTATCCATACATGTTATCCGGGGATACGGTACCCTTTCTCACCTTTGTGCAATCACTTGCAAGCCATACTGGGCCTTACACCGTCTGAGCCTGCCTCCTGATGTATAGACATATCTTTTGAATGTGTACGCTATCCATACATGTTATCCGGGGATACGGTACCCTTTCTCACCTTTGTGCCATCACGTGCAAGCCATACTGGGCCTAACACCGTCTGAGCCTGCCTCCTGATGTATAGACATATCTTTTGAATGTGTACAATATCCATACATGTTATCCGGGGATACGGTACCCTTTCTCACCTTTGTGCAATCACGTGTAACCCATACTGAGCGTGAGAACGGCTGGCGAGCTGTTAAGCAAGCTACAGCACCTGTGGTTTGCACACGTAAGTTTTTCATTTTTTTCAGGAATGACGGTTAGGCCTAATTCCGGAACTGCGGTTGACCTGCACTTACTGGGAAATCATCGTTCGCGAGTAATAATTGTAATCAGTGATCCCCATCACTAACGTTGTTCAGAGGGTTATCTGCACCTGTAAGCGACAAACGCTGGCCTTTTCAGTGTAGCGCACATGCAGCCACGGACATGTAAGGGCATGACACACCAGTTATTGGCCAATCTCATGTGCCAGAGCCTCACGTGTCCCTCTAGTAAGCCGGACTCGGACCGCGGGGCATGACAGAGTCTTGTTTGTTAACGGAATTAAGCTTGCAATGTGTGCATCTGTTCTGTAGCTGGCATGGTTGAGGTTGCCCGTGTTGAGTCAAATTACACCGTAGGCTCCACTCCTGGTGGTGCCTTTCTGGACATTCCTTTAAGGTTCAGCTTTGCAACCATACTGCCCACGTAAAACAAACACTTTGCCTTCATGAACGCTGTTTGGAGGGTCATGACTCGTGGGAATAACGCCGCCCAATCAGTTAACCTGCTAGAGAGTTCCTTCGTTGCTCCAAAGCATGACATCACACTCCCTAGGAGGAAGGTAATGCCACTGTGGCGACCGTACTCCTGGGGGCGACACAAGTGCACTGATGCCCAGCCACTGCTCGATGAATCTGCTGGTACATTGACCCAGACCACTACATTCCCCTCGCACGCTACCCGGCCTGAATCTGACCCTGATGAAACTCAGGTTACCCTTCCCATATACAGTTCCATCTTACACGGTGACAAAGAGGAAGCTGCAGATGAAAGTGCAGGTTCGGCCCACCCGCCATCAGACACACCACGGTACTATCAGGGGCCCTGTGCCAGTGCCGTCGCCAACGAGTGGGCCCCCCCTGCTTGCTCAGGATCACAGCACTTGCAAGGTTGAAATACTGTGCAGTGAGATGGAAGATGGGGACGACGAGGAGTCCAGACTAGTACAGGGATTCCCTAGCGAGGAGACTTATTTCATTGTTTTCAATGTTGGGACAGCAATTTTTGGGGTGCACTATACTCTGGAGAATGATAGATGGGGCCCACCATACACTGGAACATTCCAAAGGTGGACATCAGACACTGGAGCAGCATTTACAGGGCCCATTATACACTAGAGCATTAGAAATGGGGCCCATTATGTTTGGAGCATTATTTGGGCCCATAAGACAGTGGAGCTTCATCCATGGGGACCAACATATACTGTAGCATTATGTGGAGCTCATCATATACTGTTTCAAACATTATATGGGACCAATGATTCTGTATGGAGAAATAGATGGGCCTCGTTATGAGATGTAAAAAGTGAAGTATTTTTCATTGTACTATACCGCTATTTCTCTGCCGTATCGGAGCATGATGAGTTGTGGTATTATGTGTTAAAGGGGCGCTCTTTCGCCCAGGGCACATGAAAACCTGGAGCCAGCCCTACCCCCCCACAACTTTAGCCAAATAACCCCCATTTTTCAGTGCGTAACTTGTATTATGAAGTTAATTAAGGTTGACCAGCTTAAGTAAGAAGAATTGATGCTTTTGGCATTCAAATGAGCACTGTAGGTGTGTTTCCTGTCCTCCTCTCACTGCCGACTTTTATTCCCCATTGACTTACATTGGGTTTCGTGTTTCGGGACGACCCCGACTTTTCCCTATAATCGGCCGATCTTGCTCGACCCGACTTTTGGAAAAGTCGGGTTTCACGAAACGAAACTCGACCATAAAAAAACAAAAGTCGCTCAACTCTAGCAGGGACCACAGAAAGTTCAACATAAATGGTGTCTTTATTTTCAGAACTCCCACATAGGAGTGATGTCTTCCGGATCACAGCTGGGTTCCACAAGCACAGTCCAGAACTCAAAACCTGTTGCCGTGGACAATGGCACCGCCGTATCTTTTGGGTGCGTCATCCGCCTGGAAGTCCCTGGCTCTGTGTTAGCTCCACCTGCTCTGCAGCTTACAAGCTCCAACACTGACACACCAAAAGCAAAACTGACTGATTTTAAATGGAATTGTGGCCATACAACCTCTTCCAAAACTCGGAGTGGAGAGAGGAATTCTCTGCAAATCCCTCTAAAAATAAAAGCCCTAATGGATTTTCCTAAATAACCGACTGAGTCACTCCTTGGACCCAATCCACTCTTTCTTTCATTTCGCCTTGTGAGTCACAGGCATCCTGCTGTGAACACAACGCACTCCAACAAGTTTAATAGGACTCCATCCGCATTCTGGGGGACACATATCGACCCTCACATATGATCCCCCTCACTGCCTCACAAGGTGAATAATAGCAGCCCCTAGTGGTCAATTCACAGAATCCTGACATTATTCCACCCATTCAATAGCGGTCTCTGGACTATGTTTGACTTGGTTTATCTGGGTATCCTTGGTGAAACTCTTTAAGTATTGAGGAGCATTGATATATTCTACAGGTTCCTGAACAGCTGATTATCGGGAGCGCTCCAGGTTCCCGATGCAGCTATTCGGCAAGCGCTATAGCTATTCGGATAAGGAGTTATCCAAAGCTATTCGCTCATCCCTAGTTATGAACCAACCCAAGGAAGTTGTACTCAGAGAGAATAGTTGTTGATGATGCTGTTTGAAAGGAATCTTTGGAGAACATCCTAGATAAAGTGTCAGCCTTACTATTATGGGAACCAGGTCTGTAAGAGATAACAAAGTTAAATAATTTAAGAAAAATACTCCATTCAGCTTGGCAGACCTTATAAATTCAAGGTGATGAAGGCCAGCTGGAACAGCAATTTATCGAGCTGTTCTTTCTAGATGATGTCTCCATTTCTTGAAAACAGCAATGACATCTAGGAGCTCCTTGTTCACTGGAATTGCTGGTTCAGATAAGACTGATTCTTCAACAGAAAAGTTGGAATCCGCTACCACTGCCTCTCTTTTATGTAATCAAGAAAGATAGTTGATGAGAAAGTGGTAGTAGTCAGGCTTACCACAATAGAAAACTAATTTCCTGAAGTCGCCATGAACCGGATCCACCCTGGAGGAGCGTGACTAAGCAGCTACCCTGGTGTTCACTCGAGCATCTAGTGGTGAGGTCAGGCTTGTGCGGCAGGTAGCTGCCTGGTGCCACTCCAGGGCAACGTCCAGCAGTAGCAGCTGACCCCAAGGGTCTAAGCTGTTAATCCAGACTCCTGGACAGGACAGGTCATCACCTTAAACAAGTTCAGACTGGCCAAAAGGATGACTACTTGGGACGGATCAGACTGTGCAGAAAGGACGGCCATTTGTGACAGGTTCAGACTGTGCCAACAGGACGGCCACAAGGACAGGTTAGACACACAAGTCTCATGAAACAGTTCAGGTACCACTGAAGAGGTTTCAGGGTACGGACACCGCCGAAGCGGTCACAGGAACAAGAGCTAACTATTCAAGACTAACAGGACACAGGATACGAGAAACATTAAAAGACTAGGGAAGTGGGACCTGGCGATATAAAGTTTCACCACCAACACACCTAACACTTACTATAGGGTTTGCTCAGGCAACTCCGAATAGGGGAGGGTGCCTTTTATACAAGATTTCTCTTAGCTATTGGCTGGGAGACACCTTGCTGGTGTTCACATTAACAAAATACCTCCCAGCTGATAGTTGGGGGCATTTTACCATGTGTGCACTACCCCTTTAAAAAGAGGGGAGCCCGCCCCAGACATGCTGCCGGACTACAGTGTGGTTAGGGGGTGAGTAAGCCGACATCCCCGCATGGTGGGAGGAGGGGAAAAATGCAGAGACACCGGCAAATGTAACATTGCCTATTACTACTAGAAAAAAGATTGGGGCAAAGTATGTTACACAAGGAGGGTGCCCTTCTGGCAACTATGTTGCAACCATACTGCAACACATCCGGAAGAATAGGATCCTCATATAATATGTGCAAAAATTGCTGTACAATGTTTTTGATAATAGTAAATTGTAGGCTAAATTGTAATGAAAGAAAAGGTTTATTTACGCTCAGAGGTGGATTAAGGTTAGCCAGGGCGCCGGGCTGTTCAGACTCTGTGGGCCCCCGGTCATGTGACGGGGTCGGGAAGTCACTAGTTTTCATGACACATACGGTGCGTCAAGGGGCGGGAAGGGGTTAAATACTGAGGTAAAAAAAACTCTGCAAATACGCAACGTGTGCACGAGGCCTCACAAATACGGAGGTAAAAAACACCAAATGCTCAGCGTGTCCAGGAGGCCTTACAAATACTGAGTGAAAAACTCACCAAATACTCAGCGTGTGCACGAGGCCTTATAAATACTGAGGTAAAAACTCACCAAATACTCGGCACGTGCATGAATTTTTACAAATACTGGAAGGCTTCCACCCAACATCTAGTCCTGACTCACCTGTACCTAACATCGAAACCAGCTAATAGTCTGCAATCACCTGCTGACCTGGACCCATGACCTGTCAGACAAGTTACTTCACATGAGTCACAAAGAGGCTTCTGCTTCATGAACTTCCCCAGATAGAAGAAGCAGCCTCCGATGTGCAACCTGTGGCCGGATACACAGGAAGAGATGCTCCTCGTCACAGGCTGTGCCCAACAAGTCAGCAGAGGGTTTAACGTCACAGACAAGTTGCCGTCTCCTCACACACTGGACACGATGCTGCATCTGGCGACGAACAAGCGCACATTGAGCAATGTTAGTCATGTCCCAGATGTTCAGCATGTGGAGGACCAAGGGGGGACCAAAAAAGACCCTAAGATTGGAACAGGAGCATGGGAAAGTGGATGGCGGTCGGAGGGGCAGGGTTTTTATGGGGGTCAGAGTAAGTAAATATATATATGCGGGCAGCGCACACATGCACAATCCTCAGGTTGTATAACTTTCAACTGGTCAAAACATTTCTCTCAGTAGGCCAAGAAAGAAATGTGGCAGGAATAAAGTACACCTCACAGTAACTTATGTGTGAGGCAGACGTGACAAGACCCACCTTACTAGAGGTGCCCACTGCCCACATATAACAAAGTTGATGGAAACAGATGACTTCCACTATGATGATTGATTACCGGCCGCCCAACCACACCCATTTCACAACTAGTCACACCCATGTCCACGCCCCAACCACACCCATTTAGCACTGCTGATCACATTGACTGGTACTGAGGGCACAGTGGCTGGTACTGTGGGCACACTGACTGGTACTGAGGTAAAGAAAGAATAAAGAAAGAGAGAAACAGAGAGAGAAAGGAAGAAAGAACAGAGAGAAAGAAAGAAGGGACAGAAAAAAGAACAGAGAGAGAAAAAAAGAAAGAGGGGAAAGAAAGAAAGAAAGAAAGAAAGAAAGAACAGAGAGGGAGAGAGAAAGAAAGAGCAGAGAGAAAGAAAGAAAGAAAGAAAGAGGGGAAAGAAAGAACAGAGAGAGAAAAAAGAAAGAAAGCAAGAAAGGGGAAAGAAAGAAAGAACATTGAGGGAGAGAGAAAGAAAGAAGGGAAAGAAGGAACAAAGAGAGAAAGAAAGAAAGAGTTGAAAGAAAGAACAAAGAGAGTAAAAAAGAAAGAAAGTGGAAATAAAGAACAGAGAGGGAGAGAGAAAGAAAGAGGGGAATTAAAGAACAGAGAGGTAGAGAGAAAGAAAGAACAGAAAGTGAAAGAAAGAAAGAACAGAGAGAGAAAGAAAGACAAGGAAAGAGGGGAAAGAAAGAAATATTCTGTAAAGATACTATACCAGCCTGGCTCACATTGTAGTGCCCACCTGAGCCTCCTGGTGCAGGACATATCATTATCCACTCACATGGCCGATATCCCCGAGTCCAAGGTGATCCCGCTGTCCGCGCTGTCGGAAGAGGACATAGGACATGGTGATCATCTGAAGCATTCCCTGAAGTGCCTCCATGGTTCCGTCACAATTTCCTCCGGTACGCTTCCAGCATGTCACTTCTGATGGAATGTCACGTGCGAGTTTTCAAGTGCTCCTTGGGGCTCCACCATATTCTCCTGTGTTCTGCGGCAAAAGTAAGCTCCCGGTCGGGGCAGTGGGGCAGACTCTCAAAATCTGGGACGGTTGGGAGGTATGAATGCTTCACATCATACACCTTATACACGCATGGCTCTGCACACCTCATACACACACGGTTCCGCTTTGTATGCCTCATACACATGGCTTCGCTCCATACACCCTTGCACACACACAGCTCCACACCTTATACACACACGGCCATGCTCTGTACACCTTGTAGACACATGGCTCTGCTCCGTAAACCTTGTACACATGCGGCTTTGCTCCATACACCTCGTACACAGGCAGCTCCGCTCCATAAACATACGGCTCAGCTCTGTACACTTTGTACACACAGGGCTCCGTTCCGTACACCTCGTACACACGTGGCTCCGCTCCGTACACCACGTACACACATGCGGCTTCGTTCCGTACACCTCGTACACACATGCGGCTTCGCTCCGTACACCTCGTACACACATGCAGCTTCGCTCCGTACACCTCATAGACACACGCGGCTCTGCTCCGTACACGCGTGGCTTCGCTCCATACACCTCGCATGCGCGTGGCTCCGCTCCATACACCTCGTACACACATGGCTCTGCTCCGTAAACACACGGCTCAGCTCTGTACACATAGGGCTCCATTCTGTACACCTCGTACACACGCGGGTCCGCTCCGTACACCTCTTACACACACACGGCTTCACTCCGTACACACACGCAGCTTCGCTCTGTACACCTCGTACACAGACGCGGCTTCGCTCCGTACACCTCGTACACACACGCAGCTCCGCTCCGTAAATGGCATAATTTTCCGAGACTCCATTTTTTGTGTTCTCTTGTTGGGTGAGGGCTTATTTTTTGCATGTGTGACACCCCCAGGAGTATGGTCGCCACAGTGGCTTTTCCATCCTCCGGGGGAGGGTAATGCCAAGCTTGGAGGCAATGATGGGTCTCTCTCCCAGTCAATCCATACATGCAACACAGTTCCACTCCAGGCCAGCAGGGGGAATTCTGAACCAGGATTAAGGGGAGGAGTGCTCTCTGAGGGCCAAGAGGAAGGAGTGGTGAGTTAGTCTGCGGAGGGTGAAGTGTGCAGACGTGGAGAGAGAAGCTGGAGGTTGAGCTAGGAAGGAGAGCTCCCTCAGCTTGAGAGCGCAAGAACTGGAGCCTGGTCTCCACGGCTGTACGGATACTAACGGTACTATAGCAGATACCAGAGGAGTAGGAGGCTGTAAATGCCCTACTCCCATCTAAGACTTGAGGCACAACAGCAGCTTGTATAGAGAGCCAGGACTCAAGAGAGGAGTCCCCGAGAGAGGCTACAGCTGTGTGCCATGCAAGTAAGGTTCTTGGGAACATTTGATAGGAGGGACTTCAGAGTAACTGAGTACTGGAGTACTTAATTCAAACAAGCGCTAGGAAGGAGACTGCACAGCCCGTCTGCTGAGAGAGAATCCCTGAGTTGCTTCCAGGCTAGCCTGCTCCGTTACCATCTGTAATCAGGACCCTGGACTGCAGTTATCAAGTAAAGGTACAGAAATTGCACCCTGCTGTGTCTTGTCTGCTTCTTACCCTTACGGCACTGCTACATCACCGTGCCATCCACCTCTACACTGCCCTGGGACTATAGCTTCAACTGTGGGGAGCTTTTACATCCTTGCTGCACCCTACCATCAGTCCCAGCGGATCTGCATGCAGCGTCGGCTTAACACCTCCCTTACTGAGCACCACAGGTGGCGTCACGAACTATTCCATTCCATTAACTACATTCCCCCATTGCTTGGGCGCCCAAGGCCACGGACCGGGTCACCGCTGCTGTGACACATTCCCCTGACACCGGCCCAGTACCGAGTACCCCACAGCCCTGGGAGGGCGACCCAACTTGGCATTGCGAACAGGATTACGGAGCCCGATACCCCCGGGTCCTGTGTGACATAGACTGTGTTTGTGCAAAAAGACTGTGTGAAATTGGCGCCAATTGCTGCCATTGCCGCGCTGCTTGGTGCGCGGGAAGAAAGAGGCGGGCCTTCATGGGCGGAGCCTGCCGCACAGCACGAAGAAGCGAAGTGCCGCGCGGGAAGAGAGGACAGTGCGCGAGAGAAGGAGGAGCTGAGGCCTACAGCCCGGAGCGTCGGGCCTGTGAAGCGGCCGCCGGTGAGCTCACACAACCCCCGGCCCTGGCTAACGTTAACTAGGGGGGGAAGAGGATGTCCGCTCCAAACGGCGATGCAGCGGCAGGCGCCATTGTCAACCCCGCAGCACCACTAGGAGGAGCGCCTGCCACAGCGGTCTCCATAATGCCGCTGTCCATGCCCTACATACCGGGAGCGGCCTGGCTACCGCAGTAATTGGGTGAGTCGCATACCCTGAGTGAATTTAAAGAGCGACTGTGCAGTTTCTTTAAAGTGTACCCTCTGTCTGAAAGCCAGAAAGTGAATATCCTGATTGGACCGCTAACGGGTGCAGCGCAGAGAGAAGTGAAAGCCTGGCAGGACACTGATAAAGAGACTGTTGCAAGGATCCTGGCCAAGCTGAGGAGCACCTTTGACACTCGCACTGCAGCTGAAATCAAGATGAGGTTATTTGGCTGTAAACAGAAGGCGCAGGACAGTATCAGGGATTATTCTGTCAACCTGCAGGAGGCGCTGCGAGCTGTTAAGCAAGTTGATCCTGACAGTGTAAAGGAGGAAGAGAAACTGTTAAAGGAGCAGTTCATTGAAGGACTCCTATCCAGTACTCACAGAGGACAGCTGCGTATTATTACCCTGCAAAACCCTGATCTGAACTTTGCTGATTTTAAGGACAGGGCTATTCGGGTACTGCAGGAGTCCACTGACAGCCGTCCAGCACCCCCTAGGCGCCCAGCGATCACCTACCATCAGGAAGAAACATCTTTCATTCCATCCCTGTGGAGGCTGATGCACAGACTCTGGATAAAGATCCAACTGAGGAGCTGCATCTTCAAGTCCAGGAGCTGACAAAAGGGACGGCTGCACTTACCAAAACTGTGCAGTCCCTGCAAATGTCCTCCAAATACAAGATCCAGCTTGCTTCCAGTCCAGAGGATGTCCCGTGGCTCCGGAGGAGGAGAGCCCCGCCACTTCGAGGAAGGAACAACGGTCGCTATGACCAGGACGGACGTCCCATCTGTCGTCGCTGCTACAAGGCAGGTCATCTTGCAAGTTATTGTCCTTTAAACGAGCAACCCCTGGGGCAGAGGCCCAACCCCCAGGAATAGGATCCCCAGGCCCAAAGAACTGGAGAGCCAAGTATGTGGGAGGGAGACCAATCCTTCCTGTGGTGATTGACGGCATCCCCATGAACGCTTTGCTGGACACTGGCTCCCAGGTGACCACTATGCCGTACATTCTGTACAAGAGATATTGGGCTGATTCAGAGCTTACCCGTGGCCCAACTGATGAACTGACAGTAGTTGCTAGTAATGGTCAGTCTTTACCGCAGATAGGATGTAAGGAAATTACTGTCAAAGTGGGGCGGGTAGAGCTAAAGTCTCAAGGTTTAATAGTTGTTGATATTGACCGATGTGAATGTAATCCCATGATGACTTTTGGTACAAATGTAATTGAAAACTGTCTGTCCGAGGTTATTGTCTTGTTGCAACAGGTGGCTGAGACTGCTGGTTCCGGAGAACAACGAGTCCTGCAGAAGCAGATCCGAGCCCTGATGCAAAGGCAACAGGTAGAACTCTCTGGTGGAGAGATTGGCAGCGTCAGAGTGAGTGATGCTTTTCCCATTGCAATACCCCCCAGATGTGAAATGTTGGTTTGGTGTCGGGCAGCTATAGGCCTTAGAGGGAGAGATTACCAGGCGTTGGTAGAACCAGTATACTCCGAGAGCAGGCCCACAGTCCTGACAGCCAGAGGGGTGGTTGACGTACGAAAGGGGAGAGTACCTGTACGCCTTTTGAATTGTGGGGAAGAAGCCACAATACCTCGGTACGCCACAGTTGCTAAGCTGCTCACCGTTAATAACAACTCTTTGCAGGCAACAGAACCCTTGGCCTCATCCGATCAGGTGGAGGACAATGGCTCTGTGAAGCAGCCAGATGAGTGGTGTCAGCAACTGCAGGTGGGAACTGACTCTACACCTTCATACCAGAAAAATGGGGTTTACAGAGTGACACGGGCAAACACCCACTAGATTTTGGGCATGCAAAGGGGGTTCAACATCATATCCCCACGGGAGTCCATCCACCCATAAAGGAGAGATACAGACCTATACCCCCAACACAATACCAGTGTGCTAGGAGTGTGTTGAGGGAGATGAGGGAGGCGGGGATCATTGGGGGCAGTTGTGGCCCCTGGGCCGCTCCAGTGGTGTTTGTGGAGAAAGGGGATGGTGCCATGGGAGTGTGTGTTGATTGCAGGAGGATTGGCAGCATTGCACTTGGAGGTGCCTGCCCATTGCCTAGAGTTGGGGAGTCGTTGGCTGCACTTGCAGCTGCTGATTACTTTTCCGCCTTGGATCTCACTGGTGGGTGTTGGCGGGTTTCCGTGGCAGAGGCAGATGGGGAGAAGCCGACGTTTGCTGCTCCGATGGGTCTCTGTGGGTTCAATTGTATGCCGTTTAGGCTCTGCACTGCTCCGGGAACATTTCAGCGGCTGATGGAGTGCTGCCTGAGACACATGGGCTTTGAGACAGTCCTGTTGTGCCTGGATGATGTCGTTGTTTTCTCCAGGACCTATGGGGATCATCTGGAGCACCTGGCTGAGGTGTTTGAAGCTTTGTCCAATTTTGGCCTGGAGGTGAGGCCCTCTGGGTGCCACCTACTGAAGCCCGGGGTGCAGTGCCTCGGTCGTGTTGTCAGTGCAGAGGGTGTGGCACCAGATCCTGACGGGGTTGCGGTCATCCGGGACTGGCCGAAGCCCAGCAACCTTCATGAAGTACGCCAATTACTTGGACTGGTAGGCTACTACCGAAGATTCATCAAGGGCTTTACCGAAATAGCCACCCCTATGCAAAACCTTCTGGTGGGGCAGTCCAAGAAGACCAAACAGAAAAATTCCACCTTTGAATGGACTGAAGAGTTGGAAAGGTCCTTCACCTGATTGAAGATGGCTCTCACAGGAGCTGAAGTTCTGGCCTACCCAGATTATGACAAACCCTTTGTGCTGTACACGGATGCCAGCAACGTGGGACTAGGAGCAGTACTGTCGCAGGTACAGAATAGGAAAGAAAGAGTGATCTCCTATGCCAGCAGGAAGCTGCGCCCCACTGAAAGGAACCCTGATAACTACAGTTCTTTCAAGTTGGAGTTCCTTGCCATAGTCTGGGCTGTCACCAAAAGATTCAAACATTACCTAGCCTCCGCCAAGTTCACTATCTTCACGGACATCAACCCGTTGATGCATTTGGACACTGCAAAACTAGGTGACCTGGAACAGCGATGGATGGCTCGGCTATCGAACTATGAGTTTACCATCAAGTACCGGGCAGGGCACAAGAATGCCAATGCTGATGTGCTGTCCAGAATGCCTCACCTACCAGATGCAGGAGAAGACCCTAAGGCTCTTGAAGAGATAGCGCTACCTCCCTTCCACCGGCCACTTGCGGCCCAGCGTGCTCAAGTAGTGAGAAACAGACGGTCTGGCTTGAAGAAGGTCACCCTGAACCCATTGCCCCATCATGATTGGGCAGAAACGCAAGACAGTGACCCTGCAGTCCGTCTGGTGAAGGAGCTGCTGACCCGAGCTGACTCACGTCCAGAGTCGGATGCTCCTGAAGAAACTCAGCAGTTGTGGAAGGAGAGAGGCCGGCTGTTCATTTATGAAGGGAAGCTGTGTCGGAGGAGTATCAATGCTCGCACTCATGAGCTGGTTTGGCAGGTGATAGTCCCAAAGAGAGAGGCATCAATGGTCGTGGAAGCATACCACAATGGAGCTGGACACTTCGGATGGAAGAAGTTGGAAGTATTGCTCCGAGAGAGGTTCTACTGGGCTGGTATGAGGAAAGCCATTGAGAGGTGGTGCCGGGAGTGTGGACAATGTAACCTGCGCAGAAAGGATCGGGACAGCCAGAGAGCTCCTCTACAGCCAATCATCACCAAACAGCCCCTTGAGTTGGTAGCCCTGGACCATGTGAAGCTGGTTCCAAGCCGGTCAGGCTACATCTATGCTCTTACCATTGTGGACCACAACTCAAGATTCCTGGTAGTTGTGCCTGTCAAAGATCAGACAGCCAGGACAGCAGCCAGAGCATTCCAACAGCACTCCTGTAGACCACATGGGTATCCTGAAAGAGTGCTTACAGATCAAGGTCCAGATTTCAAGGCAGAAGTGTTCCACGAATTCTGTAACCTGTATGGTTGTAAGAAGATCTGGACAACGCCGTATCACCCACAGACCAATGGCATGTGCAAGAAGATGAACCAGGTAGTGATGGACCTCCTGAAGACTTTGCCCTTGGAGGAGAGGAATCTGTGGCCAGAGAAGTTGCCCGATCTGGTAGACCTCTACAACCATATTTCAATGAACTCTACCAACTGTAGACTATTTAATGAGAGCAAGACCTGGTAAGCTGCCTATTGACTTAGACATGGGACTCCTGACACCTGAAGTGGCGTCCCCAGATGCTGATTGGGACACGGAGAGGCAGCAACAGTACAGAAGAGTTCAAGAATGTGTGGAGAGGAGTTTGGCCCAGGCAAGACAAAAGCAGGAGAAGCTTTACAATAAAATTGCACCTGCCGTTCCTTTGTCGCCGAGAGAGCAAGTCTTGAAAAGAAAGAGAAGATTGCACAAATTGGATGATCAGTGGGAAGCTGAACCTTATACCATTCTGCCCTCAAATTTTGATAATGCTAAGGTATGCCTTGTGAGTAAAGATGGAGGAGAGACCTCAGCAGCGGTATCGAGAGATCATTTGAAGTTATGCCCTGACCAGTTAAAAGAAAAAAAAGAAGAACCGGATAACATCCAACCTATAGTGGAAGAAGAGAAGGTCAGCACAGTGCTTGGGGAGTTCCCTGCGAATTGGACTAAAGTGAACGATGCTATAGTGGTGCCAGTGTTGCTGTTTCCCCAATTGGTAGCACAGGAAGATGTGACTCAAGAGAATCAGGAAAATCGGTTAGCAGATGCCACACCAGCAGTGGAGCCAGAGAACCCTCGCCCTGCCAGTGGTGAACCTGTTGTGCCCTTGGTGAGTCTAAGAGGTCACAGTCAGTCTAGTATCCCTGTGTTACATAGAACCCCCAGTAGTGTATCCAGTACATTACCCACTACACCAGTCTTACGCAGGTCTACCCGCACCACACAAGGTATACCACCCCTTAGATATGGCATATAGCAAGATAAATGTAAATGTTGAAATTGTGTATGTATATATGTAACTGTTCTCAAGTTTTGTGCCTACAGGAAACCTGTAAGAGTTTCCTTTGGAATTTGTTTTATGGACACTGAACCACAGGACTTGTGTGTGGTCAAAAACTTTCACCATTTGCCCAGGAATGGACCATGGACATTGATGCTGGACTTATCATCATAGGACCATTTTTGAAGCACTTGGTTTTTGTAACTTTTCCATTTCTAAATCTTGTACAATTGTTATTATTGTAACTGTTTATATGTTCATGTTTTTGTTCAGCCCAGGTGTGCTGACTTGCACTAGGGGGGAATGTGGCACCCCCCAGGAGTATGGTCGCCACAGTGGCTTTAGCTTCCTCCAGGGGATGGTAATGCCAGGCTTGGAGGCAATGATGGGTCTCTCTCGCAGTTAATTCATACATGCAACACAGTTCCACTCCAGGCCAGCAGGGGGAACTCTGAACCAGGATTAAGGGGAGGAGTGCTCTCTGAGGGCCAACAGGAAGGAGTGGTTAGTTAGTCTGCGGAGGGTGAAGTGTGCAGATGTGTAGAGAGAAGCTGGAGGTTGAGCTAGGAAGGAGAGCTCCCTCAGCTTGAGAGCGCAAGAACTGGAGCCTGGTCTCCACGGCTGTACGGATACTAACAGTCCTACAGCAGATACCAGAGGAGTAGGAGGCTGTAAATGCCCTACTCCCATCTAAGACTTGACGCACAACAGCAGCTTGTATAGAGAGCCAGGACTCAAGAGAGGAGTCCCCGAGAGAGGCTACAGCTGTGTGCCATGCAAGTAAGGTTCTTGGGAACATCTGATAGGAGGAACTTCAGAGTAACTGAGTACTGGAGTACTTAATTCAAACAAGCGCAAGGAAGGAGACTGCACAGCCCATCTGCTGAGAGAGAATCCCTAAGTTTCTTCCAGGCTAGCCTGCTCCGTTGCCATCTGTAATCTGGACCCTGGACTGCAGTTATCAAGTAAAGGTACAGAAATTGCACCCCGCTGTGTCTTGTCTGCTTCTTACCCTTACGGCACTGCTACAGCACCATGCCATCCACCTCTACACTGCCCTGGGACTATAGCTTCACCTGTGGGGAGCTTTTACATCCTTGCTGCACCCTACCATCAGTCCCAGCGGATCTGCATGCAGCGTCGGCTTAACACCTCCCTTGCCGAGCACCACAGGTGGCGTCACAAACTATTCCATTCCATTAACTACATTCCCCCATTGCTTGGGCGCCCAGGGCCACGGACCGTGTCACCGCTGCGATACATTTCCCTGACACCGGCCCGGTACCGAGTACCCCACAGCCCTGGGAGGGCGACCCACATGCCAAGCTGACATTTTTAATGATACCATTTTAGTGTACATACGATCTTTTCATCGCCCGTTATTGTATTTTAATGCAATGTTGTGGCGACCAAAAAAACATAATTCTGGCATTTTAACTTTTTTTTCCTTTTTTATATTGATAGATTGGGCGATTCTGAATGCGGCGATACCAAATATTTGTATGTTTGATTTTTTTTATTGTTTTATTTTGAATGGGGTGAAAGGGGGTTGATTTGAACTTTTATATTTTTTTATTTTTTAAATTTTTTTAAAAACATTTTTTTTTACTTGACAGTGGCATTTAGTGGGTTAATAGCTGCGGGTGGATCGCAATTCCACCTGCAGCTATTCCAGGCATATGTCAGCTGTTTAAAACAGCTGACATGTGCCGGGAAAGATGTGGGCTTACCGCTGGAGCCCAAATCAAAGGAGGAGACACGACATGTGCTGTACTAGGACGGCATATGTCGTGAAGGGGATAAAATTTGATTTTACCAGGAGATGGGATGAACTCTTTTCTTTTGCATACTAGGAAGGTTTCCAGATCATTAAGTCGATCATGAGTTTCAGTATGGGGGCTTGTCCAGGCTGAAGCTTTTTGTGTTAATAGCATAAAGATATACAATACTTTTGATCTGTCAGAATGGTAGTGAGCAGGGTGTTCACAGAAGCTCAAACTGGATAGGCTGAAGAATCCACGATATTTGTCACGGTCTCCTCCGAACCTAAAATGTGAGAGTGAAAGGGTGGGTGGAGGAACCAGAGATCTAAGTTGATTTTGTAACTGAAGGATCTGCTCAGACTGCTGTGCAATTTTATTACTAGGTCTTGTACAATATTCTGTAGATCCTCTGTAGCTTGTCCAAACATTTGAACATTATAGGATGTTTGAGTTTCCAATGCTGTGTATTTTGTCTTTAGTGTTTGCATGTCTGCATAAATATTCGTAAGTAAACAGTCCATTTTGGTCTTCAAACCTCCAATTTTCCTCCTTTGACTGATTCCATGATGAAGCATCCTGTTACGATACTACTGGAGCACAGCTGGAATCCAATGGTTGGAGGAGCCATGAGAAGGGAACTGCAAGCAGTGGCAAACTCCCTATGCAGAGTATATTGTCTCTGCACATCTCATATATACAATATTAGAACCCCCCCACAGCTCCCTATATACAGTATGATGCCCCAAAGCTATATCTGGATACAGAACAATGGACTCCACAGCCCCATTAATACAGTATGGGTATCCCACCGATCTCTTTATATGGGTTCCTCACAGCTCCCTATATATGATATGGGGCACCCACAGCTTCCTATGCACAGTATCATAGCCCCCAAAGCTCCCTATATGCAGTATGAAGCCCCCCACAGATCTCTATATAAAGAATGATTCCCCCACAGCTTCCTATATATTCTGTATAGCTTTCACAGCTTCCTTATTTACAATATGATTGTGTGGCACCCCAGGAGTACGGTTGCCATAGTAGCATTGCCTCCCTCACAGGGGGTGATGTCATGGCTGGAAGCAAGGAGGGTTCCCCTTATCAGGTAACACCTGCATCCAACACTTTTCCTGACTCCAGACCAGAAGGGGGAGCTCTAACACCTGGTTTCAGGAGAGCTTCCCTATAAGTTCTGGCCTGGAGGCAGGGTTAGTCAGTCTGTGAGAGAGAGTGAGAGAAGGAGGGAAGTGAAAGAGAACCTGGGGAGTGGAGCTGTGACCAAGCTCACCCCAGAGCTGAGCGCTAGAAACCGGACGCCGGAGTCCGTGGCTGCGTGGGTAATTAAGTCCCAGCAGCTAAATCCGGAGGGCAGGTGACTGCAGGTCTCCTGGTCCCATCAACCACCTGTTGGCACAGCAGCACCCTAGAGTACAGAGCCGCCATGAAGGAGCGACACCTGTAGTAGGCTCAAGCTTGATGACAAAGAGGAATCATGAGAATCGATAGACAAACTGGATGGAACAGACAGAGACACAAAGGAAGGTAGTGACAAATTGGTGGGTGAGGGTGTAGGTGATGGGTTCAATGTGGGCATAGTTTTTTGGCTCCTGGTTTTGGTCCTGATGCCCAGATTTTTTTTCTTTTGGACCCCGCTTTTCTTGACCGAGTTGAAGTGCTGGGCTCTGTAGCAGTCATCTGGCGTGGTGCTGGACTGGGCCACATTCTGGATACTGCTGGCTGCAGTGGTGCTGTAGTGGGCAGGGGTGCTGTAGTGGGCAGGGGTGGTGGACTGGGCAGGGGTGGTTGACTGGGCAGCATCATTGATCTTGCTGGCTGCATGGGTGGTGGACTCTGGAGCATGGTGGATGCTGCCTGCTGCAGTGTTGAAGGACTTGGCAGCGTGGTCGCTCGGTGAACTGGAGGTGGTGGTGGTGGCGGATAGTTAGGTGCTGGGGGAGCTGGAAAGTAGATTGGCTACTGGTAATATCCTCCGGCCTGTTGATTGTAGGATTGTGACTGCTGCTGCTGTAATGCATGGCTGTAAGCAACCTGGCAGGCCTGCATGACGTTCAGCTGGAGTTGAGGTATAAGGTTTTCCAACACGCTCCACTCAATTGCAGAAAAAAAAAATGTTGCAACGATCTCTCAAGTTCGGCTTCCAGGCGGTCAAGGCGTTTATTGACTTCCTTGAACCCAATCTTCACTCTGTCAGCAATCAATCTAATCCCATCCTGGAAGACCGACCTTAATTGCAGAAGCTCGGGCATTCCTGACCTCTCTCAGGCCCTCTGCCGCTGACGAGAAGACCCAGCAAAAGCAGAGGCAGAGGGCTGGGAGAGGGGAAAACCTGATGGACCTGCTGCCTCTTCCCCAGCCTGTGAAGGGGCCGCTTCAACCGAGGATGATCCGGGTTGTGTGGTGCTGCACCAGGTTCTGTGTGGAAAAGTGAAAAACATTAGTGGAAAATCAAGGTTATGTTGTGCTGCTCCTGGTTCTGTGTGTGGAAAATAATTATACATTAGTAAAAAGAAAAAACTAAAATTATATACTTACGTTCGCTAAGCAAGTGCAGGCCTCAGAAAGGCAAGGTCCCTGTGGTACTTGTATTTGCGGAACCTTGCTGCAAAACCACTTCAAACCCGAACCTCCTCTCTCATGTCCTTGTTGAAGCAGTCCTTCATTGAGCGCCAACGGATTTTGATTCGCTTCACTGTGAAGGTGAAAAAAAAAAAAATTAGAAAACAATGCACATCCATTCACAGGTTTACTGCTGGTCCAGACCACATTGCAATACTTACCAAAATCAGTTCTGGCTCGCTGCATGGCACGGTCCCAACCAGGCAGCAGCGATGTTGCCACTTCTTCTTAGAGCCGTCGAATCACCACATTGTCGGAGTGCTGACGGTCACGGGTGTCCCACAATGGTACTCGCTCTTGCACAAGGTGGATTAGTTGTTCGTTGTCTATATCCAGTGTGGCTTCTTCCTGTTGTGAAACCTATAGATAAAATAGAAAAAAGAATTTTAAGTAAAACGGAAAAAAAATTGTATTACAACTCTGATGAAAAGAATACTTACACCCTATCTTTCCTCCTGAGACACATGAGCCCAACGACCCTGGGAAGAATCCTCTCCACTGGACTGCACCTGCTCTTCATCACTGCCAAGTACCTGTAAACAAATTAAATGATTTAACAAATGTGGAGTATTGCCAGTCAATACATACCAATCAGTATAGCAAATGTGATTACATAATCTTTGTCGGGTCCACCCTGGGAAGAAGTCTGTTCTTCACTTGAGGACATTTTGAAGAGCAGGCAGCAGTCAAATGAAACACTACAGAAAAGAACAGAAGAAAAATTAAACTTGTAAAGATGCAAAAACAATGTAGACCCCCCCAAAAAAATGGACAACAATACTTACATTACAGGCAGTAGTCCAACACCACAGCAGTCAGCACAGGCAAGGGACAGACAGCAGCAACAGGAGACAACCACAGCACCAGGAGATGACCAGTAGAAAACCGCTGCACCAGGAGACACCCACTGTGCCAGAGAGAATCAGCCAGTCTACAAGGAACAGAAAAAGCATTCAGAGAGACAGACATTTCCAAAGTTTCTATACTTACATAGACAGTGTTGTCCTCACCATGACAGAAAGCAGCACCAGGAGACAACCAGTAGAAACCCACTGCACCAGGAGACACTCACTGTGCCAAAGAGAATCGGCCAGTCTACAAGGAACAGAAAAAGCATTCAGAGAGACAGGAGGTCCCTGCGCTCTTGCTCTGTACGCGCATGGTGCTCGCCCGCTGCTGTGCCTGTCGGCTCTCGGCGTCTCTACTGGTGGACTGAGCCCGTCCTGGCCCCGCCCACTGGTGACGCCGACGCCGCCTGGCCAGGCTGGCGGCCGAGCATCATAGCGCGTCATTTCCGGGCACTGAGCGCTACTTCCGGTCCGACGGTTATGGACACCGCCGCCGAATACTACAAATAGCTGGGACATGGTTTGATAGTCCCCTTGAGGAAGGAGTCCGAAACGCGCGTTGGGGCGGATGCGCTGGCCCAGGAGCGGCACCACCCGTCACTACTTACGTTCATAGGTAATCATTATGGATTATTTCATGCTGTCTTTTCTGCCTTCTGTACGTGGGACTGCTTGGGTGATGCTGTGACCTCGGATGCTTATTTAGTATTATGGGCAGGATTTATGGGCATTACTTGTTATTATTGCTGTGGCATTAACCCCACTATGTGGTATAGCCACTATTCATTGGAGATTATTTTACCACTCCAAAATGATATCCCATGTGACACACTAAATAGCGCTAGTTAAACATATGCTGCCATATCGACACACTATAGCGATATTTACCCCATTATAGGGGATTATTATTAACTTAATTAACATTCTGCCTTTTTGCCATCCTTATATGGATATGACATTAGCCCCATTATAGGGGGTTACCAGTATTTACTGGATGCTATTGTACCATTTTTTCTGTGTTACATGTGGTTACTAGGTGGCGTTACGTATATGCCGCCCAATTGGGATATATTGTTGCGGTACTAACCCCTTTATAGGGGACTTCTATTAGGCCTGGATCACACTTCCGTTTTTTCAAATCCGCCAAAATCCGTCGGTTTCCGTCAAAAATCGGATCCGCCATTTTTTTGGAGGATCCGTTTTTTTGTCCCATAGACTTCCATTAGCGGTTACCGCGGATCCGTCAAAAAACGGATCCGTTTTAAAAAAAAAACGGATCCGTATGCATCCGTTTGCGGCAAAAAATGGAAACAGATCCGTTTGGCGGACACAAAAAACGGATGTGTTACCTCCCTATTTTGGTGCCATAAGTTATGTCATATACAGTATTAGGTGGCACTTATGTAAAAAAATAGTGTTGGTACTGGCCTCAATATGAATGCCTGCATTCCATTGCCTTAATATAAAGAAACTTGGTATACAAATATCTGTATTTTTTTATTCCTGCATCTGTGATGTCCTTCCTGGACCTGTGCGTCCTTGAGAGTTGTGAGTGGTGAAGCACCTTAACACTTTTCTATTTCCTACCAGTATTTGGTGATGTGTTTTTAATCCTGTATTAATAAAATTTGTATTTTCTATGCATATTTTGCCTTCTGATCATCTTTTCTATGAGTACTCTATGTGGTAATTGATGATAGGTCATTAAATCCTTCTTCCATATGGTTAATTAACCATGTGGATTCATCAGACTTGTTGGTATTTCTCTAACAGCAGCATGTGGAGCTGAGCTCTGCCCACTGCTCTTAACCACTTAAATGATGCTTTTAGCCTCTAAGGCTATGTGCACATGTGCAGACTTCCCGCAGATTTTATGCATTTTTGCTGCGTTTTTTTCACTGCGAAAATGCATAAAATAAGCAACCCACTGAGTTCAATGGCATTCCGCACATGCTGTGCTAAAGCTGTGTATTTTTCCATGGCGGAAATCGCATCACAGAAAAATACGCAGCATGCTCATTCTTTTTGCGGAATCGCGGGAATTCCGTACACATAGGAATGCATTGTTCCACTTACTTTCTGCATTTGGCTATGCCCACCATGTGCAAAGTAAGCGGAAAATGTGCAGATGGTACCCAGGGTCTGGAGGAGAGGAGACTGTCCTCCAGGCCCTGGGTACCATATTCCTGTAAAAAATAGAATTAAAATAAAAAATCGTGATATTCCACCTTCCGTCGTCCCCCGCAGTGTTCCCAGGCCTCAGCGATGCTCCCGGCAAGTCCCAGTGATGCCTTGCGACAATGACCTGTGATGACGTAGAGGTCTCGCGAGATGGAGATGGATTAGGATGGAGTCAAGCAGGACAGAATAAGTTTAGGGTTGTAATAATTAGTAAACATTTGTCTTTTCATTTAAATATTTAAATTATTAAATTTAAAGTATTATTATTAAATTTAAATTATTAAAAATTATTATTATTTTATTATTAAATGTATTATTAAATTAAATTATTAAAAATTATTTAAATATTTTTACTAAAGTTTTTATAAAACTGGGAGGTGGCTAGGGAGGGGGAACAAGAAAAAGGGAGGGGAAAAGGGTAAATGTACATAGGAAGGGTAAGGGTCATAAAAAATAGAGAACCCTTGTAACAAAGCATACATTAATGAGTATACAAAATACTAATGTCAATAAGAGGCACAATAATGCTGAACCTTTAAGGAGGCGATACAAGAAGACGGTCTAGTCCAATCACTTAAGGAGGTGCATGAGAGAAATTTAAACTCGTCTAAATTTACTGTTCCAGACATTCCACTTATTAGTATAGGCGAGAATATTATTGTTACTAACTGCAAACCTCCATTCGAAAGCATTATGTTGGCAGATTTTGTCTAGGATATCTGAAAATTTAGGAGGGTCAGGCTTCTTCCAAAAGTAAGCCAAGTTTTTTTTAACTACCAAAAGGATATGAATAACTACCTGTCTCACCGACGGGTGTAATTGATCCAAGTCCAAAGAAAGCAATGCTTTTTTGGGGAGTCAGGGTAAAATTGTCTGTAAAGGAGTCAATATGACGAGAAACCTGGAGCCACAGACGTTTTAGTTTCAGGCAACACCAAAAGATGTGGTAAAGATTCCCCTGTTGTCCGCAACCTCTCCAACAATGGGGGGAGTGGGCCTGGTTAATGTGGGAGAGTCTGATAGGCATGAGATACCACCTGGTAAGTAGTTTGAAATAAGACTCGTGAAGAGTCATTGATATGGTAGATTTATACGTATTTTTTATGGCGATGACACATTGCATTTATGTCTTTTGTGCTGTAGCTCCCTCTTATGGAAACAAGAAAAACTGCAAATGATTTCATGCCTGCGATACAGAGAGTATTTAGTAATGCATCATTGAACTAAGGTAATTTATGACTTATTATTTATGTCAGTAACCCCCTCAGTATGATTGCTCCCACAGCGCCCCCCCAACACACACGCTATAATTTCATAGTTTCATAGTTTTTAAGGTTGAAGGTAGACATAAATCCATCGAGATAAACCTATAATCTAACTTGTTGAATAAGGCAAATTCCTAAGAGGCTAAGATATTGCTTCATATTAGGAAAAAATTAATTCCCAACTCTACATATGGCAATGCCCCCACACACAGTATAATACCCCACAGTCATCCACAAACGGTATAATGCTCTTAGAGTCCTTCTATTCACAGTATGATGGCCCCAGAGCCCCTCTATACACAATATGATAGCTTCACAACCCTGTATACACAGTATGATGGCCTCACAGCCTCCCTATAGACAGTGTGATGACCCCACATCCCCTCCATACATAGTATGATGGCCCCATAACCCCTCCATGCATAGTATGATGACCCCACAACACCTCTATACATAGTATGATGGCCCCACAACCCCTCCATGCATAGTATGATGACCCCACATCCCCTCCATACATAGTATGATGGCCCCACAACCCCTCCATGCATAGTATGATGACCCCACATCCCCTCCATACATAGTATGATGGCCCCACAACCCCTCCATGCATAGTATGATGACCCCACATCCCCTCCATACATAGTATGATGGCCCCACAACCCCTCCATGCATAGTATGATGACCCCACAACACCTCCATACATGGTATGATGGCCCCACAACACCTTTACACACAGTATGATGGCCCCACAACCCCTCCATACATAGTATGATGGCGCCACAACCCCTCCATAGTATGATCACCCCACAACCCCTCCATACATAGTATGATGGCCCCACAACCCATCCATACATAATATGATGGCCCCACAACCCTTTTACTGTATACATAGTATGATGGCCCAACAGCCCCTAAAAATGCAGTGTGATGGGCCTACAGGCCCCCTATATACATTATGAGGCCTTCACGATTACTGACAAAATAATAGTAAAGAAAAAAGTAATAACTGCCTAGCCATGTTCTTCCAATGTACTGCTTTCCTCTCTGCAGCTCGCAGACTGAGGCATGCAGCAGGCGTGATTTACTGATATCAATACATCAAGCCTCAGGTGCTCAGATTGAATGATGAAGTAGAGGGTGGAAGATGTTGTGGCAAGTGTGCCAAAATTGTTATGTTGTGTGAATAAAGTTTCTGCATATTAAAAATTAAAATATTTTATCCCTATGGCTGGTCTGGGTGTATCAGGCCCCTATAAAGTTAAAAAAAAGAAAAATCCAAAGGGGTTGGGCCTACATCAATGGCACTTCTATATTACAGTATATCCAACACGACAAGAGAAGTTATGCCATAAAATCAATAGCCTTTATTATTACACAATCACAAACATAAAAACACTTAAAAGGAGATACATGTCCAATGCCACCCAATAAGGAAAATGTATATGTTGCCTCATGGCAGACACCACAGGGGAGCATACAGGTATGAACATGGTATAACAGTGCACTGACTACAAAGATATATAGATGCTCCACTAAGTGTCCGTCTTAAGGGCACTCTGCATATAAAGAGAGATAACAAAGTGTCCACACCAATGTGCACTAATATAGCCTAAGTGGGGAATATCTCATATAATCAGTAGTGACCCAAGAAAATGGTCACAGTAGTATATAACTAATCACATATGGCTTCTGCTGCTCATCAAAGCCCCATACATATGAATGAATATCATATAGCTCTCAATACATATAAATAAACATCATATACAGTAACTCTCCATGAAAAAAGACCACGAAAATACATAAATCCTGCAAAGTGCAACAGTGCAAATATAAGGTCTAACATAAAGAGTATGTAATGTATGACATATTGCCAAAAATCAGAGCATATGCAGGGTGAACTGCTGAGTAATTGTAGTGCCACCGAGCCAGGTCTGCCTACTGTTAATAGAGCGCAGAATGCATACAAAAAAACATACAACCTTATTGGGCGCAGATCCACGACGCGCGTTTCGCTCTAGCTTCGTCTCAGGAGGGTGAATAATGTGGCTGTATGTCTTGTGTGCCCTTAAATAGCCCCTAGGTGTAAGGTAATTACCTCACAGGTCTGCAGTGTCTGGTGTGTGACGCCGCCATGAGGCGCACCCGCCCACAGCTCTGCCACTCCCCCATCTGACACGTCAGAACGAGGAGGAAGCAGGAAACCGCCCAGGGCGCCGCGTCCCCATAGCAACGCACCTCACCACGTGATCTCGCTGCAGGCCACTTGGCCACACCCCCATCCGTCATGTCAGGATAGAGGAGCCGCACAAGCTAGCCCGACGGACAATACCACATAGCGATAGCCACAAAACCGCACATATGTGTGCACACTGTGCGAAGGCAATACATAAATACAGAGTGCACAGTAAATTTGCTATTCTGCATTAATACACAGATCATATTATAAGATATATGTGAAAACCACACACCTAAGCACTCTTGGATGAGATGTATATGTATAAAAAAAAAGAAAAAATTGTATACAAAGCACATTGTGCACACAGATCCCTAAGTAATAACCAAGCACACAGACTTAGCATAGTGCTAAATGGGAAAGAAAGATATATATGTGTCTCAGTGTGAGAATGCGACAGCTCCCCGTGCATTTAACCCTGTACGGTGTGATTCATACCAAAACTATCCTCCTATGTATCAAGTTACATCCATATAAATTATGCCCTCTGGCAATATATTTGTAAATATATATCAAAAGATGTAGAATTGTAGACACATAAAAAGATATATATGCTAAAATGTATACTACATAGTATATTACATTCAATATGCTCAACAGAGAGAAATAATATTGTTCCAAACAATTTTGTTTTTATTCCTGATTCCTGAAGGTGACTTTTCAATCCATAAATGGTCACTGTGAAGATCCCAAGGTATGAACTTCCTTCATCTCATCATATTCAGTTCTTCATACCATTTCACCTTTTCTCCATGTGTATGTGCAGTTTTGTGACTATCGCTATGTGGTATCATCCGTCGGGCTTGCTTGTGCGGCTCCTCTATCCTGACACGACGGATGGGGGTGTGGCCAAGTGGCCTGCGGCGAGATCATGTGGTGAGGTGCGTTGCTATGGGGACGTGACGCCCTGGGCGGCTTCCTCCTTCCTCCTCATTTTGACGTGTCAGACGGGGGAGTAGCGGAGCTGTGGGCGGGCGTGCCTCATGGCGGCATCACACACCGGACACTGCAGACCTGTGAGGCAATTACCTTAGAAATCGGGGCTATATAAGGGCACACAAGGCTTACAGCCACATTATTCACCCCCCTGAGATGAATCTAGAGAAAAACGCGCGTCGGGGACCTGCGCCCAATAAGGTTGTATGTTTTTTGTATGCACTCTGCGCTCTTCTATCAGTAGGCAGACCTGGCTCGGTGGCACTACAATTACTCAGCAGTTCACCCTGCATATGCTCTGATTTTTGGCAATATGTCATACATTACATACTCTTTATGTTAGACCTTATATTTGCACTGTTGCACTTTGCAGGATTTATGTATTGTCTTGGTCTTTTTTCATTGAGAGTTATATGATGTTTATTTATATGTATTGAGAGCTATATGATATTCACTCATATGTATGGTGCTTTGATGAGCAGTAGAAGCCATATGTGATTAGCTATATACTACTGTGACCATTTTCTTGGGTCACTACTGATTATATGAGATATTCCCCACTTAGGCTATATTAGTGCACATTGGTGTGGACACTTTGTTTTCTCTCTTTATATGCAGAGTGCCCTTTAGACGGACACTTAGTGGAGCATCTATATGCTTTTGTAGTCATTGCACTGTTATACCATGTTCATACCTGTGTTACGGGTATGCTGTTTCGAAGTGGAGATGTGGCGACAACCCGGGAGTGGACCCTCTGGGTCACGGCTCCAGAGCCCCCGAGGGCGAGCAGGCCAGGTGAGGCCATCCCCTATACAGGGAGTGTTAGGGGCAGGTCCACGGAGGATGGAACCGCGACAGCCGGAGCCAAAGGGGCGACTGGGGCTAAACGCCAGAAAGAAGGCACAGCGGAATCCCAGCTGCTAAGGCACAGAAGAACACAGGGACCACGGATCAAGGGCAGCGCACAGGACCGGGGGCACAGAGGATGGTGGAGACTGGAGGCTGCAAGAGAGTGCAAGGTACAGGTAATACAATGAATGGGAGGCTAAGGCGGACGACAGGTGTACACGAGGAAGTAGGAGACACCAGGCAGGTAGACGGGAGAGGCAGGACAGGGAGAGACACAGGAGCTAGGATGGACTCAGAGCAAGGCAGAAGGTGCAGAGACAGAGCTACTCAGCGGTAGACAGGGACAGAGGATGGAGGACAGGGCCTGAAACAAAGCGAGCGCTGACAGGAAAGACAGTGTCACAGCATGAGATAGTCAGGCGTCTTACCTGGCCTGACGCCAAGCAGAAGTAGTCAGTGGATGCTGCCATGTTGGGGGCGGCACCACCGCGTCACAGCTCCTAGAGGCCTGAGTGTCAGGAGCGACGTAGTGCGCAGGCGCGCAGGGCCGGCGCCGAGATACCCGAAGGTCAGGCGCGGGGACGCGCCGAGAAGCTGGAGCACGCCGGGAGACGCGCAGGGGAGTCAGAACACGCTCGGACACGGGACCGCGCCGGTAAGAAACCGCGGCAGGGACCATGACAGTATCCCCCCCTTTACTCCCCCTCTTCCTAATGCTGGTGAGAAATCGTCTCATAATAAGAGGAGCATTAATATTCTCTCTGGGTTCCCAAGATCTCTCCTCAGGACCGAAACCTTTTCAATCGACCAAAAACTAAGTTCTTCCTCTCACTATCTTCATAGCTAGTATATCCTGCACCTGAAAGATATTATCTGAACTACTAGGTTGGGGAGTTTGAGAAGAAGCCGAGTGAAAGCGGTTAAATGCCCCCCGCAGGTTTGAGGAGTGATACATGAAAGGTATTGGGGATTCTCAGCGAGGCGGGCAATTTCACCTTGTATGCCACGTCGTTGACACGACTCAAGATCTCAAAGGGACCAATGTAACGTGGACCTAACATATAGGAGGGAATTTTTAACCTGATATACCATGAGGATAGCCAAACCCTATCTCCTGGGAGATACGGAGGGGCGTCCAACCATTTATTGTCGGCATACCTGTTCATCTTGAGACTGGCTCTCTCTCAAGGGCTTCTTTAGTCTTCCTCCAAATCTGAGAGAAGTCCACAGACAAGGAGTCCGCTGCCGATACACCAGAGGCGGGGAAAACAGAAAGGGGGATGCTGGGATGTTGTCCAAAAACCACAAAAAAGGGAGACTTAAAGGAAGCTTCACTTGGATGATTGTTGTAGGCGAATTCTGCCCAAGGAAGAAGAGAGATCCAGTCATCTTGGTGAGCATTGGAGAAATGCCGGAGGTAGGATGTTAGAGCCTGGTTGACTCGCTCTACTTGACCATTTGACTGGGGATGATAAGCTGAGGAAAAATCCAGAGTTATCTTCAACAATCCGCAGAGAGCTCGCCAAAAACGGGAGGTAAACTGGACCCCTCGATCCGAGACAATATGCTGAGGGAAGCCATGGAGTCAGAAGACGTGGAGCAAGAAAATCTTCGCCAACTCGGGATCAGTAGGCAGGCTAGGCAATGGAACGAAGTGGGCCATTTTGAAAACCGATCAACGACCACTAATATAACAGTACATCTTGAGGAAGGAGGTAAATCGGTGACGAAGTCCATAGCAATATGGGTCCATGGATTCGCAGGAACAGGTAATGGATGTAGGAGTCCCGAAGGAGGGTGTCGAGGGACTTTGTTCCTTGCACAAGAGGGACAGGAGGCGATGACATCCAGGACATCTTTGCGAAGCAAAGGCCACCTATAGTGGCAGGAGTTTTCTACATGTCCAGAAAACTTAGATGAATGGCTCCAACGTATGACCTTCAGTCTGTCTCCACTTTGAACAAGGGTTTTACCAGAAGGTGGGGAAACCATGCTCAGTGGGGCCATGGTAAGGATTTTGGCAGGGTCGATGAGATGTGCCGGTCCATCTTCCTTATCCACTGACAAAAATGACCGTGATAAGGTGTCAGCCTTGATGTTCTTATTCCCGGGTCGAAAGTTGAGTTCAAAATCAAAACACCCGAAAAACAAAGACCATCTGGCCTGCCGTGGATTGAGCCTTTGAGCTGACTGAATGTAGGCCAAATTATTATGATATGTGAATATGATGAGTGGATGGATGGCTCCCTCGAGAAGATGGCACCATTCTTCAAGGGCCATTTTTATGGCCAACAGCTCTCTGTCTCCAATGGAATAATTTCGTTCAGGAGCGGAGAAAGCCTTAGAAAAGTACCTGCAGGTGAGAAAACGGCCAGAGTAGGATTTTTGCAGAAGGACTGCTTCTGCTCCAACTGAGGATGCGTCAACCTCGAGAATGAATGGCCTAATGGTATCCGGGAGATGGAGCACAGGAGACTGCGCAAATTCTTGTTTCAGAGCTTCAATGGTGGCTTCCACGTCAGGAGGCCAATGATTGGGGTTGGCTCCTTTGCGGACGAGAGCAGAAATACGCTTAGTCAGAGAAGAAAAGTGGGGGATAAATTGCCTATAATAATTGGCAAATCCCAAAAAACACTGGATTGCTTTTACTCCAAGGGGGCGTGGTCAATTTAGGACAGCCGAGACTTTCTCAGGATCCATCTCTAACCCCGAGCTTGAGACGATATAACCAAGAAAAGGCAACAAAGCTTGCTCAAAGATGCACTTCTCCAACTTGGCAAAAAGGTGGTTCTCCTTGAGGCGTCGGAGGACTTGGCGGACATCTCGACGATGTGTGGACAGGTCGGGGGAGAAGACTAAGATGTCGTCTAAGTAGACCACTACACAGGAGTAGAAGAGATCTCGAAAGATGTCATTAACGAGTTCCTGGAATACTGCAGGTGCGTTGCAGAGACCAAACGGCATAACCAAATACTCGTAGTGGCCATCTCGTGTGTTGAATGCAGTCTTCCACTCATCCCCGGAGCGTATCAAAGAGCTCAGAGATGAGTGGCAGTGGGTATTTGTTCTTCACCGTGATACGATTTAGGCCACGATAGTCAATGCATGGGTGAAGAGACCCATCCTTCTTCTTCACAAAAAAAAAGCCTGCTCCTGCAGGGGACGAAGATTTCCGAATGAAGCCTCTTGCCAGATTGTCCTGGATGTACTCCGACATGGCTTGGGTCTCTGCCGAGGAGAGGGGATAAATCCTTCCACAAGGAGGAGTGGTACCCGGGACGAGCTCGATGGGGCAGTCGTAGGGACGGTGCGGAGGAAGAGTTTCAGCTTCCTTTTTGTCAAAAACATTCGAAAAAGCACTGTATGCAAAAGGCAGTCCAGAGGGAACAGAGGGAGGACAGGTATACCTACAGAATGCACCGACAGCAGACACCGAGCCCAACAGGACTCCTCCCAGCGCAAGACGTTACCGTTATGCCAATCTAAGGTGGGCTCGTGGAGCTGCAGCCAAGGAAGACCGAGTAGGATAGGGTGAGAGATACCTGCTAAGACATAAAGCGTAATTTTCACTTTGTGCAGGGCCCCTACTTGCAGCTCCACTTCTTGGGTAACAAGCGTAATGGTCTCTTGCAAGGATCGACCATCTACAAATGCGAGAACCTGGGGATTTTCCAAGGTCCTCATGGGGACAGAAAATTTGTTGACCTCCTCAAGCCTAATAAAATTTCCGGTGGCGCCCGAGTCCAAATAAGCCACCAGAGAAGCCCGCTTACCACCGACATGCAAGAGGACATACAAAGTGAGGGGTTGAGAGGTATCACATACACCTAAGGAGGCCTCTCTTACCTGGCCTAGGCAGAGAAGTTTTCCAGACTATCAGGACAAGTTCAGAGCAAATGGGAACTGCTGCCGCAATAAAAACAAAGACCCTGGAGACTTATTTCCCTACAACGCTGGTCAGAGAGCTTAAGGCGGTCCACCTGCATCGGTTCGGGCGCAGAGGCAGGAGTGAGGGTCCTGGGTAGGGGACTGGGTGGTCTGCGAGCTGAAGGCAACGGACGAGAAAGCCTTCTCTCACGAGCCCATCCCTGAAACCGGAGATCAATCCGGGTGGCTAGAGAAATTAGATCCTCCAGGGCTGTAGGAGTGTCACAACCAGCAAGCTCATCCTTTATACGGCCCGAAAGGCCCCGCCAAAAAGCACCCACCTACGCTTCGTTGTTCCAGCCCAAATCGGAGGACAAGGCCCGAAACTGGATGGCGTACTGGCCCACGGTTTAAGAACCTTGGCAAAGATTAAACAGAGCCTCTGTGGTGGAGGCTAGACGACCCCGTTCGTCAACACCCGAGGAAAGGTGTCCATAAAAACGGATAACTGGGTGACCACAGGGTCATCACGCTCCCAGAGGGGATTCCTCCAAGCCAAAGCGTCCCCTTTCAGATGGGAGATGATGAAGGCCACCTTGGCTCGGTCCGTGGGGTATTGCTGGGGCAGAAGTTCAAAATGGAGGCGGCATTGGTTTAGAAAACCCCGGCACAATTTGGCATCACCGTTATACCGGGGTGGTTTGGCCAACCGCGGAGGAGGGTGAGAAACCACGGCTGGAGGGGGAGCACAGGCAGCCGACTGCAAGGAAAGCAATCGACCATCCACCGAAGCCATGAAACTGAGGATATGTGTCTGAGTGTAACCCTGCTGAGCCAACTCTTGCTGCAAGCCAGCCAGCTGGGCGGCATTACCCGGGTCAGAGGATTGGTGAGCGGAGAGACCCGAGTCCATAGTTTTCATAAAGGACATTATGCGCATTTGATTCTCCCGGAGGGAAACTAACTCTTTTTGAGCAGCTGCGGCTCCAGCGGGATCCATGGCCTGACTATGCTGTTACGGGTATGCTGTTTCAGAGTGGAGATGTGGCGACAACCTGGGAGTGGACCCTCTGGGTCACGGCTCCAGAGCCCCCGAGGGCGAGCAGACCAGGTGAGGCCACCCCCTATACAGGGAGTGCTAGGGGCAGGCCCACGGAGGATGGAACCGCGACAGCCAGAGCCAAAGGGGCGACTGGGGCTAAACACCAGAAAGAAGGCACAGAGGAATCCCAGCTGCTAAGGCACAAAAGAACACAGGGACCATGGAGCAAGGGCAGCGCACAGGACCGTGGGCACAGAGGATGGCAGAGACTGGAGGCTGCAAGAGAGCGAAAGGTACAGGTAATACAATGAATGGGAGGCTAAGGTGGACGACAGGTGTACACGAGGAAGTAGGAGACACCAGGCAGGTAGACGGGAGAGGCAGGAGAGGGAGAGACACAGGAGCTAGGATGGACTCAGAGCAAGGCAGGAGGTGCAGAGAAGGAGCTACTCAGCGGTAGACAGGGACAGAGGATGGAAGACAGGGCCTGAAACAAAGCGAGCGCTGACAGGGAAGACAGCGTCACCGCATGAGATAGTCAGGCGTCTTACCTGGCCTGACACCGAGCAGAAGTAGTCGGTGAATGCCGCCATGTTGGGGGCGGCGCCACCGCGTCACAGCTCCTAGAGACCTGAGTGTCAGGAGCGACATAGTGCGCAGGTGCGCAGGGTCGGCACCGAGATACCCAGAGGTCAGGTGCGGGACGCGCCGAGAAGCAGGAGCGCGCCGGGAGACGCGCAGGGGAGTCGGAGCACACTCGGACACGGGACCGCGCCAGTAAGAAGTCGCGGCAGGGACCGTGACAACCTGTATGCTGTATGCTCCCCAGTGGTGTCTGTTTGCCATGAGGCAACATATACATTTTCCTTTTTGGGTGGCATTGGACATATATCTCCTTTTAAGTCTTTATATGTTTATGTGATTGTGTAATAATAAAGGCTATTGATTTTATGGCATAACTTCTCTTGTTGTGTTAAATATACCCTAAAGTTAAACTGCAAGGCGGTCCCCAAGAAGTGTAGGAGGGCGGTCCTATAGGGGGAACCAGTGGGAGAGCTAAAGGAATATAGGAAGTAGTTAGTCAGTGTTGGAACTGAGGAAAAAGGACAGGTTGATCAGTTGGGGAACTACAAGGCTCAGCATGGAAATAAGCTAGTGAATGAGGCGGCAGGACATCTCATACAAGTGGGGATCCTTGCAGAAAAGGAAAGCTTATATGTCTGGGAATCGTATGTTCCAACGGAAGAGCGGGACATTAAGAAAAGGTAGCATCCTGCTGTGAGTATTAAACAGGGAGCATTGTCTCAATGAGCGGCTCCTGGGACTGATATAGCTAAAGACTTCGGGTATCAGGATCATAGCATTACACGTGGACCCGTATGACCCTACCACTAAGGAAATGCAGGCAATTCAACCATGTCCACATGCCCCCTGCAGTACTTGTTCCCGGGAACAAAATGCAAACTGTAACACTGAGAAAGGAGCCATTGTATTGTGTGGAATATGGAGAAGGTGAATGTATAATCTAGGCTGTAATCCCCTGTTCACCAGTTTGGTTGTACATAAAATGAACATTGTTTTTAAATACTGGTCTGGCTTATTGAACAAAAAGGTAAAAGGGAGTGGGATTGCACCAAGTGCACCAGAAACGACGACAGAAGCAGCAGATCCATTACAGGTATAATGTCGCATACACCAACCAATGACACAAATTTTCCTGTAGCTTACCCTGACGTGGAAAAGGATGCCCACTCACACGACTATCGCGGGAGGCCATTGTATTCAACTATATTCCTCAGGATATAGTTACAATTGAAATCCAGACTCGGGGGGTGGGCAAGTGCCATTCGACCTCCGTGTTTTACAGCCCCTATAGCAGCTGCGTGATCTGCTGCTAAAGATGATATGCCCCTTTATACAGAATGATCATGTACATTTAAAAATTTGTTTGGTTTACTAGCATCTTAAAACCCCCCAAAACAAGGCAAAATTGTATTTCCCCCCCCCCCACAATTTCATTAAACTTTAATTTTTTTCCTCTTTTCCAATGCATTGAAGGTTAAAATTAATTGTCAGGCAACTATAAATCAGCAGTCAAAAAACAAGTCCATTGAAAAACAGAAAAGGTAACAAAAGCACAAAAACTTAAAAAATCACCCTGTCCTTAACAGGTAAATGTAT
This sequence comes from Dendrobates tinctorius, assembly GCF_039654945.1. Taxonomy (NCBI): domain Eukaryota; kingdom Metazoa; phylum Chordata; class Amphibia; order Anura; family Dendrobatidae; genus Dendrobates; species Dendrobates tinctorius. The sequence goes on along the minus strand of NW_027361834.1, from coordinate 970,653 downwards.
ATGGTATCCACTTCTGTGTGTGTGTAAAGTTTTGGAGCTGTTGGTAGTTAAGTATTCGTGAAAGATAGTGGCATAGCAACCACAAAGGTTCAAAGCAATATCCATATTAAGGGACCAGTTACTGCAGGATGGATGAAAGTGACAACAGTCACATTGGCCTCACCCCCACTTGGGCCTGAATATCTCACGCTCCCCACTCAAATTTTAGTGGGAATTTTACCTATGGTACATTTTTTGTTCCCATCCTATTTTGTAAAGGCACTTGGACTTTTTGGGCCTTTTTTATTTTCTTCACCTTTAATATAAAAGGTCTCTGTCACAGGGATACTGCGACAGAGAAGGGCCAGAAGACCGCATTGTCTGCTTTTACGCACTCCTGCACTGGTTAGAAGTACGTCACTGTCACAGGTCCTTCTCTGATACCACACAATCAACAGACCTTTATTATAGGCAAAACTAAAAGGTCCATAAACAATCCACCACACTGAGGATACAATAGTCCAGAACATGAATGCAGTTCAGTAACAGGATAAATGTCCAAGGAGATGAGAGTCCAATAATCTCCAGAAGACAGAGGATCAAATGGGTCCATATGCTTCCCCTTCTCTCTGACGTGCCGTCTTCACACGATCATCATCACACAGCGTCTGACTAGTCCAACCCCTGTCCTCCCCAGCCCCCTCCTTATGTCCAGGGGTAGTCAGACAGGTTGGGGTGGTTTTCAGGCCTCCCAGACCTGACAAAGGTGCCTTGGAGATTAAGGCACCACAGGGGGTTCATCAAGAGGCATAGATACAGTCAGGCTGCAGACAGTAAGTGAGCTAATTCAATTATCAGACTTTTGGAAGGTAATTGAGACTCTAGACAATATGGGGAATACACAGAATGATACAGGGCAACAAGAGAACACTATGCAAATCCGTAAAATATAAATAGACACAAAATGATACCCACATAACATATCACACCATCACAGTCACCATCATTTTAAACAGTGCAGGTTTTTTTCTTTGCTAGCAGTTCAAGGGTTAATCTGTCCCTTCCTGGATTGTCTCAGCTGTTCAGTGTTTGCCAATCCCCTCTGCTATATATGCTTGCCTCTGGTACTTATAGATTACCAGTGTTAGGTCTTACTGCCTGGCTTGGAGTTGGAGGTGTAGTTCGTAGTTGGAGTTTGCATTTGCAGACTTGTTCAGGAGATTGCTGTTTGGAGTTTGTTTGTGATTGTGTGCACATCCTCATCCTCTGCTATTTGGTTTCTCTGTCCTTTGACTCCCTTATGTCCCACTCTGTTGTTTGCTGTGTATTTTGTATGTGTCATGATCCCAGTGCAGGTTTTGACCTGCACGTCAGGGGTTAATGTCTTGAGCCCAGTGCAGGCTTTGACCTGCATGCCTGGGGTTAATCATTGTGGCCTCTCTTTGATTCAGGGAAAGCTTCTTATAGCCCTGGGAAACTCCAATCCCCGTCAGTTATACTTTTGCCTTTGGCCGAATGTGTTGACCCCTGTGTGCCTGTGCCTGATCGTTGTCTTCTAGCTTGCTTATATGGTTCTGGCCCGGTTCTGGCCCCCGTTGTGAGTTTGCCTGTTGATTCTGTACTGCGCTACCCTCTCTGTGTATGACTCCTTGCCTGTGACCTGACTATTCTTTGCTCGCCTCTCTTGTACTTTGCAGCTATCTCCGTGTATGACTCATTGGCTACGTCCTGACTCCCCGTTCTGTCTATTCTCTGGTTTTGTCATGCTATATCGTGCTTTGACCCCAGCCTGTCTATGCCCCTTGGTAACTTTGTCCTGTAGTTACCCTGCTAGGAGTTTTCCTGCAGCTCCTAGCTCTCTGAGGTTTAGGCCACGCCCCCAGCAGTCACGTGCTTTAGGTCCTGCTGGTCTGAAGCACACACCTTCTCTGCTGCTGCCCACTCCACAGGTATCGCTGAGCACAGTTTGTCTTACTCAGGACACGTGCACTGGTTCAGTGAGCAAGTGCTGTGCGGTGTTCCTGACAGTATGGTTGGCATTTTCATTGATCTCTATCGTCTTCCCTTGTTTGTCTGGTTAGTGTGTTTCTATATACTTTAGCTTCCCACTACCCTGAGTGGGGTAGGCGACAGATCAGGGTAGATATAGGAGCATAGCAAGGGATGAGAACCTGGCATCTTCACCTTCAGGAGTAATCCAGGGGACAGGGATAGACCAGGGCGATCCTAGTTCTAAGAACCTGATTAGGGCCAAAAGTTTCAACACCTGACAGTTTAGTTGTGCTTGGAATATCTGTTTTATTTGTCTAGTCTAGGCACTGTACACCCCACAGCCATATTTTTGTTGTTGCAGTAAATTTGTTACTGTAGAATAATAGAATGGTAAAGTTGAAAGGGACCTCCTGGGTCATCGTGTCCAACCCCCTGCTCAATGCAGGATTCACTAAACCATCTCAGTCAGATGTCTGTCCAGCCTCTATTTGAAGGCTTCCATTTAAGGAAAACTCACCACCTCTCGTGGCAGCCCAGCCTGTTCCACTCAATAATCACCCTCACTGTCAAAAAGTCTAATCTGTGTCTCCTCCCATGCAGTCTTTCCTTGTGCAAATGAGTATAAAGCTGATCACTCTACACAGTGACATTCCTTGAGATATTTGTAGACAGTTATTAAGTCTCCTCTTAGTCTTCTCTTTTGCAAGCTAAACATTCCCAGATCCTCTAACCGTTCCTCATAGGACATTGTTTGCAGACTGGTAACCATTCTGGTCGCTCTTCTCTGAAGTTGCTTTAATTTGTTCTTGTCTTTTTTTAAATGTGGTGCCCAGAACTGCGCACAGTATTCCAGATGAGGTCTGACCAAACTGGAGTAGAGGGGGATAATTACTTCACGTGATTTAAACTGTATGCTTCTCTTAATGCAACCCAGAATTGTGTTTGCCATTTTCGCTGCTGCATCATTCTGTTGACTCATGTTCAGTCTGTGATCTATTAGTATACCCAAGTCTTTTTCACATGTGCCATAGCTTAGCACTATTCCTCCTTCTATATATGCTTTTTTCATTTATTTTGGCCAGATGTAGGACTTTGCAATTGTCCGCGTTAAAAACCATTATATAAGCTGCTGCCCACATTTCCAGTTTCTTTAGATCTTTTTGGGACAAGGGACGCAGCCTCAACAGTTCTGGACCCGGCTCCGTACAGGTATCCGCAGCCCAGCCTTCCTCCTTACACTTCCCCTCTCCTTTAGCTCTCCATTCCACTGGCAAGACCTCTTCGTGATTCTTTATGTTCTTTGGAGGTGGGTCAGATACCCACAATTTTCACACCAATTTCTGCTTTTCTTGAACTACATTTTGCAGGAGAAAATTGTTCTGCGCATACCGCAGAGGTGGAACATCAGCGTGGTCACACTGAGTACTTTGAGGCTCCTCTTGAATTTGCTCATTAGGAGTACTCAGAACTACAGGTTAAGTGGTAAGGTCAGGTTTGGTCGTAGAGGACGGAAGTACGCCAGGCTCCACGGGGCAGCTATCTCTGGAGTTTTATACCTACGTTCTTCCCTTGGTCTGATGGGCAGTGAACTATCCATCTCAGGAAACAAGGCAAGGGATTCTTCCTCATCACCAGCGGGAACCATGGGAGTGAGCATTTCAGGGACACTTGACACTTTCTCCCCTCCTTTGGGATCTTGTGGCAGGCCGGGACACAACATACTTCGGTGGACTATTCGGGTAGGTGCTCCTTCTTCCCCTTCAGGTTGATCCTCACAGACGGTACCCTTGGATCCAATTTGGCATGCCACCCGATTCACCTCCACGCCACTGGGCAGCGTAAACATCTCACTGTAGACAGTCGACATTTTCTCCCTCTCTTCTCGGCATCTGACGCCATGGCTCTGCCTTGCTCTGAGTGAGGTTCCCCTCTTCTCACCGAACCATTTCTTCCAGGGGCAGCACTCTCTCCAGTGGGTATGACCTTTGGAAGGCTGAGCGAATCTTCACCGTCGGCTGTCTCCTGTAGGGCAACTTCTTGACAGGTGTCCCATTCTTCCACACATCCAACACCCACTTCTGCGCCTATCTGGTGGGCTGACTTGTCATCCTCCACAGGAGACATACCCCCTCTGCAATCGCTCTTCACCCCACAATATGGGATTAAATTTTGGAGCTGCTGCTGAAGTTTTTCTTATGCTCTGCAGCTCTCCTCTAACTTCTTTCATTTCTTGCCGTAAGTTACCCCTGGGGGCTGCACACCAAGGTAGCAGCAAGGGCTTCCTTCAGGTTCTCGATTTCTGCCCTCATTTTCTGCATTCCGTGCCATAATTCGCGGGACCACTCTGGCTCTTCCTCGTTCGGGTAGGCATTCCACGGTTCTGGACCATCCCTGTCAAGACTGCAGTCCCCTGCTCCTGTTCCCTTTTGCGTGTTTCCGCCCCCATTTATGAAAAAGTCATGCATGGATTAGCTAGCAGGCACTCACACAAGGCTTGCTTAAGCAGAGCATCTCTAAAGCCTGCCACCAACTGATCTCTCAGAATTATATCGGGAGGCCCTACGCCTACATCACCTCGCTTAGTGATCTCAGCGTGAATCTCCTGCAGTGCATTCATGTATTGGGCCACAGGCTCCCCCTCCCTTTGGACACAGCTAAACAAGCGCATGCACAACTCCCCGACGTCTCCATGCAGTTCAGGGGGGGACTGAAGCATGACAGAACTCCTCGCATGCCAGTCCAGTGACAACCTATGCCTCCATTGCGTGGGTCATGGGGTGCATCCTCCACATTCCCCTGACTTGCTCAGTCCAGACCCCCAACAGAGTTGTTCTCTGGAAATTTTGAGAAGTTACTCAACATTGCCCCCAGCGGTATACTGACTCTTGTGCACCCCTGACTGCTTGGTCTGCCACCTCTGCATCTGTGGACTGCATCCTGCCGACTAAGCCAAGTGTGAGTAGGTTGCGGGATGCAGTGATGGACAGGAGGCAGAGCAAGGGTTAACAACTTTACTTAACAGGGGAATACTCCACGCAGGGAGGCAAACAGTTAAATGGAGAAGAAAAACAGTTCAGATGCAAAAAGATGTGCAGAGTCAATGAAAACAAGGGGAAGATAGTGGCAGTTCATGGTAGATCAACAGCCTGTCAGTCGTCTGCCAGGCCATGGCAATTATGGAACAGGCGATGACGCCAACAACAGCTGGCGCGGTGCTGGTACAAGAAGGTTCAGCTGGTAACAGTGGTCCGTCTTCTGGCAGCAGCGGTCAGTCTCCAATAGATTCTGCTGAGCCCCTAGTGCATATGCTGCAGTGGCTGACAAGGGTGCGGGCCACAGTACTGTATAAGCCCAACGTGGCTCTGCAAATATGCACTGGCATAATCAGGGCGCAAGTATCGGTCCCGTACCCGACTCTCTCTTTGGACACACATGCGCTGTACTCACTGTCACAAAGCACACGACACCTCGCTCTCCACCAGCTACCGGGTGAGCTGCACTCCTCTCTCTGTGCTATGCACTGTCTGTTCCCGCCAAGACTGAAGCACCAACAACAGCTGGCACAATGTTTTTCCAATGAGGTCTTGCACACCACGGTCCCATGACGAGCACAGCAGCTAACAGTCCTGAACTCTGCCCTGGCTTTTAGGATGGCGTGCGACGCTCAGCTGAACAGGACTCCCAACTCTTTCCTTATTACTGCAGTGGGCTCCGGCAGCGTCCCGGCATCAGATCGGCCGCGTGTCGGTGCGGCCCGGCTGCACACCCCCCCGGAGCCCGCTGCTCATGCATCTTGCCTCTGTCACCGCTGGTGGGAAACTACCCGTTGCTGCATGCACTTTTACTTATAACCGCGCCCCCAGCTTCCAGGTCAGAGCCCCGGTCCGGTCCTTTTTGCCTTCCTCGGAAACAAGAGACACAGCCTCAACAGTTCCGAACCCGGCTCCACACAGGTACCTGCAGCCCGGTCTTCCTCCTTACAGTACAATTACAGGGAAATTGTACTCTCACGTACAGTAAATAAGTTCATAACAATTGATACCAGAACACCTGGATTGTATTGCCTTTTATGAAAGAATATTGTGCTCTCATATTTAATGGAAGATACCAGCTGCCAATATTGTACCAAAAAAAAGTCCCTGCCAGGTTTGGGCACAAAATACTACATTTGTTTTTTGACACAACAAACTCACCTTCTTTCTTATTTATTTTACTCATTTATATAGTGCCATTAATTCCACAGCGCTTTACAAACATTATTGGCACTGTCCCCAATGGGGCTCACAATCTAGAATCCCTATCAGTGTGTCTTTGGAATGTGGGAGGAAACCGGAGTACCCGGAGGAAACCCACGCAAACACGGGGAGAACATAAAAACTCCTTGCAGATGTTGCCCTTGAAATATTATTGTGACCGCATCTGGGTTCAATTTTTCAGGTAGCACCCAGATCAAGGTTGTGAGAAAGGGCAAAATTGTTGAAATTTATGGAATCAAAATTTTTGAACTTCATAATTGAAGTTTGAAAAGAAAAAAATACAGATTTTTTTTCCAAAATTATTCAGATATTTTTTGGGGAGGTGAAATTGGCAGATTTTGCATATTAGGCCGGGGTCACACTAGCAAATGACATCCAATACAAGAGCATTGGATGCAATATGCTAATGGAACTCTTCTGCTCTGCTGCAAGCAAGAGCCGAGTGTCAGTGCTCTGTGCTCCAATCCTCTTGCATGAGAGAATCGCAGCACAACTGTGGAGGAGACAGAGAAATTAATTTCTCTATCTCCTCTGCTGCTGGCACTGATGGAAATCGCACTGCACTTAGGTGATATCCTACTGCAGTGCGATGTTGCACATGCATCCAAAGACTTATATGGGTGAGTGCGATTCAAATTCAGCATGCTGCAATTTTGTTCCTGTCTGATGGTGATCCGGTTGGAGCAAGAAAAAGAAACGCCATTGAGAACAGCATCATAGGATTTTTAATCGGATTGCATTCGTCCGATTTAATCACAAGTTGGAGCGAGCCCTTAGCCCAAACGGTTGCCGACCATACTGTATGTCCGACCAGGAGATCTCTTTCTATTCCCTGCAAAGTCAACATTTCCACGTGTCAGAAAGGGCAAAATTTTGTCTGCAATCGTCTTTATCAATGGTATCAATTTTGTTCCAGAAATTGATCATAAGTTTTTGGGGTGGAAGAATTGGCATATTAGGCCTCATTCAGATGTCAGTTTTTTGATATTTGAGAAAAAATGTAGAGAATTTCATCAGTGATTTTTTCAGAGTTTCAGCAGATTTTAATCAGAGTGTCATCAGAGTTTGGTCAGAGTTTAATCAGTTTTTTCACTGATTAGAAGAAAAATAGTTTCTCCACCTTCTCCTGTCTATCAGTCAATGAAAAATGGACAGAAAACTGATGGCATCCAATGTTTTTATAGACTATAGCACTTCACTGCCAAGTTTGATCTGACACTTCCACAATTTTGCAAAGTCCACTCGGTCCGCAAAAAATCACATACATGTGAACTGCCCCATAGATTGTCATAGGTACAAATGCTATGTATAAAAAAAACCAGATGGCACTTGTACATGAAAAACTGACAATAATAAGAATATTTGTGTTCCCCAATCGATTAAACTTTTGAACAGTGGATGGTTGACTACTGTATGTCTGACAAGGTGGACTCTTTCCACTCCTTGCAAAGTCAACACTTCCACTCCATTACGCAGGCCAGGTCAGAAAGAGGAAAATTGTTTACAAGGCAAAATTGTTTAAAATTATTCAACCAAAATTCTTTTAACTGCATAGGTTTAATTTAAAAAAATAAGGAAAATGAAAAAGGTAAAATAAATTTTTTTTAAAAAATATATATATATGTATATATACTTTTTTCCAAAAATTAGGGCTGTGCACAGGGCTAAATAGTTTTTTCAATTATTAAACAATTTCAATTATTAAACACTCCATGCGAGTGGCGGTGGTGTATCGTCCTCCCGGCCCCTCCCATCAGTTCCTGGATCATTTTGCCACTTGGCTTCCACATTTTCTCTCCTGTGACATCCCTACCCTCATCATGGGAGATTTCAACATCCCCATTGCTCTTCCCCTCTCCCCATCTGCTACTCACCTTTTATCTCTAACCTCCTCATTAGGCCTTTCGCAGCTTACTAATTCTCCAACGCATGAAGACGGAAACTCCCTCGACTTGGTCTTCTCTCGGCTTTGTGCAGTGGATGATTTTGCAAACTCCCCTCTCCCGCTCTCTGACCACAATCTTCTTTCATTCTCTATAAAGAACTGGCAGGCTGCTCAGGTCACCCCCACTGTCCAGACTTATAGAAACATACAGGCCATTAACACCCAGAAACTTCTGAAGAACTTGCAGTCTTCATTGGCCCCTATCTCCTCCCTCTCATGTCCTGATTCTGCATTGAAGCATTACAATGAAACACTTCAAACTGCCCTGGATGAATTTGCACCCCCTATAAATAGAACACCACAACGCAGACGGCGACAACCCTGGCACACGGTGCAAACACGTTTCCTGCAGCGGTGCTCCAGGTGCGCCGAACGTCTGTGGAGAAAATCCAATCTACACGAAGATTTCATCCATTTTAAGTTTATGCTTAGAACATACAACACTGCCCTTCACCTCTCCAAACAAACCTATTTCAACACCCTCATCATCTCACTGTCCAATAACCCGAAACGTCTCTTTGACACTTTTCATTCTCTACTCAATCCAAGAGTACAGGCCCCAACCACGGAGCTCCGAGCTGACGATCTGGCCAATTACTTCAAAGAAAAAATTGACCAGATCCGACAGGAAATTATCTCCAAATCCGCTCATACCATGCACTGTCCTCCCTCCCCCACTGCATCTAACTCACTCTCTGATTTTGAACCAGTCACAGAAGAAGTAAGCAGGCTCCTTGCATCTTCTCGCCCAACTACTTGCACCAGTGACCCATTTCCATCACATCTCCTCCAGTCCCTTTCCCCTGCTGTCACCCCTCACCTAACTAAAATATTTAACCTCTCTCTCTCTTCTGGTATTTTTCCCTCCTCATTTAAGCATGCCATCATACATCCACTACTTAAAAAACCATCCCTCGACCAAAACTGTGCCGCTAACTATAGACCTGTCTCTAATCTTCCCTTCATCTCTAAACTCCTGGAACGCCTGGTCCACTCCCGTCTTATCCGCTATCTCTCAGAAAACTCTGTTCTCGACCCTCTCCAATCCGGTTTCCGCTCTTTACACTCCACTGAAACTGCCCTCACTAAAGTCTCTAATGATCTGCTAACAGCTAAATCAAATGGTCATTACTCCATGCTAATTCTCTTGGATCTCTCTGCAGCATTCGACACTGTGGATCATCAGCTCCTCCTCACTATGCTCCATTCCATTGGCCTCAAGGACACCGTTCTCTCCTGGTTCTCCTCCTATCTCTCCGACCGCTCCTTTACTGTTTCTTTTGCCGGTTCCTCCTCCTCTCACCTTCCCCTTACTGTTGGGGTTCCTCAAGGATCGGTTCTAGGCCCCCTCCTCTTCTCCTTGTACACTGCCCCTATTGGTCAAACAATCAGTAGATTTGGTTTCCAGTACCATCTCTATGCTGATGACACCCAATTATACGCTTCTTCTCCTGACATCACGCCAGCCTTTCTAGAAAACACTGGCGATTGTCTAAACGCTGTGTCTAATATCATGTCCTCACTATATCTGAAACTGAACCTGTCAAAGACTGAACTCCTTGTGTTTCCTCCCGCTACTAATGTACCTACACCCGACATTGCCATTTCCGTCTGTGGTTCCACTATTACTCCCCAGCAACATGCCCGCTGTCTTGGGGTCATACTTGATTCCGAGCTTTCCTTTGCCCCCCACATTCGATCACTGGCTCGCTCTAGTCATCTGCACCTCAAAAACATTTCTAGAATTCGACCTTTTCTTACTTTTGACTCTGCAAAAACTCTTACTGTTTCTCTTATTCATTCTCGTCTCGACTATTGTAACTCTCTTCTAATCGGTCTCCCTCTTACAAAACTCTCCCCTCTCCAATCTGTCTTGAATGCTGCAGCCAGGATCATATTCCTCACCAATCGTTACACCGATGCCTCTACCTTGTGCCAGTCATTACACTGGCTACCCATCCACTCCAGAATTCAGTATAAACTTATTACCCTCACCCACAAAGCCCTCCATGGCTCAGCACCACCCTACATCTCCTCCCTTGTTTCAGTATACCACCCTACCCGCGCCCTCCGTTCTGCTGATGACCTGAGGTTAGTATCCTCAATAGTCAGAACCTCCCACTCCCGTCTCCAAGACTTTACACGTGCCGCGCCAATTCTTTGGAATGCACTTCCCAGGTCAATACGATTAGTCCCCAATCCCCACAATTTTAAGCGTGTCCTGAAAACGCATTTATTCAGACTGGCCTATCGCCTCAACACATTAACCTAACCTATCCCTGTGTGGCAGAGCCAAAAGTTTTACCATAACCAGGTTCCCAGCATCATGTTCCCACATGCTTTATGCATCCATTAGCCCTCTGTGTCTGTACTGTTACACACTTAACATTATGGCTGGTCCATACAATCAGGGCAACTGTTACCACCCACCTTTCGTGTCTACCTCTTTCCTCATAGACTGTAAGCTTGCGAGCAGGGCCCTCACTCCTCTTGGTATTTGTTATAATCTACTGTATGTGATTATTGTTATGCTGTAATGTCTATTGTCTGTACAAATCCCCTCTGAAATGTAAAGTGCTGCGGAATATGTCGGCGCTATAAAAATAAAATTTATTATTATTATTATTATATTGACATTTAGGACTGCCACGCCTAATAAGTGGCCGCAGAGGTCAAGTCCTCTTCCTCTTTAAAGAGCGTATTTGCAAACTTAGCAGTGTAACAACAAGCACAATTCTCAGTCATTAGTAAGCAGCTGTGTTCAGTACTTTGTCTTGGGTTGCAGCTTTTGTTCTGTAGTAGTTTGTAGAAACTATGCCTATCATACCCTGAAATCTAGGACAGTAACAGATCTCTTGCTGTTCTGCTAATGGAGATGCAAATAAAACCTTTACCTGAATTGTGCACAAAAGCATCTGATTTCAGCATCGGGACTGTGTGTGCCATTTAACACAAATGTTTTATCACTTAGGCAGATTTCTTCTATAGTGAGTTTGAGTGTATTTAAACGCCCACAATACAGGGCTGTTCACCACGGCTGTAGACCCACACAGACATGCGAATATTACATTCAGATTATTTTAATATATTGTGAAACTGATCTTATATCAATAAACTCAATGCAGCACCCGGGATAAAATGAACTTTATTGTTTCCTGAAGCCTCCAGCTTCCATTCATACAGGTGTGTCATTGCAGCTGCAGTCACTGCAGCTCTAAGCACATCCTTGCACTTTGACTAACCGCTCACTCTGCAGGGCTTGAGTCCAGAGCACCCCAACATGCCTCTATGACTGAAAGGCCAGGAGGAATAAATTTCCTTTTCTTCAGGGCGCTGCACATTCAGTATGGCAGACTTGCACCCGTTATGACTGTATAAGGACACTCACATGGGTTATATAAGAAACAGGGGAGATGACAAATCTGCTCACCACGGGTGCCTATTCAGACTAGGCAGTTCCTAACCGGGCTTTTATTTGTCCATATCTGACCATGGAGGTTGGCAACCTAAGATTATTCAATGGCGCATCTGTGGTGCCCCTGCTGTTCAGTCGCCACAGAGGTATTGCACCTCATACAGAGGTGTGTACCCCGCTCTCGGGTAAGCAGTGGTCGCTACCCAGGATTCTGACACTTGCACTCAACACCAGTCCTCTCATGGCCAGGGGAGAGCTGGATTGAGGTTGTGGGTGGAGAAAGAGGAGTAGGGGGAGGAGTTTGTAGTGAGTGAGCAGTGAGAGTTGAGAGAAGGACATTCAGTCAGGGCTGGGGACTTGAGCAGTGAGACGCTCATCCCAGCTGCAGACAACAAGAAAGAGAGAAGAAAAGGCAAGAAAGTTAGAAAGAGAAGCTTCACCGAGAGTGAGAGAGGAAGAAGGGGTCCTTGGGGCACGGGTAGTGAGAAGTCCACCCTTGGGGCCAATATCCATGCTGACTGCTGTCAGGTGGAGGGACCAGGTCGCAGTTAGGGGACCCGCCCCAAAACTAGTGGGGAAACTAAGGACTCAGCTAGAAAACCGGAGGCTGCAGTATCTGCATGTGCTACAGCCAGCCCCACATACATTCGCTGAAAATGCAGACATCTAGGATCCAGGGGTCTGACCAACGTCGCCCGACAAGAACCGAGTTTGCTGACTTGGGACACTGTATGTGAAGGTGCAGGGCAGGAGAGGAGGGAACCAGCGCAGTGAGTCGGCCAGGAAAGGAACATCTGAAGGGAATCCTGGTGAGGTGACTACCAAATTACTTGGGAGCTGGCTGGACCACAGACCTGGAGGACACAGCACCCCGGCTGGGGACTGTAACAACAGAACTGTGAGTAAAAGTGTGAAGACTGCACCCTGCTGTGTCCTCAGTTTATTTGCTACCTTATGTGCCCTGCACTACAACCACCATTATCTTCAGCACCATAATCTGCCCTGGGGAATAGCTCTGCCTGCTGCATCAACAACTGCCCCAGTGGACTGAATCTTCACCGTCTGCTAACACCTTACTTACCGAGTACCACAGGTGGCATCACAAATCTCTTATAAACTTTATTCCCCTTTTATTCATCATTTTCATTGGATGCCCAGGGTCATGGACCGGGTCACTGCTGCCATCACATCCCCTTAAGAACCGTCCCTGTGCCGAGTATTCCCACGCTCCTGGCGGGCACTCCATTTTGGCATCACGAACAGGATTTACTGACCAAGTACCACTGGATCCCTGTGCCTTAGACCTAATTTAACTGTAAAGTCGCCGCCATTGCTGTAACACGCGGCTTGTTGGGAGGCGTGTCGTCATGGGCGGCACCAGTCCAAGGGCGCGAACATTATGCCTACCCAAAGTAGATACTTCTGTGCTTTAAGAACTTGTCAATCGGCCAGCGAGATCTGGGATGGTGGGAAAAGAAGAAAAAAGAAACCCCGCCCACAAAGGAGAGAGCGGGAACAGCACCAGGGTGCAGTCAAGAACCCGGCAGGCAAGATGGCGAGTGGTGGATACCCAGAGCGGGGGTGGAAGCAAAGGACTCCCCAGCCATCAGGATGAAAACCATTGCCAGCTGCCCACAGTGGACCCGGAGTTCCTGGGAACTGAAGTAAAGGAACTCAGCAGCCAACTCCTGCCATCACAACTGACCACAGTGTCCAGGTGGTAAGTGGCCCTGAAGGTGAAGCTGGTGGAGCCGCGTCCAATCCGGTGGCCCCTGATCTCAGCGGAGGAGACGACCGATACCAGAACAACACCACAAGCAGGTACTGTCGCCGACCCTGCCCCGGTAGCCGAGGAGCTTTTAGTGGGCCCATTTACTACGCCTCCAGTACCAACCACATCTGGAGCCACAATGTTCTCAGCAGCCACTCCAACTGCAGCACTATCCCCTACAGCTTATGCAAAGCCAACAGTCTCTACACCAACTAACTCAGAACCTGCAGTAGTAGCAACACCAACTGCAGTATGATCTCAGGCCACTCAGACCCCGGTTGCAGGACATGATCTCGCAGTGCATGACTTCATCGGCCATGATCTCTTTCTGTTACCTGGAGTGTGATGGTGTGATATGCTATGTGGGTATCATTTTCTGTATATTTCTATTTCACTGATTTTCATAATGTTTTGTTGCCTTGTATCATTCTGTGTATTCCCCATATTATCTAGAGTCTCAATTACCTTCCAAAAGTCTGATAATTGAATTAGCTCACTAATTGTCTGCAGCCTGACTGTATCTACAGTATGTCTCTTGATGACGCCCTGTAGTATCTTAATCCCCGAGGCACCTTTGTCAGGTCTGGGAGGCCTGAAAACCACCCCAACCCATCTGACTACTCCTGGACATAGGGAGGGGGCTAGGAAGGACAGGAGGGGGGAAGTCAGTTTCTGTGTGGTGAGGATTGTGTGAACACAGCACGTCAGAGAGAAAGGGAAGCGTATGGACTTTTTATCCTCTGGCTGCTGGAGTATTGGACTCTCATTTCCCTGGATATTTTGTCCTGTTACTGTGTTACTGAACTGCATTCGTGTTCTGGACTATTGTAACCTCAGTGTGGTGGATTGTTTATGGACCTTCTAATTTTGCCTATAATAAAGGTCTTGGGATTGTTCACACTTCCCTCACTCTGTTGATTATGTGATACCGGAGAAGGACCCTGTGACAACTGGTGGCAGCAGTGGGATCAACAGAGTGTAACCCAATGGAGAACCACCCACAGAGTGAGTACAGAAATTGGACTGTATCCAATTTACAGGAGAGAGCCAGAGACCTGGGACTAAACTACCAGGGACTGACTAAAGAAGCCTTAATTGACCTACTGGTCGGCGCTAGCCCGGCCACCTCCTCCCAGATGTCAGAAGAACGAGCACTGGAGACAGGGATCCCCATCTAAAAAAAGCCAGTGGTTGGTGTGGTACGAAGAAGAGATGGCAGTTCTGGGCCCAGGCGTCTCTCAGGAGTACAAGGAGGAGGCTGCCTGCCAGGCACAGGTGAGACAAAAAGCTATGGAGCTTGAAAGAGGGAGTAACACAATGTGGAGTGTAGCCCCAATGATCCGGGAACCTGTACGGTTCACCCCGACTGAGTTTAAGCCATTTGATGAGGCTTCCGGAGATGTGGAGGGATTCTTCAAGGACTTTGAGCAGCAGTGTGCTGTGATGGAGGTGCCCCACTCTAGCTGGATGCGTTTGTTAGTGGAACACCTGAACGGTAGCATGGCGGAGGCTTACCGAACCATTGATGCACATCGGAATCTGGATTATAACATTGTAAAGCGGCTATCCTGGATTACCATGCTATCACCCCAGACTCATAAAGGACCAAGTTCCAAGACCTCCCATGCACCACCGGGGGGTCGTTTCGGCTGTATGCACATAAGATGTCCCAGGCATGTCGGAGATGGCTGAAAGCAGAAAACACCTTTACTGTGGAAGATGTTATTCAGGCATTCCTTATAGAACAATTTCTTGCCAAGTGCCTCGCAGAGGTACGGGAATGCGTCCGGGAGCGCACACCGTGTACCGTGGATAGAGCTGCAGCCCTGGCAGATGAAGCCCTTATTATCCGGCCGCAATGGAGGAGGCTTCTGGACAATGAACCACGGCCTCCTCCCGTGCCCCCTCCCCCTCCGATTATATCTGCCCTTCCACCTAGCCACAAGCCGATGACAATCACGCCTCACAATCCTTGTCCCCAACAGTTCCGACCACGATCTGGAGGTATCACAGAGAGGATATGTTATGGGTGTGGGCAACCTGGACATTTGCAGTCTGGCTGTCCCTCAAGGATTCAGAGGGAGCCCCATGCAGCCAAACCTCGTCCAGTGCATCTTGTACACTCCATCCCGCCTGAGGAAGAGCTACCACCACCCCCACCAGAGTGGACCACCGACCACGGCACCATAGATACCTCTCCTGGAGTTTACGGACTCCGGCCTTTGTCCTTTAGCTACCCAGAGCAACGGCAACGCCACCTGCAGGACGTCTTAATTGATGGATACAAAGTGTCAGGATTTAGAGACATGGGGGCATTCCTGACTATCGCTGACCCCTGTGTGGTTTTACCCGAGGCAATTTACCAGGGTCCGGGAATTCCAATTGTCTTGGCGGGGGGTGCCCACAAATATATACAGCGAGCTTCTGTGCGTGTGGATTATGGTTGTGGAGAAAAATTGTGTTGGAATGGATTTATGGGAGGACTTCCTGCAGATATCCTCCTTAGGAACGACATTGGGGAGTTACAGTGCCAATTTGTGGGAGCAATCACCCGACTACAGGCCCTTCAAGCAACACGCCATCCGGACCTCACCGGGGAGCAACCACCACGAACCGCATCAGAGTTGATATGCAATACGTTCACTGCTACTACATTGGGAGAGTCTTGGGATAGAGAGGAGTTTAGGAGAGAAATAGAGGGTGACACTACCTTAGCAGCCCTTAGGCTAAGGGCAGAAACTGGACACATGGGAGATAATGGGGATGGCTTCACTCGAGAAAACGGACTGTATTATCGTGTAACAAAGGTCAGTGACCAGGGCAACCCTGGCACAACGACCAGGCAACTTATTGTCCCTCAGAAGTACAGGGCACAGCTACTCCAACTGGCCCATGACCTCCCCTTGGCTGGGCATCAAGGGAGGAAAAGGACTGAAAAGAGACTCACCCAAAGTTTTTACTGGCCTGGCATCTCGCAGTCGGTAGCCCATTATTGCCACACCTGCGATGTGTGCCAGCAAATGTGGCATCCAAGAGCTCAACATAAGGTATCCCTGCAATCCCTGCCCATAATTAAATAATAAAAAAAATGGGGACCCTTCTATTCTTGATAAGCAGCCTTGCTAACACTGACAACTGTGGGTTGCAGCCCCCATCTGTGAATTTTGCTTGGCTGGTTATCAAAAATACAGGGGAACCCACACCCTTTTTTTTTAAATTATTTATTTAGAGTGCTGGCGCTGCCTGATGAATACTCCCATAGCAGTAGTCCCATCAGCTGACGCCAGTGACTGGAGGTAAACTTTTTACAGCAGATCACAGATGTGGGCTCATGCTGTCATTTGACAGCGTGTGGACTGCAGCTCTCTGACCGGCGATAATGATTTTATCGCTGATCAGAAACCCGAACAGTAACATAGACTTCATGGTGAAGTCCTCGTTCGATGTCCGTGCCTGAACAGTAGGTGTTCAGTACAGACGTTGAACTTTTACTGTTCGGGTTCGCCCATCACTCGTTATTCATGAACTTTAGTCACATCACTTTGCACTCCCATTTTTGCATGCTTTCTTAGCACTTTCCTTTCATATGCAAAAGCACAAATCAATGCTTGATCAGTTTTGGACCCGTTGACAACAAATACAGTTCAAATAGTTTATTTCTATCATTAATTTTTAGATATGCATATTGTGCTTTTTATTAATATAGTTTTGAGTCTATTATTTTCAGTTATGTGTAATACTGTCACAGAGCCAGCAGATGTCATGCTTACAGTTATTAAAGTGTTCATTAAATGATTACCAACATCCTATAGATGGAAACATGTTAAAAACTTTGTAATTTTTATTACTAAGCTGCTTACAATATGTACTTTGTCCTGTAAGTCACTGATAACTCATATTTAAAATCCAATTCATTCCAGTTGTGCTGCTACAGTTCTGCAGTCAACCAGGTGCCATGTATCATTTATGAGATAAGTGTTAGTCAGTCACTGTAGGAACATGCTATGCACGTGACCAGCTGCAGTTCTGGCAGGAACCAGCAGAGCTGCGGCACTGGGGATTTCATTTAGTTATTACATTTCCTTCTTTCAGTTATATTTCATAAGCTAGGTTCACATTAGCGTTTGAGTCCGCAGCGTATCATTCGCATGCGCAAACACATGCAAAAACGCATGCAAAATGCATGTTTACGCAGCATTTGTATGCGCATCATCTTACGCATGACAGAAAACCGCTGCGTGTGCATGGCGTTTGCGTTGTTTATGTGCATGCGTTCGATATGACACCAGACAAAAATGCGCGTCTCATGGGATTTCTATATGTATTTTGAATAAAGAATGCGTACGCATGTCCTTGCGTACCAATGCGTTCCCATAGACAGTAATGCGTTTTTTGATGCACTCATCCATATGCGCATGCCTGCGCATATTTGATGGATTTTTGATGCCTCAAAAAATGCAACATGTTGCGTTCGTCGGACACCGCCGCACACCACGAAACGACGCATGTGACCTATGTGAACACGGCATCCACACAGGTCCTGCTGCCACCCACCAATGACAGACATTTGAAACTACAGCCAGCTGCTGTTCTTACAGCACGAAATTGGGGTTTTCTATGAGTCACAGGATTTAACAATCCCACAAGTAATCCCCTTTGGGACAATTCCCTTCAGGCATAGCCATAGGATGTTTATGCCACCTTCTGGTTGGTGCAACCTTTGGAGCTTTTCAAAGTCACAGATCTAATAATCCTGTATATGATCTCGTTTGGAATATTTCTCTACTACCCCTTCTCTTTGAAATCTACAGGTTTATATACCAGTTCTTACATGGAGGATGGTATCACCTCCAATAGCACCTAATTTACTATTGGTCATGCAATATAATGTCCAGAAAATTATAGAGATAGGAGCAGTCTTGTTTACTGATGAAGGCTAGTTGATACAGCCGAAACGTCTATATTTGTGACTGCAAATAAAAATTCTTCATCTTTGCAACGAGTTGAGTGCCAAAAATGTTTTGATTATTCTATACTGGTGTGGGAACCTTCTTTTGTGCACCGACACAGCTGTGCCACGTTATACTATTGATTAACTATAAAGGTGTGTCATGTGCTCTCACTCACTGTTGGTGATATTGGTCATTTCAACCATCCTTGGTGGAGGAAGGAGCTAGTGAGAGTTCCTTGCAGCTCAGTCAGAGTCCTGGTGTGGAAGGAGCCACAGAGAGGAGTTCCTTGCAGCTCTGATAAAGCTTGGTGAAGCAGCAGCTCTTCAGGAGGAAAGCTGCATTCTGGTGCTGGACTCTGTTGCTGGGAGCAATAGCAACAGAGCAAAGCTAAGTGGTGTTATCCCTGGTGGACCTTTCCTTTTGTGTGTTTCAGTGCAGTGGTGGGATTAGTTTCTGCACCATCCATTTCACTAGAAAGGGCTAGGTGCAGGGCAAGCTAGGGTTTTTAGGTATCCTGCTCGGCACCAGGTGCGTAACCTGCATAGGGACTGTCAGGAGTGTAGAGACACTGACTCAGGGGAGTGCAGGAGGTCTCCACGTCCCCGTTCCCTATTGCAGGGCCCTCCATTGTATCGGTTTCCCTGGTGTTTCCCTTTATTATTTAAATTCGTCCTGCTGGAGGCGGTGTATCCAGATACACGTGTAATTCTGAAATTCGCCTGCTGGAGGTGGTGTATCCGGCTGCACGTTATATTATTTAAATTCGCCCTACTGGAGGCGGTGTATCCAGGGTCACGTGTGTCAGAAAAATTCGCCCTGCTGGAGGCGGTGTGTCCAGTCACACGTAATCATCACATGGACGAGCTGAGAAAAGAACCAAGTAAAATCGTTTGTTTTAAGCTGCAATTTGACGCTATTTGTGTGGAACCTCAAGAAAGAAACCCACAGTGGACCAGAGAGGATCCAGATGGATGGGAAAGCAGACGAAAAGGTACACTACCACTGAGACATTGTGTGTATGTGGCGGGAGACCAGGGTGTGACAGTGTAGAACTGCAGGGATTGGTATGTCATCATGGACAGGAGGCAGATCAAGAGTTATTAACAAATTTATTAACAAAGTTAAACTCCACGCAGGGAAAAAAGGTGTATGGGAGGTCGGATAAAGAACAATGAGGGATATGTGGGGAGAACGGGGATAAAGAGAATGTTCAAAAGAGCATAAACTTATCAGTCTGTCGGTTTCTTGATTGCAGCATCTCGGCTTCCAATGGTGGCACCGACACCAGCGGTACATGACGTCCCGGGGTTGTCCTGAGTAAACGAAGACCCGGATACTCGATGCAAGTGGGGGTCGTTGTTGTCCTAGTTGGGTTTCTGTTCCCACAGTTTCCTTGTACAGGGCTAAGTTCAATGAGGGAGACTGCTGGAGCGTGGCTCTGCTCCACGATGTATGCGAGTGAGGGGACAGGCGGTTCGGGCCTAGTCGCCTGTTCCTGGCAAGACAGCACACACGCAGAAGTCACTGTACCAGAATGTGAGTCGCCTTCAGGATTAGGGGTCATCGTAGATTTGGCAATATGGTGTACAAGACCAGCAGACACGGTAACAGGGGATATGCGAGGTAGGCCTGTGCTCATGTGATGCTCCGCTGCCATGGCCTGAACCTCAACCTGCTGTGAGCTCAGTCTTCCTGCCTGGTCTGCTCCATTTTCCCACTCACAGCCCTTTTATCTCAGACCCGGCCCCTACTTTCCAGTGCAAATGTCAGTCCGGGTATGAAAGCTCTCCCCCATGCAACACTGGTGACAGTCCCGACAGTTCTGGAACAAGCGCAAGAGAGGTACCCCGGTCCGGGTTCATCTTCTTACAACAGAGCAACCGCCATCAGCCACGACTACCTCTCTGGTCCCCACTTAACAACCCTTTGGTAACAGACAAGCTTACCATCTCATCCCAATATTTAATTACCGTATATACTCGAGTATAAGCCGACCTGAGTATAAGCCAAGGCACCTAATTTTACCACAAAAAAACTGGGAAAATTTATTGACACCAGTATAAGCCTAGGGTGGAAAATGCATCCATATAATGCTCCATAAAGTTGATGATGGGCCCCATAAGATGCTCCATACAAAATACGCCCCATATAATGCTCCATAAAATTGATGATGGGCCTCATAAGATACTCCATGCAAAATATGCCCCATATAATATTCCATAAAGTTCAAGATGGGCCCCATGAGATGCTCCATACAAAATACGCCCCATATAATACTCCATAAAGTTCATGATGGGCCCTATAAGATGCCCATATAATGCTCAATGCAGTATATGCTGATCCCCATATACTGTATGTTGCTGCTGCTGAAAATAAAATACTCACCTCTCGTCGCTGACCGCTGCTCCTCAGCGTCACCGTCTTTCTGCCCTGACTTTTCAGGCAGAGGGTGCACACTAATCACGTCATCACGCACTTTGACTTGAACGTCACAATCAGAGGATGCGGAAGACATACCGCAGGGGTGGAACGGGGAGAGATTATTATTATTATTATTATTATTATTTATTGTTATAGCGCCATTTATTCCATGGCGCTTTACATGTAAGGAGGAGTATACATAAAAACAAGTACAATAATCTTAAACAATACAAGTCATAACTGGTACAGGAGGAGAGAGGACCCTGCCCGCGAGGGCTCACAATCTTCAAGGGATGGTTGATAATACAGTAGGCGAGTAGTAGAGAGATGAATATTGCAAGTACTGGGGGCCTGAGCAAGCGGCGGCACAGGCAACTGGCCCCAACAGCACGCTGGTGTCCCCACCAGCTCAGGTCCCCGCCACTTGCCCGGGTGTTAAGGCCGACCGTCAGCCCTGTCAGCAGTCACTGGAGCACTCACAGAGTCTGCAGGTGCGCACAAATGAGCGGGAGAGGCCGGGGAACACCCGAACTGCAGTGGAGAGCAAGTAAGTGGGACCATGACTCGTGTATAAGCCGAGAGGGGTCCTTTTCAGCAAAAAAATGCTGAAAAACTTGGCTTATACATGTGTATATACGGTATATGTATTACATATGTTATGTCGTTTGCTGTGTTTATACTTTATTATACATGGAATCAATTTGCTACTAAAGTTGTACACTTTCCATTTGGCAATAATTAAAGGGATGAGCCATGAGCTAATAATATGTAGATAATACAAATGGAATTAAGAATGTATACTCTGTAAATATATTTTATTTATTGATTTTGTTATTTTTATATATAATCTTTCACATATCTTTTATTGCACAAATAGAAAAAAAAATGGGCTAAAAGAAGCCATAGCCAGCTCACCAACCACAGCCACAGCACGGAACCTCGTCTGGACCAAACGATAGTTGATAGTAGACAAAAACATGAGGGGCGTTCCAGCTGATAAAATTTCTTGCTTTATTGAGAAAATTAAAATAGTACAGCGGTTAACTCCTCAAGAATGGATGGATGTGCTATGAGGCACTGGAATAACAGCTATGTGTTTCGACCCTACATGGGTCTTTATCACAGCTGTGATAAACACCAGTTTAAATAAATAGGGTATAACAACTGCAAAATACTTGGGTTATCCATTCGTTTTGTGCTTTCCATTTAATTTAAGACAAACAGCCAACTAAAACACTAAATAAAAAGATGTTTATCTCTGCAACCATATGGCACATATTGAAATAAAAACCGACAAAATACTCAGGGGAGCAGTGAAAATAAAATAAGTTTAAAAACTGGTCATTTTTTGTAATAACTAATTTTTATTACATTTTATAAAATGTTGCAATCAGAAATGAGACAAAGCAATTACAATTTAGCTTACAAATTAGAAGGTCAGAAAGAATGGAGTACAATTAGAATGAATTCTTGGAAGGCATTTCCCCCAGTGGCATCAACACATATTGCGCAATAGAACAGAAAAATACGGAAAGTCCATCAGCAGTTCTAAATGATGCCAAGTTAAGATGACTCCATCCCCATACTCATATTACAATTTTTATAAAACCACAGTACTAAATAAGATGAGACGTACACATAGGGAAGGGAAGAAGAAACCAGTTCAAAAACCAACATGCTCCTAACTGTTGTTTTGGGCCCTAAAATAGTCTCAGGGAGCCCAGACGGTTTCAAATCTGTCCAAACTTGCGTTTATTAAGGCTGTCTTGTGCTCCATTCTGCAGATGTTGGCTATTCTATCCAAAACCTTCTGATAAGAGGGGGGAGTAGTCTGTCTCCAATGAAGGGCAATCAAAGATCTACCTGCCATCTGTCAACAGATGTAACAGCAGTCTGGTCAAATTCTTCCCCATCCCTCTAGGGGAAACATTTAGTAGATATATAGACTCAACCTCCCCATATAGAACCTTTTGTATTATGGTTTTCGACTTTTCCCAAAATCCAGCCAGCCCAGGGCAAGACCAGAAAATGTGGAACTGAGAACCGGTGCTGAACAACAATGATAGCAAATATTTGGGATCTAGTGGTTCAGTCTATGAAGGAGCTCTGGAGTGTGATACCAAAACATCAAAATTTTATAATGGTTTTCCTTATAAAGGGTGCAGATAGAGGATTTGGACGCCTTTTTCCATATATTCTGCCAGCATTAGGGAGACAACGTCCTCCCCAGAAGAGACTCCCATCTAACCATATACAGATGTTTCAAGAGGGGTAGTCCGATGAGAACCCAAGATCCTGTAAATATCTTATATTAATCCTTTAGTTGACGTGCCTTTCTTACAAAGCATCTCAAATTTCGTTGGTTGAGAAACCATCAATGAGCCATATAGTGAAGACGCCAGGTGCTTAATCTGCAAGAACTGGAAGAACTCTCTATTAGTTATAGCAAGTTTAGATTTTATATCATCAAACGAGAGAACTTCCAATGTGTTTCCATCCACCAAATCTGCAAATCTAAATAATCCTGCCAAAATCCACGGGTGGACTATTGTCGGTTCCAAACTGTTTGGTATCAGAGGCTGGTAAATAAAAGATATCATTGCGGAATTGGGAAAGACCAAACCAAAACGCCTTGTTCATGAGAGCCACAGATCCCTCGTAAACTGCATAGGACCCAACAAAGTAAATGGTATCTTAATAGAATTATTCAACCATAAAAAGGAGTTCGGGTGGATCGGAGGAAACCATCTTTTCTATTTCAGTCCAAATATTGTAAGCCCATAATGAAGCTCACAAGGGAATCCTCTTCAGGTGTGCTGCCCAATAGTATTTAACAATATCCGGAACAGACAAGCCCCTTTGTGATCTATGAGATGTGTGAACACTTTTGGATATTCTATGGCGTCTTTTGTGCCATATGAACTTGATTATAGCATCTTGGAGAGACCTAAGTTCCCCAAGGAGAACTTAAACTGGGAGAGTCTCAAAGTAATAAAGTAGCTTAGGCAGGAGAGTCATCTTAACTGAAGCTATCCGGCCAATCAGGGAGAGCAAAAATGTCATCCACTTAGACAAAAGCCTCCTCAACTCTCCAAAAAGAGATGGATAGTTACAATTATATAAATTGTTATAGGAAGAGGACAGATTAACCCCCAAGTATTTAATAGCCTAGGTTTTCCATCTAAATTTAAAGTTTGTCTTTAAATAGTCAAGGATATTAGGGGGAATGTTCAAGGGTAAGAGATATTTAATTTATATCCCGACAGCTCTCCATACTCCTTCAAAGTGACTATGAGGTTGGGGAGTGTTATATGAAGTTTAGTGAGGGTCAGTAAAATGTCATCAGCAAATAATGAAATCTTAAATACCTTATTCTTGACTTCCATCCCTGAGATATTATGATTTTGACGTATCAGTGCCGCTAGAGGCTCTATACACATTACGTATAGCAGAAGGGGAAAGAGGGCATCCCTGTCTCGTGCCATTAGAGATGAGAAAAGCGGGCGAGACCCAAAAGAGTAATTTAATCGAGGCTGATGGGGATTTGTACAATGCCTTTAATGCTGTAAAAAAAGCTCCTGAGATACCAAATGTTTTCACTGTTTTAAAAAAGAAAGACCAATTAAGTCGGTCAAATGCCTTCTCTGCGTCTAAACTTAATAAGCGTTTGTGTTTTATTTTTGTTGGACACATCAATCAAATCCATTGGCCTTCTGGTGTTGTTCCCTCCCTGGCAAAAAGGGACAAAGCCTACCTGATCCTTTCTAATACGCCGGGGTAGCCACTGATATAAGTCTATTAGCCAACATATGGGTAAATATTTTTAAGTCCGAGTTTCAAAGGGCTATCAGACGATAATCAGAGCCATCCAGAGGGTCTTTTCCCACCTTAGGAATAAGCATCAAGTATGAATGTGACAGGATATTTGGTATGGGAGAGCCCTCCATGAAAGAGTTAAACATTTTAGTCATGTGGGGGATCAGCTCCTTTGCAAAAGTTTTATAATAAAGATATGCCAGCCTGTCTGGGCCAGGAGACATTCCCAAAAGCAAGACTTTCAAGATTTCAGCTATTTCCTCTTAACCGGAATATTAAAAGAGTTTATCGCTTCAGGGGCCAGGATTGGTAAATATAAATTGGATAAATAATTTTTCAATAGGGAGTCTCTTTTATTTTCATCCGAAGGAAGTGTATCCTGGAGATTATATAATTTACTATAGAAATGATAAAATAAATTAGAAATCTCAGATGGATTGTAGTGTATAGTGCCATCTTCATTTCTTATTGCTTGGGGATTTGAGGACAAACCCCTCTCCTTCAATTGCCTCGCCAATAGTGTATGCGCTTTATTGCCCTTTGCATAATATTTTTACTTTGTGTATAAAAGTAGTTTATCTACTTTTCGCATAGATAGGTCTTTCAATTTATTTCTAATCTCTACCACCATCCACAAAACCTGCAGGCAGAGAAGAAGATACAGTTAGTTTATGTTCTTCTCTTTTGAGTTGTAAAGAAAGATTATTATATTGAAGTTTGGCATTTTTTTTTTTCAATTTGGAACCCTCTTTAATACAATGACCCCTTATTACTGTCTTTATCAGCCTCCCACATCATTGAAGGAGACGAAACCGAGCCCTCATTTAGGTGGAAAAAGTCAGACAGATTGTGAGGCTGTGAAGACTCCAAAGGTGAAGCCACAGGACCGCGACGACGAACCTGCCCCCGGGCAAGCAGGCCAGGTGTACCACCCCCTATTCAGGGAGTGTTAGGGGCAGGCCCGGAGGAGACTATCGCCGCGGAAGCTGGTACTTGGGGACAACTGGAGGAGTAGACAGACAGACACCGGGCTGGAAGGCAGGCTGGCGAACACAGGAGGGATGGCTGCAGGACTGAACGGAGAGCAGGCAGGAGAAACCGGACTAGGCAGGAGAGGATCAGGAAGGCACACACGGGTGACGACAGGAATGGACAGGAATGGCGGACTCTGGAAGGAAATACAAAGACAGAGAGAGGTCAACTGAATAGACAAGGCGGGTTACAGGCACAGGGTTGGGTACTAGCGAGTAAAACGCAGGAGACGGTGGACCCGAGAATCTGTCGTGGGACACAATAGATAATCAGGCATGGGTCTGAAGGGGCAGCTCCCTTTATAGGAGCAGGACTTCCAGGTCAGGCCTCCAGGGTCACGGGGGCGGAGAGATGGGCTGAGCCAGTCTGTGCTGAGGTCTGGGGTGAGAGGAGCTCACGCGGCCCGGGCTGATCACAGAGACTGACCGCGGGGCAGAACGCAGGAGAGCCAGCGGGCACACGCCTGCTACAAAAACGCGCCGGGAGCGGCGGGCTGACCGCGAGGCAGGATGCAGGAGAGCCAGCAGACACGCGCCTGCTGCAGGAGCACGTGGGGAGCGGCGGACGCACCCGGAGGCCGAGGACAGCGCGGGCCCAAGAATGGAAGCATCGGCAGGAGCCGTGGGCGTGAAGGAGGCAGCGGGCGTGGGACCAGCGGGAGCAGCAGTAAGCATGACACAAATGCTCAAGTAGAGTTTTCCTATTGTTGAGGTCCTTGACAAGAAACTCATTCAGGCGCTAGTGGCAGGCCAGAGTTAAAGGCTGAGAAGACTTCAGGTCCAACCGAATTGGGGCTTGATTGGACCAAGTGATTTGTCCCACCCTTTTCAACATTCTAAGAGTTAAAATATTTCCCCTCCCAAAAAATCTATTCTTGTATGTGTACGTTGAGGCTGGGAAAAAAAAATGTAGGCCCTCTCCTTAGGATGATCTATTCTCCATAAATCAAACATTGAGTTGGCCCTAATCAATTTCCTAAATTCCAACTCTAGCCTGACTAGGTTTTGTGGAGACAAACTGCCCCAATGAGTGTACATCAAAAACCTCTGAAAAAGGGACGATGAAGTCTCCACCCACTATTAGGACATCCGGAGGCAATTTCTGAAGTAAAGAGAAAGCCTTTTGTAGAAAACGGATCTGACCTGTGTTTGGTGCATAGATATTACATAAAATGGTTGGCTTGCCCTTCAGAAGTGCTTCCAAGACAACAAATCTGCCCCTAGATCGCTATGAACTTTAGTCACCTGTAGTGGACAATTTGAAGACAGCAAAATCGCTACTCCATCCTTCTTACTGTCATTGTAAGCTGAGTAGGAATTTAGTACAAACTTAAATGTGCCTGTATGGTCATAATGCGACTCCTGTCGAAAGACTACCTCCGCTTTCGGAGACTTCATCTCCTGCAAGGCAAGTCTTCTCTTCCTAGGGGAATTAAGACCCCTTACATTATGTGAAATTATTTGAGTCATAGTGTAAGCCTAAGGACCAGTGTCTGCAAGTGTCAAGGGCACTACTCACATATGGGAAAGACCCTAGGCCTATTTCCCATCAAGGACCTCCTAATATTTGCCAAATTACCTTAAAAACTGGTCAATTTTGACCGGTTGACAGGTCCTCTTTAAAGCTAACGTTAGACCTTATTATTATATATAAAATCCTAAAGCTCTAGGATAGGCCTTTCAGGTCTGGTGATGAAATTTTTGTGACTAAAAATCAATTTTGAAGATCTAAGTTTATTTTTTCCTATCACATTCAGAATAATTGAAAAGTATTAAAAATGTTTGAAAAAAATCTGCTCTGCCAAACTGGCTTGTTGAGTTTGATGTCTCAGTTCCCGCCACCGGTAAGTAGCTACTCTGGAAATACAACCTGGGACCCCTTGTCAATCTCTATATATGGGTAAAAGGGTGAAAACCAGGAAGCCACTGGACCCTGCTAAGCAAAGTGGCTAGTGTCAGGATTGACTACGGCAGCCAGCTTTTAACTTGTTACGTACAATGCTATTTAAGTTTTTTATGCCGTTTTTTTTAACCAAAGTCAAACATGGATTCAGCAGGAGAGAGATTTCATGGCCTTCCTTTATATTTCGCGTTTCTTTTAATCCACTTGTGCCTTTAGCTTAAAAACCAGCACGAAAAAGAGTGAAAACAGCACCACCGGATAAGATTGTAAATTTAGTATAATTTAAGGACATTAAGAGTATAGTTCACCATCTCCAGCTTGGAAAAGAAAAATAGACTTTCACCTTTATAATGCCACCTGATGCAAATAAGCTCCAACAAAACCAAACCATAAACTTTCCATATTAGATCCATTTATCACTTGTAGGCCCGGAGACTAATGACTAGACTCTGCACTTGATAGATTGCTGTGATAAGTTTCCTTATTTGTATTTGGGTGACTACACCCTTTCTTTAAGGGTAATACACTGGATAACAAGAGATGACACCGAACTATCCTACAAGCAGTAAACTACTGGGATGTGTAAAAAGCAGACATATATACGGTATATATCTCCATGCAGAAAGATATCCCGATGCCCAAAAGTGTAAATCGATACCTAACTACAAGATTTCATTGGCTTTTTTTGTGTTGTTAGCAGTTGACTTTCTGCATCACAATATCGTACTTGTACATTAGTTTAAGAAAGGCTTCATCTGTATGACCTTTTATTACTGTCAGCTGAGAATATAAGATTAAGTTCTCTCATATGAAGAGTAAATGGAGACATGGTAAGACTGTCAAACATGAAATACAAAGCTTTCTACAAAGACCTGCAGAACAAAAAAACAACATGCAATGTTCATGGTAATTTGTTCAAAGGGTATAAATGATGTAAATGTTTTCTTTGTGGGGTGTTCTCATGGGTATTGGACATGATGAGTGTTACATATTTAACTTAGAATAAATGCACTTCAGCTGGTACAATAGACATGAAATGTTTAATTAGAGGTTGGGAACATAAAGCAGGAGACAATTGCATAGTTCCTTGTTTTACCGGTATAGCGAACTAGAGAGTACAATAATTAATAAAGTAATCTGATAAGAATCTTGAGGTTCGGCTCAGTCCACAAGCAATGTTGTTTCACTGTATCCCATTAGAACTTATAGATAACAGACTGAGAGTAAAAGCCCCCCGAAAATACGACATACAACACAGTATCATATTCTGAGACACGGGCTGCAATCAACTATCCCACATATTTTTGAACATGTGACTGTGCTAAAACATCTCATGTCGATGTCTAAACTAGATACAAAAGACATAAGGAATAAGGGATGAGACATTTCTTTTTCAAATAGTCATTTATTATACTGTATATACATTGTCAGATAATTCTCGGATCCAGTCTGAAACTATATTTCCGAGAGGAATCAAGTTCATTTTTTCCCGAGGGTATAGTACAGCGACTTGCCACCTTTGTAATGCTATAACCTGCAGATTAACCCCAAATATGCAGGTCAATAGCATTGTCTGAAGGGACATTTTCCTTTTACGACATCTGACACAGGTCCAATGGGCTGTTTCTGACCATTGGCCAGAAAGGTTAGTTCAACTCATGAATTCATTATACCTCACATAGCTTTGTCACCCACATTCCCATTCTTATGAATGACAAATGTGCCTTCTTATACACTAATACAGGGGTGGCATCCTTGCACAAAAAGGCACGTAAGAGTATATATTATCCTTTAAAGGGAATCTGTCACTAGATTTTTGCCACCTAATCTGAGAGTAACATAAGGTAGTGGCAGATACCTTGATTTCAATGATGTGGCACTTAGGGTATGTTTCCACGGGCCGGAATCCTTCAGGATTCGCTGTGGATTGGGCACTGCGTACAGATGCAGCGTCCAATCTGCATCGTCCATATGTTACAGCATAGTGGATGGGATTTTATGAAATCCCGTCTCCACTATGCGTACACGGCCGCATCCAGCGGTCCTGCGTAACCGGACATGCGGCACGTCTTTATAGATCGCAGCATGTCTATTTATCTTGCGGAGATGCTCCGTCTCCGCAAGATAAATAACCCGGTCTATGAATGCGATCCGGTGATTCAGCATGTATTCAATGAACACATCCGGAATCACCGCACGTACAACAGGGGGCGGCGCTTTGAGCATTGCGGGGTATCCACTGCGTCCAAAGTGCAGGGATTCTGGCCCATGGAAACATACCCTTACTGGGCTGGTTAGTGTAGTTTGGATAAAATCATTGTTTTATCAGCAGACCATCACTAGAGGACTAGTAAACCTGCTGTCATGTTGTCCTCCATATTCATGAGCCATGTATAACCCCGCCCCCACCACTGACTGGCAGTTTTCTTTTTACTCTATACATAGGCAAAAAGGGGTGTGGGCGGGGTTATACAGAGTTCAGCATTCAGAGAACTACTAGATCTGCACCAGAAAACAGGGATTTTATCAAAACTACAGCAAGCTGCCGAGTAAGTGACTTCACTGTAATCAGGCTCTCTGCCCCACATTATGCTTAAGTTGTAAGGGTTAAAATTTAAACAGCGATTTTTCATTTTAACAAGAAAGCTTACAAAACCATTTTTTTAGGGACCACATCACATTTGAAGTCACTTTGTGGGGTCTACGATATGATAGCAGATACTCAAAAGTGACACCGTTCTAAAAAATGCACCCCTCAAAGTGCTCAAAACTGCATTCAAAAAGTTTATTAACTCTTAAGGTTCTTCACAGGAATTTTTGGAATGTGGGGAAAAAAACGAACATTTAACTTTTAAATTTACTTCAGATACAATTTTTTTTATTTTGACAAGGGTAACAGGAAAAAATTGACAGCAACATTTGTTGTGTAATTTCTCCTGAGCATACCGATACCCTATATAAGGCAGAAAACCACTGTTTGGGCGCATGGCAGGGCTCGGAAGGGAAGGAGCATCATTTGACTTTTGAATGTAAAATTTCTTGGAATCATTAGCGGACGTCATATCACATTTAGAGAGCCCCTGATGTGACTAAAAAGTGGAACCCCCCCACAAGTGACCTCATTATATGGAGCTGCATTACATTTTACGGGGCTGCATTACATTTTAAGGAGGCTGCATTACATTCTTTGGAGGCTGGCTTCGTTACATTCTATGGGGGGCTGGCTGCATTACATTCTATGGGGCTGCATTGTACTCCTGCGTGGGGCTGCATTGTACTCCTGTGTGAGGCTGCATTGTACATCTATGTAGGGCTGTGTTGTACTCCTGTGTGGGGCTGCATTGTACTATAAGTCGGACTGTGGTGTTCATTGTACTGTATGAAGAATTTGGGGTGTGTATTATAATGTATGGAGCACTTTGGAGTGCATATTATTCTGTATGGAAGACTATGGGGTGTATATTATATTGTATGGAACACTATGGGGTGTGTGTTATGATTGAGTCACCGTAGGAGGCAAAAACAGAAATGCTAGCTAGTCCTGAAAACCGGAGAAGTTGGCAACTATCAGATTGCAGACCCCTGAACCTATCAACACAACTAGCAGTAGCCGTGGGGGGTTCCTACGATGACCTAGACCCCTCGATCACAGCCGGAGAGATACATAGGCCTAAAGAAGGAAAGGGGAAATTTAACTGCCCCAGAGCAGACCCCAAAGCAATAGGCAGCCCCCCACATGACGGTGAAGCAAGATGAAAACACTTACACAGACAGAAAGACAGGCTGAGCAAAGACGGGGCCCAAAAACTACCTAGATAGGAACGGATAGGAAGGCTGCTGTCTGCAATCTGCCAAAACCCTATCAGAGACAAAAGCCAACAAGCTGATATAAAAATGGCCCTGAAGCAACTAAGCTTCAAAAACTAAATCAGCACTCAGGAACTTTCAGAAGACAGAGCTCTAGGAACACTGCACACTCCAGCAGGGAGTGGCAGAATCCAAAAAGCAAGAAAAATAAAAACAAATCTTAGATGCAAAAAGGCAAAAAAGAAAACTTAGCTTTAGGAGAGCAGGAATCAGACTGGTGTCCAAGAGTCCACAGAGAAATCACCCGCAGGGCAGAAAGGGCGTAGGCTGCCTTAAATCCAGTCAGTGACTCCACTCAGCCAATCGTCTTCATTAGTCCCAGGTGCCTGATAATCAGGCTCACTACCTTCCTTCACTAGAATAGGGAGTTCACCAGGCCTCAGTGACGGAGGGGAAAATGAACTCACAACAGTACCCCCCCTTGAGGAGGGGTCACCGAACCCTCAACAATGCTACCAGGGCGATCAGGGTGAGCCCGATGAAAGGCACGCACCAATCTTTTGGCATGAATATCAGAGGCAGAGACCCAGGAATTATCCTCCTGACCATAACCCTTCCACTTAACCAAATACTGGAGTCTCCGTCTAGCCAGACGGGAATCCAGAATTTTCTCTACCTCATATTCCAAGTTACCTTCAACCAATACAGGGTCCGGAGGTGCCACCTCAGGCACAACTGGCTCAACAAACCTCTTCAACAAGGACTTATGGAACACATTATGGATCTTAAATGTGACAGGAAGAGCCAAACGAAAAGAGACCGGATTAATAGTCTCCAAAATCTTGTAAGGTCCAATAAATCTAGGCTTAAACTTAGGAGAAGCCACCTTCATAGCAATATTTTTTGATGATAACCACACCATATCACCAATCTTAAACTGGGGACCAATGGTCCTATGTCGATTGGAAAACCGCTGGGCCTTTTTCTGGGAGAGAGATAACTTATCCACCACTTGGTCCCAGATCTGGTGCATTCTGTCCACCACAGTGTCAACACCTGGGCAGGCAGAAGGCTCCACCTGCCCTGAAGAAAATCGAGGGTGAAAACCAAAGTTACAAAAAAAAGGTGACATCAAAGTGGCAGAACTAGCTCTATTATTTAAAGCAAATTCGGCCAAGGGCAAAAATGAAACCCAATCATCCTGATCAGCGGAAATAAAACATCTCAAATACGACTCCAAGGTCTGGTTTGTTCTCTCTGTCTGCCCATTGGTCTGAGGGTGAAAAGCAGAGGAGAAGGACAACTGAATTCCCAACTTGGAACAGAACGTCCTCCAAAATTTAGACACAAATTGAACTCCTCTGTCAGATACAATGTTCTCAGGAATCCCGTGCAAGCGAACCACCTGTTGCAAAAGCAGAGGCACCAACTCAGAGGAAGATGGCAACTTAGGGAGTGGTACAAAATGAACCATCTTAGAGAACCTATCACAAATCACCCAAATAACAGTCATTCTTTGAGAGACCGGCATATCAGAAATGAAATCCATTGAAATATGGGTCCATGGCCTCCTGGGGACCGGCAAAGGCATCAACAATCCACTAGAGCGAGAACAAGATTTAGACCAGGAGCAAGTCCCACAGGACTGCACAAAATTCCTGACATCATGAGACAAGGTGGGCCACCAAAAAGAGCGACTCACCAGATCTCTAGTACCAAAAATACCTGGATGACCAGCCAATGCAGAGCAATGAACTTCAGACATCACTCTCTTCTTCCACTGGTCAGGAACATACAACTTTCCACTGGGGCAATGCTCAGGTTTGTCCTCCTGGAACTCTTGCAGAGCAAGTCTCAAATCGGGCGAGATGGCAGAAAGAACTACCCCTTCGCCTAAGATGGTGGCAGGCTTGGTCACCACAGGAGAATCAGCAAAGAAACTCCTAGAGAGGGCGTCAGCCTTGACATTCTTAGTTCCAGGAAGGAAAGAGACCACAAAATCAAAACGTGTAAAAAAAAAGGCCCACCTAGCCTGTCTAGGGTTCAAGAGTTTAGCCGACTCTAGGTAAATCAAATTTTTGTGGTCAGTGAGGACCACAACTTGATGTTTGGCTCCCTCCAACCAATGTCTCCACTCCTCAAATGTCCATTTCATGGCCAACAGTTCCCGATTCCCCACATCATAGTTACGTTCAGATGAAGAGAACTTACGGGAAAAGAAAGCACAGGGATTCATTTTAGATGTTACCGGATCCTTTTGGGACAACACCGCTCCTGCACCAATCTCAGAAGCATCCACCTCTACCTGGAACGGGAGTGAGACATCAGGTTGCCACAGAACCGGGGCGGAGGTAAATCTACGCTTCAGCTCCTGAAAGGAAGCAACCGCCTCCCGAGACCAATTCAACACATCCGCACCCTTCCTGGTCAGGTCAGTCAATGGTTTGGCAATACTAGAAAATTTTGCTATAAATTTCCGATAAAAATTAGCAAAACCCAAAAACTTCTGGAGGGCCTTCAAAGAAGTGGGCTGAACCCAATCATAAATGGCCTGTACCTTGGCCGGGTCCATTTCAATAGTTTACGGAGACAAAATAAATCCCAAAAAAGAAATTCTCTGTACTCCAAAAAGGTATTTTGATCTTTTGACATACAGAGAATTCTCTCTCAAGATCCGGAACACAGTCCGAATATGTTCCACATGAGAATCCCAATCCTTGGAGAAGATCAAAATATCATCCAGATAGATAATCAAAAATTTATCGACAAAGTCTCGGAAAATATCGTTCATGAAGCACTGGAAGACAGAAGGGGCATTAGTGAGCCCAAAAGGCATTACCAGGTACTCAAAATGTCCCTCCGGAGTATTAAACGCCGTCTTCCATTCATCCCCCTGCTTAATGCGGATAAGATTATACGCCCCCCTGAGGTCAAGCTTGGTAAACCAGCAAGCACCTCTGACGCTAGAGAATAGATCCGAAATCAGGGGTAACGGATACTGATATTTAATAGTAATTTTATTGAGGGCACGATAATCAATACAAGGCCTTAAAGAAACATCCTTCTTGGCCACAAAAAAAAACCCGGCACCTAAGGGTGAAGAGGATGGTCTAATATGACCCTTCTCCAACGCCTCCTTAATATAGGACCGCATAGCCTCGTGCTCGGGTACAGATAAATTGAAGAACCGACCCTTAGGAAATTTACACCTCGGGTTTAGTTCAATTGCACAGTCATAACTCCTATGAGGAGGCAAGGACGCAGACTCATTCTCACTAAATACATCATAGTAGTCCGCCAAATAGTCAGGAGCCTCATGCGACTGAGGAAAGGTGGAAAAAACCGGAGCCTCACTAAAGGTACACCGGCAACCCCAACTCACCACAGACACAGACTTCCAATCCAAAACTGGATTATGAATCTGCAACCAGGGAAACCCCAGAACAACGGCATCATGCAGACCATGCAACACCAAAAATCTGCAATTTTCTTGGTGGTCTGGGGCGACCCGCATGACCAACTGGGTCCAAAACTGAGGTTTATTTTTAGCCAGAGGGGTAGCATCAATCCCCCTCAAAGGGATAGGCGTCTGCAGAGGTGTCAACGGAAATCCACAACGTTTAGCAAAATCCAAGTCCATTAGGTTTAGCGCTGCTCCCGAATCCACAAAAGCCTTGGCGGAAAATGTGGACAGGGAACAGATCAGAGTAATCGCCAAAAGAAACTTAGGCTGAACCCCACCAACAGAAAACGTGTGTGCAAAGCGTTTCTCACGTTTAGGACAAGCAGAAATAACATGTGAGGCATCTCCACAGAAAAAACACAGCTTATTACGCCTTCTGAATTCCTGACGTTGCGCCTTAGACAAAACTCTATCACATTGCATAGGTTCAGACGTCTGTTCAACCGGTGGCAACACCTCTCGTGTAATCCTGCGTTCACGTAAACGCCGATCAACCTGAATGGCTAAAGACATAGAATCGTCCAGACCAGAGGGAACAGGAAATCCCACCATAGTATCTTTTACGGCTTCTGACAAACCCTTTCGAAAGAGAGCAGCCAAGGCACTATCATTCCAGGTAGTAAGGACCGCCCACTTTCGGAACTCTTGACAGTACAACTCTGCAGATTCTCGACCCTGGTTCAATGCTAACAGGGTCTTTTCAGCCTGATCAATAGCATTAGGTTCGTCATACAGCAACCCCAAGGCTTGAAAAAATGCGTTCACATTAGTCAGAATAGGGTCATCTGGATTCAAAGAAAATGCCCAATCCTGGGGATCGCCGCGCAGCAAAGAGATGACAATTTTAACCTGCTGCGCGGGGCTCCCTGACGAGTTAGGCTTCAAAGCAAAAAATAATTTACAATTATTTTTGAAACTCAAAAATTTAGATCGATCCCCAAAAATACATCAGGTGTGGGGATCTTTGGTTCAACAGCATGTGAACGAGCAAGATAGGCAGAAATTCCTCTCACTTCAGCAGCGAGCTGCTCCACACGATCAGACACTTGCTTTATCTCCATTGAGAGAAAAAAAAATTCCCCCTATGGCCTCAGAGATATAGAGGAAAGAATATACACACACCTTTTCTTTTTTTTTTTTTTTTTTTTAAACACAATTCTTTCCTGCTATTGAGTACCGCAGGATCTGCGGTTGGGCGGGTGATTCTGTTATGATTGAGTCACCGTAGGAGGCAAAAACAGAAATGCTAGCTAAGTCCTGAAAACCAGAGAAGTTGGCAACTATCAGATTGCAGACCCCTGAACCTATCAACACAACTAGCAGTAGCCGTGGGGGGTTCCTACGATGACCTAGACCCCTCGATCACAGCCGGAGAGATACATAGGCCTAAAGAAGGAAAGGGGAAATCTAACTGCCCCAGAGCAGATCCCAAAGCAATAGGCAGCCCCCCACATGACGGTGAAGCAAGATGAGAACACTTACACAGACAGAAAGACAGGCTGAGCAAAGATGGGGCCCAAAAACTACCTAGATAGGAACGGATAGGAAGGCTGCTGTCTGCAATCTGCCAAAACCCTATCAGAGACAAAAGCCAACAAGCTGATATAAAAATGGCCCTGAAGCAACTAAGCTTCAAAAACTAAATCAGCACTCAGGAACTTTCAGAAGACAGAGCTCTAGGAACACTGCACACTCCAGCAGGGAGTGGCAGAATCCAAAAAGCAAGAAAAATAAAAACAAATCTTAGATGCAAAAAGGCAAAAAAGAAAACAGCTTTAGGAGAGCAGGAATCAGACTGGTGTCCAAGAGTCCACAGAGAAATCACCCGCAGGGCAGAAAGGGCGTAGGCTGCCTTAAATCCAGTCAGTGACTCCACTCAGCCAATCATCTTCATTAGTCCCAGGTGCCTGATAATCAGGCTCACTACCTTCCTTCACTAGAATAGGGAGTTCACCAGGCCTCAGTGACGGAGGGGAAAATGAACTCACAACAGGTGTGTATTATACTGTATGGAGGACTATAGTGTGTGTCTTATACTGTATGGAGGACTGTGGGGTGTGTATTGTACAGTATGGCGCACTATGGGGTGTGTTTTACACTGTATCGAGTACCATAGGGAGTATATTATACTATTTGGAGGACTATGGGGTGTTTATTATAATATGTGGAGCACTATGGGATATGCATTATACTATATGGACGACTATGGGGTGCATTATACTCTATGGAGGACTATGGGAAGTACATTATACTATATGGAGGACTATGAGGTGCATTTGCCTGTATGGGGTGCATTATACTAAACAAGCAAAATGTTGCCTATCCATCAAGTGATTGGATTGTTTTTGCTGGAAAAGAAATCATTGTTCTCAGCAGCACATCGCCCGGTGAAACCTGCAGATATGCTGCTTATAACATGCTACTGTATGGGGACAGATTGCTCTACTAGTGATTGTTCGGTCCCGATCATTCTTCCTTTGCCGGTGTAAGGAAGCCGGGAAACAAGCGTTGAATGACTTCAATATTGTCTATCACGCTCATTTAACGTCCTGAACTCAGCGCATGTAAATACATCCAAAATATTTCTGTGTGGTGGTGGTTTATTTTAGCATTTGGGGCCCTACTTTAAACTTTTGCTTAGGTCTCCACTATCTAAAACCGGCCCTGATTATGGTTATGGAATTACTTACAATGAGATCCATATTCAGAGGTGGAACCAGCTAAACACTACAGGTGGATGTAACTTGTCCCCCGATTTGTCCCTTTATGAATTCTGTAAATGTCAATTGATTGTAGCTGATTTTCCTCATATATCGTTATCATGTTGCACATATTCTGTTACTTTTATGTGATGTAGCATGTCTCACATGCTGTATAAATAGCCCTGGATACAGTTTCTCTTTTATATACAAGACTAATTTTGCACAAAACAATAAGTGATCTATTATCCTATTTAGCTGTTGTTAAGCTTGCAGGTTACAATGCAGCCCACTTACTCAGCAATCTCTGATTAAACATTCATGACTCGGTTCGTGCTCAATGAACCCGGGCAGCGTAAGATGACTGTAATGTGACACTGCCAATGTTTTCAAGAATTGGCATAGAGATTATGGGGGAACTGCTGCCATTTAGGTCTGTGAGAATTAATTCCTTACCCTTCTAGCTTCTAGTATAGTGCTTCTCATCCATCTATGTCTTTTGAGTAAGCTATATCATTAAAAAAAAATTACGGTACACTCCATAATTTATATATTACATATCTTTGGATGCTTGACCAGTTTTAAGATATTTTTCTTGTTACAGCTCTGCAATAGAAAAATAAGGGAAACACTTAAAGGGGTTATCCGGGACTTTTTTTTAGTATGCCTAAAAATTAACTACCTGCTGTTACTGTCACCTGTTGCTAACTCCCTGCCTGTTGTGCCCGTGCCGATCTCTGCCGGCACAAAGTGGTCAGAATGTTCTTGCAATCTGGGGGTACTCTGCACCTACACTTTGTGATGTGTCTGAATTAGTGTATTTACCTAACATTCCCTGGAGCCTCTATGTACAGGAGACCAGTGGCAATGACATGTACATTAGGAAAACCAATGAGAAGCAGAAAATCATGTGCTGCATTTATAGTATGGCACATGAATTGGGTATGTACATGCTGAAAGAGCGGCACGTGACAACTATTAGAAATTATGGGTCTGTTCTGGTATTGAAAAAGTGTAATATGTAATTGCAAATAAAAACATAGACCCCTATTCATCAAGGCCGGCCATTTTCTCGCCGGTCTTGATGAGGTGGTGTGATGGAGTCAGACGCACCTGATTCATGAAGGGGTGCACCTGTCTTCCTGAATCTGGAGCATCTGACAGTGGTGTGTGTCTTTGTGCCCTATACCAGAAATCTTTCTCCAGTTGTGTAAGATTTTTACACTAAGGAGCGCCATAGCTTTAATTAGATGAACTATGACATCATGCCCCCGACGCGCCCCCATCATGCCCCATCTCTGCCTATTTTGGCAGTGCTGGGAGAAACTGGAAATTACAAACTGCAAAAGTTAGACAATGTTTGAGCAACTTGAACGTGTGCTCAAATTTTGCGTTTTTCAAAGCAACTTAAGATCTTAAGATGGAATTTTAGTGAAATTGCCTTGATGAATTGAGGCTATAGTCTTGGAAACCCCCTTTAAATCAGAAGGGTCATTTTCTGTAGTTAAATACCATTAAATTCTGTCCTCAACCCTTATTTTTTTTAGAGGCACCCAAACACTTTCAGTTGCTTATTGGTGTTTAGTCTTTGCAACAAATCAGGTCATAATTGTTTAAAGTGTTGCCCATAACAAACATATATTATCAATCCATAGGAAAGGTGATAAGTGTAGAATTGCTGGGGACCTGGCTGCTGTTCCAAAATTCCATGTATGAATGAAACGTAACCATATGTGACTAGTGCTCCATGTACAGGCTATAGTAGTGATGCTCACTAACACTTCATTCACAAGGGGAACTTTGTCCCACCCTTCTTGGAATCAGTGGGGCTTCCAGTAACTTACCGCTCAGAAATTGTACATTTATCTTCCATCTTGTGCAACGGTGGTATTTGATGTTTCTGGGAAATAGTAAGGATAGAATTCACCTATCTCCAGTCTTTGAGAAGTTTAAAAAGTATTCAGCTATTATATAGAAGCAAATTACTCTAAGGTCACATCTTTATTATGGTGTCCACCAAAACATCTAAAGCAGGGATTTACATAGCAGTACAGTCTTTATTGAAAACCTTTTTCCCACTTCAGAAGAGAAGGCACAGTCTTATAATAGTAGCTGAATCCCTAACAGAAACTTGGCACATAGGAGCCGTGTAGTCTGAAACGTCAATATATTATTTAAACAGAACAATGATAGAAGCAAACATCCATGTCTTTAGCAGGGTGTTCTAGAAGGAACAGCATAGCCCTTCACACAATGTTTCTCAGACGTATTTTATAGTAGTTGCATTGTGCTTACAGAGGATCAGTATCAGTAAACATTAGATCACTATGTCTAAGTCATAGCAATATGTTTTTCGTAAAAAGGAACATGGCACAATATACATCCAGGGCTACTAATATAAATGTGTAGTTCATGTCAATTTGAATGACAAACATAATAATCCAGTGATAAACATGATTGTTTTATTTGCTAGTCACAGATTTATCATTAATTAGTACATGATTCAGTTTATTCCTTAAAGTTTACTATTAGAGAATAACTCTGTGACCATTCTTGACTGGCCCAGCCAGAGCCCTGACCTAAACCCAATTGAGCATCTCTGGAGAGACCTGAAAATGGCTGTCCACCAACGTTCACCATCCAACCTGACGGAACTGTAGAGGATCTACAAGGAAGAATGGCAGAGGATTCCCAAATCCAGGTGTGAAAAACTTGCTGCATCATTCCCAAGAAGACTCATGGCTGTACTAGCTCAAAAGGGTGCTTATACTCAATACTGAGCAAAGGGCCTGAATACTTATGACCATGTGATATTTCAGTTTTTCTACATTTCTGTTTTTTTCCAGTCAAGATGGGGTGCAGAGTGTACATTAATGAGAAAAAAAATGAACTTTTTTGAATTTACCAAATGACTGCAACGAAACAAAGAGTGAAAAATTTCAAGGGGTCTGAATACTTTCTGTACCCACTGTAGACAGATAAAAAAAGGAAACATTTATTTTAAAGTAAATGCAACAGTTTATAGCTTACCCTGAGGTTTACACCCCAAATATGATATTTAGAGTTTCTAGCTATGGGAATTTATTGTAAGTAATAATATTATAATCACATAGTATTCTCTTCATAAAGCAAAACCATAAAATAGGGTCTAGTGTTTCCCGTAGAAATAGATGTAAAATAATCAATAAGTAGTTCTCTTTCTAGTCATATACAATGTATACTTGTTCTGTTATCTACTGCAATAAGCACAGCACTCTTAGGAACATGCCGTCTTGGCAACTAGAAGCAAATATTAAACATGAGCAAAGGTTGGCACCACGCCCTTGCCCTTCAATTGTCTGGACTCATGCTTAGCCAGTTCTGCTAGATACAATCAGACAGTCATTCATCTTCTTGTTATTTCTTAAAGGCACAGCCAGAATTGCAATACAAGTGTAAAGGATATTTTCAAATTACATACTGTAAGGCAGCGGTAGCACTGTATGCAGTGAAGAGGCAGTGACCCACAAAATGCAAACACAAAAGTCTCTTTAATGTGCTTCCTCACAGCATTAAAGTCCAATTCACACAAGTGCATATAACTTCAGTGCATATACAGTAATTAGTATCCATTTCACCATTTGCAGAATATATATTAAACAGCATCCTTCATTTTACAGGCACTAAACACGCCAGTCTTCCTCTGACTAGTTCCCGTGGGTGTCTATGCGCCGTATCCAAGACTCTATTCACACAGCATTACATGTTGAAGGCATTACACACGCTAGTCCTCCTCTGACTAGTTCCCGTGGGTGTCTTGCTGCATCACAGTCTCTTTACTCACACAGCCATACACAGTCCAGGATATCCTCCGGACTGCAGCCGGGCACCATATCCTCCTGTTTTGCAATAGTTACACACGCCAGTCTTCTTTCAGGCACAGGACATCCACCTCCGGTTCACCTCCGGGCACAGGACTGTCCACATCCGAGACCAGTCACCGTGGATGACTTGCATCTTTGTGCACACCATAAGTTGCCAGGCCTCCCTCTGGCCCTGATACACCTGAGACT
Source organism: Dendrobates tinctorius (assembly GCF_039654945.1). NCBI lineage: Eukaryota > Metazoa > Chordata > Amphibia > Anura > Dendrobatidae > Dendrobates > Dendrobates tinctorius. The sequence goes on along the minus strand of NW_027361834.1, from coordinate 929,151 downwards.
CACTAAGCACTCACTCAGTCTCCTCAGATCTCACTAACCCTTTCCTGCAGGGCTTTTAGCACAGAAACCTGTGGCTTCCAGCCACATGAAAACCTAGGTCTGGAATGGAACAGACTGCACAGATTACTATCCTGCAGTCTGCTTCAAACAACATTCAGAGCAGGTTTTAAGTACCTCTGCCTTGGTCATTAACATGTCCAAGACTAACACTTACTTTTATTATCCATTTGCATTGCAGTCACAGCTATGCCCATGACTGCCATGCACACTTATGGCCTTCATACATCTCCGTTCATATCCTGGGGAGACTACACAGCAACCCCTACCTGTGACATCGGTCACTGCTTCACCATTGCAATACCAGCTATGTCTGTGACCGCAATGAATTCCCATGGCCTCAATGTGCCTCTGTGCATATCCTGGGGAGAACACACAGTGCCCTCTAGCTGTAACAGTGGTCACTGCCTCACAATACACAGATACAGTATATATAGTATATATACAGGAAAAAGTGTTTTGCCCCTTCCTTATTTCATATTCTTTTGCATGTTTGCCGCACTTAAATGTTTCAGATCACAAAATAAATTGAAATCTAATATATAAAGCTCAATTGTGTATATGTATGTATGTGTGTGTGTATGTCCGGGATTGGCATCCGCACCATCGCAGCTACAGCCATAAAATTTGGCACAGTCATACGTCTGGACCCCGAGAGTGTCCTAAGCTATGTTGTGAGGTGAAATTTTAACCCCGCGTGTTCCAATTCACCAATCAATTTTGCCCCTATCTACATAATGGGGAAAAAGTGTGTGTGTATCAAGCCCAGCTCCTCAATATTATGTCATAATGGTTGCCATGGCGACGCTGATGTCATCATAGGTTGCAAGCCCCACCGCTCATTATGATGTCATAATGGTTGACTATGGGATGGAGGATGTGTGATGGGTATATGGGTACTGGACTATGGGATGGAGGATATGTATGACGGGTATATGGGCACGGGACTATGGGATGGCGGATATGTATGATGGGTATATGGGCATGGGACTATGGGATGGAGGATATGTATGATGGGTATATGGGCACGGGACTATGGGATGGAGGATATGCATGATGGGTTTATGGGCATTGGACTATGAGATGAAGGATGTGTGATGGGTATATGGGCACTCGACCGTGGGATGGCGAATATGATGGGTATATGGGCATCGGACTATGGGATGGAGAATATGTATGATGGGTATATGGGCATGGGACTATGGGATGGAGGATGTGTGATGGGTATATGGGCACTCGACTATGGGATGGAGGATATGTATGATGGGTATATGGGCACTGGACTATGGGATCGTGGATATGTATGATGGGTATATGGGCACGGGACTATGGGATGGAGGATATGTATGATGGGTGTATGGGCATTGGACTATGAGATGAAGGCTGTGTGATGGGTATATGGGCACTCGACTATGGGATGGCGAATATGATGGGTATATGGGCATGGGACTATGGGATGGCGGATATGTATGATGGGTATATGGGCACGGGACTATGGGATGGAGGATATGTATGATGGGTATATGGGCACGGGACTATGGGATGGAGGATATGTATGATGGGTGTATGGGCATTGGACTATGAGATGAAGGATGTGTGATGGGTATATGGGCACTCGACTATGGGATGGCGAATATGATGGGTATATGGGCATGGGACTATGGGATGGAGAATATGTATGATGGGTATATGGGCATGAGACTATGGGATGGAGGATGTTTGATGGGTATATGGGCACTCGACTATGGGATGGAGGATATGTATGATGGGTATATGGGCACGGGCCTATGGGATCGTGGATATGTATGATGGGTATATGGGCACGGGACTATGGGATGGAGGATAATTATAACTTGCTATAGCCAACCACAGTTAGTTACTATGCCCGGGCAGTGCCGGGCTCTTCAGCTAGTATTAGATAAAGATAGCACAAGTAAACACAAAATGCAGTTTTTAAATTAAGGTTTTTATTATTAAGAGAAAAAGAAATCAAAACCTACAGGGCCATCTGTGAAAAAGTGATTGCTGACCCCCACCCCTGGGAAAACATAAACCACAGTTAATTTATCACATCTTTGGGAAGCTGAGTTAAATTTCCCTAGCCACACCCAGGCCTGATTACTGTCACACCTGTTCTCAATCAAGAAATCACTTAAATAGGACCTGCCTGACAATGTGAAGTGGACTAAAAGGTCCTCTAAAGCTAGACATAATGCTGCGATCCAAACAAATTCTGGAACAAACGAAAAGCAAAGTAATTGCGATCTATCAGTCTGGAAAAAGGTTATAAAGCCATTTATAAAGCTTTAGGACTCCACAGTGAGAGCCATTAACGACAAATGGAGAAAACATGGAACAGTGACCAGTTGACCAAATTTACCTCAAAACCAAAGTGACAACTCATCCAAGAGGTCACAAAAAACCCCACAACAACATTCAAAGAACTGCAGGCATTATTTGCCTCAGTTTAGGTCAGTGTTCATGACTCCACCATAAGAAACACTTTTGGGAGAATACTCTGTGGACTGATGAGGCAAAAGTTAAACTTTTTGGAAGTTGTATGTCCCATTACCTCTGATGTAGTATTAACACAACATGTCAGAAAAGGAATATCATACCAACAGTAAAATGTGGTGGTAGTATGATGGTCTGGGACTGTTTTGCTACTTCAGGACCTGGAAGACTTGCTATGGTAAATTGAACCATGAATTCTGCTATCTACCAAGAAATCATGAAGGAAAATGTTCAGCCATCTGTTCGTGACCTCAAACTGAAACGCTCTTGGGGTATACAGCAGGACAATGATCCAAAACATACAAGCAAGTCCACGTCTGAATGGCTTAAGAAAAAAGTAAATTAACACTTTGAGTGGCCTAGTCAAAGTCCTCATCATAATCCGATTGAGATGCCGAGGCATGACCTTAAAAAAAGGTTCATGCTCGGAAACCCTCTAATGTGGCTGAATTACAACAATTCTTCAAAGATGGGGCCATAATTCCTCTAGAGCGTTGTAAAAGACTCATTGCCAGTTATCACAAACGCTTGATTGCAGTTGTTGCTGCTAAGCGTGGCCCAATCAGTTATTAGTTTAAGGGGGCAATCACTTTTTCACACAAGGCCCTGTAGGTTTGGATTTTTTTTCCCTTAATAATAAAGATCTTCATTTAAAAACTGCATTTAGTGATTACTTGTTGTATCTGTGTCTAGTATTTAAATTTGTTTAGTGATCTGAAGCATTTAAGTGTGACAAACATGCAAAAAAATAGGAAATCAGGAAGGGGGCAAACACTTTTTCACACCACTGTATACATTTATGCAAGGGCAAACATGCCGTTGGCACAAACTGTAGTAAGGTGTAAAGGGGCCTAGTTTCATCTCCAAAGCAGGTGTAATTGTGCATTATGATAAGCTGCTCTTGTATACACACACAGAAACCAACAATACATTTTGTGCAGTTATAAAACTTCCAGGATGCTTATATATAAAATGAGATCTTTTCTAGTTCATGCTGTAATATGAGAAAACTGAGAGTTCTTATTATTTTAAAAAAAACCCTGGTGATAAAGACATTATTTATGAACCCAGGAAAGTCCAGGACATTTGATAAGCCTCGACATGAAGACTTCCTCATAGATCACTGATATAAAGTATACATACTGTATTGTGAAGAGAAAGAAAAAATAGGATGGCACTCACCGTTCATGTGAATCAAATTTTTTGAAATTTTTTTTTTTTTTTTTAATTGTATTATAGTGCTGTAGAGGGAAATGTTTTTTATCTTCTTGTTTTTTTGTTTTTTTCATTAAACAGTTTTTTTGTAGAGGAGTCACAAGACATGCTCAGGTGAAGGGGAGGAGTTATTATTCACACATGTGTTTTATTTGCATTACCTGTATTCTGAGCATAGGACCTGTTGAAGCGTATTGAGCGCGAAACGGCTGTTGTCCGTCTTCCAGCACATTGCTCCCGTGCCTATGCCGGTGCCTTGTGTATGTGAAATAAAGTGATTTGATTCACATGAACGGTGCGTGCCATCCTGCTTTTTCTCTTTCTCATGAAATGTTCTGTTTTTTCAACATGGGATTGAGCACCCGTTCCAAGTGGGATTAAGGTGTTTTTTTTATTAATGTGAAAAATATATGTGCAGACATTCAGGGTATTTTTCCACACAACGGTGCCGGATATCTATTTTCTCAATTTGTGGACAGTTATACATACTGTATCTTTAGCTGCAAGTACTCTTTATAGTAGATATCATTGTCATGTCATTAGCACAATACCGAATGTCTCTTTGTATCTTGCTGCTGTATTTCATTTCACTTTCCTGCTGTGGATCACCTTTCTTTATGCTGTAATCATAATGCTGTTTGTTTTCTTGCACATTCTTTTAAGTAAAATTGTAGAATAGATTAATTATTGCTGTGGTTGGTTGCTGGTCATGTATAAAAAGTATTTCCCTTTAGCACTAGTACATAAACAGTTTTTTTAACTCTATAATTCCTATTACATATTTTATTTATTTATTTATTTAACGGCCTTCAGCTTGATCTCGAGCCATGAAGGCTTGATGGATAAATGATCTGTAGGAAGATTGATCTTGGGCAAACCTAGATAGGTCCACCGGAGTCTTCTCCGCCGTTTTTTGATTATATAAAGCCATCGGGTTGTTGGTCTTCCTCTTCACACATGGTGCTGTATAGCACCCAATAAGGACAGTTTGCATATCCCTGGTATTCCATGTACCATGTGACAAATTTGATAAAGAATCCATTAATAGAAAAGTCTTTACGTATTGTCACAATCAAGGAACACGTTTTTCTGTATGAAAGTAGCTACTGTACATTATCAATAAAGCTACTTCACTAACTGAGTGTGGAGTGGATATTTCTTTCTGAAGATGAACACACATCAAATGGGAAACTCTTTAAGTGTAATGTCCAGCTCAAAGGAAGGGAGGCCACGTCCTTACCTGCACTAAATTGGTATGCAGGCAAAATAGGAGTATGTTCACGCTGGCCATAAAACAGAGAAACCCATGACATAAACAGAATAAATATATAATATATATGGGGGAAAACAACCAAGCACTCAGGAAGATCAATTGTGACTCATCATATGTTACAGTTGTGGCCAAAAGTATTGACACCCCTGCAATTCTGTCAGATAATATTCAGTTTCTTCTTGAAAATGATTGCAAACACAAATTCTTTGGTATTATTATTTTCATTTAATTTGTCTTAAATGAAAAAACACAAAAGAGAATGAAGCAAAAAGCAAAACATTGATCATTTCACATAAAACTCCAAAAATGGGCCAGACAAAAGTATTGGCACCCTCAGCCTAATACTTGGTTGCACAAAAATAACTGCGACCAATCGCTTCCGGTAACCATCAATGAGTTTCTTACAATGCTCTGCTGGAATTTTAGACCATTCTTCTTTGGCAAACTGCTCCAGGTCCCTGATATTTGAAGGGTGCCTTCTCCAAACTGCCATTTTTAGATCTCTCCACAGATGTTCTATGGGATTCAGGTTTGGACTCATTGCTGACCACCTTAGAAGTCTCCAGTGCTTTCTCTCAAACCATTTTCTAGTGCTTTTTGAAGTGTGTTTTGGGTCATTGTCCTGCTGGAAGACCCATGACCTCTGAGGGAGACCCAGCTTTCTCACACTGGGCCCTACATTATGCTGCAAAATTTGTTGGTAGTCTTCAGACTTCATAATGCCATGCACACAGTCAAGCAGTCCAGTGTCAGAGGCAGCAAAGCAACCCCAAAACATCAGGGAACCTCCGCCATGTTTGACTGTAGGGACCGTGTTCTTTTCTTTGAATGCCTCTTTTTTTCTCCTGTAAACTCTATGTTGATGCCTTTGCCCAAAAAGCTCTACTTTTGTCTCATCTGACCAGAGAACATTCTTCCAAAACGTTTTAGGCTTTTTCAGGTAAGTTTTGGCAAACTCCAGCCTGGCTTTTTTATGTCTTGGGGTAAGAAGTGGGGTCTTCCTGGGTCTCCTACCATACAGTCCCTTTTCATTCAGACGCCGACGGATAGTACGGGTTGACACTGTTGTACCCTCGGACTGCAGGGCAGCTTGAACTTGTTTGGATGTTAGTCGAGGTTCTTTATCCAACATCCGCACAATCTTGCGTTGAAATCTCATGTCAATTTTTCTTTTCCGTCCACATCTAGGGGGGGTTAGCCACAGTGCCATGGGCTTTAAACTTCTTGATGACACTGCGCACAGGAAGACACAGTAGACACAGGAACATTCAGGTCTTTGGAGATGGACTTGTAGCCTTGAGATTGCTCATGCTTCCTCACAATTTGGTTTCTCAAGTCCTCAGACAGTTCTTTGGTCTTCTTTCTTTTCTCCATGCTCAATGTGGTACACACAAGGACACAGGACAGAGGTTGAGTCAACTTTAATCCAACTTTTAGCTATTGCCAACACCTGTTAGGTACCACAGGTAAGTTACAGGTGCTGTTAATTACACAAATTAGAGAAGCATCACATGATTTTTTGAACAGTGCCAATACTTTTGTCCACACTCTTTTTATGTTTGGTGTGGAATTATATTCAATTTGGCTTTAGGACAATTCTTTTTGTGTTTTTTCATTTAAGACAAATTAAATGAAGATAATAATACCAAAGAATTTGTGTTTGCAATCATTTTCAGGAAGAAACTGAGAATTATCTGACAGAATTGCAGGGGTGTCAATACTTTTGGCCACAACTGTATAGATCTCATAAAATGCCCATGCGGCCTCGGATATGTTGGAGAGACTACCCAACATATCCGAGACCGTATTTCCCAACATAAATCCACTATTCACTGTAAGAGAACTCTGTTACCCATTCTGGCCCATTTTATTTCTCATAATCATAATGTTTCTCAGCTTCGTTATCAAGTAATCGACAGTGTAAATCTGGCTAGACGAGGTGACAACAGAATACAAAGATTGAAAGAAAGAGAGGCCTACTGGATTTTTGTTCTTCAAACATTGGAACCTTTTGGCCTTAATAGGGAGTATGAGGTTTTTTATTAATTCTTACCTAAAAAATTATTTTATTTATTTATTTATTTTTCTCCAGGTTCTCTTTATTATTAATTTTATTTTATTTTTATTTTGATAATGTGGAGTTTAGATGCTTTGATCTTCTTTCTTATAGAGAGCACTATCTTTACTCTAGAATATTAGTTGTTCTGCATATGTGTATGTATATGTGGGTCACCCTCCCAGGGCCGTGGTGTACTCGGTACCGGGCCGGTCTCACAGAGGGGATTGTCACAGCAGCGGTGACCCGGTCCGTGGCCATGGGTGCCCAATTAATAGGGGAGATTGAATGGTGGAATGTGAATAGTTCGTGACGCCACCTGTGGTGTTCGGCAAGTGAGATGTTAAGCCAACGCTGCTTGCAGTTCCTCTGGGGCTGGTGGTGTGTTGCAGCCAAGATGGTGAAGCTCCCCACAGGTGAAGCTGTAGCCCCAGGGCAGTGTGGAGTTAGAGGAGAGGCACAAGCGGTGTAGAAGCTGGTACCCAAAGGTAGCAGTGCTGGGTGTGTTGGCACAAGAATCAATGGAGGACACCAGGGCTTGTAGTTCCAAAGCTTTACTCACAGTCTGTAGTACACACAGGTGCCTGCCTCCGTACTGTGCCCTCCGGGTCAGAAGCTCAACCAACCTCCCGGTCCGATGGAGTTCTCCCAACGCTCTGCCAACATGTGCCTTTCTGAACGTCTCCTCTTATAGCGCCTTTAAGTGTGAAGATCTCCTAGTGCTGAGTTACACTGGAGTTCGTCCTGACAGATGTTCCCAAGAACTCTACTTGTGTCATGATCCAGGATGGGATTTCGCTTTGACCCGTCCTGGTTAGACTATGGGTTAATTGTGCTATCTCTCTCTGGTAATAGGAGGCAATTTAGTGCTCACTGGACCTGGGTCCGGTGTCAGTTATACTCCTGCCCTCGGCTGAGATAAGTGACCTCTTGTATACGTGTGCCTTGTGCCTGATATCTTGCTTGCTTGTTCGGTTGTGATCTGGTTCTGTCCCTGTTACGAGTTCTGCCTGACCCTATTGTACTGCGCTACCTCTCGTGTATGACTCTCTGCTTGTGACCTGACTTCTCTCTGCTTGTCCCCTTGGTACCACGTCGCCCTCTTGTGTATGACCTTTGGCTTTGTCTGACTACCCGTCTGTTTGTCCCTCCTGTACCTCGTTTGCCCGTACTGCTGTGACCTCTGTTTTGCCTGACTCTGAGTTGTTGTATGGTGTCCTGTCCTATCTGAAAACAGGACGCTAAGCCCCGCCCCCTTGCAGTCACATGACCATAGGTCCCGTGCCAGATTATTCAGTTTCAGTGTCTGCAGGTCCTATGCCTCTTTACCTTCCAGCGCTGACTGGACCCTGACACTATTAGCCTGAAGCACGCATGGTCACCTCTGTTGCCCTTCTCCACAGGTATCTTTTAGCACTGCTTCTGTACTTAGGACACGCGCACTGGCTCTATGAGCAAGTGCAGTGCGGTGTCTCTGACAACTTGTACGGCAGACAGCTGTAGCCTGCTTCGGGGACTCCCTACTCCTGAGTCCCGGCTCACTATCCAAGTTGCTGTTGTGCCCCCAAGTCTTAGAGTGCATTTACAGCCCACTACTCCACCGGTGTCTGCTGCAGGACCATTAGCATCCATACAACCTCGGGGACCGGTCCCCGGCCTTGCGCTTAGAACTTCTAGGCAGGGTTCTCTCCTAACCCACGTCCTCTGTTCCCTTTTACTCCTTCATTCCGTACTAATCTCACTCTCTTATGGAAGTTCAGGTTTCAGTTCAATGTCTTTCTCCTTCTTTCCTTTCCCGTGCCAGCAGACCCAGGTCACTGAGGTCTGCTTGCAGCACGTCCTTCCTCCATCCCTCTCTCAGGGATCTTCTTTCCTCACTCCTCTCTGAGTGGCTTCCTCTCCCAGACTGACCTGTAATCCTAAACCTTCCCGCTCTTTTATGTATTCTCAACTCCACCCGCCTCCCAGCACGTTTCGTGTTCCAAGCAGGGAACCACCAAAGGTGCTCTGCTACACTCCAAGCAGGGAGCCGCAATGTGGCTTTGCTGAGCTACTGTGTTGTGTGGGGTGCGAGTGTTGGAGCGTGGTCAGGAGCCCCCAACTTACCTGGATGGTGGGGCACCACACCTCAGGAGGAGGTGCAGTACCTCTGTGGCGGCTGAGCCTCAGGGGCGCCACATATGTATATGTGTATATGTATATGTGCATATATATATATATATATATATATACAGTATACATATGTGTATGTAAGTGTAGGTGTACTGATGTGTATACTTGTATCTCTCAGTGTGCGTACACATGTGTATATTTGTAGATTTTTCACATAAATAACAGGTTATGGGTTCTTTATAGGTATTTATATAAGTGCCTTATATGCAATTATGCAATACAATTTTTTAAATAATTTTTTTCTTTCTCTTTATTTTCTTACAGACCTAATCGCGGAAGGAAGGTACCCACTTTCGGTTCTGACACTTTTAACTTGGTGGTTTTCTTTTCTCCCTTTTCTCCTTTTTTTCTCCCTCTTCTCTCTCTTCTCATTTTTTCCTTTCCTTATTTCTTGTTTTTCACATATACAGTACATGTAATATAGACTTTCAGATTTGATATAGCTTAGATATATACGATACAATATAATACAATGAACTTATAACTATACACATATTTTTCTTTCCTTTTGTTCTTCTAATGCTTGCGCTGTAGCGGTTATTTTTAAGCTATTTTTAATACATTTTTACTTCTCCTTGCCCCACTTCCGCTAAGCTGGACGGTCTGCACACGCGCGGTTTAACATCAAGCTGCTTTAACACACTTCCTGTTTACTGATATAGATTATGCCCCTCTTCCGTCCGGAGAGACGATTTGCGCATGCGCGATAATGGCGCAAGGTACCGTTTCAGCTGTAGTGCATTTTAGTCATCAGTAGTGTATAAAAGAGACACTAACTCTGGCTTATACACATACACACGCTCCACAGGCAGCGGCACAGTCCAGTCCCACATTACCGCTTTTCCCATTTGAGGTTTGTAAAGATTAACGATATACTGCTATATATACTTACAATGTTTTCTTTTGTCATACTTTGTCTCTTACCTTATTTTTACTCCCTTTTTCTCCTCTACCTTACAGCTTTTGAAACTTCAATATATAGCCATGCAGGTACTTATATCCTTTATTTGTTGCACAGTTTCTCAATGGTACCTTTAGCTGCGTTAGGCTGTATTTTACTCGTGGTTTTTGAGTAATTATTCTCTTCTCCTTCCCTTCGTTTTACAGATTGTACTTTATTGATGTATTGTGAGGATTTATTCTGATGATGGAGTCCTTACTCCAGAGAGAGAAAAAATCTCTTTCGTTAGTTCTGTCAATTTCGTCAATGTATTATGTATATTGATCAAATGTCTTCCCTCCTTTTTTTATTAGCGGTTTTGTACTAAATATACTAGTCAGTGATACTGAATCTATTTCATCTTGTGTCAAAGATAGACAGGATTTCTAATTTCATATTATTGTTATATTTTGTTTAGATAAATTCCCTTGACAAAGGCCTGTTCGGCCGAAACGTTGGGCTCTGTGTGACTGACAAATAAAATTTGCATATTCAAAAATCACTTTATAAGCCTCAGGTTTTATGAAATTATAAACAGGATAAACACGTACCCTGCTGCATACATTGGGTACTTACAGGTGCTTCTCGTGAAATTAGAATATCATCAAAATGTTAATTTATTTCACTTCTTCAATACAAAAAGTGAAACTCATATATTATATAGAGTCATTACAAACAGTGATCTATTTCAAGTGTTTATTTCTGTTAATGTTGATGATTATGGCTTACAGCCAGCGAGGTGTTATGAAAAGCCCAGGTTACTTTGACAGCAGCTTTCAGCTCATCTGCATTGTTGGGTCTGGTGTCTCTCATGTATATCTCTATGGAGATTTTAGTCCAAGAGAGGATTCAGAGATTCCCATACAGATGAAGACTTTAGTCTAAGAGAGGTTTGGCAGTGTTAGGTCCTGGAAAACGAGAATCGCCTTAATGTGGCTTCCAGGTACACACATCCTTCATGTGTTTTTAGCAAACTCTATGCAGGCTTTCATATGTCTGGCACTGAGGAGAGGCTTCTGTCAGGCCACTCTGCCATAAAGGCCCGACTGGTGGAGCACTGCAGTGATAGTTGACTTAGTGGAACTTTCTCCCATCTCCCTACTGCATCTGTGGAGCTCAGCCACAGTGATCGTGGGGTCCTCTTCTTTACCTCTCTCACCAAGGCTCTTCTTCCACGATTGCTCAGTTTGGCTGGACGGACAGGTCTAGAAACACTTCTGGTGGTCCAAGACTTCTTCCATTTAACGATTATGGAGGTCACTGTGCTCTTAGGAACCTTGAGTACTGCAGACATTTTTTTTGTAACCTTGGCCAGATCTGTGCCTTGCCACAATTCTGTCTCTGAGCTCCTTGGCCAGTTCCTTTGACCTCATGATTCTCATTTGGTCTGACATGCACTGTGAGCTGTGAGGTCTTATATAGACAGGTGTGTGCCTTTACAAATCAAGACCTATCAGTTTAATTAAACACAGCTGAACTCCAATGAAGGCGTAGAACCATCTCAAGGAGGATCACAAGGAAATGGACAGCATGTGACTTAAATATGAGTGTCTGAGCAAAGGGTCTGAATGCTTGTGACCATGTGATATTTCAGTTTTTCTTTTTTAATAAATTTGCAAAAATTTCTACATTTCTGTTTTTTTTTAAGTCAAGATGGGGTGCAGAGTGTACATTAATGAGAAAAAAATGAACTTTTTTGAATTTACCAAATGGCTGCAATGAAACAAAGAGTGAAACATTTAAAGCAGTCTGAACACTTTCCGTACCCACTGTATATCCACTGTGTTTTATCAAGAGCAAAGTCATCGCAGTCGTCTACCAGGAAATTTTAGAGCACTTCATTGTTCCCTCTGCCGACAAACTTTTTGGAGATGGAAATGTCATTCTCCAGTGGAACTTGGCACCTGTCCACACTGCCAAAAGTACCAATACCTGGTTTAGAAACAACAGTATCAATGTGCTCAATTGGCCAGCAAACTCACCTGACCTTAGCCCAATAGAGAATCTATGGTGTATTGTCAAGAGGGAGATGAGAGACACCAGATCCAACAATGCAGACGAGCTGAAGGCTGCTATCAAAGCAACCTGGGCTTCCATAACACCTCAGCAGTGCCACAGGCTGATCGCCTCCATGCCACGCCGCATTGATGCAGTAATTGATGCAAAAGGAGCCTCGACCATGTATTGAGTGCATTTACTCCACATACATTTCAGTAGGCCAACATTTCAGATTTTGAAATCATTTTTCATGCTGGTGTTATAAAGTATTCTAATTTACTGAGATAAAGAATTCTGGGTTTTCGCTGGCTGTAAGCCATAATTATCAACATTAACAGAAATAAACACTTGAAATGGATAACTTGGTTTATAATGACTCTATATAATATGAGTTTCACTTTTTGCATTGAAGAACTGAAATAAATAAATTTTTTGATGATATTTTTTACCTGCATACCAACTTAGTGCAGGTAAGAACATGGCCTCCCTTCCTTTGAACCTGACATTACACTTAAACAGTTTCCCCTTTGATGATATTCTAATTTTGTGAGAAGCACGTGTAGTAAGCAGTTTTAGGTTTCCCATTTGCTGTGAGTCCATGTTCGGGACCCGGACCTGCTCAGCCCTTAGTCACACAGACTTCACTAGGATGCACGGTAAGATTTTAATACTAGAGGTTAGGACCGTCCTGAATTTGGGTACAACCTTGGCACTAGTGGGATTTATTTTATGCTTTTTTTAAATCAAAAACAGTGTTTGTTAAGTACCCTATTTATTTATATGTTCTATTGAATTTACTTATATACTTGGAACAGGATATGTGTTTATTTTGTTTCAGTCTTGCGTTTTGCTTCAGTGTAAGTCTATGGAGGGTCAGAATGAAGTTGCATTGACCAACAATGTGAAAGTGACTTCCACATTGTGTAAGTCGCTGGCGACTCTGATGCAAAGTCACATGACTCAGAAGAGGGTTAGAGTGATGCTGGAAAGCGGGGAAGAAGACAATCAGTAAGTATGTTAATACATTTGCATTACATTTCATATATAATCAGAACAATTTAGGAGAAAAAATGACTGAAGGATCTTCAGTAAGGCTACTTTCACACTAGCGTCATACGACGCACGTCGCAATGCGTCGTTTTGAAGAAAAAACGCATCCTGCAAAGTTGCGCGCAGGATGCGTTTTTCCTCCATAGACTAATATTAGCGACGCATTGCCACACGTCGCATCCGTCATGCCATGGATGCGTCGTCTTTTGTGGCCGCGACGCACACAAAAACGTTTGTGTGCGTCGTCTCCGCCATTTTCGACCGCGCATGCGCGGCCAAAACTCCGCCCCCTCCTCCCCGGACATGACAATGGGGCAGCGGATGTGTTGTAAAACTGCAACCACTGCAACCACTGCCCCCGTTGTGCACGCCTTTCACAGCGTGCAATGGTATGTCGCCCCGACGCAGGGCGACGGCCGTCGCACGACGCTAATGTGAAAGTAGCCTTAGTCACCCATTTCTGTATATTGCATTATGTTCTGCACCAGTGTAATGGCAATTGTCTCTCGTGCTGTATGTCTAGGTGTTGTCATACTGTGTAAACATCACAGGTAGCACTGAGTTCAGAATGTTCAATATTGACCTTATGAGGACATAAATCCTTCCACAGCAAAATCTACATTATATTTTTCAATGAAGAGCTTTTTTAATTTTTTTTACTGTCACAGATTTGTGATACGTTTACCTGTTATGCCCCGATCCCTTCCATAACGTGTGTCTATTCCAGTTGTACAGAGAAGGGCATGCACCGCACTTCACCACTGAAATTAAAGAAGCCCTCCCAAGAAGATTTAAAAAAATAAATAAAAAAATATATATATATATTTGTGCATATAATGTAGTGTCAGTGTGTTAACATTCTCTCCTTCTCCTGGATCTGGGGTCGTTCTGCTCCTCTTCTCAGTGACATCACCACTCTGCAGACTCTGAATCACACTGTGCTCTGTGTGACCCGGAAGTGGCTTTTACAAAGTAAACCTATGGAGCATCAGTAGAGGCGTAACTTAGGGTTCCGCATAGGGGACGAGGAGGGGGCAAAACATCTTAGTGGGCCCCTAACCAGTAACCCTGATTACAACGATGGTGGCACACTGATATTACCGCCATATGGTGACATATACTGTAGTAGTTGATACCAATGTAAAAAATCCGGCACTCAAAAGATCAAATGCTGATAATGAATATTTTTATTGTATTATATTCATTATCAGCATTTGATCTCTTGAGTGCCGGATTAATTTTTTACATTGATTAAGGATTGGTTACCCTAAGGCTACTTTCACACATCAGTTTTTTGCCGTCAGGCAGGATCCGGCTATTTTTAGAAAAAACGGATCCGGCATAAATTTTGGAGAACTGTAGAAACGGATCCGTTTTTCTGCTGGATCCGTCTAGCAGGTTATATCTGTTTCCTGGGGGCTGGCCAATTGGATCTGAGCATGCGCAGACTTAAAAAAACGGATCCGGTGGCTGGATCCGTCTTTTTCTGGATCCGGCGCATTCCGGCGCCCATAGACTTTCATTGTGGCAAAAAGCCGGAAGCGTCGGATCCGGCGCTTCCGGCTTTTTCGCCGGAGACAAAAAACGTTACAGTAGCCGTTTTTTCCAGATGCCGGAATGAGACAAGTAGCCGGATCCGGCAAAAAACGGATGAAACGCAATGCCATCCGGCGTGATCCGGCGCTAATGCAAGTCAATGGGGAAAAACTGGATCCGGCATTGCATTTCGCTGGATCCGGTTTTACAAAAAAAAGCCGGATCGCGCCTGACGGCAAAAAACTGATGTGTGAAAGAGGCCTTATCCGGGCACCACCATAATTTGAGGAGTGACGTGTCATTATATTTTGTAGTAGTTGATACCAGTCCTGCAGAACATACAAGTAATCACAGCACAGTTATAGATGGTGACTTACAGATGATGTTTTTTCTGATGCACCAACATGGCAACTTCTTCCATCCAGGACTCGTCTTCAGAGATTACAACAAAGACACATTTGACTTCTCACGTTTCTAGCCCCGTCTCCATCTCTTCCTAACCTACACAAACGCCTCATCCTGCTGATACCCCAATACTGAGCCGCATCTGCTGTATGTGTCTCTATTACTCCATCATAAAATAAATCCACACTTCTGGACAGTAGATAAATAGATAAGGGGAAGGGGGGGGTTAGCCTCTCAGACTACGCGTTTCGGCGAATTAACGCCTTCTACATGGTCTGACCATGTAGAAGGCGTTAATTCGCCGAAACGCGTAGTCTGAGAGGCTAACCCCCCCCTTCCCCTTATCTATTTATCTACTGTCCAGAAGTGTGGATTTATTTTATGATGGACTTTTATAATAAAAATCTTTGCTAATGCAAGAAAAAACTTTTTAGATTTTGTATCCTGGATTTTGTCCGCTAGAGTTTAAAGTTACATTTTTTCATTTGAATTTTTCGTGGCTGGCTCCTGCTCTGGTCTCCGTGCAGACTTTCTCCTGGATTGATATTGGATTTCACACACCGGGGTGTACAGGTAAGCTGGCTTTGAAAATCTGTAGTTTTTTGTTGTCTCTATTACTGCACCTGCTGTTTGGCAAAATAACTGTGCTCCTCTTAATGCTCCACATAATACTGCCACCACCATGCACCTTATTTAATAACTAGCTATGAACCCGTTCTCCTCCCGGGTGGTGGGCATTTTTATTGGTATATGGTCTCCCATCCTGGTATGTGCTGCACCCCTCATCCCTATCCTGGTATGTATGGTACCCTCACCCCCCAATCCTGGTATGCATGGTACCCCCTTATCCATATACTGGTATTCATGGTTCCCTCACCCCCTAATCCTGGTATGCATGGCACCCCCTCATCCCTATCGTAATATGCATGGTACCCCCTCATCCCTATCGTGGTATGCATGGTGCCCTCACCCCCCAATCCTGGTATGCAAGGTGCCCTCACCCCCCAATCCTGGTATGCATGGTCCTCTCACCCCCCAATCCTGGTATGCATGGTTTTCTCACCCCCAATCCTGGAATGCATGGTCCCCTCACCCTCCAATCCTGGAATGCATGGTCCTCTCACCCCTCCAATCCTGGTATGCATGGTCCTTTCACCCCCCCAATCCTGGTAGGCATGGTCCTCTCACCCCCCTATCCTGGTATGCATGGTCCTCTCACCCCCCCAATCCTGGTATGCATAGCGCCCTCACCACCTATCCTGGTATGCATGGTCCCCTCACCCCCTATCCTGGCATGCATGGTCCTCTCACCCCCCCAATCCTGGTATGCATGGTCCTGTCACCCCCCAATCCTGGTATGCATGGTCATCTCACCTCTCAATCCTGGTATGCATGGTCCTTTCACCCCCCCAATCCTGGTAGGCATGGTCCTCTCACCCCCCAATCCTGGTATGTATGGTCCCCTCACCCCCCAATCCTGGTATGCATGGTCCTCTCACCCCCTTATCCTGGTATGCATGGCCCTCTCACCGCCCCATCATGGTATGCATGGTCCCCTCACCCCCCAATCCTGGTATGCATGGTCCTCTCACTCACCTATCCTAATAAGCATGGTCCCCTCACCCCCCTTTCCTGGTATGCATGGTCCCCTCACCCCCCTTTCATGGTATGCATGGTCCCCTCACCCCCCCAATCTTGATATGAATGGTCCCCCTCACCCCTATTAAACTGCACACATTAAGAAAAACCATTTATACTCACCTTTCTTCCCTGTGTCCAGCGCTGACCTGTTCTGGGCGTGTTGTGGTGCCGGCCGGACTCGGCAGTGAGTCTTCAAGAAAATGGCGGCGGTAAGCGCGGACTGCACAGGTGCCGATTCATGTCTGGAGTGGGCGTGCTGTGGTGCCGGACTCGGCGCTTGCGCAGTCCTCACTTTCCGCCGCCATGTTCTTGAAGACACACTGCAGTGTGTCTTCAAGAAAATGGCGGCGGTAAGCGCGGACTGCGCAGGTGCCGATTCTGGCGCTACAGCACGCCCACTCCAGATATCACCTGAAGACGCAAGACCCCGCCGGCAACAGCCTCACCGGGTTCGGAAAGGTGTTGCGGAGATCGCGGTATGCGTTCAGTGCTTACGCATACCGCGATCTCCTGGGGGGATCCGTTACTCTGTGGGGGATGCGTCACTCTGGGTCCAGACTGTGCAGGCGCGTCGCGCTTGCGCAGTCTATAATGGCTTCAGACAGAGTGATGCTCCCCCGGTTATATTATAGGTAATGTCTCATTTGTGCCCTCTAGATGGAAAAATTGCCCTCCTAGAAAATATTAATTCCCTGTGCAAATACCCTAGAAAATAGTGTCCACATTTTGCCCCATTGACGGCCACAATACTCTGAGTGCCCCTATAACAATAATGCTTCTTACGTGCCCACTTAGCACTTAATAATGTCCACTGAGTCCCCCAATGTACAGCTCCTCAGTATACAGTATGGTGGGGCCATAGCTCCGTTATTCACAGTATGATACCCCCACAGCTCCTCTATACATAGTATGATGTCCACACTGCTCCCCCAAAACACAGTATAATGACCCCCTCAGAATCTCTCGCACTGTATAATGGCCCCACACTGTATAATGGCCTCCACATTAGTCCCCACACTAGCCCTCCAACTGCATAATGGCCCCCCCGCATTAGCTCCCACACTGTATAAACAGCTGACATGTGCCCGCAATAGGCGCGGGCGGAATCACGATCCACCTGCGCCTATTAACTAGTTAAATCCCACTGTTAAACGCTGACAGCGGGCATTTAACTAGTACTCCCGGCGCCTGGCCGGAAATGAGCGTATCACCGACCCCCGTCACTTGATCGGGGGTCAGAGATGTGTTGCCATGACAACCAGAGGTCTCATAGAGACCTCTATGGTTGTTACCGGCAGATTGTTATGAGCGCCACCCTGTGGTCGTCGCTCATAGCAATGCTCTATTTCTGCTACATATAGGCGACCTGAGCATCGCCTACATGTAGCAGAGCCGATCAAGTATGGCATGCTTCTAGCCTAGGATTATAAGATTAACCTGATTGCTTAACGGCGTAGTGAGAGAAAAAATCAAGACGCCAGAATTACGTTTTTTGGTCTCCGCGACGTTGCATTAAAATGCAATAACAGGTGATCAAAAGAAACGTATCTGCACAAAAATGGTATCATTAAAAACGTCAGCTCGGCACGCAAAAAGTATGCCCTCAGCCAGCCCAAGATCCCGAAAAATGGAGACGGTACGGGTCTCGGAAAACTGCGCTTTTTTTTTTCTTAGCAAACTTTGGAATTTTATTTCACCACTTAGATAAAAGAGAACCTAGACATGTGTCTATGAACTTGTAATGATCTGAATCATAATGGCAGGGCAGTTTTAGCATTTAGTGAACCTAGCAAAAAGCCAAACAAAAAACAAGTGTGGGATTGCACTTTTTTTGCAATTTCACCCCACTTGGAATTTTTTTCCCGTTTTCGACTACATGACATGATAAAACCAATGATGTCTTTCAAAGTACAACTCGTCCCCCAAAAAATAAGCCCTCACATGGCCATATTGATGGAAAAATAAAAAAGTTATGGCTCTGGAAAGAAAGGGAGCGAAAAATAAAAAAAAAACTCCGGTCATTAAGGGGTTAATGGCGCCTACATTAGCTTCTCAACTGTACAGTGGGTAGGGAAAGTATTCAGACCCCTTTAAATTTTTCACTCTTTGTTTCATTGCAGCGATTTGGTAATTTAAAAAAAGTTCATTTTTTTCTCATTAACGTACACTCTGCACCCCATCTTGACTGAAAAAAAAACAGAAATGTAGAAATTTTTTTTAAAAAGAAAAACTGAGATATCACATGGTCATAAGTATTCATACCCTTTGCTCAGACACTCATATTTAAGTCACATGCTGTCCATTTCATTGTGATCCTCCTTGAGATGGTTCTACTCCTTCATTGGAGTCCAGCTGTGTTTAATTAAATTGATAGGACTTGATTTGGAAAGGCACACACCTGTCTATATAAGAGCTCACAGTGCATGTCAGATCAAATGAGCTCAGAGACAGAATTGTGGCAAGGCACAGATCTGGCCAAGGTTACAAAAGAATTTCTGCATTACTCAAGGTTCCTAAGAGCACAGTTGCCTCCATAATCCTTAAATGGAAGAAGTTTGGGTCCACCAGAAGTCTTCCTAGACCTAGCCGTCCACCCAAACTGAGCAATCGTGGGGGAAGAGCCTTGGTGAGAGAGGTAAAGAAGAACCCCAAGATCACTGTGGCTGAGCTCCACAGATGCAGTAGGGAGATGGGAGAAAGTTCCACTAAGTCATCTATCACTGCAGTGCTCCACTAGTCGGGCCTTTATGTCAGAGTGGCCCGACGGAAGCCTTTCCTCAGTGCCAGACATATGAAAGCCCTCATAGAGTTTGCTAAAAACACATGAAGGACTGCCAGACTATGAGAAATAAGATTCTCTAGTCTGATGAGATGAAGAGAGAAATTTTTTGGTGATAATTCTAAGGGGTATATGTCGAGAAAACCAGGCACTGCTCATCACCTGCCCAATACAATTGTGGTACCCCTGAGGGTTCAGTCGCCACAGAGGTACTGCACCTCCTCCTGAGGTGTGGTACCCCACCATTCAGGTAAGGTGGAGACACCCGACCACGCTCCAACACCTGCATCTCACACAACATAGTAGTGTTGCAAAGCACCTTTGGTGGCTCCCTGCTTGGAACAAGAAGAGTGCTGGGAGGTGGGTGGAGCTTAGTCTGCACAAGAGAGCGGGAGATTATTAGGACTAGGTCAGTCTGTGAGAGAAGCTCCCCTGAGAGGGATGGATTGAAGGAAGGGCTGCAGCAGACCTCAGTGACCTGGGTCTGCTGGCACAGGAAAGAGATATTGAGAAAGCCTGATTCTCCATAAGAAAGATTGATTAGTATGGAACGTAAAGAGAGGAGGACTAAGGATTAGGGTTAGAGCAGAACCCTTCCCAAGTTCACAGCGCATGGCCGAGGTCCGGTCCCCGAGGTTGTATGGATACTAATTGTCCTGCGACAGACACTGGAGGAATAGAAGTTGTCACCACTTTATTCCCAAACAAGACTTGGGGGCACAACAGCAACGTGAGTGATCCGGGACAAAGTAGTAAGGAGTCCCCGAAGCAGGCTACAGCTGTCTGCCGTACAAGTAGAGTTCTAAGAACATCTGAAAGGAGGAACTCCAGTGTAACTCAGTATTGTGAGTACTTCAAATAGGTGCTAGAAGGGAGACGTTCAGAAAAGGCACATATGTTGGCGGACTGTTGGAACGGAGTACTTCATATTGCCTGGAGGTTGACTGAGCTCCTTACCTGGAGGACACAGCATGGATGCGGGCACCTGTATGCACAACATACTGTGAGTAATGCTTTGGAACTACATGCCTTGGTGTCCTCCACTTATTCCTGCACCAACCCACTCAGCACTGCTACATCTTTGTGCTGAACACTGCACCATTATGCTCTCCTCACTAGCTCTCCATCTACACTACCCTGGGACTACTGCCCTACCTGTGGAGGGCCACAACATCATTTCTGCACCACACCATCTGTCCCAGAGGATCTGTCTGCAGCGTCGGCTTAACATCTTCATTGCCGAACACCACAGGTGGCGTCACAAATCATTCACTAATAAACTTTACTCATCATCCGCACACTCAACAGTCCCCTTTTATAATGGACGCCAAGGGCCACGGACCGGGTCACCGCCGCTGTGACAACTCCCATTGAAACCAACGGGCCCGCCTCCGAGTACCCCACGGCCCTGGGAGGGCGACCCACAATCCCAACACTGAAACATGGTGGTTTCAACATCATGCTATGGGGGTGTTTTTCAGCTGCAGGGACAGGACGACTGGTTGCAATTGAAGGAAACATGAATGAGGCAAAGGGAGAAGATACAGATTAGATATTAGAAAAAACTTTTTAACACTGAGGGTGATCAAAGAGTGGAACAGGCTGCCATGAGAGATGGTGAGTTATCCTTCAATGGAAGTCTTCAAACAGAGGCTGGACAGACATCTGTCTGAGATGGTTTAGTGAATACTGCATTGAGCAGGGGGTTGAACACAATGACCCTGGAGGTCCCTTCCAAATCTAACATTCTATGATTTTATGATAAGTATACTTGTGCTAAAGTAATATGCTACAAAATTTATCATTAAGGTGCTAAATTTGTTAAGTGTGGAGTCGTAGAGTTCAAGAGAGTACACCAAGATTTGGAGCAAACATGACATTTTTTACAAATGTGGAGCGCTAGCACTTTTTTAAGGCGTTTCCTGTATTCATGTATTAGAAAATGTCAAAATATATTTAGTTGGCCAGGTGCGTGCAGACTTCTGTTGATATACTAATATGGAGAACTGCTATCAGCACATAGATAACTTATCTACTGGCAGGTAAGCAAGTATTACCAACAGATAGGTGAAGTTGTGCGGTTGAGAGGTGCGGTTAGTGAGAAGTTAGTAACTATGCTAATATGACTCAAATATATTTTTGTAAGACATTATGATACTTCAGATTGTGATATAATGTGAACTGAAAATTGCTCTTCCCTAAGAAGTTGATTACCGTGTTTATAAGGTCTGAATGGCCTATCCGAGTACCAGAGGAACCCACAGTGGCCTCAGTCATGTTAATGGACTCCAGGGAATCAGCAGACATTTTGAAAGTGATGTTGGAGCCAATAACTTGCCACTTGGATCTATTTCTTATGGGCTGATTCAAAACAAACATTAGATGTTAGTGATATGTGATGTACAATAGTAATAAATATGTTAAAGAGGACCTGGACATTTCCTGTATAGAAGGAAAGTGACCCTTAAAGGGGTTATTTGGATCTTTAACATAGATGGCCTATCCATAGGATAGGAGGAAGAACGTGACATTCAAATATAGAATTTCAAGGTGATCTAATTGAGAGTTGCAATCCACAGTGAGAACATAACATTTCAGTCTGTGCACAGACCTTCCTCAGATATATTGTATATAGAACAAACAGTACAGGGTGGGCCATTTATATGGATACACCTAAATTAAAGGGGAATTGTTGGTGACCCTGATCGGCGCGCTGAATTTGCAGAATGGACAAAACAAAAATTGGAACAGGACCCTCAGTTTATACAAAACATTATGTTCAGTGATGAGGCAAACTTTTTTGAGTGGGCCATTTATATGGATACACCTAAATAAAATGGGAAAGGTGACAGTTTTCTTGCGTAGGGTGTCTTGCATTGAAATCTTCTGCAATGACCCAGGTGCTGCGTTCACCAGACAGCAACACAATTTCTATCCTCTCCTCACGTGACCATTGTGTCATGATCCCAGTGCAGGTTTTTGAGCTGCACGTCAGGGGTTAATGTCTGGAGCTCAGTGCAGGTTTTGACCTGCACACCTGGGGTTAATGATTGTGGCCTCTTTCTGGTTCTGGGAGAGCTTCTTAAACCCCTGGGAAGTTCCAATCCCTGCCAGTTATACTTTTGCCTTTGGCCAAGTGTGCTGACCTCTGTGTGCCTGTGCCTTTTCATTGTTATAGCTTGTTATATGGTTCTGATCTGGTTCTGTTTCCCGTTGTGAGTTTGCCTGTTGATTCTGTACTGTGCTATCCTCTCTGTGTATGACTTATTGCCTGTGATCTGACTACTCTCTGCTCGTCCCTCTTGTACCTTGCAGCTATCTCTGTGTATGACTCATTGGCTACGTCCTGACTATCCTCCCTGTCTATGCCCCTTGGTAACTTTGTCTCGCAGTTACCCTGCTAGGAGTTCTCTTGCAGCTCCTAGCTCTCTGGAGTTTAGGCCATGCCCCTAGCAGTCACGTGCTTCAGGTCCTGCGGCTCTGAAGTACGCATCTACTCGGCTGCTGCCCGCTCCACAGGCATCTTTGAGTACAGTTCGCTTTACTCAGGACACGTGCACTGGCTCAGTGAGCAAGTTCAGTGCGGTGTTCCTGACATTATAACTGGCCCGCTATTTTTTTTTCTTTCCTCACTTCTGCAGCATGGACCCAATGTGTGCTTTATCTGAGCAGGTGAATTGCTTGACTCAGTCACTGCAGAAGCTTAGTTGGGAACACCAAGCTCTGGCCCAGTCCAAACGGCAGGTTGAGGACTCAGTTCAGGGGGTACTTTCTGCAGGCTTCCAGGAGGTGGGGAATAGAGATGTCATTTTAGTCCCACCCGAATCCCCAGTTAAATTGCCAGATACGTTTTCTGGTAACAAAGATGATTTCAGAGCATTTAAGGAGGGCTGTATGTTATGAATGAGTCACCGGAGGAGGAAAAAAACAAAAATACAAGCTAAGTCCAGAAAACCGGAGAGGTTGGTAGCTATCGGATTGCAGATCCCTGATCCTATCCACAACAACTAACAGTAGCCGGTAGCCGTGGGGGGTTCCTACGATGCCCTAGACCCCTCGATCACAGCCGGAGAACTAAATAGGCCTAAAGAAAGAAAGGGGAAATCTAAACTGCTCCAGAACAGACCCCAAAGCAATAGGCAGCCCCCCACATATAATGACGGTGAAGCAAGATGAAAACACTAACACAGATAGAAAGATAGGTTGAGCAAACGATGGGGCCCAAGCTAACTAAAAAGGACAGGATAGAAAAGCTGCTGTCTGCAATCCGCAAAAAACCCTACCAAAAAATGTCCCAACCGTCTGATAGGAAAAACAGGCCCTGAAGTCGCTAGGACTTCAAAATGACTATATCAGCACTCAGGTAAATTCTGAAGACAGAGCAAAGAGACCAACTGATCAGAGACAAAAATGGAACTCAGCACACCCCTGACCGGGGATGGCTGAACTCCAAAAAACAAGGTAAACAAAACAAAACTAATAAGTTCAATAGCAGAGCAAAAACTTATCTTTGGGAAGCAGGAATCAGACTGGTCTCCAAGAATCCAGCAGAGAAATCACCAGCGACTCAGAAGGGCGTCGGCTACCTTATATCCAGTCGGCAGTTCCTGTTACCCAGTCATCATCTACCACATCAGGTGTTTCGTAATCAGCCTCACTACCTTCCTTCACCAGAAGAGGGAGTTCATCAGACATCGACGGTAAAGGGGAAAATGAACTCACAACAGTACCTCCCCCTTGAGGAGGGGTCACCAAACCCTCATCCACGCCACCAGGGCGATCAGGATGGGCCCGATGAAAGGCACGAACCAATCTTTTGGCATGAATATCGGATGCAGGGACCCAAGAATTATCCTCCTGGCAATAACCCTTCCATTTAACCAAATACTGGAGTCTCCGTCTAGCCAGACGAGAATCCAGTATCTTCTCAACCTCATATTCCACATTACCTTCAACCAATACCGGGTCAGGAGATGCCACCACAGGAACTACTGGCTCAACAAACCTCTTTAACAGAGACTTATGAAACACGTTATGGATCTTAAATGTAACAGGAAGAGCCAATCGAAAAGAGACTGGATTAAGAATCTCCAAAATCTTGTAGGGTCCAATAAATCTAGGTTTAAACTTTGGAGAAGCCACCTTCATAGCGATATTCTTTGATGACAACCAAACCATATCACCCACCTTAAACTGGGGACCAATGGTCCTCTGCCGGTTGGAAAACCACTGGGCCTTTTCCTGGGAGAGAGACAACTTATCCACCACTTGGTCCCAGATCTGGTGCATTCTCTCCACCACAGTGTCAACACCTAGGCAGGCAGAAGGCTCCACCTGCCCTGAAGAGAATCAAGGATGAAACCCAAAGTTACAAAAAAAAGGTGACATCAAAGTGGCAGAACTAGCTCTATTATTTAAAGCAAATTCGGCCAAGGGCAAAAATGAAACCTAATCATCCTGATCAGCAGAAATAAAACATCTCAAATACGACTCCAAAGTCTGGTTTGTTCTCTCCGTCTGCCCATTGGTCTGAGGGTGAAACGCAGAGGAGAAGGACAACTGAATTCCCAGCTTGGAACAGAAAGTCCTCCAAAATCTAGACACAAACTGAACTCCTCTGTCAGATACAATGTTCTCAGGAATCCCGTGCAAGCGAACCACCTGTTGCAAAAACAAGGGCACCAACTCTGAGGAAGATGGCAACTTAGGGAGTGGTACAAGATGGACCATCTTAGAGAATCTATCACAAATCACCCAAATAACAGTCATTCTCTGAGAGACAGGCATATCAGAGATAAAATCCATTGAAATATGGGTCCATGGCCTCCTGGGCACCGGCAAAGGCATCAACAAGCCACTAGAGCGAGAACAAGGTTTAGACCGAGAGCAAGTCCCACAGGACTGCACAAAATTCCTGACATCACGAGACAAGGCGGGCCACCAAAAAGACCGACTCACCAAATCTCTAGTACCAAAAATACCTGGATGACCAGCCAATGCAGAGCAATGAACTTCAGACATCACTCTCTTCCTCCACTGGTCAGGAACATACAATTTTCCAATGGGATAATGCTCAGGTTTGTCCTCCTGAAACTCTTCCAGTGCACGTCTCAAATCGGGCGAGATGGCAGAAAGAACTACCCCCTCACCTAAGATGGTAGCAAGCTTGGTCACAACAGGAGAATCATCAAAGAAACTCCTAGAGAGGGTGTCTGCCTTGACATTCTTAGTGCCCGGAAGAAAAGATACCACAAAATCAAAACATGTGAAAAACAAGGTCCACATAGCCTGTCTAGGATTCAAGCGTTTGGCCGACTCCAGGTAAATCAAATTCGTGTGGTCAGTAAGGACCACGGCTTGATGTTTAGCTCCCTCCAACCAATGTCTCCACTCCTCAAATGCCCATTTCATGGCTAACAGTTCCCGATTCCCCACATCATAGTTACGTTCGGATAGGGAGAACTTTCGGGAAAAGAAAGCACAGGGATTCAGTTTAGATGTTACAGGATCCTTTTGGGACAAAACAGCTCCTGCACCAATCTCAGAAGCGTCCACCTCTACCTGAAACGGGAGTGAGACATCAGGTTGCCGCAAAACCGGAGCAGAAGTGAACCTTCGCTTCAGCTCCTGAAAGGAAGAAACAGCCTCCGGAGACCAATTCAGCACATCAGCACCCTTCTTAATCAAATCAGTCAATGGTTTGGCAATACCAGAAAAATTAGCTATAAATTTACGATAAAAATTAGCAAAACCCAAAAACTTCTGGAGGGCCTTCATAGAAGTGGGCTGAACCCAATCATAAATGGCCTGTACCTTGACCGGGTCCATTTCAATAGTTGACGGAGACAAAATAAATCCCAAAAATGAAATCCTCTGTACCCCAAAAAAGCATTTCGATCCCTTGACATACAGGGAATTCTCCCTCAAAATCCGGAACACAGTCCGAACATGTTCCACATGAGAGTCCCAATCCTTGGAAAAGATCAAAATATCATCCAGATAGATGATCAAAAATTTATCCACCAAGTCTCGGAAAATATCATTCATGAAGCACTGGAAGACAGAAGGGGCAATAGTGAGCCCAAAAGGCATCACCAGGAACTCAAAATGTCCCTCCGGAGTATTAAACGCCGTCTTCCATTCATCCCCATGCTTAATGCGAATAAGATTATACGCCCCCCTGAGGTCAAGCTTTGTAAACGAGCAAGCACCTTTAACTCTGGAGAATAGATCAGAAATCAGGGGTAACGGATACTGATATTTAAAAGTAATTTTGTTGAGGGAACGATAGTCAGTACAAGGCCTTAATGACCCATCTTTCTTAGCCACGAAAAAAAAACCAGCACCTAAGGGTGAAGAGGATGGTCTAATATGACCCTTCTCCACCGACTCCTTAATATAGGATCGCATACCCTCGTGCTCGGGTACAGATAAAATGAAAAGTCGACCCTTGGGAAATTTACACCCAGGGCTCAGTTCAATTGCACAGTCATAACTCCTATGGGGAGGCAAAGACGCAGACTCATTCTCACTAAATACATCATAAAAATCAGCCAAATAGTCAGGAACATCATGCGACTGGGGAGAGGTGGAGAAAACAGGAGCATCACTAAGGGCACACTGACAACCCCAACTCACCACAGACACAGATTTCCAATCCAAAACTGGATTATGGATTTGCAACCAGGGAAACCCCAGAACAATGGTATCATGCAAATTATGCAACACCAAAAATCTGCAATTCTCTTGATGGTCTGGGGCGACCCGCATTACCACCTGGGTCCAAAACTGAGGTTTATTCTTCGCCAAAGGAGTAGCATCAATACCCCTCAAAGGGTTAGGCATCCGCAGAGGTGTCATCGGAAATCCACAACGTTTAGCAAAATCCAAGTCCATCAAGTTCAGAACTGCTCCCGAATCCACAAAAGCCTTAGCGGAAAATGTGGACAGGGAGCAGATCATAGTAATTGCCAGAAGAAACTTAGGTTGAACACCACCCTCAGCAAATGTGTGTGCAAAACGTTTCTTTCATTTAGGGCAGACAGAAATGATATGCGAGGCATCACCACAGAAGAAACACAGCTTATTACGCCTTCTGAACTCCTGACGCTGCGTCCCAGACAAAACTCTATCACATTGCATAGGTTCCGACATTTGTTCAACAGGTGGCAACACCTCTCGTGCGGTTTTGCGTTCACGCAAATGCCGATCAACCTGAATGGCTAATGACATAAAATCGTCAAGACCAGAGGGAACAGGAAATCCCACCATAGTATCTTTTACGGTTTCTGACAAACCCTTCTGAAAGAGAGCTGCCAAGGCACCATCATTCCAGGTAGTAAGGACCGCCCACTTTCGGAATTTTTGACAGTACAACTCTGCAGAATCCTGACCCTGGCTCAATGCCAACAGGGCCTTTTCAGCCTGATCAATAGCATTAGGTTCATCATACAACAACCTCAAAGCTTGAAAAAATGTGTTCACATTAGTAAGAATAGGATCATCAGGTTTCAAAGAAAACGCCCAATCCTGGGGATCGCCGCTCAGCAAAGAGATGACAATTTTAACCTGCTGCGCGGAGCTCCCCGACGAGTTAAGCTTCAAGGCAAAAAATAATTTACAATTATTCTTAAAATTCAAAAATTTAGACAGATCCCCAAAAAACACATCAGGAGTATGTATCTTTGGTTCAGCAGCATGTGAATGAGCAAGATAGGCGGAAATTCCCCGCACTTCAGCAGTGAGCTGCTCCACACGATCAAACAATTGCTTCATCTCCATTGAGAAAGAAAAAAAATTCCCCCTGCGGCCTCAGAGACATAGAGGAAAAAATATACACAAAAAAAAAAGTATTCTGACAAACTCTTTTTTTTTTTTTTTTTTTACAATTCTTTCCTGCTATTGAGTACCCTAGGATCTGCGGTATGGCTGGTGATTCTGTTATGAATGAGTCACCGAAGGAGGAAAAAACAAAAATACAAGCTAAGTCCAGAAAACCGGAGAGGTTGGTAGCTATCGGATTGCAGACCCCTGACCCTATCCACAACAACTAACAGTAGCCGTGGGGGGTTCCTATGATGCCCTAGACCCCTCGATCACAGCCGGAGAACTAAATAGGCCTAAAGAAAGAAAGGGGAAATCTAAACCGCCCCAGAGCAGACCCCAAAGCAATAGGCAGCCCCCCACATATAATGACGGTGAAGCAAGATGAAAACACTAACACAGATTGAAAGATAGGTTGAGCAAACGATGGGGCCCAAGCTAACTAAAAAGGACAGGATAGAAAAGCTGCTGTCTGCAATCCGCAAAAAACCCTACCAAAAAATGTCCCAACCGTCTGATAGGAAAAACAGGCCCTGAAGTCGCTAGGACTTCAAAATGACTATATCAGCACTCAGGTAAATTCTGAAGACAGAGCAAAGAGACCAACTGATCAGAGACAAAAATGGAACTCAGCACACCCCCGACCGGGGATGGCTGAACTCCAAAAAACAAGGTAAACAAAACAAAACTAATAAGTTCAATAGCAGAGCAAAAACTTATCTTTGGGAAGCAGGAATCAGACTGGTCTCCAAGAATCCAGCAGAGGAATCACCAGCGACTCAGAAGGGCGTCGGCTGCCTTATATCCAGTGAGCAGTTCCTGTTACCCAGTCATCATCTACCTGATCAGGTGTTTCGTAATCAGCCTCACTACCTTCCTTCACTAGAAGAGGGAGTTCATCAGACATCGACGGTGAAGGGGAAAATGAACTCACAACAGCTGTAAGCTCTTTTTCTCTTTGACGCCGCTCCTCTGGGGATGAGAAACAGAGGGTGGGGGTGGTTATGTCCCTGCTTAGGGGGTCTCCACAAGCCTGGGCATTTTCGCTTTCCTCTTCTGCCCCTGAGAGAATGTCTGTGGATGCGTTTTTTGAAGCCTTAGGGCTTATTTATGATGAACCTGATAGAGTGCGTTTGGCTGAGGACAAGGTGATGAGTGTCTGTCAGGGGGAGCACTCGGCCGAATGGTTCTGTACTGAATTCAGACGCTAGGCAGCCGAGATTTCCTGGAGTGATGCCGCCCTTCGGGGGCTGTTCCGTAGAGGCCTGTCTGAACGTCTGAAGGATGCTTTGGCACTCCATCCTCCGCCTGACTCCCTGGAGGATGCCATGACCCAAGCGGTTCGCATGGATCGCAGACTGCGGGCTAGAGGCGTTATGCAACGGGAAACACCATTATTCTTCAGTGGAGATGAGACCCGGACTCTTCCTGTGGCTATGGAGGTGAGCGCTGTCACCTGTGAGGAAAAGGAAAGGAGACGCCGCAGGGAGAAGCAGTTGTGCTTCTATTGTGGGGAATCTGGACACTGGAAGAAGGACTGCCCCTCCTGTCCTTCATCCTCCAAGATTGCGGGAAACGACTAGGTCTGGGTAGTAGTCGAGGAGGCTACCCAGACCATCAGGTACAATTTTCCTCACGTGCAAAAATGGTGCTGCAGGTGGAACTGGAACTTGGTAATGGTCCGGTTCAGACTACTGCTTTTGTTGACTGTGGTTCTGCTGTGAACCTGATTGATACCAAAGTTATGACTCTTAATAAGATAGGGACAGTCAGGCTTCAGGATCCTGTTAAACTTGTGTCAATTGACTCGTCGCCTCTTACCCAGGACGGTATCTGTTGCAGGTCTGAACTTTTTTCTCTAAAAGTGGGTTCCACTCATGTGGAAAAACTAAGTTGTCTTGTGCTAGATAACTTGCCTGCAGGACTGGTACTGGGGATGCCTTGGCTTCAATGCCATAATCCTACCATTGATTGGGTTACAGGGGAGATCACTCAATGGGGATGTAAGGATAAATGTGGTAACCTGGGACATCTTCTTAAAGCTGTTAAATGTGTCCGTATCTGTGTCGTCTGTCGGCCTGGAAGGTATTCCGGAGTACCTGAAGGATTTCAAAGACATTTTTTCCGAAAGTGAGGCTGAGGCGCTGCCACCATGTAGACCCTACTATTGTGCCATTGATTTAGTACCTGGAGCCAAGTTACCTAAGGCTCGATTGTTCAATTTGTCTGGGCCTGAGCGCCAAGCCATGAAGGAGTACATAGCTGAGAGTCTCCGCAAAGGGCATATCAGGCTTTCTGTGTCACCTGTGGCAGCAGGATTCTTCTTTGTGAAGAAGAAAGATGGTGGTTTGCGGCCGTGCCTCGACTTTCGGGAACTGAACAAGATAACGGTTAGGAACACTTACCCGCTTCCCCTCATCCCAGACTTATGTAACCAGTTAGCTGGGGCCCAATGGTTCTGCAAGTTAGATCTGCGGGGGCCTACAATCTGATAAGGGTTCGGGAAGGGGATGAGTGGAAAACTGCGTTCCTCACATCAGAAGGACTCTTTGAGAACCTGGTAATGCCGTTTGGGTTAACTAATGCACCTGCTATTTTCCAGAATTTCATCAATGTTGTGTTTTCTGACCTGATAGGCCGTTTTGTTATTATTTATTTGGATGACATTTTGGTGTATTCCCCAGACAGCCAATCTCACTTGCAACATCTACAGACAGTTCTCCAGAGACTCAGGGAGAATCAATTGTTTGCTAAATTGGAAAAATGTTCATTTTTTGTACAGGAACTGGGGTTGATTGTGTCCTGTGAGGGGTTTCGTATGGATCCTAAGAAGATGCTGGTGATCGCTGACTGGGTTCAGCCTCGAGATCTCAAGGGGCTCCAGTGCTTCTTAGGATTTGCGAACTATTATCGAAGATTCATTAAAGGTTTCTCACAAGTGGTTAAACCACTCACAGATCTTACCAAGAAGGGGGCTGATGTTAAAAATTGGTCTGTACTCGCTAAGGAGTCCTTCTCAGTGATTAAGAAATGTTTCATGTCTGCCCCAGTGTTGGTACAACCAGACCTGTCCAAACCATTCATTGTGGAGGTGGATGCTTCTGAAGTAGGGGTGGGGGCTGTGCTGTCCCAGGGTCTGGCAACCCTTACCTATCTCAATCCTTACCTATCTCAAACCCTGTGCCTTCTTCTCCAAGAAGTTCTCTTCAGCCGAGAAAAACTATGATGTAGGCAATAAAGAACTTCTTGCGGTCAAGCTGGCATTTGAGGAATGGAGGCACTTTTTGGAAGGGGCGGCTCACCCTATCACGGTTGTCACGGATCACAAAAATTTGGCATACCTTGAATCTGCTAAGAGGCTTACTCCTAGACAAGCCCGTTGGTCACTTTTTTTTCACGATTTCAGCTCTCCATTACTTTTCGACCGGGGTCCAAAAATGTTAAAACGGATGCCCTGTCCAGAAGCTTTGAACCAATGTCTCCCCGAGCCGCCGTCCTCCATTCTTCCCCCAGGGGTGGTAGTGGCGGGGGTCTCAACTGAGTTGGAACAAGAAATTCTAAGGGCTCAGGCCCTAGCTCCGGCAACCATTCCAGGGGATAAACTGTTTGTTCCAGATTCATTGCGGCCTAGACTTCTGCAGGAGTTTCATGAGTCTAGGCTGAGTGCTCATCCAGGTATCACGGCCACTAGAGAGGCAGTAGCCAGGGGTTTTTGGTGGCCTTCATTAAGGTCCGATGTCAAGGAATTTGTTTCTGCTTGTGGTGTGTGTGCCCGATCCAAAAGCTTGCATAACCGGCCGGCTGGGGAACTCATACCTTTACCGGTTCCTGATAGGCCATGGACTCATCTTTCCATGGATTTTATTACCGGCCTTCCACCTTTCAGGGGCAATACTGTGATCTGGGTGGTGGTGGATAGGTTTTCTAAACAGGCCCATTTCATTCCCTTGGCAGCATTACCCTCAGCAGAAACATTATCAAGGTTGTTTGTACAGCATGTGGTCCGATTGCATGGGGTACCTCTGAATGTTGTGTCTGACAGAGGTGTGCAGTTTGTGGCCAAATTTTGGAGGGCGTTCTGTATGAAATTGGGCATCTCACTCTCCTTCTCGTCAGCATATCACCCGGAGAGTAATGGTCAGACAGAACGCACCAATCAATCCCTGGAACAAATTCACAGGTCTCTGACCTCCGCCAGACAGGAGGATTGGTGTGATGCGTTACCGTTGGCGGAATTCGCTTTTAACAACCGGGTGAGTCAGTCCACCAACATGTCCCCATTCCTGATTAACTATGTGTTTAATCCGCATTTTGGGGAGTTTTCATGGGTGGTTTCCAGTTGTCCAGGGGTAGAGGGGTCCGTTCAACGGTTAAAAAACCTCTGGGCTGAAGTCCAGCCTAATATCTCTCGGGCCCAGGGGAGGTACAAATATTTTGCTGACAAAAAGAGAGCCTCGGGAGACATGTTTCAGGTGGGAGAGAAGGTTTGGCTTTCCACACATAACATCAACTTAAAGGTACCATCAGCTAAGTTGGGACCAAAGTTCATTGGTCCGTACGAGATTATGGAGATAGTCAACCCAGTGGCATATAGGTAGCGTCTCCCCGTCTCCTTAAAAATATCCAATGTGTTCCATAAATCTCTGTTGAAATCCGTAGGGTCTGTCAAAGAAGACTCCGTGCCTGTTGTTCCTCCAGTGCTGGTGGAGGGTCAATTGGAGTATGAGGTCGGACATATTGTGGACTCTCTTTGCAGTACCTGGTCCACTGGAAGGGATATGGACCAGAGGAGCGCTCATGGGTCCCTGCTCGCTCTTTACAGGCATATGGCCTTGTTCAGGCTTTCCATGCCATATACCCGGGGAAGCCTGGGTGTCCAGAGGCCCCCCCATTGAGAGGGGGGTACTGTCATGATCCCAGTGCAGGTTTTTTTTAGCTGCACGTCAGGGGTTAATGTCTGGAGCTCAGTGCAGGTTTTGACCTGCACACCTGGGGTTAATGACTGTGGCCTCTTTCTGGTTCTGGGAGAGCTTCTTAAACCCCTGGGAAGCTCCAATCCCTGCCAGTTATACTTTTGCCTTTGGCCGAGTGTGCTGACCTCTGTGTGCCTGTGCCTGTTCGTTGTTATAGCTTGTTTATATGGTTCTGACCCGGTTCTGTTTCCCGTTGTGAGTTTGCCTGTTGATTCTGTACTGTGCTATCCTCTCTGTGTATGACTTATTGCCTGTGATCTGACTACTCTCTGCTCGCCCTTCTTGTACCTTGCAGCTATCTCTGTGTATGACTCATTGGCTACGTCCTGACTATCCTCCCTGTCTATGCCCCTTGGTAACTTTGTCTCACAGTTACCCTGCTAGGAGTTCTCTTGCAGCTCCTAGCTCTCTGGAGTTTAGGTCACGCCCCTAGCAGTCACGTGCTTCAGGTCCTGCGGCTCTGAAGTACGCATCTACTCGGCTGCTGCCCGCTCCACAGGTATATTTGAGCACAGTTCGCTTTGCTCAGGACACATGCACTGGCTCAGTGAGCAAATTCAGTGCGGTGTTTCTGACACATTGTTTTTCTTGTGAAATTCTCAATAATTTTGATGTGTCACATGACACTCTTCCCTTTGAAAAAAATAAAGTTGGATCCAAAATGTCTGACTTCAAAATGGCCGCCATGGTCACCACCCATCTTGAAAAGTTTCCCCCCTCCCATATACTAATGTGCCACAAACAGGAAGTTGACATCACTAACCATTCCCATTTTATTTAGGTGCATCCATATAAATGGCCCACCCTGTGTATAGGATACAGCATAAACAAATTGATGTACACAGAAGCTTAAAATAAATACAATCAAAAACTGAAAAAAATGAGAAAATAATAAAAAAAATT
The DNA here is from genome assembly GCF_039654945.1 of Dendrobates tinctorius. NCBI lineage: Eukaryota > Metazoa > Chordata > Amphibia > Anura > Dendrobatidae > Dendrobates > Dendrobates tinctorius. Next base: position 894,816 of record NW_027361834.1, on the reverse strand, counting down.
AGTAAATAAATGCATACATACTGAATTCAGTGATAGTAATAAAAGGTACTTGTAATAATATAAATCTGGAGTGGAGCAAATATTAGGGCTATGTGCATACGTGCGGAATTGCCGCGGATTTTATGTGTTTTTGACATGTTTTTTCACCATGAAAACGCTGTGAAAACGCATACAATAAGCAACCCATTGAATTCAATGGCATTCCGCACATGCTGTGCTAATGCTGCGGATTTTTCCGCGTCTTAGTCGCATCGCGGAAAAGTAGGCAGCATGCTCATTCTTTGTGCGGAATTGCGGGGATTCCGCACACATAGGAATGCATTGCTATGCTTACATTCCCCATGTGGCTATGCCCACAATGTGCAAAGTAAGAGGAAATTATGCGGATGGTACCCAGGGTCTGGAGGAGGGAAGACTGTCCTCCAGGCCTTGGGTACCATATCCCTGTTAAAAAAGAATTAAAATAAAAAATGGTGATATTCTCACCTTCCGGCGGCCCCCACAGTGTTCCCAGGCCTCAGCAATGCTCCCGGCAAGTCCCGGTCCCAGTGATGCCTTGCGACAATGACCTGTGATGACGTAGCGGTCTCACGTGATGCTACGTCATCTGGGATCATTGTCGCAAGGCATTGCTGGGAACGGGACTTGCCGGGAACATCGCGAGGATCAGGAACACTGCAGGGGACGCCGGAAGGTGAGAATATGACGATTTTTTATTTTTTTTAACATTATATCTTTTTACTACTGATGCTGCTTCAATAGTAAACACAATGTTTGACAAGTGTGACCAACCTGTCAATCAGTTTTCCAAGTGATGCTACAGATCGCTTGGAAAACACTAGCATTCTGCAAGCTAATTACGCTTGCAAAACGCTAGTTTTTCTCGGGAGTTCCACATGCGGATTTCCCACAAATCTCCCGCGGCAGGGAGTTGCGGAATTGCTGCAGAAATTTACACGGTAATTCCGCACGTGTGCACATAGCCTAAAGCTATTAGGGTTACCACTTTTAGCAATGTCATTATTATTAACCCCTAGAGAGAGAAAACAGACAAAACTAGGGAGAAAATTCACCCCAGTAAAATAGCAACACTAAGGCTATGGACCCACGTAGCGTTTTAAAACGTACAGTGAAAACCGGACTCCTTCCCAGAAATCGCGTGTTTTTTTTCAGCGCGATTTTACCGCGATTCTGTTCGCGATTTTGCCGCGATTTTCTCAAGCATTTTCCAAGCGATTTGAAGCAACACTTGGAAAGTGATGGACATAGTGTTTGACAAGTGTGAGCAGCTTTTTACTATTGAGGCCGCCTATGCGGCCTCAATAGTAAAAGATATCATTTTTAACATTCTAAAAAAATAAAAAATCGGGGTATATTTACCTTCCGACGTCCCGCGCTGCCATCCTGGGCCTCAGCGTTCCCAGCGATGCCTTACGAGACCTGTGATGACGTTGGTCTCGCGTTACTATAGCGATCTTGCGAGACCGCTAGAGTCACGCGAGACTACGTCATCACAGGACCTTGCCGCAAGGCATTACTGGGAACGCTGTGGCCCGGGATGGCAGCGCGGGACTTCGGAAGGTAAATATACCCCGATTTTTTATTTTGTATTCTTTTTTTTACAGGGGTATGGTACCCAGGGCCTGGAGGACAGTCTACTCTCCTCCACACCATGGGTACCAACCGCACATGAGACACTTAACTTCCCGCATGGTGGGCATAGCCACATGCGGGAAGTAAGCGATTCTCATGCATTCCTATGGGTGCGGAATCGCGGCAATTCTTTGTGATTCCGCACAAAAGAATGATCATGCTGTGATTTTTTCCGCAATGCGATTCCGCCGCGGAAAAAAGCGCAGCATTAGCACAGCATGTGTGGAATGCCATAGGAATGCATGGGGGCATTCTGTACACAATTTTTAAACGTTTTCGCAGCGTTTTCGCGCCGAAAATCGCAGCAAAAACGCTTAAAAATCGCATCGTGGGCACACAGCCTTATAGTCACCTACAGTGTCGGCGCTGTTCCGGTGGTGTTGGACTCACATGACATTGCTATGTCACGCAATCCCTGTGGCCAATGAAATGGACATAATTGACATCCTTAGATAGTGAGAGAGCAGCCTCAGCTCTCACTTCCTCCGGATGTCTTGATTTGTCAAGGAGGGGAGAAGGAAGCCAGTGCTTATAGGCCGTAAGGATCACATGACACACTATTGTCACATAAGCCTTGGGAGAGCCAGTTCTGACATCTCTGGAGCAGCGCTGGCACCGGAGTCAGTATAAGTGTTATTTTACTGGGGGAAACATAGGGCGTCAGAAGAGGTTATCCGAATAATGGACAACCCCTTGAACTGAAATTTGACAACAAAGGGTTTGCATATGTAGGACTGGCACACATATCATAATGCATATGGAATTATTTTGTGAAATTTATACACAAAATTTTATATATCAATTCAATAAGCAAATAGCAAAGAAGATTAAGGGTAGGAATAAGATCTGGTTGGGGCATAACCAGAGAAGGCTTCAGTTCTGACTTCACCTTCCCCCTTCTCTAAAATAATACAGTAAGTCAGAACAGAAATAATTTATGGCTTTTTTTACAAGCCAAAAAGAAAAAAAAAAACGGCGAGAACTTCAGACTTTTATGGCTTTTGTGAATTAGATAAGCGAATATTTAAGCCATTTGCACAAGTCATTTCATGGTACCAGCGTTGTGGATGGAATTTTACAAATTTCATCAAAATGCTGTGAAAAAAATTTGCATCATAAATTGAGCAGAACGGCAGTATGTCAATTTCATCATGGACTTTACACTTTGCATTGCAAAAAAAAAAAATGAGGTGAAACTGAAGCATATCCTTAGTGAAATACAAAGCGGTTTTCTGTGGATAAGTCCTATAAAGCCCTAAAGCGAATGAGAAATATATACCGTCTAATGCCTCTAAAGTGGGAATGCCTTATTTACCATGGATAGCCTTTTAAGAAAGATGGGTGGGTGAGTGGGTGGGTGGGAAGTTGTTAAAGTACCAAGGATTAAGCTTTTATTGAAGAGATTGTACCCATGCTGTTTTGAGAAAGGTAGCAGGACAGGAAAGGGGTACAAAGGTATGAGGGGCTCTGTAGCAAGCTGAGGGAAGGCGCAAATACACAAGAAGATTAAAGAACCCCTCCTCCCATCAAAGTTTCTATCCTCTTAATATATTGCACTCATCATATTATATAGCAATGTGAACTTACAATTGCTCATTTTGTCCTTCTACCCACTTAATTATTCTCCTTTCCATTAGGTCTATGGCATCACATGATTCAAAATTGACTAGCTGAACCCTTCTAAAGTCACAGCAAAAGTCAATAGCAGGAGGGAGGATGTACGAGCTGGGTCGAGAGTTGAATAAGGGAATGATTTCAGCAGGCACAAGACACTTCCTGTTTCTACATAGAGCAGAGAAAGGAGAAGAAGCTGGGTAGAAATACAAAATGAGCAATTGTAAGTTCACATTGCTATATAATATGATGAGTGTAATCTATCAAGAGGATAAAAATTTTCATGGGAGTGCTTCATTAAAGAAAAGATGAGTGATTACTCTGGCTCTGTGGGAAAGGGCGGCACAACTTGCAGGTGTGTCTTGGCTGTATTAAAGTGCAGAGGGAAGGGGGAAGCAAAGTTGTCAGGGCTTTGATGAGTGTGGTGGCATTGGATATAGGTTACAAATAATGTATAAATTATAATTGCTGCCCTAAGGCTGGTTTCACATATTCGTCTTTGTGCGCAGTTTCATCCGCATGCGTCATGCATACATATATTTAACATGGTGTACGCAGGGACATGCGTTTGCATCAGTTCGCATGCTTTTCTCATAACCATGCGTCTTTTCGCGGTGTGCGGAAGTGGCCGGCGAACGCAACATGTTTCATTTTTGGAGGTGTCAATTAAGCGCCACTATACGAATGTGGATGATTGCGGATGGAGTGCGTCAAAACAACGCATTACTGTCTATTGGAACGCAAGCATACGCAAGGACATGCATACGCTTGCGTTCGATACACATGCGTACTTTTAATGGGTTTGGCCTGGAAGTGATACACCACCTGCTAATTGCCAGCTCTATAAAAGGAAGTGTGGACACTGTGCAAGGCCATTACTCTCTGGCCTCTGTGGATGTGATCATCAGCCTGATGTGTAATTATGGAAGCCTTGAAAATGTCTGTCTGTCTCGGCAGTCTTTACTCTGTACTAATTTTTTTTTCCTATTCCTTGTAGACTGTCTGCTGCTCTGGTCCTTCTTCTCTGGTCCTGCTGCTCTGGTCCAGCTGCTCCGGTCCAGCTGCTTCGGTCCTTCTGCTCCGGTCCTTCTGCTGCGGTCCTTCTGCTGCGGTCCTGCTGCTCCGATCCTTCTGCTGCGGTCATTCTGCTCTGGTCCTGCTGCTCCGGTCCTTCTGCTGCGGTACTTCTGCTCTGGTCCTGCTGCTCCGGTCCTTCTCCTCTGGTTCTTCTGCGCTGGTCCTTCTGCGCTGGTCCTTCTGCGCTGGTCCTTCTACTCTGGTCCTGCTGCTATGGTCCTGTTGCTCCGGTCCTCTGCTCTGGTCCTGCTGCTCCGATCCTTTTTCTGCGGTCCTGCTGCTCCAGTCCTTTTGCTCTGGTCCTTTTGCTCTGGTCCTTTTGCTCTGGTCCTTCTGGTGTCGTCCTGGTGCTGCTGTTGGACTACAGGCTGTAAGTATTGGTGTCAATTTTTTGGGGGGTTTTTGTTTTGCTCTTGACAAGTTTAATTTTTCTTCTCTGTTTTCTGTAGTGTTTCACTTGTGCTGCCGTCCCTGTTGCTCCGGTTCTGGTGCTGCCATCACTGTTGCTCTGTTGCCTGACTGCTGCGCTGTTGGACTACTGCTTGTAATGTAAGTATTGGTGTCTTTTTTTTTGGCTCTTAAGTTTAGTTTTTATTCTCTGTTTTTTCTTTAGTGTTTCACTTGACTGCTGCATGCGATTACAACATGTCCTCAAGTGAATCAATTGGACATGACACTGATTATGTAAGCACATTTGATATACTGTTTGGTATGTATTGACTGTCAATACTATACATGTGAATCATGTAATTTCTTTACAGGTATTTGACAGTGGGGAAGAGCAGCAGTCAAGTGGAATGAATCTTTCCAGAGTCGTCGGACTCAAGCTTCTGAGGTTGAAAGAAGGGGTGTAAGTATTGTTCTCATTAGCAGAGTTGTAATTAAATTTTTTGTCAGTTGTACTTACCAATTTTTTTTTCTATTTTTTTCTATAGGTTCCACAACGTGATCGCAAACCAGAGATCGATAATGATACTCTTATTCAATCAATGCAAGAGCGAGCAGTGTTGTGGGACCCCCGTGATCAGAGCCATTCCGACTCAGTCTTGATTCGACAACTCTGGGAAGAAGTGGGAAGATCACTGCTGAATGATTGGGACCGTGCCACGCCACATTCCAGAAAGGATTTTTGTAAGTATTTCAATGTGGTCTGATGCGGCAGTGAACCTGAACATGGATGTGCATTGTTTAACAATTTTTTCTTTTTTTTATTCCCCTTCACAGTGAAGAGTATAAAAGTCTGATGGCGTTCGATGAAGGATCGCTTCAACAAGGACTTGAGAGAGGAGATTCGAGTTCGAAGTGGTGCTGCTCAAAGGCTGAGAAAATACAAATATCACCGACAGCTTGTGTTTCTGAGGCCTGCGCTTGCTCAGTGAACGTATATTTTTTGCTTTCTTATACAAACTGTCTAAATTTTCTTACTAATGTTTTCATTTATTTTCCAAACAGAACCTGGAGCAGCACTGCAGAACCTGGACCATCCTCTGTTGGAGCAGACCTTCATCGACCAGCCAATGAACTGGTCCAATCCCAGTCATCCACCAGCAATGGAGCAACCAGGCAGGCTTCACAGGCTGGGGATGAGGCAGCCAGTCCAGCAGGTTTTCCCCTCTCCCAGCCCTCTGCCACTGCTTTATATGGGTCTGCTCGACAGCTGCACAGGGCCTGGGAGAGGCAAGTCTTGCCCGAGTTTAAGTACTTAGGGTCGATTTTCCAGGATGGGAACAAGGCGGTTGTGGACAGAATGGATAGTGGGTACACTCTGTTGCACACAGTATTCCAGGACTTCAAAAAAAAGCCTTGACTGCCTGGAAGCCAGCCAAGAGAGACCGGCGCAACATTTTTTTTCCTCTATGGAATGTGATGCAGGCCTGCTAAGTTGCTTACAACCAGGAGTTACAGTAGCTGTCCTGATATCAGCAGCAGGTACCCCCTTCCTTCCATACAGGTCAGCAAGGGCCAGCACAGCAGCAGTGGCAGAATCCTCCAGCACCTTTCAACACCTCACAAGGACTAGGATACCCATCGGCTCAACCAGCGCAAGTGACGTTTCCACCACCGCTGGACATTAGGACAGTACCCAGCTTCACCACACAGCCGAGTTCAAGTGTCACCATGCAGCGGAGTGAAGACATGCCATCTACATCTCAGCCAAGTGCAGCACCCCAGGACTAGAGCCGAGCAAAACAGCTAGGAACCAGCAAAACCTCACGGAAAAAAACTTTGAAGAAATACAACCCACCACCTCAACCCTCACCTGTCCTCCCACCTCAACCCTTACCTGTCCTACCACCTCAAACGTCAACTGTCCCAGATTCTCCATTTCCAAGTTTGTTCCCACCTTATGCTCCTTCTGTCCCTTACAATTTTTCAATCCCTTGGAATGTGCCAATGCCTTCCAATTTGTCAATCCCTTCCACTTTGCCTCTTCTAATGTGTCCTCTTCCCCCAATGCTTCATCTGCTTTCAATGTGTCTGACCCACTCCTCCAAGTATCTGCCACTTCCCCTGTAACCACTTCCCCAACCACTCCTAGCCAATCATCCCAGCCCAACAACCCCAGGTCCAAAATCTCACACCACTGGGCAGAACAAGAAGCAGACATTGCTGACATTATTTTTTTTTTAAATTTATTAATGTTGAAATAAACATTGTTTTTATTTTTGTTAATAAAACCATTTTTTGGTTCACAATCACTGTCTCTGTCTTTTATTTATGTCTTTATTTAAACATGTGTGTACTAACGGTTGTTACACTCAAGGGGTTTTGGAAATGTGTTAAGTAAGCAAACATAACAGGTACAAACATAACAGGTACAATTCACTTACACCATTTCATCTTGCCATGCCACACGTCCAATATCAGACACAAAGTAAGCAGCAAATTTATCTCTTGTTTGGGCATCTGCCACTGTAGTCCTCATAGGGTGTTTGTGGTAATCCTGCAATGTGACAGTACCAGGTTCCTCTAGGTTGGGTCGATGTTTAGCCAGGATGTATTTGTGAAGAACCACATACGCCTTTACAACCTGATCAATAGTGTCAATTTTTAGATTAAAGAATGTTCCCAAAATGCACCATTTTGACACCAGCAATCCAAAGGCGCACTCAACAGTTCTTCGTGCCCTTGTTAATCTGTAGTTAAAAATCCTTTTTGTGTGGTTCAAGTCCCAACTTGAGTATGGTATGATGAGGTTGGCACACATTTGGAACGCTTCATCCCCAACAACAACAAAATGCATTGGTGGTCCGTCAGTGTTGGGAAGAGGTCAAGGCTGTGGAAAATTAAAATTATTCCCATACAGATGTTGGCCCATGTCAGAGTTTTTGAACATCTACGAGTCATTTCTTCGTCCAAACAAGCCAATGTCCACAGCAACAAATCCACATTCAGCATCTGCAATACCCATTAAGACTAAGAAAAGTATTTTTTATAATTGTAATACTCTCATCCACTGCCAGCAAGTTTCACAATGCTAATATGTTTGCCGTCCACAGCCCCCAAACAGTTGGAAAAATTACAAATTTCCATGAATTTGGCAGCATTTTCCCTCCATAGTTCAGTTGTGGGTTGGGGGAGGAATTCTTGGTGCAGAACCTCACATAAAGAACGGCATGTTTCACCAACAATCCCTGAAAGCGTGGATACTCCAATCCTGACTTGAAAAAGTAACAATGATAGTGTCTCTCCAGTAGTCAGGAATCTGCGGAAAAGGAAATGAGAAACAAAAATCAGTACACTGCTTAGGGATAGGGTTTGGAATAGGGTTAGGGATAGGGTGGGGTTAGGGTTATTTGTGAGAGGAGTTTCTTTTTCAACACTACGTACCTCATGGTGACCAAGAGAGGTTCCTCTGCAGGAATTGCTCAACGGAGCTGTGTGTCCTGCCTGCTGATGGATCCTCTGACACGTTGCAAATAGTCATGGAAGCTGTGTTGTGACATTCTTGTGTAATCAAAAAATTTCTACGGGTTTTCACACAGCTCATTGTACAATGATTGGTAGGCTCCACGGCTCCCTCGGACTTCGACAATGGGGTGTTGCCAATACCGTCAACAACGTCTTCTCCTTCTTTCTCTTCTTCTTTGTTCTTGACAAGCCACAGCAAAGGCAACAGCCAATTTCAAAGACAAATCCAGATTAAGCATGAAGCTCTCTGTCACGACTGCAGCCGCAGACGCGGCCCAGCAAGCGCCTCCACGCCGACGGCGAGGGGCGGGCATCCCCCCGGGGACGCAATATGGACCCTCTATACCACAGAGGGGGACCCGGGCCTACCCGAACTAGGGAAGGGCAGCGACCGGGATACTGTGGCAGCTGAGCATGTGGACAAAAGGACGTAGGACTTGATGACACCGCACAACTTCAGGTATAAATAAAGTAAAGTTTACTTAAAGTAAAGTCACAGTACATAGACAAAACTAGGACACACGAGGTCATCAGGACATCAGGACACACGAGGTCATCAGGACACACGAGGTCATCAGGACATCAGGATACACAAGGACATCAGGACACACGAGGTCATCAGGACATCAGGACACACGAGGTCATCAGGACATCAGGACACACGAGGTCATCAGGACATCAGGACACACGAGGTCATCAGGACATCAGGACACACAAGGTCATCCAGACGCAGGCAGGACATCAGGGTCACCCACAGGACATCAGAGTCACCGGCAGACATCAGACGGGAGTCGTTTAGTTCCGGACATCCAACACGACCTACAGGCAACACTGCAGTCATCCAACTCCAGGCAGCGGTCATCAGGTTCCAGACTGAGGTCATCAGGCTCCAGGCATCGGACCTAGGAAGGAACTCAAGCGTGATGGTACTAACACCGCAGGATTGCTGGGCCTGCATGGAGCTAGCACCGCATGGTTGTCAGAGCACAGCATAATAGATGCTCAGCAGGAACACCGGTTGCAAGAGTCTCAGAGTCACTGGGTGCCGGGCTCCAAACACAGAGGGATTCCAGGAACATAACACAGCAGACAGTTCAGGTAAGGGATAGGTACAGGATCAAGGATTCAAGCCTGGATACACCACCTCCAGGCCAGGGCGAATTTGGACAGGGTTAGGTACATGACAGGTACAGGATCAGGGATTCAGGCCCGGATATACCGCCTCCGGGGCAGGGCGAGGGAACAGGACAAAGCAGGAATCAAGGCAGGGAATTTGGTACCATAACCGAGACAGACGAGGTCCACAGACACGAGACACACATGACAAAGTCCAGGAGCTTTGTGAGTTGTGAGTAGCTCTGACCCCGCCGAGAGGGCAGGGTAAGTTTATAAAGGGGCTGCCCCTCAGCAATTGGCTGGGGACAGCATTTCAAGTACACACACTAACCCTGATAAAAGCAGGGAAGGTGTGGCTGCGCACGCCCTAAGCACACACAGAAACCATTACAGCACAATCAGTGCAGGAACTGCAGCTTAGAGCACCTTGCATTGTCTGCAAGCCTAGACACATGTGGAAAGTCATGCACCAGCTGAAAATGACCTCACAACCCACGGACAGCTTCCACAGCGGCGACCAGGGACCGCACATGCGAATGGTCAAGCAGCAGAGCAAAGACCTAACAACACAGTGCAGCTACGCAGCAGAGCAGGGAACTGAGCAGGCTCCACACAGGTAAAATCCAGCAGTATCCTAGCTCAATTAGGGGGAAAGGAGTAAGGGGTTAAAGCAAAAAGCATGCATTGTCACGCCGACAATCAAATACAAACAGAACGGCGTGACACTCTCTTTGCTAATAAGATCCATCTTTCAGCTAGAAACAGCATCAAAAGACTAGAATTTCATCAGTGTAATGTGTCTATATATATAGAAATCCCATGATACATGCCCATAGGGTGTCTGGTGTCAAGGCAATTGTACTGGTAAAGCATTGGGAATATCGCACGCATACGCATAAAAACCGCAAACGCATGCAAAAACGCATACTAACGCACGCACACACAGCGTTTTTTTTGGCATCTTGCGTAAGATGATGCAGATAAAAAGGCTGCGTTTGCATGCATCTGCATGCGTTTTTGCATGAGTTTTCGCATACAGATGATACGCTGCGCACACAAACGCAAATGTGAACTTAGCCTAACACGGGTAGACTGCAGTTTCAGGAGTTCCCTAATATCCCTCCCACTTGCCCCCCCAAGTGTGCCAGCAGGGGCAGACGCTGCTGGACAAGGACCCCTGTGCAGAATGTGTGTTTGGATCCGCCTGTCAAGCACCCAGGGCTGACACCGCCATGTGGTGAAATGAGCATCTTGCTTTAGGCAGTGGTCTGACAGAGAGCAGCAAAATGCTACTGCTTCCCTGTTAGGCTAGATGCAGATACACATATTTTTGTCATCCAAGATAATCGGATCAATTATGCCACGCACTCATTGGCTTACATGGCTGAGCGTGATCTGAATATTGGATTAAACTTTGGCATGCAGTGATTTTTTTAGTTAGACAGACATAAGGCCATCTTAACATCATTATGGGCCTCTGGGAAAAGCAGTGTGCTCGGGACCCTGTGAAAACCACTCACAGGGATAAAAAGTAAATGGTCGATAATATTAAACATATAATCATTTTAATGGCACTTCAACAAAACTGGTGTTAAAACATTAAAAACATGCTGAACAGCAGTAACTATTCAACATGATAAACATTTAAGCAACAAACAAGGCGTGAAAAACACAATAATACTCAGTAAGCCCTACAGATTGGATGGCATAGTATGAAAGTACGACCTTTTTATTATACCAAGCATTAGTGGCATTTCTTTCAGAGAACTGCTTTATTAGCGACTTGAAGTCAATGGTCTTCAGTATGTCATTTTCCATGCACATGAGAGAAAGCCCGTTCAAACGATGCTGTCCAATTGTTCTACGAAGCAGATTTTATATAAGTTTCAGTTTTGAAAAAGAACGCTCTCCAGTACAGTTGGTCATCATCATGCCTATGAATAACTGGAGTGCAATTTCAACATTTGGGAATACAAATTTCAATTTGCCCGAAACGACTTTTCTGTGGAGGTGGATAGCAGGGAGACTCTCACAATTTTCATCAAGAACCCTGAAATTCTTGAGATCCTCACATTCCTTTAAAAGGTCATCATACTTCAGGTCTTTGTCATACATAGCAGCCAGTTAACACTTAGTCTTTCTTGCATCAGAAGCAATGGTTTTCAATTCACTGAAGAAAAAACAGATTTCCAATCTGTGAATGTCTTCACATTTTGTCAGTTTGTAAGGGGTTGGCGTTGCTATGGACCATAGAGACAAGCAGCCACTTTAAGAGACAGCACCCCACCTTGGTTAGAGCAATGGGACATTCTCTCTCCCCTGCAGTAAAAACTGTGAAGTTTCTTCTGCCAGCACTGGAGAGGGGAGGGGCTGCTTTTCTGTGTGTAAGTTGAGAGCCGAGATATCTGCAGGAAGCAGACATGCCTGCCATGAGCTGTGAGGAAAAGAATGTTTAGTCTGAGACTGTGACTTTGTAAACTATTCTGGGGATAACAAGGTGGCTTCCCTGTGTTGCCGTGAGGAGCCACGAAGATAAGACAAGAAAGGAATCCAAAGGAGGGAATCCACCATTTCTAGGAGCATCATTGGACCTGCACACAAGGAAAAGACCACGTTGCACAGAGCTTCCAGGAAGATGTGTGCACCATCTTGCAAAGCTGCAGGGGCCCCGAGATTGGACTGAGATACCAATGTTACTGTGAGTGTTAACCTCTTCTGTGCACATGCTAGGGTTTAAGATAGGCTGCAATAGACAGAGCACGGCAGCTGTGTGGCCTGGGTAGCAAAGGCCAGATAGGTTATAGTTAGTAAAAAACAAATCTGAACTGAGAAAAGTAAGTTAATGTGTATGCACAATGTAAGTGCATATTAACACATGACCATTAACCAGAGAAAACAAAAAGCAAAAAACACAAATATAACTAAAAAGTGAAAAATATACTGCAAATAATGCATAAAGGTAATGATAATAATAAGGGTATTTAGTAAACATAATTTTGATCAAAATAATGTACAAGCCATCCCGCCACGTCACGGCAACCCTCGTGGGACAGTCCCTACTCTAGTATTTAAAACCTTTTCACTTGCCAAGTGGCGTGAATGTGAATAAGGGTCGAGCGACTGAACCACTAGTAACAGCTTAGGCCAGACTGGATGGCCGAGGAGGATGGCAGGAACAGGCTAAGCCACAAGGAAACCAGAGAGTTTGGTAACTAAGCGGATTACAGACCCCTGATCCTATCAACACAACTAGCAGTAGCCGTGGAGCGTTCCTACGATGCCCTAGACGCTTCGTCACAGCCGGAGAACTAACTAAGCCTAAAGCCAGAAAGGTGAAATCTAAACTTCCCCGGAGCAGATCCCCAAAGGAGTAGACAGCCCCCAAACATATATTGTCGAGGAGGCAAGATGAAACACAAACACAGGCAGAAAACAGACTGAGCAAACGGTGGGGCCCAAGCTGTCTAGACAGGACAGGACAGAAAAGATACTGTCTGCAATCACGCACAAAACCCTAAAAAAATCCAACACTTCTGATATACACAAAGCCTGAGGCCACACAACCTCTCCCCCGCTAGATCAGCACTCTGGTATAAACTGGAAGCAAAGCAAAAGATACTAACATAACAGGGGACTGAACAAACTGACACAAGCTGTAACATATGGAGCAGGGCCCAGCGCTGCCCCCAGCAGGGAGTACGCTGAACCCTAGCAACAAAGCAGAAAGCAAAAAAATGGCACAACCAGATTAGATGCAAAGGATTAGCAAAAGAATCACTTAACTGAACCATGCAGATCAGGCAGGGGACAAAAGAACTCCAAATGCACATGGAGGAAATCACCAGCAACCACCAAGAGAAGCCAGCTCAATTACTGTATATGCTCCCAACCAGTAATCCCAGGTTCCCAATTATCATTGTCAGGTGGGGAACTTCCATCAACCTGGCCAGCTCCACTACTCTCAGTTGCCACCAGAGGGAGCAGAGGGAGCTTTGGCTCAGAAGTCCGAGCAAGGGAGTTCACAACAGTACCCCCCCTTGAAGAGGGGTCACCGAACCCTCATCCACGCCACCAGGCCGATCAGGATAGGCCCGGTGAAAGGCACAAAACAATCTCTTGGCATGGATGTCAGAAGCAGGGACCCAAGAATTATCCTCCTGACCATAACCCTTCCACTTGACCAAGTACTGAAGTCTACCTCTAGCCAAAGGAGAATACAATATCTTCTCTACCTCAAACTCCAAATTACCCTTAACCAGTACAGGGTCACGGGGCACCATCATGGGAACGACTTGCTCCACAAACCTTTTCAACAAAGATTTATGAAAAACGTTATGAATCTTAAACGTAACTGGAAGAGCCAAACGGAAAGAAACGGGTTTAAGGATTTCCAAAATCTTATAAGGTCCAATAAACCTTGGCTTGAATTTTGGAGATGCAACCTTCATGGGAATATTTTTTGAGGACAACCAAACCATATCACCCACTTTAAACCGGAGACCCATGGTCCTATGCCGGCTGGAAAACCGCTGGGTCTTTTTCTGAGAGTGGGACAACTTATCCACTGCTTGGTCCCAAATCTGCTGCATTCTCTCTACCACAGAATCCACACCTGGGCAGGCAGAAGCTTCCACCTGCCCCGAAGAAAATCGAGGCTGAAACCCAAAGTTACAAAAGAAAGGGGACATCAAAGTGGCAGAACTAGCCCTATTGTTTAATGCGAATTTGGCCAAGGGCAAAAATGAGACCCAATCATCCTGATCAGCAGTTATGAAACATCTCAAATAGGACTCCAAAGTCTGGTTTGTTCTCTCAGTCTGCCCATTGGTCTGAGGATGAAATGCAGAGGAGAAAGACAACTGAGTTCCCAGTTTGGAACAAAAAGCTCTCCAAAATCTGGAAACATACTGGACCCCTCTGTCCGACACAATGTTCTCAGGAATCCCGTGCAAACGAACCACTTGTTGTAAAAACAAGGGCACCAACTCAGAAGAAGATGGCAACTTTGAGAGTGGTACAAGATGGTCCATCTTAGAAAATCTATCACAGATCACCCAAATAACAGTCATTCTCTGAAAGACAGGGAGATCAGAGATAAAATCTATTGAGATATGGGTCCATTGCCTCTTGGGCACCGGCAGGAGCATCGACAAATCACTAGCACGAGAACAGGGCTTAGACCAAGAATAAGTCCCACAGGACTGCACAAAATTCCTGACATCACGAGATAAGGCAGGCCACCAAAAAGACAGACTCACCAAATCTCTGGTACCAAAGATACCTGGATGACCAGTCAATGCGGAGCAATGAATTTCAGAGATTGCTCTTTTCCTCCACTGGTCAGGGACATACAATTTCCCCATAGGGCATCGTTCAGGTTTATCCCCCTGATATTCCTCCAGGGCACGTCTCTAATCATGAGAGATAGCGGAAAGAACTACACCCTCATTTAGAATGGTAGTAGGCTCGGTCACATCAAGAGAATCCGCAAAGAAACTCCTAGAAAGGGCGTCCGCCTTAACATTCTTAGTGCCCGGAAGAAAGGAGACCACAAAATTAAAACGCGTGAAAAGCAAGGCCCACCTAGCCTGTCTAGGATTCCATCACTTGGCTGATTCAAGATAGTTCAAATTCTTGTGATCGGTGAGGACCACAACTTGATGTCTAGCTCCCTCCAACCAATGTCTCCACTCTTCAAATGCCCACTTCATGGCCAATAATTCCCGATTCCCCACGTCATAGTTACGTTCAGATAGAAAAAACTTTCGAGAAAAGAAGGCACAGGGATTCATCTTAGAGGTTTCCGAATCTCTTTGAGACAAAACGGCTCCTGCACCAATCTCAGAAGCATCTATTTCCACCTGAAATAGGAGTGAAACATCAGTTTGCCGTAGTACTGGAGCAGAAGTGAGTCTCTGCTTAAGCTCCTGAAATGCCAAGACTGCCTGTGGAGACCACTTCACCACATCAGCGCCCTTTTTGGTCAAATCCGTCAGAGGTTTAACTATACCAGAAAAATTACTTATAAATTTACGGTAGAAATTAGCAAAACCCAAAAACTTCTGAAGAGCCTTCAGAGAAGTGGGCTGAACCCAATCATAAATGGCCTGTACCTTAGCCGGGTCCATTTCAATAGCAGACGGAGACAAAATGAATCCCAAAAACGAAATCCTCTGTACACCAAAAAGACATTTCGATCCCTTAACATACAGAGTATTTTCCCTCAAAATCCGGAACACAGACCGGACCTGTTCCACGTGAGAATCCCCATCACTGGAAAAAAATCAAAATATCATCCAGATAAATGATCAAAAACTTATCCACAAGGTCCCGGAAAATATCATTCATAAAAGATTGGATGACGGGACATTAGTGAGCTCAAAAGGCATCACCAGGTACTCAAAATGTCCCTCCGGAGTATTAAATGCCGTCTTCCATTAATCCCCGTGCTTGATGCGAATAAGATTATATGCCCCCCTGAGGTCGAGTTTGGTAAACCAACAAGCACTTTTAACTCTAGAAAATAAATCAGAAATCAGGGGTAACGGGTACTGATATTTAACAGTGATTTTGTTAAGGGAACGATAGTCAATGCTTGGCCTTAATGAGCCATCTTTTTTGGCCACAAAAAAAACCAGCACCCAAAGGTGAAGAGGACGGTCTGATTTGACCTTTCTCCAATGATTCCTTGATATAAGATCGCATAGCCTCATGTTCAGGTACCGATAAGTTGAAAAGCCGACCCTTGGGAAATTTACAACTGGGCATTAACTCAATTGCGCAGTCATAACTCCTATGAGGAGGCAAAGACGCAGACTTACTCTCACTAAATACATCAGAAAAATCAGCCAAATAGTCAGGAACATCTTGAGACTGGGGAGAGGTGGAGAAAACAGGAGTGTCACTAAGAACACATTGACAACCCCAACTCACCTCAGACACAGATTTCCAATCCAAAACAGGATTATGGGCCTGCAACCAAGGAAAAGCCAGCACAACAATATCATGCAAATTGTACAACACCAAAAATTTACAATTCTCTTGATGGTTCGGGGCGACCCACATAATTACCTGGGTCCAAAACTGAGGTTTATTCTCCGCCAAAGGGGCAGCATCAATCCCCCTCAAGGGAATAGGGGTTCTCAGGGACAACATGGGGAAACCACAATGTTTGGCAAAGTCAAGATCCATCAGATTCAAGGCTGCTCCTGAATCAACAAAGGCTTTAGCAGAAGATGTAGACAAGGAGCAGATCAAGGAAACTGCCAACAGGAACTTAGGCTGTACACTGCCCACCTCAAATGCTTGAGCAAAACATTTTTCTCATTTAGGGCAGACAGAAATACTGTAGTATGAGAGGCGTCCCCACAAAAGAAGCATAACTTATTACGCCTTCTGAACTCTTGACGTTGCGCCCTAGACAAAACCCTATCACATTGCATGGGTTCAGAAGTTTGTTCAAAAGGCAGCACCGCCTCTCGCGTACTTTTACGTTCACGTAAACGTCGATCAATTTGAATGGCTAATGAAATGGAATCGTTAAGACCAGAGGGGACAGGAAATCCTACCATAACATCTTTTACAGTTTCTGCCAGACCTTTCCGAAAGAGAGCTGCTAGGGCATCATCATTCCATTTAGTAAGGACCGCCCACTTTCAAAACTTCTGGCAATATAACTCCGCAGCATCCTGATCCTAGTTCAATGCCAATAAGGTTTTCTCAGCTTGATCAACAGCATTAGGTTCATCATACAACAACCCCAGGGCCTGAAAAAACGCATCTACATTAGCCAGAATAGGATCTCCAGGTGTCAGAGAAAAAGCCCAATCCTGGGGATTGCCGCGCAGCAGGGAGATAACAATTTTAACCTGCTGCACCGAGCACCCCGATGAATTAGGTTTCAAAGCAAGAAATAGTTTACAGTTACAGTTGTGGCTAAAGTATTGACACCCCTGCAATTCTGTCAGATAATACTCAGTTTCTTCCTGAAAATGATTGCAAACACAAATTCTTTGGTATTATTATCTTCATTTAATTTGTCTTAAATGAAAAAACACAAAAAGAATTGTCCTAAAGCCAAATTGGATATAATTCCACACCAAACATAAAAAAGAGGGTGGACAAAAGTATTGGCACTGTTCGAAAAATCATGTGATGCTTCCTAATTTGTGTAATTAACAGTACCTGTAACTTACCTGTGGCACCTAACAGGTGTTGGCAATAACTAAATCACACTTGCAGCCAGTTGACATGGATTAAAGTTGACTCAACCTCTGTCCTGTGTCCTTGTGTGTACCACATTGAGCATGAAGAAAAGAAAGAAGACCAAAGAACTGTCTGAGGACTCGAGAAACCAAATTGTGAGGAAGAATGAGTAATCTCAAGGTTACAAGTCCATCTCCAAAGACCTGAATGTTCCTGTGTCTACCTTGCACAGTGTCATCAAGAAGTTTAAAGCCCATGGCACTGTGGCTAACCTCCCTAGATGTGGACGGAAAAGAAAAATTGACAAGAGATTTCAACGCAAGATTGTGCGGATGTTGGATAAAGAACCTCGACTAACATCCAATCAAGTTCAAGCTGCCCTGCAGTCCGAGGGTACAACAGTGTCAACCCGTACTATCTGTCGGCATCTCAATGAAAAGGGACTGTATGGTAGGAGACCCAGGAAGGCCCCACTTCTTACCCCGAGACATAAAAAAGCCAGGCTGGAGTTTGCCAAAACTTACCTGAAAAAGCGTAAAACATTTTGGAAGAATGTTCTCTGGTCAGATGAGACAAAAGTAGAGCTTTTTGGGAAAACGCATCATCATAGAGTTTACAGGAGAAAAAAGAGGCATTCAAAGAAAAGAACACGATCCCTACAGTCAAACATGGCGGAGGTTCCCTGATGTTTTGGGGTTGCTTTGCTGCCTCTGGCACTGGACTGCTTGACTGTGTGCATGGCATTATGAAGTCTGAAGACTACCAACAAATTTTGCAGCATAATGTAGGGCCCAGTGTGAGAAAGCTGGGTCTCCCTCAGAGGTCATGGGTATTCCAGCAGGACAATGACCCAAAACACACTTCAAAAAGCACTAGAAAATGGTATGAGAGAAAGCACTGGAGACTTCTAAGGTGGCCAGCAATGAGTCCAGACCTGAATCCCATAGAACACCTGTGGAGAGATCTAAAAATGGCAGTTTGGAGAAGGCACCCTTCAAATATCAGGGACCTGGAGCAGTTTGCCAAAGAAGAATGGTCTAAAATTACATCAGAGCATTGTAAGAAACTCATTGATGGTTACCGGAAGCGGTTGGTCACAGTTATTTTGGCTAAAGGTTGTGCAACCAAGTAATAGGCTGAGGGTGCCAATACTTTTGTCTGGCCGATTTTTCGAGTTTTGTGTGAAATGATCAATGTTTTGCTTCATTCTCTTTTGTGTTTTTTCATTTAAGACAAATTAAATGAAGATAATAATACCAAAGAATTTGTGTTTGCAATCATTTTCAGGAAGAAACTGAGTATTATCTGACAGAATTGCAGGGGTGTCAATACTTTTTGCCACAACTGTATTCTTGAAATTTCAAAATTTTGACCGATCCCCCGAAAACACATCAGGAGTAGTGTTGACCATTCCGATACCGCAAATATCGGGTATCGGCCGATATTCGCTGTATCGGAATTCCGATACCGAGTACAGATATATTTGCAATATCGAATACCGGAATCGGAAGTTCCCATAATGCTATCAGCCAGTTGTGTTAGCCATGTTAACTAATGGCATGCCTGTGATTGGCTGCTGAAATGATGTCATCATGATGCACGATCTGTGCGGGCCTGCCGGAGGTCTGTGCGGGCCTGCCGGGGGTCTGTGCGGGCCTGCCAGTGGTCTGTGCGGGTTGCCAGGGGTCTGTGTGGGCCTGCCGGGGGTCTGTGCGGGCTGCCGGGGGTCTGTGCGGGCCTGCCGGGGGTCTGTGTGGGCATGCCGGGGGTCTGTGCGGGCCTGACGGGGGTCTGTACGGGCCTGCCGGGGGTCTGTGTGGGGTGCCGGGGGTCTGTGCGGGCCTGCCGGGGGTCTGTGCGGGCCTGCCGGGGGTTGTGTGTGTGTGCAGGCATCGTCCGATGGGACTACAAGTCCCATCGGGCTATATCTGCTGCAATGACAGTGATTGACACATTAGCCAATGATGGGACAGTAGTAGTCCCATCATCTGGCTAATGTGTTGAATGTAAAAAAAAAAAAAAACATACATACTACATACATACATACTACACACTACATATATACTACATTCATACAACATACATACATACTACATACATACTTCATATATACTACATTCATACAACATACATACATACTACATACATACTACATTCATACAGCATACATACATACATACTACATACATACTACATATATACTACATTCATACAACATACATACATACTACATACATACTACATATATACTAAATTCATACAACATACATACATACTACATAATACATACATACTACATATATTCTACATTCATACAACATACATACATACATACAACATACATACTACATATATACAACATTCATACAGCATACATACTACATAATACATGCATACTACATATATACTACATTCATACAACATACATACATACTGCATACTACATATATACTACATTTATACAACATACATACATACTACATACATACTACATACCGTCTTTCCCCGAATATAAGACACCCCCGAATGTAAGACTTACTAGGGGAATAATGGGGGATGCCTAATGTAAGACATCCCCCGTTTATAAGACATAGCGGATCAGCGGTGCCCCGAAAGTAAGACGTTGTGCGGTACCGGTATAATGCATTAGGTTTAACATATCGGTACCGGTGCCTGTGTCCCCCTGTGTCCCCCGGGCAGAAGTCAGGGCCTCTCTGATTGGCACAGCGGCTTCTGTGAGCCCGCCCGCCGGCCGCCGCCCTGACGTCACCGCTCATTGGCCAGTGTCCCCCTGCACGAGGAAGAAGAAGCCTGCCCTGCCCTGTCCCGCACCGCAGAGGAATCGCCATCCGGTAAGCAATGGCTGTGGGATACTGTACCATACCGTAATGGCAGGCTGTGGGATACTGTACAATGGCAGGCTGTGGGATACTGTACAATGGCAGGCTGTGGGATACTGTACAATGGCAGGCTGTGGGATACTGTACAATGGCAGGCTGTGGGATACTGTACAATAATGGCAGGCTGTGGGATACTGTACAATGGCAGGCTGTGAGATACCGTACTGTAATGGCAGCAACCCTTCTGTATGGCAGGCTGCTGTGGGATACTGTATGGGACTGTATGGGTGACTGTGATACGGAACCATAAGCAATGCTTATACGCTATATTTTTGCCCCCAGACATGAGTGGTTCCGGTCCGAGTAAAAGGAAGAGCTACTCTGTGGAGTATAAAAAAGCCATGGTTGAAGAATCTTGGGGCAAAAATGTAGTGGAGTTCTGCAAGGAGAAGATGTTGGATCACCGACTGTTCCAAAAATGGCATGCAGAATACACTAACCTGAGTGAGAAAGCGGAGAGTGGAATGGCTAAAAGGCGTAAGGTTGGATGTGGTCGGCAGCCAATGTATCCCAAGCTGGAAAGCCTGGTGTGTGAGTGGGTTGCTGACAGGAGAGCGAAGACATTGGTGGTGACCAGGGCTCAGATTCAGGAGTATGCCCTTGCTGTGGCACCACAGTTTGACATTACCCCTGAACAATTCAAGGCGTCACAGCACTGGGTGGATAACTTCATGGAACGCAATGACCTGTCTCTGAGAAGATCCACGACCCTCTTTAGGCTGGAAGATGCAGAGATTGTGAAACGTGCATTTGCCTACAAGAAGTTTGTGGATGACACTGACTTCTCCAAATACAATCTTTGCCACATGATCGCCATGGATGAAACTGCTGTGTTCATGGGCCAAGCAGCTCAAACCACCGTTGATCAACGAGGTGCCTCCTCAGTGTACGTTCCCTCCACCGCTTATGAAAGTGCACGTGTCACCTGCATTTTGGCGATTCGTCTGGATGGCACTAAAGTCACACCTTTGCTGATTTCAAAGGGCAAGAAGGACAAGATAGAGCGGGTTTCTGGTATTTATGTGCTGGAAACGGAAAAAGCCTGGGCCACACAAGCGGTTATAAGGAAGTGGCTTGATTTAATGCTGCCGCTTGTTATGCGAGGGAGCAAAAGAGGGATGCTGATCTGGGATGCAGCCAGCACACACCGGGCTAAAGACATGAAAAACTTCCTTCATGAGCGACGTATCGACCAGATCATGATTCCGGCAGGGATGACGGCTTATCTCCAGACTCTGGATATCGCCATAAACAAGCCCTTCAAGGACAATCTGCGTGCGGAAATCAATGACTACATTGAAAACCGTATGGAGAGGAACGTACGTGGGAACTTTGTTAAGCCAAAACTGCCTGAGATTGTGAACTGGGTGAAGAATTCATGGGATAAGATCAGTGACACCTGCATTGAAAATGCACTGCGAGCTGGCTACCTGGACAAGGCCTGCTCATTTCAGGACAGTGTCATTGCTACCCATGAGAGATATGGGCCAATGATTCAGGCGGAAATGGATTCCCGAGAGTCCCAAGAAAATCCACAGGAGCCTCAGAGTGTGGATGTTTACGATGATGTTCCTGAAGATGATGACATGGTTGTCATCGAATAAATCTTGTTTTATCTTCCAGTATAACTTATTCAGACTGTTCATTGTTACCGTTTTTCATTGTTTTAAATGTTTTACATGTTATACATGGAAATACCGTCATGATACGGTTGTAACAAGACATTCTTGGCACTTTCTTGGGCACTTGGTTTAATAAAACTGTTTTGTGGTGAACACCACACTGTTCAGCTTGTTAATAAATGTTATTTTTTGGTTAAAACAAAAATCGTCATTTTTTTTTTTCTAATATAAGACATACCCCGAAAGTAAGACATAGTGGGACTTTTGGGGGTCAAAAGAATGTAAGACACTGTCTTATATTCGGGGAAACACGGTATATACTACATTCATGCAACATACATACATACTACATAATACATACATACTACATATACTGTATACAACATTCATACAGCATACATACTGCATAATACATACATACTACATATATACTACACATATACTAAATTCATACAGCATACATACATACTACATAATACATACATACTACCGTACATATATACTACATTCATACAACATACATACATACTACACACATACAACATTCATACAGCATACATACTACATAATACATACTGTGGTGTAGTAACCACTATGACCGCTAGGGGGCGCTGTGTGGAGGCTCCAAGGGAGAGGATGAGTGGCAGAATCCTGAAGGATGGTTGTGTATCTCAAAGGGGTGGCTTTGAGATGGAGACTTAGTTTTGCGTATTGATCAGCAATGGTATTGCTGAGGTGTTATTTCAAGGTATAAGGGAGAAGTCTCTAGGTAACTTGGCAGTTGGGCAGGCCAGTTACCTACAAACCCACCCAGGGGTGTGTCTGAAAACGCCTGTATTAAAAAGCTATGTGAGTGTGTGAAGGACCTGTGATGAGGTCATAGTCACGTGACCTGGTGGGTGTGGCTATAGACCATATAATGTGGCCAGGGTAGGTCACATGGGGTGAATGCTGGGACCTGGTTGGTCCAGTGTGGAAGGTCCTGCAGAGATGGAGCTTCCTCCCAGACAGCACGTGTGAAGTGGCTGGGAGCAATGGCGATGTGTGCCTGAGAGTTCCCTGGAGGGAACGAACGTGTGTGGAATGCTGCAGGCGCATGAGGAACCCTGACGTGGGTGAGATAATTGTGAGGCTAAGTGAGCCTGCGTACTGGACATTGATAATAAGAGTGAAGCATTATAATGGACGCCATGCTGATTATGCTGGTGAAATGAACTGTCTGTTGCTGTAATGGTTTATGATGGTGAATAAACCGCAAGGACTGTATTCGTTTGATGGAAAATCCGTGCCGGATCTGGTTTTTGCTCGCTGCAAGCGAGAATCCCCTAAGTAAATGACAGCGCTACCTCACATTTGGTGGAGAAAGCAATGAGCATGGTTGTAGCCTTGTTGCTGGGAGCAATGGAAGAGGACTGCAAAGTCGGTTGCTAAGGGCAACAGTTTCCAAAAAGTGCATGTTGCAGTGCTGGCAACACTGAGCCAGGAAGGCTGATGAGGAAGCCACTGCCCGGCTGTGGTTCTGGAACCGTAGGGCGGCCTAGTGAGTAAGGCACTGTCCGGATCGGTGAGCCCAGTGCGGCTGTTTCCTCAGGAGAAAGAGACTGATAGGACACCTCTGCAGTAGAGGGGCCCGAGAACCTGCGCGGCCAGCAGGTGATGGCCGTGAAAGAGAGGAAAAAAAAAGAAAGTGACCGGGCTCAGTGAGCAAGAGACTGGTGATTGCTATAGGGTGCCTCTGAGGAGAAGAGGTATCCGAGGACCTGTGTGGCCGACACAGGCAACGGACTGGTGTTCGTGGAGTACTGACCTGGGTCAGTGGTAAAGACTGTGTTCCTGGAGGGTTCAGTGAGCAAAGTCCTGGAGGGTCAGTGTTGGGAAGATCCCTGGAGCACATGGTATGACCTTGGACCTGGTGAGGTGTAAGTGTTGGGCAGTCTCAGGCTGAGACGGATGTCTTGAATAGCACCCGCTAAGCCCCTGGACCTGGTGAGGCCGGGGTGTTGGGTAACCCTGGAAAGAGGGTCGGCTCCCTGAATAGCACCCGGTGCGCCCTGTGTGTTGTACGGTCTCAGGAGGAGACGGTGCGTCCTGAATAGCACACAGACAGGACACGTAAGTTTTGTGTTGGTGAGGCCGGTGTGTTGGGAAACCCTGGAGGAGGGTCGCTCCCTGAATAGCACCCGGTGCGCCCTGTGTGTTGGACGGTCTCAGGTGGAGACGGTACGTCCTGAACAGCACACAGAAAGGACACGTGAGTTTTTTGAGTTTTTTTGTGTGGTGTTTTTCTTTTCTTCTTTTCTCAACTCAGCCGGCGGTGGCTCAGTGGGAGTCAAGAAGGTGACAAGCGGCTTGATGTGGCTCAGTGGGGTCACGAAGGTGACAAGCGGCTTCCGGTAACTCGGCGCGGGTTACGAAGGTGACAAGCGGCTTCTGGTGGATCGGCGGGTCCACGAAGATGGCGCAGCAGGAGCTGCAGTGATTCCAGTCGCTGTGTGTGTGAACAGCAGCTGGTGGTGTCGGTGATCAGTGACAGCAGGAGCTGTGGTGGTGCCAACAAGGACTTGTGTGGTATCGTTAAGACATAAACTGTGTTGTGTGAACTGTGGTCTGAGAAGACCAGTTTAATGGACATGGGGAGATCCCGAAAGGGGGTGGAGTCCCAGAAGGGGCGGTGACCCAAAGCGGGGTGGTAACCCAAAAGGGGTGGAGTCCCGGGAGGGGGCAGCAACCCAAAGTGGGGGGGTGGTCCAGAAAGGGACCAAGTTTGAAGGAATGACAGCACTGGGTGACTCAGTGGGTATGTCTGGAGTACCGCAGTGTGTGTGTATGTCATTTCCAGAATGTGGGATATTCTTTCCGAATAGTGATGGGCCGCAAGTGTGTACCGTGATGCTACACCGGGAAGGGATATCGGGACGGTTGGACTCAGAGTCAGGTGACTTTGGTAGGAACTCCTCTCACTCTGTCTGACCGAGAAAATGGTCCAGGTTCGCTGTGCACATGGGGTCACAGTGAACTATGCGGTAGACAGAGTAATATTTGAGGAGTATGGAGGCCGTGAGTACCAAGGTGGCAGTATACCACCAGACTTAGTTTTTGCCTTGGAGTGGGGCCGGGATTTGGTCAGGTTTGATGACCTATCCCAGATGGATAGAGACATGTCTACTGTAGGGCTAGCAGACACTGAGATGCGGACGCCTCCTAACGTGGACAGGCCTGACGTAGGGGCGACCGGAGAAAGTACGACGTTGGACGAACTTACAGACCGGACGTCACCTGAAGGGTACAACGGTGTGAGTGAGAAGGGTGTGAAAAACAGAGCAGAGCTGATACATGGACAGAGAGTGCCTTGGGGGTTCACCGGACGGTGTGGTGTGACTGTGACGTGTTATTACCAGTAGCCACCCCTAGGACAGAGTCTAGTGCTGTGCTGACTGAAACTCGTGACAGGACGGATGGTAACCTGGTCGAGAAGATAACGGGAGTAGAGACAGTCAGAGGGTAAGACCACAATGTTCCAGTTTGTGATTGATGTACCAGAGGACATGCAAGGGGCCTGTGCAGAGGAATGTGTGCATGAGGCTTTCAAGGAAGAGGTCAAGGCGTGTGAGGTGCACTGGGCATCTGAGACTCGGCAGTGGTGATAGTATCGGACAGAGAAGATACAGTACATCTACCTGAGTAGCTGTCCTAAAGGAGATGCATCTACAATGTCTCTACACCAAACTACGGGTCAGGCAGAGTAATGTGAAAGCTGCTCGACGCCTAGAGTTAGCAAGGGAGGCTATGGATCAGCTGGGTTTGCGGAAAGAGGTGGTGCCGGTACCCAAAGCTCTGATTGGGAGAATCATTGGAAGATCCGGGAAGGTAATGCAAGACCTTGTAAATATCTCCGGTGTGGTGAGAGTGAGGATCCCTCCTGATGATGAAGACCAAGTATCTAGTGAGGTGGGTAGGATTCCCATCCTGGTGGTTGGCTCCGTGGAGAGCCTGACTTTCAGATGCTCTTGGAGTATCGAGTGAGGTACCTGCAAGAGATCGAGCAGTTGAGGCAGGATCGCCGGCGAATTAATAACGAAGTACGGAATACCAGGTGGCGGCCGCCTGCAACCCAACCAGATGTAAGAACTCGAAGAGTTCCGCCAAGAAGTGACAGGGCAGATGGCCGAAGAATGTCAGCAAGTGGTAGTTCGACTGACAGGATGACGTTGAGAGACCGTAGTTCCTGTGAGACCCTGAATGAATCAGACTCAGGCCAGACAGTAGGCCTGATTAGGACTGATGACCGTACCAACTGGGGGAGCTGGTCGGGGAACGGAATAAACAAAGAGAGGAAGGTGTTGACTGGACCATGTCTAATGACGCACTGTAACTGGAGGGTCAAAGAGCAGGACTGATATTCTGACCGTTGGGGACAGGGGAGGCCTAATGTAGAGAGGAGGCCGTATGACAGGTGGAAAAGGTTCTCTCAACCTGTAGGGCAAGGTGTGGTGAGTGCACGGTCTCGAGAGCCTGATGTAATGTTGTGTATTCAACCCCACAAGTTTGAACAGAGGGGCAAGGTATGTGGTGTAGTAACCACTATGTCAGCTAGGGGGCACTGTATGGAGGCTCCAAGGGAGAGGATGAGTGGCAGAATCCTGAAGAATGGTTGTGTATTTCAAAGGGGGTGGCTTTGAGATGGAGACTTAGTTATGCATATTGATCAGCAATGGTATTGCTGAGGTGTTATTTCAAGGTGTAAGGGAGAAGTCTCTAGGTAACTTGGGAGTTGGGCGGGCCAGTTACCTACAAACCCACCCAGGGGTGTGTCTGAAAACGCCTGTATTAAAAAGCTATGTGAGTGTGTGAAGGACCTGTGATGAGGTCATAGTCACGTGACCTGGTGGGTGTGGCTATAGACCATATAATGTGGCCAGGGTAGGTCACATGGGGTGAATGCTGGGACCTGGTTGGTCCAGTGTGGAAGGTCCTGCAGAGATGGAGCTTCCTCCCAGACAGCACTTGTGAAGTGGCTGGGAGCAATGGCGATGTGTGCCTGAGAGGTCCCTGGAGGGAACGAACGTGTGCGGAATGCTTCAGCCGCATGAGGAACCCTGACGTGGGTGAGATAATTGTGAGGCTAAGTGAGCCTGCGTACTGGACATTGATAATAAGAGTGAAGCATTATAATGGACGCTATGCTGGTGAAATGAACTGTCTGTTGCTGTAATGGTTTATGATGGTGAATAAACCGCAAGGACTGTATTCGTTTGATGGAAAATCTGTGCCGGATCTGGTTTTTTTTCGCTGCAAGCGAGAATCCCCTAAGTAAATGACAGCGCTACCTCACAATACATACTACATTCATACAACATACATACATACATACTACATTCATACAACATATATACATACATACTACATACATACTTACATACACACATGCATACTAACATACAACATACATTGTTGTGAGTTCATTTTCCCCTTCACCATTGAGGTCTGATGAACTCCCTCTCCTGGTGAAGGAAGGTAGTGAGGCTGATTACAAAGCACCTGAGCAGAATGATGATGACTGGGATTGCTGACTGGATATAAGGCAGCCGACACCCTTCTGCCTTGCGGGTGATTTCTCTGAGGGATTCTAGGAGACCAGTCTGATTCCTGCTCCTCAAAAGCTAAGTTTTCTGCTCTGTTTTTTGCATTTGTGTTTTGGTTTTGTTTTGCCTTGTTTTTCTGGATTTCTGCCTTCCCCTGCTGGGTGAGCCCTATCAATCTGTTGGCTCTTGTTTTTGAGAGGGTTTTGGCGGATTGCAGACAGCAGCTTTTCTATTCTGTCCTATTTAGTTAGCTCGGACCCCATCATTTGCTCAGCCTATCTTTCTATCTGTGTGAGTGTTTCTTCATCTTGCTTCACCGTCATTATATGTTGGGGGCTGCCTATTGCTTTGGGGTCTGCTCTGGGGAAGTTTAGATTTCCCTTTCTGTCTTTAGGCTATGTAGTTCTCCGGCTGTGATCGAGGGGTCTAGGGCACCGTAGGAACCCCCCACGGCTACTGCTAGTTGTTAGTTGTTAGGTTCAGGGGTCTGCAATCCGATAGCTGCCAACTTCTCTGGTTTTCTGGACTTAGCTAGTATTTCTGTTTTTGCCTCCTACGGTGACTCATTCATAACAGAATCACCCGCCATACCGCAGATCCTAGGGTACTCAATAGCAGGAAAGAATTGAAAAAAAAAAAAAAAGGTGTGTATTTTTTCCTCTATATCTCTGAGGCCGTAGGGGGAATTTTTTTTTTCTCTCAATGGAGATAAGGCAATTGTCTGATCGTGTGGAGCAGCTCGCTGCGGAAGTGCAGGGAATTTCCGCCTACCTTGCTCATTCACATGCTGCTGAACCAAAGATCCCTACTCCTGATGTGTTTTTTGGGGATCGGTCTAAATTTGTGAATTTCAAAAATAATTGTAAATTATTTTTTGCCTTGAAGCCTAACTCGTCAGGGAGCTCCGCGCAGCAGGTTAAAATTGTCATCTCTTTGCTGCGTGGCGATCCCCAGGATTGGGCGTTTTCTTTGAAACCAGATGATCCTATTCTGTCTAATGTGAACGCATTTTTTCAAGCTTTGGGGTTGTTGTATGACGAACCTAATGCTATTGATCAGGCTGAAAAGACCCTGTTGGTATTGAGCCAGGGTCGAGATTCTGCAGAATTGTACTGTCAAAAATTCCGAAAGTGGGCAGTCCTAACTACCTGGAATGATAATGCCTTGGCAGCTCTCTTTCGGAAGGGTTTGTCAGAAGCCGTAAAAGATACTATGGTTGGATTTCCTGTTCCCTCTGGTCTTGACGATTCTATGTCATTAGCCATTAAGGTTGATCGTTTACGTGAACGCAGGACTGCACGAGAGGTGTTGCCACCTGTTGAACAAGTGTCTGAACCTATGCAATGTGATAGAGTTTTGTCCAGGGAGCAACGTCAGGAGTTCAGAAGGCGTAATAAGCTGTGTTTTTTTTTTTGTGGAGATGCCTCGCATATTATTTCTGTCTGTCCTAAACGAGAGAAACGTTTTGCACACACGTTTTCTGTGGGTGGTGTTCAACCTACGTTTCTTCTGGCAATTACTCTGATCTGCTCCCTGTCCACATTTTCTGCCAAGGCTTTTGTGGATTCGGGAGCAGCCCTGAACCTAATGGACTTGGATTTTGCTAAACGTTGTGGATTTCCGATGACACCTCTGCGGATGCCTATCCCTTTGAGGGGGATTGATGCTACTCCTTTGGCGAAAAATAAAGCTCAGTTTTGGACCCAGGTGGTAATGCGGGTCGCCCCAGACCATTAAGAAAATTGCAGATTTTTGGTGTTGCATAATTTGCATGATACCATTGTTCTGGGGTTTCCCTGGTTGCAAATTCATAATCCAGTTTTGGATTGGAAATCTGTGTCTGTGGTGAGTTGGGGTTGTCGGTGTGCCCTTAGTGAGGCTCCGTTTTTTTCCACCTCTCCTCAGTCGCATGATGTTCCTGACTATTTGGCGGACTTATATGATGTATTTAGTGAGAATGAGTCTGCGTCTTTGCCTCCTCATAGGAGTTATGACTGTGCAATTGAACTGAGCCCGGGGTGTAAATTTCCCAAGGGTCGGCTCTTCAATTTATCTGTACCCGAGCACGAGGCTATGCGATCCTATATTAAGGAGGCGTTGGAGAAGGGTCATATTAGACCATCCTCTTCACCCTTAGGTGCCGTTTTTTTTTTTCGTAGCCAAAAAGGATGGTTCATTAAGGCTTTGTATTGATTATCGTGCCCTCAACAAAATTACTATTAAATATCAGTATCCGTTACCCCTGATTTCGGATCTATTCTCCAGAGTTAAAGGTGCTTGCTGGTTTACCAAGCTTGACCTCAGGGGGGCGTATAATCTTATCCGCATTAAGCATGGGGATGAATGGAAGACGGCGTTTAATACTCCGGAGGGACATTTTGAGTACCTGGTGATGCCTTTTGAGCTCACTAATGCCCCTTCTGTCTTCCAGTGCTTCATGAACGACATTTTCCGAGACTTTGTGGATAAATTTTTGATTATCTATCTGGATGATATTTTGATCTTCTCCAAGGATTGGGATTCTCATGTGGAACATGTTTGGACTGTGTTCCGGATCTTGAGGGAGAATTCCCTGTATGTCAAAGGATCGAAATGCCTTTTTGGGGTACAGAGGATTTCATTTTTGGGATTCATTTTGTCTCCGTCAACTATTGAAATGGACCCGGGCAAAGGTACAGGCCATTTATGATTGGGTTCAGCCCACTTCTTTGAAGGTCCTCCAGAAGTTTTTGGGTTTTGCTAATTTTTATCAGAAATTTATAGCAAAATTTTCTAGTATTGCCAAGCCATTGACTGATCTGACTAAGAAGGGTGCTGAAGTGTTGAATTGGTCTCCGGAGGCTGTTTCTTCCTTTCAGGAGCTGAAGCGAAGATTCACTTCTGCCCCGGTTTTGCGGCAACCTGATGTCTCACTCCCGTTCCAGGTAGAGGTGGACGCTTCTGAGATTGGTGCAGGAGCTGTTTTGTCCCAAAAGGATCCTGTAACATCTAAAATGAATCCCTGTGCTTTCTTTTCCAGAAAGTTCTCTCCATCTGAACGTAACTATGATGTGGGGAATCGGTAACTGTTAGCCATGAAATGGGCATTTGAGGAGTGGAGACATTGGTTGGAGGGAGCTAAACATCAAGTCGTGGTCCTCACTGACCACAAGAATTTGATTTACCTGGAGTCAGCCAAACGCTTGAACCCTAGACAGGCTAGGTGGGTCTTGTTTTTTACACGTTTTGATTTTGTGGTCTCTTTTCTTGGTGGCACTAAGATTGTCAAGGCAGACGCCCTCTCTAGGAGCTTCTTTGCTGATTCTCCTGTGGTGACCAAGCCTGCTACCATCTTAGGCGAAGGGGTAGTTCTTTCTGCCATCTCGCCCGATTTGAGACGTGCTCTGGAAGAGTTCCAGGAGGACAAACCTGAGCGTTGTCCCAGTGGAAAGTTGTATGTTCCTGACCAGTGGAAGAAGAGAGTGATGTCTGAAGTTCATTGCTCTGCATTGGCTGGTCATCCAGGTATTTTTGGTACTAGAGATCTGGTGAGTCGGTCTTTTTGGTGGCCCGCCTAGTCTCGTGATGTCAGGAATTTTGTGCAGTCCTGTGGGACTTGCTCCCGGTCTAAACCTTGTTCTTGCTCTAGTGGGTTGTTGATGCCTTTGCTGGTCCCCAGGAGGCCATGGACCCATATTTCAATGGATTTGATCTCTGATATGCCTGTCTCTCACAGAATGACTGTTATTTGGGTGATTTGTGATAGGTTCTCTAAGATGGTTCATCTTGTACCACTCCCTAAGTTGCCATCTTCCTCTGAGTTGGTGCCCCTGTTTTTGCAACAGGTGGTTCGCTTGCACGGGAGAACATTGTATCTGACAGAGGAGTTCAGTTTGTGTCTAGATTTTGGAGGACTTTCTGTTCCAAGCTGGGGATTCAGTTGTCCTTCTCCTCTGCTTTTCACCCTCAGACCAATGGGCATACGGAGAGAACAAACCAGACCTTGGAGTCGTATTTGAGATGTTTTATTTCCGCTGATCAGGATGATTGGGTTTCATTTTTGCCCTTGGCCGAATTTGCTTTAAATAATAGAGCTTGTTCTGCCACTTTGATGTCACCTTTTTTTTGTAACTTTGGGTTTCATCCTCGATTTTCTTCAGGGCAGGTGGAGCCTTCTGCCTGCCCAGGTGTTGACACTGTGGTGGAGAGAATGCACCAGATCTGGGACCAAGTGGTGGAAAAGTTATCTCTCTCCCAGGAAAAGGCCCAGCGGTTTTCCAACCGACATAGGACCATTGGTCCCCAGTTTAAGGTTGGTGATATGGTTTGGTTATCATCAAAAATATCTCTATGAAGGTGGCTTCTCCTAAGTTTAAGCCTAGATTTATTGGACCTTACAAGATTTTGGAGATTATTAATCCGGTCTCTTTTCGTTTAGCTCTTCCTGTCACATTTAAAATTCATAATGTGTTTCATAAATCCTTGTTGAAGAGGTTTGTTGAACCAGTTGTTCCTGGGGTGGCACCTCCGGACCCTGTATTAGTTGAAGGTAACATGGAATATGAGGTAGAGAAGATACTGGATTCCTGTCTGGCTAGACGGAGACTCCAGTATTTGGTTAAGTGGAAGGGTTATGGTCAGGAGGATAATTCCTGGATCTCTGCCTCTGATATTCATGCCAAAAGATTGGTGCGTGCCTTTCATCGAGCTCACCCTGATCGCCCTGGTGGTGTGGATGAGGGTTCGGTGACCCCTCCTCAAGGGGGAGGTACTGTTGTGAGTTCATTTTCCCCTTCACCATTGAGGTCTGATGAACTCCCTCTCCTGGTGAAGGAAGGTAGTGAGGCTGATTACAAAGCACCTGAGCAGAATGATGATGACTGGGATTGCTGACTGGATATATGGCAGCCGACACCCTTCTGCCTTGCGGGTGATTTCTCTGAGGGATTCTAGGAGACCAGTCTGATTCCTGCTCCTCAAAAGCTAAGTTTTCTGCTCTGCTTTTTTCATTTGTGTTTTGGTTTTGTTTTGTCTTGTTTTTCTGGATTTCTGCCTTCCCCTGCTGGGTGAGCTGAATTCCTTTTTGCTCTGTCTTCAGAAAATACCTGAGTACTGATATAGTCTTTTTGAAGCCTAGCGTCTTCAGGGCTCTTTTCCCTATCAGTCTGTTGGCTCTTGTTTTTGAGAGGGTTTTGGCGGATTGCAGACAGCAGCTTTTCTATCCTGTCCTATTTAGTTAGCTCGGGCCCCATCATTTGCTCAGCCTATCTTTCTATCTGTGTGAGTGTTTTTTCATTTTGCTTCACCGTCATTATATGTTGGGGGCTGCCTATTGCTTTGGGGTCTGCTCTGGGGCAGTTTAGATTTCCCTTTCTGTCTTTAGGCTATGTAGTTCTCCGGCTGTGATCGAGGGGTCTAGGGCACCGTAGGAACCCCCCACGGCTACTGCTAGTTGTTATTGTTAGGTTCAGGGGTCTGCAATCCGATAGCTGCCAACTTCTCTGGTTTTCTGGACTTAGCTAGTATTTCTGTTTTTGCCTCCTACGGTGACTCATTCATAACAATACATACAACATACAATACATTCATATAGACATACAGTACATATAACAGAGTACATACTCACCATCACTTGTCACTTTGATCCCCGAAGCCAGTGTCATCTCACTGTAAAACATATTAAAATAACAAACAAGCAATATACTCCCTGATCTGCAGAAATCCAAGAGTGTCCCACAACGATCTCCTGCAGTGCATCACTGAGAGGTTACTATAGTTCACTGGTCTCACTTTATGGTAAAAGCTGCGTGGGAACTTTCTCACACAGCAATGCCAAAAGTGAGACTAGGACTAGGGACTATTTTTTTACAGTGGCAGAGGAATACAGTGCGGAAGGATACCTAACTCCCGTCATTGTATTCCTGGGGCCCCTAGAGAGCGGTCGCATCAGCTGATGCTGCTGTTCTCCACGGGAGATCGTCGTGGGACACTCGTGGATTTCTGCGGATCAGGGAGTATATTGCTTGTTTATTTTAATATTTTTTACAGATGACACTGGCTTCGGGGATCAAAGTGACAAGTGATGGTATGTACTCTGTTATATGTACTGTATGTCTATATGTATGTATTGTATGAATGTATTGTATGTACGTCTGTAGCATGTTTTATGTATGTAGTATGTATGTTGTATTTATGTATGTATGTTGTATGAATGTAGTATATATGTTGTATGAATGTAATATGTATGTAGTATGTATGTTGTATGAATGTAGTATGTATGTATGTATGTTGTATGAATGTAGTATATATGTAGTATGTATGTAGTATGTATGGTTTGTTTTTTTTTACATTCAACACATTAGCCGGATAATGGGACTAATACTGTCCCATCATTGACTAATGTGTCAATCACTGTCATTGTAGCAGGCATAGCCCAATGGGACTTGTATTCCCATCGGACGATGCCTGCACGCACAGACCCCCGGCAGGTCCACACAGACACGCACAGTGTCTGCACACGCACCGCCCACACTCTTCCCCCCCCCCTCCCGAACTGGATGTGCAAGTAAAGAAAGGGTTTATTTTAATTCCGATATTTGTGCCCGATTGACTTGCATGGGTTTCCGGTATCGGAATCGGCAATACCCGATACTTTTTGGGTATCAGTCCGATCCGATACTTCACGATATCAGATGGTATCGCTCAACACTAATCAGGAGTAGGGATCTTTGGTTCTACAGCAGATGATTGAGCGAGATAGGCAGAAATTCCCCGCACTTCAGCAGCGAGCTGTTCTACATGATCGAACAATTGCTTAATCTCCATTAAGGAAAAAATCCTCCTATGGCCCCAGAGAAAAAGAGGAAAAAATATATTAAAAACATTGACACTTTTTTTTTTTTTTTTTTTTTTTACAATTCTTTCCTTCTTTTGAGAACCCTAGAGTCTACGGTTAGGCTGGTGATTCTGTTATGAATTGGTCACCGAGGAGGATGGCAGGAACAGGCTAAGCCACCTGAACACCAGAGAGGTTGGTAACTAAGCGGATTGCAGACCCCTGATCCTATCAACACAAATAGCAGTAGCCGTGGAGCGTTCCTACAATGCCCTAGACACTTCGTCACAGCCGGAGAACTAACTAAGCCTAAAGCCAGAAAGGTGAAATCTAAACTGCCCCAGAGCAGATCCCCAAAGGAATAGACAGCCCCCAAACATATATTGTCGGTGAGGCAAGTTGAAACACAAACTCAGGCAGAAAACAGACTGAGCAAACGGTGGGGCACAAGCTGTCTAGACAGGACAGGACAGAAAAGATACTGTCTGCAATCACGCACAAAACCCTAAAAAAATCCAACACTTCTGATATATAAAAAGCCTGAGGCCACATGACCTCTCCCCCGCTAGATCAGCACTCTGGGATAAACTGAAAGCAAAAGATACTAACATAACAGGGGACTGAACAAACTGACACAAGCTGCAACATATGGAACTGGCCCAGCGCTGCCCCCAGCAGGGAGTACGCTGAACCATAGCATCAAAGCAGAAAGCAAAAAATAAGGCACAACCAGATTACATGCAAAGGATTAGCAAAATAATCACTTAATTGAACCATGCAGATCAGGCAGGGGACAAAAGAACTCCAAATGCACATGGAGGAAATCACCAGCAACCACCAAGAGCAGCCAGCTCAATTATATGTTCCCAGCCAGTAATCCCAGGT
Organism: Dendrobates tinctorius; assembly: GCF_039654945.1. NCBI lineage: Eukaryota > Metazoa > Chordata > Amphibia > Anura > Dendrobatidae > Dendrobates > Dendrobates tinctorius. Next base: position 859,436 of record NW_027361834.1, on the reverse strand, counting down.
TCCCAATTATCGTCGTCAGGTGGGGAACTTCCATCAACCTGGCCAGCTCCACTACTCTCAGTAACCACCAGAGGGAGCAGAGGGAGCTTTGGCTCAGAAGTCCGAGCAAGGGAGTTCCCAACAATTTATCCTTGTGAATTGTCTGTTTCCATAGCATACTCCTGTTTCTGCATTTTCCTAAGCACTGCATTCCTTGCCTGTAAATAAATTAAACCTTTGCTGCTTGCACCTCATATTGTGTACCGTAGTCTCCCTGCAGCATTGTGTTGGTCCCCCAGCCATCGCTTCAAGTGGCGCTGTGAGCAGGGTTACTGTCACCAAGATGCAGGCGGCAACAGCGAGAGTGCTAGTGTTAGTGGCGATGCTGTGGGTATTGGTGGAACCCCTGCAAGGGCACTCCCTATGGGCACCATATTTAGTGTGCTTCCAAATTTTTACGGCAATAATATGCCCCTGTCTGATTGGGTGTCCCGGCTGCAAAGCACCCTGAAGATTTATAACCTCAACACAGACCTTGAAGTGGACATTGCTTTGACTGTCTTAGAGGGAGAGGCCCATAAAACGTCTGTCTACAGCCGGAACTCACCCGTAGTACCCTGAAGGAGCTAGTGAAATTCTTGGAAGAGATCTACAGCGAGACTGCTAGTGCGGGACACCTTCGCACCAAATGTTTCTCTAGACTGCAGCGGGAAGAGGACGGGATCTCTCAGTATGCGACACCACTGCAAGAAGTGTTGGCAGAAGTGCAGAGGAAAGAGACAGATGGGCTTGGTGGCATGGGCTCCAAAGACCAGATACTCCAGAAAGAATTCATTCTGGGACTGCACAACACATCCTTGAGGAGAGCACTGTCTGAACGGGTCCGTGTAGATCCGGCTCTTTAATTCCATCAAATCCTGGCAGAAGCAGGGTCCCGAAGCAAGGAAGACAGCTACGAGTCTGGGGTGATGCGTGTCCAGGGTGCCAATACCAGTGGGGACCCAAATCATCAGGAGGCGCTGGTCCAGGTAGTGCAAGACTTGCAGCGGTCTCTTATCAGTATGTAAGACAAATTAACCCGGATGGAGCAAAGAATGGGAGAACAACAGTCTGACCCATCGTACTCATATAACCACTCTTCGGCCCGACCCATAAGGGTTCAGTGGGTGCGGGCTCCCTCCCGTCAGACATCGGAGGCACAAAGACAGGCTTGTGGTGCCCCTTGTTGGAGAGGAGACACCCAGTGCTGGGAATGTGGAGGACAAGGACACCTTGCCAGAGACTGACGGAATTATGCTCAAAGCCAGCCACAGCCACCGTTAAACTACCAACCCCAGCAGTAACGCGGCATTCTGCGGGGGAGGCAAGAAGAGAGGCCGCTCCTTATCATAATGAACATTTGATTGCTGGGAGTCCGATCCTGCGTGCCGAATTTGAGGGAGTTCCAGTGGATTGCTTGATAGATACCGGGTCACAAGTGACAACGATGCCAGAATCCTATTTCAAGCAGCATATTCAGACCCTGGCCAAGCCAAAGAAGTAGACATTGATCCGGTTGTTTGCTGCCAATCAACAACCGATCTCGGTCACAGGGGTCGTGTGGATGAATATTCAAATCTTTGGGCAAGAAGTGGGAAAGAAAGGGATCCTTCTAGTCCCTGAGCCCATCAAAGAAGATGTGCCTGTAGCATTGGGAATGAATATCCCACGAGAACTCGATCAGATAACGTTTACCAAACGGGGACCCAGTTATGGGAAGGAGGCTGCTACACACAAACCTACTCAAGAAGCTCTTCAGCGATTGATCCACATCTGTGGGATGCAGAAGAGTGTGCCGTCTTATCAGATGGTAGGGGTCATCAGGGCCCCAGGGAAAGAGCCTGTAATCCTGCTTCCTGAGCAAGAAAGTATATTACACCTTCCAGTGGGGACTCATCACAACCTTGACATGATTGTTCAGCCTGTGGTAGGCAGAGGAGCAGGCCAAGAAGTCATGATGGCTCCTATGATAGCGGTGGATATCAAATGGAAATGGAAGTGGATGTGAAGGCCCTAGGTCCTGAGCGTGTGCAGGCGATAGAAGCTGTGGGAAAATCAGGCCACATTTGCTCATCATGCTGAAGATTTTGGCTGTACCAAAGCGATCACACACGAGATACCGACCGGGGACGCTCGTCCAATTCGAGAACAATACCGGCAAATCCCACCCAAGGTGTTTCAAGAGGTAAAGACATTACTCGGGCAGATGCTGGATTCAGGAGTAGTGCAGAGTAGTCAGAGCCCCTGGGTGGCCCCAGTGGTGCTCATCAAGAAGAAGGATGGGACCATCCGGGTCTGTGTCGATTACAGGAAACTCAATGCTTGCACTGTGCGAGACTCATACCCGTTACCCCGCATCAAGGAATCCTTGACAGCATTGGGGAAAGCCAAGTACTTCTCCACCTTGGACCTAGCAAGCGGATACTGGCAAGTAGCCATGGCAGAAAAAGACAAGGAAAAAAACGCCTTCATCCTCCCTATGGGGTTGTTTAACCGGATGCCCTTCTGGCTCTCCAATGCTCCGGGCACGTTTCAATGGCTGATGGAAAAGTGTCTGGGAGACTAAAACTTTGAGGCTACCCTGATCTACCTGGATGACATCATTGTGTTCTCTGCCTCATTTGAAGACCATCTTGCCTGTCTTGGACAGGTACTTGGAAGACGGCGGGCTCATAATCTGAAGGTGAAGCCAAAGAAATGCCACCTCTTCAAGAGAGAGATCGAGTACCTGGGCCACATAGTGTCACAAGACAGGGTTCTACCCTCTTCGGAAAAAGTGGCTGCTATCCAGAACTGGCCAGTTCCTCGAACAGTAAGGGAACTCCAGGCCTTCCTTGGGCTCACCGAGACCCCTGAATGAGCTGTTGAGGGGGACCGCTGGAGTGCCGAAAACCCAGTGCATCCCTTGGGACCAGAGGCAAGATGAGGCCTTCCAGGCTATAAAGAATGCTCTTACTTCAGCCCCGATTTTGGCTTACGCAGATTTCGATCAACCGTTCCTCTTGTACACAGACTGTAGCCTTCATGGACTCGGTGCAGTACTTTCCCAAATACAGGATGGACATGAGAGAGTCATCGGGTATGCTAGCAGGTCCCTGCGAGACAGCGAAAGAACCCCCCACAATTACAGCTCTTTCCGGTTAGAGCTCTTGGCCCTGGTGTGGGCCATGACAGAGAAGTTTGTGGGCTTCTTGGCAGGGACCAAGATTCAAATTTGAAAGGACAATAACCCCCTGACCCACCTTGAGAATGCTAAATTGAGGGCCTTGGAACAATGGTGGGTGGTTCGCCTGGCCTAGTTTGACTTTACCATCCGTTATCGCTCTGCCACTGAAAATGCAAATGGCGATGGTCTGTCATGAGTGATGGTGGAAACATCAGTGGGGGATCTCGATGAACAACTCGAAGAGGTAGAAACCCCAGACTTCCATAAGTTCAGGACCCCAGTGGTTGCTGTCCAGTCAAGTAGGGAGGCCTGCGCGCTACTCCGATCTCTGGGGAGAACCAATGAAGAATGGGGATGTGTTCAAGACAAAGACGATGGGCTGAGACAGATGAAATGCTGGGTAGCGCAGAAGCGGAAGCCAGGCAAACAAGAGAGGGACAGTCTGGACACTGAGATGAAGAGTGTCTTACACCAGTGGGATAGGCTGGAGGTGCGAGAAACAGTGCTATATCGCAAGAAACAACAGCCGAAAGACACTGAAGTAAAGTGGCAGGTGGTCATCCCAGGAGGAATGGCCCAGGAAGTGGGTAAAGAAGCCCACGAATTCGGAGCCCACTTCGGATCCACAAAGACCTACCAGTGGTTACAGCGTCACGTGTACTGCCCCCGGTTGGAGTCCGTGGTAGAAGAGGTATGCCAGCAATGTCGGGTATGCGACCTCATTAAGAGTACTAAACAAAGGGCACCCATCCAGACCATACATACTAAGGAACCGCTGGAAGTCTTGATGATCGACTATCTCCTCGTGGGACACTCAGCCCAGGGGCCACAGTACTGTTTGGTGATGACCGACCATTTCTCCAAGTTCACGGTAGTCACCCAGACCAGAGATCAGACTGCCAAGTCGGCGGCGCGGGCCATTTGTCAAGACTTCATCCGAGTGTGTGGTTGCGCAAAGCGCATCCACTCTGACCAAGGTGCATGTTTCCAAGGCAAGGTGATGGTGAATGTTTTTCCCAGCAATATGCGCTCCTGAAGGATGATGATGGATCTTGATATTTAGATTCAAGGATGATTTTTATTTTTAATTCAAACTAGAATACAACCGGTTTAGCCTTCTAAGTGTCTTCCTCAGGTATAATGTCAAGCATATAAATGGAACTGTTTGAACACATTTTATAGCAGATCTCCCTGCATGTGGTTTCGGGTGGGGGCTGAAACGTCTGTTTTTCAGACACACCCAGATACTCAGATATGCAAGATTTTGCACTATGAGGAATCTAACAGAACCCATATGCCAAATGAATGTTATACAAAAAGTTTCACACAAAAAATTTTCACATAAAAAAGACAATGGAAAAAAAATATATATATAAAAATAGAAAAACAGACCTTTCAGCCCCCACCCAAAACCACATGCAGGGAGATCTGCTATAAAATGTGTTCAGACAGATCCGTTTATATGCTTGACATTATGCCTGAGGAAGACTCTTAGAAGTCGAAACCGGTTGTATTCTAGTTTGAATTAAAAATAAAAATCATCCTTGAAAATCTAAATATCAAGTTCCATCATCATCCTTCAGGAGCGCATATTGCTGGGAAAAAGCATTCACCAAGAGTTATAGCCTATGAAAGCACTGTCCAGTGCTCTCACTAGTTCCCAGATCTTTGCAGCAAACTGAATGGAAAGAGGAATGGAGTGATCCAGGGATTGGATCTACATGCAGTATCTCAAAACACCAAATAGGTGAGTGTATTCACACTGAGTATATACCTTTGGAAACTAATTACTACACTTAGAAGCTTGCGCTTCCCATTTTTCTCCCTATAATCCCCTCTTGTTTCAAGGCAAGGTGATGGAAGAACTGTATCGTTTGTATGGCATCGAGCAGTTCCGGACCACCCCTTACCACCCTCAAGGCAACAGAGCATGTGAATGCTTCAACCGAACCTTGCTGCAAATGCTGAGGACGTTGGAAGAGGACAAGAAGGCATGCTGGCCAGACTACATGCCTGAGTTGGTCTGGACCTACAACAGTTGGGTCCATTCCACCATGGGTTACACCCCATATCTGTTGCTGTTTGGAAGAGCTGGACGAGAGATCATTGAGTTGAAGTTAGAACAGCCAGAAGAGCTGAAGGAGCGAACCGTCACTTCATGGGTGAAGGAACATCGGCAACAATTGCAAACAATACAGCGGTTGGTGGGTCAGCAGCTACAGGAGAAAGAACACACGGGCCGTAAACTGATTCAGGAGATACCGCTCCGTCCCGGGGACCGAGTATTAGTCAGAGAAACTCCCCAGTAGTAAGCTAAGCGAGAGATGGGAAATACAGCCTTACAAAGTAATCGAGCGAGTGTATGCTGACGGCCTGGTCTACAAGGTGTAGGTTGAGAATGGGACGTCCGCCCCTAGAGTGCTCCACAGAAATATGCTGCGGCCATGCTGGTCCGAGGCCCGTCCTGTACCAGTGCCGCTTGAGGGTGATTCTCCACCTCCTGAACCTGTCTTGCCTGCTGGTGAAATCAATGATGAATGGTGGATCGGCCCTGACAATATGGGGGGCCCTCAGCCGGACAGAGATGGTAATCTTCTGATCTTCTGGAGGTACCACTGCCGCCACGTGATGATGAGTCCAGACAAGAGCCTACTACAACTCCTGCAGCAAGTATTCCTCGAGGATGACCATCTTTAATTAGGGAGGCATGTAAGGGGGTGGCATTGTTATGGACCATAGAGACAAGCTGCCACTTTAAGAGACAGCACCTCCCCCTTGGTTAGAGCAATGGGACATTCTCTCTCCCCTGCAGTAAAGACTGTGTGGTTCCTTCTGCCAGCACTGGAGATGGGAGGGGCTGCTTTTCTGTGTGTGAGTTGAGAGCCAAGATTTCTGCAGGAAGCAGACGTGCCTGCCATGAGCTGTGAGGAAAAGAACGTTTAGTCTGAGACTGTGACTGTGTAAACTATTCTGGGGATAACAAAATGGCTTTCCTGTGTTGCCCTGAGGAGCCATGAAGAAAAGACAAGAAAGGAATCCAGAGGAGGGAATCCACCTGTAACGGGGTCTTCTGTGCTGTAATGCCTCTTTACATTACCACCCTGTTTCTCAGGAGGTTCACTCTGCTTTTCCTTACTTCTGAATGAAGGTTGCTGGCTCGAAAGGCTTTGTAACTTGGGAACATAATAAAGATCACTGCTTCTCCAAGTATTTCCAGTGTGACATTTTACTCATCGGTCTCAGAATATATATACATACAGAGGACAGGACAATCAATGTGTGTCGGGCCAGTAGATAACAGGCTCCAATTAAGACGCCAGACGTACATTACAATAGCCGTGGGAGTTACAAAGGTGGGGGGAGGTCAGAAGTGGGATAGCTCGTTTACCTCTGCCCAGGGGGTCGCAGCCGGTTGGTTGCTGCACTAAGGGCATACATTTCACATTGCACCTATCATACATGCATCTCCTATTCGGGGTGCTGGGGGGTTCTGTAACACCACCGTTTCTAGGAGCATCACTGGACCTGCACACAAGGAAAAGACCACGTTGCACAGAGCTTCCCGGAAGACGTGCGTACCATCTTGCAAAGCTGCAGGGGCCCCGGGATTAGACTGAGATACCAATGCTACTGTGAGTGTTAGCCTCTTCTGTGCACATGCTAGGGTTATAGTTGGTGCTCCATGCTGTTTGATGGCCCAGCTAAAGAATATTATCCTTGTAAATTGTCTGTTTCCATAGCATACCCCCTGTTTCTGCATTTTCCTAAACACTGCATTCCTTGCCTGTAAATAAATTAACCCTTTGTTGCTTGTGTACCGTAGTCTCCCTGCATTGTGGTGGTCCCCCGGCCATCGCTTCAAGTTCAAAGATTAGAGTGTTCAGAATAGGGAGGAAAGTTTCCACCTTGAACTTTTTGGTTATACTAAGAAGTACTTCTTCTTCTGCTCATCCATCATTATCATCTCTGCTAAGACGCACACTTCATTTTCATTCTCTTTTTTTCCTATCACTGTAAACTATATCTGGACACATACTCCTCCTGACTTATTCACTAAATAGGAAGATAGGTTTTCATAGACTCAACTAGATTTGTGACAACAAGGATGTTCACATGCTTTGATTGTATTACCTTGCTTGTTTTGTTCATTCTTTCTAGCATCTCATTCCAAAGAATTGTGAGAAAGATTGTTTCCAGGTTTCCCATTGTTTTGCTCAATCCTTCTGCCATCATGGCTTGTATTCACTTGCTGTTCAATGTCAAGTGATAGAGAATCTGGGCGCCCCGCAGGGCCGTGGGTCACTCGGTCAGGCTCTTTTAAAGGGGATGTGTCACGATGATAGTTACCCGGTCCGTGGCCCTGGGCGTCCAGTGGAGATGGATGTTCAATGTGGGGGAAGATGATAGGAAAATAATAGGAAAAGGGGAATCATGATGACGCCACCTGTGGTATTCGTCAATAAGAGCCGACACTGCGATACAGATCCTCTGGAACGGGGGTACGGCAGCAGAGATGGTGTAGCTCTCCACGGGCAGAGCTTTGTCCCAGGGCAGCTAGGATGTTACTGGTGATTATGATGTCATGTGCGGTGTCAAGCAGGTGGGATGCAAAAGACACAAGTGACACAGTGAGGTGCAATTTCACTGTTTTTACTCACGATAAACCCGTGCACTCAGGTGTCCCACTTAGCACTGTGTCCTCCATGTAAGGGGTCCAGCCAACTCTCAGGTGGTTTCGGAAACAGGACTTCTTTTTGTGTTCCCCCCCCCCCTTTTTCTGGTCATCTCCCTGTGTTGGTCTTTTCTTCCTTCTCTCCTAGCACCTTCACAACAGTGTCCCCAAGCCAGCAGCCTTGGACCTCACTGGGCCACGTCTGTCAGGCCCCCGGATCCTCTATCTGGTTTTCTTTTCAGGGAGTTGATGTGGATGCCACTGAGGCACCTACAGTTCCCTCAGCCTCCGGCTTGCCAGCTGATTCTGGTGTTTTCTCCACTGGGCTCAGGGGCCAGTACCCCCACTGCGACCTAGTCCTTCCAAACTGGAGCGGGTCCCACGGGTGGCTGCCGCACTTCCCGTGGCCCTAAGGACCCCTTCTGTCCTCCTCGAAACTCCCTTCAGCTCTTCTTCCTTCACTCTGGCTCTGAATCCTCCTACTCCAGTCTTGCTCCTTCTCTGTCCTGTCCCCAACTCACGCTTTCTGTAATCTTCTCTCGATCTCTCCACTAACTCCTCCCGCTCACTTTCTGATTGGCAACGCTCCTTCTCATACCATCTCCTCAAACTCCTCCCCTTCAGTGCCTTTCTTCACTCACCTAACGACTCCGCACACTTCACAACACCCTTTCCTGGCCTGCCTGGTGTGTGTGGGTGCAGGTGTTGAAGTCCCGGGTGGTGCCCGCTCCTTACCTGAAGGTGGGATACCACACCTCTGCATGAGGTGCAGTACCTCTGTGGCGACTGGACCCTCAGGGGTGCCACAAATCCAGTGCATGCTTTTTTTTTCTTTTTTTCTCTCCCAACACAGAGCATGAAGAGCATCAAAGTGTGCTGACTATCGTGTGCCAGACAGACGCTTGATCACAAAATCTTTTTGTAAAGATGAATTCAATACATTCCAGCTATAAGTAGAACCAACAATAAATGAATGCAGGTGCTGAACAAAGTCAAAAAAGTTCAATATCTGTAGAAAACACTCTGATGCTTTTACTTCTACCAAGTTTAGACTGGGTCCATCACAGGGGACATAGAAGACAAACCCATTAAAGAAGTGGTTCACTACAATGTAAAATGCACCCATCATTTTAAATCTTTTAAATAAGTATTTTTGTAAATACCTTATTTTGCCATAATTGCCTGTGAGCAGTGCTATCGCTGCTCGCTCAGTCCCAATCACATGACCCCCGGCTATAGCCGCCACTGACATCCACTGATGTCGCTTCAAATTCCAGACTCCATTGCATCACTGAGGATAAAGGCAAAGTGAGCTGGTTACTGGGCTGTGATGTTTCGTGAACCACAGCCCGGGCAACCATGAGGAGTGCGTGTGACTGGGTCACGCCTCGGTGATGCAAGGGAGTCTGGAAGTTGACGCGACATCAGCGGATGTCAACATCAGCTGTAGCTGAGGGTCACGTGATCGAGACTGAGCGAGCAGCAGCGATAGCACCACTCACAGGCACATATGGCAACATAAGGTAGCACATAACGTTAAAATCGAGATCACGGATGTGTGGATTCGTAGATCAAGATAAAAGAGTAGCCCAAGGTTAAATTATATATTTAAGTGCCTTAAGGGCACACTAGACGATGCACTATATACACAATGGTTATACATATACCAGATATGCAAATACAGGTGGTAGTACAAAAGTATATGCAGATGATACAAAAGTCAGTTACCGGCTTGATGTTCGGCCGTTAGATGCTACCAACCACATGGGAGGTGTGGGGGGGCGAGCTATTTCCTTTGTTTTTCCAACATGCAGCACGGCGTGACCTCCCTTGGCTGAGAACCTAGACCCACATTGTCACTTAACCTCTTGGTCAACAGCAAAAAGCAGCCGACAGCACAACGGAGGATTGGATGCCAGTTCAAAGGTTCATGGACCCAAATGAACAATAGTCCAAAATAAGGAAGAGGAACAGCATCCGGTCTGGGTGAAAAATTGTATCAAAAATTTATTCTGCCAGTATAGAATACAACGTTTCGGCCATATTGTGGCCTTGAAAAAGGCCACAATATGGCCGAAACGTTGTATTCTATACTGGCAGAATAAATTTTTGATACAATTTTTCACCCAGACCGGATGCTGTTCCTCTTCCTTATTTTTAACCTCTTGGTCAGTCATTCCCTTCCCCGCTCCCTCGGGATGGTCCTAGTCTCCCTCCCACTTGCTCTGGCAGCTGAAACTCCAAAGCCTACAATGGATTTTAACTTCTCTATAGAAGGTCTTAGGGTGGCAGTTTTGGCACCATCGGATCTGACCGGGTCCCCATTACACTTGGAGGCCAAACATGGCTTCGTTACCTGGCTTCTACTAGCTGTTCTATGTATCTCCCTACCCTGCTAGAAAGGGTCAAGACCCTTGAGAGTGTTCATCTTGTTCCCAAGATCTCAAAAATGTAACCGATATACAGCTAGCATGTACGATAAGTCTATAATTCCTTATGAAATAATGGCTCAAATCTGGCTGGGTGAATTCTTTCATCAGTTAATTAGCTTTACACCTTTACACTCTCAATAGGGATCCTCTCTGCCAGGAATAGCTTGAACCCAGCTATCCCCTGGAGGCGTGAATTTAGCTTGACCACCTCCTGAGAATGGTTTCCTGTCTCAGCTTCACACTTTGTAAGAGAACTGTAATCTTGAACCGGATATGATAGTTGATTGGCAAAAAATGATAGCCCCCATATTCATCACAATTGTCATTAAGAAAATCCACATGAGAAAAGATGGGAATGAACATCATGAAACATTTCACTAGCTCCCAGCATTTAATGTATCAGACAGTAAATGTTAGTTGACCTCTTTATGAGATGTCTGGAGTGGAATCTAACTAATTGAATAATACTTTGACTCTTTTACTTTTCGAAGAATAGTACAAAGAACCTGTTGTTTCATTAAATCAATAAATTCCTCACAAACATTTGCAGATAAATATGGATTCCCTTTCCCAGGATTTCAATACTTTTTGAGATGTTCTTCCAAGAAAGGGTCAAATTCACTCAGCAGCTTTAGTATACCTAAATAGTTGCAATTTTTTGCTGACCAAATAATCTGATTGTCTCCACGAAATAGCAAACCTCTGGAGGCAAGAAAGCGAATGACAGAAACCACACAGGTCAACACTTTATGCCAATATTACTGCTCTGTGTGATGTTGCACGAGTAATAAAGAATCTACACTTCCAGGTTCTTTTTCCCTTATCAAATTTACTGTCAGGCACTTTCAATGTTCTTGTCCTTTTTCATGTTCTACAATAACATTGTCCAGTCATTGAACCCCATTGTAGCAAAAGGAGATTCTATCTTATACAATAGGTGACATACAAAGCTGTAAAAACTACGTTGGGATGGTGAATGGAAGGCATTCATGTTTTAACCCCTTCACTACCAAGGGTGGTTTGCATGTTAACTCCGGGCCAATTTTTACAATTCTGACCACTGTCCCTTTATGAGGTAATAACTCTGGAACGCTTCCATGGATCCCGGTGATTCTGACAATGTTTTCTCGTAACATATTGTACTTTATGTTAGTGGTAAAATTTCATTCATATAACTTGCGTTTATTTGTGAAAAAAATGGAAATTTGGCGAAAATTTTGAAAATTTCGCAATTTTCCAACTTTGAATTTTTATGCTCTTAAATCACAGAGATATGGCACTCAAAAAACTTAATAGATAACATTTCCCACATGTTTAATTTACATCAGCACAATTTTGGAACCAAATTTTTTTTTTGTTAGGAAGTTATAAGGGTTAAAAATTGACCAGCGATTTCTCATTTTTACAACACCATTTTATTTTCAGGGACCACATCACATTTGAAGCCACTTTAAGGGGTCTATATGATAGAAAATACCCAAAAGTGACACCATTCTAAAAACTGCACCCCTCAAGGTGCTCAAAACCACATTCAAGAAGTTTATTAACCCTTCAGGTGCTTCACAGGAATTTTTTGAATGTTTAAAAAAAATTGAACATTTAACTATTTTTCACAAAAAAAATTACATCAGGTTCAATTTTTTTATTTTACCAAGGGTAACAGGAGAAATTGGACTGCAAAAGTTATTGTGCAATTTGTCCTGAGTACGCTGATACCTGATATGTGGGGGGAACCACTGTTTGGGCGCATGGCAGAGCTCGGAAGGGAAGGAGCGCCGTTTGACTTTTTCACTGCAAAATTGGCTGGAATTCAGATTGGACGCCATACCACGTTTGGAGAGCCCCTGATGTGCCTAAACAGTGGAAACCCCCCACAAGTGACCCCATTTTGGAAACTAGACCCCCCCAAGGAACTTATCTAAATATGTGGTGGGCACTTCGAACCCCCAAGAGCTTCACAGAAGTTTATAACGTACAGCCATACAATTAAAAAAATCATATTTTTTCCACAAAAATGATCTTTTCACCCCCAATTTTTATTTTCCCAAGAGTAACAGGCCCCCAAAAGTTATTGTGCAATTTGTCCGGAGTAAGCTGATACCCCATATATGGGGGTAAGCCACTATTTGGGCACATAGCAGAGCTCGGAAGGGAAGCAGCGCCATTTAACTTTTTTTTCTGGAATTGAGATAGGACGCCATGTCGCGTTTGGAAAGCCCCTGATGTGCCAAACAGTGGAAACCCCCCCAATTCTAACTCCAAACCTAACCCTAGCTCTGACCCTAACCCTAACCCTAGCCCTAATGGGAAAATGGAAATAAATAAAAAAATATTTTATTATTTTTCCCTAACTAAGGGGGTGATAACGGGGGGGTTGATTTACTATTTATGGCGGTTTTTATGTTTGGCAGCTGTCATACGCTAAAAGACATTTTTATTGTAAAAATAGTTTATGCATCACCACATTTTGAGAGCTATAATTTTTCCATATTTTGACCCACCGAGTCATGTGAGGTCTTATTTTTTGCGGGACGAGTTGACGTTTTTATTGGTACCATTTTCGGGCATGTGACTTTTTTTTATCGCTTTGTATTCCGATTTTTGGGACGCAGAATGAACAAAAAACAGCGTTTCATGAATTTCTTTTGGGGGGTGCGTGTACACCGTTCCGCGTGCGGTAAAATTGATAAGGCAGTTTTATTCTTCGGGTCAGTACGGTTACAGCGATACCTCATTTATGTCATTTTTTTATGTTGTGGCGGTTTTATGCAATGAAAACTATTTCTATATAAAAATAATTATTTTTGCATCGCTTTATTCTGCGAGCTATAACTTTATTTTTTTGCTGATGATGCTGTGTGGTGGCTCGTTTTTTGCGGGACAAGATGATGTTTTCAGCGGTACCATGGATATTTATATGTGTCTTTTTGATCATGCGTTATTGCACTTTTTGTTCGGTGGTATGATAATAAATCATTATTTTTTGCTTCGTTTTCTATTTTTATTTTTTAAGGGGTTCGCTAAAGGGGTTAACTAATGAAACAATTTTATAGGGTGGGTCATTACGGACGCGACAATACTAAATATGTGTACTTTTATTGTTTTTTTGTTTTTTTATTTTCGAAAAATGAATTTATTAGCGAATATTTTTTTTTTTTAATTATTTTGACACTTTTTTTTTTTTTTACTTTATTATAATGGCCCATGGGGGACATCACTGTCCTGTGACAGATTGCTGATCTGTCACATCACAGATCGCTGTGACAGATCAGCGATCTGTCACTGGCAGTGCTGCAGGCTTCCTCATGCCTGCGCTCTGCGGGCAGTGAGGAAGCTAGCTCCCTGCAGGCCCCCGAAGGTCCCTGTCGCCATATTGGATCTGGGGACCTGCAGGGAAGGCGACCCCCGCAGCGGCGCTGCACATCACGCTGCTGTGGGGGTCGCAGGGAAGCACGAAGGGAGCCCCCTCCCTGCCGATGCTTCCTTTAACCCCCTGTACACCGCGATCATGTTTGATCACGGTGTGCCAGGGGTTAACGTGTCGGGGGCGGTCCGTGACCGCCCCTGACACATTGTGCCGGGTGTCAGCTGTGATAATCAGCTGACACCCGGCCGCGATCAGCTGCGCTCCCCCCGTGAGCGCCGCTGATCGCATTAGACGTACTATTCCGTTCTTGGGACTTAGGTCCCAGGTCACAAGGACAGAATAGTACATCCAATGTAGGAAAGGGGTTCCACTCGCCATTCCACAGTTCACGTGTGAACACATTGTTACATACTATATTCTCTACTCCAGCTGAATTATATATTCTTCGTGAGTTTGTAAGGTTGCTATCATGATTTTGACATAATGAGGGCCTGTAAGGGAGTGACAGGACTGTAGCTGTGACCCAGATAACCGCAATATCAAGGTCCAGTCCTTCCCCTACAGAAAACTGTACTCTTCACTCTGTCACACCTGCATCTCCATATTCAGCTTCTTCTGGGCACTTCCCAGGCAGCAATGGTCCCTCTCTAAGGCGACCCCCATCAATGGAGACACAGTCCAAATGAACTTTAACACTTTCTTTACTGAGTACTTCACACGTTACATCCACAGTTGGTACATTGTGACTTTTGCTTGTTTCCTTATCTTTGCAGACATACCCTAACTGGGAGGGGGAGGAGTCGAGTTGTTGGGTTTCTGTGAAGAAGACGGTGAAGAGAAAGTGGAGAACACTCATGGAAGCCATAACATGTGCTCCCTTCAGGAGCAGTGCTAAGAAGAATCAGGGAATCAGCCCCTAAGCCATCCATGCTTTTAGAATCGGATGGTAAGCTGAGAGACTGTGTGGGTTTATACAACCAACAGCAGAGTGTTTTACCCCAGGAAGACTACAGCAACCGAGGATCAGTGAAGGATTGTGCAAGAAGAAACTTGTGCTTCACACAGGATCCAAGCTGCAAGATACCAAGGGGAGAAAACACAGTGAGTAAGTGGCTGTACTGGAAGTTTCAAACTCCGGGTAGCCTTGGTCCCTGAAGGGATAAGAACAGCAGGAAGTTTACACTGAGTCTCAGCAGAGAGAAGGCTAATTCCCATCATGCAGAGCAGACTGTAAACCTGGTGAGAGTTGTAATATCTCCTCTGAACTGCATCAGAACTACAGTAAATGATAAAGTTACTTTCCTTGTCTCCTGCCTTATTACTCTGTGCCTTCTACTTCCATCACCATCTCTGGGGTCAGCCTTGGTTGGAGGGGTGTTATGATTGAGTCACCGTAGGAGGCAAAAACAGAAATGCTAGCTAAGTCCAGAAAACCAGAGAGGTTGGCAACTATCGGATTGCAGACCCCTGAACCTATCAACACAACTAGCAGTAGCCGTGGGGGGTTCCTACGATGCCCTAGACCCCTCGATCACAGCCGGAGAATTAGATAGCGTAAAGACAGAAAGGGAAATCTAAACTGCCCCAGAGCAGACCCCAAAGCAAAAGGCAGCCCCCCACATATAATGACGGTGAAGCAAGAAGAAAGAACACAACACAGACAGAAAGACTGAGCAAAGACGGGGCCCAAGCTAACTAGATAGGAAAGGACAGGAAGGCTGCTGTCTGCAATCCGTGAAAAACCCTAAGAAAATAAGAGCCAACAGACTGACAGTGACAAAGGCCCTGAAGACGCTAGGCTTCAAAAAGACCATGTCAGTACTCAGGAAAATTCTGAAGAAAGAGCAACCGGCAAAAGGAGAATCAGCTCACCCCAGCAGGGAATGGCAGAATCCAGAAAAGCAAGGCAAACAAAAACAAAACACAAATGCTAAAAGGCAAAGCAGAAAACTTAGCTTTAGAGGAGCAGGAATCAGACTGGTTTCCTAGAAGTCCACAGAGAAGTACCCGCAGGGCAGAAGGGCGTCGGCAGCCTTATATCCAGTCCGTGACTCCACTCAGCCAGTCATCATCATTAAGCTCAGGTGCCTGATAATCAGGCTCATTACCTTCCTTTACCAGAATAGGGAGTTCATCAGACCTCAGTGACAAAGGGGAAAATGAACTCACAACAGAAGGGGTTAAACATCTGCACTGCCAACACCATCTACCCCCCCAGCAGGGGCGTAACTACCGGGGTAGCAGCCGAAGCGGTTGCTTTGAGGCCCGGCCCATATAGGGGCCCGCCTCCCGGGTCCCCGGCTCCGATCGGCGCTACCCGGTAGTGCAATTTAATTACCCCAACCACCAGTCCGCGGCCCAACACCGGGCCGTTGCAGTGCTCTTGCCGGTCCGTGGACACAAGGGGAGCCGGCGGCTGTGTAGCAGCTGATACTCACCCTGCATAGCGGTCCCTGTCGGCGCAGCGGCTTCATCCAGATTCCAGCGCTGAGCTGTCAAGTGTACCGCTCATTTAAGGTCATGAATATGGACGCCACTCCTCTCCCATAGGCGTGGCGTCCAAATTCATGCACCTTAAAGAGCGGTAGCACGTGACCGCTCCGCACAGGAAGAAGCTGAAGCGCCACGAGATGCAGGGAGGGAAGTTCAGCGACGGGAGGGAAGATCAGCGACGTGAGGGTAAGTATGATTGGGGAGGATGGGGGAGCCGAGCGGAGCCATATATACAAGGGAGGGAGAGTGGGAACAGAGCCATATATACAAGGGAGGGAGAGTGGGAACAGAGCCATATATACAAGGGAGGCCGGGAGAGAGGAAGCAGAGCCATATATACAAGGGAGGGAGAGTGGGGACGGAGTCATGTATACAAGGGAGGGAGAGTGGGAGCGGAGCCATATATACAAGGGAGGGAGAGTGGGAGCGGAGCCATATATACAAGGGAGGGAGAGTGGGAGCGGAGCCATATATACAAGGGAGGGAGAGTGGGAGCGGAGCCATATATACAAGGGAGGACGGGAGAGTGGAAGCAGAGCCATATATACAAGGGAGGGAGAGTGGGAGCGGAGCCATATATACAAGGGAGGGAGAGTGGGAGCGGAGCCATATATACAAGGGAGGGAGAGTGGAAGCAGAGCCATATATACAAGGGAGGGAGAGTGGAAGCAGAGACATATATACAAGGGAGGGAGGGTGGGAGTGGAGCCATGCATACAGGATGGGACAGGGGAGCCATGTATACAGGATGGGAGGGTGGGAGCAGAGCCATGTATGCAGGATGGGAGAGTGGGAGCGGAGCCATGTATACAGGATGGGAGGGTGGGAGCAGAGCCATGTATACAAGAATAGGAGGATGGGAGCAGAGCCATGTATACAGGATGGGAGCAGAGCCATGTATACAGGATGGGAGAGTGGGAGCAGAGCCATATATACAAGGATGGGACAGGGGAGCCATGCATACAATAGGGGAAGCCACACAGAGCTGGACAGGACGGGGGGAACCACACATACATTTTCTGATCATTAGAAAATAATCAGCATGTACAGTACTCCAGTACAATTTTTCTTAAGTGCTCAATGCTCCATTTCCTTGTAGGTTCCAATCATCATTAGCAGTGACGGTCATCAGTAGAAGTAGCCCAGTGCTCCCACTGAAACAGAGAAACAAACAAGCCAGGTGCTCCCACTCATTCAAAACCTATGGTGAGTTGAGTCACATTATAAATGTTATAATTAAATGATAAGTATGCACTGCTAAACTACAACTGCGTCCATAGCCCCGACCCCTTATAACCAAAGCCCCGCCCCTGTCACACCTCCATCCACGCCCTGCCGGGCCATGAAAGAATGGTCTTGCTTGAAGTCGGTCCCTGGTGCAAAAAAGGTTGGGGACCACTGGTGTAGGGGATCCGGGGCCCCGGCGGAAAAAAATGTACACTATGATTTTGCAGCCTACGCTGCATTTCTGTGCCTGCTGTGTGGAGCGAAGCACATATTGGGCCCGCCTCCCTGCCTGCAGCCAGTCAGATTGTATTGCTTCATACTAGTTCAGTCCCGCCCCATCCCTGAGCCCTCGCTGTCTATTAGCTCTCTGCAGAGCTGCCTGCCGTATGGACCTCTGGGAAATGTAGATCCTGGAGGGGTGTGTCTTTGAGGGGGTGTGTCTTTGAGGTGGCCCCGTTTAAAAGTTTGCTATGGGGCCCAATCAGTTATAGTTACGCCCCTGCCCCCCAGGGATCATTTGCAGTGTCGGCTATACTACAGTCGAACACCCCAACTGGTGTCACATACTCTTTTTCAAATTTCTTTTATTTTTACCTTATTTTTCAACCCCCATTTCACTGTCCCTGGAGCACAGGCACTGGGCACGGCTGCCACCCCTGTGACCTCCTGAATTTAACGCTGCCCGGCGACCTGAGTACCCCGCTCTGGGCGAGACAGTTACAGCTTTTTATATGTCCTCTTGTAAAATGTCACCAGCATCAAAAGGCAATGATGGTATTATGTCTGCTGAAACTGAATGATTGATAGCTGGATTGGATATAAATATAGATGCTATATCTGAAGGAACAGTACTAATGGCTGACTTGCAAGAGTGGATGCTATATCTGAAGGAATGGCATGAGTGGCTGTCACACCTGTGTTGAGCCATGATGTGAATTTTGGAAGTTTACATATTTCCTCCTTCTCCCCTACAGCTCTCTTCCTCTTCTGTACTCCACTCAAAACATTACGTTTCATTTCTGCTGAAAGGGTTATTCACCAGGTGGCAAAAAGGGAGCTAGTATATTATAGGCGTCTAGCACATTTAGTAGGGCCCCTTGCATAATATGCTACCATTTCAGAGTTTACTTCTGGGACAGTGGACAGTTTAAGCTGGAATCTTATCGGAGTTCTTTTTGGTGAGATAAAAATCTTTTTCAGGCCATATTTTGCTGCTTTTAAAGTTGAAGGAGGCAGCGTGCTACTAGGTCACCAGCATGTAAAATGCTCTGCTGAACGCAGCCATTGTTTTAGTGTAAAGTTGTCCAAACGTTTAGTTACGCTTCAACATACACAGATTAACAAGGGCCCCTATGCTCATGGGTTCCATCCTGGGCAAGTGTCCATTTGGCCCAAGTGTTAAGATGGCTTTGGACAGACTCTTTCTGCATAAAAAATTGGATATGTGCATGGCCTCATAGCATGCCACTGGTCAGGATGCTATCCAAAGTTTTGTTGGATTACACTCGGAAGAAAAATACGGTCATCTGCACCTGCCCTTGGTATGAGAAGCTACACACTGGCCAGTACACAGGGGCAGTCGCAGCATCGCAGACATGGGTGTGATTATTGCGGGCCTAGGGGGAGGGAAGCCCACTGGTGTCAGAACTATTTCTAGTGAAGGTGTTTGTACTATCAGGAAAAAAATAATCCAAAACTGCCCTGTTCAATATCTTCTTAACCCTTTTTTCAATTCTGACCAGTGTCACTTTATGAGGTAATAACTCTGGAACGCTTCAATGGATCCCACTGATTCTGTAATTGTTTTTTCAGTGCAATGTCATCCACGTTGCACGTGTGCGGGATCTTTTTGCGGCCCATGCTGCTGTTAAAAAATGGAAATGTTAGCGTATTTTGCCAACGGACACAAGGTCTGTGGAAGTACACCGACATGTGCACAGATGGGTCTACATGTGTAAGTGTCTCCGGTACGTTTGAAAACTGTCACCACACATACCGGCGACACGGACATCGGAAAGAGGCCTTACACGTTTTTCCATCAAACTTTACCCAGCATGAGCTTTACATTCCAAATTCTGGTGGGGGCAAAATGGCATAGGATATACATTAATTTTACTAGTTTCAGAGTTAAAATATTGTAATTCTTTATAACTTTTAATGGACAAAGAATACATATCTATTTATGTTAATTACACATTAACTAATATCAATCTATAACACATAGTGAGGAAATAATGGTCTATTATGTGCAGTTTAGAAGAATGTAGAGGGTGTGTTGTTAATGCTTCTGAAAAATACCGTCCACAATGGCTGACTGTGTGCAGATCCCCTTGTAGGCATATAATTATTTATATAGTGCAGGACGTGCACACTCTGTTAGGCAAGAAAAATAACCCTCGTATTCTACTTACAGAAGAGGCAAATATTTGAAATGTGGGTGTTGTGCAGAATTTCCACAATCAGCAATTCTGTAAATTTGTTAGTTTAACATGAAAATCAAGATTACATAGATTACAGGGTATTGCTAAAGGACATGGAGCAAAAAGGCAAAGTTGCTGTAGTTTTGCAGATGAAAACTAAAATGTAATACTGGCACTAATAAATTATAATTCCCCATGGCAATATACAGAGTATAGAGGGGAAGCGGGGCTAAAGACATAAGTAAAGGAGAATTCCCATCCTAATAATTGAGAAGCATGGTTGATTATTTTTTAAACTTTCAAAAAAATGAATGGAGAGAGAGACATACAATAGGGAAACCTGCTCTCCATATATATCCCAGAGGACGAACATTCATGTATCAGATATTCATGGCATATTCTGTAGCTACATAGCCTCCAAAAAGCCGAGGCGTTGGGATAGTTTTCTTTCTGGAAAAAAACAACTTTTATTTCATCCTTAAACACCTATTACAACAAGCATGCATAGCATCTTTACAGTCTTTTTCAGAACAAAAGACAAAATGCAGCAAATGTACATGGCTATACATGCAAGCTACTGTATTTATATGTCACTCCATCTCTTTCACCTCCTCTCTGCCCAGCCTTATTGTTAAGCTATCATAAAAACACATGGTAAAAAAAAAGTTAAAAATTAATAATGAGCGATCATGTTCAGATAATGTCTTATCCGAGCATGCTTGGGTGTTATCTGAGCATCTGGGAGTGCTTGTATATTATGTTTGAGCCCCTGCGACTGCATGATTTGCGGCTATTAGACGACCTCATCACATGCAAAGATTGCCTGTTTGTTTGGAAATTCCCAATATCTGTTGAGGCTGCCTAACAGCCGGAAATCAAGCAGACACGGGGACTTGAATATAATATACAAGCACGCCCGAGAAACTCAAATAACACCCGCGCACACTAAGACGTTATCCGAACACGATCGCTCATCACTATTAAGAATATATATATTGACATTTGCTGTACAAATGTGGGATGCAAGGAAGTATTTTTTCAATAAGACAGAGATCAATGTTGGTTCATATGATCCCTCATTCATGCAGGCTCAGGATGGGACTATTCCATATCGGGGTGGTCACTGGCTGAATTTTATCCTTGATTTTGGCCTGCAAAAGTCAATAATGGCCGAGACATTGCCATGAATACTTGTTGCTAGTGGTTTTTAATGGTGAAATAAAGATTTTATTTTTCCCATAAACAAAACTGTCCTGGTTCCTTGGCTTTTTGTGTGCCATGGGGATACCTCAACAGAGCAGGCCAGAAGATTGCAGCTTCTGGTCACACAAAATCCTGCACTGAATAGTTCTACCTCTTGGTTTGGTGGTGAAGGAGGAAGTTCAGTGTTTGGAGTTGGTGATTGGAGAGTATTTCTGGAGATTGCTGCATGGAGTTGGTTTGCGTGTCTTTCCTTATCCTCTCACATTTGTTTTCCCCTTCCTATACCTCCTCTGTAATCCACTCTGCTGTTTTTTGAGGGTATTTGTATGATTGTAGTTTTCTTTTATTCCTGTCTGATAACCCTTTCTGTTTGGTTAGTGTTTTTCTATACACTTGAGTCCCTCACCTCCTTAGGTGTGGGATGGATCAGATAAGGGTTAAGTTAGGAGCACAGATAGGTTTGAGAACCCAGCGTCTCCACTTTAATGAGTAATCGGGGGACAGTTGGCTGTTTGGATTGGTGCGAGGCCATACTGAGCAAGCAGGGAATCATGCTTTAGCAGCGATACCCTGTGGATTGCCATAAATGCCTGAGAATTTTAATCAAGGTTCTATTGGCCCAAGAGCATCACATGTTAACATTTAAAGGAAAGAACCACGGGTCACTTTTCTCAAGATGGAAAAACAGGGGTTTCTTCTTTAGTTTTTTATAGGGGTGTCAATCAATCAAATCCAAAATGGAGCCCCTTAGAGATGTTTGCTATGGGGCCCTTCACTATTTCTTGTACATCTCTGCAATTATGTAATAGTACTTGATATATGCAAGATGTAAGACTCCTGCACCAAATATGACAATGAATAACAGAGATTTCCTTTCTATATGTTAAAGATCATTTTCATTTTACTCGACTTATTACGAAAGTTCACACAGTTGAAATTTTATTACAGTGATAATCTATTCTAAGGCATAAAAGCCAAAGTCATTATGGACAGTACTTGTTGTCAGCACAATATAGTTATTCGGTGCAATGCATCCATAAGATACAGACTCTTCTGGTGAAACATTACCCACTAATGAAATTGTCATAAATGCGCTTTGTGCTAGGCCTTAGGTACCTCAGGTGGCTTGTGTTTTAACAAGAGTTCTGCAAGAACAAGGAGTAGCCAAACCTGTGCCTGTGGCTGTCTAGTAAGAAACATTATACAATTAAAATTTACTTTATGCTTTGATTTCTGAAACATCTGTGCTGGTGGTTGTGAAACTTTTTACCCAATATTCTTCCGGTTATTTTGAAAGCATTGTAACGTAGCTAGGGAACTAATGGCAAGTGCTCAGGAGCATTATGATACTGCAGTGGAACTTCACTAACGTGTTCCTTTAGTTTAGTTCTGCAGGCCAATCTGACATCGGAGGTGGCAAAATGCGGGATATACACTGCCGGTAGCACACTGAAGACATAGAAAATGCTTGGTACACCAGAGTAATGCTGCTAGTGGCATGAACAACCATAATATGGATTCTGATGCTACATGGCATGATTATGTATGGAACCAAACCGTGATATCAGAGCAACACAGAAGTACAGGAAGCTTTCATACACTTCTATAGAGCACTAAATTATGACTGTACAGAAACAGAATATTGGAGGTAGCAAAGTAAATGGATTAAAGGGTTTACCCAGGACTACTTTTTACAATAGGCTTTAAAACTAACAGGCAGGTAGTTGCTAACTACCTGCCTGTTCTACCCGGTGCCAGCACAAAGCGGTCATTGACCGCTCCTGCCAGCGATTCAGCTGCTTCATGTAAATAGAGCAGCCCTTCCTCTTCCAGGCTGCTCTGTCGACAGGGCAGCAGGGAGTCAGCTGCCAATCAGCATAATTTCGCCAGTCACGCTCCATTGACAGAGCAGAGCGGAATAGAAGCCGTTGCTCTGTTGAAGTGACATCAGCGGAAGCTGCTGAATCACCGTCAGGACAGGGTCTGTGACCTCTCTTTTGTGGCAGAGATCTGGAGGTCTTCCCATGGGTAAAATAGACAGGTAAGTAGCAACTACCTGCCTGTTAGTACTTAGGCTAGTTTCACACTAGCGCTTTTGAGCGCAGCGATAGCCTGTGCATGGCCGCCGCTAAGCCCCGCCCCTTCCGCTCCTCCGCCGGTAGCTCCGCCGGTAGCTCCGCCTACCGGCGCATGACGCTGCATGCGTCCCCTATCTTTGTCACTGGGGGTGCAGGCCGTGCGTAGTATGCGTTTGGTGGCGCATGCGCCTTTTTGACGGTGCGCCGAGCGCAACCAAACTGCAGCAGGTTGCGTTTGGCGCAGGTCGGCGCACCGTCAAAAAGGCGCATGCGCCGCCAAACGCATACTGCGCACGGCCTGCGCCCCGGTGACAAAGATAGGGGACGCAGGACGCATGCAGCGTCATGCGCCGGTAGGCGGAGCTACCGGCGGAGGCGTGGCAGGGGCGGGGCTTAGCGGCGGCCGTGCGCAGGCCGTCGCTGCGCTCAAAAGCGCTAGTGTGAAACTAGCCTTAGTCTCATAATAAAAAAAATAGTCCTGATAATAACCCCTTTAATTAACCCCATACTACAATCTACTATAGTATTCATACGTGACCACAATTTTTAGAGAAACATGCTCATACAACTGATAATCTTTTAATTTTTTTCTGATCATGTTTGATTTGTGAAAACACTTTTTTTTCACATGTCTCAATAATTATAGACTCATTTCTCAAATACAGGAAGAAGCTGGAATACCGTGAAAGCTGTAACTAGAAACAGGTTAGACAACACTAACTGACGATTATTACTTCTAAGGAACTCATAAATGACTAATATCATTGGCAACCTGGCATGTCACCTACTCATACCAAGACTAGGCAGCCATGATCAGAACAGGAACCTAAGGGCCTGTCACACTAAGCGATATCGCTAGCAATATCGCTGTAACGTCACTGGTTTTTGTGACGTTATAGCGATATTGCTAGCGATATCGCTGTGTGTGATACTTACCTCCGACCGTTCCCCCGCTGGTTATCGCTGATCGCGCGAGAACGTCCTGGAACGTTTCTTGTCGTCAGCTTCCTGCGGCGCTTCCTGTGGCGTCGACGAGCGACGCGTGGAGCCGGGCGGGAGGACGCAGGATCGCCTCGTCTGACAGGTAAGTAGCGATCCCCGTCCCCTGCTATGTCGCTGGTGAGATCTGCCTGTGTGGCAGCTCACTAGCAACCACTTAGCGATGCACCAGCGATCCTGACCGCGTCATATCGCTGGTTGGGACCGCTGGTGCATCGCTAAGTGTGACAGTACCTTTATTAGAGACCCAGCAGAGTGCCTAGGGCTCAGTGACGGATATTTTGCAGTTGTATTTCAACAAATCCAGGTTCTAAATCTCCTGCTGTCAAGTGTTGCTGACAAAAAGGGGACAAGGTGGAGCATTGATTTTTTCATTAGAAGTGGAGAGGAATTTTCATGCACGCAGACAAGAAAAGCTATGCACAGTCATCATCAGTAACAAGGAAATTTACTGATCCGTGGCCAGTATGCAGTGCTCCTGCTGCCTGATTTTCATGCACAGGGTCATTTTTTAATTGAGTTTCAGTTGTTCATGTTTTTCAGACTCTGAAATATTAATACATCTGAGAAGCTATAAGAAGCATTCCCATGAGTCGTGTGCATGATTTAATTTTTACACTGCATAAAAAATGTTTTCACCCTAATCTATGGGCTGTTAAGTATGTTACACTGCATCCTGCTACTGTCCTTAAAGGAACACTACACCTAGAAATGAATGTTAAAATTAAACATTAAATGATCTTGCTTTTTTTATTCGGCAGTATGGTATACCCTTAAAACTGTCAATTTTGTAGAAATTGTGCAGCAAACACTAGGCCTAATCTGCTGGTCACAGTTCAATCTTTGGCAGGTGAACATATGTATGGGTGGGGATTAGCGGGGGGGCTGGGCTTAGTACTATTCTGCCTAGTGCAGGGTTTCCCAACTCCAGTCCTCAAGGCACACCAACAGATCATGTTTTCAGGATTTCCTTAGTATTGCTCAGGCGATAATTGCTTCACCTGTGCAATACAAAGGAAATCCTGAAAACATGAGCTGTTGGTGTGCCTTGAGGACTGGAGTTGGGAAACCCTGGCCTAGTGCACGCAGAGCATGGAGGCTTCTGCTGCAGGCAGTTATGTATAGTCTTATACATGTATCAGTGACTGTATTAGCATTTGTCTTTGGCTCCTATTTTGATTGCAGGGTCTGTTCTTTATACATAGTAAGATATCTGGTAAATTACCTTATTTTGAGTTTCCAACTTTCTTTTCCAAAATTCATAGAAGCCCTAAAGGATTCTAGCATGTTGCCTCTGTGCACTGCATTTACTAGTATCTTTTGGCAGGGAAAGTTGATGAACTGGCATTAACATAGTGGTTTGGCTAAACAAAATGAAATAGGATCCAGCTGACATTTGAATTTTCTCTCTCACTTTATATGTGATGGACTAAAAAGATCCGTCGGATCATCTTTCCTATATTCAGTATTTTGGTTCACTCAGCATAGCCATTGCAACTGACTGACAGCATTAAAGGGAATCGGTCACCCCCTGGACGCTTTTAAGCTATTGGGCATACAGGTGACAGAATGGTCAAAATAGTCCTACCTGTATGCCTCATAGCTGCGGCGTAGTTGTTGAGAAACTGAGTTTTAATGTTTTATGTTAATGATTTCTTCCAGACTACAGAGCATGCGGGGAATAAAGCTCTGCCTCCTGACTTCATTATTATAATGCCATCCTCCTCCAATGCACGTCACACTGACCTGTGATGTTTAGTTGCTGCGCTGTAATCCTGCGCCTGCGCCCTGCACTCGCGTTATTATCTGTACCTTATCCGCCCTTCTTTGGGCAGTGTCTTCATCCTTCTTCTGCGCAGGCGCTGGCAAGTCACTGCTACTGCGTAGAAGAAGGATGAAGAAACTGCCCATAGAAGGGCGGATAAGGTACAGATAATAATGCGAGTGCAGGGCGCAGGCGCGGGATTACAGCGCAGCAACTAAACATCACAGGTCAGTGCGACGAGCATTGGAGGAGGATGGTATTATAATGAAGACAGGAGGCAGGGATTTCTTCCAGACACGGCATGCCCCAAGCCTGGAAGAAATCATTAACATAAAGTATTAAATTCAATTTCTCAACAACTGTACCGCAACGATGAGGCATACAGGTAGGACTTGTTTAACCATTCTGTTACCTGTATGTCCGAAGTAGTAGCTTAAAAGTGTCCCAGGGGGTGACAAATTCCCTTTAAACCCTCAAAAATGAAGCAATAGGCTTTATCTGAAGGAGTTTATCTGGACACATATTTCTGCAGCCCACTCAATAATTGCTATGTAACATATAGAGTTCCTAATGGGCACAGTCTACTGGCGATAGACACGAGCTAAACAGACAGATTGCATCACTATAGAATTATATAACCACACTGTTCCGAGATAATAATAATATGTGTATAATAATATATTATATTCAGTATATCTCTGAAGAACATTTAGATATAGCAATTCTAGATATGGCTATACAAATTGCATAAGAAGTAAACTGTATATATCAGAAAGAAAAAAGCTCTATCCAACTAAAAAAAAAACAATGGGGAAAAAAAAGATTTCAAAGACAATCCCCT
The DNA here is from genome assembly GCF_039654945.1 of Dendrobates tinctorius. Lineage (NCBI taxonomy): Eukaryota > Metazoa > Chordata > Amphibia > Anura > Dendrobatidae > Dendrobates > Dendrobates tinctorius. The sequence continues at coordinate 832,755 of NW_027361834.1, read as the reverse complement.
GAATCAGGTTTGAGTTAATGCCGCCTAAGGCTGGGTTCACATTTGCGGTTGTGTCCGCAGCGTTTCTGCCTCATACATCCGCATGCGTCGTGTTTTCCTATCTTTAACGTTGTGGACGCAGGTACATGCGTTTGTATGCGTTCGACCGCGTTTGCTTACTCATGCGTCGTTTCGGGTTGTGCGGCGGGGCGCGGCTAACGCAACATGTTGCCATTTTGGAGGCGGCAAATTTCCACCTCCAAGTGCATGCGGACGCTTGCAGAAGGAATGCGTCTAAACAACGCATTACAGTCTATGGGAACGCATGCGTATGCAAGCACATGCATATGCTTTGCGTTTGCATACACAAGAATTTACATAAGGTACGCCCATTGTGTACATTCAAAAATTTGCCGGGAAAATAGCACTTGTCAATCGTCCGCGACCGCAAATGCATGCATGCGTTTTTGCATGCATTTGTGGTTGCGAACGATACACTGCGGACTCAACCGCAAATGTGAACCTAGCCTAAAAGTGAATCTATCACTAGGTTTTTTGCAGATCTCAGAGCACCATGATATAAAGGCAGAGACTTTGATTCCAGCGATGTAGCATTTACTGGGCTGTTTGCAGAAGATTTGATAAACTCACTGTTTTATGTGCTACTGAGCTACCAGTTCTCTGAATGCTGATCTCTCTATAATCCCATCCAGACCATCGATTGATAGCTGTATGTATACACTATGCATAGGCAGAAAGCAGCCAATTAGTGGTAAGTGGTAGAGTTATGCAGAGCTCATGAATATAAAAAGCTACACGGCAGCACTTGTCCTTCATTAACAATATTCAACTGATAAAACAATGATTTTATAAAAACTGCACTAATCAGCAGTAAGTGACACATCGATGGAATCAGGGTCTCTGTCTCTACATTATGCTGATCTCAGATTAGATGGCAAAACCTGGTGACAGATTCAGTTTTTAAAGTTGAAATAAAAGGATAAACATTACAAAGCCTTACTTCACTCGTACAGTAGGAAGATATTTGGGTCCAATGTAACTTGTATGAAATCTTAACTGGTAAATGTGAACTTAAATATGTCTGGCTTTGTTGGCAAAAACGTATCATATTTAGGTTCATTTTTCCTTCCTAACCATTATTATAAGCAGTCCAGTAACAAGTGAGAGAACAAATATTAAAACTACACGTATGGTAATGTAAAGAAGCCAATATAAACCCATGTCACTACAACATACGGCAGAAAATATCAGTTTATATTGCCTTACTAGATTATGGCCCACTTTACTGCAAATTACGTTGTAACGCTTTTGATAAATAATCTCAATCCTTACTGATTGCTATATGTAAAAATAACATTTTGGTTATTAAGATGTGCGGCAAATCATAACAAAATAATCCCCGGATCCCTGGTTACCAGGCTGCCTCATTCTGACGCTGCACACAATGACGTTTGTGGACATTAAACATTACTGTATGGTAATCATGTGATGAGATAAATGATGGAAGATTAGCTGTGGACTTTGTCATTATACAAGCTTCAGCAATTTGTTCCACCCATGTACAGCAATTCTTTTCATTATCTCTAATCATTTTATTTCTTGACTTTTGTTCTTTTATTTGGATTTGCTGCTGCAGGACCAACGAAGGAGATAACATAAAACACATACCAGACTGTAGGCAGAAGTTTTCTAGGATTTTGGAACCTTTTTTTTTACTTAATAAAGGTGTCAAATTGTGTGTGGTTAACAAATAAGGATTAGACTTTTAAAAAGTCTCAATAAGGCTGGTTTCACACTTGCGTTTTTTGCGCAAAAAAGCATGCTTTTTTTTCTTCCTATACTTAACGTGGGTGCGCATAGACATGCGTTTGTACGCGTTTGTATGCGCATGCGTTTTTTTGTAGTGTGCGTCCGGGCGCACAAAATTCATCCTGTTGCATTTTTTGTGCATCCAACCTGGCTCAAAAAAACGCATGTGCACACAATGCGCACAAAATTCACCCAAAAACACATTGCAGTCTATGGGAGCGTTGACGTGCGCATGGTAATGCGCAAGTCAGCGCAAAAGAAGCATGCAGTTTTTTAAAAAAACATGCGCAAAAACACAAAACGCATATAAACGCATGATGCGTTTTTTATGTGCGTTTGCACTGCGCACACAGCGCAAAACAATGCAAGTGTGAAAGTAGCCTAAAGGGCATGTCACACTAAGATATCGCTAGCAATATCGCTATAACTAGTGACGTTATAGCGATATTGCTAGCGATATCGCTGTGTCTGATACTTACCTACGACCCGCTCCCCCGCTGGTTATCGCTGATCGCGCGAGAACGTTCAGGACCGCTTCTTGTCGTCAGCTTCCTGCGGCGCTTCCTGTGGAGAGACGAGCGACGAGCGTGGAGCCGGGCGGGAGGACGCAGGATCGCCTGGTGTGACAGGTAAGTAGCGACCCCCGTCCCCTGCGATGTCGCTGGTGAGATCTGCCTGTGTGGCAGCTCACTAGCGACCACTTAGCGATGCACCAGCGATCCTGACCGCGTCACATCCCTGGTCGGAATCGCTGGTACATCGCTAAGTGTGACAGTACCTTAAAAGTTGCACACTCACTCCCGAATGAAAGGGCAGTATAAAAAATGGAAAGTCAGCCTGAGTCAAAAGTGTATTGTGCGTGACATTTCAATACATTTTGTGCAAACAACTGCAACAGAGCGACAAGGAAAAATCACTTAAAAATTCCTCTCATGGCGAATTGATTCCTGTATATCCACTATGGAGTGGGAGAATTCATCAAGGGATTTGTGTTAGTTTTGTTAGTAAAGTCACAAATTTTGCCATGTGCCATTTTGCCACACAAATCTGCCACTTTTTTTGATATTTATCCTGCTCTTCCCACTTTTAATAAGTGGGTGTAATCAGGGTGCGTTAGCCGTGGAAATAAGGTGTGAAACAGATTTACGAAATGCAACTTTAAAAAAAGAAAAAAAAAAAAGTTGCATCTTCACTGCAGTAGTGAGATGGCATAAAAAGCTGAAAATCAGACAAAAGTTTTATGGCTAAAGGTGCATCAGGTTATTCAAACTTTGGCATTAGTATGATTAATTTAATACAAATGTTGGCAACACAGCTACATACAAAATTAACTAAAAAAATTATTCTCAGGCCGGGGTCAGACTTGCGAGAACTCGCACGAGTCTCTCATTTCAATACCCAGAACTGTCGCCGGCACTCGGACAGGTCACTCAGCTGCATGTACTTCAATGCAGCCGCACGCTCAGGTCCTGAGTACCGGCGGCAGTTCCGGGTATTGACATGTGAGATTTGTGCAAGTATCTCTCAAGTCTGACCCCGTCCTCATGATTAATTCCTCTCTACATGTACTACAGCCAAATATTACACCTTATAGAATGGGATTTCATAAAATTTACACAATATGGTTGGAAACTTGGTGTTTTTTCTAAAGACATGCATTGATTACATTAAGAAAAATAAAAACAGTGAGTACTAAGGCTGTGTGCCCATGTAGCGTTTTTTAAGCGTTTCTGCAGCGCTTTTAGACAAGTGATTCTGCTGCAGAAACGCTTAAGAAAAGCATCCAATTGATTTTTAATGAAAAACGCACATGTTGTGCCAATGGTGCGTTTTTAACTGCTGCGGAAACGCTTAGCGATTAAAAACGCAGCATGTTCATTAATTTTGCGGAATCGCACGTGATTCCGCATACCATCAATTATATGGGCAAAAACGCTTAGGAAAACGCATGCAAAAACGCTTGTCAAACATTTACAAAAGCGCGTCAAAAAGCGCATGCTTTTTCCCGGGAGCAGGGTGTGCGATTCTGCTCAGGTTTATTCTGCTTCAGAATCGCTACGTGGGCACATAGCCTAAAAGTGACTGATTCATTCCACCAAAATGAACTTCAATTAGTATATGACTAAAATGACAGCATTGACGACAGCGGCCCCCATTTACTAAGACTGGTGTCTCATACGTTTAAATTAGAGGAATCACTGTCACCCGGTTACTGTGATCACCGATCACAAAAATTTGTCATACATTGAGTCTGATAAAAGACTAACGCCCAGACAGGCCCGTTGGTCGCTTTTTTTTTTTCCCGTTTTCAGTTTACTATTACATTTCGTCCAGGGTCAAAGAAAGTCAAGGCTGACGCCTTGTCTCGCAGTTTTCATCCTGTGTCTTCCCCTGAGCCACCGTCCTCCATTCTTCACCCTGGGATTGTGTTAGCAGGGATCTCGTCTGAATTGGAACGGGAGATTGAGGGGGCCCAGTCGCTGGCTCCTGCGGCCAAGCCAGGGGGCAAGTTGTTTGTCCTAGAGCAACTTCGCCTTAAACTCTTGCAGGAGTTCCATGAATCCAAGCTGAGTGCTCACCCTGGTATATCAGCCACGCGTCTGGCGGTGGCTAGGATCTTTTGGTGGCCTACCCTTGGTTCTGACATAAAAAAATTAATTTCTGTTTGTGGGGTCTGCGCTCATTCTAAAAGCTTTTATAGCCGGCCGGCGGGGGAGCTGTTGCCCTTGGCAGTTCCCGAAAGACCATGGACCCACCTGTCCATGAATTTTGTTACCAATCTTCCTTCATCCAGGGGTAATACGGTGGTATGGGTAGTGGTGGACAGATTTTCAAAGCAGGCTCATTTTGTACCCCTGTCCGCACTACCTTCAACTGAGACTTTATCCAGATTGTTTGTGCAGCATGTGGTCCGGTTGCATGGGGTACCCCTGAATGTGATGTCTGATCGTGGTGTGCAGTTTGTGGCTAAGCTTTGGCGTGCTTTCTGCAAAAAATTAGGGATGTCTCTGTCCTTTTCGTCTGCATATCATCCTGAGAGCAATGGTCAGATGGAACGCACTAATCAGTCTCTGGAACAGATCCTCAGATGTCTGACTTCTGCTAGACAGAATGACTGGTGTGATGTACTGCCGTTGGCTGAATTTGCCTTCAATAGTCGGGTGAGTCAATCCACGGGTATGTCTCCTTTCTTGATCAACTATGGGTTCAGTCCTCATTTTGGTGATTTTTGTCGTCTGGATTCGAGGTGTCCCGGGGCTGAGGGCTCTGTTCAGCGATTAAAAAATACATGGGCGGAAGTCCAGCGGAATATATCTAGGTCTCAAGGCAGGTATAAGTTTTTCGTGGACAGGAAACGAACACCTGGTCCCACGTCTCAGGTTGGAGAGAAAGTTTGGCTCTCCACGCGAAACATTAAGTTGAAGATTCCTTCAGCCAAGTTGAGCCCCAAATTTATTGGCCCATACAAGATTGTGGAAAAAATCAATCCAGTGGCGAACAGGCTGTGCCTTCCACCCTCTTTCAAGATCCCTAACATCTTCCATAGATCTCTACTGAAACCTTTTGAAGCAGTCCGGGGAGAGTCCGAGTCCGCTGCTCCTCCGGTTTTGGTTGAGGGACATGTGGAATATGAGATTGATCATATTGTAGATTCCAGATTGGTATGGTGGTCAGTACAGTACCTGGTTCATTGGAAGGGGTATGGGCCGTAGGTCAGGTCCTGGGTGCCGGCCCGGTTGATGCATGCGGATCATCTGGCTCAGGCTTTCCATGCTAGGTACCCGGGCAAGCCTGGGGGTCCAGAGGCCCCCCGTTGAGAGGGGGTACTGACATGATCCCAGTGTGGGTTGGACCCGCACGCTTGGGGTTAATGTCTGGAACCAGTGCTGGTGGACCTGCACTTCTGGGGTTAAATATTGTGATCTCAGTGCAGGCTCTTACCTGCACACCTGGGGCTTATTTTTGTGGCTTCTCCTTGGTTCTGGGAAAGCTTTTTATAGCCTCAGGAAGCGCCAATGCCCATCAGTTATACTTTCTCCCTTGGCAGAGTGTGTTGACCCCTGAGTGTGTTTGTGCTGTGTTCTTGTTTGCCTGATACTTCGGTTTTGACTCAGTCTGTTCTCTGGATACTGCTTGTTGGATTCTGCTTGGTACCTTCTATGTCTGTTTGGCTTTGACCGCTGCCTGGCCCCGACTATCTGTTCTGTCTCATCCCTGGTACTTTACTGCTATCTCTGTGTATGACCCCGTTTGTCTGAACTGAGCATTCCTGTATTTGTGTCCTGCCGATCTATGGCAGCAGGACGCTAAGCCCCGCCCCTTGCAGTCACATGACCGTAGGTCCTTCACTGCTTGCTAACTTCAGCGTCTCCAGGTCCTGTTTACCTGAGCTTCCCGGCCGTATCTGACCCCAGGCCCCCCTGCAGTGTGGGTGAGTCCCGGCTCAGCAGTGGCTGAACGCCGGCGCTGACAGGACCGTGGCAGGTGCCTTACACCTCCTTACGTGGTAATAACTATGGGAAGCGGTATAGGGTGCCTTAGACCTCCCTATGTGGTAATAACAATGGGAAGTGGTATAGGATGCCTTACACCTCCCTACATGGTAATATCTATCGGAAGTGATATAATTTGCCTTAGACCTCCTTACGTCATAACTATGGGAAGTAGTACAGGGTGCCTTTGACCTCCCTTTGTGGTAATAACTATGAGAAGTGGTATAGGGTGTCTTACACCTCCCTACGTGGTAATAACTATGGGAAGCGGTATAGGGTGCCTTACACCCCCCTATGTGGTAATAAATATGGGAAGTGGTATAATGTGCCTTACACCTCCCTACGTGTTAATAACTAAGGGAAGCAATATAGGGTGCCCTACACCTCCCTATGTGGTAATAACTATGGGAAGCGGTGTAGGGTGCCTTACACCTCCCTATGTGGTAATAACTATGAGACGTGGTATAGGGGGCCTTTGACCTCCCTATGTGGTAATAACTATAGGAAGGGGTACAGGGTGCCTTATACTTCCCTACGTAGTAATAACTATGGGAAGTGGTATAGGGTGCCTTACACCTCCCTATGTGTAATAACTCCCTACATGGTATAGGTTTCCCAACACCTCCCTACATGCTATAGGGTGTCTTACACCTCCCTATGTGGTAATAACTATGAGAAGTGGTATAGGGTGCCATACACCTCCCTACGTGGTAAAAACTATGAGACATGGTATAGGGTGACTTTGACCTCCCTATGTGGTAATAACTATGGGAAGCGGTATAGGATGCCTTAAACCTCTCTACGTAGTAATAACTATGGGCAGTAGTATAGAGTCCCTTACACCTCCCTACGTGGTAATAACTATGGGAAGTGGTATAAAGTGCCTTACACCTCCCTACATGGTAATAACTATGAGAAGTTGTATAGGATGCCTTACACCTCCCTTCGTGGTAATAACTATGAGAAGTTGTATAGGGTGCCTTACACCTCCCTACGTGGTAATAACTATGGGAAGTGGTATAGGGTGCCTTACACCTCCCTACGTGGTAATAACTATGGGAAGTGGTATAGGGTGCCTTACACCTCCCTATATCATAACTATAGGAAGCGGTATAGGGTGCCTTACACCTCCCTACGTGGTAGTAACTATGGGAAGTGGTATAATGTGCCTTACACCTCCCTACGTGGTAAAAACTATGGGAAGTGGTATAGAGTGCCTTACACCTCCCTACGTGGTAATAACTATGAGAAGTTGTATAGGGTGCCTTACACCTCCATGCGTGGTAAAAACTATGAGAAGTGGTATAGAGTGCCTTACACCTCAATACGTGGTAATAACTATGGGAAGTGGTACAAGGTCCCTTACAGCTCCCTATGTGGTAATAACTATGGGAAGTGGTATAGGATACCTTACACCTTGCAAGTAGGCTTTCTTAAAGGGAATCTGTCACCTCCTTTGATGTATATAACCTATTAATATAGGCGAACAAGTGAAAGATATGTGTCATGAACCCAGTGCGGTTTGGACCCGCACGCTTGGGGTTAATGTCTGGAACAAGTGCTGGTGGACCTGCACTTCTGGGGTAAGTTATGATCTCAGTGCAGATTCTTACCTGCACACCTGGGGCTTATTATTGTGGCCTCTCCTTGGTTCTGGGAAGGCTTCTTATAGCCTCAGGAAGCTCCAATCCTCGTCAGTTATAATTTCCCCCTTGGCAGAGTGTGTTGACCCCTGAGTGTGTTTGTGCTGTGTTCTTGTTTGCCTGATACTTTGGTTTTGACACGTCCTGTTCTCTGGCTACTGCTTGGTACCTTCTATGTCTGTTTGGTTTTGACCTCTGCTTGGCCCTGACTATCCGTTCTGTCTCATCCCTTGTACTTTACTGCTATCGCTGTGTATGACCCCCGTTTGCCTGACTTTGAGCATTCCTGTAGTTGAGTCCTGCCGATCTCTGGCAGCAGGACGCTAAGCCCCGCACCTTGCGGTCACATGACCGTAGGTCCTTCACTGTTTGCTAAACTTCAGTGTCCCCAGGTCCTGTTTGTCTGAGCTTCCCGGCTGTACCTGACCCCCGGGTCCCCCTACAGTGCAGGTGAGTCCCTGCACTGCGAAGGCTGCATGCCGGCGCTGACAGGACCCTGACAAAATGTTAAGCTAGTCCTACCTGTCATAGATGCAGTCTTGTTGTTGAGAAAGCTTATTTTATTTCTCTATGCTAATGATTTCTTCCAGGCTCCGGGGCGCACGGTGCCTGGAAGAAATCCCTGCCTCCTGTCTTCATTGTAATATCACCCCTTCAAATGCACGTCACACTGACCGCGCCTGCACCCTGCACTCCCTCCACAATCCATACCTTTTCCTCCCTTCTACAGGCAATGCATTCAGAGATCTTCTGCGCAGGCGCCGGTGAGTCACTGCGATTTCCGCTCCAGTGACCTCCAGCGTGCTGGATGATAAAGTGCTCTGCCCACTTCCTCCCTGCATAGCCATCACCATCTTTTATTTACATGGTTATTTCCAGCTCAGCCATAAAAGGCTGATATTGGAATAACCCTTTTAAATTCTCCCTTTACTATTTAAAAAGTATGATGAGATTTATTGACGTTTTGTAAATTTTGCTTCCTCTTAGCAAACCTTTCATATTCTCACATGTCTACCCTGGATATTCCGAGAATAAATCTCTGTTTACCGCCATTCAGCTCCAGCTCTACATGTTTTATTAAACAAATTAAGAAGTGACTAGTTGTATTTGACAGTGTTGAATCTGTGCCAATAGCTCTGTGACTTATTTGTATGTTATTTTCCATGGAATAATATATGCTAATTGTAAACGTGATTGTCGGTGTAGATTGAAGGTGTATGTGAGTGTAGATAGCAATGGCAAATAAAAATGATTTTCTATGACAACCTACACGGATGGCTTTAATGGTGTACACCTACCTGTGTCTTATAGCATTGTTCACGTGATAGGAAAAGAAAAACCTTAAGTCGATTTCACACATCTATCATGTATCATGTCCCGAGTATGGACCACCATGCCCATGAAGGCCATTAGTCATCAGACCCAAACTCAAGAAGTCTTATAAACATTTTTGAAGCTGTTGAGTTCAGGTCAGAAGCCCCGTGCTTGGCCTGGACATCAGGTCCATACTCGGACACTGAATGTAAGACGTTTCATACTGATCTTTGAGATAGATGATAGTGACATAAGTAATATTTGTAAAGAAACAAGTAGTGAACAGTTCATAAGCGGAGCAAAGTTCATCCTCCTTTATGAAGACCCAAGCACTAACCTTACTTTGAGTTCAAAGGTCCGTGAATATGGAAATGTAGACAGCAAATAACTTCTTTAATGTTATACTTCTTCCTACAGAGCCCGATCTAATCCTGACTACACATAATAGATTTCTGGTATGAAGCAGCCTTAATATACAAAATACATTTACTTTCCCTGTTGTTCACTTAGGGATACTTCACACTAAGTGAGATCGCTAGCGAGATCGCTGATGCGTCACCGATTTTGTGACACGCCAGCGATCTCGCTGTGTGTGGCACGTATCACCGACCGGCCCCCCCACCGGGTATCGCAGACCATGCAGGAATGTCCCGGGCCATTTTTTGATCGTTGGTCTCCTGCTGGCCAGCACGCATCGCTGCATGTGGCAGCGGGAGACCAACAATCAGTGAGCTCCCAGCGCTGTAAGCAGACGCTGGGAGCTGGTATCCAAGGTAAACAGCGGGTAACTAAGTGCGAGTGTCGCTTAGTTACCCGCTGTTTACCTTGGATACCAAAGTGCGAGTGTCGATTAGTTACCCACTGTTTACCTTGGATACCAAAGTGCGAGTGTCGCTTAGTTACCCGCTGTTTACCTTGGATACCAAAGTGCGAGTGTCGATTAGTTACCCACTGTTTACCCTGGATACCAGTTCCCGGCACGAGCACACTGGTATCCAGGGTACACAGCGGGTAACTAAGTGCGAGTGTCGCTTAGTTACCCGGTATTTACCCTGGATACCAGCATCCTCGCTTGTCCTGATCGCTGGTGAGATCAGCCTGTTTGACAGCTCACCAGCGATCATGTAGCGACACACCAGCGATCCTGACCAGGTCGTATCATTGTCGGGATCGCTGGTGCGTCGTTTAGTGTAACGGGACCCTTACTCTACCTTTAGACATAATTTGGGATTATAAAGTTGTTACTTAGTTTTCTAAGTTGCCTAAGATTATCCAGGAAAAAAGGGCAAAAAATGGATTGATGTGTCTGTCCACTGCAGTGTCATATCTACATAGCTTATCTGCCCGTCCATTGCTAGCTTGGACTGGGTTCTCCTACTGGTCCATTTGAATTATATGTCACATACCTAGTTTATCTGCCTCTGTGTTGCCTGTTACCATCACTGGATCATCACTTATTCATTTTCTATGGTCCATGACTACTGAGTTGACGCTTATAATGAGAGGTTAGAACCAGTTTAGCTTAGAGAAAAGGAAACCTTAAGGCTAGTTTGATCTGAGTGGGATCTGAGTTTCTCAGAGGTGGAGGGAAAAAAAAAAGTTTCTCTACCTTCTCTATTATATCAGTCTGTGAAGATCGGACATCCAAGTGAGGATCAATTTTTTTTCATGGACCCATAGAATTGAATGAGCAAGTGCCATCTGATTCTCGGAGGCAAATGGTTCATGCTGCGATTTTTTTCCTGCACCATTTGGTCCAAGGAAAAAAATAGCACATGGCCACAACCCCATAGAACAACATGGGTACGAGTGCTATCAGTCACTACCACGGAGAGCACTCATCCTATTTATGCAGTTATCTTCAGGAGCCCTTATGTTAATCTCATTTATATGTATAAATATGTGTGTAGTCAATTGCAGAAGATTTATGTCTTCCAAGGAATTTATGAAGAACCAGTGGACATGATATTTGTTGTATGCTTTGTAATGCCAACGGTGTAAATCTATCCTTATGACTCCATTTTGCACCTGTCTGTCTGTATGTCTCCAGTTTGGCTTCTAGAGGAGAATATATGTGTATATACTGAACACATAGAAACCTGTATGGCAGCAAATAGAGGCGAATGAGATACAACCTTAGGGGTGAGGTTCACTCTTTTCTCCCATACGATTTTAGAGTTTTTACTAAATTTTATACAAAGGATATAAAGTACCGTAATACAAATAAAGTAAACGCTCATTTATAATTTATATATTGGAAATCTATTCTGCAGCTCTGCACATGGAATGTATTAAATCACTGTAAGGCCTCATTCAAACGTACTGTCTACATGATGGGTTTTTATCAGTGTGTTCTTTTCATCCATTTTTAGTCCATGTGGTCATTCTTACCATAGTATCCATATTACTTGTATGAAAAAAATAAATTTACAAACTTCTCCTGCTCCCTAAACAGTAAGAGAAACAAACAAAAAAAACACTGCACTCAGATGACAAACGCATGGCTTCTGAGTACTATCCCTTTTTTCACAGACCCATTCATTTGCAGTTCAGCAAACTAGATAAAAATGGTGGATTTATTTTTTTGGAGGATATACAAAACATGCCCATAGACTGTTAGGGTAGGTGTCCACAATCAGGAATTGCTGCGGGTTTGATGATGCGTATTTATGTAGCGTCAAAACCGCAGGGGCCAGATGTTACAGCATGGTGGATGGGGAGTTCTAGAAATCCGATGTCCACTATGCATGTGAGCCTGTGGATCACCCGCGGACACTGACATTTGGCGCATGTCAGTTTCACTTGCAGAGGTGCAACAAAAACTACATCAATAGAAATATATTGAATGCAATATATCCTCAAGGTTCAGTGAACACATGCAGATTCACATGCGTTCAATAGAAGCCAGCGCTTTGGACGCAGCGAAAATACGCTGTGTCCAAAGCGCTGCTAGTTCCGGATCATCAGCACGTACCATGAGACGATGGGCACACATTGCATATTTGGTGAGTTTTTACCCCAGGAGTGGGTGATAAATACAGAAGTGGTGACGTGTTTCTATTATACTTTTCCTCTGATCCACTCCTGGTTTTGGCTTACAAATACTGAGGTCAAATACAGACCAAATACTGACCGTGTGACCATAGCCTAACTGGTACAAGATCTATATGTGAAAAAAATGGACAGGACATGTATATGAAAAACAACGACATCTGAATGAGGCCTATGTTTATTCTAGTAAGTTCAGACCAAAACGTTCGAAATAAAGCGATGAATCGTGTGCCTCCGTGTCAACATTTCTTTTTAATATTCATTAGAGCAGTGGCATTTCGGCATCCATTTTCACGAATGGAATGAATACCAATTACAAAATATTTGATCAGAAGTTTTTTTTTTTCTTTAAACATACAAAAGCAGCCCCTCCCGAACTACACGACTAGAAAACTACGAAAATATTCCAGTTCAAAGTGCACTTAAGGAGAGTGATTCTTAATAAAGGTTCTAGATCAGAACAAAATTAATCTGCTCAGCGACTCTTCAAAGCAGTAAATCCTTTTAGCCTTTATCAAAAAAGGCCCAAATTTTACAATAAGAAATAAATTTAAATGTTATCAGAATATAGAAAAAAAAGTGTTTGATGTAGAAATTTCCTCTAACTTTAAAAAAATAAATAATGGATCCTTCAATTATGAAATCTTCGACAATAGACAAGCCGATATTTTTTCATGTTCCAATCGTCTTGGGTTTCATGAAAAGCATTGGTGCTATTACTACATCTTCACACATGCAAACTTGTTACAAACATTTCTATGCCTTTTCCATTAATTTTAATGGAGATTGCAAAAAGACACGGGGAATTTATCACTTAAAGTTGCAAACCTCCTATTTCCCAAACATTTTGTGACTTTTTTGTTTTTTTGTACCGCTACCAACCTATCACTTTAATTGTTGAGGCTAAGCTAAGGGTATGTGCACACTTAACTATTTGGTGCAGAAATTTCAGGATCTTTTGGAAGGAAAAACGCAGCGTAAAATAAATTCTGTTTTTTTACATGCGTTTCTGGTGCAGATTTTCCCCCAGGCAATACTAAGTGAAGTCTGCAGCAAAAGTATTGACATCCTGCAGATTTAAATCTGCACCAAATCTGCCAGTCAAAAATAAGCAACGTGAGCATGACACTTCTGGTTTCTTATTCACTTTGCCTGGCATCAAGAAACCCTTCAGGTTTTGTGACAAATCTTCGCAGAAAAAACTGCAACAAAAACGTGACTAATCTGCAACGTGTGCACTGGCCTTACGGGGTGCAGGGACTGTCCACTGTGTGACAAATTGTATGGCAGGAAATCTATGGCAGATTTTATTTTCTGGCACACCGGCAGCTCAAGCTACACCAAGCTTATAAGGGGGTCTGCAACTCTGAATAAATTTGGTGCACCTCACGTCCGCGTGCTTTTCATGTCATCACGGGTATATGAAATGCCAGTCTTGATAAATTCTCCTCATTGTGCTTGTTCCAAAATAATCATTTTTATAGTGATAGGACTAATTTTAAAAGTAGTGTCTTCCAGCGTTTGACCAAGGCAGTGGAGATAAGACTACACAGATCTTTGAAGACCAGGTGTGGGAAAGCCATTTATAGCCCTCGATAAATTTTTAACCTGGACACTGGGCAGATTACCAGGGGCCACAGTGCTTGGGCCGGCGGGTATATTTTGATGGCCCCGGGCCCATTAATTTCTTCTTGCTCTGTGATCACGAGCACAGAGTGTTCACTACTGAACTCTGAGGCACGTGCAATGAAAGCGTACACCTTGACACCAGAGCCAGCGTCAGGATGTACGTTATGGATGGAGTTAGCACAGAATTTGTACGGCCCCTGAAGTATAGTATAAATGTCCAAATGGCCCTTCGCAGGAAAAAGATTTCCCACCCCAGTTGTAGACTCCAATGGAAGTGACCACGTAAGTCTGAATATAGGGTACAAAACAGTAGGTGGTTTTATAATCAGTAGTATTTGCCCAGTTGCTGATCTGTGTATTCTATAGGCACTTGGACAATAACTAGAAATACGCATGCTTACGTTTTAGAAATTTTGTAACAAATTTTTCACTTGTGAATATCCATTAACCTGACATGTTAATACAGCTAAATGGTGACATAGAACAGAAGTAATGAAGCAGTGTTATACTACACTACCTGTCACTCATCTGGTTTTGCAGATCTACTACGCCAAGTCAGCTTGGAGTAGCAGTTCAGCAACACCTGGAGAGACGCAGCTTGGACACCACTGTGATAAAGCTTCTCAAGTCACCAGAAATTAAAAAATAATTAGTGCTACATCTTAGCACCATGTATCAAGTACAGACCTTAATCTTCATCTTAGATTTGTTTCTTCAAAAGTCCTTGATTTTCTAGAGATTTATCTCTTCATAGATAAATCTATAGTACAATTACATTTTATAAATGCAATTAACTTTCACTAACACCAACCTTTGGACAGAAAACTTTTTTTTGCCCTTTGACTATGAAGCGCACAATATGTCCTTGTTATATTGATGAATTAATTCACGTACCAATAAGCATGGCATTACACCACAGTGACACAATGCAAAGTGTTGATGCCACGGGAAACACAAAATAAGCAGAAATGGCCCATCAGCAGCCTTTTGATGCAATATTTGATTGGTCTCTATTTAGCAGAATTCCTTAGACTTCATTGTCTCTCATCATTTGAATGTGAAGATGGATTCTCTTGAAAGAATTTCGAGCTATCTGGTAAAGTGGCACGAACTTTCCTCTTCTCCTTGAACCTTCCTGAGCGAGAAATCTTGAGGTTCCTCCTACCAGTGTTGGCAGCATGTGACTTATCTGACTTTGCATCATTATGGAGTTCTGTTGCACCACTAGACATTGAGTTAGGGTGTTGATTTTCTCTAGATCCAGGGGAGGAACTTAGGGATCCACCGACTACTACTCCCCATGATCTGTCCTCAGAGTTTTCTGAAGTATAGACAGAAATTTCCTTAGGCTTTTTACGAACAGTCAGTGATTTCCACCAGTTGTTGGTGCTACTCTTTCCTGTAGCACTTTCCGCCATGATCAGTTTTATCCTTAGTTCAAGTTGACGTGAATATCCTCAGTTTTTCTTAACGCTCCTTCTGCAATATTGAGAAATATGGAGTTAGATACGGAGATATGTTATATAAGTGAATAGAAAAGTTTGTGTAAAGAATGGCTTTAAAGTAGGTCTATCGCGAGACTTCATAATAAAAATGGCATACTTTAACACTTTTTAGGTTTTGAATAAGAAGTATCACTTTGAAATGCGTCAACCAGGACATTAAATTTCTCTTGAGACTTCCTACACAGACGTTTTATACATCCATTGTAGAATGTGAATTTTTCTCTGGAATCATATTTTAATCAATGGAAATAAATTTTGGGATTTTATTTGAAGTGCTGGATCCACCCCTTTCTTTCTTTTTTAAAGATTTATATATAATACACAACAAACTTTCAAACAGTGACCATTTGGGCAAAATCATTTCTCAATGAGCAGGGTACACAACAAAAAGTAGTCAGTTCAACAACTATACAACAGCACTTATACATGCACTATTGCCACATACATAAAAACGTGAGGTTACTTTGCATAAATTTTGATCCAACTCAACAGTCCAAATTATAGCCGGCACTTACATCTTCTTAAAAGAATTGTTTTATTGATCCAGTAGTATAAAAGGCACAAAAAATGGTTTGGCACAACTGCAAAAAATTAAAACAGCAGAAAAGAAATATTCTCTGCGCTCCCAGGCAACATGTTTCTGACCTGCATGGTCCTCTGTCAAGCCCGACTAGACACCGACCTCTATTAGATGGGAACTCATACTAAACAAATTCACTTATATTTAAAGCCTCAAATTAAAAATATGATCCATCTATATTTTATTCTAGTTAAACGGGTTGCCCCATGAACAAAGTCACTTTTAACAAAAAAAAATCTTGGCATCATAACAGTAATAACTCATGTTTACTCAAAAATGGTGGCTAGGGTTCACCAATATGAAGGGAGCCACACTTCTCAAATGCACAATACAATAAAATTACAATGGCCATCACTACCAATAGTGTAACATGAATATTAAAGTGCGAGTGCGCCATGACTGGGCTACCAACTCAGATACAAACACAAAGCTACTCTGTGACATTGAATATATGAATTAGACTATTGCTGCACATTTACAAATATGAGGCACCTTCCGCATATTTTGATCAAAGTCTAAAAATCAATCTGCCAGCCATGGCGGCATACAAGCACCTTCATGGTAATTTGATATGATAGATAACCCTGTCCACATTAGCATGATGTGCCTACCTCAACATTGATCATGAACATTATCCACCCATTTGTCCAAGGCTGGTTTTAATTAGGAGAAAGTGTACCTGTATACTATTGTTCCCCATTTGAGATTTAAGCATAAAGAAAGGCTTTTTTGTAAATGGTTCCATCGAAATAACAATATAGGGTCTCATCTAAGTAAGGCTGCCTTATTGCTGCCATATGGGCTCACACATTTTGACTAAAATGTGCACTAAGAACCTCATGTCTTTACCCGTATAATAAAAGCTAGGCAAACACCAGTTGGACCACACTGTGTCTAACGTGAATCAAGCCTGCCTGTATTAATTTTCGGAGTATGCACCCATCCTTAGTCAAACACTGCAGACGGTGGTCAGGCTGAAACAACATAATTTGTTGCTGGCTTTTCTAATCAGACAGCTGAGTAGGGCGTGTTGTGTAAATTCCCTGAAGGAACACGTAGATACAGAGATGAACAGATACACATTACATTTTGGTTTCACCTGTGCATTTGGTTTACTTAGTTATTCAGAGCTGATTGAGCCAAGCAAAACAAGTTCTTTGTGAGCATTTCTTAAAAAAAACTTCTACCGAAACTGTCTATTTATACAGTATATCTAATCTGTCTATTTTTCATCTCTCCTATTCAGAGTAAAAGATGGAAGTGTTGGTCACACTGTTCAATAGAGGTCACCACTTATGCTGCTCTGTAGTGAATGACAAGGATCGGTCACTACGGGAGAGGTTGTCACATGCTGTCAGCAGCACCTCACACTAGTCAGCAACTCAATCCCACTCCGGCTCCTCTTAGAAAACACATCCTACAGTGGACTGTTTTCTATAGTCCCATACTGTTTTATGGAGAGAAGCTACATACATACAGGCAATTGTTGGCCAAGACTTGGCTCTCATTAGAAACCACACCTCATCATTTATCAATGATCTGGAGACTGATGAGGGTTGCTGCAATGGGACCCACATCTATCAAACAATTATGCTGTATGCTCCTATATGCCTTAAAAGTGGGATAGCCCCTTTAAATTCATCAGAAGGGGACAGCCCCTTTAAATTCTTTGAGTTGTCCTCTACCATCAGACTGAGCCATTTTTTGGTTGCACCTGTTTTACTATCACACTATATAGATTTTCAGGAAATTGCCTTTTAATGCGCCTGATAAAACTAATAGTAGAATGGTGTTGAGGAACTTCATTTTCAAAGATATCCTTTACTTTATTAGTTTATTGCATTTATTCGATTGGATGTGATCATATTGAGAAAGGACATTATTTCCCCTTATGCGAATTAGAGGAAGTAACTGATTACAGTATAATACGACGTGGTTGACACAATGACGTCCATTATTTAATTATACATATGGAGGGGGCACAATGGATGAAATGTTTTCACGTTGTAATCAGAAATGGTGACATGGTAATGGGTGGATCAAGTCTATAAGAAAAATTGTCATCATTTCTTCTGGTCACTGTATCTAATTATTTCTCATTTTACTACTCAATCGTGCTACATGGCTACTTTGTAGAGGCACTTTAAACAGGCAATTTTATCATGATCACAAAGTCCAAAGTTTATTGTAAACTCATTTTGCCCAACCTAGTAGTCTCCTCTAGCTACGTCCCTGGAATGGACGGTGCATTAAAAATTAATAAATCAGAACCTGGCTGTAAATGTTACTTGAGACATTTCTAACAAATCTATTGCAAAACTGCACATACTAGTTAAGCACATAGTTTAAAAATAAATAATAATAATAATAATAATAATAAAGTCTTCTGAAGCAGCAGTTGATCTCATCGCATGCCCATGTCAACAAATATGGGGAACTGGTAAATGACCCAAGGACTGGAGAAGATTGGTGTTTATTCCTATTCCAAAGAAGGAAGATGCTACCAACTGTGGAAACTATCAGACTATTGTGCTCATACCTCATACCAGCAAAAAAATTCTGAAGATCCTACAAAGAGGGCTACAGCCTTACCTTGACAAACAGCCGCCAGAGGAATAAGCAGGAGTCAGAGAAGGCAGAGGAACAAGAGCTGTACAGTAATTGCTAACATTAGATGGATAATGGAAAAGGCCAAAGAATACAAGATCTATTTTTGCATCATTAGCTACAGCAAAGCCTTTTACTGTGTTGATCACCAGAAACTTTGGAATGCCATGAAGGATATAAGTGTGCCGAACCATTTGATCAGCCTCATTAGGAACTTTACATTGACCAAGAAGCAACAGTCCAATCGGAACATGGTGACACAGCATGGTTCAGAGTAGAGCGAAGCATCAGACAAGGCTGCATCCTGTCACCATTTCTCTTCAATTTATATGCAGAAGCTATTTTCAGGAAGGCTGAAATTCACTGGACGAATTATCAACAATCTAAAAATACGCGGACGATACAACATTGATTGCAACAAGCGTAGATGGAATGAAGGACTTATTAATAAATGTCAAGAAGGGAAGCTCGATCAGGGGACACCTACTCAATACAAAGAAGACAAAGATATTGACTACTGCCAAGTATGACCGGGACACATTTGAGATGAACGGCAACAAACTGGAAATTGTAAAGGACTTCAACCTACTCTGATCACTGTTCACTCAAATGCAGTCAAGCCAATAGAAGAATAGCTACGGGTAAAAATCAACAATGAAGTCACTCAACAAGGTCTTCAAATTGAGGAACATTTCACTGACAAAGACGACACAGCTCTTACATAGTCTAGTCTTTTCTGTAGTAACATGTAGATGCAAAACCTGGATATTTATGAAATAAGACAGAAGCACAATCAGCACCTTCTGGGTGCTATCAATACCATGGATGGCAAGAACAACACACAAATAAATTTTGGAACAAATCAAGCCAAACAGGTCACTCAAAGCAAGGATCACCAAGCTACGACTTGCCTAATTTGGACATATCATACAGAGAGAGCAATCGCTGGAGAAGGACATCATGGTCAGAAGAATAGAAGAAACAAGGTGAAGATGGCTTGATACAATCAAGGTAACAGCAGACAAGACCCTGGTGGACCTATCTAGGCTTGGTCAAGATCGACCTTCCTACAGATCGTTCATCCATCAAGTCACCATGGCACGAGATCGAGCTGAAGTCCTTTACTTAAAACAGTTTACAAAAGTGCTTTCTCTGATTTACGTCAATGGGAAAAGCACCACAAAAACTGAAGGGATAGAGAATGCTGTAGTATTAATATATATGATGTAACACAGGTAATTCATCCACCTAGCATTGCCTTTGTCAAGTGACCTGGCCCTGAATACACCTGCTCATTGCTTGCAGTGTAAACATTTTATTGTGCCAGGGATTTGGCATTAGCATTGCTTTCAGGGTTAAACATTTGGCAGATAATAGTCTTTACGGCAAATCAGCACCGCCCTAAGATTCCTGAAATCACATGAGAGCCATCAGTCACATATGTATACCAATGACATGGCATCAAGGTATACCTACAATATATAGTGACCATAGCATGCTTACTAAAATTGAACAATGCCTTGAACTACAGTTGTGGCCAAAAGTATTGACACCCCTGCAATTCTGTCAGACAATACTCAGTTTCTTCCTGAAAATGATTGCAAACACAAATTCTTTGGTATTATTATCTTCATTTAATTTGTCTTAAATGAAAAAACACAAAAGAGAATGAAGCAAAAAGCAAAACATTGATCATTTCACACAAAACTCCAAAAATGGGCCAGACAAAAGTATTGGCACCCTCAGCATTATACTTGGTTGCATAACCTTTAGCCAAAATAACTGCGACCAACCGTTTCTGGTAACCATCAATGAGTTTCTTACATTGCTCTGCTGGAATTTTAGACCATTCTTCTTTGCCAAACTGCTCCAGGTCCCTGATATTTGAAGGGTGCCTTCTCCAAACTGCCATTTTTAGATCTCTCCACAGGTGTTCTATGGGATTCAGGTCTGGACTCATTGCTGGCCACCTTAGAAGTCTCCAGTGCTTTCTCTCAAACCATTTTCTAGTGCTTTTTGAAGTCTGTTTTGGGTCATTGTCCTGCTGGAAGACCCATGACCTCTGAGGGAGACCCAGCTTTCTCACACTGGGCCCTACATTATGCTGCAAAATTTGTTGGTAGTCTTCAGACTTCATAATGCCATGCACACAGTCAAGCAGTCCAGTGGCAGAGGCAGCAAAGCAACCCCAAAACATCAGGGAACCTCTGCCATGTTTGACTGTAGGGACCGTGTTTTTTTTTCTTTGAATGCGTCTTTTTTCTCCTGTAAACTCTATGTTGATGCCTTTGCCCAAAAAGCTCTACTTTTGTCTCATCTGACCAGAGAACATTCTTCCAAAATGTTTTAGCCTTTTTCAGGTAAGTTTTGGCAAACTCCAGCCTGGCTTTTTTATGTCTCGGGGTAAGAAGTGGGGTCTTCCTGGGTCTCCTACCATACAGTCCCTTTTCATTCAGACACGACGGATAGTACGGGTTGACACTGTTGTACCCTCGGACTGTCGGGCAGCTTGAACTTGTTTGGATGTTAGTCGAGGTTCTTTATCCACCTTCCGCACAATCTTGCGTTGAAATCTCTTGTCAATTTTTCTTTTCCGTCCACATCTAGGGAGGTTAGCCACAGTGCCATGGGCTTTACACTTCTTGATGACACTGTGCACGGTAGACACAGGAACATACAGGTCTTTGGAGATGGACTTGTAGCCTTGAGATTGCTCATGCTTCCTCACAATTTGGTTTCTCAAGTCCTCAGACAGTTCTTTGGTCTTCTTTCTTTTCTCCATGCTCAATGTGGTATACACAAGGACACAGGACAGAGGTTGAGTCAACTTTAATCCATGTCAACTGGCTGCAAGTGTGATTTAGTTATTGCCAACACCTGTTAGGTGCCACAGGTAAGTTACAGGTGCTGTTAATTACACAAAATAGAGAAGCATCACATGATTTTTTGAACAGTGCCAATACTTTTGTCCACCCTCTTTTTTATGGTAGGTGTGGAATTATATCCAATTTGGCTTTAGGACAATTCTTTTAGTGTTTTTTCATTTAAGACAAATTAAATGAAGATAATAATACCGAAGAATTTGTGTTTGCAATCATTTTCAGGAAGAAACTGAGTATTATCTGACAGAATTGCAGGGGTGTCAATACTTTTGGCCACAACTGTATTACTAATATCACAATGAAACAGGTAGTTTTATAACAGGAGTAGTAGTCTCGCATCTCCACCAAGTGTCAGATCTTTAGCTCTTACTACTCTTCATCATCCTCACTATATGAGACCCCACCATATTCAGCTCATAGAATAAAGAAAAAGGAAAATTATTTCTTACGTCAGTCAATCACTTTAAAAACATATACAGTACATTTTCCAATATCCATACCCTACACAAGTCTGTCCTGTAAATCAGATTTATGGGTCAAAACTTAGCATTCTGATGTACAAGATCTTTTCTTGGGCAATGATATAGAATAGCTGTACTATATAACATAAGTTCTGCTCCACTACGGCATTACACTACGGACACCATTATATCATTAAACTATGGACACCACTATGTCATTACACTATGGACAACATTATGTCCTTATATTATGGACAACAATATCTCATTACACTATGGGCACTACAATGTCCACACGCTGTGGACACCATTCTGTCCTTACACTCTAGACACCATTATATCACGCTTTCTTCACTTTAGGGGAGGAATCGTGCTACACTTCATGACGTTTTTCTCTTCCTTTCCTTTTTGACTCTTGCTTTCTTCCCTTTACAGAATATCAATTATACATGCTTATCTTTGGTCTGGTTCCGCTTCTTTGCCTGTTTTGGCACGGCCGACAGTAATTTACATATGATATACAGTATATACTGCACAGGTGTTTTGGCAGCAGCAGAACCTGATTTAGGAAAGTAGTTTTTGACATTCACTGATCTAAGGGGGTTTTGGCATCATTATAAGGAGCTGGTGCAGCATCTGTGCAATTGTTGGATTTCACCTCCAGGTTCTATTTTGTATCCACACCTACACTAATTTGTAATTACTGTTGTTGTCCCTTTTAAAATTGATTCTAATAAAATGCATTTTTTATTCATATTTGTAGTTTGTATATACTTGTTCTATAGGGCTATATGCTTCCTTTTTGCTGTAGGTTTCTGATTACGTAGGGAGTTGCCCCCTTTTCCACTTCGAGTATGTTGATTAATTCTACCCAGTGTGTCGGTTTTGTTAAACGCTCACCAAACATGGAGAGGTATATAGGGAAGGATAGGAATGTACCAAACAAATGGGAATAAGTTTCGTTCCCACAATAAGTTTTAGCTGATGCAGAATTTCTGCACCTATTAAGCAAATTAGGTTACTTGCGGGGTTTTTTTCCATTGCGTTTTTTTTACATGCATACATTTTTGACACTGCATTTTTTGCCAACTGGTATTTGGCTTTGACAAAACGTTATTGATATAGTCATGTGCGCATTCATGTTTTTTTATGTGTATTCGATATAGTAATGTGATAAAAACGCATATTTATTTTTTGTCGATTTTGCACATCTGATGCAAATTTATGACAAACATCTGCATATAAAGCTCAGCGTCCCCTCAAGAGAAATTGATATGTGGTAGATTTCAAACCCGCACCGCAGGTCAGCTTACGCTGAGTAAAATAAAGCGCGGTGGACTGGAGATTTCTATAACTCCCATCAACTTTGCTGGAACTGTAAGGCGCCGTGTTTTTGAAGCAGAGAAAATATTCAGCGTAAAAAACTCATCGTGGACACACAGACTTAGAATATGCTCATATGTAGCAGTCCTCCCTTTGCATGGCAAACTACGAAATCCGCCATGTGTCCTATATAAAGAATTGACATACTACAGTTTTTCTGTGTAGAAATTTTCTGCAGCTTGTTGGTGAAATTTATTAGACTGGCACTAGTACAGTCCTCCAATGTGGAAATCTGCGAAGAAAAACTGCAGCAAATATGCAATGTGCAAACTTGCCCTTAGACCTTATTTACAAGTCCATTTTTAAACACATATGTAAAAAATTAGTAATGATGTCATCAGTGTTTTGGATCAGTGTCATTAATGTACTGTCTGTGTGTCCGTTTTTACCATCAATGTACTGTACGTGTGTCCGTCGTTACCGTCAGTGTACGGTCCGTGTGTCTGTTTTTACCATCGGTGTACGGTCTGTGTGTCCATACGGTCTGTATGCACATGAGTTATTATTACAACAGGTGAAATTGATGAAAAAACAATGTAATCCATGCATAATTTTATCTAGTTTTAGCACAGCCAAGTGATAGGAAGTTTTTAAAGCAAGGCAGTTTTCTTTAAAATATGACACCCCAAAAGGAAAGAATCACTGCAGCGGAAACAAAAGGATAAAACGCATATTAGGCTATGTTACATGCTGCAGAATTTCACCTATTATTTAAATTAGGTTACTTGCTATTTTTCGCTGCATTTTTGTGCACGTTGTTCTTTATCACGCATTTTATTACATTTTTGACCCTGCGTTTTTATCTCTTGTTGGGGTGTCGCGCTGTAAATAAAGCTGCTTTGTTTCTGATACTTCCTGGAATTTGGCTTTGACAAAACTTTATTGATACAGTCATGTACAGATAACATGCGTTTTGATATGCTTCCGCCACAAAAAATGTAAGGAAGAAGACCAGACTGTGGGTACTGACAGAGCACCGGGTCCAGAACTGCTGGGGCCATGCCTCTTGTTGCAGGGGGGAAGGAAATTGAGGATGGAGAGGACCCATGACCTGCTGAGAGGGGACGTGGTAAGTCAGAGTGAGACAGGGAGCTTTGTGCGGGAAGAGAGGGTTCCCGCTAGGGAGAAGAGAGAACAGAGACCTGCTGGGCACTGCGGGTAGAGTTAGTCCATGCGGTAGCAAGAGGGGACGAGTGCAGAAAGGACCGAGCGGGAAAGTGTTGTGCTGGGCTCGCGATTGCAGAGCACGCCTAACGGGAGAGTGTTGTGCGAAACTCCCGATTTAAGGCCGGTTTCACATTAGCGCTTTTTAAGCGCACGCACGGCCGGGGGTAGCTCCGCCCCCGAGCCGGCTCTCTGCCCGGCGTGCCCGCCCCTTGCTTGTAGCACCGCCTACTAGCGGACAGCGGCGCCTGCGATCGGCGCACCCTATCTTTAGCATAGGGTGCGCAGATCGTGCGCAGGCCGTGCGCTAGTTGCGCTTTGACCTGCGCTGCGCACTTTTGACGGTGCGCCGTGCGCGCCAAAATCCGAAAAGTTTGATTTTGGCGCGCACGGCGCACCGTCAAAAGTGCGCAGCGCAGGTCAAAGCGCAACTAGCGCACGGCCTGCGCACGATCTGCGCTCCCTATGCTAAAGATAGGGTGCGCCGATCGCAGGCGCCGCTGTCCGCTAGTAGGCGGCGCTACAAGCAAGGGGCGGGCACGCCGGGCAGAGAGCCAGCTCGGGGGCGGAGCTACCCCCGGCCGTGCGTGCGCTTAAAAAGCGCTAATGTGAAACCGGCCTAAGAGCACGCCAAACGGGAGATTGTTGTGAAGGACTCCCGGCTGCAGAGCAGCGTGATGGACTAGGGGCTCAACGGGTCAGACTGGTGACAGCCCGCTGCCGCCAGAAGAGAGAAGATTGAGCTGTTAGGTGGGGAAGCCTGAGGATTACAGCATCGGCCTCAGCCGGCATCCAGCTTCCACCCCAGAGCATGTGACAAGCATTGGGTTCACAATAAGGGAAGCAAACATACCCATAGACTGTCGCCTTAAGTTATTCAATTCTTTAATAATTCTTAGTTTGAATTTGATTTATCTCCCTGTTGCTCCCTACGAGGAGATTCCTCCCTGTAAACATTAAGTCAAACCACTGTTACCCCTGTTAACCCTTGTTCTGTGCCTCTGTGTCACTGCATCCAGTTACCTGTGTTACAGAAACGTACTAAAAACTTGTGCGTTTTTTACCTGGGGAAAATCCACACATAAAACTCAGCATATCCGCATGAGAAATGGACATGTTGCGGATTTCAGCAACGCAACGCAGGTCAGTCTACGCAACATATAAAGTAGCACAGTGGGCAGGAGATCTCCATAGATCCCATCCACATTGCTGGAACTGTAAGACGCTGCGTTTTTGATGCATCAAAAATACACAGTGTCAATAACACAAAGCTTATCGTGGCAACGTAGCCTTAAAAACACACTAAAAAACACAAAGAACCCAATTCTGGTTGGTGCAGAAATTCTGGAATGACAGAAACGCTCCTAATATTGTGAAAACTTGGTTTCTGTTGCAGATTTTCTGCACCAATTAGCTTCATTAGGTTCCTTGCATTTTTCACTGCATTTTTTGTGTGCATTTTTTTAACATGCATTTTTATTGTGGTCTTATTTTTTCAGCGGTGGCTTTTGTCTCTTTTTGGTAAGTCACTTTTTAAATAAACTGCTTTATTTTGAAAATTTCCTGTTACTTAGCATGGTTAAAACTTTACTGGTACAGTCAGGTGCAGATTACATGCTATTTCTTGTGCTTTTTTGTCTGCAGATTTTCCTCATGTCATTCAAGTCAATGGGGAAAATCCACAGATAAAACATATTTTTACCACAAGAGGAATGGACATGTTGCAGATTCCTAAATCGCAGTGTATAATAAGTGCATTGGGCATGAGATGTCTATATATCACTAAAATACGCACCAAATGCTCATTGTGGGAATTTAACCTAACCTTGCAAAGTTTGAAAATCCAGAATTAAAATGGAAAATCTGCAGCAAATATTGCCTTAAGTTTTATATAAAATTGGCTAAAGGTTTATATTCATAGGGCAGATAATATTAGGAAAAATGTATGTGCATATAGTTCCCTCCTACTATACACCAGGGAAACCTCCCAAGCCCATGGAGCATTTTTTTTGGCCTGGTGTACGTCAGATGGTTATAGTACCACAGTCTGGACTGTATTGAGTAATTTTTGTTTATCTGCATGTATATAGGACGATTTTTCTTTCAACACAATTGACAAGGGGAAGTTGAAGGACGGCTCTAATCAGGGATTACCTTTCATGCAGTTACCTGCGGCAGACAGCAGTCACCTCATTGTCAAGGTGAATTATCCCAAGCTGTCAGCCAAAAAATGACCTGCAAGTAAAATGCTGCACACTATTTCTATCTCATAAACAGCCGGCGGCAGATAAGTCATAGCATGCTGCTGACTATGAAACGGACTATTAATGGGTAAGGTTCTAATGTGTTCGGTCACAAGGCACATTTTGAAAATGTTTTACCAGGATGCAAAAGCTAATATTTTATATTGTATACCCCAAATGTGTATTTTCACAGTTTCAAAAATGCAGCATCTTACAATTGCAGGAAAGATTATTTTGATTTTTTTAAAAAATCACAGTGGGCTTGAGATTTCTATAAATCCCATCCACTTTGCTAGAACTGTAAGATGCTGTGCTTTCAACCCAGCAACATCAAAAACTTATCATGGGAATACAGTCTAAGACCGTGTTCACACATTCAGTATTTGGTCAGTATTTTACCTCACTATGTGTAAGCCAAAACCAGGAGTGGGACAATCAGAGGAAAAGTATAATAGAAACACGTCACCACTTCTGTATTTATCACCCACTCCTGGTTTTGGCTTATAAATACTGAGGTAAAATACTGACCAAATACTGATAGTGTGAACGAGGCCTATGAGGAGCACTCAACAGTTCACATAGACCCGTTCTCACTGATAGGTCATATCCAAACTTGTATGTGTGAACTTGATCCATGACTGGGCTAAAAAATGGACATGTCTGCGTGATTTTTTCTTGCGGACACACAGACTCTAAAAACACATACATGTGAACAGCCCCATAGACCATAACGAGTTTGCGTTCTACCGATGAATAACTCGTCCTTGAGAAACACGTACTCGAAAAACAGATGTCTGAATGAGGCCTAAAGCTAAGTTTTTGCCCAGAGCTTCAGCCACTTAACAACACAAGGCATGTTGGTAGTGAAGTCACAGATACTATACGTCAAGAAAAAGGATGTACAGTGATAGATAGATAGATAGATAGATATAAATATATATATATCTATCTCAAGGACACCTTGAGAGAAACCCGTGGAACACCATTGTAGTCAATGCAGTCCATTGGGTGCTTACTGCTGTCCATCGTGTGATGGATCCACCATTACCATCAGGTTCATTATTCTGCTCAAGGCAGAACAATGGAAAATGACAAACGCAGATGTAAACTGAGCCTCTCTGATGATTTCCTAGATTGGTTGCAATTGTAATCAGTCTTATTCAGCTTCTGGATGTAAATTTGAGTGTTTCCATTCACTGACAAGTAATGGAGACCTTGAACATGGTGAGTTAATGAAACTCAGAGCATATTAGAAAGTTGCATAACTTTTCCTCATACAATGACTTCACTTTATTTACACAAAACCGAATGGTCAGATTAACTTTTTATCACACAGCTAAATGAAACCCAGGCTTCTAAAAAATAATACGTAGTATAGCCATAGACTGACTTAGAGCAACTTTTAATCCATTCCTATTTGCATGTGTACCCAGGGAAATATTCATGTATTATTCTGCACCATACATGTTCCCTACTTCCTCTCATGATTATAGCCTTTTATAAATTTGGCTGTGGTACTGCATTTTTTACCATCTGATCATACATGGTATTTAGAAGGCTCAGCATTTGGAAACAGTGAAATCCTGCAATCTTCTGACTCTTCCTGGTGGGGGTCTGTGTGAGTTTGAGACTCCCTGTGGGGGTTCCCTCAAGGACTTCCAGGTGGTTTCACACATAATGCTTTTTTTGTGCCAAGGTGATAAGTGGATTCAAAGTTACAGGAAACATAAAGGAATAGCTTGCACGCCCCTTTCCCTGAATACCCTTCTGACTTTGGCTTGAAAAAAGTGCATAAAAAACTACTGTTTTTTTTTTTTTTACAAAAAAAATTTACTGTGCATGAAACTAGATTTATAGATTTGCAACACTGGAAACCTCTAACAAATCACACAAAATGAAGAGTAAATGTTTTCCATGGTTCCAATATATTAGCCCAGAGACGGCCATCACTGCAATGCAAAGGGTTCAAGCGTTCATCAAAGGGTCACTTCCCCCTCTAGAGTCAGTGCTCCCAGATACCCCAAGAAATGATCATTGCAGCTATATACAGTATATCCAGGAGACCTATTTGGAAATTACCTTCTAACATGCAAAAATCATTCCCCTGGAGACAGATGTTATCAGCGTACACGCTTTTTTACATTTTGAGCAGTCAACTCAACATCAAACGTATTTCTGCTACATATAATCAAAGATAACAATGTGACACCATATATATAAAAAAAAACATAAATTAGCCATCTAAAATCATGTACCCAGAACTTTAATTCTAATATATCCTTACTCTGGAAAATATCCCAAATGTAGGCATTCTAGCATCCAGTATGAAGGGTTTATACACTGGATGCACAATATCTCATCACTTCTAATGTTCTGGGTTCCATAGCCGCAGGGTCCCAGGAGGCCAGTGCTCACCTGTAAGCAGCACCTCTGTGTTTTCTTAGGAATCTCACAGGAGCAGGGAAGGAAAACAGCAACAAGAAGAGCAGTTGTCCAGCAAAGTGCCAGCTATACACCCTTGGTCAGGGCAGCAGGTGACATTCAGGTGTCTTTGGGACTCATAGTCCTCAGTATATGAGATCCAGGTGGGGAGACGTAGCAGTCCCAGCACTGAACAGCAAGTAATGTGCAGGAGGCTGTGGGATTGTACAGGTAGCACAGGTAGGAGGTGCCAGTCACACGTCACTACAGACAACCCTGCACCTGTTAACCTCACCCCAACACGGGACATAATGAAAGGTATGTCAGCTCCAGGCAGCAGAAGGGATGCCTACTGAGCATAATGGCCAGGAAATATAAATATTCCTAAAAAATTAGTTGGGTTCTTGGGTTGCCATCATATTTACAGATTACACCTTTAATATATTTAAGGTGTAATCTGTAAATATATATATATTAAATAGAGCCAAACTTGTGCACTACTATGACCCACATTTGAGATATCTTATGAAAATTAGTTGAAAATTGCTAGAAAACAAGATGCTGCAGTGTCATGCCCCTTCCTTCCTTGAAGATCTGTTATGGGAAATTCCCATTTGCAAACAGTAGATGAGTGAATAGATTTGATCTAAATCGAATTTGTGTTGAATTTTTAGGAATTTTTCAAACCCTGCAAACTCAAATAATTTGCAGTTTGATTCATATGAAGTATATGAAAAGGTCGCCTCCATTTTAGTCATTGCAAAAGGCTCACATACCCTCAGGAACGGCTAATTGAGCTTCCTCATAATGATTTGATGATATGATTCAGATCAAATGATATAGCACAAACAAATCAGGAGGTTCTATTATATCCTGTATAAAATCATAAGCAGGAAATGTAGCAGCCATCTTATGGTGAATCTGGATAGTTAAAAGAAGACTAAGTTCACAACTTAGCCGCTAGGAACAGAAAGCCATAAAATGCTGAATGAACATTATAGTGTGTCAGCACAATATTGAAGAATTGTTACTATTCATTTATCCATAGCCATATACTGTATGTTGAGGTCGCTTTGATATTACTAAGCCTTGACTTTAAAAAACTTGAAGTGAGTTGAATACAGTCCTAGGAGACTTCAGGGTGTTATTTCTGTCTTTCCAGAGCAATTAGAGCGCTTTCAATGTGCCATAAATTAAATTTTTTTGGTTAAAATTTGACAAAGTTGGTCAAATTAAAATGTCAAAATATTCACTAATCTCTATGGCAAAGATATTGGTGTGTAAAAATTTCTGATAACAGACTGTTTGAGAGTGCTAAGAACATGGCACCCCTTCTTTCTAGTCAGTGGTGGTTACCGGGAACAGGTTGATGACATCTTTGGACAGCAACAGTCTAGGTAAGGGGTGAATAGTCTTTTCTGGCCCAAGGGCCACATTGTCATTGTCGATAAGATGGGTATTACATTCTGAGACACTTCTAACATATCAAAAGTGTATGTCATGAATGCATGATAGTCATCCAGAAAGGGGAACCCACACTTATGAGAAGACTGGAGACCACTTCACCCTCAGCAACTGGAGAGGGGAAGGCCACAAGTAAATGTGGCTCTCCTCATTGTAACCTTAAATGTCAAAAACTGCAATGTTGAGGTCACAAGAATAACTGGACACCTGTAACTCATATACATCTTTCTGGAGTGAAAAAAAAAAGGTTAAGGACCCCTTTCTCCTAAAATTTATGGAGAACACAGTGCCACTTCTCTTTTCTCTGATATGAAAACTTCATGCATACAGCCACACATAATATTTCTGTTAGCCGCACATAATGACATAATGGCATAGTAAGTAGGCAACATGTGGTCCCTGAGCTGTAGGTTTTGCCCCCTTGGTTTAAGTTATGTGTCAAAACTATAAAAACAAGGATGTCAAACTCAAATACACAGAGGGCCAAAATTAAAAACTTAAACAAAGTCGCGGGCCAACCTTGTTATTTATTTAAAAAATGTCTACAATTGAGGACATTTTTCCTTATCATTCTTTAGAGAATAAAGAGTCCCATATAGTCCTCGATAGAGTATAATGGCCCCACATTGACCTCCATACAGAATAATGGGCCCAACATTGACCTCCATACAGAATAATGGGCCCCACATTGACCTCCATACAGAATAATGGGCCCAACATTGACCTCCATACAGAATAATGGGACCCACATTGACCTCCATACATAATAATGGGCCCAACATTGACCTCTATACAGAATAATGAGCCCCACATTAAACTCCATACAGAATAATGGGCCCCACATAGTCCTCCATACAGAATAATGGGCCCCACATAGTCCTCCATACAGAATAATGGGCCCCACATAGTCCTCCTTATAGTATAATGGCCCCACATAGTCCTCCATACAGTATAATGGCCCTACATAATCCTCCATACAGAATAATGTATTCCATATAATCTTGCATACAGTATAGTGGTCCCACATAGTTCTCTATACAGAATAATGACCCCACATTAAAAATAATAAATAAAACACCTAAACCCCTGACCCCCACTGCTCCAGTTTCTGCAGCTCTTCACTGTTTAACACAGTGGGTGCGAAATCCAGGATGCCGATACAGTTGAAGGTGCAATGCCGGTTGGTGGGTGGGGGAGGCAGTGCCAGCGTCATGGGCAAAATATAATCATCCTGCTGGCCAAATTTGGCCCCGGGCCAGTGTTTGAATTGTGACTGTTCCCTTAAGAGAGAATATACAGTGGCCAATTTTTAGAACAATTAGAAAAGAAGATTACTGAGTTATTTAGTGAAGTCTTCCCGGAACAATTATTATTGCACAAAATACAATTAATGAGGCACCAGAGATAAAGGCCTGGTGCATGTCGTGCCAAGCATCTCTGCACTTTCCATGCCCTCACTTTAGTGGTAATTCTGCTTTGAGGATTGAATTCCTGGGACAAAGTGCATTAAATCTATGTCTTGTCTGGCAATTAGGTATGTCTTTTTTGTTAACCATTATTATTCTGGTTGGCCTCTGCCATGCAGGTTATATGATTACATAACCAAACTGGTTGGACTCTGCAGCTTTTTCTGCAGTCATTCTATTATATGGACTTTGTTCACTTGAAAAACATTATATGATTCTCAATGAGCAACACTGATAATAAAGTGATGATAACTGATATCTCCATTATCAGCTTCACGAGGTTCTAAAAAGTTTACGCCAGCTTCTTCTGACGACAACGCTTATCAGAGCAGATTTATATTTCATACCTAATGTATTGCTCTACTCAGGGGTGCACATACCATTGGTTCAACGTGTGCAGCCCCACAGGAGCCCAGGGAGTAACGGTCTATTTCCTCCTCCACAACAGGTGTAATTGTGCATTATGATGAGCCATTGGACTACCATGGGTTCATATACTGTTCCTGTCTAAGGGTCCTATTCTGTATGTGTCCACCACTGGCTTTACCCATTCACTGTCATCTACTAACTTTCCGCTTTTCCTGGATCCTGATTTCTATGTATCTACAGCAGGAGGACTTGTTAATTCATGAAATGCTGGCAGGAATTTTTCCTTGTAGAGTTTCATGATCTTATGAAAGCAGAACTGGTGGCTGGAATTGCATCAAACTTCCGAACAGTGGAAAG
This sequence comes from Dendrobates tinctorius, assembly GCF_039654945.1. NCBI lineage: Eukaryota > Metazoa > Chordata > Amphibia > Anura > Dendrobatidae > Dendrobates > Dendrobates tinctorius. The sequence goes on along the minus strand of NW_027361834.1, from coordinate 799,914 downwards.
CCAGAAGAAGCGATACCTATCCCCAGACCTCTAGAAGCAGGAAGAGTCTGGTTTCTAATGGTGAAGGGAAGTGTGTGAATTACTGTTCAGTGACATTAATGCAGAATCCACACTCCATTGTACAGACAAGCGTATACTTAGTCAAAATGATCTTCTGACGTTATATATATGGGTGATCACATTTTCGGAACTGAAGGGGTATATAGAGCACATACTGTAATTCCCTTGGTACTGCTCGGAGATTTCTATAAACAGCAATCTGACACAACATTCTAAAAAACTGGACTAGTGGGAGTAGTCCAGGACCTAACAATTGGTGACCCGTACGACCAACTTTGAAAGATAAAAAAAGAGGGACACATACTGCAGCACATGTTGCATTTTTTATTTTACTCTAAGCCAGTACCCTAACCTCTCCCAGCTCTTTATACTGGTATGTGCCGACAGAGAAATATTCTCCTAATGAAACCCATTTCTGCTACCCCACACAGTATGATGACCCCATAGTGTCCTCATACAGTATGATGCACCCATAGAACATTCCATATATCTAATATATAAAGCTCAATGTGGATGTATATGTATGTATGTGTGTGTGTATCAGGGGCGTATCTAGGGGGGGCAGCCGGGGCAGTTGCCCCTGGCGCTGCCGGCAGGGGGCGCAGTCCGGGCCGCAATGCAGCGGTCCGCAGTGTCCTCCCTGTCGGCTGCGTTCTGCCGCCCCCCCCCTGGCCTGAGAGTCGGCGGTTCTCTGTGTCAGCTGTCAAGCTGACAGCTGGCGCAGAGAAGGTGCGCGTGCCGGCTCCCAGGGAACAATTGTACTGGTGTCTGTATAGACGCCAGTACAATTGCAGCTCTGACCGCCGGGCCAGAGCGACGTCAGCAGCGTGAGATGTCATGTGATCACGCTGCTGACGTCAGTCCCCGGCGCCCAGAGTGAACGCTAAGCGCTGGTGGTAAGTGTGCTCCAATGTGGAGCTGAAGAAACGACCGAAGATGGGGGGTGTTTATGTGTGGCGATGGGGGTTAATGAGTGGGGATGGGATTAATGTGTAGTGGGGTTAATGAGTGGGGATGGGATTAATGCGTGGGGGGGTTAATAAGTGGAGATGAGGTTAATGTGGGGATGGGGGTTAATGAGTGGGGGGGTTAAAGAGTGGGGATGGGGGTTACTGTGTGGGGGGTAAAGAGTGGGGATGGGGGTTACTGTGTGGGGTGTTAAAGAGTGGGGATGGGAGTTACTGTGTGGGGGGGTTAAAGAGTGGGGATGGGGGTTATTGAGTGGGGGGTTAATGAGTGGGGATGGGGGTTATTGAGTGGGGATGGAATTAATTTGTGGAGGGTTAATGAGTGGGGATGGGGGTTATTGTTTGGGGGGTTAATGAGTAGGGATTGGGTTAATGTGTGGAGGATTTGGAGTGGGGGTACATAATGTGTGGGGGGGATTTGGGAGTGGGGATGGGGGGTTATTTAATGTGTGTGAGGGATTTGGAGTGTGGATGGGGGGTATTTAATGTGTCTGAGGGATTTGGAGTGGGGATGGGGGGGTATTTAATGTGTCTGAGGGATTTGGAGTGGGGATGGGGGGATTTAATGTGTGTGGGGAGATTTGAGGACACAGAGTATGTATGAGGAAACAGTATGGGGGTTGGGTGCAGACAGTATGGGGAGCGAACGGGTTAATGTATGTGGACACAGTATAGGGAGTCAGGGGTATGTGTGAGCAGACAGTATAGAGAGTGAGGGGGTAAATATATGATGAGACAGTATGGTGAACAGAGGGATGTTAGAGGTGGGAGGGGAATAGTGTGAGGCGACAGTATATTGCAGATATTTGTATTTAGGGGCATTATAATGACACTTCTATCTTTAAGGGGATCGTGTGAAGATTTGCTGCAGAAGACCGGAGAAGATGGAAGTCTGCAGAGACGGCTGGTGATGAGAAAACTCATCATGGGGTTTGGACAAGAAGAAGAAAAGGAGAACGACTCCAGAGACGACGTCATCTATAAGGTACCTGGATGTAAATGTTATTTGTGACACTGACTTATTCTCATGTTTTTATTTGTTAGGAACATTAAAGGGGTTGTCCAGGTTTGTGCTGAGTCTGCAGTCATTCTATGTGACTGCAGACTTCTGAATTCTCACAGTGCTCACTGAACGCCTTCAGGATTCTCTCGTGCTGGTAATTTACATACATACAGTCACATGCTGACTAGACGTGTGTGGCCTCACTCAATGAAAATGAACGGAGCGAGGCCGGGCACGTCTAGTCGGAATGTGGCCAGAAGTATATAAATCACATACTTGTGCTGACATGACTGTACATCGGCAAGGGAGAATCCTAAAAGTGTGCAGTGCATTAGTTGTGAGAATTCAGAAGCTGCAATGTCAGGATTCAGCTCGGCAGGTTCCAGTAGTCATCACATGGACACTTCACTCATATGCGATTTTCATACTTGACAACGAGCTTCTCTTCCTGCTTACAGTTTTTTACTGAACATTGAGAGCATTAGGGAGAGCAGCTCGTGGGTACATGGCTAAGAGTGCAAGTCGCATATGTACTTGGGGGGGCGCCAAACCAAATTCTTGCCCCGGGTGCCAGAAAGCCTAGATACGCCTCTGGTGTGTATGTCCGGGATTGGCATCCGCACAGTCGCAGCTACAGCCACAACATTTGGCACAGTCACATGTCTGGACCCAAAGAGCATTATAGGCTATGTTGTGGGGCGAAATTTTAACCCCGCGCATTCCAATTCACCAAACAATTTTGCCCCTATCTACATAATGAGGAAAAAGTGTATGTATTGGCATCTGCACCGTCATAGCTACAGCTACAAAATTTGGCATAGTCACACGTCTGGACCCCGAGAGCGTCATAGGCTATGTTGGGAGGCAAAATTTTAACCCCGCGCGTTCCAATTCACCAAACAATTTTGCCCCTATCTACATAATGGGGAAAAAGTGAAAGGAAAAGTGTTGGAGGCAAATTGACAGCTGCCAGGAGACGCGGAGGGGGCCGTAGGAGGGCAACAACCCAGCATCAGGACCGCTACCTCCACCTTTGTCCTTGGAGGAACAGGAGGAACACTGCCAGAGCCCTGCAAAATGACCTCCAGCAGGCCACAAATGTGCATGTGTCTGCAAAAACGGTTAGAAACCAACTCTATGAGGATGGCCTGAGCGCTCGACATCCACAAATGGGGGTTATGCTCACAGCCCAACACCGTGCAGGACACTTGGCATTTGCCAGAGAACACCAGGATTGGCAAATTCGCCACTGGTGCCCTGTGCTCTTCACAGATAAGAGCAGGTTCACACTCAGCAAATGTGTCAGATGTGACAGAGTCTGGAGACTGTGTGGAGAGCGATCTGCTGCCTGCAACATCCTTCAGCATGACCGGTTTGGCAGTGGGTCAGTAATGGTGTGGGGTGGCATTTCTTTGGAGGGCCGCACAGCCCTCCATGTGTTCACCAGAGGTAGCCTGACTGCCATTAGGTACTGAGATGAGATCCTCAGACCCCTTGTGAGACCATATGCTGTTGGCCCTGGGTTCCTCCTAATGCAGGACAATGCCAGACCTCATGTGTCTGGAGTGTGTCAGCAGTTCCTGTAAGATGAAGGCATTGAAGCTATGGACTGACCTGCCCATTCCCCAGACCTGAATCCGATTGAGCACATCTGACGCAGCATGTCTCGCTCCATCCACCAATGTTACATTGCACCACAGACTGTCCAGGAGTTAACGGATGCTTTAGTCCAGGTCTGGGAGGAGATTCCTGAGGAGAACATCCGTAACCTCATCAGGAGCATGCCCAGGCATTGTAGGGAGGTCATACAGGCACGTGGAGGCCACACACAATACTGAGCTTCATTTTGACTTGTTTCCACTTTAATTTTGTCTTGTTTTAATTTTCATTTTGACTTGTTTCTACTTTCATTTTGGGGGTCTCTCCAACTCCAGACCTCCATTGGTTCAAAAATTTGATTTCCATTGATGATTTTTGTGTGATTATAGAACAAAGTATTCAATGAGAATATTTAATTCATTTAGATATAGGATGTGTTATTTGAGTGTCCTCTTTATTTTTTTTGAGCAGTGTATATCTCCATAGTATATTCGCCCACACTGAATATGATGTACTGTAATCACAGAGTCTCCATAAAGTGTGATATCCCCACAGTATATTCACCCACACTGAGTAAGATATAATCACAGTCTCCATAATGATATCCCAACAATACATTTCCTACACACAGCATGATGCACACACCTTACATTCCTCACACATAGAGTATAATAGCTCCCAGTACAGTCCCCTACACACAGTAGGATTCCCCATAGCATATTCCCCACACATATTGTGATGACCCCACAGTACATTCCTCTACATACAATAGGATGTCCACACAGTATTATGCCCCCACAGTACATTCCCCTGCACACAGTTTAATGACCCCATGTGTGTACATCAGCAAACGCCTGTCAATCAACTAAACCAGAGCAAGGAGAATCCAGCCCAAGGCTGCATCAGACTAGTAATGTCTCTGCCTATGGTCTTTGGCCAGCTCTTTAAATTATGTTTTCTCTGAAAAGCTGGGACATTTCATAGAAAAACATACCTGCCTGCAGTCATGCAGCCAGACTCTGATTTACGCTGGCCACAATTTGGGCAGCATAAACTAGATGAAAGATTCCTTTTAACTAGCAAATGGATGTCACATGTAAGCAGCGTGTGATGCTTCCACAACAATGGGACAGTTTACTTGTCCTATCTATAATTCTCTGCTAGACTCCCAGCAGTTAGCAAATTATCCCATATTCTGTAGTTGGGTGATAATGTACTAACTTGGTAAAATGCCTTTAGGCCCCACCAGAGACCAGGGCTCTGAGGCAAAAGTCTTCTATGCAAACCATACAGTGGCATGTAAAAGTTTGGGCACTCCTGGACAAAATGACTGTTATTGTGAACAGTTAGCAAGTTGAAGATGAAATGATCTCTACATCCCTTTGTATTTTAGGAATATATATATATACTATCTAATCGGGAGGGCGGTAATGTCACGATGGGGGCAGGCTTTGCAGCATTGAGAATCTCTCCCCCCATGTGCTCATCCACCTATCCACTCTCTTTCCCCATGTGCTGACTTCTCCAGTCTGTGCTCTCTTCTTTGCCCTGTCTACCCCATGTGCTATCTCCCTTGTCTGCAGTCTCTCTCCTTCCGGTACTGTGTTCTCCCCTCATGTGCTGTCCCATTTGAGCTGTCTCCCCCCTGTTCTCTGTCTCTCTCACCCCTGTGCGCTTTCTCTCTCCCCCATCTGCTGTCTTCTTTCGTTGTCTGTGTCTGACCATGTACAGAACATACCACAGCTCCTGGGCAGGGGAGGTGGGAAAAGACAATACTGGCATTACAGCAGGAGATTTCAGAGGATATATTTTGTGAGGTAAAATATTGTTTAAAAACAGTCAGTGAAATATTTTACCTCGCAAAATGAATCCTCTGTAATCCCCTGCTTTAATGTCAGTATTGTCTTTTGCTTCCTCCCCTGCCCAGGAAATGTGGTATGCTCCTGTAAAAGTACCAAAAGTGAAGTTCATTGGATGCAGTGAAGAGCAGGAGGCAGAAAAGGGTTAACAAAGTTTACTTTGAGCAGGTTATTAACGTGCAAGGGATACTCCACACAGGGAGATGAAATCATCAACGCAATGGCACAGGAACACTGAGCGCAACAACAGAATTTGCACAAAAACACAATATTTGGGGGGAAAGGGGGTGTACAAAAGAGGTAACTTATCGCTTGAAGTTTTTGTTGGGGTGAGGCTGGAATATCTCCCGCCTGCATCGTAGATCATGGACAATGTCTCTGGCTCTGTGACGAAGGAATGAAATGCTCTGTCTCCCGACCGTGCTGATGTATCCGGGATTGCTTGGCTTGAGTGCATTGGTATGTGGGAACAGTCTCTTTTGTTGGTTTCTCTGGGATGTCATAGAACACAAGCAGCATACAGGCTCGCAGGCCATGGCAGCATGCGGACCTCTATCGGGCTCGCTATGATCAGAGCGAGTAAAACTATCTTTCACTGCGAGCGATAAGGACCAAACCGGTACGGGACCGTCCAGGGGCAGCTCAGTCAGGATGGACTCTGGTGGTAAGTCAGTCTGCATGGAACTGGCGTATGCGGCGTTTGCAGTCAGAGCAGTGGGGAGGGAGTCAACCTTCTCCTTGTTCTCGTGTCACCTTCCCGCGCTCAGCCCCTTTTATCTCCCCTACGCCTCCTACTGTCGAATGCAAAGGTCCTCTCCACTCAGATAAATCGTCCCCCGGCAACAGTGGTGTCAGTCCTGATAGGTCCGGCCCCAAAGTGCATAGAGAACCGCTGACTCTGTTCTGGCTTATCAGGCGATTTTTAAAATGAACTTTCGTTCGTGGGAAAACTCCTTTAATGTGACCGGCTTCCTCTGCCTGTAGACATGCTGCACATCTGCCACCGTGACCAGCCGAATGATTCACTGCGCCTGAGCGGAATTCGCGCAGGCACAGTAAGTCAGGCCGCCGTATGGCATATTGTTATGATTGGGTCACCGAGGAGGAAAACAAGACCAAGCTAAGCCACAGAAAACCAGAGAGGTTGGTAACTAAGCGGATTGCAGACCCCTGATCCTATCCACACAACTAGCAGTAGCCGTGGAGCATACCTACGATGATTCTAGATGCCTCAACACAGCCGGAGGACTAAATAAGCCTAAAGCAAGAAAAGGGGAAATCTAAACTGCCCCAGAGCAGACCCCAAAGGAATAGACAGCCCCCAAACATTTATTGTCGGTGAGACAAGATGAAAACACAAACACAGGTAGAAAATAGGCTGAGCAAACGATGGGGCCCACACTAACTAGAAAGGACAGGAAAGGAAAGATGCTGTCTGCAATCATGCCAAAAAACCCTGCAAAAATGTCCAACACTTCTGATAGCAAAAAAACCCCTGAAGCCACTAGACTTCACGCACTTTCAGCACTCTCGCATATTCTGAAAACATAGCAAAAAGAGGCCAATCTAATAAGGGACAAAAAGCAACTTGGCACAAACAGTAACATAAGGATGGAAATTTAGCACAGCCCCAGCCAGGGCTGGCTGAGCACACAAAAGTGAATAGACAAAGCTAAATCAAATGTTAACAATAGCAAAGAACACTTAGCTTGAGAATGCAGGGACTGAACTGGAAACTAAGACCTCAGGAGGCAGGAAAAATCACCAGCATGGACAGAGGGAGTCGGCTGTCTTAAATCCAGTCAGAGACTCCAGATGTCCAATCGTTGTCCTCATTGTCAGGTGGCAGGTCTCTGTTAATTAGATCAGCTTCATTACCTCCTGCAACCACCAGAAGGAGCTCGGAAAGAGAACTCACGACTCCTCTGTCAATACAACCAGCTCCACCCCCCTCACCAGCAACCAGAGGTAGACCAGAAAGTGAATTCACAACAGCTTATACAATGTGTGTGTGTGCAGTGCGACGGTGTTACGCTGGTGGTACCGTGCAAGAGGCTGGTATCACCAGCAGTTTCCATATTGTGACACCCATCACTTGGGTGTCCCAACATGGTGGTCGGTGAACTTCCACCGCTTGGAATTCTGGGATCCGGACACATCTGGAAGGAACAGGATGTGAACGCATTACAAGGTTATATAATAAAATATATATATATATATATTCCATCTCTTACATTTTAAAAATTACATAAAGGAGAATGGGTGAATCCAAATGTTTTGGCACTCTGCTTGGTTAGTACTTGGTAGCACCCCCTTTTGCAAGTATTGCAGCTTGTAAATGCATTTTGTAACCATCCAAGAGTCTTTCAATTCTTATTTAAGCTATTTTCATCCATTCTTTCATGGAAAATTCTTCCAGTTCTTTGAGATTCCTGGGACGTCTTTCATGCACTGCCATTTTTCAATTCTAGACACAGATTTTCAGTGATGCTCAGATCAGGGGACTGTGAGGGCCATTGTAAACCCTGCAGCTTGTGCTTGTTCAGGTAGTCTACTGTGGATTCTGATGTGTGTTTAGGATCATTATCCATTTGTTGAAGCCATCCTTTTTTCTGCTTTTTTTTACAGTTGGTATCCTGTTTACATCAAGAATTTGTTGAAATTTTATTGAATCCATTCTTCCCTCTACCCATGCATAATGATTGGTGAGATGTTCTTTTCCTGAAATTCTGTGCCTTTATTTCACCACACATACCTATGATCATTGTGACCAAAGTGTTCTATTTAAACCTTATTGATCCACAGGACTCTTTTCCAAAATGCATCAGGCTTGTTTGGATGTTCTTTTGCATACTTCTGATGCTGAATTTTACGGTGAGGACGCAGGAGAGATTTTCCTCTAATGACTCTTCCATGAAGGCCATATTTGTGCAGGTGTCTCTATACAGTAGAACAATGTACCACAACTCCTGAATCTGTTAAATCTTTCTGAAGGTCTTTTGCAGTCAAGCGGGGATTCTGATTTGCCTCTCAAGCAATCTTATGAGCAGTTCTCATAGAAATTTTTGCTCAGTCTCCCAGACCTTATCTTGACCTCCACTGTTCCTGTTAACAACCATTTTTTAATTACGGTACATTTCGAACAGAGGAAAGGGCAACTTGAAAATGTTTTTCTATCTTGTTACAGCCTTCTCCTCCTTCATGGGCGTCCACCATTTTCATTTTCAGACTGCTAGGCAACTGCTTAGAAGAACTCATAGCTGCAGTTTTTTGGTACAAGGTTAGAGGAGGCTTGTTTTTATAATGCTGGGAAATTTTAATCACCTCGCCTTTCCTAATGATGAATAGTGAACAAGCCATAACCCTAAGGCTAAGTGCACACGTTGCAGAAAATTTCTGCTCAAAAACCTGAATCCCTTCCCAGAAACTGCACCTATTTTTCCGCGGCGTTTTTTGTGCGGGTTTTGCGCGGTTTTGATGCATTTTTTATGCGTTTTTTTCCGCAGCGGTTTCTAAGCGCATGGAAGAAGCCAAACCCACAGAAAAATCCACAAAATCAATGTGCATGCTGCGGTTTTTTACCGCGATGCGTTTTTTTCACGGTAAAAAACGCATCAATGTGCACATTAAGTGCAAAATGCATAGAAATGACTGTGCAGCTTATTTTTAGCCGTTTTATAGTGAAAACCGCAGTAAAAACCGCTAAAAAAACGCTGTGTGTGAACACAGCCTAACAGGCTAATTAAAGTCTGAAATCTTAATCAAAGATATCCGAGAACACAGATCTCCAAGGGTGCCAAAAATTTTGCATTGATCCATTTCCTTATTGTAATCTTCAAAATGTAAAAAAAGACTTTTTTTTGCCTAGAATACAAAGGAATTATGTCATCTTTAACTTTAACCCTTTTAGAGATCATTTCAATTTCAAGTCGCTTAACTGCTCACAATAACAATAATTTTTATCAGGGGTGCCCAAACTTTTACATGCCACTGTATATCTTTGCACTAATACTAACAGAAATGGCTCTACTATTGTTTTTATAATACTAGTGCCAATTAAAAACAAAAACACTACTGCTTTCCTTCCTTCTCAACAGTGAGAGACATTTTTACTGCATTCCGCTAGAAAGTGATGTCTGAGCAATAAGCTCAGTGTCGCACTTGACTTAATGTTTTACAGAGTTACATCCACTTTATTTTTCCCACCGCTCCTTCCCGGAGCAGCGTTTCACTTCTTGGCAGCTGTTAAGCAGTTACTAGGTAACCAATCTGCTTACTTTTGATTTCTTCAGAATTTTGGGTGTTGGTAAATGTCCTTACGGTATGTGCACACATTGCAGATTCTGCTGCAGATTTTTCCTTGCGGATTTTGATAAACCCACAGGTAAAATGACCTGCGTTTTACCTGCAGATTTACTGCAGATTTTCTGCAGTTTTTGTGCAGATTTCACCTGCGTTTTTACACCTGCGGATTCCTATAATGGAAGAGGTGTAAAAATGCTGCAGAATCCGCACAAAGTATTGACATGCTGCGGATTCAAAACCGCAGCAAATCTGCGCAGAAAAATCCGCAGTATGTGCACAGTGTTTTTTATTTTACATTGAATATAATGGTACTGTACACCGCAGGAGAATCTGCTGTGGATCCGCAGGACCAAATCCGCTGCGGAACCGCAGCAGAATCCGCAACGTGTGCACAGACCCTTAATCTACTACTCTATGGCCCAGATGAAATTGATAAAGAGTAGAAAAAAAAGACAGAGTGCTCTAGTCCATGAAATAAGTTATGTGCAGACCTACTGCTTGTAACTACTGCTATGTTTAAACTGTTCACTACTATGACTATGTTCACACCGCTGCACCTACACCAGAAGTGAACATATCATTGGTGCAACCTGTGCAGCTGCACAAGGACCCAAGAGGCAAGGAGGCCACTACCATCTCCAAATCAGGTGGAATTATGAATGCATAATGATGAATTATTGGATGGCAGAGGGCGCATGTTCTTGTACAGGGGCCCTCTTCTGTCTCTGCCCACTGCTGACCTACACCACCAGTGGCTAATGTACCCCACTAACTTAGGCTGCGTTGAGAAGAACTGCGGAGGGCTGTGCACTTCCTCCGTTAAGCCCCACCCACTGCTGCACCTCTTCCATTCAGCTCTGCCTACATCTGCCTGCGTCGTGCGTACCTATCTTTAACATTGGGTATGCAGGCCGTGCTGATGTATGCGGATGCCTCAGCTTGTGTCGTTTCAACGCTGCACCGACCACAACAAAATGCAACATGTTGCGTTTGACGCAGTTCGGCGCAGTGTCAAAATGACACAAGCGGAGGCATTCGCATACATCAGCACAGCCTGCATACCCAATGTAAAAGATAGGTATGCACGATGCAGGCAGATGTAGGCGGAGCTGAATGGAAGAGGTGCAGCAGTGGGCGGGGCTTAACAGAGGAGGTACGCAGCCCTCCGCAGCTCTGCCTGTTATGAATGAGTAACCAAGGAGGAATAAACAAAAAGCAAGCTAAGCCCAGAAAACCAGAGAGGTTGGTAACTAGCGGATTGCAGACCCCTGATCCTATCCACAACAACTAGCAGTAGCCATGGACCGGGCCTACGGTGGTCCTAGACGCCTCGTCACATCCGGAGAACTAAATAAGCCTAAAGAAAGAAAGGGAAAATCTAAACTGCCCCAGAGCAGACCCCAAAGCAATAGACAGCCCCCAACATGTATTGTCGGTGAAACAAGATAAAAACACAGACACATGTAGAAAGATAGGCTGAGCAAACGATGGGGCCCTCGCTAACTAGAAAGGACAGGAAAGAAAAGCTGCTGTCTGCAATCACGCAAAAAACCCTGTCAAAAAGAATGTCCAACACGTCTGATAGAAAAAGGCCCTGAAGTCGCTAGACTTCAAATCACTATATCAGCACTCAGGTATATTCTGAAGACAGAGCAAAAGAGATCAACTGATCAGAGACAAAATGGGGATTCAGCCCAGTCCCAGGCAGGGATGGCTGAACACAAAAACTAAGTAAACCAGACAAAACTCATATGAACAATAGCAGAGAAAACTTAGCTTTAGGAAGGCAGGAACCAAACTGGAAACGAGGAGCCACAGTCAGGAAAAATCACCAGCAAGAAACTAGGGAGTCAGCTGCCTTAAATCCAATCAGAAACTCCTGATGTCCAATCGCAGTCCTCTTCCTCAGGTGGCTGGTCTCTGCCATTTAGATCAGCTTCATTACCACCCTTCACCAACAGAGTGAGTCCAGATAGAGAACTCACTACTCCTCTGTCAGCACAGCCAGCTCCATAACCCTCACCAGAAGCCAGAGGCAAACCCGAAAATGAGCTCACAACATCTGCCCAACGCAAGTGTGAAACCAGCCTTACAATGTGGTCCATTGGGTTCTGCCAAGGTATCTATGGTTTCATTGGGAAAAATTGTGCTACACGTTAAAGCCACGTTCACACGTTCAGTATTTCGTGAGTTTTTTACCTCAGTATTTAAAAGCCAAAACCAGGAGTGGGTGATAAATACAGGAGTGGTGACTTGTTTCTATTACACTTTTCCTCTGATTGCTCCATTCCTGGTTTTGGCTTACAAATACTGAGGTAAAACACTGACCAAATACTGATAGAGTGATCGTAGCCTTATAGTAATTATTGCCATTGACAGGAAGGTGCTGAGTCCAAGTCCTGAACGTTTGAAAATGGCCGGAGCTTTTTATACAAAGATCGCTATATATCACTGGTACATCATACGTATAATGTAGGTGAATGAAGTTGTAAGATAACATATCCATGACAAGAAAGTTGCAAAAAGTTGGATTTGCTTGTAGAAGAATGAAAAATGGAGTGCTGACTTAATCAATGTAAAAAAATCACTCTATTTTATTAATTATACATTACAAAATACATACATAAGCAATTATGATGACAAAAAGAGGAATCTCATTCTGCACCATGGGAATAGAAGGCTGGGTATAGAATTTATCCACAAAAACACATGATATCAAAATTGAAATAGTTTGTGTAGAGAAAACCTGTGCATAAAAAGAGCAGAGTACCTCACTAAAAAAAACACAATGAGGGAGAATAATAAAGTGCCTGTGCTGAAGCTGAAGCTTATTTAACCTATTAACTAAATAAATAAATAATTTAAAAAATGACACGGGGTCGCCCATATTTTTTGATAACCAGCAAAGGTAAAGCAGACAGCTGCAGGATTATATGATCAGGCTGGGAAGGTCCCTGGTTATTGGACCCTTCCCAGCCTAAAAATACCGGCCAGCAGCCACCCCATAATTGCCACATAACATAAGATATGCCAATTCTGGCGCTTTGCCCTGCTTCTCCCTATTGACATTAAATAGCTACAGGATATCTATCTATTCTATCTCTCTATTGTGATGGATCGGGCTGTGAATTTACTTTACTTGGCCTATGAAAATGTGGGTTTCCTTTGAGATGTGTGTGTTTCTCGCACCAATAATCTTGCATTGGCGAGTTTCGTCCGATATATGCAGTAACGCCACGTTCAATATTTGGTTAGTATTTTACCTCAGTATTTGTAAGACAAAACCAGGAGAGGAACAATCAGAGGAAAAGTATAATAGAAACCCGTCACCACTTCTGTATTTATCACCCACTTCTGGTTTTGGCTTACAAATACTGAACTACAATACTGAACGTGTGAACGTGGCCTTAATTGCAGCACTGTGTGATTTTTTTTTTTCCTCATTCCGATAAGAGCTGAAGAAGAACTCGCAGATGACTCCTTTACTAACATTGGTCAGAGTGTGATGTTTTCCCGCATTGCTCTCCTCCATATTATACACCAGTGTGAGCGAGCCCTTCAATTAACATGTATAACAGGTACTGATAGAGCCCAGCGATTATGGGGCTACCTCAATAGGTGAGGAACACAAAAACAACTGAGACATTTTGATACAGAAAATCAGTGTATTTAAGGGCAGGTGCAGACAGCCATATATTCTCTCATCCTAGAGAATCGGGTCGATTATGCAAATTGCGGTATGCAAAAGCAGTGTGAGGCGCCTTGTTCTTATTTATTTGTATATTTATTCTGCTTATATAGCTCCAACATATTCCACAGCACTGCAGAGAAATTGCCATCATTCATATCAATTCCTGTCCCCAAAGGGATTCACAAGCTAATTTCCCTATATCAGGCACACACTGGAGCTAATTTTGTAGAAAGACAAATACTAGTTTGCTTTTGGTGTCTTAAGGTAGTGTTACATTTAGCGATGCACCAGTGATCCTGACAACGATACGACCCGGTTAGGATCGCTGGTGCATCGCTAAATGGTCGCTAGTGAGCTGCCAAACAGGCAAATCTCACCAGCGACGTGTCAGACGGCAGCTCTGGTGATGACTTCCTCCCATGTCCATAGAGTCGCTTGTCAGCGCCAGCAGGAAGCCGACGACGAGAAATGGATCAGGACGATCTCGCGTGATCAGCGATATCCAGCGGGGAGGCCGGTCGGAGGTAAGTGTCACATGTAGCGAGATCGCTACCAATATCGCTGTTGTGTCACAAAATCGGTGACGCTTTAGCGATCTCGCTATGTGTGAAGGGGCCTTTAAAGTAAAGCACAGTAGTAGAAGAAAGCTACCCAAACACGGGAAGAATACACAAACTCCTTTGTTGGATACAAACCCAGGACCCCCTGTGCTGCCAAGCAGCCATTAATAAACGCCGAGACACTTTCTTTAAATTAAAGGAATGTCTGAAGTTGGCATCCCCTTTAGCTAAAACCTTTATACATTACCTACTACACCATTCTCACACCAGAACGAGAAGTTGACGAAGAATTTCCTGTGTAAGCAGCGCAGGTGATGACTCACTCTTAAAGATATTCACTTCCAAGCGATCTACGACAGCGTTTGTTACATGGGTGAGTTAAAACCTGATTTAATAAAATTACAAAGTGACTTGTCGCTTCCCTTTCATGTCAGCAGCATCTTAATTCTTCATGCCACAGTTTAAAGGTGCCAAGCCCAGAGGTGTGTTTGTTTTCTATTCAAACATGATGTACATGTGTAGCAAACATTTCCAGCATCTTTTTTGTTTGCTTATAGTGAATTTACAATAATTTCAGGGTTTTTTTAAAGGTAATCTGTCACCAGATTTTTGATACCCCATCTTAGAGAAAAATCATGTAGGGGCAGAGAACCTGATTCCAGCGTGGTACCATTTTCTGGGCTGCTCGCTTCTGTTTTGATAAAATTCCTTTTTTATCTGCTTCATATCTAGCAGTTCTCTGAATGCTGAGCTCTGTATAACCCCTTCCACCCCACTTATTGGCAGCTTTCTGTGTACACTGTGCATAGGCAGAAAGCATATAATCAGTGATGGGGCCAGGGTTACACACAGCTCATGAATAGAAGGTAATACATGTAATCAAGGTTTACTAGTCCGCTAGTGATAATCTCCTATTCATAAAACTGTGATTTTGTCAAAACTACCTCAAGCAACCCAATAAGTGAAACAGTCCTGGAATCAGAGTTTTTACTCCTACATTATGCTGCTATCAAATTATGTGGCAAAATCCTGGCAACAGATATATTTTTTAATGGTTTCCTTTCAAACTTACCCCAACAACCTCCCTACAGACTGCTTAGAGATGTTAGCAGACCAGGCTTCATGTTGAATGTACTTGGTTATAAGCATTTGCTCCCTCTATCTTTGTGTTTTCTGTTGGCGAAACCTTTGTCACTTTCATCTGCAATATTAGAAAAACTTACTAATGCAGGCAATTTTAATATTAAAAACAAAAACTTTAGGCAGTACTGTCACTTTTTAGCTTTTGCTGAATGCACCGGGATTCGGTTCAATATTCCCTCCTAACCATGTTCATCCAAAAAGATCAAGTGGCTCACCCTCATCCATGGAGCTTTTTTTAGTGGCACCACTGCATAGATACCAGGTATTGACCACAAAGAGCTTTTTTTCCAAGTGAAAAAGTATTTAGGAAACTGTGGCACTGAGTCACTTCTAACAGGCAAGCAGTCAGATGGGGAAGTCAAGGAGTCTGAGGTCAAAAGCCAGGAGGGTACGTCAAGGACCAAGGGATATGGCAACTGAATAGTTAGAGACAAAGTCTGGAGTCAGGTAACTAAGGTTACAGTGCGTAGAAGGCAAAAGGGCAACACAATTGAGTAGTCAAAAGGCAAATCCAAGGTCAGACAACAAAGATCAGGAAGTCAGAACACAGAGTACAGAGCAACACACCACTGAACAAGACTACAACTGGCAATGGTCTAACTATTGCTAGCCAGCTAAATAGCCAGGTAATTACCCTGAACGTGTGACCCCTGGAGGAAACCCCACAGGCTCGGCTAGATAGGACAACTGGGCTGTCATTCACAATACTGACAGCCTAGCAGGCCTCTACCTCAGATTGGTCAACCGGGATGAAATCACAATACGTGACAGCCCAGCTCGCCCTTGATCCCCTAGGGTGGCTGAGCTGTCACTCATAGCATCCTTAGGACACCGCGAGTGGTGGAATCATGACAGAAAACACCCTTGTATACAGGGGCGTAACTAGAACTGATTGGGCCCCATAGCAAACTTTTAAACGGGGCCCCCTCAAAGACACACCCCCTCAAAGACACACCCCTCCAGGAACTACATTTCCCAGAGGTCCATGCGGCAAGCAGCTCTGCAGAGAGCTAATAGACAGTGACGGCTCAGGGAAGGGGCGGGACTGAACTAGTCTGAAGCAATACACTCTGTGACTGGCTGCAGGCAGGGAGGCGGGCCCAATATGTGCTTCGCTCCACACAGCAGGCACAGAAATGCAGCGTAGGCTGTGAAATCATAGTGTACATTTTTTTTCCGCCGGAGCCCCGGATCCCCTACACCAGTGGTCCCCAACCTTTTTTGCACCAGGGACCGGCTTCAAGCAAGACCATTCTTCCATGGCCCGGCAGGGCGGAGATGGAGGTGTGACTGGGGCGGGGCTTTGGTCATAAGGGGGCGGGGCTATGGACGCAGTTGTAGTTTAGCAGTGCATACTTATCATTTAATTATAACATTTATAATGTGACTCAACTCAACATAGGTTTTGAATGAGTGGGAGCACCTGGCTTGTTTGTTTCTCTGTTTCAGTGGGAGCACAGGGCTACTTCTACTGATGACCATCACTGCTAATAATGATTGGAACCTACAAGGAAATGGAGCATTGAGCACTTAAGAAAAATTGTACTGGAGTACTGTACATGCTGATTATTTTCTAATCATCAGAAAATGTATGTGTGGTTCCCCCTGTCCTGTGCAGCTCTGTGTGGCTCCCCCTGTTGTATGCATGGCTCCCCTGTCCCATCCTTGCATACATGGCTCTGCTCCCACTCTCCCATCCTGTATACATGGCTCTGCTCCCATCCTGTATACATGGCTCCACTCCCACCCTCCCATCCTGTATACATGGCTCCGCTCCCACTCTCCCATCCTGTATACATGGCTCTGCTCCTACTCTCCCATCCTGTATACATGGCTCTGCTCCCACCCTCCCATCCTGTATACATGGCTCCCCTGTCCCATCCTGTATGCATGGCTCCCCTGTCCCATCCTGTATGCATGGCTCCGCTCCCACCCTCCCTCCCTTGTTTATATGGCTCTGCTCTTACTGTCCCTCCCTTGTATATATGGCTCTGCTCCCACTCTCCCTCCCTTGTATATATGGCTCTGCTCCCACTGTCCCTCCCTTGTATTGTATATATAGCTCTGCTCCCACTCTCCCTCCCTTGTATATATGGCTCTGCTCTCACTGTCCCTCCCTTGTATTGTAAATATGGCTCTGCTCCCACTCTCCCTCCCTTGTATATATGTGGGGAAGGTGACTTGATGGACAGACGTGACTGGTAGAAGGAGGGGACGGTTTGTGCACTAGGGACAGAGATTGACAGGTTAGAAAGGTAACAGTAGGGAAAGACAGAAAAGGGAGTGCAGTACCGTGAAATGACCACAAGATGGCTGGGGAGAGTAGTACAGGACTTAACATCAGCTTAGGGCTTAGGAATTTGCTTAGTCATGGGGGGCGGGGAGATAGGAGCCCGGGTGGGAAATTCCCCTGTGAGAGAGGGGATAAATAGAAGAAGGCGGGGCTCCAGGAGAGGTTTAGTCCCGGGAGGAGCTCAGAAGAAGACTGAGAAAGTGAGAAGAGCTCGGCCAGGGGGACGGACCAAGGAGAGACAGTCAGGGGGGTGGCCCTGACCCGACGGACTGCAGGACAGGCAAGGAGAAGAGGCAGCCAGGGGGGAGACCCTGACTCGACATACCGCAAGACAGACGAGGCCCCGGGGGTACCGATTGGAAGATGATCTCGGGCAGGTGAAGCGCTGGGGGTAGATTGGTCTAGGACAGCCCCCAGTGAAAGATCCGCAAGGTGCGTTACTGTGACTGGAGCTGAAGAATAGGTACCCGGGCCTGGCGATACAGTGGTGTAAAGAAGCTGCGGTGCGTGTTTGGTGGTCGTCAGGAGGACGACAATTAAATCCGGAACTGTTACAAGTGGAAGCTGTCTCCGTCTCGTCTTTGCCTCGTCTGGTAAGCAGTGGTCCACCCCCCTAGCCCGGCCAGCCCCTACTACATTTATGGCTCTGCTCCCACTGTCCCTCCCTTGTATTGTATATATGGCTCTGCTCCCACTCTCCCTCCCTTGTATATATGGCTCTGCTCCCACTGTCCCTCCCTTGTATTGTATATATGGCTCTGCTCCCACTCTCCCTCCCTTGAATATATGGCTCTGCTCCCACTCTCCCTCCCTTGTATATATGGCTCTGCTCCCACTCTCCCTCCCTTGTATGTATGGCTCTGCTTCCACTCTCCCTCCCTTGTATATATGGCTCCGCTCCCACTCTCCCTCCCTTGTATATATGGCTCTGCTTCCACTCTCCCGTCCTCCCTTGTATATATGGCTCCGCTCCCACTCTCCCTCCCTTGTATATATGGCTCCCCCATCCTCCGCCATCATACTTACCCTCACGTCGCTGAACTTCCCTCCCGTCGCTGAACTTCCCTACCTGCATCTCACGGCACTTCAGCTTCTTCCTGTGCGGAGCGGTCACATGCTACCGCTCATTAAGGTGCATGAATATGGACCCCACGCCTATGGGAGAGGAGTGGCGTCCATATTCATGACCTTAAAAGAGCGTTACACTTGACAGCTCAGTGCTGGAATCTGGAGGAAGCCGCCGCGCCAACAGGGACTGCTATGCAGGGTGAGTATCAGCTGCTACACAGCCGCCGGCTCCCCTTGTGTCCGCGGACCGGCAAGAGCACTGCAACGGCCCGGTGCTGGGCCGCGGACCGGTGGTTGGGGTAATTAAATTGCACTACTGGGTAGCGCCGATCGGAGCCGGGGACCCGGGCGGCGGCCCCTATATGGGCCGGGCCCCAAAGCAACCGCTTCAGCTGCTACCCCGGTAGTTACGCCCCTGCTTGTATAGATCAATGTGTGGTGGGCACTGTAAGTGCTTGTGTGGGCAAAAACAGTTCCATGGCTGCTGGTGAGATACTTAATTTCGGCAGCCAATTTTAATGATAAAGTAATTTTGCTGTTGTCACTTTTCCATTTCAGAATCACTAACTTTTTTAATCTTTCCGTTCACTTAGCTGTATGACACTGTTTTCTTCACGAGAAATTGAAGGGGGGTTTTTTTGGCAATCAGTTGGTAGTGTACAGTATACACAGTAGCGTACCATTTAATGATTTATGTAAATAATTTTTTGCTTTACACTGTTTATTTTTACACTAATATCTGTGAAATACTTTATTAAGGTAATAGGAATACCAAATCCCTGTATGTTTTTAGCAGTTATTGAGCCCTAGCAATATGCTATGTGTGTAACAAATGCCAGTGACTCACAGGGGAAACCACAGCGATCAAATGGCTGGAATTCTGGCCATTACAATGGACGCTAAGATGCCATTAAACAGCATTGTACCTGCCCCATGGCTGTAAGGGACACAAACGCAGGGCTTATTATATTGTTGCACTAAAACAAGGGACTGCAGACTAAAACGCTTCAACCGTTTTGCTGCCAGGACACATTTTTACTAGCACAAATACAACTGAAATTGGGGAAAAAAATAAAACTAAAAATGCAAAAAAGTTAATGTTTATGGCTTGCTGAAAATCATTACTAAGGAGAGCCTGAGCTGTATAATTCTTCCTAGTAATAAAAGTAAAAGGTGCTCCAGGTTCATACATGTCACATCTACGTCTGCATGCTTGTCTTCACATATTCAGAAGAACCAAACAGACAAAAAATTGTCCTGATCCAGATTCAGGTAAACATTCAAGTTGACAAATTTGCTGATTATTCACAGTGGGTTATTGGATATGCAGCTGCTCATCTTCACACCATTCTGGTTGGAAAAAAATCTCTTAAAAGGGGTTGTCCCATGTACAAAGTACACTCTCATCAGTAGGTCTTGGAATAATAATAATTTCCACAATTGGATGTGATTAAATAAAATGTTCCTGTGCTGAGATAATCTTCTAAATGTGCCCCTGCTGTGTACTGTGTAATGTCTGTCTAACCGGGCAGGAACATGTTCTGATCATACCACAGCTCCTGGGCAGGGGAGGAAGCAAAAGAGAGTACACAAACAGGACGGCACGGGATCACAGTTGCTGGTTTTTGTAACGAAAAACATTTTGTGCCAGCAATGAACGGTTTTATATTAAGTTTATGGTTCTGATTAAGAATATAACTTCTGTTTTGCCAGATTGACTCTAGTTTCTGAGATATTTAATAGCTAATTAATTACAGTAGAATTTTGGTTTCAAAAAGTCACTTTTATAGCATTGTAAGCATACAAATTGAAATACAAAATAACTATATGGGATATTTCATGAACTAAGACAGTGTGTAAACAATCAAAAAACAGACCAAGAGAGCAAAAGCTATTGCATTTGTTATCACGCATAGGTCGCATTGGGGGAATGCATTATTTTCTTGGATGAATTATCTAAAAAACTAGAACCAATTCAGGAACAGTAATGGGTTTTTTTTTAATTCAGCACCCTCAAAATACCCTAAAGCCATTAACAAAACCTTGGCACTTGAAAAAAATGTATTACTTTTTGTAAGCCTGTGTAATTATTCTAAGATCTATTAATTAAAATATACTGTGCTTTTTTTCATGGGATAATCCCTTTAAGAGTTCCTTCAGATAAGTTTTGTCATATGGATGTGTGTGCCATGAACTGCACACGGAGAATACATACACATCCATTAGAGCCAAAGTATCACTTGCGCAAGGTCAATTCATACAGGCCAATAATTTGTGTGTAAAAATCTCGCAGTATGCACTACTTTGCTGTGATATTCGGACCAGACTAGTGCATGTAAAAAGCAAGCAGCGCCTACACGTTTCCACTATGCAAACAAGGGGAATATCATCAGAGAAACATTAGATGACTTGCCATTCTAGTCACCTAACCGCTGCAGCCAATCATTCTGTAACAGAAGAACGGTGACATAATAACATGTGCTTTGAATGATTTTTGTGTTCTTTTCTGTTGCATAAAGGCTGTTGAGCAATCTATGACCCAAAGGTCCATGTAAAAATGCAACTCATGTAGCCCCCTATATTGACCCTCTAATTACAATAAATATTTTCTCATTTCAATCTATCATTTCGGATACAAATACAACCTTTGGCCTTCGCAGTAACAGATGTTTTCATTTTTTTTTTTATTTTACACACATTACACCATTTATACAAGGGTACTTTTTAGGCCATGAATGCCAGGTATGTGATGTAGGAGAACTCCGCGACCATAAAATGTTTGTGAAAACGTGGCTGTGATCCAGCAGGTGGTAAGAATTCCTTACGATCAGACTGTGACCAGAGAATGACTATGACTATGTGGAATCTCAGCAGGGGCATTAATACCATGAGAATAATTTAGAAGTAAATGAAATACAGATGTGAAGTAAACATCTTAGTAGTTAGACTTCATTTCAGCAATGATTGGCTAATATCTGTAAAATGCAACCTCTTGGCCTCAGGTCGGCACATAGTCACCTGTAGTAAATATAGAAATATACTTTAGGCAAGCTGAAATTTAAGCTGTGTGCCACAGCAAATTACATAGTGCACATCTGCCCCCATTTACAAAATATAGAAATACATTTACAAGCTCTAAACTAATGGCCGTGTAGCTTGCTTTTCACCTGTGACTCACTGGCCCATTTAATGTCTTGTGAAGAAATAGAGTGTTTTAATACATTTCCATAGTTTCTTCTGACACAATATCCTACTGACAATCCGTAAGTATACAGTGATGGACAAAAGTGTTAGCACCCTTGAAATTGTTCCAGAAAATTAGGTGTTTCTCCCAGAAAAGTATTGCAATTGTTTTGTTTTACACGTATTTATTTTCTTTGTGTATATTGGAGCAACACAAAAAATAACAGAAAAAAAAAGGTAAATTGAACATAATTTCATACAAAACCTCAAAAATGGGGCAGACAAAATTGTAGTATGTTTGAGATCATTGACATTAGGTACTATATTCCGACCCAAAATTCTTTGGTAATATTCAGATTTCATGAAGCTGTGCACATAGTCAAGGCACCCAGTGCGAGAGGCAGCAAAACAACCCCAATACATCTTTGAACCGCCACCATACTTGACTGTAGGTACTGTGTTCTTTTCTTTATAGGCCTCATTCCTTTTTCAATAAACAGTAGAATGATGTGCTTTATCAAACAGCTCTATCTTGGTCTGATCTGTTACTTGCTACAGGTGAGTTTAAATGAGCATTACATGTTTGAAACAAAGTTCTTTACCCACGATTTTGAAAAAAATCCAACAATATTGTCCGGCCTATTTTTGGGGCTTATGTGAAATTATGTCCGATTTGTCTTTATTTCTCTGGGGTTTTTTTGTTTGTTCCAATATACACAAAGGAAATAAACACGTGTATAACAAAATAAGTGGAATTTATTTAATTTTCTTGGAGAAATGCTTTATTTTGTGAAACAATTTCAAGGGTGCCAACACTTTCGGCCATGACTGTAAGACAGCCCAGAGCCTGTAATGGAAGAGTTCATTACTGAACTATAATCCCTTCTAAATGTTAAATAATAAAGACGGGTTCTTGGCATCATTGGATACAACAAATATTGAGGCTTAATTTTCTGCATTACTCTTTTTTATACCTACTGTATTATGTTCTATTCAGTCTTATTTCTGTGTATTAATTCCAAATACTCTATTAATTCTGTATGCATCCAAAATTTGTATTTGTCATATTGTGTAGTATACTTTTTGTTTTAGCACAAAGTCCTTAGCAGAATTGCTTTTCTATACAGGGTAATTTGATGTATACCAGCTAGTGATGAGTGAGCATAGTTGTTGCTCTGGTGTCCTCCGAGTATTTTGGCGTGCTCGGAGATTTAGTTTTCGTCGTCTCAGCTGCATAATTTGCGACTTGTAGACAGGCTGAATACATGTGGGAATTCCCTAACAAACAGGCATTTCACACATGTATTCAGGCTGTCTAGCAGTCGCAAATCATAGAGATGAGACGACGAAAACTAAATCTCCGAGCATGCCAAAATACTCGCAGGACACCCGAACATGCTCGGGAAAACCCAAGCAACGAGTATACTCGCTCTTCACTAATACCAGCCTTAGGCCTCTTTCACACATCAGGTTTTCTGCTTCAGGCGCGATCCGGCGCTTTTGACTAAAACCGGATCCGTCGAAATGCAATGCCGGATCCGGTTTCCCCCCCATTGACTTGCATTAGAGCCGGATCGAGCCGGATGGCCATGCGTTTCATCCGATTTTCGCCGGATCCGGCAATGTGACGCGATCCGGCGTCTGGAAAAAACGTTGACTGTAACGTTTTTTGTATCCGTCGAAAAAGGCGGACACGCCGGATCCGGCGTGTCCGGCTTTTTCATACAATGAAAGCCTATGAGCGCCGCAATGCGCCGGATCCGGTTTCTTTGGTCTGAGCATGCTCAGTAGCTCTGCCCACAGGACATATATAAAAGCAAGACAATGGGACCCTCAGCCACACCCAACATGCCACCCAAGCCAAGAACCAGGAACAGGAGAAGGCAGCAGACATCTGCAGCAGCAGCACCATCAGCACCACCCCAAATGGAGCAGCATGCTGAACAGCGGGAGGGGAGTCCAGCAGCAGATGAGAGACGGTAATTATCAAATCCCCCATTCCTTCAAACTAGGGCTATGGAATATCAAGATATTCATTGGCCCTTTGTTTCTCTTTATTCAACAGCCGCTCAATAGATGCAGCAGCAGCAGCAATGGCAGCAGCAGGAACACCACCCACAGCCATGGAGTCTGGCCATGAGGAAGACAGCACATCTTCAGGGAGCCCTCCCTCGCATCGTCAGCGTTTGACGGTAAGTTTTTATTTCCAAAATCCATCATCTCTGTAATATATGTGTATTCATTGCCTTTTATTTCAAAACAGGAATCACAAGATGAAGAGGAGCTCCCAGAAGAAGAAGGAGGGGTGGACAGACACTTGGAGTGGGCTCACAATTGGTAAGTTTTTTGCATCAAACGCAGAAACACAACATCACACTACACACAACACATAGAAAACAATGTTCTGCAGACCACACACAGCAGACAAATGCCTACATCCAAAGACATAACATTTTTTGTTTTCTTCTCTAGTCTTCCCAATCTGGTGCTCGGCCAAGAGGTCCTCGCAGTGCCTCCCAGGGTCGTCGGCGACAGCAACGCGGCGGTCACCAGCGTGTAAGTATAAATATTTTTGCTTTGTTTTTTTTGCACTTTTTATTTCATTTCTTTTGTGGAGGCTAATTATGTTATTTTTGTCTTTTTCTTTAACAGCCTTCACAGCGTGCTCCCGACTCTGACGGTGAGGATGGAGGGATTGATGTGGACCGCCTCATCGATCTCGTCAGAGAAAGGGAGCCGCTCTGGAATATGGCTGACCGACGCCACGCTGACCTGATCGTTACCCGACGACTCTGGGAGGAAATCTGTTCGCTCCTTGTGGACCGCTGGGAGGACCTCGAAGCTCGGGCCCAGATTAAAGAGCGTAAGTATATACAGTACCGGTTGCTTGATTTAAACCAGTGTTTCCCGAACTCCAGTCCTCGTGGTCCCCACGGATCATGTGTTCAGGATTTCTATTTACTTTGGGAATCCTGAAAACATGACCCCTGGGGACCATGAGGACTGGAGTTTGGGAAACACTGATGTTGTATACTAACCACTTTGTCCTTTCTCGTTTCAGGGGAGAGAATTGTGAAGTGGTGGCGGTCTGTGAGGGATCATTTCAAGAAGGAGTTCAATAAAGAGATGCGGGCCCCGAGTGGATCTGGAGGACGCAGGAGCAAGTACAAGTACGCACGAGCCCTGTCGTTCCTCCGGGAGACAATGCTCACCAGAAGGTAAATATTACACACCACATGTGACAAAAAAATGTTTAGATGTAACTTTTTTTTCAGCCAGGGCCATACCATGTCACTATTTTAATTGTTTTTTTTTCTCTTTATTCCACAGCACGGGGAGCAGCACTCGGGAGCCTGCACGATTGGACCCTTCTGAGGCGATCCCTGAGGAGACCGTCACCGAGGGACACTTCGACCGCCCCGGTACATCTGCACCTTCCCAGCCTTCCCACACATTCGACCCATCTGTCCCATCCACCAGCACAGGAGCATCGTGGCCGCCTACATTACATGAAGCCAGTGGCGGATTATAATGAGGTCAATTTGGGCAGTTGCCCCGGGCCCAGTGGGGTTAAGGGGCCCACAGCCCAGGCCAGTAAATTGCCCCATTATAATCCGCCACCGCGCAGGGCCGGATTACAGGCAGGGCAGGCGGGACTTCAGCCCCGGGGCCCCCACCACAAGAGCTTCTAAGGGGGCCCCCACCACATTCCTGCTGGCTGCTGCAATGGCACTCCATCTTCTCCCCACCTAAAAGTGAGTGACCGTGGGGGCGGCATTATGTGCTCTGCTACCAGCAGCATCTACAAGTAGCGTGAACGCTGATGCTGCTGGTAGCGTGCAAAGGCTTGTGATGAGATCACAGGAGGTAAGGTGTCAGGGCCCCCGATCATGTGACCCCTGTCTCCTCCCCTCCTGTGACCTCATCACAGGTCCTGTGCGCACAGCACAGAGCACTGAGAGCAGCCATGTATGTGGAGTGTGGCTCTGCGGGTGGAGGTCGGTGCTGGAGGCCCCATTATTCTCTATGTGGAGTGCGGCTCTGCGGGTGGAGGTCGGTGCTGGAGGCTCCATTATTCTCTATGTGGAGTGTGGCTCTGCGGGTGGAGGTCGGTGCTGGAGGCTCCATTATTCTCTATGTGGAGTGCGGCTCTGCGGGTGGAGGTCGGTGCTGGAGGCCCCATTATTCTCTATGAGGAGTGCGGGTGGAGGTCGGTGCTGGAGGCCCCATTATTCTCTATGTGGAGTGCGGCTCTGCGGGTGGAGGTCGGTGCTGGAGGCTCCATTGTTCTCTATGTGGAGTGCGGCTCTGCGGGTGGAGGTCGGTGCTGGAGGCTCCATTATTCTCTATGTGGAGTGCGGCTCTGCGGGTGGAGGTCGGTGCTGGAGGCCCCATTATTCTCTATGTGGAGTGCGGCTCTGCGGGTGGCGGTAGGTGCTGGAGGCCCCATTATTCTCTATGTGAAGTGCGGCTCTGCGGGTGGAGGTCGGTGCTGGAGGCTCCATTATTCTCTATGTGGAGTGCGGCTCTGCGGGTGGAGGTCGGTGCTGGAGGCTCCATTATTCTCTATGTGGAGTGCGGCTCTGCGGGTGGAGGTCGGTGCTGGAGGCTCCATTATTCTCTATGTGTAGTGTGGCTCTGCGGGTGGAGGTCGGTGCTGGAGGCTCCATTATTCTCTATGTGGAGTGCGGCTCTGCGGGTGGAGGTCGGTGCTGGAGGCTCCATTATTCTCTATGTGGAGTGTGGCTCTGTGGGTGGAGGTCGGTGCTGGAGGCTCCATTATTCTCTATGTGGAGTGCGGCTCTGCGGGTGGAGGTCGGTGCTGGAGGCCCCATTATTCTCTATGTGGAGTGCGGCTCTGCGGGTGGAGGTCAGTGTCGGAGGCTCCATTATTCTCTATGTGGAGTGCGGCTCTGCGAGTGGAGGTAGGTGCTGGAGGCTCCATTATTCTCTATGTGGAGTGCGGCTCTGCGGGTGGAGGTCGGTGCTGGAGGCTCCATTATTCTGTATGTGGAGTGCGGCTCTGCGGGTGGAGGTCGGTGCTGGAGGCTCCATTATTCTCTATGTGGAGTGCGGCTCTGCGGGTGGAGGTCGGTGCTGGAGGCTCCATTATTCTCTATGTGGAGTGCGGGTGGAGGTCGGTGCTGGAGGCTCCATTATTCTCTATGTGGAGTGTGGCTCTGCGGGTGGAGGTAGGTGCCGGAGGCTCCATTATTCTCTATGTGGAGTGGAGGTCGGTGCTGGAGGCTCCATTATTCTCTATGTGGAGTGGGGCTCTGCAGGTGGAGGTCGGTGCTGGAGGCTCCATTATTCTCTATGTGGAGTGTGGCTCTGTGGGTGGAGGTCGGTGCCGGAGGCTCCATTATTCTCTATGTGGAGTGGGGCGCTGCAGGTGGAGGTCGGTGCTGGAGGCTCCATTATTCTCTATGTGGAGTGTGGCTCTGCGGGTGGAGGTCGGTGCTGGAGGCTCCATTATTCTCTATGTGGAGTGCGGCTCTGCGGGTGGAGGTCGGTGCTGGAGGCCCCATTATTCTCTATGTGGAGTGCGGCTCTGCGGGTGGAGGTCAGTGTCGGAGGCTCCATTATTCTCTATGTGGAGTGCGGCTCTGCGGGTGGAGGTCGGTGCTGGAGGCTCCATTATTCTCTATGTGGAGTGCGGCTCTGTGGATGGAGGTCGGTGCTGGAGGCTCCATTATTCTCTATGTGGAGTGCGGCTCTGCAGGTGGAGGTCGGTGCTGGAGGCTCCATTATTCTCTATGTGGAGTGCGGCTCTGCGGGTGGAGGTCGGTGCTGGAGGCTCCATTATTCTCTATGTGGAGTGCGGCTCTGCGGGTGGAGGTCGGTGCTGGAGGCTCCATTATTCTCTATGTGGAGTGCGGCTCTGCGGGTGGAGGTTGGTGCTGGAGGCCCCATTATTCTCTATGTGGAGTGCGGCTCTGCGGGTGAAGGTCAGTGTCGGAGGCTCCATTATTTTCTATGTGGAGTGCGGCTCTGCGGGTGGAGGTAGGTGCTGGAGGCTCCATTATTCTCTATGTGGAGTGCGGCTCTGTGGGTGGAGGTCGGTGCTGGAGGCTCCATTATTCTGTATGTGGAGTGCGGCTCTGCGGGTGGAGGTCGGTGTTGGAGGCTCCATTATTCTCTATGTGGAGTGCGGCTCTGCGGGTGGAGGTCGGTGCTGGAGGCTCCATTATTCTCTATGTGGAGTGCGGGTGGAGGTCGGTGCTGGAGGCTCCATTATTCTCTATGTGGAGTGTGGCTCTGCGGGTGGAGGTAGGTGCCGGAGGCTCCATTATTCTCTATGTGGAGTGGGGCTCTGCAGGTGGAGGTCGGTGCTGGAGGCTCCATTATTCTCTATGTGGAGTGGGGCTCTGCAGGTGGAGGTCGGTGCTGGAGGCTCCATTATTCTCTATGTGGAGTGTGGCTCTGTGGGTGGAGGTCGGTGCCGGAGGCTCCATTATTCTCTATGTGGAGTGGGGCTCTGCAGGTGGAGGTCGGTGCTGGAGGCTCCATTATTCTCTATGTGGAGTGTGGCTCTGCGGGTGGAGGTCGGTGCTGGAGGCTCCATTATTCTCTATGTGGAGTGCGGCTCTGCGGGTGGAGGTCGGTGCTGGAGGCCCCATTATTCTCTATGTGGAGTGCGGCTCTGCGGGTGGAGGTCAGTGTCGGAGGCTCCATTATTCTCTATGTGGAGTGCGGCTCTGCGGGTGGAGGTAGGTGCTGGAGGCTCCATTATTCTCTATGTGGAGTGCGGCTCTGCGGGTGGAGGTCGGTGCTGGAGGCTCCATTATTCTGTATGTGGAGTGCGGCTCTGCGGGTGGAGGTCGGTGCTGGAGGCTCCATTATTCTCTATGTGGAGTGCGGCTCTGCGGGTGGAGGTCGGTGCTGGAGGCCCCATTATTCTCTATGTGGAGTGCGGCTCTGCGGGTGGAGGTAGGTGCTGGAGGCCCCATTATTCTCTATGTGGAGTGCGGCTCTGCGGGTGGAGGTCAGTGTCGGAGGCTCCATTATTCTCTATGTGGAGTGCGGCTCTGCGGGTGGAGGTAGGTGCTGGAGGCTCCATTATTCTCTATGTGGAGTGGGGCTCTGCGGGTGGAGGTCGGTGCTGGAGGCTCCATTATTCTCTATGTGGAGTGTGGCTCTGTGGGTGGAGGTCGGTGCTGGAGGCTCCATTATTCTCTATGTGGAGTGCGGCTCTGCGGGTGGAGGTCGGTGCCGGAGGCTCCATTATTCTCTATGTGGAGTGCGGCTCTGCGGGTGGAGGTAGGTGCTGGAGGCTCCATTATTCTCTATGTGGAGTGGGGCTCTGCGGGTGGAGGTCGGTGCTGGAGGCTCCATTATTCTCTATGTGGAGTGGGGCTCTGCGGGTGGAGGTCGGTGCTGGAGGCTCCATTATTCTCTATGTGGAGTGCGGCTCTGCGGGTGGAGGTCGGTGCCGGAGGCTCCATTATTCTCTATGTGGAGTGCGGCTCTGCGGGTGGAGGTAGGTGCTGGAGGCTCCATTATTCTCTATGTGGAGTGTGGCTCTGCAGGTGGAGGTCGGTGCTGGAGGCTCCATTATTCTCTATGAGGAGTGCGGCTCTGCGGGTGGAGGTCAGTGTCGGAGGCTCCATTATTCTCTATGTGGAGTGCGGCTCTGCGGGTGGAGGTCGGTGCTGGAGGCTCCATTATTCTCTATGTGGAGTGCGGCTCTGTGGATGGAGGTCGGTGCTGGAGGCTCCATTATTCTCTATGTGGAGTGCGGCTCTGCAGGTGGAGGTCGGTGCTGGAGGCTCCATTATTCTCTATGTGGAGTGCGGCTCTGCGGGTGGAGGTCGGTGCTGGAGGCTCCATTATTCTCTATGTGGAGTGTGGCTCTGCGGGTGGAGGTCGGTGCTGGAGGCTCCATTATTCTCTATGTGGAGTGCGGCTCTGCGGGTGGAGGTCGGTGCTGGAGGCCCCATTATTCTCTATGTGGAGTGCGGCTCTGCGGGTGGAGGTCAGTGTCGGAGGCTCCATTATTCTCTATGTGGAGTGCGGCTCTGCGGGTGGAGGTAGGTGCTGGAGGCTCCATTATTCTCTATGTGGAGTGCGGCTCTGCGGGTGGAGGTCGGTGCTGGAGGCTCCATTATTCTGTATGTGGAGTGCGGCTCTGCGGGTGGAGGTCGGTGCTGGAGGCTCCATTATTCTCTATGTGGAGTGCGGCTCTGCGGGTGGAGGTCGGTGCTGGAGGCTCCATTATTCTCTATGTGGAGTGCGGGTGGAGGTCGGTGCTGGAGGCTCCATTATTCTCTATGTGGAGTGTGGCTCTGCGGGTGGAGGTAGGTGCCGGAGGCTCCATTATTCTCTATGTGGAGTGGGGCTCTGCAGGTGGAGGTCGGTGCTGGAGGCTCCATTATTCTCTATGTGGAGTGGGGCTCTGCAGGTGGAGGTCGGTGCTGGAGGCTCCATTATTCTCTATGTGGAGTGTGGCTCTGTGGGTGGAGGTCGGTGCCGGAGGCTCCATTATTCTCTATGTGGAGTGGGGCTCTGCAGGTGGAGGTCGGTGCTGGAGGCTCCATTATTCTCTATGTGGAGTGTGGCTCTGCGGGTGGAGGTCGGTGCTGGAGGCTCCATTATTCTCTATGTGGAGTGCGGCTCTGCGGGTGGAGGTCAGTGTCGGAGGCTCCATTATTCTCTATGTGGAGTGCGGCTCTGCGGGTGGAGGTCGGTGCTGGAGGCTCCATTATTCTCTATGTGGAGTGCGGCTCTGTGGATGGAGGTCGGTGCTGGAGGCTCCATTATTCTCTATGTGGAGTGCGGCTCTGCAGGTGGAGGTCGGTGCTGGAGGCTCCATTATTCTGTATGTGGAGTGCGGCTCTGCGGGTGGAGGTCGGTGCTGGAGGCTCCATTATTCTCTATGTGGAGTGCGGCTCTGCGGGTGGAGGTCGGTGCTGGAGGCTCCATTATTCTCTATGTGGAGTGCGGCTCTGCGGGTGGAGGTTGGTGCTGGAGGCCCCATTATTCTCTATGTGGAGTGCGGCTCTGCGGGTGGAGGTCAGTGTCGGAGGCTCCATTATTTTCTATGTGGAGTGCGGCTCTGCGGGTGGAGGTAGGTGCTGGAGGCTCCATTATTCTCTATGTGGAGTGCGGCTCTGCGGGTGGAGGTCGGTGCTGGAGGCTCCATTATTCTGTATGTGGAGTGCGGCTCTGCGGGTGGAGGTCGGTGCTGGAGGCTCCATTATTCTCTATGTGGAGTGCGGGTGGAGGTCGGTGCTGGAGGCTCCATTATTCTCTATGTGGAGTGTGGCTCTGCGGGTGGAGGTAGGTGCCGGAGGCTCCATTATTCTCTATGTGGAGTGGGGCTCTGCAGGTGGAGGTCGGTGCTGGAGGCTCCATTATTCTCTATGTGGAGTGGGGCTCTGCAGGTGGAGGTCGGTGCTGGAGGCTCCATTATTCTCTATGTGGAGTGTGGCTCTGTGGGTGGAGGTCGGTGCCGGAGGCTCCATTATTCTCTATGTGGAGTGGGGCTCTGCAGGTGGAGGTCGGTGCTGGAGGCTCCATTATTCTCTATGTGGAGTGTGGCTCTGCGGGTGGAGGTCGGTGCTGGAGGCTCCATTATTCTCTATGTGGAGTGCGGCTCTGCGGGTGGAGGTCGGTGCTGGAGGCCCCATTATTCTCTATGTGGAGTGCGGCTCTGCGGGTGGAGGTCAGTGTCGGAGGCTCCATTATTCTCTATGTGGAGTGCGGCTCTGCGGGTGGAGGTAGGTGCTGGAGGCTCCATTATTCTCTATGTGGAGTGCGGGTGGAGGTCGGTGCTGGAGGCTCCATTATTCTGTATGTGGAGTGCGGCTCTGCGGGTGGAGGTCGGTGCTGGAGGCTCCATTATTCTCTATGTGGAGTGCGGCTCTGCGGGTGGAGGTCGGTGCTGGAGGCCCCATTATTCTCTATGTGGAGTGCGGCTCTGCGGGTGGAGGTAGGTGCTGGAGGCCCCATTATTCTCTATGTGGAGTGCGGCTCTGCGGGTGGAGGTCAGTGTCGGAGGCTCCATTATTCTCTATGTGGAGTGCGGCTCTGCGGGTGGAGGTAGGTGCTGGAGGCTCCATTATTCTCTATGTGGAGTGGGGCTCTGCGGGTGGAGGTCGGTGCTGGAGGCTCCATTATTCTCTATGTGGAGTGGGGCTCTGCGGGTGGAGGTCGGTGCTGGAGGCTCCATTATTCTCTATGTGGAGTGCGGCTCTGCGGGTGGAGGTCGGTGCCGGAGGCTCCATTATTCTCTATGTGGAGTGCGGCTCTGCGGGTGGAGGTCGGTGCTGGAGGCCCCATTATTCTCTATGTGGAGTGCGGCTCTGCGGGTGGAGGTCAGTGTCGGAGGCTCCATTATTCTCTATGTGGAGTGCGGCTCTGCGGGTGGAGGTAGGTGCTGGAGGCTCCATTATTCTCTATGTGGAGTGCGGCTCTGCGGGTGGAGGTCGGTGCTGGAGGCTCCATTATTCTGTATGTGGAGTGCGGCTCTGCGGGTGGAGGTCGGTGCTGGAGGCTCCATTATTCTCTATGTGGAGTGCGGCTCTGCGGGTGGAGGTCGGTGCTGGAGGCTCCATTATTCTCTATGTGGAGTGCGGGTGGAGGTCGGTGCTGGAGGCTCCATTATTCTCTATGTGGAGTGTGGCTCTGCGGGTGGAGGTAGGTGCCGGAGGCTCCATTATTCTCTATGTGGAGTGGGGCTCTGCAGGTGGAGGTCGGTGCTGGAGGCTCCATTATTCTCTATGTGGAGTGGGGCTCTGCAGGTGGAGGTCGGTGCTGGAGGCTCCATTATTCTCTATGTGGAGTGTGGCTCTGTGGGTGGAGGTCGGTGCCGGAGGCTCCATTATTCTCTATGTGGAGTGTGGCTCTGCAGGTGGAGGTCGGTGCTGGAGGCTCCATTATTCTCTATGTGGAGTGTGGCTCTGCGGGTGGAGGTCGGTGCTGGAGGCTCCATTATTCTCTATGTGGAGTGCGGCTCTGCGGGTGGAGGTCAGTGTCGGAGGCTCCATTATTCTCTATGTGGAGTGCGGCTCTGCGGGTGGAGGTAGGTGCTGGAGGCTCCATTATTCTCTATGTGGAGTGCGGCTCTGCGGGTGGAGGTCGGTGCTGGAGGCTCCATTATTCTGTATGTGGAGTGCGGCTCTGCGGGTGGAGGTCAGTGTCGGAGGCTCCATTATTCTCTATGTGGAGTGCGGCTCTGCGGGTGGAGGTAGGTGCTGGAGGCTCCATTATTCTCTATGTGGAGTGCGGCTCTGCGGGTGGAGGTCGGTGCTGGAGGCTCCATTATTCTGTATGTGGAGTGCGGCTCTGCGGGTGGAGGTCGGTGCTGGAGGCTCCATTATTCTCTATGTGGAGTGCGGCTCTGCGGGTGGAGGTCGGTGCTGGAGGCCCCATTATTCTCTATGTGGAGTGCGGCTCTGCGGGTGGAGGTAGCTGCTGGAGGCCCCATTATTCTCTATGTGGAGTGCGGCTCTGCGGGTGGAGGTCAGTGTCGGAGGCTCCATTATTCTCTATGTGGAGTGCGGCTCTGCGGGTGGAGGTAGGTGCTGGAGGCTCCATTATTCTCTATGTGGAGTGGGGCTCTGCGGGTGTTGGGGTCGGTGCTGGAGGCTCCATTATTCTCTATGTGGAGTGTGGCTCTGTGGGTGGAGGTCGGTGCTGGAGGCTCCATTATTCTCTATGTGGAGTGCGGCTCTGCGGGTGGAGGTCGGTGCCGGAGGCTCCATTATTCTCTATGTGGAGTGCGGCTCTGCGGGTGGAGGTAGGTGCTGGAGGCTCCATTATTCTCTATGTGGAGTGGGGCTCTGCGGGTGGAGGTCGGTGCTGGAGGCTCCATTATTCTCTATGTGGAGTGGGGCTCTGCGGGTGGAGGTCGGTGCTGGAGGCTCCATTATTCTCTATGTGGAGTGCGGCTCTGCGGGTGGAGGTCGGTGCCGGAGGCTCCATTATTCTCTATGTGGAGTGCGGCTCTGCGGGTGGAGGTAGGTGCTGGAGGCTCCATTATTCTCTATGTGGAGTGTGGCTCTGCAGGTGGAGGTCGGTGCTGGAGGCTCCATTATTCTCTATGTGGAGTGGGGCTCTGCGGGTGGAGGTCGGTGCTGGAGGCTCCATTATTCTCTATGTGGAGTGCGGCTCTGCGGGTGGAGGTCGGTGCTGGAGGCTCCATTATTCTCTATGTGGAGTGCGGCTCTGCGGGTGGAGGTCGGTGCTGGAGGCTCCATTATTCTCTATGTGGAGTGCGGGTGGAGGTCGGTGCTGGAGGCTCCATTATTCTCTATGTGGAGTGTGGCTCTGCGGGTGGAGGTAGGTGCCGGAGGCTCCATTATTCTCTATGTGGAGTGGAGGTCGGTGCTGGAGGCTCCATTATTCTCTATGTGGAGTGGGGCTCTGCAGGTGGAGGTCGGTGCTGGAGGCCCCATTATTCTCTATGTAGAGTGTGGCTCTGCGGGTGGAGGTCGGTGCTGGAGGCCCCATTATTCTCTATGTAGAGTGTGGCTCTACCATTCGTGACCCCCGTCACGTGACGAGGGGGGCCCACAGAGTCTGAACTGCCCCGGGCCCTGGCTACCCTTAATCCACCCCTGCATGAAGCTGCTGGTGAGGAGATCGCTTTCCCTTTACCCCACCCTTCTGCCCCTGCCACCTCTAGTACACCTGCGGGTACTGGGCGGCAGCGGCAGAGGGGTCAGGAAAAGACTTATGCGCCAGAGTTCTTGCATCTGAATGCATCTTTCCAGAACTGTCTAAAAGTCTTGTCAGAGCAAATCTCCGCAGGCTATCAGCAGATCAACTCCAGCATTCTGGAGATGAAGACACTTCTGCAAACCATGCATTCAGAAGCAAGATCTTCGCCAAACCACACCTTTTTCAGGTCTGTTGTGGAGCGCATGGAAACGCTCTCTCCTGCCCAGCAGATGCATGTAATGCATTCATGCCACGCTGCTCTCCAGCAAGTTACCTCCCAACCTCCTCCTCCCACCACAGTAGTTCCTCCACCTGCACCCCCTCCAGCCACTTTCCATCCTCCCCCTCCTATTACATCTACACCCCCTCCAGCCACTTTCCATCCTCCCCCTCCTATTACATACCATCCACCTCCCCAGCACCATCCACCTCCCCAGCACCAGCCACCTCCCCAGCACCATCCACCTCCCCAGTACCAGCAACCTCCCCAGTACCAGCAACCTCCCCAGTACCAGCAACCTCCCCAGTACCAGCAACCTCCCCAGTACCAGCAACCTCCCCAGTACCAGCAACCTCCCCAGTACCTGCAAACTCCCCAGTACCAGCAACCTCCCCAGTACCAGACATCTCCCCACTTCCAGCAACCTGCCCCGTACCAGACATCTCCCCACTTCCAGCAACCTGCCCCGTACCAGACATCTCCCCACTTCCAGCAACCTGCCCCGTACCAGACATCTCCCCACTTCCAGCAACCTGCCCCGTACCAAACTCCTTCCCCATACAACTTGCCATCAACATCATCTGCTCCTACAGTCCCTGCCCAACCCTCCACTCCACCACCCACCAACTCTTCTGCTTCCCACATGTCCACCCATTCTGTAGTTTTTTCCACACCTTCACCTCTAACTGTTCCTTCCCCACCACGATCCCAGTCCTCTCTCCACACTCCCAGTGTCGAAGTGTCCCGCAGCCCCTCCAGCAGTATTTCCACCACACACTACACAGATTTATAATGTGTGTATTTAAATAAAAATGACCAGTTTTATGGTTTCAAAGCTTTATTAAACAAGTTTATTAAAATTTTAAAAAAGTTTACTAAAAAAAACATTTTTCAATAAAAGTTAAATTATTTTACACTGGTTGTCTGTCATTTCTTTCTGCGGCGAAAAAGGTTAAATACAGGGTATTTAAAAGGTGAAATGGTATTCAAAACTAGGTATATAACTGTGGGTAAATTTTAGCTTTTTGCCACAGTTGTGTTCCTGGTTGTGTTTGAAGCAAAGTATTTCACCTAAAAAGTTGTGTTTATTGTTGGTGATTTCATAACAATGTACACAACTTTTGTTAAAAGGTGAAATACTTTGCATAAAACACAACCAGGTACACACCTGTGGCCTAAAGCTAAAAATAGAGACCATGACAAGATAGCCAACTTTGGTTGGCAAAGGTATATACTGTTGGTACAGAAGGTACACAAGTTTGGTTGGGCACAAATCTTCCACACTCTGTCATCCTGCCAGTGTACTCTGCCTTGAGGTGACATAAAGTATAGTGCAAAATTGTCCCTCATTACTGAAACCGTCACAGAACTTCTAGTGGTAATGTCATGGTAATCTTGCAAGGTGGTTTCTTCAGAGGTGTCCTCAATGGAAATGGGTTCCTTGCAGATAACAAAATTGTGGCGTACCACGCACGCTTTGATCACCTCGTCCACAGTTTCTGTCTTGAGGTTGATCGCAGTCAATAGGACCCGCCATTTGGCTGTCAGAATACCAAAGGTACATTCAACCATTCTTCTTGCTCTTGTGAGGCGGTAATTAAAAATGCGTTTTGGTCTTGTCAATCCTCTGCTAGAGTACGGTTTCAAAAGGTGTTCTGACAGCTGGAAGGCTTCATCCCCTACACAGACAAATGGCATAGGTGGACCAGATGTTTGCGGCAGCGGTCTAGGTGGTGGGAACTGGAAGGTGTTTCCATACAGTTTACGC
Source organism: Dendrobates tinctorius (assembly GCF_039654945.1). Classification (NCBI taxonomy): domain Eukaryota; kingdom Metazoa; phylum Chordata; class Amphibia; order Anura; family Dendrobatidae; genus Dendrobates; species Dendrobates tinctorius. The sequence goes on along the minus strand of NW_027361834.1, from coordinate 763,531 downwards.
CCCATGGCAGACAGTTTGAAAACTTGAGAGTCATTGGAGCGGCCATAGGCCCCAATATCAACCGCAATAAATTTGTATTCCGCGTCAGCGATGGCCATGAGGACAATTGAAAAATATTTCTTGTAATTGAAATATTCCGATCCCGATCCAGCTGGCTTTACAATGCGGATATGTTTCCCATCCACAGCGCCAAAGCAGTTGGGAAACTGACATATCTGTTGAAACTTGTCAGCAATTTCAATCCACCTCTCTGTTGTGGGCTCTGGTAAAAACTCTTCAGCTAAGGAGTCCCACAGTGCACGGCATGTGTACTTCACTATTCCAGATATGGTGGAAATCCCGAGTCTGTACTGGAAATGCAGTGACGAAAGGGATTCTCCAGTTGCAAGAAATCTGTGGGGAATTAAAAAACAATAAATTAGTTTTAAATCATAGCATTACATACCAAAACTCAGCTATAACACTTGGAGATACAAACTACCACCAACAAGATTGCAGTGAAAGTGTGCTCTGATGCGATCACATCCAATAAATGTGGCTTACCTTAAAGTCACCATCAGACGCTCTGTGGGTGAAACAGAGAAGCGGCAATAGGTGTCCGCTTTTCTTATGAGGTGTGCAATGTGCTCCACCAAGTAATCAAAATTCTCCATTTTCATCCTAACATATCCAAAAAATTTATCCGGGTTTCGTCGAAGGTCCATGCAGAGTGTAGAATAGACCCCACGCGTCATTCTCTTGGCTGTGATGGGGTGGATCCACAAACGTCGTCTACGATGCCTGATGCGCCGCTGTCTCGCTCTCTCCTTCTCCAGAACAATCACCCTCAAACGATTCGCCTCCGCTGTAAAATCCGCCAAATTCTTCAAAATATTTCCAATGACAACATCCATCTTCGCCAGTAACTTGCTCTTCTCTCCAACCTGCACTTTCTCCTCTACAACCTGTCAAAGAAGGGCTGTAGGAACATGCTATATATAGTTTTCCAGTAGCCAATCCCGTTCGGAAGGCCACAAGGGTCAATTTTAAAAACCGGATCCGGCGTAATCCGTCGAAAAACGGATAGAAAAACGGATGGACCGGATGAGACGGATCCGGTTTTGTCTGTCAAGAAAAAGACGGATCCGGGAGAAAACCGGATCCGTCACATCCGGTTTTACTAAACATTTGCCGGATCCGGCGTTCCGGCATGACGCCGGATCGCGCCTGACGCCGAAAACCTGAAGTGTGAAAGTAGCCTTACAGATGCTGAGAGACACCAGTGGCACACATGCACCAAAAGTAGGGCAAAAGCAGAGCATTTATTGCCAAGTGTAAAATGGGCTTACATCTTAATGGATACTAAAAGTGGCCTGATAAATATACAGTATGTCAGAGTTTCAGGACAAAAGAATCAGTATTTTTTTATCTGTGTCAGACTTAAAGAGAACACGTCAGCGCAATTTTGTAATGTAATGTAGAGACACAGCGGTAATAAAGCTGTAACACAGATTAAATTGATACCTTTAGTGAAGAAATCCGCTTTGTGGTTTTTCTTTAATAAGCATTTGAAGTTTTCTGCTAATAGATTTTGGCGCACAGGGGCCGGACTGTACATGGGGACTTCTCCTCCCTGTCTGTGATTCCTGGCTTCTCCACCTGCCTCCGGTCAGTGAATGACCAGACTCCCCTGAATAAAATTTCAGTGGTAACCTCACCTGTAATTCACAGTCTGGAGGCAGACAGAGGAGCCGGGGAACCACAGACAAGGAGGAGAAGACCTGATGTACAGTCCGGCCCCGGTGCACCATAATCAATTTAGCAGAAACCTTCAAATGGTGATTCAAGAAGAAGAACCTCAAAGTGGATTTCTTCACAAAGGTATCAATTTAATCTATATTACAGCGCCATTACAAAAACTGAACCTCAAAAATCTTGAAACTATGCACACCCTTCGTTATTCACAGTGACAGCTGAAGAATTCGAATAGGAGAGAGAATTACACTAGTTCCACTTTCCTGACTTAGATATGATGGGAAGAATTTTCTTACCAGATTTTCCCATTTTTTTTTCCTTATAGGGAAAGGTCAGGATTCCAACAAAAGATAGCATTTTATTTTCCGAAAAACAGCACCACTCGTTTCAGGACCATGTTTTAGTGCTGTTACTGAAAAAAACAAATTCTTTCCTTCTTTCCAACCAACCCTGTCTCATACATTACACTGCAAGTTGTCACAGTTTTGTCATGATGGTTATGGTCACACAACTTCTACAGGTGAAACAAATTTTCGATAAAATCTGTGTTGCGGCGCTGCAAAAAGATGGTGTCATTCTACACGCCTAAAAGCACCATCAGTCAACCATTATAAATTAGTCATTACTGATGGTGAGGTTGCCTTTCTTTTTTATGTGCCGCCGTTGTATCATTTGGCAAACAATGTATAGGCCATTAATTGTCAGATAACTTGTTCTCCTGTTTCATCACTGTCATCCAGCATTAAAGTAAACTACTTATTACTTGGCATGGTTGCCGATCTGACTTGTAGACGAGGCTGATGAGATAATACATTGAAGATGAACAGGTGTCCAAAATCCATTTGCCGACACATAATAGCAACTTATTAAGCAATTTATGAATTCTTTCAGCCGTCTAACACGTTTGACAGTTCGGATGTGTCAGCCGTCAATTTTTTATTTTTTTTTTTGACCATCAGTGTATTCCTCACTGCTATTGATACTTCTATAACAAGAGAGTTTCAGTGACGTGAATAGGTGACTCGGCCTGTTCAGTCACAATTGTACTATTTGTGATGTGATGCAACGATCTGCCCATATTCCCACCCATGTAACCCTGGAATGTGGAGAGGGAGCGTTGTCACTATGTAGAGAATAAAAGGTGAGTCAGTGCTGAGATGAGAGAAAATACCATGTCCAAAAGGGTGTAGCATCCAGGCAGGAAACACTATTTCCCTACTGAAGACTCATCTGAATATATCTTGAAGGTCAAGGGGGTTAGGTCTTGCCAACCCTTACTCGAGTGACCATTTGACTATATAAATGTGTTCACTGTTTTTTTATTCTTTTGTTATAGTTTGCATATTATGCATTGTCCAACTTATAAGGTTATAATATGTTACCACTATATATAAATAAGCTGCAAGGAGGAAATGAACTAGTGTGTGGCTGATGCAAATGGAAGGCAGAATCCCCCTGTTACTAAATAGGAAACTAAGCTAGAGACATGGCACAATTCCACCAAGGTGGGTCCTCAGAAAAGTCTTATATAAGAATTTCAGCTGCAGAGAGACATGTTAGGCTGGCTTCATATTTGCGTATGGAGGAGCTGTGGCCGTCTGCGGACTTCCTCCTTGAAGCTCCGCCCACGGCCGTACCTGCTCCGATCAGCTTCGCCTACGTCTGCATAGGGTACGCAGGCCGCATGCAGAACTATCTTCAGCATTGGGTACTCAGGTCATCCGGATGTATGCGGATGCCTCCGCATGCGCCGTTTTGACAGTGCAGCGACCCGTGTCAAATGCATAATGTTGGAATTTTATGCGGGCGTTGCATTGTCAAAGCGACACATGCTGAGGCATCCGCATACATCCGCACGACCTGCGTACCCAATGCTAAAGATAGGGTACACAGGCCGCATGCAGAAGTATGCGGATGTAGGTGGAGCTGACCGGAGGAGTTGCGGCCGTGGGCGGAGCGTCACGGAGGTAGTCCGCCGACGGCCGCAGCTCCTCCATACGCAAATGTCAACCTAGCCTTAGTGATTAAATCATTACACTGGCTCTAAGCCCCTGTGTGATAGCCCCAAGGAGGAAAGGTATTAAGGTTCACAAGCCCCCTTAGACTAATAAGGGGGAATGCAATCCGATTCTTGGATGCAATCGCAGCATGCTATGATTGTCTTCTCATGCCAAATCGGCATGAGTAAATAATCTCTGGAAAAAAATCCATGCAGAAATTAACCTAAAGCGAGGTTATTAAATCATCAGCATGTCAATTTGTGTTGAGGATCTGAAGATTTTGCACACTGAGTTCAGTATTGTGGATTTTGCTGCAGATCACGAGCAGATCCTGAAACATTTACAAGAAAGTTTGACTTTTTCCTTTTCATAAAATGTAGCAAAATAACCAGCACAGAAAAAAGCTTGTAAAAATTAAAAATACTTGAAATGTATAGGATTTTTTTACAGACATGTAAAAACATTGATAATATAATGTGTCTGTGTTTTTGTGAAGGAAAAATAAAAAAGATCTCTATTGAAAGGGAATATATATTACTCATTACTTACTGTTTAAATACTTTTTTGTGTTAAATGCCTTTTAAAATGGCCTTTTTCTCCGATCACAATCTGTATTAAAAATTAAAAAAGAAAATGGAAATCTTCAAATTTTTCACATCGGTTTCTTGGGTTATTTCAGACTCCGGAATACTTTTCAAAAGACTCATTATCATCACTGGAAGGATTACAATAAGGCTATGTGCACACGTTGCGGATTCTGCTGCGGATCCGCAGCGGATTTGGCCCTGCGGACCCGCAGCAGTTTCCGCAGCGGTGTACAGTACCATGTTAGCCTATGCAAAACAAAAACCGCTGTGCAGATGCTGCGGATTTTTCCGCTCGGTCTTGCCGCGGATTACAATCTCCGCAGCATGTCAATTGTTTGTGCGGAATCCGCAGCGGTTTCACACCTTATCCTTATGAGGTGTGAAACCGCAGGGCAAAACCGCAGGCTAATCCGCAAATAAACCGCAGGACTTTTGTCCTGGCATTTACCTGCGGATTTCACCAAATCCGCGTGGAAAAATCCGCAGATCAATCTGCAGCGTGTGCACATGCAGTTGTGACCAAAAGTATTGACACCCCTGCAATTCTGTCAGATAATACTCAGTTTCTTCCTGAAAATGATTGCAAACACAAATTCTTTGGTATTATTATCTTCATTTAATTTCTCTTAAATGAAAAAACACAAAAGAGAATGAAGCAAAACATTGATCATTTCACACAAAACTCCAAAAATGGGCCAGACAAAAGTATTGGCACCCTCAGCCTAATACTTGGTTGCACAACCTTTAGCCAAAATAACTGCGACCAACCGCTTCCGGTAACCATCAATGAGTTTCTTACAATGCTCTGCTGTAATTTTAGACCATTCTTCTTTGGCAAACTGCTCCAGGTCCCTGATATTTGGAGGGTGCCTTCTCCAAACTGCCATTTTTAGATCTCTTCACAGGTGTTCTATGGGATTCAGGTCTGGAGTCATTGCTGGCCACCTTAGAAGTCTCCAGTGCTTTCTTTCAAACCATTTTCTAGTGCTTTTTGAAGTGTGTTTTGGGTCATTGTCCTGCTGGAAGACCCATGACCTCTGAGGGAGACCCAGCTTTCTCACGCTGGGCCCTACATTATGCTGCAAAATTTGTTGGTAGTCTTCTGACATCATAATGCCATGCACACGGTCAAGCAGTCCAGTGCCAGAGGCAGCAAAGCAACCCCAAAACATCAGGGAACCTCCTCCATGTTTGACTGTAGGGACCATGTTCTTTTCTTTAAATACCTCTTTTTTTTTTTCCTGTAAACTATGTTGATGCCTTTGCCCAAAAAGCTCTACTTTTGTCTCATCTGACCAGAGAACTTTCTTCTAAAACGTTTTAGGCTTTTTCATGTAAGTTTTGACAAACTCCAGCCTGGCTTTTTTATGTCTCGGGGTAAGAAGTGGGGTCTTCCTGGGTCTCCTACCATGCAGTCCCTTTTCATTCAGACGCCGACAGATAGTACGGGTTCACACTGTTGTACCCTCAGACTGTAGGGCAGCTTGAACTTGTTTGTATGTTAGTCGAGGTTCTTTATCCAGCATTTGTAGACTTAATAGCTGTCTACAAATATCTAAAGGGCTGTCACATTGTAGAAGGATCAACTTTATTCTCATTTGCACAAGGAAAGACTAGAAGAAATGGGATGAAACTGAATGGGAGGAGACACAGATTAGATATTAGAAAAAACTTTTTGACAGTTAGAGTGATCAATGAGTGGAACAGGCTGCCACGAGAAGTGGTGAGTTCTCCTTCAATGGAAGTCTTCAAACAGAGGCTGGACAGACATCTGACTGGGATGATTTAGCGAATCCTGCTTTGAGCAGGGGGTTGGACCAGATGGCCCAGGAGGTCCCTTCCAACTCTACGATTCTATGATTCTATGATTCTATCTGCACAATCTTGCGTTGAAATCTCTTGTCAATTTTTTTTTTCCGTCCACATCTAGGGAGGTTAGCCACAGTGACATGGGCTTTAAACTTCTTGATGACACTGCGCACAGTAGACACAGGAACATTCAGGTCTTTGGAGATGGACTTGTAGCCTTGAGATTGCTCATGCTTCCTCACAATTTGGCTTCTCAAGTCCTCAGACAGTTCTTTGGTCTTCTTTCTTTTCTCCATGCTCAATGTGGTACACACAAGGACACAGGACAGAGGTTGAGTCAACTTTAATCCATGTCAACTGGCTGCAAGTGTGATTTAGTTATTGCCAACACCTGTTAGGTGCCACAGGTAAGTTACAGGTGCTGTTAATTACACAAATTAGAGAAGCATCACATGATTTTTCGAACAGTGCCAATACTTTTGTCCACCCTCTTTTTTATGTTTGGTGTGGAATTATATCCAATTTGGCTTTAGGACAATTCTTTTTGTGTTTTTTCATTTAAGACAAATTAAATGAAGATAATAATACCAAAGAATTTGTGTTTGCAATCATTTTCAGGAAGAAACTGAGTATTATCTGACAGAATTGCAGGGGTGTCAATAGTTTTGGCCACAACTGTAGCCTTACAGATAACAAACACCTCTGTACACTGATGATAGTGATAACAAAGAATCTATCATAACAGGTGATTTCACACCTGACCTTGCTTTCCCTCCTTTCAGAATGACCCCTGCATATGCTCTTTAGATGCTTCATTCCAAAGATAGCCAGTCTATTGCTGCTAATGTACATGTGTATTTCTTAAAACATCAAAAAGTATGAGTCTGGAATGGCCCTAGGGGCAGGTGTGAAAAATAAAAAAATAATATTTTTAATAAAGATATAGATATGAAAAAAATGACAAACAATTTAAAAAAAAAAATTCATTAACATAAGATTCTCTTTTAAACAAAACAGTGGTAAGGAACATTTCCTTAAAGAGCCTCATGTAACAGTAAAGCTTTGCTCACCTATTAGCCCAAATGTTTAGCTAATAGGAAGGAAAATGTATCTTGGTACTAGAGCATAGTTTTCCATAAAAGAAGTTCTAAGAACATTTTACTGAATAAAGCATACATTCAAGTTTACATGTCCTACAATTTTTTTCTTCTGTTGATGCATCAACCTAAGAGAATTGCTATACAGTATAGTAGGTAAATCTGGAATTTATACATATCTGTCATCTGGTGCATCTGACAGGCAGTAATAATGACTGCACAAGGGCAGGAAGGAGAAGCCGATGCCGCCATTACTCGGAGGTTAAAGTCCAGCTTGTATCACAGCCCCTGCAGCATGAGCTTGCGGAACAGTCATCATGTTTGGTCTATAGTTTTTTTGCTGATTGGGCTAAAAAAAAACCCCACTAAAATATAGAAATTTGGTAACAATTTGCAGACCAAACTAGCAATAGTAATGCAGAAACACTTGGTACTCGTAATGCAGAAAATCCTTAAAAATAAGGAACGTTTTGGTCAACCCATGACCTTCATCAATCATCTGGATAGAGAAAAACCATGTGGAGTAGCGCTATATGAGGGTCTGCAGTATCCACCGCTGAGACAGGAAGCTAGCAATAGGTCCGTGGGAAAAAAAAGGCCAGCGCGCCAAAGCCATCTGTGTTGTCCTCATAGCTAGAAAAAACTTAGGAAAAATGGATAATGTATCACTAATAAGAATAAGAGTACAGTACATTGTTTGATTTCTGTTTGGTGGTAGGATCAGTGATTGTGGCTTTCTGCACCATTACCATCAGTTCTGCACATAATCTAAGAGCCGATGCTCATGGCAGAGCCCAGAACACAAACCCGGCATGGTATATGCTGCAGAATTATCGTGCATTGGTAGCATATCCATGTATTTGATATACATTTCCTGCATGTTTTTGTGAATATGGCCTGAGGAAACGGGTTGCAGCTTTAGGAAGAGCCCTGACATAAACGGTACATACCGGCAGGCATTTTATTGGAGAGAATGAGACAGTAATATAAAGTGTCTTATAGACTGGAGGACACAGACAGGAGAGGGCCCCTGTGCAAGAACAATATATGGGCCCTTCACAGTCCAGCAGCTCCTCATAAGGCACAATGCCTCCTGCTTTGGTGGTGGATATGGGCCCTCTTACCTCTTGGGCCCCTGGTTGCACCGATACGTCCGCCCCTGGTCTTATATGAGTGTGTGTACTTTAGGGTTCCTTTTCTGTTCTATAGTCTCCTGAGAAACATCTTCTGTCTCTTCTATTCTGACGTTTCTCTGTGATTTGTTTATCGCCCTTAAAAGCATCCACTTTGCATGAAACTAGGCTTTTTGCCCAGAGTTCATTGCAAAGATTCCTCAGCATTTTCTGTCATGTGAGAATTAGATTTCTTACCTGTCACCATGGTACGGTGCACACAAAAAACACTGAAACTCCATTTATCTGGTATCACCTGCAATTTATTATAAAGCAGGTGTGTCTTAGCCATTGTAAGGTGACCTGATTACAGGCACAGATACTGCAGCGTTTCTTCTCCCCTTACTTTTCTTAGGTTCGATTTCAACTTTTCAAAATAGGTTTTTCTTTGAAACATAAACTAATTTACATCCAGTCACACAAAGCTTTCACAGACTGTGCAGTTCCGTACAGACCAAGGCCTCGTTCCACGTCGTGGTAATTCCTGTACAGGAAAACCCAGTAGTGGTGAGATCCGTGGCCTGTGTGCCATCCATATGTACATATGTGATATCTGTGTATCCGTTTGCTGTCCGTGCATCATATCCGTGTGCCCACGTGACACGGTCCGTGTGAAAAACCTGACATGTGCGCACCACCATTGAACACAATAGGTGTGCGAGTGTCCGTATTTATAGATCCCATACGGACATAAAAAAAACGACCTAAGTGCACTAACATGAAGGCCTCATTCAGATGACAGTGATTTTTCTCATACACAAAAAATGGGCAAAACGGACACATGTGACGCAAAACACCGATGACCGTTTTTTTCATGTACATGTTTAAGTACTGACATCTGCCACTCACATGCCCGTATCTTTTTGCAGAACATTAGTTCCAAGAAAAATTGCGCAGACATGTCTGATCTTGACTTGCGTGTCAAATCAAAATAGGCAGATGCCATCAGAGTGCTGTCGGGTTTTTCACAGACTGCTAGATAGAGAAATGGATAAAGAAATTTTATTTTTAGCTTCTCATCTGAGAAAATTTGATGAAACTCGGACCAAATTCTGATGGCAAAAATTGACACTCTGAAGAGCGCTTATAAAAAAAAGTCACTGATGAAACTTGGGACTTGTATGAGAAAATCAGTGACTTGTGCATGAGCCCTTACTTAGGTAGCACCAACGTACTCGGCGGTACTGTACAGTTTCCTCACAGTCCCACCATGTTTTCCTGTTAAAAAAAAAATAGGTGCACTTTACATCTCCCCATAAGAGTCCTCTTTTTCTAGACACCTCCTTCACAGAAGGTGCTTTTCGGATCTTGGCGGATCCTTTGCGCACAAATTTTTTTTTTGTGTTTTGAAGAATTTTGGTTTTACACCTAAAAATGAAACAGAAAAAGCCCTGACGCATCATGTATATGATATGCCTGCGGTACTTTTTGAAACAAGGTGAACAACATTGTGACTGTGACAAAATATTTCTCCTTGTTGTCTAGAGACGAGTGAAATGTTATAGTTTTTTCATTAAAAAATTTGAATTTTTGTTTATACCTCTGACACTTTATAAAGAAAAGTTCTCATCTAGCCTGAAGCATGAAATGTCTCTTACATGCAGAATCCCTGGTAACTATATTCTGTGTTGTACACACCCAGGGACACTTAGGTTTTACCTTCCTGTATATATATATGGTATAATTTACATTCCAGCCCAGCATTTAGCATAGCATACAGAAGTGTCACTCTAATTACTACTTCAGGTCTGGCTAACCTGCTACAGTAGAAAGTAGAATATCGCATTGCAAAAATCCTTGAGTAGAAGGAGCTTTCCATGCTCAGGTAACAGAAGCATACGAGGACATTATGTAAACTTATCCAGGTGAGCACAAGCATATATTATGATGGGAAGGAAAATGAGTTCCACTCCACGAAGCACCAATAGTATGAGGCGGCACCACTTGTTCTTGCCAGAAATACATTCCGTATCTTGGAAAAAGAAAGTATTTGCAAGTTCAGCTTATTAGAATTGCACTTTTCTTTATTAGATGACTTATTACATTGCTTAACGGTTTTCCACAAATGAAGGGGTATTCCAATATTATGAAGTGATGGCATATGTTCAGTATCCGTCATCACTTTATGACCGGAGGTGGTCTGAAATATAAGACCCCCACCAATCCTAGAAATGACGAGCCCACCATAGCACTCCGGCCACCAAGCTGTACCGGCCATGGGAGGAAAGCCTCCCTATCCAGACAATACAGGAGGGGTACTTTACTACCCTATAGACCTTCTTACAGAAGAGAATAATCTTTCTTCAGACTGTCGTTTTGACTGCAGCTATCAAAGCTTGTGATCACAGGTAGTGAAAATTAAGGGTGTATTCATGTCACGGGTGTGCCAGATGCTGCATACAGTCGCACTGCATCTGGCTGCTGAAGGTCTCAGCGGTTGGCCGTGCAGACTAGTGGCCACCTCCACTGGCCTTAGTGGTGTCACCCGCATCTGGGTGTTTATCTTCCTGTTGGGAGTTGCAGGTGATATTTTCTATTTACACTTCCCTATTGAGGCTTGGAGCTGTAGCAGTCGGCTAGCGTCCTCTTTGGAGTTTGAAGGACAACGGTGTTTCTGAGTCTACTCAAGCTAAGCTTCCCCTTGTTTTGTGTATCCTAGCTGTCTTTAGTTTAGTGGGACTCGACCGGCATTATCCCTTTCTTCCCTAAGAAGGGCTTACTGCTAAGGCCTGTTTCACACTTCCGTTTTTGACCATCAGTCAAAATCCGCCGTTTTTGCAAAAAAACGGATCCGCCATTTTTTTGGGCGGATCCGTTTTTTCCCCCATTGACTTGCATTACCGGCGGATATTGACGGATGGCCATCAGTTGGATCCGTTTTTTTGCGGATCCGTCAATTTTTTTGCGTCCGCCGAGATGCCTGGACGGACCATGTAACTTTTTTTTGCTGCAGGATCCGCATTTTTATAGTGCGCATGCCCGGAGGAAGGAAGTCAGGAGGAAATTTAACCCTGGAATCATTTCTGGCAGACAGAAAAAATTCTCTCTCTCTCTCTCTCCCCCTTCCCGGGCAGCGGTTCCTTTAAAATTCTTCATTCATCGAATCCGTCAAACAAACGGATCCGGTGGCATCCATTCACATCAGTTAGCAACGGATCCGCTTTCCGCCATTTCGGCAGATTTTAACTGACACAAAAAAACTGAAGTGTGAAACAGGCCTAAGGTCTGACAGAGATTAGGTATCCTGCTCGGCGATTGGTGCGGAACCTATTTAGGGTCTCTTGGGGCAGACAGGGTGACATTAGATCTGTACAGGGGTCTCCACCCCCCCGCTTCCTTAGTATTAGGCCCCCCTTCCCCTTATCCCTTTGTGTTGCACTTAGTCCTACACTGTGCGTGACAGTTCACATGTCAAATTTCACCTTTATTCCGAGCCGAAAGGCGGATTTAAATTGAAAGATTGTAATGAACCCTCATTTCACGATAATCTTTAAGTGTAAACAGGTTGCCGAATACCTGATGAACCAGCAAAATCAACCAACATATTCACCGGTCTATAAAAAGGATAGCACAAGGAAAGAAATGTTACTTACAGAATGGTGAATGCACTTGATGCGATTTGATCCATGGATTTAATGAAAATGAAGAATTTGACAATACATTGAATATAATCAAAAGAAAGGGGTTCTTGTGTGTATTTTTCTTTAAATAGCTACATTTATGATGAGGGTTGAGAGACCCTGAATAACACACTACGGCACCAGGTGTGGAGGTTGCTAACTTGTTTCAGAAAAATTTAACACAAAAACCTGATTTAAACAATGGGCCATGTTGTAATTACACATTGCCTTTAAAGGGAATGTGACAGTATGGTTTACATCATCATTTAATGCTGATTTGTAGCAACGTCAATGTTTAGGAAAAGTTCCCAGCATAATTGTAAAATCGGTTTTAATATTGTGGTGCCATGTGTTATAATTAGTTAGCCTACTGAGAAAGGCATGCATTTAAAGACAATCTGTCACTATGATTTTGCTACCCCTTCTGAAAGGGACAAAAATCCTGATTCCAGCAATGTATCACTTACTGGTCTGCTAACTTCTATTTTGATAAAATATCTGTATCTGTTTTATCTGCAGCAGATCTAGCATTTCTCTGAATGTTGAGCTCAGAATAACCCCTCCCACACCCCTGATTAACAGCTTTCTGCCAATCAGTGATGGAGGTGTGGTTATACAGAACTCATGAATATGTGTGACTACTTGGCAGTAGTCCCAACTAGTCTTCTAGTGGAAATCTCCTGCTGATGAGTGTTTTTTTTAATCAAAACTACACCAAGCAGCCCAGTAAGTGACATCACTGGAATCAGGGTTTCTATCTCAGCATCATGCTGCTCTCAGATTTGGTGGTAAAATCCTGGTGACAGACTCCCTTTAATACTGAGCACTCCAGCCCAGCCAGGCAAAATCACGCCTACAGTTTTTTGTCTTCGAAGTCCCCTTCCTACTCACTAAATCAGACTTATAAGCGGTTGCAGCCATGATTTCGGGCATGCAGAGTGATCTTCTGCCTAGGTGCCACAGCCCTGGCATCACATTGTGCAGACCCAAAGTCTGACCGACTGAGTGCTTCCCTTTGCAACCTCACAGCTGATTTGCCATGCTGTTTTGTTATTGTGCTGAGCCAGCAAGTAATGGCATGTTCTTTGGGCATGTAAAGTTCTGTCATTACTTGCCAGCTATAACACAGCAATGAGTGACAGCTCAGCCTCCATATGGATAGTGGAGGCATGCTGGGCTGTTAGTATTGTTATAGTCTTGTCCAGCAGGTGTCAGCATTTCAGGGCGATTGCCTGGCTATTTAGCTGTATAGCAATAGTAATAGGATTGCCCAGCAGCTCAGTCAGGCCATGCCTGCTGGGTTTTCTGCAGGTGTTAGCTTTTCAGTGTGCTTGCCTGGCTATTTAGCTGGCTGACAATGGTTAGACTCGGTGGTGTGTGCCCTTTCTCTAGTGCTCTGTTATTCTGATCTTTTGCTGCCTGACTTTGGACTGTTTGACTAGCCCCTTTGTCTCGACTCGCTACCTTCCCGGAATTCTGACCTTGTACTGTTTTTTCTTGCCCTCTGTTTGTGACGAACTCTCTTGGTATTTGTCCTCAGACCTCTTGACTCCCCTGCCTCACGACTTGTCCATGAGAAGTGATGTTTACAAGCATCACAGCACAGAAAAGAGATTAATGAGCTGGATAGAAGGGCAAAATGAGCAACAGTAAGTACACAATGCTATATGATATGATGTCTGCAATATATATTAAGAGGAAAAATGTTGATGGGAGGAGGAGCGCTTCTTTAATATGTAAGAGCCAGTGTGGCTAAGAACATACACCAATGTCTTTTAGCAGAGCATTATTTTTCCCAGACCAGAATATTCATATGATATGGTAATACTATGTACACTTCTACACCATGGTCACACATAGAGAAAATGTCTTTGTGAACTGCACCAACAGGCACAAAATCTTAATATGAGTTTTTGGTTAATTTTGAAGACCTTTTATTTTACATGCATTTAAAAAACAAAAACAAAACCTGTTGCCTTACAGAACTAGGGTTCAAATCCAGCCATGGGCAACGTGGTCATGGAGTCTGTATGTTCTCCCCAAAGTTTCAATAGGTTTACTCTGGGCTCTGCAGCATCTAAAAACATGGAGTTGAATTAGCTTTCTGGGAAGGGTGGGGGTGTGTTGAGTCTTATTGGGGTCATAGACTGGTCTACATGAATACAGAACATAATGAAAAGATAATTGCACTGTGACAATCTGGCCCCATAGATCATATCACATTTAGTTTCCTCATAACTCTATATTTAAATTTCTTTTGGCTTTCCTGTGAAATTAGGACGTCACACTAGAAAAGCTTCCTTTACTGCATGTCAATTTGCCCCTTATGAAACAGAAATTCCTCCACAACATAATGATTGATAGGATATTCTTGCAGACAAACTGCTCATGTCAGCTTTGCATTTGTACGTAGTGAAACTTGTATTTACCCTTGCTTTCACCCAAGTCAATGCTGCACTTTATGTATATTGTATGTAGAAGCAACGTGTGAATGTCATTCTTAAAAGAAAAACACAGTAGTGAAAAATATCCTAATATAAATACATCTTTTTGCATTTGGTGGCTGATAATTACAGAGGACCTTTCACTAAACTTTTCACGTTGAACTGCACAAATGTTGTAATAGTAGCTGCAGAGAATAATACATTTTTGGGGTTTTTTTCCGCTTCTCTGTTGTGAAGATATTAGCAATCAAAGTATTTGGCACTTAATGTGTTAACTTTTTTTTTTAAGTTCAAGTGGGTGTTATCAGACAGTTTTCACTGGGGGTGTGCACTTCTTCTCCCTCTATGATGTTGACCAATTATAAGCAGGCAGCAACACTCAAAGGAAAGAAAAACACGCCCCCACCATAGGGTAGAGCAGAATTCTCAGTATGTGAGATATAATAATTCAGCCCTGATGTCCTGGTCCATTTAATGTCTAGTCGCTGCTGCGCTTTAATTAGTGGTGCACTCAGCAGCTCCGTTCACAGTGTTTACATTCAGCTAAGCAAAACACAGCTAATTGGGTAGCCGGGTGCTGGACCCCCACAGATCTGCTACTATGGATCTATCATGTAGATACATCATCAATACTGTATTCCCCAGAAACCCCTTAAAAGAAGCACTCCTCCCATCAAAGTTTGTATCCTCTTAATATATTGCAATCATCATATTATATAGCTCTGTGTACTTACAATTGTTCATTTTTCCCTTCTACCCAGGTAATTCTTCTATTTTCTCTGCTCTACACAGAAACAAGAAGTCTCTTGTCCCTGTATATCATTCTGCTCTTCAACCCCTGGCCCAGCTGCTCCACTCCTCCCTTCTGCCAGGGACTTTTGCAGTAATTCATGACTCATACAGGGAAAACTGATCTCCTGCTTCTACATAGAGCTTACAAGGATTCAACTAGTCAGTTTTTAATCATGTGATGTAATAGACCTAATGGAAAAAAGAAGAATTAACTGGGTAGAAAGGTAAAATGAGCAATTGTAAGTACACAGTGCTATATAATATGATGATTGCAATATATTAAGATGATACAAGTTTTGATCAGAGGAGTGCTTCTTTAAACAGCAAACTACCAACTGCAATAAAGCAACCCTTTTCAATTCAGTAACAGTCTGAGGGGTTGCTGCCACATTTGGGCGATATACTCCACATTTTGCATATGCTCCTGATTGATATATATTGCATTTCGTAGTCATTTTCAAACATTTCCACCTAGAAAAATGGACAAAGTTAGTGAGTCTACTATACCTATGACTCGAGGTTCATCCTTCACCGTATGCCCAATTCTTTGTCTTTCTGAAAGTCATGTATTTTTTTCCTTTTTGCTTTCTAAGTTTATATATATTAATGCATCAGTTATACAGATGAGATTTTTAAATAGCTGCACATTTATTGATTCATTCTTGGCTTTACATTTATTTATAAATTACAAGAATTTTAAATCATTTCACAAAACAAAACCTTTAAAGTCAAAACCACATGGAAACAAAAACAAATAGCAAAAATAAGACAAATGTATACATAAACAATGTAATAAAAAAGGGGATAGTTACCGCAGCAAAACTAGTGGTGACTATGTAAATTTATAATAATTAAAATTTATCAAAATTCAGCTTTCTTAACCCATGTGATAAGACATGGGGGTTACTGGTTTTAATAGTCACATTTGAGCATTTATGCTTCAGACTTAATTTTTTTTTGTACCTTTCGTTCCTACCATATTGTACAAATCTTAAAAAACCCAGTAACAATTAACCAAAGAAAAAATACTTTTAGGACTCCCTCCGTGAAGACTCTGGAAGCTTTTGCAACAGATTGAACTACTTTACTGCAGCTAAAACATTTTAATTCTATTTGTTGATGATATTAAAAATAAAATGAAAAATATATTATAAATGTAATACATATTATTGGATTTCTTTGAATTATTTTATATAAAGTTATGGTCTAAATTCCAAATATTTCAGGACAGGCATACATTTAAATCGAAACTGTTACTAGGTTTTTGTTACACCATCTAAGAGCGGCATTATCTGTGGGCACAGACTTCCAGCGATGTGTCACTTATTGGGCTGCTTGCTGTAGTTTTGATAAAATCCACCAGTTCTCTGAATACTGAGCTCTGTATAACCCCACCCCTACACACTGATTGGCTGCTTTCTGCCAATTTACAGTGTAAACAGAAAACTGTCAATCAGTGGTGGGGGCGGGATTATACAGAGCTCATGAATATGGAGGACTACATGGCAGCAGGATTACTAGTCCTCTAGGGATAATCTCCTGCTGATAAAACAATTAATCAAAACTACAGCAAGCAGCCCAGTAGGTGACACATCGCTGGCACCAGGGTCTCTGACTCTACATTATGCTGCTCTGAGATTAGGTGGCAAAAATCTGGTGACAGATTCCTTTTAAATGATAATATTAAAACTGGGAGGAATTTTTACATTCTAGATTTTAGACATATGCCTTATCAATGAACTAGAGCTACATGTTAACAACCATAGAAATGTATCTTATGTCTACGTACAGGACATGAGCAATATTTGACTACAATATTACTTATGTCTTGTACAAGTAAATAATAAATTTAGAGCATGTCTGTCAACAAATTAGCTACTTTTGTATGTACTCTACATGATGGCTAATTACATTTTTAGTTTTCCCTGTGGCACTTACATTTTAGAAATGCAATCAGGTGAGTTCCATGATTCAGGAACCTAATACAGGCCATAGGTATCAAACATACATCACTATAGCGATGGTTGGAATTACTATGACTCCCAGGTAAAGATCATATTTCCATATATAAACATGTTTTAGCATTGTGTGATCCCATGTTATTTATATCTATTTATCTGACTACTCCTTACAATGTAGGAGAGCGAGGAAGACAACCATAGTAGGGCTAGAGGCAAGAGGAGGGCTGCAGAGGAGGATGCGTCCCTTTATTGGCATGTACGAGGCAGATACTGCTACTGCCATAGTTCTGTAACCAACACATTTCACTAAAATGATGTGGACCGCCTGGAGGAATAAAGTGTAAATTATACTGTAACAATATACTACAGTGGGAGACCAAGGTTAGTATGATCACCTTATCCGAGCACATTCTCATCACTAATAGCTAACATAATGCCTGTGAGGTTGTACGACAACCTAAGATGTGCCTACTTGATGGCTGTCATCTAAGGTATCAGGCCGGCTGTGTCTACTGACTGGTGAGATACTTCCTACAGCTTTACTGCCCAGGGCGAGAGGAGGCACAGCACGACATGGGCACCAAGAAGAGTCAGCTCTTTCTATCACCTAGTCACTAACATGTGGCCTACAATGAAGGTAAGATGAATGAGTAGCAGGGTGCATTGATCAATCAAAGTGAATGATGATCTGTTTGACCAATAGCGCAGCCACAGATTTTGTGCATTGATCTGCTTCATCTACTCTAATCATTTTTGGTGGCACACTACTTTATTATTGTCAGATAACATCAGATCACCTTGTTAGTATCAGCATCTACGTAAGCAACATGAGGGATCAGAAACACACAAAAACTAATTTATAGAGAATATTGTAGAAAATTTGTATTATTTTGGCAACATTTGTAATTATTTAAAAAGAGAAAACATTTTGTTTCTGAATATAAAAATAACTGAAAGGTTGCAAAATAAATCCTCTATAAAGGAACATAGAACTTCTGAAAAGGTAGGGGTACACAGCGACAGGTCAGTTGCAGTAAAACCACAGCGTTACTATGATGTGACCTCAATGTTTCCCAATGAGAAGCAAGGTCAACGCTGGATTGGTCGGACAGATGCCACGTAGCCCTAGCTTATTATTTTTAATTCTAATGCTTTGGGTAAAATGAACACTGGACTATAAATTCAATTATCTCATTGGTTGTTTTAGCTTATTAATCCCCAATTTGTTTGCACAAAGTTTCCTAAAAAATATATCTGTAAATTAATATACAGGGTGGGCCATTTATATGGATAGACCTGGGTGGGCCATTTATAAAGTTGGATCCAAAATGGCCGACTTCAAAATGGCCGCCATGGTCACCACCCATCTTGAAAAGTTCCCCCTCTCCCATAAACTAATGTGCCACAAACAGAAAGTTATCACTAACCATTCCCATTTTACTTAGGTGTATCCATATACATGACCCAACCTGTACTTATCTGAGTAGGGAGTACTTGCGCACAACAAAGCTAAATAAAATATATATATTTAAATTGGTCTTAATTTATCAAAATTGGTGAGCTTGTCTGTTTGGTTGGTGTAATAGACTTTAAAAGTATCATCAGGACGCACACTTGCCTCCCGCTCCATTCAAACTCCTCCTTGTCACAGTCGTGTGGCTAGGAGCGCTGGAGACCAGTGGGGACCCTAATGGAGGATGCCTCTATCCAAAATTACCTTCTATTGCTCGGCTAATTAATTTCCATATTGGCTACAAATGTTTGGTCATATAAATAAATACATTGCTCTTTAATAAAACCGTCACAACTTAATTGCTGTTATTAATTTTAACACAGACTAAACTTCTGGCCCTTTTTTTACGCCAGGGTCTATGTAGAGTTAAGAAAACATAGAGGACAACTTTTTTTTCTATTTTTTTTTTGTTTATACAAAAAATTGTATTTAAAAAAATGTGTCTAAATCCTGTCGAAGCAAGATGCCATGACCGCTGTTAACTCCTTTATGGCACTAAATTCTGGAGCAAATGGGTAATAGCTGTGCAGAGATATAGTAAATGACATGCCAAAAATGTGCCAAAAAAGGACAAATACAGTGAATAAATCTTGGCTATAGTCTGCTAGCAAAATTTAAGCAACAAAAAGTGAACAATGATAGGTCTCAAATATGAAATAAGTATTATAAGGATAAATAAATCAGTCTGATCAATATATTTTAAATAAGAAAATACCCTGAATACCCTATATATAAAAACAAATTAACACATTGCGCACAGCACAATATAAAAATTTCATAAACATCATGCATTAAACAGTTTTTCTCTGTCTAGTTCTTGATAAAATTGTAAGAAATTTTTCCTCTTTCGTTGGGGATTTTGAGGTCGTGGATGCAAATAAAAGAGGAGTTTACAAAGATATTCATGAAGTCAAAAAGGCCCAACTCCAAATAAAATCCTAATGGACCCACCAAAGTTATTGGGATCAATCAGGATTAGTTGGGATCTTTCTGATTATACTGCTCATGGCTCTGTGAGGAATGAAAGCCATGACACTAGTGTGAACAGATACTTATTCCCTTTATTGTATTTCATTATGCGCTCCACCTAAACCAATATTTACAGAATAGCCGCATCCCCGTTAGAGGGTTCAACTGTAAAGCGCCAGTGCTTCAGATCCTATAGGGTATATGAAGTTCCAATCAAGCCTCAGGGAACAGAAAAGCAGTGGGAAACACTTGATTTTCTAAGGCAGGAAAGGGTTATTTACAAAATTTAGCCATTTTGGATTTTCAGACATGGACCCTTAGGGTGAGGGAGGTTTAGGTGGTGTGAGGTTTGTATCAAGTGGTTTAACAAAGGGTTCAGGAAAACAAATCACAAAACCCCACGTATTTTACAATTTCTTATATTTTTCGCCAAAAATGTAAATTCAGAACATACACATTTCAACAAAAACAAATATCAAAAGGACTGGAAAAGACTTATTTTAGGAAAAAAAAGTGCTAATGGTTCAATATTCAATCACAGAAAAGATATATTCAGCAACAAATGTCTCTTCACCCTGTCCTCTGCATGCGTCAAAAACGCATGGCCAACATTTTTTGGTACCTATTTCAGAACTGAAATTTTAACAAAATTCTGCCCTTCAATATCTTCCAGAAACCTATATTTGTCTACTAGTCCTTATCCCTGCAAAGTGAGAGTTGCCAAATTAGCTTTTAACTGTATCTTGTGTGTTAGACACTCTAGTAACAGCGTTACGGTGTCTGGACAGTGATGTATTACACAGAATTATCTGACAAGCCAATTTAATAGCTTTTACAAGGCTATATTGCACTTTTACTGGTAGATTTAAGGTCTACGAGATTTGGCTACATAACACCCCTCCAAGCCACACTCTCACTACACAGAAAGCAACTTTTCTGAACTTTTAAACTGGCAGACCTAAATGTTTATGTTAATGCTTAGTATGGAGAGGCAGTATATTGTATAGGGAATAGAAGATCTACTGACTGTCATTAAGGGAATGTAGGAACAGAGTATGCCATATTTTTAAAGGAAACCTGTTTCATGCTCCCCAAACCACGGGCAGCATGAATCAAAGCTTGACTGCAAAATTGGAGCCACTGAGATGTTCCAATGTTTGAGAAAATACAATTAGAAGATCTGGCCAGGAACCATAGGCAGGGACAAGGCTAGTACAGCTGTGTTTTCCAGTGCTTTTTAAAATGACAGGCCTCTCCCATAATGAGAGATCCATCACTCATCCGGTGCCGGATTAATCTCATCTATGGCTATGGTCACCGGCTGGATCTGCTAACTATATTTCCTTTGAAACTCCACAGCATTTCACATGATATTCTAATTTTGTGAGAAGCAGCTGTGTATATCATTCACACAGATAAGGCCCCGTATGCATATTCCCTTATTTTTTAAATATATGACTGGTGCTGGAATGCCCAGAAAATTGTTGGAGGTTCAGGTCCTGAGAACATTACTGAGCACTCAGAAGACTTGTCAGAAGTGCAAAGCTCAGGAGGCAGTGGCATTTAGCTCCCGCTTCAGGCCATGCATGGAGCGGTGTACAGGCTCGATGGCGATTCTCGGGTTGTACCAAAATTTTGCGACTTTTCAGAACTTTTAAGCCACGTTTTAGGCATAAAAGCTTTGATTGAATTGGGGCCATAGACCCTATAAGAGCATGTAATGCTTGATATCTGTTTGCAGCTGCTATGGTGTGGTAAGGTTTTAATAAATTAGAGGAAAAACATTTGTATTTTTTTTTTTAGAAAATTAATAAGAGCTTCAAAAGTAATTTCAAATGTTTACTGATATGTTTGAGAGAGTTGAACCACTCAATTTTCAATAAATACTTCTTTTTTTTCAATATCTACAAGACATTGTATAGATTACACAGTGCAGCGAACAGACCTGTATGGATAACACGAATCCAAAAAAGAATGGTATGCCTGTATTTTACAGGATAGGATTGTGATCTCCAATCTGCTGCGCTCTGATGGCTGCAAAACCACAACTCTCAGACTACCCTAACATGCAATGGCTGTTGGGTATTCGGAGAGCTGCCCCTCTTTGGCCACAGTTTGCAGATCACAAAGATAAGAGGACTCAATTTTTCTTTAATGTATAACTTAAAAGCAAAATGAAAACCACAAAAACATCTTGTCTGGATTACCTTCCTAAATATTCCTCCTTTTCTAAAGGAGACATGCTCATATGTCTATGAGACATATGCTACATCATATAATTTGGCATGTGCTGTATCTGTGGTATCACAGATACTAAAGTTCAGAGTGTGAACTTGTTATAAATCTTTCTGCTGCTTCAGGCTGTGTAAAGCAATAACTTCAAAATGCGATCCTTCATATAATCAGAATAAAACGTCTTCATTCTGTATCAGTAGCTGCACAACTTGTTTCTGGTGCCGCATGTCATTTAGGGATGTCATGGCGTTCTCCTCTGGAGGTCTCATCAGGGTCGGGCCAAACACAATTCCAAGGTTTTCTGCCCCCATCAGATTATCCTTCTCATTCTGTGTTACCCTGAAATCAAGCATAAAAGGCAATTAAAACTTGATAAAAATGTCAGTGAAAAGTTCTGAATAAGCAATGTTCAGTTCTAGTAATTCCGTGCCCTCACAAATGTGCTTAGCTTAGCCCCTTAAGGACCAGGGGTATTTCCGTTTTTGCGTTTCCATTTTTTACTACCCTTCTTCCCACGGACAAAAGTTTTCTTATAATTTTGTCAATTATGACATGTGAGGGCTTATTTTTTTTGCAGGACTTGTACTTTTGAATGGCCCCTTTAATTTTACCATATCGTGTACTGGAAAACGGGAAAGAAATTCCAAATGTGGTGAAATTGCAAAAAAAGTTAAATTCCACAATTGTTTTTTAGATATTTTTTTTACCATGTTCACTAAATGCTAAAACTGACCTGCCATTATGATTCTCCAGTTTCTCAAGTTTACAGACATCAAACATGCCTAGGTTCTTTTTTATTTAAGTGGTGAAAAAAAAATCCAAAGTCTGTAAAAAAAAAACAAAACAAAAAAAAAAAACAAATTGCCATTTTCCGAGACCCATAGCGTCCCCATTTCTTGGGATCTGGAGTTGGGTGATGGCTTATTTTTTTGCGCGCCAATCTCATGTTTTTATCGATACCATTTTGATGTATATACAATCTTTTGATCACCCATTATTGCATTTTATTGCAATGTTGCAGCAACAAAAGAAACTTAATTCTGGCAGTTTGTATGTGGATGCGTTGTTTTGACGCGCCTGCCAACCGCACGGGAATGCAACAAGTTGCGTTTTGCGCAGACGGCGGGCACGTCAAAACGACGCATCCGTATTCATCTGTATGTCCTGTGTACCCAATGTTAAAGATAGGTACGCAGGACGCATGCAGATGTATGCGGAAGTAGGCGGGGCTTAACGGAGGAAGTACACAGCCCTCCGCAGAGCCCTCGAACGCTAATGTGAACCCGGCCTTAGGCATCCTTCCACAGCCACCGCCTCCCAGACTAGTTCTGCCTTGGGTACTCTAATCACACCTCCCTTGGTCTGCATACAATTCTGTGGTGGGACCATTATGGAGACTATCACTCATGATCAGGGAGGCATGATTAGAAGATCCGAGGCAGGACTGGTCCAGGGAAAATGCTGTCTAGTCCTTCCTTATCATCATATGCAAAGCTGCAAGATTAAATTTCTTAAAACACTGCAGCATTAGTAAATTATACAAAACACATAATTAGGATGCAGAAAAAAACATGCGTGCCACTATATTATTGGTTGTGTTTAGTCAGGCGACCAGACAGGTAGCCTTTAAAGTGAAAAAAATAGATACTTACTTTTTCAGATGGATCATGAGGTACCGAAGAGTTTCGAAATGTGCAGGAGGCAGGAGCATAAGTGATTCATGTATCGCTTCTAATCTTTCATCTGGGTGTGATATTTCTAAAGACAGAATATTGCATACAATACATTATATATAATTATAGTAATATCTACAAAGCCTAAAGGATATGTGGACTTTCAATTAGTTTTGATGTCTTGCAACGCCTTCTCGGTACTGTTAGTTTATAGGAGACCAGGACCTGGACTCCCAAACAGGCACTCAAACTGAGGGGCCGAATAGGAAGTCTGTGGTTCCGCATACTGCCCTTCACAAGCACGAGCATGAGCTAAGCACTTTTTTCCCTCTGAATTTGGCAATTTTAAGACTCCGACTCTAACGGAACAACAGTATTGAACAGGGAATACAGAATAGCAAAATAATTTTAATGTTTATTTACCCTTTAAAGTTATAATGGAGCAAAATGTTTAGAGAATACCTATAGTTTCAGGTAAGGTTTCGGAATAAGCTGATATCTGTGTACATGCAAAATAACTAACTATCTCTGGCCATTATATAACTTATATCTTCCATTTTTCATCTGTTTTCCCCTTTGCAGACTCCAGTTCTGATTTTTTAGTTCCCTCTGAACTAGTGGGTAGAGACTATCAGATATGATGTTGCCTAAACACAGCACACACAAACAGATTGAACCCTGGTCTTCAGTAAAGCACAATGGTAAAAGCAGCAAGACTGAAAACATCATACAGTAGTACTGAGCTGTGTGGCTGTGACTCCAGCACTGGAAAGAGCTGAAACAGTTGCTTGAAGCTGCAGCTCTATTTGGCTGTGTCTACCTGACCTTTCATTGTGTTGAGTGCTTCTTCTTCCTCCTCCCTCCCCTTTCCATAAAGCATAATAGCAGCTGTAACCTCATTATGCTAATTATTAAGAGGAATTTGAGCTGTTTTTCAAGAGGCATGGAGAAATGGAAGTCAATCACAAGTGGAGAAGCAAGGAAATTTCTCTTATAAGATGTATTACACCTTTTCTTATATGCCCCTATATTACCGTATTGATTTTTATAGTTTGATGAAATAACAGGAACCATATAAAATATTACTTTATGTTTGGAGCAAATGGTTACTTCTATTGTAAGATCTGGAGTCATGTTGTAGAAGTAGTAAATGTGATAGTTTACATTCCTACAAGATTTATATTGTTTTATATGTACACTCTTGAAAATTCAAATTGAAACACCAAGAAGTAAAAATCATAGAACTATGGTAATCAAAGGATGGACATGCTAATGATATTCAAATGATAAAAAAGGACACAAATTCTTTAAAACATCTCAATTTATCTGGTATCAACTATAGGAGACACATGCAGAAATACACACGTAAACGTCTTGGCTCTCTATCAATAAGCTTCAAATGGTTATCTGAGGAATGTTCTACCACACTGAATGCAATCCCTTTGCAATGGTCAACCAATGACCTCAAATGTGCTCAATGAGAAATATGACCGGAGACACAGCAAGCCATGGTAACACGTTTAGGCCAAGCAGGCTGCTCATAGTAGCACAAGCAACAAGAGGCCTAGTGTTCTTGTGTGAATAACAGCTTCTGGGACACTTGGGAAAAATGGCAGTACCACTAGTTCCATGACCAAATCAATATAATGCTGAGCTGTTAGTTTACCTGAAATGGAGACTAGAGGTATCCGGCTTCTGTATATTATGTCATCCTGCACCATAATCCCGGGAGTAAGGGAACGAGCTTTAGTGAGACTTAATGATCGGCCCTTGTAAATTGGCCTTCAGCCTTTATTTGAAGTATGGGGCACTGTGATTATGTTATCGTGCCTCCAGTATAACCTTTGCTATAAAATTCTGCTCTTTAGCAAAGTGCAAACTACTTTTTTTGCTATCAGTACATGAAGACAGCCAACTGGCAAATTCTGCGGCCAAATCAGCAGCGTAATACCAAAGTTCAAGTACAGGATGCCAAGTGGGATCACCCCAAAGGAGCACTAAGTTTAGTACCGTCATTAACGATTCTTGAATGTCCTATAAACATCACCATAAACACTGTGTAATATCAACAAAAGAAATAGAAATAACATTAATATTAAAACTGATAGACTGGGTTTTACTCAGAGCTAAGGCCTCTTTCACACTTCAGTTTTTTGCATCAGTTATAATCCGCCAAAAAGGCGGACAAGCGGATCCGTTAGGATCCGTTTTGAGACGGATCCTGAAAATGACGAAATTTAAAGGAATCGCTGGCGAGGAAGAGGAAGAGGAGGGGAGAGAGAGAGAGAGAGAGAGAGAGAGAATTTTTTTTTTTGTCCGGCACCCAGAAAGAATTTCGGGTTAAATCAGTGTCTGGAGGATCCGCCACAGAAAAAAACGTTACAAGCTCCGTTTTGAAATCTTTGAGGATGGTGACGGACAGCAACTTTTGGCGGATCCTCAAAAAAAAACGGATGCAACGGACAACAATCCGTCACAATCCGCCATTAATGCAAGTCAATGGGGAAAAAAACGGATCCTCAAAAAAAATTGAGGATCCGTTTTTTTTCAAAACCTGGCGGATTGTGACTGATTGTAAAAAACGGAAGTGTGAAAGAGGCCTAAGACGAAGGTGGTTGTACATTAGTCAGGGATTCATAGACCAGCAAAGAGACAATCGTTGTGTCTATCCTCGCCATTTTATGCCCTGCACCACAGTATCTTTTTCCTTACAGCACTCCTATAGGTAACAATTACGGCACACTTACTTGCTGCTTCAATAAATTTAGAATATGTGTCATATGTGATCACTGGAATCGGTAAATCCCTGAAATATAATTTCAGTGCCCCAGCGATGATGTTTATGTCTGGATAGGTAGTGCTGGAGAGATCAGTCTTGTCGCCATCTAAAAAGCAAAAAGAGGAATGTCAGATCTACAGCAACACATATTACCGACGGCATAACAACGCCAAATACAGATAAACCAGAAGGTTAATTACTTGTCAATACACTTTTGCAGGTGTAGTGAAATATGAACAAACCCCAATCAGATTCACTTCAATACATCAACCTCTTATTGAGCATGGGACTTGTTGGTAGATTCTCATATTAAGTGCACTAGTATATTGCCGCTAAGTACTGGGTTTACACAGATTTATGACCAATCAATATGGTCTTACATAAGATGGAATTTGTTCAAGTTGGTCTTTTATACCCTCAGATTTTTTAGGTTAATACCAATTAAGGATCATCCTAACCTGTTACGGGTGTGTCAGATGCTGCAGAAAGTCACTCTGCATCTGGCTGCATAAGGTCTCTGCGTTTGGCTTTGCAGACGCCTTCTTAATCCTTCTGACTCTTTGACCCAGTGGCAACCTCCCTCTCTAACTTGACATACCTGGACCTGGGTGTTTATAGACTCCCAGTCTACTTCTGGGAATCAGTGGTGATATTCACATTTCTCTCTGGTGCTGATGGAGGACGTCTGGTGTTACTTCTCTGAGTCTGCTCAAGATGTGCTCCCCTTGTTCGCCTACCCTCTCTGTCTTTAGTTGTAGTTAGGACTAACTAATGCTTACCCTGTCATCTCCCTAACCAGGGCCTATCGCTAAGGGTCAGGCAGGGATTGGTTCCTGCTCGGTGATAGGTGCAGAACCTATATAGGGACATTTAGGGGAGACAGGGTGTTGTTATAGCTGCCTAGGATCTCCACTCCCTACTTCCCTAGTGTTTGGGCTCCCCTCCCTCTTCCCCTTGTGTTGTACTTAGTATTACCACACTGTGTGTGACATAACTTTTCTATTTCCTATAATAGAGTTGTCTTTCATACACTGATGGTATGTTACAATCATTGTGAGTAAAAAACAAACTTTTACAAATGTCAGGTCATTTTTCTGTCGGATATGAGAGCGATTTCAATTAAATAAATTGGTAAATTACGCATAAAAATTCAGAATGATATTGTTCTGATTTGGTCAAAATTGTACAGATATCTGTATAGTTAAAACTATCCTTACATTTTACCAGAGAAGATGATATACTCAACGATTCTTCATATTGTTCACAATCATACATCACAATAATTCATCTCATAAAAATAATCTTTTAATATCAGCACAGCCCCTCATATTTGCCTGTCTGCATTGGCATTGTTGCCTTGCAACTCTGCGGTCATTGGTTTGGCTCTGACCTGGGACGTAAGCAGGGGTTTCCCTATGTTTTCTTAGTCTTCCCCCAAGGCACTCCAGTTAATTCGCTGACTATGAAGTTGACTCCCCACAAAGTAGATTGTTAGCTTCATTGGAGTCACTGATCCTAACACTCTGCACAGCACAGAGGAATACGTTAGAGCTATTAAAAGAACAGGAAATAATCATGGAATTATCAGTAAAAAAAAATGTTGGTATAGTCCGTTGGAAGAATTGTTCCTTAGATAGAATGGTTGTGATGATCGAGTCACTAAGCAAGTTCATGGAGGCCCTGGAAGCCTTTCTTGAAAGACTTACTATGGTATAACAAATTATGCATGCTAGATTCTGTGATGGGACGCTGATCCAGGGATCTAGTCTGACGTCGTATGTGGAGTCAGGAAGGAATTTTTTCCCTAATATGCAGCAATTAACATCTGCCTCATGTTTTTTTTGCCTTCTTCTGGGTCAACCATGTTAGGCAACATGTAAAAACATCTTTATAACCTCTGTCTAACTGATGGAGATACTGAAGTTGGGACACCCCTAAACTAAAAATTGCCTAGTGAATGTTTTAAAAAGGTTGAACTTGATCGACTTGCGACTTCTTTCTATCACAAAATCTATGACTAACCCTGCTACACAGCGTTGTAGAAGGCTCCATGTACCAGACATGGAATGGCTATGACCCTAGAGCACAGATCCCCAGACATCATGTGTGCCTCTGTATATGCAGACGCTTGATACCCAAAGCTGTATGCATACTTTCACAAATCATCGATGTAGGGACTGTATATATCTTGCAAAAACTAAGCTCAGATTCTTTTACATGTGAATTCAGCCTTAATATTACTGATTTCATGCCCAGCTGGAATGAGTAAAATTATAGCAAAACCGCAAGTGATCATTCTTCAGTCTGAGGTTACGGGGAGTCCGAGAACAACTTGGGTGGTAGATATTGACACTGCAGTAATATAGATAAGAGAAATATGTAAAGCATTACTGAAAATACTCCAGGCATGCCTGTATTACCAGGACAGTGCTGGAAATCAGCGGGGGGGACATAGTTTTCTAAAAATATACGTTACTTAGTCAAAAGTATGTCAACTGGACACAGTGAAAGTCTGCGTAACCTGTTCTGGTCATGATCTTCTCGCTGCTCTATTTTTAAACACTTTTCCAGACTTCCCAAATTTTCAAGTCAACTGATATTCCTGAACACACACAAAGCATACAGACTCTGTCTCAGAGGTGCATTCATTGTAGATACACAAAACGAAATGCCTTGTATCTGTTACTTCGTATCATATGATATTTATTAGTAAATTTTCTATATTCCCTCATTTTCCACATTTACATTTTTTGGCTTAAGCTTTTGGAACACAGCTTTAGTTGTGATCCATGTCATATAGAGATGTAAATGTTTTCTAAGGTCCCATGATGTACCTCTCATAAGACCAGAGAGGTTTCTTCTCACAGATCCATGCCATGTTACTGAGATACTTTCCCTTAGAAGCTCTGCATCTCCTTATAGTGAAAGACCTGATGTATATCATGTTGACGTAGGTCTGCCATCTTGTACTGCTAAAGACACATCACAAATGTAAGTTAAAATGACTCTGCTGAATGCACACTGACTGAAATGTGTGCTGTAAAAATCATCGCTTCCCAGTGAAATCAGGTAATTGCAGGAGCTCCAGGAAAAAAGCAGCTTGGTTTGTTACCCGCACTATATACTGGGGTTGTCCTCACTAGACAATACCTTATATATTAGTTGTAAATGCAGGAAAACCCTGATGTTTATTTAGGGCGCCTTCACATTGCGTTCAGGCAAAACAGGATTAGGATGTATGCGCCGACAGGGTCCTAGACTATGATGGTGCTGGCAGAGCGAACGTACACTCCGACATGCATAATTTTCGGAAATATACGCCTACTGAAAGTGGACACTGGGACACAGTAGACTGTGTCTGGGTGTCAGTGTCCAGTAGGCATACACTCCCAAGAATAATGCACAGCAGAGTGCAGGTTCGCTCTGTCAGCACTATTACAGCCTATGGCCCTATGGTTGGTGCATGCGCCTGAATCACGCTTTTCGCGGGGTTTGGATGTAAGCCCCGATGGGGCCACTAAACCGGTGCCTGAACACAGTGTGAAATCACCCTTATAGTTTGGCCAATAAATGACTTCTATTATGCATGTTTTACTAGTTTCCCGTCTGCAGGCTCTCTCTCTAATTTTCAGTCCATCTTGTTTAGCCCAGGACAGATCTGATCTGCTTTTTTCAGAGTAGATGGTAAGATTATAAGGCAGGCGGAGAGGAATAAGTGGCTGATATTTAAAGAAAGAAGCTCATTTTCTGGTAATATATTATTTGATGTTTTGCAATATGCACAAGATAACTAAAAAAAATGCACTGCCACAAATAAGAGAGTTAATCAATTTATAAAATTTATTTTTCCTATTATAGTCAGCTAAAATTGGAGATTTACAGATTTCTTTTTATTCTTGGGAACTCCCGCGATTAGCAGAGAACTTGGCAGCAGGTGTCAATTTCCTGCAGCACCAAACCACAGGAAAAATGAAAGATTAAATGGTGTTCATTGTGAAAATTTGCCATTCTTGTAATGCACAATTATACTGTGTCCTCCAGAGGGAGAGGAAAAAGAGAACCTTTGAAACCACTGTCTGCTCTGCCTTAGATACTGAAGTCGGGACTCCATTATTAACTACAAATTCCCTAGTGGGTGTTTTACAAAGGGCATTCAATACTGGACTACCCTGGATTTTCTTTTGCTCATTTCTTAACCCTATAATTTAGACATGTTCATCTTCAGAACGGAACATTACTGTATATAAAGACTTAGTAGCTGGGTGTTTGCTCTCCATTTTTCTATTGTTGGGTGTCTTGTCTGCGATGCCGGTCCTATAGCTCTGAATTGGTGCTAGAACTGAAGTCTCTGTGCTGTGTTCTTTCCTCCAGCCGCAATAATAATGTACTGGGTTATTTGCGATGCTTTCATCTACACTCCCAATAAACAATTAAAATAATTTTATGAACAAAAAAAGCAACAGCTGCACCCACTGGGACATTAAACTCATCTTTTGTTCCATGAATACTATTTCTCAATGAATTGGCTCTGTCAACAGGGGATCAGTAAAATCTATTCATGTAAGCAGGGTCTGATCCAGTGCATGCCACACCTGTTTCACGTGTACTGACCACGTGACAACGCAGGTCCGGCTTCCCTGTGCAATCCACTTACTGATAAAAGAACAATACCAATATAAGCTACCAACAAAGAAAGTAATTAGCGACATTTTCATTTGCATGTTTTGCAATATGCATATTTGTAATTTTGCAAGAAAAGTCTATCTATCTAGTCTTCTATCTATATATTATCTATCTAGTCTTCCATCTAGCTATCCATATATCTAGTCTTATATCTATCATCTATCTAGTCTTCTATATATCTTGTCTTCTTTCTATCTATCTAGTCTTCTATATATCTATCTAGTATTCTACATACTGTATCTATTATCCAGCTATATAGTCTCCAATCTATCTATGGGATCTCCCCTATAAATATATACAGTATGTGGTCAAAATTGTTGGTACCCCTCGTTCAATGACAGAAAAACCTACAATGGTGACAGAAATAACTTGAATCTGACAAAAGTAACAATAAATCAAAAATCTATGAAAATGAACAAATGAAAGTCAGACAATGCTTTTCATCCATGCTTCCACAGAATTTAAAAAAAATAAAACTCATGAAATAGGTCTGGACAGAAATAATGGTACCCTTGAAAATAATGTGACAAAAGGGACATGTTAAATCAAGGTGTGTCCACTAATTAGCATCACAGGTGTCTACAATCTTGGAATCAGTGAGTGGGCCTGTATAGAGGGATACAGATACTCACTGTGCTGTTTGGTGACATGGTGTGTATCACACTCAACATGGACCAGAGGAAGCGATGGAAAGAGTTGTCTCAGGAGATTAGAAAGAAAATTATAGACAAACATGTTAAAGGTAAAAGTTATAAGATCATCTCCAAGCATCTTGATGTTCCTGTGACTACAGTTGCACATATTATTCAGAAATTTAAGCTCCATGGGACTGTAGCCAACGTCCTTGGACGTGGCCGCAGGCGGAAAATTGATGACAAATCAAAGAGACGGATAATACGAATGGTAACAAAAGAGCCCAGAAAAACTTCTAAACAGATTAAAGGTGAACTTCAAGCTCAAGGAACATCACTGCCAGATCGCACCATCCTTCGCTGTATGAGCCAAAGTGAACTTCATGGGAGACGACCAAGGAGGACACCATTGTGGAGAAATAAAAACATAAAGCCAAACTGAAATTTGCCAAACTACATGTCAACAAGCCACAAAGCTTCTGGGAGAATGTCCTATGAACAGATGAGACAAAACTGGAACTTTTTAGCAAGGCACATCAGCTCTATGTTCACAGACAGAAACATGAAGTATATCAAGAAAAGAACACTGTCCTTGCTGTGAAACATGAAGGAGGCTCTGCTATGTTCTGGGGCTGCTTTGCTGCATCTGGCACAGGGTGTCTAGAATCTGTGCAGGATACAATGAAATCTCAAGACTATCAAGGGATTCTAAAGAGAAATATGCTGCCCAGTGTCAGAAAGGTTGGTCTCAGTCGCAGGTCATGGATCTTGCAACAGGATAATGACCCAAAACACACAGCTAAAAAAAACCACCCAAGAATGGCTAAGAGGAAAACATTGGACTATTCTGAAGTGGCCTTCTATGAGCCCTGACCTAAATCCTATTGAGCATCTTTGGAAAACCTGAAACATGCCATCTGGAAAAGGCAACCTAACATGAGACAACTGGAGCAGTATGCTCTTCAGGAGTGGACCAAAATACCTTTCGAGAGGTGCAGAAGTCTCATTGACAGTTACAGGAATCATTTGATTGCAGTGATTGCCTCAAAAGGGTGTGCAACAAAATATTAAGTTAAGAGTACCATCATTTCTGTCCAGGCCTATTTCATGAGTTTTATTTTTTTTTTTTAAGTTCTGTGGAAGCATGGTTGAAAAGCAATGTCTGACTTTTAATTTGTTGATTTTCATAGATTTTTGATTTATTATTACTTTTGTCAGATTCAATTTTTTTCTGTCACCATTGTGGGTTTTTCTGTCATTAAACAAGGGGTACCAACAATTTGTTAGGGTTACTGTTTTTGGCTGAAAACTTTATGTAAAACAGTCAGCATTTTCATATTTTTTTCAAGCATTTTTGTGTGCGTTTATTTTTATTACACTTAATGTGACTCCTAATGGAATCAAAGGTGAAAATGCCACAAAGTGCACCAAAAATCAATCTAACGTATATGAAGACATGCGTTGTTCTAAAGAGAGAAAGAAACCAATGAGTGTTTGCAGAAGAATAATGCCAAAAAAGTACGGTAACCAAAAAAATGCAAAAAAAGGAAGATAAAACATGCTACTGAAAAACACTGTGGGTCAAGGAATCCTATATATGGCCAATTGTCTTTGGAAGTGTATGTGGGTGTATGTATGTGAGTTATTACGTTTGGCCCGTTCAGGAAAATCATGGCTGCAATACAGACACTAAAATGGGCCAGTATTATGGATATTGATCCTGCAAAAGCTGAAAATCAGAAGAATGTGCAGCTCGGAGGAGGTCTCCTTCCATCTATGTTATATCATGACTGTGCTGGTAATATGATTAGGCTTTATTTTATGAAAAGGCAGAACACTGTGTGAAACCCAAAACCATTTTCCCAGCAAACGTGTACATGAATATTTCAAGACGACATCGTACTTGTACTATCGGGATTGATTACATTACTGAACAGTTTCCAAACTTTCAGCTCCAATGACCAGCGATACACATTGTGTTGGTGAAATGAAATCCTCCATTCCCATTACAATTATAATATTAAATTGTGTTTTATTCTTTATTTAGCTTAGCAGCATTTATTGGAATTTTTGTGGCTTCATGATGTTTTAGCACTTTGTGTTTTTCCTTCCTTAATTGCAGATTTTTTTTTCTAGGTAAAAGGCAAGAATTCCGCAGCCTTTTTTTTTTGAGGGGGAGAAGTTGGTGTTTCTTTTCTGAAAATGACTTTGAGGTAAAAAAGACATGATACTTCTTTGACCCACAGGTCCGTACTGTTATCTCCTTTTTTTCCATGCTTAGCTAGACAAAAAATAAAGAAACTGGCAAAAAAGAATAGTTCTTTTGTCACCATATTCTAAGAGCCATAACTCTGCATTTTTTGGTCGATAGAATTGTACGAGTGTTTGTTTAAAACTGACAAGGAAACCCAGCCACTTACTGAGCTTGATAGATGTACAAATATGGCAGACATGACATGTTGTACCAATAAGCACGCTTCTCACCATTTCCAACCTCTTAATTGCTGTTGCCACAATTAACAGCAGCTATTAAGGTGTTACACTGCAAGGCCACGGTCACACAATCAGTATTTGGTCAGTATTTTACCTCAGTATTTGTAAGCCAAAACCAGGAGTGGAACAATCAGAGGAAAAGTATAATAGAAACACGTGGCCACGTCTGTATTTTTCACCCACTCCTGGTTTTGGCTTAAGGTACTGTCACACTTAGCGATGTACCAGCGATCCCGACCAGCGATATGACGCGGTCAGGATCGCTGGTACATCGCTAAGTGGTCGCTAGTGAGCTGCCACACAGGCAGATCTCACCAGCGACATCGCTGGGGACGGGGGTCGCTACTTACCTGTCACACTAGGCGATCCTGCGTCCTCCCGCCCGCGTCCACGCTCGTCTCTCCACAGGAAGCGCCGCAGGAAGCCGACGACGAGAAGCGGTCCAGGACGTTCTCGCGCGATCAGCGATAACCAGCGGGGGAGCGGGTCGTAGGTAAGTATCAGACACAGCGATATCGCTATAACGTCACTAGTTATAGCGATATTGCTAGCGATATCGCTTAGTGTGACAGTACCTTAGCAAATACTGAGGTAAAATAACTGACCAAATACTGAACGTGTGAACATGGCTTCACAAATGTAGTTAACTCCGTTACCTCCCAGCATCTACACTCAGGTGTCGGCTGTATAACACAGTTACTACCTGCAGTAAATGGATCTACAAATACAAAGTACACACGTCTGCCACCAAGCGGTAATGTACAGAATATAGGGCATTATAAAACTCATTCCTTACAATGCATTTTGTTTTTACCGAATATTTATGGTCATTTTTTTGTTCCAGATTACGCACAATGGTTTAGTGTTTTTCTTGTTATGAAAGCTACAAAGTAAAAAAGCTTTGAAGAAAAAAAAACAAGTGAAATGTTTACCTGCCTATTAACAAGCAATATGCTGAAAGAAAGTGTATATGAAGAAGGCCTGGTTCTTCTCCTGATTACCCCTTACAGCTATTTCTTCCTCTCCTCTAGCAGCGTCTGATATTCCAGAAGAATAAAAGGGTCATGTATTTTAAATTAAACTGTTTGATCCTTATAGGAGTTGTCCACTCATGTTGCGAAAGTCCGCAGTCACTCTGTGTCTCTGCAGACTCCTGAATTCTTACAGAGTGCGCACTGCATGTTGCCAGGATTCTCCACTGTTGCAATCGGGTAGTCATGTGACCACAAGTATGCAATTTGTATAGCTCCAGCCATATTTCAACTAGACGTGCTCAGTCTCACTCAATTCACTTGTTTTGAGCTCAGCCGAGCACATCTAGTTGGCATGTGGCCTCATGTATGTAAATCGTATGCTTGTCTCTGCAGCAATACCGTAGAGCCCTGACAGCTCTACATAAGTCTTAATCACGATTTTGACACTGCGGTTCTTGTCTCTGTTTAGTCTGTTGTGTTTTAAATAAAGCTGCTTTGCTTTTGATACTTACTGGTATTTGGTTTTGGCAAAATTTTATTGATCGAGTCCTGTGCAGATTACATATTACATGCATTTTTCATGCGCTTTTACAGCACATGTGCATTTTTTATTCCCTGCGGATTTTCCGCCATCAAATACAAATCTATGGGGAAAATATGCACAGAAAACTCAGTGTACCCGCAAGAGACATTGACATGGTACGGATTGGAAACAGGCACCACAGGTCAGTTTACGCTGAGTAAAAAAATAAGCACAGTAGGCAGAATATGCCCATGAATCCTATATACTTTGCTGAAACTGCAAGACACTGCATTTTTGATGCAGCGTCAAAAACTCATGAAAAGCTCACGGTGGTCACACAGCCTTATGGCATATCCTGTGGATACACCATACATTTATCACATGGCAAAACTCTGTTACCTCCTATCTTAGGGCAACAGATTAATTAGGCAAAACAGATATCTGCCTATGGCAATGCTGAGCTTGATGATCTCGATTATATTGTGCTCATCTCTAGGAATTGTAGACTCATTCTACAATATCACAGCCCACACTGGCACACAATAGGTGACCGAACTGACCACTCACCTCGATCAAAGGACATTTTTACGTCTTCAATGTGTTCAGTAAACCCTGAGACTCGGTACAGACCTTCTGACTTTAAGCCTGAAAATAAGATATAAAAATCATGTGTAAGGAAACTATTGATTCACAGTAAGAAATGAACAAGTGTGTGCAGAGTAAGCGGCGCAGAGCTGTGTGCCTCCAATTTCATGGGGTTATATATTTCCTAGCTTCAATGTCCTCACCTTAAGACCACGTTCACATGATCAGTATTTGTTCAGGAATTTTACCTCAGTATTTGTAAGCCAAAACCAGGAGTGGAACAATCAGAGGAAAAGTATAATAGAGGCACGTCACCACTTCTGTATTTATCACCCACTCCTGGTTTTGGCTTACAGATACTGAGGTAAAATACTGAGCACGTCCTGAACATTTTAAAATGGCCTAAGCCTTTTATACAAAGCGATGCAGAACAAATGGTAACATAAAAATAATGACTATAACAACATGACGAAAATGATGGTGAGGCCCCATACATATTTCTATTCTATTGTCTGATTGCTCCACCCTACTTGTTTTTTTCCCACTATTTCCTTGAGCCACAAAATCTTCGACAATATGGTAATTATAGATCTATTGACTTACAGGTGATAAAGGTTATTCATTATACAATGAGAAATACCTGG
The DNA here is from genome assembly GCF_039654945.1 of Dendrobates tinctorius. Taxonomy (NCBI): domain Eukaryota; kingdom Metazoa; phylum Chordata; class Amphibia; order Anura; family Dendrobatidae; genus Dendrobates; species Dendrobates tinctorius. The sequence continues at coordinate 726,612 of NW_027361834.1, read as the reverse complement.
CACTTCCGCAGCTATTCACTTACAGTTTTCAAGATATCTCCTTGTTTTCACTTAACTGGAATGTTCCTAGTCTACATGAGATGATGTGGTGGTCACCAAGGTGTAGGACTGCAAACAGATCCTAAAGGGGTTATCCGCTCTCAGAACCAAAGTCTGCACTCACTTTATGTGACTGTACACACTGCATACTGTCTTGATTTAACAGTTCACAATGTCACGATTCCCCTGTTTTCCCTGTGTGGTTGGGCGTTCTAGTCACTGCATGTATGGGATTTGCTTACTTGAGGTCAGGAGCCGACATGACTCATCTCAGTTCTCTTCCATTGGGAGAAGCCAGGTGAGACTAGTCAGCGCATAACCGCACAGAAAAGCGAACACCGTTCCGATTTTTCATAGACCAGACAACCCCTTTAATTGTGAGTTACTAATATAAAAATTATTTTAAAAAAAATAATCATTTCATTATATAATGGAAAGTTTGTATAGAATCATATTACAGGAAATTGGAATATACTACAATAAGGCCTCAGAAGGAGGTAATGGAAAGAGGGAAGGTTGAAGCTGTTCACGTTGGTAGTATAGATTGATCGGTTGCGGTAATTACAAACAAGTGGGTGACGTATCTGCTGGTGATTGGAGTTGACAGAACGCCCTATAATTAAGGGCATCTTAGTACGCCAGAAACGCATAAAGTGCTGAATTTTTTGACTTTTATGAACTTTTAACTTGATTCAATAAACCTACAGTTTTTATCCAGTTGGTTATGCTGGAAACTACCCCTCGTTTTCCTTACCACAAGGCCTCATTCACACACCTGTCCATTCTGTGTAAGCAAACAATTAGTTATTTTTTTATCCTCGTGTTGGAGCATTTTTTTTTTAAAGTTGAATATTTCATGGGATGTCTGTCTGCTTGGCCAACCAATTCAATTAAATAGGTTCTATTCGCAAAACGGACCAGAGTAGGACATGTCTCTGTTTTTCATATCCGGATCACTGGGAGATGGCATACTCAAAAATACACCATAAGGGGACTGGAGTAAAGTTGCGCCAAACTTTACGTGTTTTTAAAAAGTCACAATTGATGAGTCAGCCTACAAAATCTGGAATTGCTAAACTCCGGCAACATTCTGAGAATAACCCACTGCATGTTGTATTCTGGGCCATTTTTACAGATCAACTTTGGACTTTTTTGTACTATGAGATTGAGAAAAAAGTGCATAATGAAGTCAACTACACAACCTGCCATTTGGTTTACACTGAACTGTTCTGATCTGTCTTGCAAATGTAAAAGTGGACATTTTGTTTTTGAAAATAAGCCCTAATATAATAATTTTATTATAAATAATAAAAACTTTTATTATTTCTGCTGTAGACAGCGGCACAAGGTAAGTTCCTAACTCATAGGTCGCCTAGATTTATTTTTATATAGGGCACAACTAATTCTCAGTAATGGTGATACTTTTATTTTCTGTTTCCAATCCCTCTCTATTTAGAAAATATTAAACTTTCACTTCTTTGGTAGATTTAATGTCGGTGTGATGCCAAGAACCACAAGACAATTGTGCAGGGCTGGAGTACCATGGGCACCAAGGGGATTTCTGCGCAGCCCACAACCTAATGAAGACCAGATGTTCATGAGATGATCTGTCAGGCATTTCACAGTCAGATTATATTTCTATGCCAACTCCTTTGTTTGATTTTCTTTCTGATTTTAATTGTACAAGCCTGAGGACTACTATAAGACCGGGTCCACAGGGGTCAGAAATATTGTGCATTTTACCTATGGATTCACTGTCTGTAGACCCAGCCTAATGTCAGTTTTCTTGAGCAATAGTGACTTCATTATATACTATAACTTCACAAGCAATATGGCTGATGTGCCATCACAGGAAACTGCCCAAACCTTGTCATATTACCAAATACTGTACATATCACAACTACAATATGAATGGAAACAATATAAAAAACATGGTTCTTTCCTTAGTGATAAGTTCAAAGCATGCCAATGTCAGTTATTTCCAAGCTTCAGCACTGATATGACATCTCTGGTGCCAGTAGGGTACAATAATACTTTGAGCTAGCACTGGTTGGATAGAGATACCAAGGGCATCTCCTTGCTAAGGAGTGGAAAAACTAAGGCTCTCTGCACACCGCTTCAAGCCTCTCTTCGGAGGTGTATGTCAGGAAGATCCCCGTGCAATACGCTGTAAATTGGTCATGATGGTAAAAATAAGTATAATAGTATACATTTTCTACATACATTAGCCAAACATAGGGCTGAGACATAATGTGCACAGAACCTTTGCCAACACGTTACCCACCAGCTATTTATTAAGAATTTTCTGGACTAAAGACATAGTAAATTTACATAGATAGTTATTGCACAGCTATAGCCATAAATGTCCAATAAGTCTGGGGATAAAGCTTCCCATACACATTAGATTGATGTCAGCTGCAGCCATTAATAGTGAAGAGTTTGGCCGAAACTCTAATGTGTATAGTGGAGCTGGACAGCTGATTGGGCGATGTCGATTGAAATGTCCAATTTCGGACTTGCGATCGCTTTGTTCTCCCGAAGATACGATTCCGGCAAAGACGTCTGTTGACTTCTTTCTTATAGGGAACGCATGCGCGCTCGGCCAAATGAGTGCTAGTTTGTTTGGGAGACACGGCTGCAATGGTTGTTGGCCTTACAACTGGCTGAAGCATCCGTTCAGTAAACAGCCATATAATGCAGGGTTTCCCAACTCCAGTCCTCAAGGCACACCAACAGATCATGTTTTCAGGATTTCCTTTGTATTGCACAGGTGAAGCAATTATCACTTGAGCAATACTAAGGAAATCCTGAAAACATGATCTGTTGGTGGGCCTTGAGGACTGGAGTTGGGAAACCCTGATATAATGTGTATGAGGGGCTTAGGATCTCCACTTCAAGGCAAAACACGGCTATGTGACCAACATTTCACCAATAGACAGGTTTTGTTTTCCCCATTGAAATCAATGGATTGATTACTACAGAACATTATGTTTCTATAGACTTCAGTGGAATGGGCTGCACCTATACGGAATTTAGACTATATCATATATATATAATATATATATCTTTAGTCAGTTTATACTATACCTGCCCAGTACTATTAAGTATGCAATATTCTCGAGACATTGCCATCATTCACGCTCTTGCTTGCGATAGAATTATGGAGGTGTTTGAAGTATAAGACTGAAAACAAAGCAACAATGTAATCTTCACAGTTATACAATGCCGCAAAAGGGATACATTGTATAAGGCTCAGATTTGTCTGTGAAAAGAGGGAGTATTGAGAAAAGTCACATGTTTCGATGTAACTCATGCTATATGTTTACTTTTCCCAGCTATAATTAAGCAATTGTTTGCCACGGGCTTTAAAGACACCATGTTCTAGTGCTCACTGGACACAAGTATTAATGTCACCATGATTTATAACGTTAGCAGATCTACAGGATTCCAGGCAGCAGTCATATAGAGATCACTAAATCACTAGCAAAGTTACCATGTGTCCGAGCCTGAAATGTGTGACAAATACGTAAAGGCCATGTAATGTTCTTTTAATGCATTATCATCTCATTTTACTAAGTTTCTCATTCTGGACACAAAGTAAGAGAGGATTCAATGGAGAAGTAAAAGCACCAGAGGCCAGGAGCTCTGAAACTAAGGACCTGTCTTTTCAGAATAAGGTATACAGAAGGATTTGGATAACGTATGGCTATAGTTATCAATACTGGCTAAGATTAGTTTCATGTTTAAGAACTATGGACATCCAGAGTCTAGAGCTCATGCACGTGACTCAAAGCTCAACAGTGCACAGAGGACCTCTGACTATCCAGGACAGGGTCTGCGTGCTGCACTATAGCCTCTGTATCTCCATACGGAGATCATGCCTACATGAAAAAATGCCTCCTTCATATGGCATCTGATGGAACATATACATATACAGTCATGGGCAAAAGTGTTGGTACTCTTGAAATTGTTCTAGAAAATGAAGTCTTTCTCAGAGAAAATCATTGCAATTACACCTGCTTTGTTATACACATGTTTATTTCCTGTGTGTGTTTATTGGAACAGCCCCAAAAAAATGAGAAAAAGAGGAAAATTGACCTTCATTTCATACAAAACCCCTAAAATGGGCTGGACAAAATTGTTGACACCTTTCTAAAATTGTGGGTAAACAGCTTTGTTTCAAGCATGTGATGCTCATTCAAACTTCCCTGTAGCAAGTAACAGGTGTGGGTAGTATGAAACTCATCTGAAACCCGATGAAAAGGGAAGAAGTTGACGCAGTCTTTGCATTGTGTGCCTGTGTGTGCCCCACTAAGCATGGAGAATAGAAAGAGGAACACAGAGCTGTCTGAGAACTTGAGAATCAAAACTGTTGAAAAACATTAACAATCTCAAGGTTACAAGTCCATCTGCAAAGATCGTGATGTTCTTTTGTCCTCGGTGTGCAACATAATCAAGAAGATTACAACCCATGGTACTGTAGCTAATCTCCCTGGACGTGGACGGCAGAGAAAAATTGCTGAAAGGTTACAATGCAGGATAGTCTGGATGGTGGATAAACAGCCCCAATCAAGTTCCACAGAAACTCAAGCTGTCCTGCAGGCTCAGGGTGCATTAGTGTCAGCGAGTCCCAGTGACCATGGGTCTTCCAGCAAGACATAAAAAGGTCCTTTCCAGTTTTTATTGCACATCCCCTTGAGAAAGCAATCCATCAAAAAGCGAAACATGGGTTGGGGTTCACAGCATCCATCCTGTTGCCACCTACCCTCCGCTTATATCGGTAAGCGCTGTCCTCAGCAATATGAATTCCTAAGACTATGATGTCATATGCACCTTAACTATACAAGCGTTCTTGCCTATTTATACAGATTATTGATGGGTGTTTGGCACCGGTGGTCCTATGTTTTCATCCTTATGCACCTTACTATTTTTTTTATGTATATTTTATACTAATATTCTATTATTATTATTATGCATTATCAATAAAAATACTTCTTTTTAAACCGCAATACTCCTTCTTTCTCCTCATTCTCTAGTATACCGCTATGGGGCTGCATTATACTGCTATATATATGACTAAGGGGTGCATTATACTGCTATGGAGCTGCATTATACTGCTATATATGACTATGGGATGCATTATACTGTTATGGATCACTATGAGGACAATATGGATGGACATGAGGCAGAGTGCGTGGACACGCGTGGTCCAGAATGGGAGGACATGTGAGGTCCAGAATAGGAGGACATGTGGGGTCCAGAATGTGGGATATTATTACTGTAGGGGCTAATTAAAGGATATTATTTTTGAGGATACTGTTTTCAGTGTGGGGGAGGAGAGGTACTGTTACTGTACAGGGTGACACAGTCGCTTTTTACTTCATCTGGCAGAGTATAGAGGTTGGGGAAAAATTGGGGAATGTGCTCTAGATAGCTGTGTTATTTTTTGCAGAGACGAGACCTGACTGGAAGAAGTGATGGCGGTCTGAACTGGATGAAGAAGAAAAGCGAAAATGAAGGACTTTAACTACAGACTTCACCGGTGAGTCAGTGTGTTACCTGTACACTTACACTATGTACTGTATACTATATACAGAGCTCCTGTGTATAATGTCACTAGTAATCACGGTATTACCTGTATACTGACACTATATGCAGAGCTCCTGTGTATAATGCCACCGGTGATCACTGTATGACCTATACATGGACACAGTATACTAAGTACAGATCTCCTGTGCATAATGGCATTAGTATGTTTTTTTTTATTAATGATCAGTATTGTACTATTCGGTCACTATGTGGTGGTAATATGTGATCTGGTCATGGTGTGGCGGTATTTGTTCCTTGTATGTGCTATTATTCTGTCGCTATGTGGTTAGATCATGGCGTGGCGGTATTTGTTCCTTGTTTGTAGTATTATTTGGTTGCTATGTGGTGGTAATATGTGGTCCGGTCATGGTGTGGCAGTATTTGTTCTTTGTATGTGCGATTATTCCGTTACTGTGGTGGTAATATGTAGTCTGCTTATGACGTGGTGGTATTTGTTCCTTGTATGTGGTATTATTGGTCTCCATGTGGTGGTAATATGTTGTCTGGTCCTGGTGTGGCGGTATTTATACCCTACATGTTACCACCGGTCAGTAGAGATGAGCGAATTTGATCGGGTCAGGGCTTATTCGGCAAGCTATAGCGCTTGCTGAATAAGGCCTCTTTCACACTTCAGTCTTTTGCCGTCAGTCGAAATCCACCCTTTTTTGAAAAAAATGGATCCGTTTTTTTGGTGAAATTCATTTTTTTCCCATAGCTTACATTAGCGTCGAATTGTGACGGATGGTCGTCCGTTGCATCCGTTTTTGACGAAGCCGTTGGAATTTAAGCATCCGCCGTCTTAAGTAGACAGACAAAGTAACTTTTTTTTCAGTGGCGGAACCGCTTTTTTAAACTGAGCATGCCCAGAAGATTTTCCCATGCATACAATTTAACCCTAAAAGCCATTCTGGAAAGGGCCTAACAAGAGTCAGTCAGTCTCTCTCTCTCTCCTTTTCCAGAATTCTGTTCCTTTAAATTTTCATACACTTGCAGCTGCAGCGGATCCGTAAAAAAAACGGATCTGGTGCATCCATTTTTTGCAAAGCGGAAACAGATCAGTTTTTTCACACTTTGACGGTTTGCAACTGACGTTTAAAGACTGAAGTGTGAAAGAGGCATAAGCTGCAGAGGGAATCCGGCTTCCTGGATCGCACCGGTTGATCAGCAGCTGTTAGGTGCCACAGCTGCATGTGTTGCGGCTGTGTGACAGTCACAACACATGCATGGAGAGCCCAACAAACAGGCTCTCCATACATGTGTCATCTCTAGTGGTAATATGTGATCTGGTCATGGTGTGGGGGTATTTGATCCTTGTATGTGGTTTTATTCGGTCACTGTGGTGGTAATATGTAGCTTTTTCACGGTGTGACGGTATTTGTCCCTTGTATGTGATATTATTGGTCATTTTAAAAATTGAAAATTAAAAATATACCTAAATTGTATTGGATATTTTAACAAATGTTTAGTAAGTTAAAGTATAGTAGAGCCCGGCCAACAAGAGTCTACCATGTCATGGTGGCGGATTAAAAAAATCTTTTGGCCAAAACAAAAGTTGCTGGCTATGTATGTGATCTGGTGACGGTAGCTATTAATATGTGATTGGTGAGGACGTGGTGCAGAAGTGGAGTTTTGCCAAGAGAGGGCGGTGGGACTGTGGAAGGTTTGAGGGGTGGAGGCAGGGCTTGTGTGGAGCCTGGGCGGAGGCAGAGTTAAAAGGGGCCTCAAAAATTTTGCTTGGATAGGGCCCTGAAATTCCTAATGGCAGCCCTGGCAGCAGTGGTCAGTGATTGGCTGCAGGAGTCATGTCTATATCAAGACATTATCATTGCAACAGAAAGAACAGCGGGGGCGGCTGCAATGGTTAAGGGGAATGTGACTTCTTTTATTATTTTTATGCATTTTGAACTACTTTTAAAAAAAATTATTGGTTACATGTATTTAGTAAAGTGACCAGTCAATATGCTTTATTAGAACATCAAACATGCTGATTATGGATTTTTAATGTGCAAACCTTTTAGCACCATTAAGGAGACTGAAAGGGGTTTTCCATGTTTAATTATTTTATGCTGATCTCTTAGGTGCAAATAATAAATTGAGCTGTTACCCTATTACGGACCACCAGCAGAGACGCACCATAGAAACAGGGGATACTGAATAACATCTCTGCTTCCAAGAGGAAGTACATCAGCATAAAATAATTATACAAGGAAAACCCCTTTATTACGAGACAGTTTTGCATGTATTTGAAATCATTTTTATTTAACCCATTCATTAAATAAAGTTCATCAGAAAAGTGTCACAATCTACTGTACACGAAGGTGTGCCATACGTATGAGAGACTAGCACCGCTTTTGACGTTATATTATAGGTATTAACCTGTCACACATAGAAATCATTATTAGCATTAAATTTCTTTTCTTATGAAATCATTACTTTTTTGCAGCATAATTGCAAAACTGTTTTCAGGCTCCAATTCAAATCACGACCACTAGGGGGTGGCAGATAGCATAGACATCTCCTTACAGAGTAACAGAAAATAGAGGGGTTTTTTTCACAGCTCCTCATCACTTGCTACTGTGTTCAGGATATCTTGAAGCAAGAGGAAAGGCACTCGCCAGCATCTGAGAGATATATTCTCCAAAGACTTGATGGTACTACCGTTACAGATCTACAGACATTGCAATAGATATTAACTAGAAGAAACTGTTGTAATTCTGTTTGCATTACATTTTTAAAGTAAAATAAACAGAATTATTTTACAAACCTCGGCTTTCAATCTCTTGAATGCACATCTCCACCACCATTGGCCTCGGAGTATTGTGTGCTTTCACCAATGTGGTAAGGTCGCAGCTGTACACTTTCTTGATGCGCTTGAGATCCGGCTGGCAGTCGCTGGGAACGTGCTTGGAACACTGTTTATGTACATTCAACCCACAGTCTGCAAATCAGAGACAAAGCCGTTAGCTGAATAATCACATACTAGGAACGTCATTACTAGACGAATATATAAGCACCTTCAGGAAATATGGATGCAGAATTGAGATGTAATATTAATATAAAAATGGCTTGAGATATCATGAACACATATGTGGGGTGAAGAAAGATTAAAAAGATATTGTGGTAAAGTCTGTACGTCCATCATGTCCATGGTTGCGGCCAGGGTTATGGAGTTGGTAAGCCAAACCACCGACTCCGAGTCCTCAATTTCCCTGACTTCTGAGTCCAACTACACCAAAATGGACACCGACTCCCACTCCACGACTCCCACTCCACGGCTCCCACTCCACGGCTCCCACTCCACGGCTCCCACTCCACAGCCTTGGATGCGGCTGGATGGGCAGAACTGTTTCTCTCTGGAACTCCCTCACTTCAACCGCAATGTCTCAAAGTAGCTTTTCGTGACATTATTATGACATTATTAATATTAAAAAAACACAAGAATGATATGGCCTCAATCCTTATTCATATCTTACAAGTGGTGTCCAGACATTTGAGGGATGCCATGTCAGTGTCAGTGGTGGCTGACTAATCAAGAGTCACAACTCACATTTAGTGGCGCTGAGCCAAGGCTGAGGCATATGTATCTCATGTTTGTGGTTTGGGCAGCATGAATCAGATGACAGGTTCCCTTTAATCATTCAATTCAGGTATCTCAGTCTCATCTCCACAAGTGACAACATCCAGCCCCTCGCCATGAGGTCTGTCTTTACTCGCAGTCGTTTTAGTGAGCTCACTGAATTGGAGCGTGGTCCTACACTAGGATGCCACTATCGCAGCAAGTCAGTCGGTAAAATTTTAGGCCTAGAATAAACCTTCTATCCTTTGCACACATCAAAAAGAAATTATGCTTCCTTCCTTTTAATTTTGCTACATTTTATGATCAGCCAGTAGATGGAATCTGATGGATTTTATTCACAATCACATCTTATACATATTATAAAAAGTTTAATGTCAATAGACAGGAAGAGATTTTGTTATTTATAAAAACTAGTAATGACCATTTACCAAAAGCCTATTATGATTAAAGCACAATTATGCATTATTATCCTGCACCGTAGCTGTCATAAAACCTGCTACAGCAATTCTATTTACCAAGATGTTGTTAAGACTTACTACCTCTATCCACCCTGGTTACTGTTAATAGAAATATACAGTTACATGCAGTACTGAGACCATGTGTATATATATATATATATATATATATATATATACTGCTCAAAAAAATAAAGGGAACGCTTCCATTAGCAACAGGCTGTTGGTGTTCCCTTTATTTCTTTGAGCAGTATATATATATATATATATATATATATATATATACACACATGGTCTCAGTACTGCATGTAACTGTATATTTCTATTAACAGTAACCAGGGTGGATCGAGGTAGAAGTCTTAACAACATCTTGGTAAATAGAGTTGCTGTACCAGGTTTTATGACAGCTACGGTGCAGGATAATAATGCATAATTGTGCTTTAATCATAATAGGCTTTTGGTAAATGGTCATTAGCTTTGATAAATAACAAAATCTCTCCCTGTAGATTAACATTAAACTTTTTTTTAATAATTCAATTGAATACCATACATTCCAGAGCCTACTGTCCCTAATTACCACATTGAAGGAAATGTAATTGTGAATATATATATATATATATATATATATATATATATATACCGTATATATATATATATATATATATATATATATATATATACATATATATATATACACACAGACACACAAGTAACAAGCAATGATTTGGGGCTTCACATTCACATTTTGAGACAATGGATCCCACTGGAGAATCTAGTATCAGCTGGACACGGGAACAAAGTGATAAGGGGAGGCTGACATGACAATGGGAGGGCGGGACGACACAGGTACAGCTGAGGGCGGGAGGTTGTGTACAATGAGCCTAAGGGTGGGGGTCAAGAAAGAAAGGGGATATGACATAGGTAGTAGAGGTGGGGTTAGGCAGACGAAAGGACTGACCGGGGTTAACGAAGCCCTCTTTGACCTCCGGACGACTGGACAGCAAGACCTCATCAGCCTCTCCCACCCAGAAGCCGCCTGTAGAACTCACCGGTATACAGGAACTGTTAGGGAAGCTTCAGCAGGCAGCCAGCATGCATGCTGGCTGGAGGACTCTATAAATAGGATCATAGGCAGCAGCGGGGGTCCCATCAGGTCCCGGCATTCGACCTCTGGGAGGTTGGGAGCCGCATCCCAGAGGAGGCGTGTGGTGGTAGGGCGCAGCAGTTGCGGGGCATCCGTTCAGCGGGGACCACTGGGGGCTAGCCCTGCAGCGGGGGGTTCACAGACTCCCAGGCAGGGACAAGGAGCGCAGCACAGCGGTCCCCCCCTCAGAGCAGGCCCCTCATTGCAGCGACCCCCCATAAGTATTGGGCGGGGAGAGCAGCAACCCACCCGCGCTAGAAAGACAGACCCGGTCCCTCACCTCTGCTGGTGGAGGCTCGCAAAGCAGTTGCCCCCTCGCGGTACAGAGCGGCCATAGCACCGCTAATAGGGGCCGTCAGCATGGCGGCTGCGGGCCCCCACCGCAGACATACAACACGACGGCTCCCCCACAGTGCTGGGCGGAAGTCACGCCGAGCACTGGACACGGGCACCACCATCTTGTTTCCGGGGTCCTTCAGAATGGACCCCGGGAGATATGCCGTCCAGGGAGGTGCCCGGTTAGAATAGTCCTAGTGGGCAGCTGGCCATTGTTATGCCGGAGGGGAATGGGAGACACCTTAGACCCACCTGCAACATTAAGCCCCCCGAAAGGCTGTCACTAGACATGCCTGTGCAATCACAGCGCCGGGCTAGAAGTCCCCACGGGGACCAGCAGAGCCTTGGGGATCTTAGGAGGAGCAGGCCGCGGCAGATTAGGGACACCAACACATCACCAGAGCAACATCCTGGGAGGAGAGGCGAAGACACCGGGCGGCTAAGTCGTCATCCTGGGGACATGCGGCCGTTAAGGGCCTCCAAAGCAAGCTTCATGGAACCTGCGTGGCAGCCCGACCAGGACCGAGGAGGAGGACAACGCGGAGGATTCCTTACCCGGGACGGCCGGAGGGACATGAACGCCCTGGCAGCCTGGTAATTATGATTCTGTGTTTTGTCCGTCCTTAGTAGCGGGCCCATCATATAGGGGTGGGGGTTCGCAGGGGACACTTAGGGAATACGGAATCCCCAATACATTGACCCCCAGTTCACCCAGCAACGAATTGATTGCGTTGCTGACAAGCTTACAAAATAGGCTAGACCGCTTAGAAGGGTCCGGGCCAGCACACCTATCGGCATGGACTAGTCCGTAGACTCCACAGAGGGGGGGCGCTAGTGTGAGCGAAAGCGCCATAGGGCAGTCCGAAACACTGCCGTTAGGGGAGGAGGAGAATAGTCGATCGGACGACAGGGCACGAGGGGAAGTTTGTATTTGTTTCTCTGGGCCCTTAGGCGCTCATCTTAAAAAAGAAGTTAAGGACAAAATTTGGAAAGATGAGTACATGGATATTTTCTCACTTTTGCCTTCGGATAAGTTGAGTTTCGAGAGATTTGGAAAAGGGGGGACACAAAAAGGATGAAGAGGAAGGCCGGCGAGGGCAGGTGATACCGCAAACATTTACGAATTGGTTACAGGCCTTCGCTATTCTGGCGAGTGTTGTAGGGGAGAAACCGCCTGAAAATTACTCGCAACTCTTTTGCCATATGGACTCCATTGGGGAGGCCTACAGGACATATGGTGGGCATGCGTGGTTACGTTATGATGAGCAATTTCGCCAGCATAAGGCCATTCGTCCTTCAATTACATGGGATCAGAAGGATATTAGCCTCTGGTTGAAGTTTATGGCACATAATCATAGACATGTAAACCCCTTTCAGGGGTGGGCCGGTAATTCCGGCCATGCTAGGTATGGGTCACGAAGCCAGTCGGCAGGTAGTTTTCAGGCCCGAGGAGGAACGCAAAAAACGGGTTTGTGTTGGCAATTTAATGACAGTCAATGCAAGTTTGGACCCGGCTGTAGATTCAAGCATGCGTGTGCAACATGTAACGGGTCCAATCACGGTGCAGCCAAATGATTTAGCAAGAACAGCGGAAAGACAGGAGGACAGGGTTATGGTCAGGGGTCAAACGCCAATCAAGCTACACGCGATGCTCCCGTATCTAAATAGATATCCCGAGAGAGCAAAAGCAGACCTACTAACCCGAGGCTTCAGAGACGGTTTCATTATTCCTTCCCCGACATTTGAAATACAAAAAAGTTTAAAAAATCTTCGTTCGGCCTATCAGCACTCGGAAGTTGTGAGAGATAAATTAAAAAAAGAAGTGCTGCTAGGCCGAATGGTGGGTCCATTTAAGTCCCCACCAGTTCAAGATCTAATTGTCTCACCTTTGGGGATAATACCAAAAAAGGAACCGAATAAGTTTCGCATGATCCACCACCTTTCCTACCCACGGGGAAAGTCCGTTAATGATGGCATCGACCCAGAATTATGCTCCGTGGTTTACGCATCCTTCGATGAGGCTTTGCGGTGGGTTAGGAAATACCGAAGAGGGGCCTTACTGGCAAAAACGGACGTGGAATCAGCCTTTCGGCTGCTGCCAGTACATCCTAGTAGTCAGCGATTGCTCGGTTGTTTTTGGGAAGAGGAATACTTTGTCGACAGGTGTTTACCAATGGGCTGCTCGTTGTCATGTTCATTGTTCGAGAATTTTAGCATGTTTCTGGAGTGGGTAGTAAAGGACATTTTGGATTTGGAGTCATTGATCCATTACTAGATGATTTCTGGTGTGTAGGACCGCCTAACTCCCAGGTGTGTGATACTATTTTGGGGAGCCTAGAGTGGGTAGCTAAGGAGTTCGGGGTCCCCTTGGTCCCCGAAAAAACAGTCCACCCTACGTCATGTATTTCCTTCCTGGGCATAGTCATAGATATGGTAAAATGGGAATGTCGGTAGCCTGAAGATAAGGTGTGGGCGCTAAAGGATGAAGTAGATAGAACGTTGAAACTCAAAAAATTGAGATTACGGGAAGTGCAGTCTTTGCTGGGCAGTTTAAATTTTGCATGTCGGGTTATGCCCATGGGTAGAGTCTTCTCAAGAAGATTAGCCAGGGCAACGGCGGGTGTGAGATCCCCTCATCACTATGTGCGCTTGTCAGCCGAAAACAAAGCAGATTTGGAAGTTCGGAGCACATTTTTGAGCAAATATAACGGGCGATCTCTGATGATGGATAATTTGTGCAGAAATTCAGGCATTGATCTGTATACGGATGCAGCGGGGAGCTCAGGTTTTGGGGCCTATTTCCAGGGCCAATGGTGTGCGGCAAGGTGGCCAGAAGAGTGGGTACGGTTGGGTTTAGTTAAAAACATAGCGCTACTGGAGATTTTCCCCATCTTGGTGGCAGTGTCATTGTGGAAAAAGAAGCTAAGAAACAGAAAGATTTGCTTCCAATGTGATAACATGGGCGTGGTGATGGCAATAAATAATATTACCGCTTCTTCCCCCCAGTAATCAGGGTATTGCGTTAGTTGGTGTTGGCATGTTTGTCTATCAAAGCTCATTTCACCGCGTCACATGTCCCAGGTGAATGTAACTCAATAGCTGATGCACTTTCTCGTTTCCAGTGGGAGTGGTTCCGGGCGTTGGCCCTGGAAGCGGAAGAAGAGGGCTTACCATGCCCTCCCGGGCTCTGGAATGTGGTATAAGGGCTGCCGAGCCATTAATCAGATCATCATTATCTAGCAGCACTTGGGCAGCTTATCAGCGGGCATGGCTGCTTTAGGAGGAATGGTTAGGAGAAGGGAGCGAACGGTTAGCCGACGAGGAGCAGGTTGGCGTGTTATTGATGGGGATTAGGAGAATGGCAGATGGTAAGTGGTCTATAGCTAAGATAAATCAGTTAATTTCCGGGTTAGCTTTGGTTTTAAACTTCGAAACAGAACCGACGTGACAAAGAATTTCTTAGTAAGGCAGGCGCTCAGAGGTTATCGTAAGGGAAAGATTCAGTTAGACAGCAGGAGGCCGGTGTCATTCGGGCTACTGGAAATACTGGGGAAGCAGTTACAAGGAGCCTGCAGGTCGCGATTTGAGGCAGATTTGTTTAGGCTGGCGTTCTCGTTAGCCTTTTTCGGGGCAATGAGATTAGGAGAATTGGTGGCGCCGGGAAGGAGAAATAGTGGGGACATCTTAGCTTAAGACATCACGGCCAACCAGAATGAGGTAGAATTCTGGATCAGAAAGTTAAAGACAGATCAGTGGGGCAAGGGTAAGAAGGTTCGGTTGGGAAGGGTAAAAGATTCTATTATGTGCCCGTGGCAATGCTTTGTGGTATTTATGGCTAGTAGGCCCATACAGGGTGGACCCTTGTTATGTCACGAGGACGGGTCATTCCTATCAAAATACCAGTTTATCAAGGTATTTCGAAAGTGCCTGGAAGCGGCGGGCAGGAATCCCCACAGCTATGGAGGTCATTCCTTCCGCATTGGAGCGGCCACGGAGGCAGCTGTAGGAGGTCCGAGCACAGAGGTACTAAGGAGAATTGGCCGGTGGGAATCACAACGGTACCGGTCTTACGTACGGCCACACAAGTACGAGGAGGCCAACTCCTCCAGTAACCAAAAGGATTAACTCATGTTTGTTTCATTACAGGCCGAGACCCACTTCTAATCTTAATTTTAGGTCACTCTTATGTTCACTGGGGAGCAATATGAGCCGACATAAGGACTGACGGGAGACAGCTAGGTTTCAAAAGGAACGTGGCCTTAATTAGGTGGTTGGGGTTAAGGGGTTTGGTGTGGAGTTGGGTGATCCACGAATTCCAATGGACGGTAAGGCGCCATGGAGCGCCAGATATCTTAGTCCTGCATGTAGGGGGTAATGACCTCGTGGTCCGCTCCGGGAAGGCACTGGTTAGGAACATCAAAACAGACTTGAAACAGATATGGGGGCTTTCCCAAATTCAAAACAGTATGGTCTGACATGATACCCAGAAAATTTTGGAGGGAAGCCTGATCCGTCACAAGGATTAACAAGGCATGAATAAAAATCAACAAAGTAGTATCCAAATTTGTGGTGCAGAATGAGGGGGTTAGCGGTACACCATGCAAGTTTTGACAATACGGACGAAAAATTTTGGTTAGCTGACGGAGTGCAGTTGAACGCAGTGGGGACCGACTTGTGGACGTTGGGATTGCAAGAAGGCAAAGAAAAGGCCACAGCATTGCCGAAGGATGGGGTCTAGAGCACTTGAGGGGGTCAAGGTGCTCTCGTTGTGGCGTTGGTGGGTCCTCGAAGATGGCTAAAATTATTATTGGGGATTCGTTAAATGCATGGATCCCCTTCATTTGAGGTGGTGGTGGTCTGGTGAGTTTGGGTGATACCTGGCGATGGAACTTCGGGTTCACATTAACTGGACATTTGGGTGATACCCGGCGATGGAACGTCGGATTCACGTTAACTTGAGATTTGGGTGATATCTGGCGATGGAACGTCAGGATCACAGTAACATAAGCTGGTGGGTGATACCAGGCGATGGAACGTCGGGATCACATGGTAAAGATGGCAACCCCTAACCTCAGTGCATGGTGCTTCTGAGTCGGAGAAAAACGCGGCTAGGAGTAAGGCTGCGGAAAAGGGGCAGTGCCATTTGGGAAAAAGCCACCAGACCGGCATAACGTCGAGGACCTCACCAAGTGTCTTTGATTATCAATGAATATCAATAAATAGGCCGCTGTGGCCATTATTATCCAAAAGAAAATGGTTGTCGCTTGTCCTTATTTAAGGTAAAAGAGAGGGCCGGGGAGGGGGGGTACGGGGGATTGGGTAGGAGAAATCGACCTCTCCAGTGTCAAGTATCAGCTGGACATGGGAACAAAGTGATAAGGGGAGGCTGATATGACAATGGGAGGGTGGGACGACACAGGTACAGCTGAGGAGGGGGAGGGGGGAGGTTGTGTACAATGAGCCTAAGGGTGGGGGTCAAGAGGGAAAGGGGATATGACATAGGTAGTAGAGGCGGGGTTAGGCAGATGAAAGGACTGACTGGGGTTAACGAAGCCCTCTTTGACCTCCGGACGAGTGGACAGCAAGATAGGGAAGGAGAAAACTTCGGGTCACAGTGGCGATCATCGGCAGCGTTATTTTGTTCAAGAATGTTTGTAAATTGTGCTTTCTTTTATAAAAAAATAATAATAAAATTTTGAACAATGTAAGAAAAAGAGAAGTTAAGCGCATTGACCAGGTAAGCCCTGGCGAAGGGCAATCCTTCAGTCGTGGTTCCCCGGAGGTTTCCACCTAATACAAAAAAATAAAATATAGGGGGTTTTTCCTCTCCCGAGTACTGTCGGATGGCTCTTTGTGAGCGAAAGGTCTTTGCTACATTGGGTAATAATGTTTTGAGGTGTTGGTGGGTCCTCGAAGTTTGGCACAATTATTATTGGGGATTCGTTAAATGCATGGATCCCCTTCATTTGAGGTGGTGGTGGTCTGTTGAGTTTGGGTGATACCTGGCGATGGAACGTCGGGTTCACATTAACTGGACATTTGGGTGATACCCGGTGATGGAACGTCGGATTCACGTTAACTTGAGATTTGGGTGATATCTGGCGATGGAACGTCAGGATCACAGTAACATAAGCTGGTGGGTGATACCCGGCGATGGAACGTCAGGATCACATGGTAAAGACGGCAACCCCTAACCTCGGTGCATGGTGCTTCTGAGTCGGAGAAAAACGCGGCTAGGAGTAAGGCTGGGGAAAAGGGAAGTGCCATTTGGGAAAAAAACACCAGACAAGCATAATTTCGAGGACCTCACCAAGTGTCTTTGATTATCAATGAATATCAATAAATAGGCTGCTGTGGCCATTACTACCCAAAAGAAAATGGTTGTCGCTTGTCCTTTTTTAAGGTAAAAGAGAGGGCCGGGGAGGGGGGGTACGGGGGATTGGGTAGGAGAAATCGACCTCTCCAGTGTCATGACTTCCATAAAGATGGATTACACTAGTAGGCAGCAGCATAGGGCAGCATTCTCACATTACACTGCTAGGATTTCTGCTGCAATATTTGAAAATTGGCAAAAAAAAATTATCTTGGCTGCAACATGTGAACGCGGCCTAAAAATGTCATTCCACTACAAGTCGGAGTGTACACTATAACAATTAACCAACACACACAAGTAACTGCAATCAGCTGAGCAGTATAGATACTTACAAAGTTATTTTTCTGAACTCAGATTCTCTGTACACATAGCGGTATGTCCCCTATATACACAGTACAGATGTAGCATTTGTTAATCGAACACACACAGACAGTAAAATGCAGAGAGAAATCATGCTGCACAAAAGAGGAAATTGACACCCAACTTTACATATTCAGTGGCTTTTGCTGTATTATGCGTCCAATTACAGTTTTCTGCATTCTGACACTTGTCTGTGACTTGGTATAGCTTAAAGGAGTTGTCCAGGATTAAATGAGATCAGTGGGGTCTGACAACCGGCTTGTCCATCGATTAGCTGAAAGCCACTCGGCAGCAGCCAGAAATAAGCTATGTATGGATGCGAGCTCAGCAGCCCCATACCTTGCTTAGTGGCTGTTGCCGAGTACTGCGCTTTATCGTCCTGTTTCAATAAATCATAGTTCATCTACTTTAAAATCTGGATATGTGAGCATCTTGTGTCAAACACTTGTACGTCCTGTTGGAAAGATGTCGTTATCCATTGTAGCTGATTTGGTGACTTGGGGTCAGGTGTGACCTAATGAGGTTGGAGTTTAGCCTTATTAGAACTCCAAACTGTGAGAGTAATGCCAAGACTAGATCATCTTACATTAAGAGGTCCTGCTGATATATGAGTAGTCAACCTCTTCCTTGCCGGAATGAAAAATATTACACTGGTCACACCTGTATAACAGAGTGCCATTAAAGAGGACCACCTGTCACTTGCCATAAGCATGTATTTTATACCAGGTGTAAATGCCGCTGGTCTCCTGAATCTGTTCTTTTTTTTTCTTGTTCCTGCACCTTTTTGTTCATGAGACATGGTCCCTCCCTGTGACTTATATGTAAATCTGGTCTCGTTAGCAAGCGGGTGTGGTCCTTAACTTTTCCCCATGGGAATATTCATTATCTAATAAGACTAGCTTTATATACATGGAAGAGGAGGCATATCTCAGGTATACACAGGAACAAAAAAATTACATATTAATGGAAAGTGACAAGTCAATATTAGGTCTTCCATGTTGGTTATTGTATAAATTGATTTTTTGTGAGACTTACATCCTACTGCAATTGCTGTATGAAATTCCTTTTTGATAGGATGTGACTAACAAGCTGTTCCTTAAAACGGTTTTCCCACGAACAAAGTACATTTCAATTAATAGAATTTGGAATAATGATAAGTTACACAATTTGAAGTGTTAAAAATAATGTTCCTGTGCTGAGATAATCTTATGAATGTGCCCCTGCTGTGTACTGTGTAATGGCTGTGTCTGACCGGGCAGGAACATGGTCTGATCATACCACAGCTCCTGGGCAGGGGAGGAAGCAAGAGAGTATGCATGTTTTTAAACAAAGTTTTACCTCAAAGAAACATTTGTGATCCCGTGCTGTCCTGTCTGTATACTCTCTTTTGCTTCCTCCCCAGCCCAGGAGCTGTAGTATGATCAGACCAGGTCCCTGCACGGTCAGACACGGCCATTACACAGTACACAGAAGGGGCACATTTATAAATTTATCTCAGCACAGGAACATTTTTATTTAAACATCCAATTGTGGAAATTATTATTATTCCGAGATCTATTGCTTAAAATGTTGATTAAAATTAACTTTGTTCAAGGGAAAACCCCTTTAAATGGCTTACAAGTATTTATCACGGCGGGGGAGAAATCAAATCAGATCTGTGGCAACTTCATGCTAATGAAACTGTAGTATGTGAGATTTTCTGCAGGAAAATAGCAGAATGTCTCCAAATGAAATGATGGCTATATAAATCCGCTTTGTATTAGGAAACATCCCACCCATGACCACAGCCGTAACCTCAGATATCTTCAGCTAGGACAAACACCAAATTATGCACACATACACTATAAATAACACTTAACTATAAGCCAACTTATATTTTATGTCAAATACTCCGAGAAGACATGTACGCTCCATATCTTAGATCTCTATGACTGATTATTTAGGAAATAGTTGGCTTTTGGCATCTTATTTCCGGACGAATGAACCATTTATAGAAAATGTAGATTAAAGCAGTAGACACGGGTGTATGTCTGGCAAGCCTGGGACAGAAGTTTGAAGATAATCGGAGTTGGCACCACATCGCATCTCGGTTGAGTTGTGTTATGTGATTCTTTGCAGCCAAATATACCTGGTTTCCTTTTATTTTCATATATGTATGTGTTGAATCATAAACTGTCTAGAACATGTCAGCGGGCGAAGCAGTAAAAGGTGCAGACTTTTATAGATAATCAAAGAGGGACATTTATAAGTTTGGATACAAATATGAATTCCTACAAGATTTCATTGCAACCATAAATACTTATAAACTTAGTTACCAGCGATCTAGGGGCTCCTATAAATACATCAGTAATAAGGTCAATGCCAGGAGAATGCCGCACAGCCTCCACTGTCACCAGCACTGCAGGCTTCACCTTTATTGTTGGGAAGCTACCCATCCGAGCAGGGAACTTTGCTGAAAAGCTATGCACCTTTTAATACAATAGTCACAATATCAGAGTGGTAGCACCATACTCCCTCGTTAAGAAAGGAAAAAAACAAAAAAAGTCTGGAACCAAAGAGGGATTCAGCAATGGTATGCACAGGAGACACTTATGTGTTGGAGAAGCTACATAGTATGGCATGCAACAAAGCTGGCCGAGGAGAACACCAACAACTTTCCTTGTACAAAAGTTATAGCTTTCAGCTACAGAAAAGGCAACATTCTCCAATACAAGTGCCAGAAATTCCTTCAGGCGTCAAAATAGATATTGTATTTTTCTGATTATAATACACACTTTTTTCCCAAAAATTTTGGGGTAAAATGGGGGTGCATCTTATAATTCAAATAAACCTTACCATCTGCCGTGGAGTAGGGTCCCAGGGTCACTGCTGGAGGAGGCAAGAGTGGCACGTTGATACAGGCCGTAGGCTGGGATTAGGGGGTGTTTTAGAGGTGCGACACTGCGGCTTTTCGGCGGTGCAGGGGCTCCGCCGACATTTTGTGAAAGTCCGGGACCCCCTCACTTCTATGGTTTACATTGCGGTGGACTCCGGGAAAATGGCTGTCAGGGTCAATTTTAAAAATCGGGATAACTCCTTTAAGAATTGCATGACACCCAAGAGCTGAGTCAACAGATAAATTTGTTCTTATTAACAGAGATATTGTAATTTACTGTATAATAAGAGATCCTGGCATTTAGATCACATTTTATGTATGTAATTGTTTTCAGCGAAAGAGAAACAACCAAGTGAAACTCTGAAGATCACGACTTTTGTATACCGAAAGAGGAAGATAAAATTTGTTTCTTTAAACTTCTTTACAAGACAGTTTATGAAAAAGTTCACATACTATACACGGTACACAACACACCTTATGTCTCACCCGCAGGTGGAACATGTGGTTCATGGACCCACTGTTTCACAGGGCCAGACTTGCCTAGGAAGGTGTGTACCTGATGGTGGAGACAGACTGGGCTGCATGTAGCCACCAGATACTACTCCTAGGCAGGCACCAATACTGCAGCTTCCTATCCCAGCGGTCGGGTTCCCAGGTGCGGGGAGATGTGACCGAGGTCACTGACAAGCCAAAGCCGGACAATGTAGATGTAGGAGATAAGTTCTTGTTCTGACCCATAGATATCGGGAACAGTTCTGGAGCTGGCTGCAGTAGGACCAGGAACAACGGACATAGGACTGGCCACACCAGTACCAGGGATCGGGTATAGATACCGCAGATGCGGTGTCAGAAATAGGATGCCGCAGAAGCGGTGACAGGAACACGGGAAAAACACACTAGACTAACTGGACACAGGATACGGGAATAGCTTAAGAATATACTAGGGAATATACTATTGGCTGGGAGACACCTTGTATGCGCACACATTAACTAAATGCCACACTTTACCATGTGCGTGCGCTGCCCCTTTAAGAATATGGGAGCGCATGCAGGTGTGTACTAGGCACGCCGTTGGAACACAATGCAGCGTGCACAGGAAAGGAGGAGGGAGCATGCGAGGACACCGAATGGTTGGAGGAGGGGAGCCATGTGGAGGCGCCGTCAGACGCTACTCCCTACACTACTGCCGCTAGCAAAACCTCAATGTTCACAATAAAGAAAATATATTACACCATTTTGTAAATTGAAAATATTTAATTTACTGTATATTTCCACGTTATAAATCTAAATATAAAACTTTGAATCAAACAGACAGACATGTTGGTGAAGGCAGAGTCTGGTATCTAAGTGCGAATATTTGATGGGGAATTGTCTAAAAGGCTTATCGTACCTCCTCAAGAACGGGAAAAACAAAATCATGTGTTTTTCACAGAAGATTCTAACCACGGGCTACAAAATAATGATGAACTTGAACAACCCTTTCATCCAATTATACATCAATGAGTGGCATGGAAACCCCTAGGGCATCTTTAAATTAGGAACAACATAATTTTAATTTGTCAAGATAGCCGAAATGAAGTCAGGCATAACTCATCCCATGGACAGTAAGCTCTTCTCATACTGGAGGGCATACAAGTATGAAAGCTTTATGAAGCATCTCAAAGAAGCCCCATACAGCCACACGATTTATGTCATACACTTGTTATCAGATACAGAAGGCACTTAAAGCTGTAGTTGATGTAATAGTCTCGCAGCATTGTGGTTGGTAGTAGCTATTCACCCATAAGATCGCATCTCGATGGATGCAGTATTCCTAGGGTAGCAACAGAGATGACCATTTTTGGAGTTCTTCAAGGGATACTCCAGTATCTATTTAGACTGGATATCATTCACCATCTGAAGCCTTGGATAAAGGGATGCCAATACTGGACGTGAAATGTCTCTATTTCAGGTTCTAATCAATCTCCAGTCTTCTAAAATAATTCCTTGTTTGGCTTTAATAAACTATGGAGGTAAATGGAGAGCAACCAAAGCCAAAGGATTCCACTAGGCAACATTTCATTCAGGACATCTTAGATCACATTTTTAAAACCATGTTTAATCTATTACAGTGTATGCATTTATAGCATATTTGCTACAGATTTTCTAGGCAGATTTGTGTGACCAGCAAAGTAGATGAGTCCTTTAAGTCGTATATCTGTATATACCAGTACATTTTGCCTGCAAAGATGACTAATATTGAGATTTTTAGGCATAGAAAATTCTTTCATATATAACAGAACAGCCCATGACTCACTGTTAGTGTTTCTGCCTTCCATACAATGCGGCCTGAGTTTGAATGACGACTGTGACAAGTTAGAAAACTAGGCCAAGAATTAATTAAATACTGAGGCATCCACTGAGCACAGTCACAGGGCCCTTCCCCCAGGGGAACCCAGAAGCCCCCTGTACAAGACAGGACTGCAGTGTTATCAGTCCAGCACAGTTCAGATA
The DNA here is from genome assembly GCF_039654945.1 of Dendrobates tinctorius. Taxonomy (NCBI): domain Eukaryota; kingdom Metazoa; phylum Chordata; class Amphibia; order Anura; family Dendrobatidae; genus Dendrobates; species Dendrobates tinctorius. The sequence goes on along the minus strand of NW_027361834.1, from coordinate 703,371 downwards.
TTCTACAAACACCAGTTATCATACCTGTCCTCCTCCAGGCAGACAACATATTGGCATAGGTCACATCCCCTGCAAATAATGCTTCTCTGACCTTCCCGCTTCAGCTGCTGGGCGCTATGTTCATTTGTGTTTTCAGGGATATTTTAGCCTATGCTGTGCCCCGCAACTATGCCAAATGTGCCATGAATTGCCAAACCCGATCCTAGCCTGTAGAACTTTTGGTGTGCCATTGTGGAATATACATTTTATAGATAGGTGGAGTAACTTTGTCCTTCTGGGAATAATGCATATGCCTATATGATGGACCATTATAGTGCCTTCTTGCAATATCTCCATTATATGATATGCAACGTAATATGCTACAATATGCCAGATATCACCCCGTACTTCCACAGGACATCAAAGACACATGGAGGTACAGTATGAGCCCATAGATTCAATAGGTACTATATTATGGTATTATGGATGAAGCCAGGGGCGGGACTACCACGGTCGCAGGGGTCGCAGCTGCGACGGGGCCCGGAGTCTTTAGGGGCCTGATCGCAGAGCTGCAGTCGCTCATTGGCAGTGCAGCTCCGTTCTTTGACTGCCAGGCTGCAATTGACTGCTCTGTGCGTACAGGACCTGTGATGAGGTCACATGAGGGGAGGAATCAGGGTTCACATGATCAGGAGCCTCTGTATGTGTGTGTGTGCACGACTCTGCCATGCTGGTTGTCATGGTGCACTGCTGGATGCGGGTAAGTTTGTGTGGGGTCAGGAGGGGTTTACAGGGTAGATGTAGCAGAGATGTGTGTGTGTACAAGGTGCACGGAGCAGAGCCGTGTGTACAAAGTGTATGGAGCGCAGCCGTGTGTGTATGAGGTGTACGGAGCGGGGCCATGTGTGTACAAGGTGTATGGAGCGGAGCCGTGTGTGTACGAGGTGTACGGATCGGAGCCGTGCGTGTACGAGGTGTATGGAGCAGAGCCGTATGTACGAGTTGTATGGAGCGGAGCCGTGTGTGTACGAGGTGAGCGAAGCCGTGTGTGTACGAAGCGGAGCCACGTGTGTACGGAGCGGAGCCATGTGTGTATGAGGTGTACGGAGCGGAGCCATGTGTGTACGAGGTGTATGGAGCGGAGCCGTGTGTGTACGAGGTGAGCGAAGCCGTTTGTGTACGAAGCGGAGCTGCGTGTTTACGAGGTGTACGGAGCAGAGCCATGTGTGTATGAGGTGTACGGAGCAGAGCCGTGTGTGTACGAGGTGTACGGAGCAGAGCCGTGTGTGTACGAGGTGTACGGAGCAGAGCCATGTGTGTATGAGGTGTACGGAGCAGAGCCATGTGTGTACGAGGTGAGCGAAGCAGTGTGTGTACGAAGCGGAGCCATGTGTGTACGAGGTGTATGGAGTGGAGCCATGTGTGTACGAGGTGTATGGAGTGGAGCCATGTGTGTACGAGGTGTACGGAGCGGAGCCATGTGTGTACGAGGTGTATGGTGCAGAGCCGTGTGTGTACGAGGTGTACGGAGCGGAGCCGTGTGTGTACGAGGTGTATGGAGCGGAGCCGTGTGTGTACGAAGCGGAGCCGCGTGTGTACGAGGTGTACGGAGCGGAGCCATGTGTGTATGAGGTGTACGGAGCGGAGCCATGTGTGTACGAGGTGTAAGGAGCGGAGCCGTGTGTGTACGAGGTGTACGGAGCGGAACCGTGTGTGTACGAGGTGTACGGAGCGGAACCGTGTGTGTACGAAGTGTACGGAGCGGAGCCGTGTGTGTACGAGGTGTACGGAGCGGAGCCGTATGTGTACGAGGTGTATGGAGCGGAGCCGTGTGTGTACGAGGTGTATGGAGCGGAGCCGTGTGTGTACGAGGTGAGCGGAGCCATGTGTGCACGAAGCGGAGCCGGGTATGTATGAGGTGTACGGAGCGGAACCATGTGTGTACGAGGGGTACGGAGCAGAGCCGTGGGTGTACGGAGCGGAGCCGTGTGTGTACGAAGCGGAGCCGGGTGTGTACGAGGTGTACGGAGCGGAGCCATGTGTGTATGAGGTGTACAGAGTGGAGCCATGTGTGTATGAGGTGTACAGAGCGGAGCCGTGTGTGTACGAGGTGTACGCAGTGGAGTCGTGGGTGTACGAGGTGTACGGAGCAGAGCCATGTGTGTACGAGGTGTACGGAGCGGAGCCATGTGTGTATGAAGTGTATGGACCTGAGCCATGTGTGTACGAGGTGTACGGAGCAGATCCGTGTGTACGAAGTGTATGAGCGCAGCCGTGTGTGTACGAAGCTGAGCTACGTGTGTAGAAGTGTACGGAGAGAAGCCACGTGCGTACGAAGTGTACGGAGCGGAGCCGCGTGCGTACGAAGTGTACGGAGCGGAGCCGCGTGCGTATGAAGTGTATGGAGTGGAGCTGCATGTGTATGAGGTGGACAGAGAGGAGCGAAGCGTGTATGAGGTGTACGGAGCGTGTATGAGGAGTATGGAGCGGAGCGTGTACGAGGTGTATGGAGCCGCGCATGTACGAGGTGTACGGAGCGGAGATGTGCACCGGGGCCCATAACTTTGTAGTTATGTCACTGGATGAAGCACACAATGCTTACCAGTATATTGCTTGAACGTTACTAATATTTAATTAGTTGGGACCCAGTAGGTGAAGGATCATGATAATAGTTTTCAATGATCTGGTAGCCCATTGTTATATTATTACAACACTTATTCTACCTTTTCTACCCATGTGACAAACATGTTCCAACGTTTCCAATACATTCCTCCTAACAGTTCATTTTTTCGACAACCTTTATTACATTCGGGCTTGGACTGGCCCACAAGAGAACAGGAGAATCCTCCGGTGGGCCACCAGCCTCTTACATGAGCAGTACTTGGCACAATATACTTGAATCACTATGTACTGTTAGAGGCGGCATCTTATTCATTTAACAATGTACCCAGTTCATTGTTATAGAAATTTGTGATTGAGGATCATGTCACATTTGCATGTAGCTGAAAAGTGGGACCTTGGCATTGGTCACTGGTGGGCCCTTGGCAGCTCAGTCTGACACGATTACATTACTTTCATGAACAGCTCGTATGTAGTTTTTACCAATTTAGCAGGCTGCTAACATCATCTACGTCTCTTACCGGGTAACACAAACACAGACATAACAAACATACAAACTGATTCATAACATGGGAGTCCAACGAAAAGGCCGTAAAAAGGTCAGACATTGGATCCTGCTTCTCATCAGCATCTGCGGGAATTACCCTCCTGTCTGTATATATTGTGCACTGACATAGCTTTTACTGCCTAAATATAACGTCTGCCATGATGATCTTGACAGATTGCCAAAAATTGTACGTAAATACTACTACATGCAGGCAGGAACCTATAAATCATCATAACAACATGGATAAATGACATCAAATAAGACTACTTTACCTAAGCATCTGACTCCCTGAGCAATGAGACCCCACATGAAATTGGCACAGTATTCACACCAGTGAGGACCCCGAAATGTGTGCACCTGGAAAAGAAAGCAAACAATGGTTACAAAAAAAGCAATATATCGCAAAATATGTGAATAATCATAATCACAAACATAAGGAATAGAAGAAGTCTCGTGACCCTGCAGTACGGGAAAGCACCTGCTGGTTATTCTGAGCATGCAAATCCGATGTTACTACTTTATTGCATGGATTCTTGTGTACAGATGTGTATCAACAAAGGACAGAAAGCAACAGCAAACGTATGCCAACCATGATTGCTTGGTGCCATGATATGAGCAGACAATAAATGCATGTGGGAAGAAACCAAGTTCTCCAGAAGAGCTAAATATTCACTTCTCAGACAGCACATTGCAATGTTTATTAAACTATGCAGATCTGATGAAAACTTCACCTGAAATCACTCTTGAATCTATGGTCCATAAATTTTGAAACCTGAAGTATATAGAAAGTCATATGGATTTAAATTTCTGTAAATAATCCAAAAAGGAGATCCTTTTCTCCATGTGTAAATGGGATTTTTTTATACTTTGCAATATACCGGGATTACCAAATCTTCATTGTTGCCCTTTCACCAACTCTAGGGTTCCCCAGCAATCCCCATCTTAACCGCTGTTTATGGTCACATATTGTCTATCAATTCATTATGTTATGATGGGCAAGACATCCGGTGACAACTTTTTGGACGTCACATCATGACAGATGAGTGTACACACCAGCAGTGTGAAGGAACCCCCGAAGATGTGAGTACTGCATACATTTTGCTATTTTACTACGGACTGCTTTTGGGGGTGGGAATGTGTACTTACTGGGGAATCTCCTTTAAGTGAGCTGTAGCCAATGTCGTCATGCAGTCCAACAATAACATCTAAGGAAATAAATGTGCATATACTGTTGTAAAAAGGACATACAGTGGATGTAAAAAGTCTACACACCCCTGTTAAAATGACAGATTTTTTTCATGTAAAAAAAAAAATCACACCTTTATTGTCACCCATAATAAGGATTTTTATCTTGAAAGTTTTCAGCCAAGAAAGGGGTACAATGTTTTTTCCAATGCTATAGATATACTGTATCATGGCACACTGTGAAGACGGTGATGAAGAAGAGTCTTAAACTTGGCACAACGGTGACATTACCTAGAACTGTACATTCCTATACATTCCTCAAATATTGATGAAAAGACAAGAAGAAAATTTGCCCGTGAGACTACTAAGAGGCCTACAACAACATTAAAGAAGCTGCAGGAATTTCTGGAAAGTGCTGATTGTGTAATAAATGTACGGTAACTACAGTGTCCCATATTCTTCATATGTCTGGCCTGAAGACGGAAGCTTTTTTTTTTTTTTTTTACAAAGAAATACACCTCAGCTCGGCTATGTTTTGCCAGAACCTACATCAAGTCTGCTAAAAGTATGCGGGAAAAAGCGTTATTGTCTGTCGAAACCAAAGTTGAAGTTTTTGGCCACAATGCCAAAATGTATGTTTGGCACAAAGCTAACACTGCATATCACCAAAAAAACATCATACCTACAGTGAGGCAGCATTATGGTTTGAGGGTGGTTTTTTGGCAGCTGGAACTGGGACATTAGTCAAGGTGAAAAATGATTAACAGTTCCAAATATCAGTCAATTTGGCAACAAAACCTTCAGGCCTGTTGAAGACGAAGAGGAATTTCACCTTTCAGCATGACAAACATGCCTCTAAATCAACAAAAAAAAAGATATTTGAAAGTTTTGGAATGGCTCAGCTAGAGCGCAGACCTGAATACAATTGAAACTGTGGGTGACCTAAAGAGGGCACTGTACACAGGAGATGCTACTACATGGAAGACTGGGCAAAGATTGTGACCTAAATGTGCCATACTGATAGAAGAAGGTCATGTGAGACATATCAAACTTATTGAGAATTTCACAAGAAAAACAATGGTGTGCTTGATTTTAATGTAACTTTATTCTTTCATGAGTTATTTACAAGTTTATGACCACTTATAAAATGTGTTGAAAGTGGTCCATTGTGTTGGATTGTCAATGCAACCCTCTTCTCCCACTCTTGACACACTGATAGCAACACCGCAGAAGAAATGTTAGTCTAAGGGGGTCAGATTCCTTGTAGGAATGCTTGGACCTGACACCCATAAAGTGGTAGTGCACCATCTTGCTGGAAAAACTCAGGGAACGTGCCATCTTCAGTGCATATAGAGGGCTACACATCATCATGTAGCAATTTCAGATATCCAGTGGCATTGAGGTTTCCATTGATGAAGAATGGCCCACTATCTTTGTACCCCATATACCACACCATACCATTAATTATGGGTGTCAGGTCCGAGCATTCCTACATGAACAGTTTCCTGGGAAGTGGATTGGTTGTCGTGGGCCAGTTGAATGGCCACCAGGGTCTCCCGATCTGACCCTCTTAGACTTTTATCTTTGGGGTCATCTGAAGGCAGTTATCTATGCTGTGAAGATACGAGATGTGCAGCATCTGAAACAATGAATACTGGAAGCCTGTGCAAGCATTTCTTCTGCGGTGTTGCTATCAGTGTGTCAAGAGTGGGAGAAGAGGGTTGCATTGACAATCCAACACAATGGGCAGCACTTTGAACACATTTTTTAAGTGGTCATAAACTTGTAAATAACTCATGAAAGAATAAAGTTACGTTAAAACCAAGCACACCATTGTTTTTCTTGTGAAATTCTCAATAAGTTTGATGTGTCACATGACCCTCTTCCCATTGAAAAAAATAAAGTTGGATCCAAAATGGCCAAGTTCAAAATGGCCGCTATGGTCACCACCCATCTTGAAAAGTTTCCCCCCTCCCATATACTAACGTGCCACAAACAGGAAGTTGATATCACCAACCATTCCCATTTTATTTAGGTGTATCCATATGAATGCTGGATATGGGGCCGAATTCTGGACTGGGGCAGAATGCTGGATATGGGGCAGAATGCTGGACATGGGGCCAAATGCTGGACTGGGGCAGAATGCTGGACATGGGGCCGAATGCTGGACATGGGGCAGAATGCTGAACATGGGGCAGAGTGCTGAACATGGGGCAGAGTGCTGAACATGGGGCAGAATGCTGGACATGGGGCATAATGCTGGATATGGGACAGAATGCTGAACATGGGGCAGAATGCTGGACTGGGCCAGAATGCTGAACCTGGGGCAGAATTCTGGACTGGGGCAGAATGCTGAACATGGGGCAGAATGCTGGAGACTGGGGCAGAATGCAGGAGACTGGGGCAGAATGCTGTAGACTGGGGCAGAATGCTGGACATGGGGGCAGAATGGAGATACGGGGCATGATTGGAGACAGATCGCACAGGATCATGGGGCAGGATGGATACGATGGAGATCATATGGGGAAGAATGGATACTCATGAGGGCGGGATGGGAGAACATACAGCCAGGAATGAGACACACGGGTTCAGGATGGGGGATATTATTACCATAGGGGCTAATTAAGGGATATTATTACTGCAGTGATGTATTTAATTTTTTGAGGATACTGTTTTAAATGGGGGGGCGGTCCTGTTACTGTGCAGAGCGACACTATGTCACCTTCTTTTCTTCATGTGGTGTAATGTAGAAGTTGGGAAAAAATAAGTAATGTGTTCTGCAAGCGGAGCTCTAGATAACTGTGTTATTTCCTGCAGAGACGAGCCCTGGCTGGAAGACGTGATGGTGATCTGTGCTGGATGAATGAAAAGCAAGGATGAAGGACTTCACCTAGAAACATCACTGGTGAGTTAGTGTGTTACCTATACACTGACACTATGCATTGTATACTATATACAGAGGTCCTGTGTATAATGTCACCAGTGATCACTGCGCTACATGTACATTATATACAGAGCTCCTGTCCTGTTTATAATGTCATTGATCAATATATTACCTGTACACAGACACTGCATACTAAATACAGATCTCCTGTGTATAATGCCACTTATGGTGATAGTATTATGTTTTTTTTATTAATGATCAGTATTGTAGTATTCAGTCACCATGTGGTGGTAATATGTGGTCTGGGCATGGGGCGGTGGTATTTGTTCTTGGTATGTGATATTATTCGGTCACTATGGTAGTAATATGTGGTCTGTTCATGGTGTGGCGGCATTTGTTCCTTGTATGTGGTATTATAGGTCACTATGTGGTGGTAATATGTGGTCTGGGCATGGTGCGGTGGTATTTGTCCCTTGTATGTGCTATTATTTGGTCACTTTGTGGTGATAATATGGGGTCTGGGCATGGTGCGGTGGTATTTGTTCCTTGTATGTGATATTATTCGGTCACTATGGTAGTAATATGTGGTCTGGTCATGGTGTGGCGGTATTTGTTCTTTGTATGTGATATTATTCGGTCAATATGTGATGGTAATATGTGGTCTGGACATGGTGTAGTGGTATTTGTTCCTTGTATGTAATATTATTGGTCATATTCAAAGTTGAAAAATAAATAAAAATATACCTAAAGTGTATTGCATATTTTAAAAAATATTTAATAGGTTACAGTAGAGCCCGGCCAAAAGTGTCTACCCTGTTATGGTGGCGGCTTAAAAAAAATCTTTTGTCCAAAGCAAAAGCTGCCGGCTATATGTGTGATCTGGTGATGGGAACTGTTAATGTGTGATAGGTGAGAAGTGGAGTTTTTCCAAGAGAGAGCGGTGGGACTGTGGACAGTTTGACGGGTGGAGGCGGGGCAGGGTGGAGCCTGGGCAGAGTCTCAAGGGGGCCTCGAATATTTTGCCAGTATGTGGCCCCGAAATTACTAGTGGCAGCCCTGGTGACTGGTAACAAACAGAGGGGAGTGTCGAAGCTCCAGGACAATGTTGTAATTACTGTTCACTAGGAACCAAACTACAATTTTGACCTTGACAGCAAGTTTACCAGTGATCCTTTAGAAAAAAACAATAAATCGTGCCCTTCATGGACCATGGAACCACCATTTAAAAGAGAAAGTCGAAGATGTAAAAATCATCCTGCATATGTGGATCACTCTACTCTACAGTAAATCCAAGAAACAGATACACTTAGTAACAAAGTAACGTAGTAACATAGTTATTAAGGTTGAAGGGAGACTTTAAGTCCATCTAGTTCAACCCATATCCTGTCCTAACCTGTCCTAACATGTTGATCCAGAGGAAGGCAAAAAAAAACCATGTGGCAAACAGTAAGCTTCACATTGGGGAAAAAAATTCCTTCCCGACTCCACATACGGCAATCAGACTAGCTCCCTGGATCAACGCAATATTAAGGAAACTAGTTTATATACCCTGCAATATTATACTTTTCAAGAAAGGCATCCAGTCCCTTCTTAAATTTTATTAGGGAATCACTCATTACAACATCATATGGCAGAGAGTTCCATAGTCTCACTGCTCTTACAGTAAAGAATCCACGTCTGTGAGTATGCTTAAACCTTCTTTCCTCAAGACGTAGAGGGTGCCCCCTTGTCCCCGTCACAGGTCTAAGAGTATAAAGATCATTAGAAAGGTCTTTGTATTGTCCCCGCATATATTTATACATTGTAATAAGATCACCCCTAAGCCTTCGATTCTCCAAACTAAATAACCCCAAGTGTAATAACCTGTCTTGGTATTGCAGACCCCCTAGTTCCCTAATAACCTTGGTCGCTCTTCTCTGCACCCGCTCCAGTTCAGCTATGTCTTTCTTATACACCGGAGACCAGAACTGTACACAGTATTCTAAGTGTGGTCGCACTGGTGACTTATATAGAGGTAAAATTATGTTCTCCTCATGAGCATCTATGCCTCTTTTAATGCATCCCATTATTTTATTTGCCTTTGCAGCAGCTGCCTGACACTGGTCAATAAATGTGAGTTTGTCGTCCACCCATACACCCAGGTCTTTCTCAGTGACAGATTTCCCCAGTGTTTTACAATTAAGCACATAATCATACATCTTGTTTGTTCTACCCAAGTGCATGACCTTACATTTATCCCCATTAACCCCTTCACCCCCAAGGGTGGTTTGCACGTTCATGACCGGGCCAATTTTTACAATTCTGACCACTGTACCTTTATGAGGTCATAACTCTCGAACGCTTCCATGGATACCGGTGATTCTGACATTGTTTTCTCGTGACATATTGTACTTCATGTTTGTGGTAACATTTCGTTCAAATAACTTGCGTTTATTTGTGAGAAAAACGGAAATTTGGCGAAAATTTTGAAAATTTCGCAATTTTCCAACTTTGAATTTTTATGCCCTTAAATCACAGAGATACGGCACACAAAAAACTTGATAACTAACATTTCCCACATGTTTACTTTACATCAGCACAATTTTGGAACCAAAATTTTTTTTTTGTTAGGAAGTTATAAGGGTTAAAAGTTGACCAGCGATTTCTCATTTTTACAACACCATTTTATTTTTAGGACCACATCACATTTGAAGCCACTTTGAGGGGTCTATATGATAGAAAATACTCAAAAGTGACACCATTCTAAAAACTGCACCCCTTAAGGTGCTCAAAACCACATTCAAGAAGTTTATTAACCCTTTAGGTGCGTCACAGGAATTTTTTTGAATATTTAAAAAAAAATGAACATCTAACTTTTTTTCATAAAAAAAATACTTCAGGTTCAATTTTTTTTATTTTACCAAGGGTAACAGGAGAAATTGAACTGCAAAAGTTATTGTGCAATTTGTCCTGAGTACGCAGATACCTGATATGTGGGGGGGAACGACTGTTTCGGCGCATGGCAGAGCTCAGAATGGAAGGAGCGCCGTTTGACTTTTTCAATGCAAAATTGGCTGGAATTCAGATTGGACGCCATGTCACGTTTGGAGAGTCCCTGATGTACCTAAACAGTGGAAACCCCCTACAAGTGACCCCATTTTGGAAACTAGACCCGCCAAGGAACTTATCTAGATATGTGGTGAGAACTTTGAACCCACAAGGGCTTTACAGAAGTTTATAACGTACAGCGGTACAATTAAAAAATCATATTTTTTCCACAAAAATGATCTTTTCACCCCAATTTTTATTTTCCCAAGGGTAGCAGGACCCTAAAAGTTATTGTGCAATTTGTCCTGAGTACGCTGATACCCCACATGTGGGGGTAAACCACTATTTGGGCGCATGGCAGAGCTCGGAAGGGAAGCAGCGCCATTTGACGTTTTTGGCTGGAATTGAGATCGGACACCATGTCGCGTTTGGAAAACCCCTGATGTACCAAAACAGTGGAAACCCCCCACAAATGACACCATTTTGGAAAATAGACCCCCTAAGGAACTCATCTAGATGTGTGGTGAGAACTTTGAACCCCCATGGGCTTCACAGAAGTTTATAACATAAAGCCATACAATTAAAAAATCATATTTTTTCAACAAAAATGATCTTTTCACCCTCAATTCTTATTTTTCCAAGGGTAACAGGACCCTAAAAGTTATTGTGCAATTTGTCCTGAGTACGCTGATACCCCACATGTGGGGGTAAACCACTATTTGGGCGCATGGCAGAGCTCGGAAGGGAAGCAGCGCCATTTGACGTTTTTGGCTGGAATTGAGATCGGACACCATGTCGCGTTTGGAAAACCCCTGATGTACCAAAACAGTGGAAACCCCCCACAAATGACACCATTTTGGAAACTAGACCCCCTAAGGAACTTATCTAGACGTGTGGTGAGAACTTTGAACCCCCATGGGCTTCACAGAAGTTTATAACATAAAGCCATACAATTAAAAAATCATATTTTTTCCACAAAAATGATCTTTTCACCCTCAATTCTTATTTTTCCAAGGGTAACAGGACCCTAAAAGTTATTGTGCAATTTGTCCTGAGTACGCTGATACCCCACATGTGGGGGTAAACCACTATTTGGGCGCATGGCAGAGCTCGGAAGGGAAGCAGCGCCATTTGACGTTTTTGGCTGGAATTGAGATCGGACACCATGTCGCGTTTGGAAAACCCCTGATGTACCAAAACAGTGGAAACCCCCCACAAATGACACCATTTTGGAAACTAGACCCCCTAAGGAACTTATCTAGATGTGTGGTGAGAACTTTGAACCCCCATGGGCTTCACAGAAGTTTATAACATAAAGCCATACAATTAAAAAATCATATTTTTTCCACAAAAATGATCTTTTCACCCTCAATTCTTATTTTTCCAAGGGTAACAGGACCCTAAAAGTTATTGTGCAATTTGTCCTGAGTACGCTGATACCCCACATGTGGGGGTAAACCACTATTTGGGCGCATGGCAGAGCTCGGAAGGGAAGCAGCGCCATTTGACGTTTTTGGCTGGAATTGAGATCGGACACCATGTCGCGTTTGGAAAACTCCTGATGTACCAAAACAGTGGAACCCCCCCACAAATGACACCATTTTGGAAACTAGACCCCCTAAGGAACTTATCTAGATGTGTGGTGAGCACTTTGACCCCCCCAGTGCTTCACAGAAGTTTACAACGCCCGGGCGTGAAAATAAAAAATTCGTATTTTTTCCACAAACATGATCTTTTAGTCACCATTTTTTTATTTTCCCAAGGGTACCAGGAGAAATTGGACCCCAAAAGTTGTTGTCCAATTTGTCCTGAGTATGCTGATACCCCATATGTGGGAGAAAACTACTGTATGGGCACACGTCGGGGCTCGGAAGGGAAGTAGTGACGTTTTGGAATGCAGACTTTGATGGAATGGTCTGCGGGTGTCATGTTGCCTTTGGAGAGCCCCTAATGTACCTAAACAGTGGAAACCCCCCACAAATGACACCATTTTGTAAACTAGACCCCCCAAGGAACTTATCTAGATGTGTGGTGAGCACTTTGACCCCCCAGTGCTTCACAGAAGTTTACAACGCCCGGGCGTGAAAATAAAAAATTCGTATTTTTTCCACAAACATGATCTTTTAGTCACCATTTTTTTATTTTCCCAAGGGTACCAGGAGAAATTGGACCCCAAAAGTTGTTGTCCAATTTGTCCTGAGTACGCTGCTACCCCATATGTGGGAGAAAACTACTGTATGGGCACACGTCGGGGCTCGGAAGGGAAGTAGTGACGTTTTGGAATGCAGACTTTGATGGAATGGTCTGCGGGTGTCATGTTGCCTTTGGAGAGCCCCTAATGTACCTAAACAGTGGAAACCCCCCACAAATGACACCATTTTGTAAACTAGACCCCCCCAAGGAACTTATCTAGATGTGTGGTGAGCACTTTGACCCCCCCAGTGCTTCACAGAAGTTTACAACGCCCGGGCGTGAAAATAAAAAATTCGTATTTTTTCCACAAACATGATCTTTTAGTCACCATTTTTTTATTTTCCCAAGGGTACCAGGAGAAATTGGACCCCAAAAGTTGTTGTCCAATTTGTCCTGAGTACGCTGCTACCCCATATGTGGGAGAAAACTACTGTATGGGCACACGTCGGGGCTCGGAAGGGAAGTAGTGACGTTTTGGAATGCAGACTTTGATGGAATGGTCTGCGGGTGTCATGTTGCCTTTGGAGAGCCCCTAATGTACCTAAACAGTGGAAACCCCCCACAAATGACACCATTTTGTAAACTAGACCCCCCAAGGAACTTATCTAGATGTGTGGTGAGCACTTTGACCCCCCAGTGCTTCACAGAAGTTTACAACGCCCGGGCGTGAAAATAAAAAATTCGTATTTTTTCCACAAACATGATCTTTTAGTCACCATTTTTTTATTTTCCCAAGGGTACCAGGAGAAATTGGACCCCAAAAGTTGTTGTCCAATTTGTCCTGAGTACGCTGACACCCCATATGTGGGAGAAAACTACTGTATGGACACACGTCGGGGCTCGGAAGGGAATCAGTGACGTTTTGGAATGCAGACTTTGATGGAATGGTCTGCGGGTGTCATGTGCGTTTGGAGAGCCCCTGATGTACCTAAACTATTGAAACTCCCCACAAGTGACCCCATTTTGGACACTAGACCCCCCACGGAACTTATCTAGATGTGTGGTGAGCACTTTGAACCCCCAAGTGCTTCACAGAAGTTTATAACACTCGGATGTGAAAATAAAAAAATCATTTTTTTCCACAAAAATGATATTTTTGCCCCCAATTTTTTATTTTCCTAAGGGTAACAGGAGAAATTGGACCCCAAAAATTGTTTTGCAATTTGTCCTGAGTAGGCTGCTACCCTACATGTGGGGGTAAAACACTGTTTGGGCGCATAGCAGAGCTTGGAAGGGAAGGAGCACCATTTGACTTTTTCAACTCAGAATTGGCTGGAATTGAGATCAGACGCCATGTTGCATTTGGAGAGCCCCTGATGTGCCCAAACAGTGGAAACCCCCAATTCTAACTCCAACCCGAACCCCAACACGCCCCTAACCCTAGCCCTAACCCTAGCCCTAACCCTAGCCCTAGCCCTAACCCTAGCCCTAACCCTACCCCAACCCTACCCCAACACACCCCTAGCCCTAACCCTAGCCCTAACCCTAATGGAAATAAATACATTTTTTTTATTTTATTATTTTTCCCTAACTAAGGGGGTGATAACGGGGGGTTTGGTTTACTATTTATGGCGGTTTTTATGTTTGGCGGCTGTCGCACGCTAAAAGACGCTTTTTATTGTAAAAATAGTTTTTGCATCACCACATATTGAGAGCTATAATTTTTCCTTATTTTGACCCACCGAGTCATGTGAGGTCTTATTTTTTGCGGGACGAGTTGACGTTTTTATTGGTACCATTTTCGGGCACGTGAAATTTTTTGATCGCTTTTTATTCCGATTTTTGGGACGCAGAATGAACAAAAACCAGCGTTTCATGAATTTCTTTTGGGGGGGTGCGTTTACACCGTTCCGCGTGCGGTAAAATTGATAAAGCGGTTTTATTCTTCGGGTCAGTACGGTTACAGCGATACCTCATTTAGGTCGTTTTTTTATGTTTTTGTCGGTTTTATGCAATGAAAACTATTTTATATAAAAAATAATTATTTTTGCATCGCTTTATTCTGCGAGTTATAACTTTTTTATTTTTTCGCTGATGATGCTGTGTGGCGGCTTGTTTTTTGCGGGACAAGATGACGTTTTCAGCGGTACCATGGATATTTATATGCGTCTTTTTGATCGCGCGTTATTGCACTTTTTGTTTGGCGGTATGATAATAAATCATTATTTTTTGCTTCGTTTTTTATTTTTATTTTTTAAGGGGTTCGCTAAAGGGGTTAACTAATGGGACAGTTTTATAGGGCAGGTCGTTACGGACGCGGCGATACCTAATATGTGTACTTTTATTGTTTTTTTTTTTATTATTTTCAAAAAATGAATTTATTGGGGAATATTTTTTTTTTTTTTTACTAATTTATTTGGCGATTTTTTTAAATTTATTTTTACACTTTTTTTTAATTTTTTTTTTACTTTATTACATAGTCCCAGGTGGGACATCACTGTCCTGTGACAGATCGCTGATCTGTCACATCACAGATCACTGTGACAGATCAGCAATCTGTCACAGGCAGTGCACAAGGCTTCCTCATGCCTGCGCTTTGCAGGCACTGAGGAAGCCAGCTTCCCCAGGCCCCCGAAGGCCCCCGTCGCCATCTTGGATTCGGGGGCCTGGAGGAAAGAAGCCCCCCGCAGCAGCGCTGCACATTGCGCTGCCGTGGGGGGCTCAGGGAAGCACGGAGGAAGCCCCCTCCCTGCCGATGCTTCCCTTTAACCCCCGGTACACCGCGATCATGTTTGATCGCGGTGTGCAAGGGGTTAACGTGTCGGGGGCGGTCCGTGACCGCCCCTGACACGTAGTGCCGGGTGTCAGCTGTGATAATCAGCTGACACCCGGCCGCGATCAGCGGCGCTCACCATGTGGGCGCCGCTGATCGCGGTAGACGTACTATCCCGTCCCCGGTCATACGGGCCCGGGTACCGTGGACGGGATAGTACGTCTCATGTCAGGAAGGGGTTAAAGCTCATTTGCCATTTATCAGCCCAAACTTCTAGTTTACATAAATCCTCCTGTAATATAAAATTGTCATCCTCTGTATTGATTACCCTGCAGAGTTTAGTGTCATCTGCAAATATTGAAATTCTACTCTCTATGCCCCCTACAAGGTCATTAATAAATATGCTAAAAAGAAGCGGGCCCAAAACTGACCCCTGTGGTACCCCACTGCTAACCGTGACCCAGTCCGAGTGTGCTCCATTAATAACCACCCTTTGTTTCCTATCCCTGAGCCAGCTCTTTACCCACCTACACATATTTTCCCTATCCCCATTGTTCTCATTTTATGTATCAACCTTTTGTGTGGCATCGTATCAAAAGCTTTTGAAAAGTCCATGTACACCACGTCCACTGCATTCCCTTGGTCCAGTCCTGAACTTACCTCTTCATAAAAGCTTATCAGATTAGTCTGACAGGAACGGTTCCTTGTAAACCCATGTTGATATTGGGTCATAAGGTTATTCTTCTCCAGATACTCCAGTATAGTATCTCTTAGAAAACCCTCCAGGATTTTACCCACAGTTGAGGTTAAACTTACTGGCCTATAATTTCCAAGTTCAGTTTTTGTCCCCTTTTTGAATATTGGCACCACATTTGCTATACGCCAATCCTGTGGTACAGACCCTGTTATTATGGAATCTTTAAAGATTAAAAACAATGGTCTATCTATGACTGTGCTTAATTCCTGCAGTACTCGGGGGTGTATCACATCCAGGCCCGGGGATTTGTCAATTTTAGTGATTTTTAGATGCCGCCGTACTTCCTGCTGGGTTAAGCAGGTGACATTTAATGGAGAATTTTTATCCCTGATCATGTTATCCGTCATGGGATTTTCTTGTGTAAATACTGTTGAAAAAAGTCATTTAGCATATTGGCTTTTTCCTCATCCTCATCCACCATTTCACCCAGACTATTTTTAAGGGGGCCAACACTATCATTTTTTGCTTCCTACTATTTATGTAGTCAAAGAATATTTTGGGATTATTTTTACTTTCTCTGGCAATGAGTCTCTCTGTCTCAATCTTTGCTGTCTTGATTTGCTTTTTACAGAATTTATTTAATTTTCTGTATTTATTTAATGCCTCATCACTACCTACTTGTTTTAATTCTCTAAATGCTTTATTTTTATCTCTTATTTCACCCCTTACAGCTCTATTTAGCCATAGTGGTTTCCTCCTATTTCTAGCATGTTTATTCCCATACGGTATATATTGTGCACAGGTCCTATTCAGGATGCTAATAAACGTCTTCCATTTTCTTTGTGTATTTTTACGTCTCAGGATATCGTCCCAGTTAATTGCACCAAGATCATCTCTCATCCATTGGAAATTTGCCTTCCTGAAGTTTAGTGTCCTTGTAACCCCTCTACTACCCCTTTCTGACATCAGACGTACTATCCCGTCCATGGGACCCGGGCCCCTATGCCCATGGACGGGATAGTACATTTACCGCGATCAGCGGCGCCCACGTGGTGAGCGCCGCTAATCGCGGCCTGGTGTCAGCTGATTATCACAGCTGACACCCGGCACAATGTGTCAAGGGCGGTCACGGACCGCCCCCGACACGTTAACCCCTTGCACACCGCGATGAAACACGATCGCGGTGTACCGGGGGTTAAAGGGAAGCATCGGCAGGGAGGGGGCTCCCTCCGTGCTTCCCTGAGCCCCCCACGGCAGCGCAATGTGCAGCGCTGCTGCGGGGCGCTCCTTTCCTGCAGGCCCCCGAATCCAAGATGGCAACGGGGGCCTTCGGGGGCCTGCAGGAAGCTGGCTTCCTCAGTGCCTGCAAAGCACAGGCAAGAGGAAGTCTTCTTCAATGCCTGTGACAGATTGCTGATCTGTCACAGTGATCTGTGATGTGACAGATCAGCGATCTGTCACAGGACAGTGATGTCCCACCTGGGACTATTTAATAAAGTTAAAAAAAAATAAAAAAAAGTGTTAAAATAATTTTCAAAAAAATCGCCAAATAAATTAGAAAAAAAAAAAAATATTCCCCCAAATAAATCCATTTTTTGGAAATAAAAAAAACAAAACAATAAAAGTACACATATTAGGTATCGTCGCGTCCGTAACGACCCGCCCTATAAAACTGTCCCATTAGTTAACCCCTTTAGCGAACCCCTTAAAAAATAAAAATAAAAAACGAAGCAAAAAATAATGATTTATTATCATACCGCCAAACAAAAAGTGTAATAACGCGCGATCAAAAAGACGCATATAAATATCCATGGTACCGCTGAAAACGTCATCTTGTTCCGCAAAAAACGAGCCGCCACACAGCATCATCAGCGAACAAATAAAAAAGTTATAGCTCGCAGAATAAAGCGATGCAAAAATAATTATTTTTTATATAAAATAGTTTTCATTGCATAAAACCGACAAAACATAAAAAAACGACCTAAATGAGGTATCGCTGTAACCGTACTGACCCGAAGAATAAAACCGCTTCATCAATTTTACTGCACGCGGAACGGTGTAAACGCACTCCCCCAAAAGAAATTCATGAAACGCTGGTTTTTGTTCATTCTGTGTCCCAAAAATCGGAATAAAAAGCGATCAAAAAATGTCACGTGCCCGAAAATGGTACCAATAAAAACGTCAACTCGTCCTGCAAAAAATAAGACCTAACATGACTCGGTGGGTCAAAATACGGAAAAATTATAGCTCTCAATATGTGGTGATGCAAAAACTATTTTTACAATAAAAAGCGTCTTTTAGCATGCGACAGCTGCCAAACATAAAAACCACCATAAATAGTAAATCAAACCCCCCGTTATCACCCCCTTAGTTAGGGAAAAATAATAAAATAAAAAAAAATGTATTTATTTCCATTTTTCCATTAGGGCTAGGGCTAGGGTTAGGATTAGGGCTAGGGTTAGGGCTAGGGTTAGGGCTGAGATTAGGGTTAGGGGTGTGTTGGGGTTCGGGTTGGAGTTAGAATTGGGGGTTTCCACTGTTTGGGCACATCAGGGGCTCTCCAAATGCAACATTGCGTCTGATCTCAATTCCAGCCAATTCTGAGTTGAAAAAGTCAAATGGTGCTCCTTCCCTTCCAAGCTCTGCCATGCACCCAAACAGTGTTTTACCCCCCACATGTAGGGTATCAGCCTACTCAGGACAAATTGCAAAACAATTTTTGGGGTCCAATTTCTCCTGTTACCCTTAGGAAAATAAAAAATTGGGGGCAAAAATATCATTTTTGTGGAAAAAAATGATTTTTTTATTTTCACGTCCGAGCGTTATAAACTTCTGTGAAGCACTTGGGGGTTCAAAGTGCTCACCACACATCTAGATAAGTTCCGTGGGGGGTCTAGTGTCCAAAATGGGGTCACTTGTGGGGAGTTTCAATAGTTTAGGTGCATCAGGGGCTCTCCAAACGCACATGACACCCGCAGACCATTCCATCAGAGTCTGCATTCCAAAACGTCACTGCTTCCCTTCCGAGCCCCGATGTGTGTCCATACAGTAGTTTTCTCCCACATATGGGGTGTCAGCGTACTCATGACAAATTGGACAACAACTTTTGGGGTCCAATTTCTCCTGTTACCCTTGGGAAAATGAAAAAATTGGGGACTAATTGATCATGTTTGTGGAAAAAATACGATTTTTTTATTTTCATGCCCGGGCATTATAAACTTCTGTGAAGCCCTTGGGGGTTCAAAGTGCTCACCACACATCTAGATAAGTTCCTTAGGGGGTCTCGTTTCCAAAATGGGGTCATTTGTGGGGGGTTTCCACTGTTTAGGTACATTATGGGCTCTCCAAAGGCAACATGACACCCGCAGAACATTCCCTCAAAGTCTGCATTCCAAAACGTCACTGCTTCCCTTCCGAGCCCCGACGTGTGTCGATACAGTAGTTTTCTCCCACATGTAGGGCGTCAGCGTACTCAGGACAAATTGGACAACAACTTTTGGGGTTCAATTTCTCCTGTTACCCTTGGGAAAATAAAAAAATTGGGGACTAATTGATCATGTTTGTGGAAAAAATAAGATTTTTTTATTTTCATGCCCTGGCATTATAAACTTCTGTGAAGCCCTTGGGGGTTCAAAGTGCTCACCTCACATCTAGATAAGTTCCTTAGGGGGTCTCGTTTTCAAAATGGGGTTATTTGTGGGGGGTTTCCACTGTTTAGGTACATTATGGGCTCTCCAAAGGCAACATGACACCCGCAGACCATTCCATCAATGTCTGCATTCCAAAACGTCACTACTTCCCTTCCGAGCCCTGACGTGTGTCCATACAGTAGTTTTCTCCCACATATGGGGTGTCAGCGTACTCAGGACAAATTGGACAACAACTTTTGGGGTCCAATTTCTCCTGTTACCCTTGGGAAAATAAAAAAATGGTGACTAAAAGATCATGTTTGTGGAAAAAATACGAATTTTTTATTTTCACGCCCAGGCGTTATAAACTTCTGTG
Organism: Dendrobates tinctorius; assembly: GCF_039654945.1. Taxonomy (NCBI): domain Eukaryota; kingdom Metazoa; phylum Chordata; class Amphibia; order Anura; family Dendrobatidae; genus Dendrobates; species Dendrobates tinctorius. The sequence continues at coordinate 683,522 of NW_027361834.1, read as the reverse complement.
AAGCACTGGGGGGTTCAAAGTGCTCACCACACATCTAGATAAGTTCCTTGGGGGTCTAGTTTACAAAATGGTGTCATTTGTGGGGGGTTTCCACTGTTTAGGTACATCAGGGGTTTTCCAATCGCGACATGGTGTCCGATCTCAATTCCAGCCAAAAACGTCAAATGGCGCTGCTTGCCTTCCGAGCTCTGCCATGCGCCCAAATAGTGGTTTACCCCCACATGTGGGGTATCAGCATACTCAGGACAAATTGCACAATAACTTTTAGGGTGCTGTTACCCTTGGAAAAATAAGAATTGAGGGTGAAAAGATCATTTTTGTGGAAAAAATATGATTTTTTAATTGTACGGCTTTATGTTATAAACTTCTGTGAAGCCCTTGGGGGTTCAAAGTTCTCACCACACATCTAGATAAGTTCCTTAGGGGGTCTAGTTTCCAAAATGGTGTCATTTGTGGGGGGTTTCCACTGTTTTGGTACATCAGGGGTTTTCCAATCGCGACATGGCGTCTGATCTCAATTCCAGCCAAAAACGTCAAATGGCGCTGCTTCCCTTCCAAGCTCTGCCATGCACCCAAATAGTGGTTTACCCCCACATGTGGGGTATCAGCGTACTCAGGACAAATTGCACAATAACTTTTAGGGTGCTGTTACCCTTGGAAAAATAAGAATTGAGGGTGAAAAGATCATTTTTGTGGAAAAAATATGATTTTTTAATTGTACGGCTTTATGTTATAAACTTCTGTGAAGCCCTTGGGGGTTCAAAGTCCTCACCACACATCTAGATAAGTTCCTTAGGGGGTCTAGTTTCCAAAATGGTGTCATTTGTGGGGGGTTTCCACTGTTTTGGTACATCAAGGGTTTTCCAATCGCGACATGGTGTCTGATCTCAATTCCAGCCAAAAACGTCAAATGGCGCTGCTTCCCTTCCAAGCTCTGCCATGCGCCCAAATAGTGGTTTACCCCCACATGTGGGGTATCAGCGTACTCAGGACAAATTGCACAATAACTTTTAGGGTCCTGTTACCCTTGGGAAAATAAAAATTGGGGTGAAAAGATCATTTTTGTGGAAAAAATATGATTTTTTAATTGTACCGCTGTACGTTATAAACTTCTGTAAAGCCCTTGTGGGTTCAAAGTTCTCACCACATATCTAGATAAGTTCCTTGGGGGGTCTAGTTTCCAAAATGGGGTCACTTGTAGGGGGTTTCCACTGTTTAGGTACATCAGGGACTCTCCAAACGTGACATGGCGTCTGATCTGAATTCCAGCCAATTTTGCATTGAAAAAGTCAAACGGCGCTCCTTCCATTCTGAGCTCTGCCATGCGCCGAAACAGTCGTTGCCCCCCACAAATCAGGTATCAGCGTACTCAGGACAAATTGCACAATAACTTTTGCAGTCCAATTTCTCCTGTTACCCTTGGTAAAATAAAAAAAATTGAACCTGAAGTATTTTTTTTGTGAAAAAAAGTTAGATGTTCATTTTTTTTTAAATATTCAAAAAAATTCCTGTGATGCACCTAAAGGGTTAATAAACTTCTTGAATGTGGTTTTGAGCACCTTAAGGGATGCAGTTTTTAGAATGGTGTCACTTTTGGGTATTTTCTATCATATAGACCCCTCAAAGTGGCTTCAAATGTGATGTGGTCCTAAAAATAAAATGGTGTTGTAAAAATGAGAAATCGCTGGTCAACTTTTAACCCTTATAACTTCCTAACAAAAAAAAATTTTGGTTCCAAAATTGTGCTGATGTAAAGTAAACATGTGGGAAATGTTAGTTATCAAGTTTTTTGTGTGCCGTATCTCTGTGATTTAAGGGCATAAAAATTCAAAGTTGGAAAATTGCGAAATTTTCAAAATTTTTGCCAAATTTCCGTTTTTTTCACAAATAAACGCAAGTTATTTGAATGAAATTTTACCACTAACATGAAGTACAATATGTCATGAGAAAACAATGTCAGAATCACCGGGATCCATGGAAGCGTTCCAGAGTTATGACCTCATAAAGGTACAGTGGTCAGAATTGTAAAAATTGAAGGGGTTAAAGCAGGGGTCCCCAACCGCCGGTCCGCGGACACAAGGGGAGCCAGGGGCGGTCAGTGGCGTAGCGGGGGCTGGGGCGGCGCGCAGCAATTCTTAAACTGCGTGTAGCGGCGGGCAGGGAGCGATCAAGCAGCTCCGCTGCCTGCAAGAGGGAATAGCAGGAGCGGAGCTGCAAGGACCCGTCCAGCTTCCTGCCCGCCGCCCGCGCTTCCTGTCTCTGACTGACACAGAGAGGAGCGCGCCGCTGCTGTGTCAGAGCGAGGAAGCGTGGGCGATGCTGCGACAGGTGAGAGGTGGTGTGTGTATTTATAATGTGTGTGTGTGTGTATGTATGTCTGTCTGTGTGTGTATATATAATGTGTGTGTGTGTGTATGTATGTCTGTCTGTGTGTGTATATATAATGTGTGTGTGTGTATGTATGTCTGTCTGTGTGTGTGTATATATAATGTGTGTGTGTGTGTGTGTATATGTCTGTCTGTGTGTGTACGTGTGTGTACGTGTGTGTGTGTGTGTAGGTGGAGCCTGGCCCTGGAGGAGATGGGACATGAGGAGAAGACCATGATGGGGAGAGAAGGCCATGAGGGGGTAATGGGAGAAGGCCATGAGGGAGTAATGGGAGAAGGCCATGATGCCTGGGGTGATGGGAGAAGGCCATGAGGGGGTAATGGGAGAAGGCCATGATGGGAGTGATGGAGAGACGTCAGTGATGGGGTGAAGGCAATGATGGGGAGAAGGGAGTGATGGGGTGAAGGCAATGATGGGGAGAAGGGAGTGATAGGGAGAAGGGAGTGATGGGGTGAAGGCAATGATGGAAAGATGGCAGTGATGGGGTGAAGGCAATGATGGAGAGATGGCAGTGATGGGGAGAAGGCAATGATGGAGAGATGGCAGTCATGGGGAGAAGGGAGTGATGGGGTGAAGGCAATGATGGAGAGATGGCAATGAGGGGGTGAAGGCAATGATGGAGAGATGGCAGTGATGGGGTGAAGGCAATGATGGAGAGATGGCAGTGATGGGGAGAAGGGAGTGATGGGGTGAAGGCAATGATGGAGAGATGGCAGTGATGGGGAGAAGGGAGTGATGGGGTGAAGGCAATGATGGAGAGATGGCAGTGATGGGGAGAAGGGAGTGATGCGGTGAAGGCAATGATGGAGAGATGGCAGTGATGGGGAGAAGGGAGTGATGAGGTGATGGAGCAGGCAATAATGGGGTGATGGAGCACTCATTCAAAACCTATGGTGAGTTGAGTTACATTATAAATGTTATTTAATTATAAGTATGCACTGCTACACTACAACCGCGTCCATAGCCCCGCCCCCTTATGACCAAAGCCCCGCCCCTGCCACACCTCCATCCCCGCCCTGCCGGGCCATGGAAGAATGGTCTTGCTTGAAACCGGTCCCTGGTGCAAAAAAGGTTGGGGACCACTGGGTTAAAGGATACATGAAAACTTATTAATTTGTGATCACTATTACCCAAGTGAACCTCATCCCTTACATTTGATATGCGGTCTGGCATGTTGGTTAATATTAGGTCTAGCAGTGCCCCCCTCTTGTCGGGTCCTGAACCAGTTGTGAAAGGTAATTGTCTCTCATAGTTGTCAAAAACCTATTACCTTTGCTGGAACTGCAGGTTTCGGTTCCCCAATGTATTTCAGGGTAGTTTAAGTCCCCTATAATAATGACTTCTCCTTGAGTCGCAGCTTCATCTATTTGCTTTATGAGGATATTCTCTGTTGCTTCCACTATTTTTGGAGACTTATAACAAACCCCTATCAGTAATTTATTATTTTTTCCCCCTTCAATTCACGGAATGTGGTGGAACACAGCAATCCTGAAAATATGTTTCTATCAACACGGTCCTTGATCCTTTTGAGTTTTATGAAATAAGGGAGTCTGAATGCTTCTTCTACAACGAATACCAATGTAATACTGTCTATGGGGAAAAAATCTGCAGCTCTTTGCATTGAAGCTCCAGATAGATCGGGAAAGAATGATAATGATTATAATATAAAATTGCCAAGAGAATTCTTCCAAATGTGTAAGGAAAGTGAGAGTGCATTTTACAGTGATAGTCTTCAAACAAGTATGACTGGCCTCCCCTCCAGCACTCGGGCACCACTCCAGTCCATCCTACACTCTGCTGCCCGACTAATCCACCTGTCTCCCTGCTATTCCCCAGTCTCCTCCCAATGCCAGGCCCTTCACTGGCTTCCTATTGCCCAGAGGCTCCAGTTCTCAAAACCCTAACCATGACATACAAAGCCATCCACAACCTGTCCCCCCCATACATCTGTGACATGGTCTCCCGGTACATACCCGCACGCAACCTTCGATCCTCTCAAGAACTCATTCTCTACTCCCCCCTCATCTCTTTTTCCCACAACCGCATACAAGACTTCTCCTGTGCCTCCCCCATACTCTGGAACTCTCTGCCGCAACACATCAGGCTCTCACCAACAACGGAAACCTTCAAGAAGAACCTGAAGACCCACCTGTTCCGACAAGCCTACAGCCTGCAATGATCCTGAGTCTACTGAACCACCGCACAACCAGCTCTACCCTCTCCTAGTGTATCCTGACCCATCCCTGTAGACTGTGAGCCCTTGCTGGAAGGGTCCTCTCTCCGTCTGTACTTGTGTGTTCCTTGTCTTGCACATGTTTATTGCACTTGTCTATATTTCCTCTTTTCACATGTAAAGCGCCATGGAATAAATGGCGCTATATAAATGACTAATAATAATAAATAATAATAATAATCTAAAAATCTAAGTGGGATTGCAGGACCCAGGAAAATGTTTATAGAAGTTATTGGACAGTACGGAATCTCAAGAGTTCTGAATAAATCACTGAAATCTCACGCATACAGCATGTAAGTCCCACACGGCTTCTTTCGACAGAACTATATGGCATGCTGTGTGAAGCCTCACAGTATATTTTGTCATCCGGCAGAAAAACAAACTTCATACAAAGTCATACAGAAGAACAGTAGAGGCCACATTCATTTTGGTGGGTGCCCTATTATGGCTCTAAAAACAATAGGGTCCAGAAGGTTTCAATTTATACATCCAACATCTTACTAGGCCACCACTAATGAATTTTCACATACTTATGCAAAATTACAAAAGTTTAATATTTTAGGGAGAAATACATGTTGTAAAAACATGTAATATTTTTTATTCTGTGCCTTTCTACTCTTGCATTAGGCGCTTGCTTATTTGTATTCTCGGCATATATGAACGATTTCTATTTTAATACCCACCATTATTTATGGGAAAGCCAACATTGAGATGTCCCTTTTTCTGCTCCTTCCAAGTACACAATAAGTTTGCACTACGACTTACAATTAATGCACGGAATACGTAAGAGATGAAAACTGCCTTGGAAACATATAATTTTGTAGACCATATTTTGGGAATCCATGTACGTCAAATGTGAAACAGTGCCCAGATAATCATGACTTGGAAAGCCAGATATGGGCACAAAGACCAATAAAATGCAATGACTAAATGCACATTTATGTAGCTTCAGCATCTTAGTGTCCTAGTTAAGAAATGCTAAACATACACTTATGTGGCCAACATCAAAGATAATTGGACTTCTCCAGCTGAGACATTACAGAAAATGATGATTATGGGGTTTATTTCTATTGCACATAATATGGCTTTACAGAAGTGTTTCATACAAGTCAAGCATATAGAATTGGTGTCTAGCTTAAAACAAGAGGAAGAAATGTGAGATGACAAAGAATTTAGAAAAAAGTTTTGAGTTTACTTAAGATATAAAGAGCGAGCTCGAGAGGGAATGCCTTCAAACAGGCGAGATAAATCGTCTAGATAGATGAAGTATATCTAGAGTACATTACAAATATACGTGTACAGGGTCACCTTTGGTCAACCTACAAAAGAGTATTGGAGAATCCCATAAAAAGCAATTCTCTAAGTATAACTATAAAGCCAGGTGCACACGGTCGTCGATTCTTTCAACTGAGAGAATCAGGCCGATTATGCAAATAACACTCTAATCAAACTCTGACCAGAGTGTCAGCATAGTACGATGCGATTCTCTTGGATGCGAGGATCGGCGCACACTGTGAGGAGAAGATGGAGAACAAAATTTCTCTATTGTGGCAGCACGCGGAAATGAGACGGCTCTCAGATGTCATTCGAGTGAAGTCCGATGATTTCCACTCACGCATTGACTTGTATGGCCAAGGGCAATCTGAATATCGGATAAAACTCGGATATGCTATTTTTTCCTTGGAAAGACTCAGTCCAAGAAAAAAATCCAACAAATGCGTTGACCCATAGAATAACATTGGTACGAGGACAATCAGTTTTTTCGTTGGATTGCACTTGGACGGAAAATACGGTGGTGTGCACCAGGCCTGCTATAACGCAGAATTGCTTAGTTAAGCTGCAAAAGAGATCAAAGAATAAGGCCTCTTTCACACATCAGGTTTTCGCCGTCAGGCGCGATCCGGCGCTTTTGACAGAAACCGGATCCGGCGAAATGCAATGCCGGATCCGGTTTCCCCCCCATTGACTTGCATTTGCGCCGGATCGCGCCGGATGGCCATGCGTTTCATCCGGTTTTCGCCGGATCCGGCAATGTGTCGCGATCAGGCGTCTGGAAAAAACGGCTACTGTAACGTTTTTTGTCTCCGGCGTAAAAGCCGGACACGCCGGATCCGGCGCGTCCGGCTTTTTCACACAATGAAAGCCTATGAGCGCCGCAATGCGCCGGATCCGGCGAAAGCCGGATCCGGTGGCCGGATCCGGTTTTTTTGGTCTGAGCATGCTCAGTAGCTCTGCCCACAAGACATATATAAAAGCAAGACACTGGGACCCACAGCCACACCCAACATGCCACCCAAGAAAGCAACCAAGCGCAGCAGGAGAAGGCAGGAGACCACTGCAGCACCATCAGCACCACCACCACCCCAAATGGAGCAGCAAATGGAACATGCTGAGGAGGGGAGGCCAGCAGCAGATGAGAGACGGTAATTATCAAATCCCCCATTCCTCCAAACTAGGGCTATTGAATATCAAGATATTCATTGGCCCTTTGTTTCTCTTTATTCAACAGCCGCCCAATAGATGCAGCAGCAGCAGCAATGGCAGCAGGTGGAACACCACCCACAGGCATGGAGTGTGGCCACCAGGAAGACAGCACATCATCTTCTGGGAGCCCTCCCTCGCATCGTCAGCGTTTGACGGTAAGTTTTTATTTCCAAAATCCATCTCTGTAATATATGTCTATTCATTGCCTTTTATTTCAAAACAGGAATCACAAGATGAAGAGGAGCTCCCAGAAGAAGAAGGAAGGGGTGGACAGACACTTGGAGTGGGCTCACAATTGGTAAGTTTTTTGCATCAAACGCAGAAACACAACATCACACTACACACAACACATAGAAAACAATGTTCTGCAGACCACACACAGCAAACAAATGCCTACATCCAAAGACATAACATTTTTTGTTTTCTTCTCTAGTCTTCCCAATCTGGTGCTCGGCCAAGAGGTCCTCGCAGTGCCTCCCAGGGTCGTCGGCGACAGCAACGCGGCGGTCACCAGCGTGTAAGTATAAATATTTTTGCTTTGTTTTTTTGCACTTTTTATTTCATTTCTTTTGTGGAGGCTAATTATGTTATTTTTGTCTTTTTCTTTAACAGCCTTCACAGCGTGCTCCCGACTCTGACGGTGAGGATGGAGGACTCGATGTGGACCACCTCATCGATCTCGTCAGAGAAAGGGAGCCGCTCTGGAATATGGCTGACCGCCGCCACGCTGACCTTATCGTTACCCGACGACTCTGGGAGGAAATCTGTTCGCTCCTTGTGGGCCGCTGGGAGGACCTCGATGTTCGGGCCCAGATTAAAGAGCGTAAGTATATACAGTACCGGTTGCTTGATGTAAACCAGTGTTTCACGAACTCCAGTCCTCGTGGTCCCCACGGATCATGTGTTCAGGATTTCTATTTACTATGGAAATCCTGAAAACATGACCCCTGGGGACCATGAGGACTGGAGTTTGGGAAACACTGATGTTGTATACTAACCACTTTGTCCTTTCTCGTTTCAGGGAACAGAATTGTGAATCGGTGGCGGTCTGTGAGGGATCGTTTCAAGAAGGAGTTCAATAAAGAGATGCGGGCCCCGAGTGGATCTGGAGGACGCAGGAGCAAGTACAAGTACGCAGAAGCCCTGTCGTTCCTCCGGGAAACAATGGTCACTAGAAGGTAAATATTACACACCACATGTGAAAAAAAATGTTAGATGTAAATTTTTTTTTTCAGCCAGGGCCATACCATGTCAGTATTTTAATTGTTTTTTTTTCTCTTTATTCCACAGCACGGTGAGCAGCACTCGGGAGCCTGCACGATTGGAACCTTCTGAGGCGATCCCTGAGGAGACCGGCACCGAGGGACACTTCGACCGCCCCGGTACATCTGCACCTTCCCATCCTTCCCACACATTCGACCCATCTGTCCCATCCACCAGCACAGGAGCATCGTGGCCGCCTACATTACATGAAGCTGCTGGTGAGGAGATCGCTTTCCCTTTACCCCACCCTTCTGCCCCTGCCACCTCTAGTACACCTGCGGGTACTGGGCGGCAGCGGCAGAGGGGTCAGGAAAAGACTTATGCGCCAGAGTTCTTGCATCTGAATGCATCTTTCCAGAACTGTCTAAAAGTCTTGTCAGAGCAAATCTCCGCAGGCTATCAGCAGATCAATTCCAGCATTCTGGAGGTGAAGACACTTCTGCAAACCATGCATTCAGAAGCAAGATCTTCGCCAAACCACACCTTTTTCAGGTCTGTTGTGGAGCGCATGGAAACGCTCTCTCCTGCCCAGCAGATGCATGTAATGCATTCATGCCACGCTGCTCTCCAGCAAGTTACCTCCCAACCTCCTCCTCCCACCACAGTAGTTCCTCCACCTGCACCCCCTCCAGCCACTTTCCATCCTCCCCCTCCTATTACATCTACACCCCCTCCAGCCACTTTCCATCCTCCCCCTCCTATTACATCTACACCCCCTCCAGCCACTTTCCATCCTCCCCCTCCTATTACATACCATCCACCTCCCCAGCACCATCCACCTCCCCAGCACCAGCAACCTCCCCAGCACCAGCAACCTCCCCAGTACCAGCAACCTCCCCAGTACCAGCAACCTCCCCAGTACCAGCAACCTCCCCAGTACCAGCAACCTCCCCAGTACCTGCAAACTCCCCAGTACCAGCAACCTCCCCAGTACCAGACATCTCCCCACTTCCAGCAACCTGCCCCGTACCAGACATCTCCCCACTTCCAGCAACCTGCCCCGTACCAGACATCTCCCCACTTCCAGCAACCTGCCCCGTACCAGACATCTCCCCACTACCAGCAACCTGCCCCGTACCAAACTCCTTCCCCATACAACTTGCCATCAACATCATCTGCTCCTACAGTCCCTGCCCAACCCTCCACTCCACCACCCACCACCTCTTCTGCTTCCCACATGTCCACCCATTCTGTAGTTTTTTCCACACCTTCACCTCTAACTGTTCCTTCCCCACCACGATCCCAGTCCTCTCTCCACACTCCCAGTGTCGAAGTGTCCCGCAGCCCCTCCAGCAGTATTTCCACCACACACTACACAGATTTATAATGTGTGTATTTAAATAAAAATGACCAGTTTTATGGTTTCAAAGCTTTATTAAACAAGTTTATTAAAATTTTAAAAAAGTTTACTAAAAAAAACATTTTTCAATAAAAGTTAAATTATTTTACACTGGTTGTCTGTCATTTCTTTCTGCGGCGAAAAAGGTTAAATACAGGGTATTTAAAAGGTGAAATGGTATTCAAAACTAGGTATATAACTGTGGGTAAATTTTAGCTTTTTGCCACAGTTGTGTTCCTGGTTGTGTTTGAAGCAAAGTATTTCACCTAAAAAGTTGTGTTTATTGTTGGTGATTTTCTAACAATGTACACAACTTTTGTTAAAAGGTGAAATACTTTGCATAAAACACAACCAGGTACACACCTGTGGCCTAAAGCTAAAAATAGTAAGACCATGACAAGATAGCCAACTTTGGTTGGCAAAGGTATATACTGTTGGTCCAGAAGGTACACAAGTTTGGTTAGGGCACAAATCTTTCACACTCTGTCATCCTGCCAGTGTACTCTGCCTTGAGGTGACAAAGTATATTGCAAAATTGTCCCTCATTACTGAAACCGTCACAGAACTTCTAGTGGTAATGTCATGGTAATCTTGCAAGGTGGTTTCTTCAGAGGTGTCCTCAATGGAAATGGGTTCCTTGCAGATAACAAAATTGTGGAGTACCACGCACGCTTTGATCACCTCGTCCACAGTTTCTGTCTTGAGGTTGATCGCAGTCAATAGGACCCGCCATTTGGCTGTCAGAATACCAAAGGTACATTCAACCATTCTTCTTGCTCTTGTGAGGCGGTAATTAAAAATGCGTTTTGGTCTTGTCAATCCTCTGCTAGAGTACGGTTTCAAAAGGTGTTCTGACAGCTGGAAGGCTTCATCCCCTACACAGACAAATGGCATAGGTGGACCAGATGTTTGCGGCAGCGGTCTAGGTGGTGGGAACTGGAAGGTGTTTCCATACAGTTTACGCCCCATGGCAGACAGTTTGAAAACTTGAGAGTCATTGGAGCGGCCATAGGCCCCAATATCAACCGCAATAAATTTGTATTCCGCGTCAGCGATGGCCATGAGGACAATTGAAAAATATTTCTTGTAATTGAAATATTCCGATCCCGATCCAGCTGGCTTTACAATGCGGATATGTTTCCCGTCCACAGCGCCCAAGCAGTTTGGAAACTGACATATCTGTTGAAACTTGTCAGCAATTTCAATCCACCTCTCTGTTGTGGGCTCTGGTAAAAACTCTTCAGCTAAGGAGTCCCACAGTGCACGGCATGTGTACTTCACTATTCCAGATATGGTGGAAATCCCGAGTCTGTACTGGAAATGCAGTGACGAAAGGGATTCTCCAGTTGCAAGAAATCTGTGGGGAATTAAAAAACAATAAATTAGTTTTAAATCACAGCATTACATACCAAAACTGACCTATAACACTTGGAGATACAAACTACCACCAACAAGATTGCAGTGAAAGTGTGCTCTGATGCGAGCATATCCAATAAATGTGGCTTACCTTAAAGTCACCATCAGACGCTCTGCGGGTGAAACAGAGAAGCGGCAATAGGTGTCCGCTTTTCTTATGAGGTGTGCAATGCGCTCCACCAAGTAATCAAAATTCTCCATTTTCATCCTAACATATCCAAAAAATTTATCCGGGTTTCGTCGAAGGTCCATGCAGAGTGTAGAATAGACCCCACGCGTCATTCTCTTGGCTGTGATGGGGTGGATCCACAAACGTCGTCTACGATGCCTGATGCGCTGCTGTCTCGCTCTCTCCTTCTCCAGAACAATCACCCTCAAACGATTCGCCTCCGCTATAAAATCCGCCAAATTCTTCAAAATATTTCCAATGACAACATCCATCTTCGCCAGTAACTTGCTCTTCTCTCCAACCTGCACTTTCTCCTCTACAACCTGTCAAAGAAGGGCTGTAGGAACATGCTATATACAGTTTTCCAGTAGCCAATCCCGTTCGGAAGGCCACAAGGGTCAATTTTAAAAACCGGATCCGGCGTAATCCGTCGAAAAACGGATAGAAAAACGGATGAACCGGATGAGACGGATCCGGTTTTGTCTGTCAAGAAAAAGATGGATCCGGCAGAAAACCGGATCCGTCACATCCGGTTTTACGAAACATTTGCCGGATCCGGCGTTCCGGCACGACGCCGGATCGCGCCTGACGCCGAAAACCTGATGTGTGAAAGTAGCCTAAGACAATCAAGGAAATTAATGTTCTCCACTGTTTCTTTTTTCTGAAGACTACATGATATTTTATAGCATATATTACTGAGCAAGAGAAGGCAATTAAAATTATGGGACCAACTGATTTTTATTTTTGCCATACTGTGCTATGGATTATTCAATTCCCATTCACCATAATTGAACTTACCACTTATGGGAACCAGTGGAGCAGCCAAGCCACAAACACAACTGTAAGGCCTCTTTCACACATCAGTTTTTTGCCGTCAGGCGCGATCCGGCTTTTTTTTGTAAAACCGGATCCGGCAAAATGCAATGCCGGATCCAGTTTTTCCCCATTGACTTGCATTAGCGCCGGATCGCGCCGGATGGCATTGCGTTTCATCCGTTTTTTGCCGGATCCGGCTACTTGTCTCATTCCGGCGTCTGGAAAAAACGGCTACTGTAACGTTTTTTGTCTCCGGCGAAAAAGCCGGAAGCGCCGGATCCGGCGCTTCCAGCTTTTTGCTACAATGAAAGTCTATGGGCGCCGGAATGCGCCGGATCCAGAAAAAGACGGATCCAGCCACCGGATCCGTTTTTTTAAGTCTGGGCATGCTCAGATCCAATTGGCCAGCCCCCAGGAAACAGATATAACCTGCTAGACGGATCCAGCAAAAAAACGGATCCGTTTCTACAGTTCTCCAAAATTTATGCCGGATCCGTTTTTTCTAAAAATAGCCGGATCCTGCCTGACGGCAAAAAACTGATGTGTGAAAGTAGCCTTAATGAGAACTTCCTCCAAAACTTGGTAAATAAAGTTCTAAACTTTTCTTTCCTTCCTGACTTTGTACGTTTCACTAAGCATTGGTAGTACAGATATGGATTAATATACAGTAATATAACATGATATAAGCATATTATAAATAAGCCCTTATTCACACATCCATATACACTTTGCAACCACAAAAAAAAGACCTTTTTCCATCTGGAGCTACCAATTGGAAGTAGCACTTCTAAAAGTCAATATCAACCCTTACGAGATTTGCCACATGACTTAAAAGTAAGAAGAGAAATTAGGAACTCCATTTGCAGACATGTATTTCAGGATGTTTACTCCTCCTTAGTGCAAAGCAAGAGAACAGATTTTGCTCTCTGACAGGGGATCTAAGGGGTAAAGTTTCTCCTTGTGGGGAGTGCCCAGGCCCGGATTGGCCACTTACCCAACCGGGCATTTTCCCGCTGGGCCGCCATTTTCATGAAGTTATGGGCCGCTCTTTTCCTGCCACCAGCCCCTTAAATTTTCTGGCAAGGCGGCAGGCAGAGGGGGTTAAAAACGTGCAGCAACGTGTTGACGCTGCACATCGTCGGTCGACAAGGCCCCCGGACCGCAGCAGGAGCAGGAGGAAACCTGCTCTGTCTCTGGCGGCTGCGGCCATTTTTAATTTGAGCGGGTGGCGTGGGAGACCCATGATGTGAGTGACTCAGGCGAGGCGAGCGGCGCCGGCGAGCCTCCACTGTGCCAGCCATCCCAGAATTGCACACACACTGCACGATGTGAGAGGGCGGACGTCACCTGCGAGCTGGCCGGGCTGAGAGGAGATTCTGAGATGAAGTCAGCAGAGCAGGGGGCCGGGGCAGGAGGTCTCTGGCAGGGTAGGATATTGCCTTGTTGTCGTGTCTGCAGTCGCTCTGAGGCACGGTGAGTTGATAATATTGCCCAGCTTAAAGCTTGACACAGATCGGGTCGCACTGTCAATGATGTCTGCAGTAATAGTGTAATATATAGCATGACATATTACACTGTATATAACATCCGATGTCTGTACACATAGTATAACATATATTAGGGATATAATATACTGTGTGCACAGACATCAAATGTTATATACAGAGTAATATGTGACTGCTCTAACATCTGATGTCTGTAGCCACAGTATACAGTAGCGTAGCTACCATGGTGCAGCTTGTACAGTTGTCCCGGGCCCCCGCGCTCAGGGGGCCCATCCAGAGCTACACTGCCCTTACTGTAATTAATCAGCATGTACAATGCACATACACAGTTAAAGGGAATCTGTCACGTCATTTTTCGCATATAAGCTGCGGCCACCGCCATTAGGGGCTTATCTACAGCATTCGATAATGCTGTAGATAAGCCCCTGATGTAACCTGAAAGATAAAAAAAACAAGTTAGATTATTCTCACCCAGAGACGGTCCGGTGCGGTCCGGGTCTGATGGGTGTCGCAGGTCCGGGTCCTTGCGATAACGTCCTCTTCCTTGCTTCGTGCCGCGCTCCTGCGTAGGCGTACTGATTTGTCCTGTTGAGGGCAGAGTAAAGTACTGCAGTGCGCAGGCGCTGGGCCTCTCTGACCTTTCCCGGCGCCTGCGCACTGCAGTACTTTGCTCTACCCTCAACAGGGCAGAGATTTATGCCTGCGCAGGAGCCACAACAGAAGCAAGGAGGAGGACATCATCGCATGAAGATGGGAGGCACCGGACCCAGACCGCAACACCCATCAGACCCGGACCGCCCCTGGGTGAGTATAATCTAACTTGTTTTTCTTATCTTTCAGGTTACATCGGGGGCTTATCTACAGCATTATAGAATGCTGTAGATAAGCCCCTAATGGCGGTGGCTGCAGCTTATATGCGAAGAATGAGGTGACAGGTTCCCTTTAAGCCCTGCAGTAGAGCAGGGAGACACGATCTTCCGGCTCTACTGCTCTCTGTTCTGTAGACGTCAGATTGCTTTATGCCTCAGGTCTACAGAATGACGCACCCTGAGGATGTCAGAGTTCTGGTGCAGTGTTGTCATCATGCTGTGCCTGGACTCTGATGTTTGGTGCTGGAGTCGGTGCTGTTACAGCACATTGCCTTTCCACTGGATCCTGGGTTACAGAGTATATGACATTTTTTTTTAATTAAAACTTGTTGTGTCATGTGGTGGCATCATAAACAATAGGGGAACCTTATACATAGTGTGAGGGACCCCAAAACTGTGTGGGAGCCGTCATAAATTTTAAGAACTATTTCAGCAGCCATTATATAGCTTGTGGACTAATGTAGGGGCCATTACACAGTTTGGGAGCTAATGTGCGGGTGTCACTATACAGATATATAGTGGAGCTCTGGAACCATCATACTGTGTATAGTGGAGCTGTGGAACCACCGTACTGTGTATAGTGGAGCTGTGGGCCCATCATATAGTGTATAGTGGAGCTCTGAGACCACCGTACTCTGTGTAGTGGAGCTGTGGAACCACCATAATGTGTATAGTGGAGCTCTTGGACCACGATACTGTATATAGAGGAGGTGTGGGACCACCATTCTGTGTATTGTGGAGCTGTGGAACCAACCACTGTACTGTATATAGTGGAGCTGTGGTCTCATCATACTGTGTATAGTGGAGCTCTGGGTCCACCGTACTGTCTATAATGGAGATGTGAAACCACCATTCTGTGTATAGTGGAGCTGTGGAACCACCGTACTGTGATTGGGGAGCTGTTGGACCACCATACTGTGTATACTAGAGCTGTGGAACCACCGTACTGTGTACAGAGGAGCTGTGGGCCCATCATACTGTGTAGAGGGCAGTTGTGGGAACATTATATTGTGTATAGAGGAACTGTGGGTGTATTATACTGTATATAGGGGAGCAGTTTCCCCATCATAATGTATATAGAGGAGTTGTACATTGGGGACTACTGGGACATTAGTAGATGTTAAGTGGGCACTTAAGAAGCATAATTGTTATAGGAACACTCAGTCATATGTGTACATAGCGCATTATTACTTTCTTAGGGGAAAATGCAGATAATGTTTTCTAGGGCATTTGCACAGTGCATTAATATTTTCTAGGGGGGCAATATTACCATCTATAGGGCACAAAGGAGGCATTATTATGTGGGGCAGTAAGAGGGATATTGCACCACACAGCAGGTGCAGTAATAGGGACAGGGCAGCGTCTCAGTGTTGGGGTATCAGCAGGATGCAGCGCTAAGGTCCTAGGTTCAAATCAAGAGCAATAAATAGGACTGAGCTGTAATATTGGATACAGCTGTGACTATATGTTATACAGTCAGCATGTGACAAGTGGGCCTGTGCACCTTCACATGCCAGGGCTGAATTTTAGTCCCAGTCCGGCTCTGGGAGTGCCAAGTTGACGTAAAGAGACTTGCAGCATATAAAATTGTGTAACAGTGCTGCATTGCATGGCCAATAAGCCTCCCTATGCCAATTTGGCGCTCTCCAACTCTACCCCTTACAAAACGAATAGATAATGACACAGCACCTTTTATCCAGTTAATTCTAATTGACCTTGAAATTAAGACTGACATTAGATGTTATGCCAGCGGACAGATTTTTAAAATTTTTTAACTAGAACAAGCATGGATGCAGCTCTGCCAGACATCTAATCCATGGTGTTAACTGGCAAAAAGCCGTGAGTCTGAGCACAAAGCAGAAAAAAGAGTGAAGCAGTAAAAATTACAATTTACAACATTCCTGCCCAGAATCTGTTGGGTCTACAGGCATACATCCAAGAAGCAGATGCAGAAATGTTTGGATGAACGTTGCAGTAAGAATGACCATAAAAATGTATTTCTATTGTGTGTCACCAGCCTAGTACATTTATCAGTGTTATAATACAAATATTCTGTTTTGTGATTACAACACTTCAAATGTGTTACCGCTACACAGGCTATTCCTTTCCAAATACAGCTATAATAAATAATAATCTTTATTTTTATATAGCGCTAACATATTCCGCAGTGCTTTACAGTTTGCGCACATTAGCATCACTGTCCCCGATGGGGCTCACAATCTAAATTCCCTATCAGTATGTCTTGGGAACGTGGGAGGAAACCCACGCAAACACGGGGAGAACATACAAACTCCTTGCAGATGTTGTCCTTGGTGGGATTCGAACCCAGGACTCCAGCACTGCAGTGCTATCCACTGAGCCACCGTGCTGCCCTATGATAATAAAGTACTGCCTCTTCAAGTCTTAAAACTGGTTTAGTATGGATATTGAATGTATAACCTAACCACATGTCTAAGGACCGCATATGATAGACAGGACTTCTAACCGGAAAAGTATACCAAAATGTACATCATAATCTACTAATTCATTGATACGTGACAACAATGCATTAATGGTAACCGATATTCCAATATTTACGGCCACACCTGCTTCTCCCTCTCCCATACTGATAGTTCTGCTTCACATCACTTGTCTTATCTATTGCGTTATTCCTGTGTCCCATTGTGTATAAATATGTGACTCTTCAGATTTTATACTATTCTATGCCTGATGAATAGACCTAAGTAGTCTCGAAAGCTTGCTATATGTTACCATCTTTTTGACTAGCCAACCAATTAGGACTCTCAAATTTTAATATTTTTTTATAGGGATTCTGTCAAGTAAAAACACAATCAACCTGCAGATATGGGTTTAATCTGCAGGTTAATAGCGTTCTGAAACTGCCCAGCACCCACACTGAGAGCCCCGGTGCCGGGAGGTTATGAGCGTTATTCTCCCCGGCAGCCTGGGGCTTCTAGTCATAGGGGTGGTGCTGGCACGGTTTCAGTCATTGCTCTCTATAACCACATCCTTGTTCCAGTGACTGGAACCTTGCCAGCACCATCCCTATGACTGAAAGAGCGAGCCTGCAGGGAGGAAGCGGGGCTCTCAGTGTGGCGGACGCACAGTTTCAGAACGCTATTAACCTGCAGATTAACCCCATATCTGCAGGTTAATAGCATTTTTGTACATGACAGGCTCCCATTTAACACTGTGATAAACACCAATCTATAAGGGCGCTCCTAAGATACATGCTGCAAAACCATTTCATTCCTGAACTCGCAGGAAATCTGCTACGATTCAGCAGCACAAATGCGGTGTTACCTGTAGATTTTTCTGTGGATTCAATATACCGTATATTTTTACATCATAATAAGTGTGAGTGACTTTGAAAGTCCTCAGCATGTTATTTTTTTTCTTATCTAGGAAACAGCATCTAACAAGGATGTCTGTAGGTATAACTATTTTTTTTTTTAAGCTCTAACTACAAAGCCTTATTTTGTGAAGCTGCTATAAAACAAGCAATATACAATATCAGCAAATTATAATAGCTGTATTATTTTCTTCATCAGATGTACGGTAAGTCTTATACTAAAAAATGCTGCAGATATGATGTGCAGAATGTGAATTCCTCCATGTCACCAGTAATGTTTCTTATTAGTGCATTTTTGGTGGGGTTCTTTTTAAAGGGGGCCAAAATGAGAAACAAATTCTCCTTTTATTTTTCTCTCTCAACAATCCAAATGTGAACATTATCTAAGAAGGAGAAAATCAGCTATCAGCCGACCGGCAGAAAGAAAGGTACGCTTCATATTAAACACATGTCCAGGGGCTCGCCTGCACCTGCTTCATCAGAGTTTCATCCATGTGTCAGTCATTACCATCAAAGTTTCTTCAATTTTTTTTTTTTTGCAATCAAAGATTAAAAGAGGACAGGACACAAATGACACACGGATGGCATTTAAGTAATTTCTGCTTTTTTCACAGACGCATAAAATTACATTTGAGATTAAAAATCAGACACGTCTCCCCGACTTAGTGCGGACCAATACGCTCTCAAAAACATACGGACATATAAACACCTCCATAGACTATAATAGTGAAAAAGACAGATAGAACTTGTACAGTACTTGAAAAAATGATGTCTGCATAAGGCCTGTTTCACACTTCAATTTTTCTCCATCAGTCAAGATCCGCCGTTTTCCTAAAAAAACGGATCCGCCATTTTGTTAGGCGGATCCGTTTTTTTCACCATTGACTTGCATTACTGGCGGATCTTGACGGATGGCCATCCGTCGGATCCGTTTTTTTGCGTCCGCCGACATGCCCGGATGGAGCTTGTAACTTTTTTTGGCTGAAGGATCTGCATTTTTGTACTGCGCATGCCCGGAGGAATGATCTCAGCCAGAAATTTAACCCTGAAATCATTTCTGGCGGACGGTAAAAATTCTCATTCTCTCTCTCCCTCTCTCTCTCTCGTCCCCGGACTGCGGTTTCTTTAAAATTCTTCAGCCAACGGATCCGTCAAAAATCTGGACCGCTGGCATCCGTTAACTTCAGTTACCAACGGATCCGCTTTCCGCCATTTTGGCGGATTTCAACTGACAAGTAAAAACTGAAATGTGAAACAGGCCTTAGCTCTAAATGGGACTGAGCAGTCCTCAAGGAAAATCAGTTTAAACGGAACCGGTCATCAGTTGTTTAGTGTCTGAACAATTGCCATTACCTTTTAGAGCTAATGTACTGCATTCCACAAATGTGAATATTGTCTCCCGACCACCCTATCAAGCCCCAAAATAACTTTTGAATTGCTCCCGCGCTGTATGCAAATCGGATGGTCAGATCTGATGGGTGTCATTGCAGCAATACCGGTGCCTCCTCTCTGCTCATAATGGCCGTCCTCCGACTTTGATTGATGTGAATGATGCGTCCTGCGTCATCCAAAAAGCCCAACGAACTCACCGGCATGCACTGTAACATCGCTGGATTGCGCAGGAGCATGATTTCGTTCCATGGATGACACAGGACACGAAATCCACATCAATCAAAGGCGGAGGATGGCCATTAGGATCAGGGAGGAGGCACAGACGCCGCAGCGATGACCCCCATGAGACCAGACCATCCGATTTACATAAAGCACGGGAGCAATTCAAAATGTATTTTTGGGAGTATACAGGGGGACTCAGGAGACAATACACAACTTTGAGGAATGCAGTAAAGGGGCTGTAAAAGGTGGTGGCATTTGCTCAGACATTAAAAAACAAGTTCCCTTTATTAAAATGGAATTCATGATTTTCTACAATCTTCTCACGTAAGAGAAGAATCCTCCACTTTTAGATGTAACAATAGAATATAACTCCGAAGTAGATTACATAAAAACCTGCATAAAAAGTGATGCCACAGCACAGGGTTAAATGCGCTGTCATTATCAAGCCTCAATAGAGTTTACATAAATGCGTTATTTGACTCCATTGGACCAAAACTGGGTATCAGCGAATGCACCTTTTTTCACAGACCGACTTTCACTAGAATTCTTTCAAGTGCCCAGTAGAAAAAAAAATGTTTTTACTCTGGCTGAGAAAGCCAATTTGCATTCTGCAGAGTTAAAAACTGCATATTTTCCCAGGATCTCACACGCATACTTGTACAGACTTCCGACCTCTTTTCCCAGAAGAACCACATGAGTCAAAGGATTTTTGTAAATTCTGATTTACCAAGTTTGGCCGCATACAATAACATCTATTCAGCATTTGGACAGATGGGATGTTTTACTGTAATAGTTTGCGGCCACAAGGGATCTTCATACGGGGAAGGTAAATAGCTGCAGTTATAAAACAAGATGTTACTTAAGAGCAAACTCTACCTAATGCTTTCATTTAAAAAAAAATGCCTCTTAGGTCTATTTGCCAGCACATAATCATTTTGAGGAGATGGAAGGCTAAATTATAAGTTTATGCTTTTAGGTTAATTGTACTTAGAAGACTTGTTGGGTAGACTAGATGATAGGCCTAGATTCTCTAACCTCAAGCACAAATTCAAATTTATAAGGGACGGTATAAAAAATAGATTCTTTTTGAACATTTTATTATATTATATAGTAAGATTCTTTTGGAAAGTTAAAACAAAAAAAGCACAATGCTCTAAAAAATTATAAAAGGAAAAAAATAACCACTAGTCACTAGGATAGATTCTTTTTACAGAAAAAAAAATCTTTATGGCAAAGAAAAAAAAAAAAAATCTTTTTTTGAAAAATATCCCACTTTCTTGAACTATAGGAAGATGTGCTCACCAGCGGCTCTGAACACCCAATGTTACAATCCAAATCCTAAAAGTAGCATTTTAGTAAAAAAAAGAATAGAAAGTGAAATTTGCGGCAGCAATGAGCAGCAAAGGTCAAATTCCTCTGTCCGCAGTATAAGAATCACATTTTTCTGCTTAATTGCCACATATTTGACTCACCATAGTGGTGTAAGGCTACATAAGTTGCCCTTAGACATGGGCCTACATTCCCTAAAAGAATATTAGAAATTTCCCTAAAAGAATATCAGAAATGTAGACAAAAAGCTATAATGGTTAGAAGAAGCTGATCACTGTATTCCAGGGGTGGAGAACCTCAGACTGGGCAGTTTACGGCCCTTGATGACCTTTTATCCAGCCCCAGGGACCACAGTGCTTGGGCCAGCAGAGCTATTTTGACGGTCGCAGGTCCATTAATTTATTCTTGCTTTTTGAGCACGCACCTGTATTGTTCACTACTGAAAGCTCAGGTGCATGCAATGAAAGATTATGTCCTGACACCATTGCCAGCGTCAGGACGTACATTGTGGGCGAAGATAGTGCACAATTTGTACGGATGGTATAAATATCCAAATGACCCTTGGAAGAAAAAAAGATTCCCCACCTGTCACGCTGCTGCACTGCAGGTAAATGCAGAGTAACACAAACTCCACTAGATGGCAGCAGAGTAGAGAGAGGGCTGAAATCCTGCTCAGAGCAGACCAGCAGAACTGCAGCGAGGCTACCACCAGGTGGCAGCAGAATAGTCAGACAAACCGAGCTGATACCAGAGAGTAGCATAGTACCAAGGGGAATACCAAACACAGAATCAGAGGAGCACCAAAAGGTCAGTACCGGTCCGTAGCAGAAGTACCAGAAGGAAGAGACAATCAGGTCAGAGCCAAAGCAGAATCGAGAACAGGGAAATCCAAACACACAGGGACACACAGAGTCGGGACGGGTAGGAGAGGAGTGCACAGACAAGGCCAAAGTCAGCTAAATGCAGCAGGCAAATCAGGGTTTCACCAGAGCCAGCTACACGCGCCATAGGCAGGAAATATAACTGGCACTGCACACAGGCTGCAGCACAGATTTATAGAAGACCTGACACAGGAAGGAGGCAGGGAAAATTAACCCCTGACATGACCAGACCGGGAAAAGAGACAAAACAAAACCCGGCCTGGATCATGACACTACACCAGCTGTATTCCAAAGGTAAATAACTATGAACAATCGAAAATGACTGTCAGTGTCGCCATAGAGCTATAAAATCTAAAATGTGTATATGTTCTTCTGCAATGGTTATTATTAATACTTAAAAATATTATAATTACACTCAGCATTAATGGAGCGCACAAGGAGTATATTTACTAATTTAATCAAATTGTAGCAGTACATGCCTTGCGACAGGTTTATTAGGTGTTTCCAATATTTTTGCAGCTCAATAGACAATGTCTAGCAAAGGAAGTGTGGTTTAGAGAAAATGGGAAGTAGTTTAATATGCAATAAAGTTTTGGTGTAAACAGTGCTAAGTCCAGTAAGATGCTCAAACATTTGACACATCCGCTTGCCTGACCAAGGTAGCTATCAAAATGAAAGAATATTAATAATTCTTTGCAACAGGTCTCCATTTGGCCGTACAGTTACAGCCTTTTATCAGGTACAGATGATTAATGATTTTTGGGATGTGAGAGGGAAATAGAATTCGCCCCCAACGCAGGATATACATAGAATCTCTATGTAGAGGTAAGGTCAAATCTGGACTCGGGGCTCCAGTGCAGTAAGTCAAGTGCAGACTTAGTCTATATTGGTGCTACCTGTATTTAAAGGGAACCCATCATCAGGTTTTGCCAATATAAACTAAAGCCACCAATCAAATATGCTAATTAGGGTGCCTCTCACATAGCTAAGTTGATTCTCCTGCTTTACACTGATGAGTGGCAAACACCCCGAAACACATGTCTGCGCATGGAATGCCTCGTTAGTTTTGTTATGCCAAGTCTTCTTAAAGTGTCAATATTGACTTTAAGGATTTCTAGTAATAATAGGGGGCGCTAGAGTTCCAGTCCTCTTCCTCTCTGAAGAGGCTATTTGTACATTTCCAAGAGGAATTCACATATTACCAGAGTTCAAAGAATTGCGAATTTCTTGAAGAAAAGCATTTACTGATATAGAGAGGCGAGGTGAGCTGACTGGTCCTCCTAAATCTACGTCTTTGTAGATTTTATGAAATTGATCAGTACAGAATAACCTATTCAAAAGATTTTCAGGAGTGGAAATTAACTTTAGGCATTTTTTTGTTACTGGTGACGCTCTTCTAAAATACTGCAGTATTAAACTAAGGCAAAGAATTACACTTGGGAACACAGTAAGATAAACACTGCAATACATAATTAATGTGTAGATACATGCATATTGCATGGTCGTGTGCAGTTGTGATAAACAAGAAATGCAGGCTTTAAAGGAGGCTTTGTAGATTGCTTCTTATGCCCAACTGGCAAATTGACCTATATATACATCTGTGCAAACATTCATGAGCTGAGATGCCTCCGTTGTCTCATTGTGCTCACAGCTTGGAGAAGCCCCGAGTGAAAATCTGTATATCTGCACAGCAATCTGTCTCTGGATCGCCTAGCAAAAAATTCTATTAAATTCAATCAAATGCTTTTGCCATTTTTGGAAGTGCTACAGATTTTACAGATTTGCATAAAATTATACTACTATTCTAATCAGACTATGTCTGCTGTAGGCACTGTTCACATTGTTTTTATGCAGTGCATCTTTGTGGGGTTTCTGTGTACATCTCTGAAAAAAAATCGAATTTAACATAATCCAGATGGACCCATAGAGTGTAACTAATCAAATAATCAAATAATGTTCAAATGGACATGGATATTGATTTCACACATGAGCAAAAATGTTTATTTGCCAATTATCATTATAATCAATATATGATCCAAAAAAGATTTTCATATGTGCCATACATAATGATAAACCCATATACATATTAGTCCTTAGAACCCAACACCAACTATGGGTACATTCCGCAAGGATAAATAAACACTTAATGCCAAAATCACACGACAAAAAATAAACCAATAATGGTGCTACACTATGGCATATAGTACCCGCGTAATTATAGATGAAACCAGATTATAATAAGTGCCCCAAATGACACATTACTCCTAAATTTAGTACCTGGACCTAACAGAAGCGGATCACATTCTTAGCAATTCAAGGGCAAGCCATGACAACTGCTACCAAATGTAAAATTAATAATACCTGTATATTATATGTCCACGCTATCACCACGATCTACCCCGACGCGCATTTCGCCTCTTCTTCCGGGGGCATTGGTTTATTTTTAATAATGTAGTGATTTATTCTGTCCATGTATCCAGCGGCTTTTTGATAATTTGAGGCATCTATATGTGATTGTATGATATATGAATTCTAATATGAATAAAATTGTTTACATTTTGTACTCTACATTCCTTGTGCCATTTGGTTATTCCTCTAGTGGCATTTAGTGTTTATTTATTTATTTTTTGTTATAATGATAAACCCGTCTGTTACACCATGACACCCATGAGGGCGTGAACAGAAAAGCACAACTTCAGAAAAAAATATTTAAAATGTCATTTTATTATCCAATATTAAAAACAATAAATATATAACAAAATAATTGCACAAAAAAGGTAAACTCCAATGAGAGAGACACAATGTAAGGCTACAGACCCCTTTAAACACACTAATTATGAAGCACAATAAATGAAATTATCAAAATTTCCATCTATATATGTATAAGACCAAGTCTATTACAATCTAATGTGTTGTATTCATGAAGAGTAACCAATAATTACAGATCTGCCATTGGGATCATTCTTTTGAGGTTCCCACATTAGAAACAATGAAATTATGTTGCCTTGTTTATATATAAAAATCCTGAATTAAAGTTTTAGGTTTTTAACTTGCCTGAAGTTATCTACTTGAATATCTTCCAACTAAAAGATTGGAAAGCGATGTGCAAATATATGCAACCTTATCTTTCTTCTGACTACAGGAAAACTAAAATGAATCAAGGTGATAAATAGTTGGCTGTGCAGTGGTTGGACCCACTGGGTTGATGTTAGAT
Source organism: Dendrobates tinctorius (assembly GCF_039654945.1). Lineage (NCBI taxonomy): Eukaryota > Metazoa > Chordata > Amphibia > Anura > Dendrobatidae > Dendrobates > Dendrobates tinctorius. The sequence goes on along the minus strand of NW_027361834.1, from coordinate 658,650 downwards.
TTTGCACTGATGAGATATGTGCCAAACCCAAGGAATTTCTAGCCATTGAAAAGTGAGTTCTAAGTTCCCTGAATTGTCTAACTAGTGTCGGAAGGAAAAACATGAAACTAGATTATAAGTGCAGTACAAAGTGATGCAAATAATGGCAGACAAGGTAATAGATTATGGCAAATGGCATTCATTCTTAGATAGGTGAAAGGACCTAGATTATATCAGAGCTCTGTAGTGAGATCAGAAATTAATCTGATCAGTGATGGATCAGCAGAGATGATAAGTTAGCACACAATTGTGAAGACGTTAATAACTGTCTTTGTCCTCTGTAAGATTTGTATTCTCTGTTAAAATATAGAAAGGAAACTAATAAATTGTCAACTGACTGAGATGAGAACAAAATGTTGCACTACCCTGGTCTGCCATACACTTCGATACTGCACTGCAGCCAGTCCAGGACTGTGTGAACTTCCTCGGTCAAAACGTGAATGCATAATAGGCGCCATTCATTCGAACTCCCCTGGTCTGATTGTCTGCCTGCCATGAAGTACTGAAATGGATGCTGGACCGGGATAGTGCAAGTCCTTCTGCTTATCTATACAACTGGACCATTATGAAACTAGCACCAACAGTGAAGTCTTCTAACAATTAAGTTCTGCTTGAGCTTCTAGACCCCAGGCCAAAATATAAGTACTACAGTGGCTTGCCAGTCTTTGAGTTACGTACAACAGGTGCCAAAATGATACTCCATGAAACCACACGATGTTCCCCGGCTCAATCAATGGTGGCATTTTTATATGTTTTTAAAAGCAATCCTCTAGGAACCTCATACTTTTCACTAGCTTTTAAAAGCTATTTGTAGCTGGAACACTAGACTAAACCCGAATAGCAGATTAAGGTTATTTCCACATTTTGTACATGAACATTTTGCTTGAAGTCTTTATACTGTTATTCTAAATGGGGAAGAATGTAATGGCCAGTATAGCCCAACTACCATCCACTCCAGTGTTTCTTTCACCAGAACAATATGCTGGATAATTTTCTTGCCATCTGATTGTTCCATGGCTCCAGGAAGAAACCTCTATACAAAGCAAGCTAAATGGAAAAAGAAACATAAAAATGCACCAATGGATTATCATGAACATTGTCCAAAATAGTTTTTAAGCTTAGTGTGTTTAAAGTGTAACTCCCGGCAAAAAAAACGACAACAAATGTTTGAATTAGCAAGAAAGTCTTCATACCCTCATACTGAGGAAATTGGGTTTTACCTACTTCTCTGGAATATGATACCAATCTGCATCTGTTCTGCTGAATTCTGTAAAGTCTAACATACTTGTATGAAATAAAAGACATGGTGGAGATTAAATCCACTCTGCCCAATCCATGGTCTGCAATGTCCTGGACACTTGGGGTAACTGTGGATGACATTTGTGATGACAGTGGCAGAAACATATGGGGACTCCAAATGACTCACATGGGGCTCTTATTAACAAATACACTTTTTGGCTATGACAAATGCCACGCTGTGGTTTGCACTTATGGGACGCTGTAAGATTGGCGTCACTGGCTGCCTCTTATGGGAGTAGTAGACTTTTTATAGAGAAACTGTCACAATTAAGGGAACAAAATGGTTTGCTCTTGGCTGTTTAGGCTCTGCAGCTCTTAGTCAAGTGTTATACACATTCACATGTATTATTCAAATATACGGTAAGTAGGGCATTATGGGTGATGTAAAGGGTTGTCTGTTACAGGCATGGATGGGTGTGTTGGAGCGATAAAAAGGAAGTGCGTTAATGGAAATCAATAGATGTCCATTGATTTCAATGAGCTAATGCCTAACACTTTGTTCTGAATTTCCCCTGCAGATAAGGGCTGATCATGACAGCTACCAGTAATGAGATCTTCCCACATCACAACCCTAATATGAGAAGGCTTTATCTAAACCAGATAAGCCTCAAAAGAAATGGATGCCCTTATGGAAATGAAATTCAGCGTGATGTTAATAGTTGGCTAAAATCTGTAGTCAAAATTCTGGCCAGGGCAAAGGAAAGAAGAAACTGCTCTTCATTAAACGGTAGTCTACAAGAAAAAGCCAGATACCCATAAGACATAGGTCCCCACAAAGATGTCAGTATACATGATTATCCCGACACCACAATGTATCTGTTTCTGTCCACCAGCCGATTGTCTCAACCCTTGACCATCTGCGATGTCTGGAATGTAAAGCCGGCATCGCCTTCACCCATCTGTATCTATGTTTATTTTCAGAAAAACAGTAACAAGAGCCTTTTGGACAAATGTTTCCCCTAATAGATGAATAGCTATTCAACATTATACTGAAAGCTTCCTCAGAGAAAGTAAATCTCAGGGCATTATTTCTCTGCTTGTACAATAGACACTATGTCTGAGACATCACTCTGCTCCCCAACACAGACACAATATCATATAACACAGATACTGGCAGCAGTATATGCACAAACATTAATTACAATAATTAAAATTAACATTTAAGAATAATTTGCATTCTTACTAAGACAAAATGACCAGTTTACTTCTACTTCCCCACTTCATTTTTTCCACATTTACTACTGAGCCTCATGAGGGCACATTGCTCTTCTGGCCTGGTGGCCGTAGTATTGTGTATGGCAGTGGTGCTCAGAAGAAGAGAGCAGGAGCAGGGAGGACAGAGTATCTGAATGATGCAGTCACAAGACTCCTCTCCCAGCACTGAGGCCCCAATCATTGACCCCACTTCTGCGACAATTTAGTCATACTATTAATGAGGAATGTTCCACAAGTGTCCCCCGATGTTCAGCCCTTGGTTACACCAACTCTGAGACTCTGGTATGGGGTCTGTCAAAAAACGGTGTGTGGTCTGTGGTTTAGTTACAGCAGTGGTTTCAGCAAGATTTTGTATTGGGAGATCTTTGGACTATGGGCTGTATACAGAAGAATACGGGCTAGTGTTTGTATACAGAAGGGACCTTGCCTGGGGTCTATATCTTACATAATACAACATGGGGTGAGGTGTGTGGACTATATAGATAGATGGTCTTGTCTGTATTTCTATACAAAACTGGCCTGGGGTCTTTATGCTATTTTAGAGTAATAGGTCTAGAATGAGGACTGGATGGATACAGGATTTTGTCTGTATACAACAGAGGCCCGGCCTAGGAACTTTATCTTATTTTAGGGTGCATTCACATTGCGCTTTGTCCCACATTCATTGATCCTGTTGGAGCTTACATCCAAACCCCCATTTTCCCCTGTGATTCGGGCATATGAGTGTCCACCTCCAGTAGGCATACATGTCTGAAAATGATGCACGACAGAGCACATATTGATTCTGCTGGCACTAATATAGTCTATGGATACGTCGGCGCATACACCCGAATCCTGTTTTGTTCGGACAAATGGGATATAGCGCCGTGTGTAAGGGACCTTTAAGATGGAGGTCTGTAGTCTGGACTGTATGTGTCATGATTTGGCTTGTATCTATGTATAGAGGAGGCTTGGCCTAGGGTTTTTATCTTATTTTACATAATGAGGACTGGAGTGTGGATTGTGTGGAGACATGATCATCTATATACAGAAAGGGCATGACCAGGGGTCTTGTCTGGGCTCCATGTTTTAATTCAGGTGGTTTACGGTGTAGTGTGTATTTGTTTAGGGGTCTGGTGTGCATGAACTGTATTTATTTAGGACATGAGTGCACAAACTTTTCTAGTCTGAGGGCCATATTGTCACATTGTACTGGTCCCAAAGGCTTCAAAAACATTATCAAGGTACGGTATATTTATATGAAACATGAGAGGAAGGTTGACATGAACAGGGGAGAAAATACAGTAAGTATTTGACACCCTGCCAATTTTTAAAGTTTTCCCACCTACAGAAAATGGAGAGGTCTGTAATTTTTATCGTAGGTACACGTCAACTGTGAGAGACAGTATTTTGAAAAACCCAAAAAATCACATTGTATGATTTTTACATAATTATTTTGAATATTATTGCATGAAATAAGCATTTGATACAATAGAAAAACAGAACTTAATATTTGGTACAGAGGCCTTTGTTTGCAATTACAGAGGTCAGACATTTCCTGTAGTTCTGGACCAAGTTTGCATACACTACAGCAGGGATTTTGGTCCACTTCTCCAGATTTTTCAGGTTTCGGGGTTGCTGCTGGGCAACATTGAATTTCAGCTCCCCCCCAAAGATTTTCTATTGGGTTCAGGTTTGGAGACTGGCTAGGCCACTCCAGGACCTTGAAATGATTCTTACGGAGTCACTCTGGATGCCATGACTCATCTTCAATTCTCTTACTAAGGGAAGGAGGTTGTTGGCCAAAATCTTGTGATGCATAACCCAATCCATTCAATATGCTGCAGTCGTCCTGTCCCCTTTGCAGAAAAGCACCCCCAAAGTGTGATGTTTCCCCGACCATGCTTCACGGTTTGGGCTGCTTTCTTGGGGTTGTACTCATCCCTCTTTTTCCTCCAAACACAGTGAGTGGAATTGATACCATAAAGTTCTATTTTGGTCTCATCTGACCACATCACCTTCTCTGGATCATTCAGATGGTCATTGGCGAACTTCAACTGAGCCTGGACATGAGCTGGCGTGAGTAGGGGCACCTTGCGTACCCTGCAGGATTTTAATCCATAACGGAGTAGTGTGTTACTAACGGTAATGTTTAAGACTGTGGCCCCAGCTCTCTTCAGATCATTTATCAGGTCCTCCCATGTAGCTCTGGGCTGATCCCTGACATGTATCAGAATCATCCTTACCCCAAGAGGCGAGATCTTGCATGGAGCCCTAGACCGAGGAAGATTGACAGTCATCTTGTGTTTCTTCCATTTTCTAATAATTGTGCCAACAGTTGTTGCCTTTTCACCAAGCTGACTGTGTATTTTCCTGCTGCCCATCCCAGCCTTGTTAAGGTCTACAATTTTGTCCCTGATGTCCTTAGACAGCTCTTAGGTCTTGGCCATGGTGGAAAGGTTGGCGTGTGATTGATTGTGTAGCAGGTGTCTTTAAAACAGGTGACGAGTTCAAACAGGTGCAATTAATACAAGTAATGAGTGCAGAGTAGGAGGCTTCTTAAAGAAAAACTAACAGTTCTGTGAGAGTCAGAATTCTTGCTGGTTAATAAGCGACAAAATACTTATTTTATGCAATAAAATGCAATTTAATTATTTAAAAATCATACAATGTGATTTTCTGTTTTTAATTTTTAGATTCTGTCTCTCACAGTTGAAGCATACCTAAAATTACAGACCTCGCCGTTCTTTGTAGGGGTAAAAATAGCAAAATTGGTAGTGTATCAAATAACAGATGGGGTGCCTCTATCAGAACTCCCCTCATTTGGATTGTTTTGACCCTTGGCTCTCTGGTTTGGCACTCTGGGGAGGAGACAGTGCATGTCAGTGTCTCTCTCTATTGTAGATTATAGGAGTTACAAAAACACCAGAACATTTCACAATTTCCATAAAATTACAATGAAGAGAGCCACATGTATGTACAGCCATCTTCTCTTCTCTAGAGTGCTGAACAGGGAACCAGATTTTTACAATATAGGAGGGTCCCAAAGATGGAACCTCCAACTATGAGTCATGTATGGCGAGTCATGTACATGGACATACCTCCTCAAAAGAAAACTCTAGTCTGATAACTGGTACTCTTTGTTGTGCATCTCACAGCAAACAGAGCATGAAGCAAGAAAATCAGAGAATGCAATGTGTAAAGTATGAACTATCATGTGTAAAGTATGTTTGTGTTCTAACCATTGCGGCGGCACAGAATGCAACTATAGGCTACACGTGTCCACTGGGTCACAGCTTGTAAACACCAACTTTAGGGTGTGATGAAGGCGTTCATATAAACCTCTTCGGGACAAGGGAATTTTGAGTTTTTGTTTTTTGCTTCCTCTTCTTTCAAAAGCTGTAACTTTTTTACTTTTTCTGTCATAGAATCATAGAATGGTAGAGTTGGAAGGGACCTCCTGGGCCATCTGGTCCAACCCCCTGCTCAAAGCAGGATTCGCTAAATCATCCCAGTCAGATGTCTGTCCAGCCTCTGTTTGAAGACTTCCATTGAAGGAGACTCACCACTTCTCGTGGCAGCCTGTTCCACTCATTGATCACTCTAACTGTCAAAAAGTTTTTTTCTAATATCTAATCTGTGTCTCCTCCCATTCAGTTTCATCCCATTGCTTCTAGTCTTTCCTTGTGCAAATGAGAATAAAGTTGATCCTTCTACAATGTGACAGCCCTTTAGATATTTGTAGACAGCTATTAAGTCTCCTCTCAGTCTTCTCTTTTGCAAACTAAACATTCCCAAATCCTGCAACCTTTCCTCATAAGACAGGGTTTGCAGACCGGTCACCATTATGGTCGCTCTTTTCTGAACTTGCTCCAGTTTGTTGATGTCTTTTTTAAAATGTGGTGCCCAAAACTGGACACAATATTCCAGATGAATAGCCTCCATAACCGTATGGAGGCTTTTTTTTTTAGGGGCAAGATGTAGTTTTGAAGGACTCCATTAAATTGACCATGAAACTACTGAAAAATGGGAAATAATCCAAAAGGGGTAAAATGTGAAAAAAACTAAATTTTGCCATTGTTTTGAGGATTTGTTTGTACAGTGTTCATTGTATGGTAAAAATGACTTGTGAAATTGATTCTCCAGGTCATTATAATTACAGCAATACTAAACTTGCATAGTTTCTTTTTGTTTATAAGATCCATAACCTTTTGATTTTTCCATGGATGGAGCTGTCGGACTGCTAAATTTTTTACATGGAGCGCTGATGTTTTCATTAATACAATTTTGGGGTCAAAATCATAGTTTGATTGCTTTTTACTGTATTTTTAAGGCTACTTTCACACTTGCTTTTTTTTGCAGCGCGTTTTTCCCGCAAAAAACGCATTGAAAAAACGCATACAAATGCTGCGGTTTTTTTCAAGCATTTTTATGAGCATGCATGAAAAAAACTCAGCGTTTTTATGCGTTTGTATGCGTTTTTAGTGCATTTTTACCGCGTTTGCGTTTTTTTCCAACATTAGGTGGCTCCTCACACTAACCCAAACCATGACTTTACTAACCCTAACTCTAATCCTGACCCTAACCCTGACACTAACCCTTAACCAAACCATACCCTGATCCTAACCCTAACCCTGACCCTAACCCTTAACCAAACCATACTAACCCTAACCCTTAACCAAACCCTACTAACCCTAACCCAAACCCTAAACCCTAGCTAACCCTAACCCTAGCCCTAAACCCCTTAACTAACCCTAACTCTAACCCAAACCCCTAAATTCCATTGTCCAACTAATGGTTAAAAAAAAAACGCATGTGCAAAAAAACGCATACATAAGCATGCCAATGCGCACATATGCGCACCCATAGACTTATAATGGGTGTCTTGCTGTAAAAAAAATGCATTGCGCGCGCATGCGTTTTTTTGAGGCAAGTCGGATGCCCAAAAAATGCAACAGGATGCATTTTGTGCACCCGAGCGCATACCGCAAAAAAACGCATGCGCGGAAAAACGCATACAAACGCATGTGTATGCGCACATAAGCGCATCCCATGCAAAATATAGGGAAAAAAACGCATGCATTTTTTAGCGCTAAAATCCAGCGCGAAAAAACGCAAGTGTGAAACCAGCCTAAGGGAGGTGTCGCGACTGAAAAAATGGATTTTTGGAGTTTTAAGTCTTTTTCTCTTTATGGGTTTACAGATTGGGTTAATTAATTTTATATTCTGATAGCTTGGACTTTTACAGACGTAGTGATACCAGATATGTTTCTTTTTTACCTTCTTTATATTTTACTAGCTGAAGAGCCCGGCGTTGCCTGGGCATAGTAACCAACTGTGGTTAGTTATAACAAATTATAATGATTACATTGCACATAAAAACCGTGCATCTAATCCTATCCTGTGTGATACTGACTGCTGAGCCGTGTATCTAATCCTATTCTGTGTGATACTGTCTGCTGAGCCGTGTATCTAATACTATTATGTGTGATACTATGTGCTGGGCTGCGTATCTAATCCTATCCTGTGGGATACTGACTGCTGAGCTGTGTATCTAATCCTCTCCTGTGTGATACTGACTGCTGAGCCGTGTATCTAATCCAGTGTGATACTGGGCTCCCCCTGCAGTCTGTGTCAGAGAGTTGTCTGTGTTGGCAAGGTAATAAATTGTGTTATTTCCAGCTTTACAGAAGGACGATAACACCATAGAAATGATAAGAATAATAGGCCTCAGTTACCACAACTGTCTACAAAGAAAACTGTTGCTGATAGCAACCAATCACAGCTCATTTTTCATCTTTTAAACAGCTCTGGGACAGCGTGGCGAGTTTTGAGTGGCGACTTTTGTGTTTCGACTTTTATGTGGCGAGGTTGGTGTATGTGTGGTGAAATGTGTGCTGAGGGTGGTATATGTGTTGAAGCACGTGGTAGTGTGTGGCACATTTTGTGTGTGTGTTCATATCCCCATGTGTGGTGAGTATCCCACTTTTTCCCCATTATGTAGATAGGGGCCAAATTGTTTGGTGAATTGGAACGCACAGGGTTAAAGTTTTGCCTCACAACATAGCCTATGACGCTCTTGGGGTCTAGACATGTGACTGTGCCAAATTTTGTGGCTGTAGCTGCGACAGTGCGAATGCCAAACCCGGACATACATACATACATACACACCCACATTGAGCTTTATATATTAGATTGGGGAAAAAGGTGTCAAATGGTGATTCAAATTTTTATATATTTACTATTTAAAGGGTCAGATCCAACGCTTACATACCTCCTGATGAAACTGCAGAGGCGGTGAAACGCGCGTCGGGGTGCGTCACGGGTCTACAACCAGGCAGCAGCATGATTACAGGTATATGGAGTATTTAATCTCTACCTTAATATTTGTTTATTTTATGTTTTATGGGAGTGATGGTTTCTTCCCTTATGGCATACTGGGAAGTCTCTAGTATTATGTGAACAATAGTATCCTGTTCACCTGAGAAATATATTATTCTTACTCTTCCCTAGGGTGTAATATAAGGATTCTAATTGTATGAGTATATGCTGTTTAGACCTTATACAATTCATCTTGTCTACTACTTAGCTTTTCTATACATTCAGGTGAGGTATTTACCTCTTCATATGTGCTTTGTATATATACATATTTTATATTTATTTTTTGGATTTTTTGTTCCTTTTTGTTCTCTTTTGGTGATATACATACATACATACACACCCACATTGAGCTTTATATATTAGATTGGGGAAAAAGGTGTCAAATGGTGATTCAAATTTTTATATATTTGTTATTTATACATTTTTAAAACTTTTTACTTTATTTATTAGTGTCTCTAGGGGACATGTACCTGCAATCATTTTATTGCTTATACTATATACTGTAATAGCACAGTATACCAGTATATAGTATAAATGGCAGTCTCTTCTAAACCCCAGGAAGTAGCTGAGCTTCAGAGGAGTAACAAAACATGGAAGTGATCGGGGCCATCAACAGTCTCCCACTGTTAGGCGTCGGGTTCCTGTCGCTGCACAGCGGGAATCCCGAGCCTTGCCTCCGTCGGTCACCCATTCTTCCCCAGCCGCAGAGGAGGTTGCTCAGCAAACTCGCCGGTCCCGGCACTCTGCCCAGACCAGCTCCGTGGGTTTGCTTGCTGCTGCCACCTCCGACACAGCTTTGGCAATGCATGCTGCTCAGCAGCGAGCTTCTCCAGGGACTAAGTCCCCATGTCAGGCCACTGAGCATGCCCGTGGAGTGATCTCCCATTGGAGATCGAAGGTCACGTGCTCAGGTCCTGCGCGTGTTTGGATAGGCCCATCCGGGAAGCCAGGAAGGTCCCGGACACGCACGGCTATAAAAGGTTCGCATGGCCGCTCAGCCATGCGCTAGGATAGACTGTATTTTCAGACTATGAGGAGTGAGTGGTGTATGCACGTATGAATGTCTCTGGTGACTGACTCATTATGAAACCCCTACCCTTGGTACGCATGTGTTGTGTAGCCTAGCCTGCTAGCGCCCAGGCTTAGGTGTAGGTAGGGCAGAGTCGGAGTCAGGCATTAGTCCCCATCAGTGACTCAGCACACCTCAGTGCACGTGCTCCACACTCCGTAGCCAGCGTCTATAGCGGCATTCGCGGCAGCGACGCCGTGCGCTCTGAGGGCCTAGAGGAACTCTAACCCCGTGTCCTTGGGGTAGAGTTTTGTGGCCGGGCTCTGTGAGCTAAACAGGCTCCGGTATTTGTTTTCAGCGGTTGTGCGGCTCTGTGAGTCAACAGAGTTCGCTCCTGTTCACACTGGGTGATATAACCCACGTGTGACTGTTTTCACGGCGCTCTATTCTTCCGCCATTACCTAGCAGCAGTGTACCACCTCTGCATGGTGGACCCCGGGCTGCGAACGCACCTACTATTATTTATAATTTGGTGCGTTCTGCCAGCCCTAACATTATCCTAGAGCCAGGGTCTGGCTAGTAATGGCAGACGAACAACAATTGCACAGGTACATCCAGCAGCTGGAGGGTAGGTTGGCAGCGCTAGAGCGTTCCACCTCAGCTGCGGATGTTACCTCGGGCGCTGTTCAAGCAGCTACAGAGGCTGTCGCCTGTGTCTCCATGGCCAGTCCTGCCCCGACCTTGTCTCGCCTCCCGCTGCCCGAGATGTTCTCGGGTGATAGTGCATCATGCAGGGGTTTCGTGAGTCAGTGCTCCATTCACCTGGAGTTGCTGGCCACACGATTTCCCTCTGAGCGGGCCAAGGTGGGATTTATCATCTCCCTCCTGTCGGGCAGGGCCTTGGAGTGGGCCACCCCGCTGTGGAAGCGTGGGGATCCCCTGGTACAGAGTGTCACCCATTTTCTGCTCACTCTGAAGCAGGTGTTCCTGGGGTCTCGGGTCACGCACGACACTGCAATTCAGTTGCTGGGCCTAACCCAGGGTCCATCTCTGGTCAGCCAGTATGCCATCCTCTTCAGAACTCTGGCCTCCGAGCTGGAGTGGCCAGATAAGGTTCTCATACCTATATTCTGGAGAAGCCTGGCTGATCATGTCAAAGACGCCCTTGCTACCAGGGAGGTGCCCACCACTTTGGAGGAGCTCATTACGGTCTCCACCCGCATTAACATTCGCTTCACCGAGCGAGGGCTGGAGCGCTCCAAGTCCAGCCAACGATATAGGTTGGCTCCAAATTTTGCTAGACCGCTGGAATCTCCCGGTCAGCCGCCCAAGCCTCCAGAGGCCATGGAGGTGTCCCGCACGAGGTCCAAGTCCCGTCCTGCGTGGGTATCTCCAGTCTGTTTCCGTTGTCAGCAGACTTGGCACGTTGCTAACCAGTGCCCACAGCGGTCGGGAAACGCTCACGTCTAGTGGTTATCGGAGGGGGCCTACTAGACACAGCGACTTTCTCCTCCAAGCTCCTGTTTAAAGGGGCATTAGAGTTCAATTCTTCCACTCTGATTGTGGAGGTTTGCGTGGACTCTGGGGCGGAGGGCAATTTCATGTCGTCTGCCTTCGCCCAACAACACGCAATCCCCCTGGTCCTGCTACCTCAACCAGCTACTATCAGAGTGGTGAATGGTGCGACACTCCCGGCCCAAATCACCCACCAGACGGCTCCACTGAGACTCTCACTGTCTCCTTCTCATCAGGAGATGCTGTCTCTTCTTGTTATGCCCGAAGGTATCGACCAGTTCCTCCTAGGGGTTCCCTGGCTACGATTTCACTCTCCTCACATAGAGTGGTCCTCGGGAATAATCCTCGGAGCAAGTCCTGCGAGGGTAGGTGTCTGAGGGACTGCGTACAGGTCACTACCTCTGAGGTTCCCACAGATGTCTCCTCGCTTCCCAAGCCGTATCAGCAGTATGCAGACGTTTTCTCCAAGAAGGCGGCAGAGACCCTTCCGCCGCACCGCCCTTACGACTGTCCTATTGACCTCTTGCCCGGTGCTGAGCCTCCTCGGGGTCGGGTCTACCCCTTATCTCTCCCAGAGACAGAGGCCATGTCTCAGTATATCAGAGAGAATCTGGCAAGAGGATTCATTAGGAAGTCGGTGTCTCCGGCGGGAGCGGGATTCTTCTTTGTCCAAAAGAAGAATGGAGAATTACGTCTGTGCATCGATTACAGGGGTCTTAATGCCATAACCGTTAAGAACAAATATCCTCTGCCCCTGACATTGGAACTGTTTGATAGGCTACGGGGAGCGAGAGTGTTTACTAAGCTTGATCTGCGGGGAGCCTATAACCTGATTCGCATCCGTGATGGGGACGAATGGAAGACGGCATTTAACACCAGAGACGGGCACTATGCATACCTGGTGATGCCCTTCGGGCTATGTAATGCTCCAGCCGTCTTCCAAGACTTTGTGAGCGATATCTTCCAGCATATGCTTACCACCTCGGTAGTAGTCTATCTGGACGATATTCTCATTTACTCTCCAGATATTGACTCCCACCGGAGAGATGTTTGCAAAGTTTTAGATCTCCTGCGGGCAAACTCCCTTTATGCCAAGTTGGAGAAATGTGTGTTTGAGCAGGAGTCCTTGCCTTTCCTGGGCTACATCATCTCTGCCCAGGGTTTGGCCATGGATCCTGCCAAACTACAGGCGGTGATGGATTGGCAAGAACCCCACTCTCTCAAAGCGGTGCAGCGCTTTATGGGGTTCATAAATTACTATCGCCAATTCATTCCCCATTTCTCAACTTTGGTAGCGCCCTTGGTAGCCCTCACCAAGAAGGGTGCAAACCCCAAACTGTGGTCGGAAACTGTCTCCAAGGCCTTCGCTTCAATTAAATCCCACTTCGCTAGCGCTCCCATTCTACATCGCCCCGATGTAGATAAGCCCTTCATTCTGGAGGTGGATGCGTCTTCTGTCGGTGTTGGAGTGGTCCTGTTCCAGAAGGACTCACAAGGTCGGAAGCACCCATGCTTCTTCTTCTCTAAGACCTTCACCCCGGCGGAGAGGAATTATTCCATCGGGGTCAGGGAGTTGCTAGCAATGAAGCTGGCCTTCTCAGTGTGGAGACACCTCCTGGAGGGGGCTCGCCACCCTTTCCAGGTGTTCACCGACCACAAAAATTTGGTCTATCTACAGACATCCCAGCGGCTGAATTCTCGCCAGGCCAGATGGTCCTTGTTCTTCTCCTGATTCCATTTCACCCTGCATTTTCTCTCCGGGGAGAAGAATGTTCGGGCCGACTCTCTTTCTCGCTCCGTGGTGTCATCGGAGGAGGAGCCTCGGCTGACAGTCCCATTGGAGAGCCTGAGGACCATGGCTCCGGTTGCTCTCGAGTCGGTACCTCCAGGCAAGACTTTTGTCCCTGCCCATCTGCGCCCGGAGGTCCTCTCTTGGGCTCATTCGTCCAGGGTGGGGGGACATTTTGGGACCAAACGGACCTCTGATCTCCTGGCAAGGACGTACTGGTGGCCGCATATGACCCATGACGTCAGGGACTATATTCAGGTGTGCGTCTCTTGCACCCAGAATCGGTCCTCTCGGCAGCGGCTCGCTGGGTTACTCTATCCCCTGCCGATAGCGGACAGGCCCTGGGAGATGGTCGGTATGGACTTTGTGGTGGGTCTGCCCAAGTCCAGTGGCAGCACTGTCATTTGGGTGGTCACCGATCATTTCTCCAAGATGGTGCATCTGGTGCCACTCTCGCGGCTGCCTTCTGCACGGGGCCTGGCAGCGTTGTTTTTAATCATGTCTTCCGCCTGCATGGCATGCCAGATAAGATTGTCAGTGACCGGGGTCCTCAGTTTGCGTTTCGGTTCTGGAGAGAGCTCTGTTCTCTGCTCAGCATCGAGCTAAATCTCTCCTCGGCCTATCATCCCGAGACGAATGGGTTGGTTGAGAGAGCCAATCAGATCCTGGTGACATATCTGCGACATTTTGTCTCGGCCAGGCAGGATGACTGGGCATCCTTGCTGCCTAGGGCGGAGTTTGCTTTGAACAACGCTGTGGCCGACTCCACCGGTCAGACCCCATTCCTCTTAAATTACGGCCAGCATCCGCGCGTCCCCGTGCCCATGCCCGTGTCATCCACCGACTCTAGGGTGGCTGACTGGGCGGTGGAGGCACGTGACATTTGGGATCGCACGCAGGATGCTATTCGGGCCTCCAAGGAGAGAATGAGGTTCTCCGCTGACACACAGGCGTCCTGCTCTGACCTTCGCCCCAGGCTGCGGGCTGAATCCGCTAAGTTCACACCGTGCTATATTGGCCCTTTCAAGGTCCTCGAGCAGATCAATCCTGGGGTCTACCGCCTGGCCCTTCCACCACACTTGGCTATTTCTGAAACGTTTCATGTGTCCCTCATTAAGCCGGGTTCACATGTCCCGGTTTTCTGAGCCATCTGCCGGGACATCAGACTGTCGTCTGACGAGTTTGAGGTCAATGCCATTGTGGGATGCAAGATGATGTGGGGCAAAAAGTTTATTTGGTGGATTGGAAGGGTCATGGTCCAGAGGCTCGGTCCTGGGAGCCAGTGGAGAACATCCACGCTCCACTTCTCATTGCAGAATTCGAGCGGAGCGAGGCTCAGAGAGGGGGGCCCTAGGAGGGGGGGTAATGTTAGGCGTCGGGTTCCTGATGCTGCACAGTGGGAATCCCGAGCCTTGCCTCCGGCGGTCTCCCATTCTTCCCCAGCTGCAGAGGAGGTTGCTCAGCAAACTCGCCGGTCCCGGCGCTCTGCCCAGACCAGCTCCGTGGGTTTGCTTGCTACTGCCACCTCTGGCACAGCTTTGGCAATGCATGCTGCTCAGCAGCGAGTTTCTCCAGGGACTAAGTCCCCATGTCGGGCCACTGAGCATGCCCGTGGAGTGATCTCCCATTGGAGATCGAAGGTCACGTGCTCAGGTCCTGCGCGTGTTCGGATTGGCCCATCTGAGAAGCCAGGAAGGTCCCGGACGTGCACAGCTATATAAAAGGCCATGCGCTAGGATACACTGTATTTTCAGACTATGAGGAGTGAGTGGTGTCAGGAACACCGCATTGAACTTGCTCACTGAGCCAGTGTGCGTGTCCTGAGTAAAGTGAACAGTGCTCAAAGATACCTGTGGAGCGGGCAGCAGCCGAGTAGATGCGTACTTCAGAGCCGCAGGACCTGAAGTACGTGACTGCTAGGGGCGTGGCCTAAACTCCACAGAGCTAGGAGCTGCAAGATAACTCCTAGCAGGGTAACTGCGAGACAAAGTTACCAGGGGGCATAGACAGGGAGAATAGTCAAGACGTAGCCAATGAGTCACACACAGAGATAGCTGCAAAGGTACAAGAGGGGCGAGCAGAGAGTACTCAGGTCACAGGCAATGAGTCATACACAGAGATAATAACGCAGTACAAAATCAACAGGCAAACTCACAACGGGAAACAGAACCGGGTCAGAACCATATAAACAAGCTATAGCAACAAACAGGCACACGGGGGTCAGCACACTAGGCCAAAGGCAAAAGTATAACTGGCAGGGATTGAAGCTTCCCAGGGGTTTAAGAAGCTCTCCCAGAACCAGAAAGAGGCCACAATCATTAACCCCAGGTGTGCAGGTCAAAACCTGCACCGAGCTCCAGACATTAACCCCAGGTGTGCAGCTCAAAAACCTGCACTGGGTTCATGACAAGTGGTGTATGCACGTATGAATGTCTCTGGTGACTCACTCATTATGAAACCCCTACCCTTGGTTTCGCATGTGTTGTGCAGCCTAGCCTGCTAGCGCCCAGGCTTAGGTGTAGGTAGGGCAGTCGGAGTCAGGCATTAGTCCCCATCAGTGACTCAGCACGCTTCAGTGCACGTGCTCCACACTCCGTAGCCAGCGTCTATAGCGGCGTTCGTGGCAGCGACGCCGTGCGCTCAGAGGGCCTAGAGGAACTCTAACCCCGTGTCCTTGGGGTAGAGTTTTGTGGCCGCTTTCTGTGCGCTTTTTGGCTGGGCTCTGTGAGCTAAACAGGCTCCGGTATTTGTGTTCAGCGGTTGTGCGGCTTTGTGAGTCAACAGAGTTCGCTCCTGTTCACACTGGGTGACGTAACCCACGTGTGACTGTTTTCACGCCGCTCTATTCTTCCGCCATTACCTAGCAGCAGTGTACCACCTCTGCACGGTGGACCCCGGGCTGCGAACGCACCTACTATTATTTATAATTTGGTGCGTTCCGCCAGCCCTAACACCCACTGACATGGTAAGAAATTGGTGCCCCACGATCGTGTCAAAGGGGCTGATGGGAAACGGCAAGAGAGCACACTGAACATCATTTAAATGCAACTATGGCTGTAATTTAGGGAACATCTGAGCCCTCTCCACACATGGCCATGGAATTAAGTGGTATAAAGCTGTAAAAACGCATTAAGATGCAAGCTAGAACTGATTTCTTTGCACTTGAACATCTCTCTTGGTTACCAGACAGTGGATTGGGAACACCATGTACTTTACTCACTTTTTTATTCCTGTAAAACATTTACCAGAACAGAGTAAACACTTTTATTACAAAGGGTTAAGATTTGTACTTTACAACTAATGCACATACAGTCGTTCTGCATTATCTATGTCAGATTACTACTGTGGGGTATCAACCCGGAATCAGCTATTCAAGCGATTTTCTATAATTCTTCCTGACAGAAACAATTTGCAGCGTAAAATAAGTGCTCTGTAAAACAACCGTGACATGTCGCAGATCACTCATTTCTCAGGGATGTCCGTCCTACTGAAGTCTCATGTAATGAAGGAACAGCGGAATGAACTCGGCAGAGATTGAAACAGATGTGTGTAACGGTCCAGTAATTACTCGGAGGGGACTGCGGCTCCCAGAAGGGGGGGACACAATCATATGTACCAATATGTCTGCCTGCGTCCCACCTGTCAAATGAGATTTAATAATGTGTATCTTGGAATTCTGTTTGTCCTTTTACAAAAATAGAATATACAACAATATCTCTCTATTATCTATCTACCTATCCATCTATCTATAGATATATCTATCTAGTCTTCTATCTATCTATAAATCTATCTATCTATCAGAAGATCTATCATCTGTCTATCTGTAGACAGATCTCTCTATGGTATTTATCTATAAATCTATCTCTCTATCAACCTATCTCTCTCTCTCTCTATTTATAATCTAGCTATCTATCCATCTAGCATCTATACATATAGTCTGTTCAGAACACTAGGAAGGGTTCACATGGTAAAATATGAAAGTGTCTTAGGGGTAACTCTAAGACCCCCGCTATAGTTCTGTAATACTGTAGTAAAATGAAAACTAAATTTGATTGGAGTACGTGAAAAATAGTGCAATAGCATACAAGTAATAGGTAACAATGACAGTCTGTTCTATACCAGTATAATAGGCAAGGGGGAGGGTCTGTTTGCCAAAATCAAATCACTGCTCTTTAAAGGGAATCTGTCACCTATTTTTTCGAGTATCAGCTGCCGGCACCGCCATCAAGGGCTTATCTACAGCATTCTGTAATGCTGTAGATAAGCCCCAGATGTAACCTGAAAGATAAGAAAAAAGAGTTACGTTATACACACCCAGGGGCGGTCCGGGTCCGGTCTTGGTCCGATGGGTGTCGCGGTCTGGTGCCTCCCATCTGCTAACAATGACGTTCTCTTCGTTGCTTCCCGTCGTGGCTCCTGCGCAGGCACACTGCTCTGCCCTGTTGGGGGCAGAGCATCGTCCTGCAGTGCGCAAGCGCCGGACCTCTCTGACCTTTCCCGGCGCCTGCACACTGCAGTACTCTGCTCTGCCCTCAACAGGGCAGAGCAGTGCGCCTGCGCAAGAGCCGCAACGGGAAGCAAAGAGGCCGTTACCGCTAGAAGATGGGAGGCGCCGGATCGGACTGCGACACCCATCGGACTGGACCAGACCCGGACCGCCCCTAGGTGAGTATAATATAATTTGTTTTTCTTATCTTTCAGGTTACATTGGGGGCTTATCTACAGCATTACAGAATGCTATAGATAAGTCCCTGATGGCAGTGCCGGCAGCTGATAGTCGAGAAAATAGGTGACAGATTTCCTTTAAGGGGGATTCTGGTGACTTAGTTTAAGTGCATATCTATAAGATGTACTATTAATGTCTGATCGGTGGAGGCGCACACTCTGAGAAGCCTACTATAGCTACGGCCCCTTACGCTTTTTTCCTGACACAGCACGGTCCTATTTACTAGGATTTTGCTGTGTTGCAAAATCCAGACAAAGCTCCTGCTGTGCCAGAAAAAAAGCCAAAGGGGCTCTGTACCCTTTATTTGAAGCATCAGTGTAAACCACAATGGTACGCCTTCAGTGTTAGTCATCGGAATAGCCCTTTAATACCCAAGAAATGAAAACATCACACAGAATTTTTTTATGCAGTTGTCAATAACCAAAACCTTAAAGTTTTAATAGATAGTTTATTTATCATCCTTTCATGCAGTAATTAAAGGGGCTCTCCTCTACTGTCACTTCTAAGTAATAAAGCTTCCCAATAGGGCAGCAATGTGGAGGTGCAATTTCACTTTGCCTACAAGGACTGCACCTGCACCCCTGGAATTTGGGATAAGGAACAACCCCTTTGAGTATTAAGGCAGAATACCAAAATACCATTTTGCATGTGAGATTTTTAATTTGTTTGTCATGAGAGATGAGCAGATGGATTCGCAGGTCACTGGTCAAGGGGTCATATCAGTGTTAGCCGTCCTGTATGTATCACGCCTCAGCTATGACGTAGTGCCAGGCTGGCTAATTAAAAGAGGAGGTGAGGATGCCGGTTCGCAGGGCTTTTTTCCAGTGGTCACAGAATACTTATATGGCCGCTCAACCAGTGTTATGGGAATTTGCTCATCTCTGTCAAATTTGGTTTGTATGAGAACTGATACAAAAGTTTCACATTTATAACCATACAAAATTGGAATATTGAGTCCTAAACATGATGGCATATGCCAGTGGTACCCATATTAGTTACAGCTTTGGAACCCTGGAAAATGTTTTTGCTCCTGGAGAACTCCTAATGCCATACCTGACATAAATAAAGGTTCATGTAGAAGCTGGTAAGCCATCTTATAATTCTTGTTCATTTGTGGGATGAAATCAGTTTGTCTTTCCTTTTGTAAAAGGATGGGTTTCGTGGGTTTTGTGTTTGGGGTGACCTCTGATCAGGGCTCAGGGAACCCTAGTTGGAAACTCGTATGATTCCTGCTTCTTTACATATAGTAACCAAAAAATGGAATTTGTCACTTATGTGGCTCTTTTCGATTGTATAGTTTGATTGTAACTGGCAGAATTTTCGTGCAGTCCTATGTAAGACACATTGCCTGCTATCATGAAGAACCTGACAACATCCGCTCTACTAAAAGCATATGTAAAAACACAGATATATTAGATCAGCATGAAATGCTATTTTTCACACTATTTTAATGAATGCCAAGTAATTATCTCTTCTGCTTTCGATGTTGCCGATGTAGTTTAGGGGTTAACGCAATGTGGATGTCTCCTGGCTGCCAATAACTCCTTCCTGTCAGATGCATTAGCAAGAAAGAAAGTTGGCCACTGTGGTTAAACAAGGAATTCCAGACAAAGGCGATGATTCTCGTTACGTCCGAGATTGTCTAAATAACTGTAAAGAGGCAAAACCGTGTTCTTACAAGGAAACGTTCATTTATAGAAGGACTTGTGGCAACAAGAACTCTAATGTAGTCTGGACAATGTGAAAAGAAGAAGAAAAGGCCTCTTACCTTGAAGTTGTGTGCTTTCTCATAGTTGAAATGGTTGTCATTTTGCGTCAGGGCTGCTCTTCTGACCAGAGAGGTGATCTGTGAATAGGCAAAGAGTTTCAGAGGCTGCCACAATAATGCACTCCTGCCACCCACTTTCATCCCCAGTGCCAGCGCCAGAAGCTCCTGGTGCTTTCTGCCTTTTTTGGACTTTTGGACAGCCGTATAGTTCTTCTCACTCTCCAACCATAGCTCCTCAGACAGCATAGTGTCAGAATCCCAGATCTTTTGCGTTTCCTCCTCTGAGCCTTGAAGGCTTACAGGCACTAGGTTGGTCCAGCTGCTTCTGATGCTACACAGCAGATTTGAAGCAGCTGCAGCCCATTCTGCGGAGACCTCCGACATGTGACTTGAATGGGCTGTCTTGTGGGATGGAAGAAGCTTCTGCATTTCAATAACTAGTTGACCCGCTTTGTGTTAGTTCTCAAGACAGACGTGTGCCTGAGACAACGGCAGCCCTCACACTGATCACAGACAAAAGACCCTCCTCAGCAACAGCATCCAACCACAAGTTACCAGCGGATGGGAGGGAGGAAGATTTACAAGCCACTTGCACAACTCAAGGAGCATCACTTCTGCAGACTGAGCGCATCACAAGAAGCCTCATGCTCCTCTGGCTGGATCGTGTCCCAAAAAAAGAGACTTTGGAGTCTGGAAACTAATAGATTAAAACAGGCTAAATCCTGCTGGTGGATTAATCTTGAAATGATAAAATCTCTCCCTTTTCATATCCGGTGTGAGTGTAAATCCCGCAGGAGTCTGAGGAGGATTAGCGGAGGGCTCTCTCTGGCACATCATTTTTAATCTATGGCTTCCAGATTCCTTTAATAAGTTCCCCTTATAAAGTATGGACATTTTTAACCCCTTCCCAGAACAAGCCTTACATATATACATGAACCTTACGTGACCAATGTGCTTAATCTACTAAATTGGGGATGAGTAAGTGAGGATGTCCATGACTATTGTATATATTAACGACTCATCCAGACAGATAGAGGTTATACAGATAACTCATCCTAGACTTCCAATAGATTACCGTAATTGTGTTTATACAGCCTGTGAAAACTGGGACAAGAAAAACCCCTTTAAAGATGGTCAACAATCCCTATGTCTTGTCAACACTTTGGATATTAATTTTAAAGGGTATCTGTTACCCCCAAAATGCTAACTAAAACACTTATGTAGGAAACTTACCACCTATAAAAATCATAACCTTAGTATTAACTTTAGTGGTTTACACACGTGATCAAAATTCTTGGTCCCCTCGTTTAATGACAGAAAAACCCACAATGGTGACAGAAATAACTTGAATCTGACAAAAGTAATAATAAATCAAAAATCTAAGAAAATTAACAAATAAAAGTCAGACTTTGCTTTTCATCCATACTACCACAGAATTTTTCAAAAAATAAAAAAAATTGTTGGTACCCTGTCATTAAACGAGGGGTACCAACAATTTTGACCACGTGTGTAGTTAAAAGAAAAAAAGGAATTTATTTCTTATTCAAGTGAATGGCTCCAGTGCATCCTTGGTGTGTCCAGGAAATTAGGGCAAAGTTACATCCCCTCAGTTTGCATAGTCATCACTGTGTCATATCTTGATAGACAGCACTCAAGCAAGCACTGCCTGAACGCAATCAGCGGCACTGCAGAAACTCTACCGTCCTCAGTGTCAGTGTGCGCACCCAATGTTGGCACACAAGGTTATCCCGATTGCTTGTGCACCTTTTTCCTTCCACTGAACTTTCCATTAATGGAAAGTTCAGTGGAACAGCCATCTTCTTTAGCAGTGGCCTATTGTGGCTTACCCTCCTTGTGGAGTGTGTCAATGACTGCCTTCTGGACATCTGCCAAGTCAGCAGTCTTCCCCATGATTGTGGAGACTACTGAAACAGACTAAGGGACCTTTTTAAACGCTTAGGAAGCCTTTGCAGGTCTAATTCTAATTTGCTGAGATAATGATTTTTGGGTTTTCATTGCCTGTAAGCCAAAATCATCAACTTTAACAGAAATAAACACTTGAAATAGATCACTCTGTTTGTAATGACTATATAAAATATATGAGTTTCACTTCTTGTATTGAAGAACTGAAATAAATTAACTTTTTGATGATATTTTAATTTTGTGACAAGCACCTGTAAGCTTGAATGAGATGAGGAATATTCACAGGTAAAAACAGCAAATGCATTTTTATTGCGTTTCCTGAGCAGAAATGCGCTAAAAACACGCGTTGTGTCACATGACTTTATAAATAATGTTTTATTAAAGTCAAATACCAGGAAATATCCCAAACAAAGTAGTTTTACTTATGTGACAGACAAAAAAGGGACAAAAACCGTAGCAAAAAAGAAAGGTATACCAACGCATATAAATAAAATGCAGTGAAAAAGGTTTTCATTTGTTATTCTTGAGTATTTGACATTTGTGCTCATTCCACAACAAACATGACAAATGTAGCGGGTTCCTGTGTTTTGCCACGTATTGTCATTTGGGAGAACATATGACCCTATTACACGCAGCAGTCAATCACTTGGCTTTGCGGTTCTCTGATCAGCTGCAACTGTCATGTATATTGCATATGTCATGAGAACAGCAGGAAATACGGCGCTCAGGACAACCAAGGGCAGTGATGCAGGAGGTAGGTGTGCTTTTTTTATTTTATAGCAGCAGTCTGGGGGCCTTTAAAAGAAGCTGTCCATTAGTGGAGTACCCCTTTAAGAGTGGGTTTTCACATATAAAATAATAGATGTCATTTTTCATCTTATAATAAAAAAATATTTGGGCCTCAAGCACCTGGGGCATTTGGATCCATGTGGATTTATGTGGATTCATGTATCCACATGTCACAGGTGCAGGAGGTCCAAATATCTTCTCACTTGGCCAAAAGTGTGATCCTGACATCCTCATTCTGTTCCAGAATCACACTTTGGGCCGGTTGAAAAGATATTTGGGCCATTCAATATGTTCGCTCACCATAGATTATAGTATACGCTGCTCAGGCAGCGCCGTCATGAATTCATCAGGCGCCGTCATGAATTCTCTTCTGCTGCCGAGACGGTGCAGCTCAGCAATAACACTGTAACAAGTGCTGGCAGACCGGTGTGTACATTGTGATGAATGCCTGCAGTCGGCACACGCAGAGCATAATGTGTCATATGTACATGCTCTGCATCTCTACACACCCTAAGCTAGTCAGGTGTCCACTGCGCCCTACAATTGCTGCAGCATTTGATTCTGTCCCTTTGGCCCTGCCAGTCTGTGGGCCTCACAGAGACATCCAGAGGGCGGCATGTGGCCTGTGGGCAGCAATTTGCCCAAGTCTGGCCTACCTTATACATAAAATCAATTATCAGCAGCACTAGGAGGCAGAATTCACCATGACAGAGATATCCTTTTTTCATTCTGCCATAATCCTCCTGGGTGTATTTTTGCTTTGACGTTAGTACCAGCTTCCATCTCGAAATGAAGGACTGCGCTAGAATCTCCTAGCCTCCAACTATGTCAATCAGGAAAAAAAAAATCACAACTAAGACACAGTTATTTGTGGAAAGAAAACACTGAAGGATTACAGGAAGAGAAGACGCGAAGCTCCCGATTCAGTAAGACTGGCGTTTTACATGCCAGTGTTAATTATGGGCATGTAGGACCAAGATGTGCCAAATTCTTTAAGAGAAACACGCAACTTAAAGGAAATCCGTCACCAGGTTCTTGCCTCCTAATCTGAGAACAGCATAATATAGGAGCAGCGACCATGATTCCAGTGACGTGGCACTTACTGGGTTTCCTAAAGTAGTTTTTTTTTTCCTTTTTTTATTATAAAATCAGTGTTTTATCATCAGGAGATTATCCCTTTTCCCACTATATCATGCTTCTCTAAGATGGGATAGCAAAATCCCTTTAATGAATTAGGCATATCTTATCAGGGACTGGAGTAAGGAACATTTTTGCTGAGCAGGCGTCGCCATGCCCCATTACACCCTGGCTCCACCCCAGGAATTAATTCAATTTTTGGACACAAAACATAAATGTGGATATAAACATTTCACCTCCAACATAACATGTGCAGTGGTAAAAGTGTACAGAATTTACAAAGGGATTTTTTTCTGCTTTTGGAATGATATCCCTGCTCTGAGGGAATTTCATTCCTCTTTGATCACAAAATATACAGCTCATATATAGCAGCGATCATAATATATCTGCACATTATTTTCCAAATTAATATCTCTAGATCAGTAGAATGCTTTCAGCAGCGCCAGATGAGTGTGCTGTTCTTGTGGGAGGCAGTGACGCCTTCTCATGTAATTATGTTTGGGAGGACGGGTCTAGATGTGACAGGTCAATGTCCTTTTGTGATAAGGGAGGAAGTCACATCAGAAGCCAAATAAGCTGCTTACTTGTAGCACAATCATAGTCCTGACCGATGCAAACTGATCTAATTGTTTCTTATTGATTAATTTTAGAGAAGAATTTAACGGGAACCTGTCAGCTGATTCACATCGTCCAAACCACGAGCAGCATGAATCAGGGCCTGAATGCAACTGAAGCCACGTATATTTTTCTCTGAAATGTTTCATTGAATATATACTTTAAAGAGAGAGCTGGGGATCATAGCAGGAGAGCAGACTAGTCCAACTCCACCACTGGCTGGCTCTTTCAAGGGCCGCTGCAGTTGACCGACAGGTGGTGACGTCATTGAGGTTACGTCCGGTCACTGAGGCTTTGTTCCCAGTCGGGCTGAACTGCAGTGAAAAACTGTGGCGAAAAACTCTTACGCTGCTAACGGGGATATCACCGAGGTCACCGCAGTTCAGTCCGGCTGGGAACGGAGCCTCAGTGACTGGACGTAACCTCAATGACGTCATCACCGGTCACTGAGGGCTGCTCAGTCACCAGTGGTTCTCAGACTGGACGGTCGCATCTTCGCACCATCCAGGCTGAAAACTGTTTATCCCCCAGAACGCATGGGACAGAACGACAGACAGGTATGGTATATTGTTGTTTTTTTAGTTTTTGTTTATTACAGGATATCGATTGCTTTGATTGAATTAGGTGAGGTCATAAGTATGGTTTAATTAAGATTATTAAAGGAGTCTGTGTCATTCTTTCAATTACAGGACTTTTTCTGGGCATCTGTGTTTTCTTACAATGTGACTATGGAATTAGTAATGGATAGGTGTCTTACAGTTGTGGCCAAAAGTATTGACACCCCTGCAATTCTGTCAGATAATACTCAGTTTCTTCCTGAAAATGATTGCAAACACAAATTCTTTGTTATTATTATCTTCATTTAATTTGTTTTAAATGAAAAAACACAAAAAGAATTGTCCTAAAGCCAAATTGGATATAATTCCACACCAAACATAAAAAAGAGGGTGGACAAAAGTATTGGCACTGTTCGAAAAATCATGTGATGCTTCTCTAATTTGTGTAATTAACAGCACCTGTAACTTACCTGTGGCACCTAACAGGTGTTGGCAATAACTAAATCACTCTTGCAGCCAGTTGACATGGATTAAAGTTCACACAACCTCTGTCCTGTGTCCTTGTGTGTACCACATTGAGCATGGAGAAAAGAAAGAAGACCAAAGAACTGTCTGAGGACTTGAGAAACCAAATTGTGAGGAAGCATGAGCAATCTCAAGGCTACAAGTCCATCTCCAAAGACCTGAATGTCCCTGTGTCCACCATGCGCAGTGTCATCAAGAAGTTCAAAGCCCATGACACTGTGGCTAACCTCCCTAGATGAGATGTGGACGGAAAAGAAAAATTGACAAGAGATTTCAACGCAAGATTGTGCAGATGTTGGATAAAGAACCTCGACTAACATCCAAACAAGTTCAAGCTGCCCTGCAGTCCGAGGGTACAACAGTGTCAACCCGTACTATCCGTCGGCGTCTGAATGAAAAGGGACTGTATGGTAGGAGACCCAGGAAGACCCCACTTCTTACCCCGAGACATAAAAAAGCCAGGCTGGAGTTTGCCAAAACTTACCTGAAAAAGCCTAAAATGTTTTGGAAGAATGTTCTCTGGTCAGATGAGACAAAAGTAGAGCTTTTTGGGCAAAGGCATCAACATAGAGTTTACAGGAGAAAAAAAGAGGCATTCCAAGAAAAGAACACGGTCCCTACAGTCAAACATGGCGGAGGTTCCCTGATGTTTTGGGGTTGCTTTGCTGCCTCTGGCACTGGACTGCTTGACCGTGTGCATGGCATTATGAAGTCTGAAGACTACCAACAAATTTTGCAGCATAATGTAGGGCCCAGTGTGAGAAAGCTGGGTCTCCCTCAGAGGTCATGGGTCTTCCAGCAGGACAATGACCCAACACACTTCAAAAAGCACTAGAAAATGGTTTGAGAGAAAGCACTGGAGACTACTAAGGTGGCCAGCAATGAGTCCAGACCTGAATCCCATAGAACACCTGTGGAGAGATCTAAAAATGGCAGTTTGGAGAAGGCACCCTTCAAATATCAGGGACCTGGAGCAGTTTGCCAAAGAAGAATGGTCTAAAATTCCAGCAGAGCATTGTAAGAAACTCATTGATGGTTACTGGAAGCGGTTGTTCGCAGTTATTTTGGCTAAAGGTTGTGCAACCAAGTATTAGGCTGAGGGTGCCAATATTTTTGTCTGGCCCATTTGTGGAGTTTTGTGTGAAATGATCAATGTTTTGCTTTTTGCTTCATTCTCTTTTGTGTTTTTTCATTTAAGACAAATTAAACGAAGATAATAATATCAAAGAATTTGTGTTTGCAATCATTTTCAGGAAGAAACTGAGTATTATCTGACAGAACTGCAGGGGTGTCAATACTTTTGGCCACAACTGTATAGACGCCTCTCCATTACTAAGCCGTGGGCTTGATGTCACCTGACAATACTAAGGTGACATCAACCCCACAAATATGAACCCCATTTGCCTCTGCCACAGGACAAGTGAGAAGAGCCGAGCAAAGCGCAAGAATTGGTGCATCTAAAAGATGTGCCTTTTCTCAGGTGACTGTGGGCTCCAATTTTTAGGCTGGAATGGCCATTATCCATGGCCCCTTACCAGCCTGAGAATACCAGCCCTCAGCTGTCTGCTTTAGAAAGGCTGGTTGTCAAAAATGGGGGGGACCCTATGACATTTTTTTAAATTATTTATTTAAATAATTAAAAAAACAACGTGGGGACCCCTCTATTCTTGATAACTAGCCTTGCTGAAGCCCACAGCTGAGGGTTGCAGCCCCCAGCTGTGAGTTTTGCCTGGCTGGTTATCAAAAATATAGGGGAACCCATGTTGTTTTTTTTTATTATTTATTTACAGAGCAGGAGCTGCTGATGAATACTCCCATCCGCCGCTCCTGCTCTCACTGTTATTAGCGTCAGCAGGTGTCAGAGGACAGGAGCTGTAGTCCCATCAGCTGATACCAGTGACCACAGGTGAGCGCCCATGCTGTCTTTTGAAAGCGTGGGAACCGTGGCTGTCTGACCGGCGGGCATGATTTACTGCCGATCAGAAGCGGTGTTTGCCGTGCTTTCATGCACATGACAGCGTGGCAAACACTGGATGTTCGGGCCCCCCATTCAAGTGAATGGGGTTCGGGTTTGCGTACTGTTCTGGTACCCGAACTTTTTGTAACTGTTCGGCCAAACCCACGGGCCCGAACATCCGAGTGTCCATCCATCTCTAATGTCTATTCAATGCATTTTTATGAAAAACTATTTTCTGTAGTGAGATAAAATGTTTAGTTTGATATAAAGGGTTTTCTGGCCTCAGGCTAAGACAGGAGTATCTCTATCCAAGTGCCATCGACTTGAGGTGGATGTATGACAACAGTCGATGTCTCGTAGAAATGCTCATGTAGTAGCACAGGGAGCTACACTACTTTGTAACCCTCACCACCGAAGGTCAGTGCCTGGACTGTGTTACCCATCAAGACAGTGAAGAGTAAGATGTAAAAAAAAAAAATCCCTCAATTAGGCTTGGTTCACATGTTGCAGTTTTGCATCAATTTTCCAAAACTGCAGCGAAACCTCTGTGTTTTTGCCACAATTTCGGAAAATCCCAGCAAAACTGCACAGCAATGTGAGAGCTTAGGTAGTAATTCCTATATTACTAGTTGGATGATGATTAGACAGCTATTGAGCGGATACATGACCGGTATAGGGGGGGACTCCCTTATGTCTGTCCTCCAATACACGGCACTGATTGATTGCTCATTACACAGCATCCAACATCTGGGTCTCCAAGTTAATTCAACTCTTTGCTTTTAAGCTCAAATTGGAGGGTTATAAAATATTCAGCAAAAACTTGGTTAACATGATGACTCCGGGTTTTCGCCTTTCCCAGGGGATAGAATTGTGCTATGCGCCACTTCTCATGATGAGTTTTCCCGTCTAAAAGTCAGTACTCGCCCATTTCGTATGTAGGTCAAACACAAGAGATATAATGCGGCCATTGCAGACTTGTTACTGTGAATGTGGTTGAAATATATCAGCGAACGAAAGCGCAAAACCATCTTGCCATAGGCGGAAGCTCCGTCGGTGGATTTCAGTGCGTGTCTGGAGAAATGGCTTCAGCTCTCTGTTCTCTGCGTTGTGGCAGAGTGAGCTGGAAATCAGTGATTTTATTAATCATGTTAATCTAATCACACGTTATCAGGACGTCAGAAGGGGCCTCGCAGGCATTTACGGCTTCACACAAAATCTTCTACTGCTCCATATACTACGTAGTCTCCGAGCAATAATCAGAAAAGTAAGATATTTTAACCCCGTAATCACAAGCTTCACATTACAACTTACAATTACATTAGAAAAGTTATTTCCTCCATTTCCAGTGGCGTGTAGACCACCGGAATTAGTTTTTACCTTCCTCTAGGTGAACAATAGTCTTACAATTAGAATGACTTTTTGTCAGAGACACCGCACTACACTCGCTCACAGAGCCTGTGCGCATGTCCTGAGTACAGAAACAGTGCTAAAAGATACCTGTGGAGCGGGGCAGCAGAGGTGACAATGCGTGCTTCAAACTATTAGTGTCTGGGTCCAGTCAGCGCCGGAAAGTAAAGAGGCACAGGACCTGCGGACACTGAAGCTAGCAAGCTGGCACAGGACCTATGGTCAGGTGACTGCAAGGGGGCGGGGCTTAGCATCCTGCTTTCAGATATGACAGGACACCATACAACAACTCAGAGTCAGGCAAAACGGAGGTCACAACAGTACGGGCAAACGAGGCACAGGAGGGACAAACAGACGGGTAGTCAGACAAAGCCAAAGGTCATACACAAGAGGGCGACGTGGTACGAAGGGGACGAGCAGAGAGAAGTCGGGTCACAAGCAGAGAGTCATACACGAGAGGTAGCGCAGTACAAGAGGGGCAGGCAGAACTCGTAACACGGACAGAACCGGATCAAAACCAAACAAGCAAGCAAGATATCAGGCACAAGGCACACGTACGCACAAGGTCAACTAACTCAGCCGAGGGCAGGAGTATAACTGACACCGGACCTAGGTCCAGTGAGCATTAAATAGCCGCCCTCTGCCAGAGAGAGGCGGAACAATTAACCCCCAGTCTGATCAGGACGGGCCAAAGCGAAACCCCGTCCTGGATCATGACACTTTTATTTTATATGTTGATGTGATTTAATCTAGTTACATTTGACAACACTTTGCCAAGTTATTAAAGACATTTCCCAAGAATATACATTTGGGACAAGCCAAAAAAATGTTCTTTCGCTCGGTCGCCTAAGTCCAAGCCTGAAATTTGGAGGCTTTGCCTTCAATATATTCATTGTGAAATTCTTCCAAAGTAATGAGTCAATTATCCAAATGTACTGTATGCCGGAACACTGCCCAGTATTATGTTGCGTACGTAATCATGTGAGGACATTTTTTTTTTTTTGCAATGTGTGTTGTGTACCAAAGAAGTGAATCCTGTATGTAACAATTTTCTTAAAGGGGTTGTCTGGGACGTTTTGATAATGATGCCCTATTCTGCAGACAGTTTAAGAGAACGTATGAGATTGATGGGGCTCCGGCTGCTGGCACTCCTACCAATAAGCTGCTAACATTCGAGAAAGGCCCAATGTAAGCAATGTACCAGGTGGCACACAGCAACGCCATATATTGTTTAGCGGCCGCTGAGTACTGCACCTTTTAGTAGAAAAAGGAGTCTGACATTACAGAATAGACCGCGTTGCTGTATAAATGAAGCAGTTATAGAGTGGTATAGCATTTTAGTAGTTTTTATTTTTATGCGTTTCAAGCTCTTTTTCAAAAACAAACTACATAGCACAAAACTGTACTACATCTGTCTATAGAAATGTAACGCCAGGGTGCCAATACATACAGAAATGAATGGACTCAATTAACCCCACTAAAATGCAATTTTTTATAAAATATGTAAAAGATTTGGCACCACAGGATGTATATTTAAAATAACACAATTAATGGGATACATATAAGACAATCACATGAGGGATACTTCCATAGATCTAACAATAACACGATGGTCCCTGAAGAAGTGGGTCTGAGTAGGTAACATAACCATTAAAGTACTGTCCCTATTAGACCCTAAACCAACCCTACAACTAATATATGATATGTCAACCTTGCTCAAAGTCAGCTTGCCGTATATACACCCTAGTGGCTGTCCCCAAGGAGAAACCAAAGTATTAATACATACATGCATAACAGCATCCTATAAATGTCAATCCATAAAAAAATCATCAGAACCTAATCCACTAAATAGAAAATCTCCCAACAGAAAGGTAATTTATCTTAAAATCCTCTTGCATCGCTTCCCTACGTGTTTCCCTTCACAATCTAGAGGTTCATCAGGGGACAACCCGGGAAGAACCAGATGGAGAGTGCTATGACTGAGCACCAGGTCCCCTACACCTGAGAAATAGATAAAGTGCATTGGCTACTAAACAATGTGCTGAGCCACTTCCGGGGCCAGATAGTAATATTGTGTCCAGTTTTGGGCATCACATTTTAAAAAAGACATCAACAAACTGGAGCAAGTTCAGAAAAGAGCGACCAGAATGGTGACTGGTCTGCAAACCCTGTCTTATGAGGAAAGGTTGCAGGATTTGGGAATGTTTAGTTTGCAAAAGAGAAGACTGAGAGGAGACTTAATAGCTGTCTACAAATATCTAAAGGGCTGTCACATTGTAGAAGGATCAACTTTATTCTCATTTGCACAAGGAAAGACTAGAAGCAATGGGATGAAACTGAATGGGAGGAGACACAGATTAGATATTAGAAAAAACTTTTTGACAGTTAGAGTGATCAATGAGTGGAACAAGCTGCCACGAGAAGTGGTGAGTTCTCCTTCAATGGAAGTCTTCAAACAGAGGCTGGACAGACATCTGACTGGGATGATTTAGCGAATCCTGCTTTGCGCAGGGGGTTGGACCAGATGGCCCAGGAGGTCCCTTTCAACTCTACGATTCTATGATTCTAAACAGTAGCTGATAAGTGAGGTTGCTGTGTGTTGAGCCCTTATCGATCTCATACTGATGACCTACCCTACATAAAGTGTTATAATGGGGACACTGAAGCAAAGGCATTAAATAGCAAATGCTTTTACTATAGTACTATAGCTGCGCTTGTGTTTCTCATTTAAAGGGGATCTGTCACCAGATTTCACAATACAAACCACATACATTATTTAGTAGATTTTTTTTTAAACCTGTTGAAGCTGGTGTACTGACTTTGAAAATCCTGGATGTCTGTATAACCCTGCTATATAAATTGGCATTTTATTTCATCTAAAGAGCGAGAGAGCTCTTGCAAGATCCAAGAATAAGTTAATAATGTATGCAGATTGTATTGTGAAATCTGATGACCGATCTGCTTCAACTTTACTTTCGAACATCAGGTAAAAGTTGTCAGAAATGGACAATTTATTCATTTGCAATTTACATGTGAACAATCATTCACATTGACCATCAATATCTAGCAATAATGTGATCTGTCAGTTTGGATTCTTGCAAAAGTGAATGCAATAATCATCAAAAATCACATTTGGACAAGATATTGCACCATGCAGTATATATAGATAACTTTATTCTGGCTACTTACATGACTTCTCCATAATCAGAGACAGCCATTTGGAACTCAATATTTATCAACATATTACAGTTTAATTCAATGTTAGTATGTAACAACCAGTGTCACACTGGGGTAAAAAGGACCCACCAGTAACCAACTCTAGGGCCCCACTTTCAGCTTCATGTAAATGTGACATTATCTTCAATCACAAATTCATATAACAATGAACTGTATAGATTATTAAATTAATAAGATGCAACCTCTGTCTGGACATAGTGATTAAAGTATATTGTGCCAAGTACCGCTCATATAAGATGGTGCACAGGGGCCCACCGGAGGATTCTCCTGTTCTCCAGTGGGCCAGTCCAAGTCTGGTAACAACCTTATGCTTAACTTAATTTATTATATGCCAATTTTATCTTTACCCCACATCAATATTACAACAGCAAATTAAAAAACTGTGGCGTCAGACTCCACAAGAAGTTTGTTTGAAAAAGGGGCAAGGATGGGACCAGAGCCCAGAAAATCCCACTGTCTGCAGAGAACAGGCCAAGTAAGAGTCAGAGGGTTTATGGTAAGATTTAAGGCATTATAAATGATGACTCTAATAAACACATCAGGCTCTTTGAGCTAATATTAACTGATCTGCTGGGCCAGATATTAGTCTAAAAAGTTATATGATCTTTGACCTATGTTTCCACTCCAAATAACCTTATTTCTGTTTAAAACATATTCTTTTAGAAATGACCTACGTGGGCGACTAAGTCAAGCCAGTAATACATCATTTTCCATCCTTCATTAAGCTCTATGAACGCAAGAAAGTATTTCCTGGGAAAACAGGATGATCTTTAGTTAGTTTTCAGATTTCTCTAACATATTAAGTTATGGAGGCAGCTAAATGGATTGTCTCATGAACACAACCCCATTGAGATCAAAGCTACCACAGCGATGAACTGATCTGCACGTGTCTGGCTCCCATCACGTCAGCTAAATACTGATTTTATAGAGGAAAGGACTGGCTCACCAAGGCTTCCCTAAGGAAAATCATCTATTTGCTGAGTTATTATCTGATCATACATGTATACTTGTCAGATTTATTACATACCCGCAGCTGCACTGTAAACTATTTTATTTTGTCTCATTCAGGGGCCCCCAAAAAGGTGACCCTTTCTATGATGTCTATATGCGCCAAAAGGGCAACAGCTTCAAGCTCGGATGTTCTGCCTTTGTTCAAATAGGTTTCCAAAAATTTACTGGGAAGTTTCTATGAAAACTAACTCTAGTGTTTGTATGTCTAATAAAGAAAAGGGACTGATGTGGATGGTGATAATCCTTGCACAATGCTATGGAATTTGTTGATGCTACATAGAGTCATTGCCGAAAACACGATTTAAATTGTTAAAAAAAAATGAAGTATTTCTCCCAGAAAAATATTGCAATTACACATGCTTTGTTGTACACGTTAATTTACTTTTTTTTTGTATTGGAACAACACAACAACAAAAAAACAGAAAAAAGGGCAAATTGGACATAAATTTACACAAAACCCCAAAAATGGGCAGGACAAAATTGTTGGCACCTTTCCAAAATTGTGGGTAAACTTTGCTTCAAACATCTGAAACCAGATAAAAAGGAAACTTGACTCAATCTTTGCACTGTGTGTCTGTGTGTGCTACACTGAACATAAAGAACAGACAGAGGAGAAGAGAACTGTCTGAGGACAAAAGTCAATAACAGTGCTGGATTTTCCCCAACAAAAAATGTCAATTTTTAATAATCTCTGGAGTCAGATTCTTAGGGAGATCAGTGTCTGGCCCATAGCCCTCAACAGCTCATTTATATATAAAATATATGGATTTCTCTGGAATAAGACATCAGATCACAGATATTGATAGATTCCCTTTAAGAGCAGCTCCCTCTCTGGTGGATAAGACCTGTGAAATTATTAGATGGTCAAGGTCAGATATTTATTGGAATAGTTGGGAACACAGTTCATTTTTCTGTTGTTGTCTCTCTTTTCATTCATTTATGATCTGGCTTAACTGACTGCGATATCTTGGAACAGATTTGTTAATTTATATATCTTACTTTCTGGTCATGAGGTGCCCCCCATGCAATTAGCATGGAAGTTACATGGTCGCACAGACACTGTAAAATGAATGGTATATGAATTGGTTAATTTACAAGCTATTTGTAGGCAATGTTTTAACGTGTATTTTTAGTCACTTCTAATTAGGTCAGCTGTGCAATAATTGCAGGAGCAGGTAGATGTTTAAATATATGAAAATGTGGGTCTGAAGATCAGCTGGGCATTTACCAACAAATGAAGAAAAGAAGCATCCTCCCCTTTTGTGTTTGGACTGTCGTGATCTTTATTAGAGGGATAATCGCCCCCATAAGCATTAGACTGATGTCAGCCACAACCGTCGATACTGATGGGTCCGGGCGACGCTTTAGGCACCAGTCTACTGACTGTCAGGGAAGATTTTGATCGGGCATGTCCGACTTTGTACTGATGATCGTATTGTCTCTCAGAGATAAGCCAACACCAGACATGTCTCCCAGTGGCTTTCTGATGTGTTAAGGGTACTTCACACATAGCGAGAACGCTAGTGAGATCGCTGAAACGTCACAGATTTTGTGACACAACAGCAACCTCACCAGCGATCTTGCTACGTGTGACACCATAGCGGCGACCGGGCCCTCGCTGCAATCTCACTCGATTGGCCTGGGCCATTTTTTGATCGTTGGTGTCCAGCTGGCCAGCGATGCTCGCTGTGTTTGACGCCGTAACAACGACAAGCGACCTCATTGAAGCACGTGTATCGAGGTCTGTATCGTCAGAATAGCTGCTGTGTGACAAGGTCCCAACGACCGTTGAGGATCGCCGTATCGTTGCTGCGTCGTTGAATAGATCTGCCAGTCTGACATCTTATTAGCGATCATGTAGCGACGCTCCGGCGATCCTTACCAGGTCGTATCGTTCTCGGGATCGCTGGAGCGTCGTTATGTGTAACGGGACCCTTAGTTGCCACTGTATGGCGACCTCACAGGTTTACGTTCACTGTACCAGCTATTCATGAGGTTTTTTCAGAATGTGCATTGCAGCAGATCCGTCAGCAGATTTCACAATACAAACTGCATCTATTAGTCAATCAATTTTTCAGCCCAGATGAGTTTGAAAATCCTTCTCAGAATGCTTGTATGATCCTGATAGTACGATGAGCGTTTTATGAGGCAAGCTCTAGAGTGAGCACTCATGAGTCCAAGTGTATTCAGTCTCCACCACTCAGCCTGACTGACAGATGTAGCTTGTACCGAGCAGTGTGAGATATCAGCAGGAAGGAGGGACACTTAATGGCAGTGAAATTAGGTAGTTAAAAGCTCATTCTAAGGCTATGTTCACAATGTTTTAGAATATATTCAGTGGCTCCGCGCGTCTCTTAGACACCCTCTGTTTACCCTAGATACCAGCATGCAGCGTCGCTGATCGTTAGTCTCCCGCTGCCACACGCAGCGATGCGCGCTGGCCAGCGGGAGACCGACGATCAAAAAAATGGCCCAGGACGATCCTGTACGATCAGCGATACCCGGCGGGGGGGCGGTCGCTGATGGATGTCACACACAGCGAGATCGCTGGAGAGATCGCTGATGCGTCACAAAATCAGCGATCTCGCTAGCGATCTCGCTGTGTGTGACGGGGCCCTTAGACCATTGACTAATAATGACTAATAATGCAGAAGGAGTCACTGTGTGCTCTGTTATGCAAGATTTTTGGCTGCATATGCCTACTGGAGGCAGGCAGCAAGCCTTAGTTGACTGCAGCTTGCATGCTTCAACTAGGCATATAGGGTTGAATATTAAGTCCAACAGAGCACATTGTGACTCCGGCTGCATTATTATAGTCAATGGCCCCATCAGCGCATACACCCGAATCAGGTTTTGTGGAGCTTCAGACATAAGACCCAACAGAGCGACTGAATGTATGCTTCAAAGTGAATGCAGCAACCTTGTCAGGTTTAAAATAATATTAAGTAACGCATGAGTTTACTTCAAAACATTTTTTTACTTCTTTCATATCTTGAGTTTGCTATAAACAGGTAGGGAATATTGGGAAAGATTGCCTATTGGAGTCCGATCCCGTTCTTAAAGAAGACATTAATGAGGTCATCAAGAAACATTCAGAAAAAGCCTAAAAGTTTTACACACATGTAAAATTCTGTTTGAAACCTGAACAGTGGAATATGAAGTCCGGTTGGGTCTGTACAGACCTGCAAGCGCTCAAGGTGCTGTGATCACCCTCAGCAAACCACTATATTCTCCCCTAAAAGCAATCCTTATAGGCAAGTCTAGCATGGTCTAAATTAGTAAGAAAAAAACTATATAAAATAAAAGGCATCTAGTGGCATAGTATGAGCCCATATGGGGAATGAGACACCACATTATGGTCCAAACATGATTAATCTTTAATAATACATTGCGAATAAGGTGTAATACTTATGACAGGCGTATATTTGACAGTAGTCAATAATAACTATCCCAAAAATGTCAGCCCTGTAAAAGTGGAACATTTGTAAATCTATCTACGGTAAATTGCCCTGTCGCCAGTTCTTTAAATGGATAGAAATATATAAAAATTGTAGAAACTTATAAAGGCCTTTAATCCTTCAATAACAAAAAAAAATCCATTTGTTGCTTTGGCATCCATAAATAAATGCTCTTATCTGTGCATAACTGACTTAAGTCAATCTCTTTTCCTATATCTAGGTCATCCATTTCACCATGGAGTGGAAAGGTCTGCACCACCTGAGCATCTCAAATTTGGAGCGGTATTCTCGGGTGAGCAGGACATTTATTATCATGGAAGCTTACAGATTCTAGAAACAGGAAACAGGCTTTGGCAATGATCCTACGAATAAGTACTTAATTGTACTGCACTTTAGTGATGAAGAAGGATTAGAATTTAAGAGAAATTGAATATTAGATTCAGGCAAAAGCTTTGAATCTCACTCCGGATGAGGACACTGCTTAAGTTCAACTGTGCAAAAAATATCCCTTCAAAGCATTCACAGATCCTAATAGAATCAAGTCAAATATCATTAACAAAATAGGTATTTCCCAGTATATAGTTATCTGTATTATAATTATCTGTACTATGTGCCTGTCTTTTCACTCCAATAATTATTAGTAACTATTATGTGAATAAAGTAGATAAAATATACTTCACTATTTGAATGCTATTTAAAGACACTGATGATCGTATATATATATATATTTATATATATATATATACACACACACATAGATATATATATACTGTATACATAAATATACACTGCAGAGGAATGGCATGCATGGGTGTCTTCCATGAAGGGAGCAGTCACAGTTTTACCGCAACAGAGAGGAGCCAGAAGACCTCGGCATCTGATTTCGCCTACTCCTGCACTGGTTATAACTTATAAGCGCTTCACCTTCGTATAAAACGGTGTAAATTTCTTTTGGCAGTGAAGGGGTTAATCTGCTGTTG
The DNA here is from genome assembly GCF_039654945.1 of Dendrobates tinctorius. Classification (NCBI taxonomy): domain Eukaryota; kingdom Metazoa; phylum Chordata; class Amphibia; order Anura; family Dendrobatidae; genus Dendrobates; species Dendrobates tinctorius. Next base: position 621,334 of record NW_027361834.1, on the reverse strand, counting down.
CGAGCTACTGCAGCGCTAAAGGCCCCATTACATATAACGATGTCCCAGCAATCTTACCAACGATCCGACATGGATGGGATCGCTGGGACATCGTTAGGCTGATCGCTGGTGAGCTGTCACATAGATAGCCCCTCCAGCGATCAGGACCAGCGAGCAAGCTGGTTTCCAATGTAAATGTGGCGCCCCTGAAGGTCTGGTCGCCACAGAGGTACTGTACCTTATCCAGAGGTGTGGTATCCCATCCTCAGATAAGGAGGGATCACTACCCAGGACTCCTAACACTGCATTCAACACACATATTAGCTAGTCAGGGCACCTGGGCGTACCCTTCGGGAGGATGGCCTCATCCCAGACTGGCTAGGAAAGGGTGTGGGGGGGTTAGTGTAGAAGGTAGGTAGAGTGGGAGGAGCTTAGGTAATGGAGTGATGTTAGGCATCCAATCAGAGTGAGAAAGGTAACAGTTGGTGGGAGGAGCTAGTTCTGAGGTAAAGAGATCCTTCCAGAAACTAGTCAGTCGGTGACAGGACCAGTGAGAGAGCAGGATTGCTGTAGAGGACTGTGGGTGGAAAAGAGAGAAACATCTTAACTACGCTCCTGGACTGGGAAGAAGGGGTCCTAGGGGCATGGGTAGTGCGACTGGCCACCCGTGGTGCCCTCATCCTACAAGTGAAGGACCAGGCCAGAGCGAGGGAGCCGGCCCCTGAAGCTAGTTGAGGACTACAGGACTCAGCTGGGAAGCTGGAGGCTGAGGTAACTTTAAGTGCCTCAGCCACAGCCACAAGCACCCTCCAAAAGGCAGCGGTATGAGTGACGGACCTCGGGGCCTGACCCACGTCGCCTGAGGAGATCCGTGGCTGCCAGCTGGGGGCACTACTCGTGAAGGCGCAGGGCAGGGAAAGTAAGGAGAATTCAGCACAGAGACACGGCCTTGAGAGAGACACAAGGAGGAGTCCTGAAAGGTGTACCCAATCTGCCTGAGAGTTTGCCAGACCCCTACCTCGGAGGACGCAGCACTAAGTGGACCAACGTGTACACGAAACTTGTGAGTAAAAACCCAGAAACTGCACCCGTGTCCTTTGAGTTCTTTTACAACTGCCTGCCTCACAATGCACAAACACCATCACCGTCTCAACTGCCCTGGGACACAGCTCTGCCCGTGGCTTCACCATCTCGGCAGCTTTAACACCGTCCCAGTGGATCTGCATTGCAGCGTCGGCTACCCTAGCCGAGTACCACGGGTGGCGTCACAAATCCCCTTTTCCCCTACAATTATCCTACCTTCTTCCCCCTCCATCATCTACACTGGATGCCCAGGGCCACGGACAGGGTCACTAGCACCACCGTGACACACTTCCCCTGTAAAAGAGCCTTGGGGGGCGTTCCATAAACATCGGGTATCTAAGATACCAGATCTAAATCCCCTATCAGTATGTCTTTGGAATGTGGGAGGAAACCGGAGTACCCGGAGGAAACCCATGCAAACACTCCTTGCAGATGTTGTCATTGGTGGGATTTGAACCCAGGACCCCAGCGCTGAAAGGCAGCAGTGCTAACCACTGAGCCACCGTGCCGCCCATATCATGTTCACCATCAGAAGTAACCAGGGGAACAGGGCGAGCTAGGGTGGTAGTGACAGGGAAGGAACCCCTGGTCCTGGGACACCCGACAGCGTCGTGACAGAAGCTCATGAACAAAAAAGTCCTCCTCCAATTTGCCAGGCTCTATACTCTGCAGTGATGAGATCAAAATAAATGTTTGTGGAACTCATGGCTTCATAACTGAATGACATCGCAAAGGTGAGGAGTACAAAGAAAAAAGCATGGTGCATACAGTGAAACATGGTGGTGGCAGGGTCCTTATGTGGGGCTGCATGAGTGCTGCTTTCGGCTTCTAGGGAGCTACATTTCATTGATGGTATCATAAATTCACAGATGCAGTGCTCTATACTGAAAGAGAAGATGCCACCATCACTTTGGAAGACGTTTGGAAGCCTTTGGAAGACGTTAATTTTTCCAACATGACAATGATCCAAAACACACATCTAAGGTTATTGTTGCATTTCTGAAGAAGAACAGGGTGAAAGTGATTTAGTTGCCAAATATGTCTCCTGATCTGAACCCAACTGAACACCTTTGGGGAATTCTGAAGAGACAAGCTGAGCATGGTTCTCCATCCAGTTATCCAAGCTCTAAGAGAAGTCGTTCTTTATGAATAAAAAAAGAAAGATGTAATATATCGCCAACTTGTTCATTCCATGCCTAGAAGACTTACTACTATCCTTAGAAATCAAGGAGTTCATATAAAATACTAGATGTAGTAGGTTTTGATGTGGGGTGTGTTAAATTTTGCATCAACTAATTTTAGTAAAACTGAAAATTTTGTAATGAAAGTTCTAATATTAACCTTAGTTTCATTTTATGGGTTAAAAAATGTTCTATGAAACTCAGTCTTGTCAAAATTTTTTGAACTGTTCTTGTGTTCAGTGAGATTGATATAGGGCTCTCCGTGTGAGGTGGATCCTCTAAGCCCAGGTCCGAGTGGGCACACGGATTCCAGGTGCTGATGCAGCAGCAGAAAGGTACATATGGAGTGAGGACCCGAAGCACTTGATGCCGCAGGCAGTCTGGACACAGGAAAGCAGGTAGTGGTGCACAGTCAAACAAACACAACTACAAGTCTTAATATCAAGAGACAAGTGTGTGCCTTATATAGGCTTAATCAGATGATGACATGGGAGGACACGGGCCACTTTAAAACCTGACATGAAGCACAGTCGAGGGCAGCAACCATAGGGAAAGGTGATGAAGCACTGCTGAGCCAAGGCAGATGCATAACAGAGATACTGATAAAAATCTTACTTTTCAAAGGGTGTGTAGCAAATGATACTGAACACTGTATATATAAATATATATATATATATATATATTATAATAAAAAAAAAAATAATAATATAATCAATTCCCGCTTCCTACAGGTATCAGCCAATAACAATTACTTTCCTCGCTCCTGGGCTGGAAGCCTCAGCATTGGGTGTTCATGTAATATTAAAGTGTCTGTAAATGAAGGGGTCTGGACTGGGGTCTGCATATTAAGGGGTCTGGTTTTAGGTCTGCATGTTAGCAATCTGTCTGGGATCTGAAGATAAATGGTTTTCTCAAGGGTCTGAATATTAGAGAGTTTGCTTAACATAATTTTCCAGGAGTGCATGACTCCCAGGGTCAAGACTTCTCGTTTGCCAGGAAGCAGTGTGCTACTGTTGATTGACATAGTTCAGCTGCTGACATGAACTGTGCATTTCCCAATGGTGCTATATGAGGCAACAACATAAGAAGCGCAGGGGCAGTGAAGCTTCAGAGCAGTACTTACTGGTTCTTGTGGATAGAGCTTGTAAGTAGAGATTAGCGAACCTGAACTTAAAAGTTCGGGGTTCGTACCGACAGTTAGGGTATGTTTCCACGGTCAGGAAACGCTGCGGAATCACGAACCACTCACGGCTTTTAACCCGTTAAATACCGCTGTCAAACTCTGACAGGTGACATCAACCCCCCAACTATAACCCACTTACCACCGCTACAGGACAAGTGGGAAGAGCGAGGCTAAGTGCCAGAATTGGCACATCTTAGAGATGTACCTTTTCTGGGGCAGCTGAGAGCTGATGTTTTTAGCCGGGGAGGCCAGCATCCATGGCCCATTCCTAGGCTATTACTATCAGCACGCAGCTGCCTGCATAGCCTTTGCTTGTTATACGGGGACCCCACATCATTTTTGGGGGGTCCCCCATTTTAATACCCAGTAAAGGCTAAGTATACAGTTGTGAGCTGATATTAATAGCCTGGGAAGCTCCATAGGTATTACCCCCTTCCCAGGCTATAAACACCTGCCCCTAGTCGGCTTTCCCTCTGCTGGTTGAAAAATAACCTTTTATTAATTAAATACATGAACAGTAATTTGTACACACACTGGGCTAATTGTTTTTGTCACTAACATCTATATATCTCACCTATTCTATATGTATTTACTGTATGTAATCCATCTCTTCTATCCTGTCGGCTCCTGCAGAGATTTTACAGAACACGGCAAATGAATTACCGGCTTTTCTTCCATCTATCTATACAATATAAATACATATACACTCACTGGCCACTTTATTAGGTACACCTGTCCAACTGTGTGTTAAGACTTAATTTCTAATCAGCCAATCACATGGCGGCAACTCAGTGCATTTAGGCATGTAGACATGGTCAAGACAATCTCCTGCAGTTCAAACCGAGCATCAGTATGGGGAAGAAAGGTGATTTGAGTGCCTTTGAACGTGGCATGATTGTTGGTGCCAGAAGGGCTGGTCTGAGAATTTCAGAAACTGCTGATCTACTGGGATTTTCACGCACAACCATCTCTAGGGTTTACAGAGAATGGTCCGAAAAAGAAAAAAAATCCAGTGAGCGGCAGTTCTGTGGCCGGAAATGCCATGTTGATGCCAGAGGTCAGAGGAGAATGGGCAGACTGGTTCGAGCTGATAGAAAGGCAACAGTGACTCAAATTGCCACCCGTTACAACCAAGGTAGGCAGAAGAGCATCTCTGAACGCACAGTGCGTCGAACTTTGAGGCAGATGGGCTACAGCAGCAGAAGACCACACTGGGTACCACTCCTCTCAGCTAAGAACAGGAAACTGAGGCTACAATTTGCACAAGCTCATCGAAATTGGACAGTAGAAGATTGGAAAAACGTTGCCTGGTCTGATGAGTCTCGATTTCTGCTGCGACATTCGGATGGTAGGGTCAGAATTTGGCGTAAACAACATGAAAGCATGGATCCATCCTGCCTTGTATCAACGGTTCAGGCTGGTGGTGGTGGTGTCATGGTGTGGGGAATTTTTTCTGGGCACTCTTTGGGCCCCTTGGTACCAATTGAGCATCGTTGCAACGCCACAGCCTACCTGAGTATTGTTGCTGACCATGTCCATCCCTTTATGACCACAATGTACCCAACATCTGATGGCTACTTTCAGCAGGATAATGCGCCATGTCATAAAGCTCGAATCATCTCAGATTGGTTTCTTGAACATGACAATGAGTTTACTGTACTCAAATGGCCTCCTCAGTCACCAGATCTCAATCCAATAGAGCATCTTTGGGATGTGGTGGAACGGGAGATTCGCATCAGGGATGTGCAGCCGACAAATCTGCGCCAACTGTGTGATGCCATCATGTCAATATGGTCCAAAATCTCTGAGGAATGCTTCCAGCACCTTGTTGAATCTCTGCCACGAAGAATTGAGGCAGTTCTGAAGGCAAAAGGGGGTCCAACCCCTTACTAGCATGGTGTACCTAATAAAGTGGCCAGTGAGTGTATATGTGTGTGTGTCACTGACATCTATATATCTATGTATTTTTCATGTATATATCTATTCTATTCTAACTTTTCAGTGTGCTTTTACTGTATGCGGCACACGAATTGCCAGCTTTTCAAGGGACACCGGTGTGTAAAAATCAGACAGCACTCGCATGGTCCGAGTGCTGTGCGATTTTTTTCTTGCACCCATACGCTTGCATTGTGGAGTCTCGGCACCAATCGCAGCATGCTGTGATTTTAGACGCATGCTGAATACACCCGAGAAAATAAACGCTGATGTGAGCTGCCCCATAGATTAACACTGGTCCGAGTGGTATGCAACTTTTTCTCGCATAGCACTTCTCGTCCGTATTCTATGGTAGTGTGACCCCGGCCAATGACTGCATCTAATTAGTGCCATATTGTGATACTTAGTCTGCAGCATGATAAAGTCCATGCAGCACTGGTATCTGCCCATTATTGGTCACTGTATGGTGGTATTATTAGATATATTATGCTGCTAAACTGGTAGCGCATACTTAAAAAATATCCTGCGTATGTCTGTCCCAGTTCATGTACTTACGTGTTTCTACATGCCACTTTCTTTTTTATGTCATGTCTATAGTGGGCTGAGGCCGGGGCATCACAGCGTCAGTAAAAATGTGCAATTATCTTCCCAAACCCCCAACCGCCTGACCTTAGGTTTGAACTCTGGATTCCACCCATTAGCAGCGCTGATTCACACTTTGCACTGTAATGCCAATTTGTATCAATGAAGTGCACCTTGTGGCCCTGGGTGGGTCCATTCAGTCGGCACAATTAGCTCTTACTACATCAGTAATTAAAAGCATCTAAAGATCCCAGATGCTCACAGTGGACCTGTCAGGAATAAATTAATGAACAATAGCACACTTTCTGCAAATGTTGCTGACAATGTACAAACTAGTTACAAGGTTAAAAGGTAAATAGCATTTTTACATTTAATAGGCTGACAATATTAATCTGTGTAAAATAACAAACTCCCATTGTTTTCCCCGTCCCCCTTCTTAATGAACATTCAGTCTGTTCCCAGTAGATCATGCTTACATTGCTCCTGTAGAAGTTCACTCTAGCTTTAAGTCCTTAATCCCTTAACCAAAGGTATTTTTGGCTTTGCATTGTCATTTTTTGCTCCCCTTCTTCCTGGAGCCATAACTTTTTATTTTTTGGTCAAAATGGCCATATGAGGGCTTGTTTTTTTTGGGACGAGCTGTACTTTTGAACAACACCATTGGTTTTAACATATCGTGTCCTGAAAAATGGGAAAAAAATTCAAAGTGCGGTGAAATTACAAAAAAAGTGCAATCCCAGTGTTGGTTTTTGTTTGCTTTTTTACTATGTTCACTAAATGACAAAACTGACCTGCCATTATGATTCTTCAGGACATTACAAGTTCATAGACACCAAACATGTCTAGGTACTTTTTTATCTAAGTGGTGAAAAAAAATTCCAAACTTTGTTAAAAAAGTGCCATTTTCCGATACCCATAGTGCCTCCATTTTTTTTGTGATCTTGGGTTGAGTGAGGGCTTATTTTTTTGCATGCCGCGCTGACGTTTTTAATGATACAATTTTGATGCAGACACAATCTCTTAATCACCCGTTATTGCATTTTAATACAATGTCGCTGCGACCAAAAAAACCTAATTCTGGTGTTTTGACTTTTTCCCTTGCTACGCCATTTAGCGATCAGGTAAAACCTTTTTTTATTGATAGATCGGGCGATTCTGAACGCGGTGATACCAAATATGTGTATGTTTGATTTTTTTTATTGTTTTATTTTGAATGAGGCAAAAGGGGGGTGATTTGAACTAGAAGCTGCCATAACCCGATTGGCTCTGCTACATACGGGCGATGATCAAATCGCCTGTACGTAGCAGAATTACTCACTTGCTATAAGCGCCGACCACAGGGCTGCACTCCTAGCAATCCAGCAATGAAAACCATAAATGTCTGCAGTAGACCTCTGGTAGTCATGCCAACCCATCAGAGTTTGACAGCGGCATTTAACGGGTTAAATGTGATTCCACCCGCAGCTGTTCCGGTTACATGTCAGCTGTTCTAAACAGGTGATATGTGCCGGGAAAGATGTGGGCTCACCGCCGGAGACATATCAAAGGGAGGGAATCCGACATTGGTGTACTATTACGCCCGATGACGGAAAGGGGTTAAAGGGAACCTGTCAGCAGGACTGTGCACAGTAACCTACACACAGTGTCAGGTTGGCGCCGGTACACTGATTAAAATGATACCTTAGATGATGAAATCCGTCTTGTGGTTGTTCTTTAATCTTTATTTTCAGTTTTGAGTTAATTATATTCTCGTGCCCAAAGGTGGCATGTGGGGGGTCTTCATGTGGGGCTCTGATTAGGTATTCATAATGCAGACTGTTGACAGGTCACCGATCCCTCACTGACCTGCCCCCTAGTTTGCATAATGAATTTCTGTACATACTTTAAAAAAAAAAAAACCCTTCTGCAGGCAGGTGCCACGGCATATGCTGCCTCTGCAAGATAACCCAATGCTTTATATGCCAATAATAACTGTTCTTCATGTTATTCAGCTACAAAAAAAAAATCAATTTGAAAATGGCGCCCGCCGCACCTGCGCAGTAGCAGCTATCGGTGTATATACAACCCCTGGCAAAAATTATGTAATCACCGGCCTTGGAGGATGTTCATTCAGTTGTTTAATTTTGTAGGAAAAAAGCAGCTCACAGACATGGCACAAAACTAAAGTCATTCCAAATGGCAACTTTCTGGCTTTAAGAAACACTAAAAGAAATCAAGATAAAAAAATGTGGTCAGATCAGAGAAATTTGGAGCCAGATTGATGAAGAGTACTGTTTGACACTCATTAAAGGGGATCTGTCACCCTTTTTATCCCCTATTAGCTGCCGGCATAGACATCAGGGGCTTATCTACAGCATTCTGTAATGCTGTAGATAAGCCCCCGATGTAACCTGAAAGAGAAGAAAAACACATTATATTATACTCACCGAGGTGGGCGGTCCGGTCCGATGGGTGTTGCGGTTCGGTCCGGCGCCTCCCTTCTTCATGCGATGACGTCCTCTTCTCCCGTCCTGAAATGGCTCCGGCGCAGGCGCATTGCTCTGCCCTGTTGAGGGCAGAGCAGAATTCTGCAGTGCGCAGGCGCCAGACCTCTCCCGACGGCTGCGCACTGCAGGACTCTGCTCTGCCCTCAACAGGGCAGAGCAGTGCGCCTGCGTCGGAGCCATTACAGGATGGGAGAAGAGGACGTCATCGCATGAAGAAGGGAGGCGCCTGACGGGACGGCGACACCCATCGGACCGGACCGCCCACCTCGGTGAGTATAATATAACGTGTTTTTCTTCTCTTTCAGGTTACATCGGAGGCTTATCTACAGCATTACAGAATGCTGTAGATAAGCCCCCGATGTCTATGCCAGCAGCTGCAAAGCCAAAAAAAGGGTGACAGATTCCCTTTAAGTCCATGCCTCAGAGACTGCGAGCTGTTAGGCCGGGGTCACACTAGAGAGAAATACGGACAAGTGAGAGGCGTAAAAACCACGCATTACACACGGACAAATGATTCTCTATGGGGTAGCTCCCATCAGCCGTATATTTCTCGCGCGTATTTTATGGTCCGTGCCAATTGCATCATGCTGCGATTGTCAGCGTACTACGCCCGTAGTACGCCAATGCAAGTCTATGGGTGCGCAAAAAATATGCATTACACACGGACCACACTTGTGACTTGCGGGAAATACGCAGGTCTTTGGCAGGTGACAGGAAATGGGCCAATCCATCATCAGGAAGCTTAGACATGCTAATTACCTCAAAAAGCGCTCCAAACATCCAGGAAGTACGCCTCCACGGAGTAGAGCATCATGGCACTCTATCATCGCAATGTGGAGATGCTTATTGTGTTAGTGCAGGAGCGCCCGGAAATCTGGGACCAACGTGATGCCCATTATGCCAACCGGGCAAGAAAGGAGGAGTCATGGAGGAGCATATGTCACCAGATGTTCCACGATTTTGGTGATTGGCCATGTGAGGAGCAGCAACAAATGGGTAAGTACAACCAAAAAAAGAGTTGAAAATTACTTCACATCAAAAAAGGCATTTGGAATAAGGCCCCCCCTTCCTTCCTGTGCTTGTGCCTTTTTGCCTCATGAGGCGTGTAGAATTTTATTTGAACCATTGTTTTACACTGACATAATTTGTCCCTGGCCACAAGCTCCTCATCCTCCTAGGCAACAAAGTTAAGAGTAGTTACTTGACCCCTGAGCTATTGTGACCCTGTGTATCTGGCCTGGATGCCCCAATTATATATGCCACCCTGGGTAGAAAGCACACCCTAGAAGGCCACATGACTAGGCTACTTTTAGCAAATTTTATAAATCAAATATGTGAAATTTAGAATATTTCCTGTCACATTGCAGTGGAAGATGTGATGAGACACTGGCGCAGCATCCGCGACCAGTACAGGCGTGAACGACAGCAGCGGGCCAGCAGTGGTGATGCGGGCCACACAAAGTGCAAATATATATATTATGATCGCCTCTCCTTCCTCGCTCCTATTCTGGATCTGAGACCGTAAGTAGATACCTCACAACACATTGGTCCCTGTAAACTATCTGTGCAAAGTAATGTTTTTAATTTTGGCTATGTTCTATTTTATAACAGATGTCAGTCAAACCTTATGGAAAGAGAAACTGGCTCAGATACAAAACCCATCATCGATCCTGTGGCTGGAGGGGAAGAGGTGGCTGGCCCATCTTCTCCCACTCCAAGAAGCATGGGTGAAGTTTCCTCTCCTGAAAACCCAGCGCCTGCACCACAAACCCCACCACCAGAACCATATCCACAAGCAGGACCGTCTGCGGCAGCACCATCCACCATACAGGATGAGCAGGGCAACATCAGCAGCAGCCAAACTGCCTAGATACAGGGCGCCCCACAGCCTGCTGGACCATCCCGGCGAGGAAAAAGAAGGAGCCAGATCCCTGCCCAAGATACCCGTACCAAATGCTGACACAGGGGTACTGAACTATCTTGCTCGAGTCAATAATGATGATTGAGAGGAGGCGTACTCACGCAGCCTGGCCCGTTATCTTCGGGCCCTTTCCCGTGAGGTGAGGCTACGTATTCGAGGATGTTTTCAGATCCTGCTTGATGCAAGCACACACCCCAATACCCCATATGAGTTATTTGAATATCTGGAGAAGTGGCAGTTTTCCCCAAGGAATCTGATGCGCCTTAGACACCCCACACACATGCTCGCTCAAGCAGGCTCTGAGGATCCTCAAACACGTGGTCCTACACCTCACCCCTTTCCTCCCCCTACCCAACCTTGTCCACAGCAGCCACGTATGTCTGCCTCTAGCCAACCTCACCAATATGGCCACTTGTTCCCACCCAGTGTTGGAGGTTGGTCCCAACCTGGTTGGGGACGACATGGCTATTTTGGTGGGTATGAGCCATGGGCCTACCAGCCCCAACAAGAGGCCCCTCTCCAATTTCAGTCATCCCAGTACCCACCACAATCACAGGAGGCAGTACACTACCCACATCATGGGCAACAGTATGCCACACAGGGCGATGGCCAAGTTGGGCAAAGTAGCATACTAACATACGCTTACCAAGGCAATTAAACAGTGAGAGAATCATAAGGGGTTGAAATATATATATTTACACAGACAAAAATAAAAAATTGATAACATAGACACAGCATGCTCTTGCCAAGAAGTTTCCCCCTCAGGTGACATAAAATAATTTGTGAAAATATCACGCACTTTGAGACCAGAGAGCGGTCTACGTTGAGGGTTGATATGTGATCTCGCCCTACGCACATTGTCCGACCCATGCACAACACCAGCAGAGGAGGAACAATCATGTATCCTGGTGAAGTTATGAAGAACGACACAGGCTTTGATAACTTCATTCACATTTTGTTCACTCAGCTGAATGGCAGACTGGAGTATCCGCCATTTGGGACAAAGAATGGCAAAGGAACACTCCACCAGTCGCCGAGCACGTGATAGGCGCAAGTTTAAAATTCTGCGCCGGTGGTCCAGGTTGCGCCGGGGATATGGCCTCATGACATTGCGCGTTAACTGAAACGCCTCATCTGCCACAAGGACATAAGGGACTGATTCTTGATTGGAGCCTGGTAGCTGGCGTGGTGGTGGTAGATCCAACTGGTTGGTGCATCTGCGACCGACGGTGCACCACATGTCTCACCCCCTGAGGCAGGTAGAAGGGGGAAGGCACGCAGCCATCCAGGAGCGCGCGATGGCTGTGTGTTCTGTGTGCACAGGACCTGTGATGAGGTCACAGGTGGGGGAGGAGTCAGGGGGGTCACATGATCAGGGGCCTCAGTGTATGCAGAACGCTGCTGTCTTTGTCTGTACTGGTTGTCATCGTGCTGGGCAAGTTTCTGTGTGGGGTCAGGAGGGGTTTACAGGGTGGATGTAGCAGAGCCGTGTGTGTATGAAGACCGAGGTGTACGGAGCGGAGCCGCGTGTGTACGAGGTGTGCGGAGCGGAGCCGCGTGTGTACGAGGTGTGCGGAGCGGAGCCGGGTGTGTACGAGGTGTGCGGAGCGGAGCCGGGTGTGTACGAGGTGTGCGGAGCGGAGCCGCGTGTGTACGGGGTGTGCGGAGCGGAGCCGCGTGTGTACGGGGTGTACGGAGCGGAGCCGCGTGTGTACGGGGTGTACGGAGCGGAGCCGCGTGTGTACGGGGTGTACGGAGCGGAGTCGCGTGTGTACGAGGTGGGGTCAGGAGGGGTTTACAGGGTGGATGTAGCTGTGTGTGTATGAGGTACAAACCAGACAGGCCTAAATGCATCTGCACGAATACAAGGTGCAGCAGACCCAAGTAAAATGGCAGCTGCACAGGTGCATAAATACCAAATGAAACAGCCAGCCTACAATCAGGGATTGGCCGTGTGGTACACCAGTGTAGAAGAAATAATCCGCATGTGGCAGTGTTCACACAGTGTGTACGAGGTGTACGGAGCGGCGCCACGTGTGTACGAGGTTTACGGAGCGGAGCCACGTGTGTACGAGGTTTACGGAGCAGAGCCGCGTGTGTACGAGGTTTACGGAGCAGAGCCGCGTGTGTACGAGGTTTACGGAGCAGAGCCGCGTGTGTACGAGGTTTACGAGGTGGTTTCAGGAGGGGTTTACAGGGTGGATGTAGCAGAGCTGTGTGTGTATGAGGTACAAACCAGACAGGCCTAAATGCATCTGCACTAATACAAGGTGCAGCGGACCCAAGTAAAATGGCAGCTGCACAGGTGCATAAATACCAAATGAAACAGCCAGCCTACAATCAGGGATTGGCCATGTGGTACACCAGTGCAGAAGAAATAATCCGCATGTGGCAGTGTTCACACAGGGAATGCAGGGCTTCTGGTTCACAACCTCTTAGTAACACCATATAGGGGGGCTGCCCAGTGCCATCTAGAATGCATCCCGTGTGAACAGAGACCACAAGTTTGCAGAACCATTTGGGCCCAACTGCACCCTGAAAGAAATATATAAAAAAATAAAAAATGCACAAAAAACATATCAATATATGTAAGGTATTGGTTGATATTAAGGCCTTAATACGGAAGCTGGCAAACTGCGTCAAAGTTCCTTACACTTGTCAGTCCCTACTCTAACATGAAAACCTCAAAAAGAGGAAAAAATCCTCCAAAAAATTCAGATACAAACCAGACAGGCCTAAATGCATCTTCACTAATACAAGGTGCAGCAGACCCAAGTAAAATGGCAGCTGCACAGGTGCATAAATACCAAATGAAATAGCCAGCCTACAATCAGGGATTGGCCGTGTGGTACACCAGTGCAGAAGAAATAATCCGCATGTGGCAGTGTTCACACAGTGTGTATGAGGTGAGCGGAGCGGAGCCGCGTGTGTACGAGGTGTACGGAGAGGAGCCGCGTGTGTACAAGGTGTACAGAGTGGAGCCGCGTGTGTATGAGGTGTACGGAGCGGAGCCATGTGTGTACGAGGTGTACGGAGTGGAGCCGTGTGTACGAGGTGTACGGAGCTGAGCCGCGTGTGTACAAGGACCAAGGTGTAGGGCACGGAGCCATGTGTGTATGAGGTGTATGGAGCGGAGCCGTGTGTGTACAAGGATCGAGGTGTACGGAGCGGAGCCGCGTGTGTCCGAGGTGTACGGAGCGTAGCCGCGTGTGTACGAGGTGTACGGAGCGGAGCCGCGTGTGTATGAGGTGTACGGAGTGGAGCCATGTGTGTACGAGGTGTACGGAGTGGAGCTGTGTGTACGAGGTGTACGGAGCTGAGCCACGTGTGTACAAGGACCGAGGTGTAGGGCACGGAGCCATGTGTGTATGAGGTGTATGGAGCGGAGCCGTGTGTGTACAACGACCGGGGTGTAGGGCACGGAGCCATGTGTGTATGAGGTGTATGAAGCGGAGCCGTGTGTGTACAAGGACCGAGGTGTAGGGCGTGGAGCCATGTGTGTATGGAGCGGAGCCGCGCGTGTACGAGGTGTGCTGAGCGGAGATGTGCGTGTATTTTGGCATGGGGTGGGCCCCATTTGGAAGTTCGCACCAGGGCCCATAACTTTGTAGCTATGCCACTGCTCACACTAGAAGGCAGAGAACGCAGAGAACCATTCATGTTAACGTGTCTACGTGTGTCAGTATCTCCGCTACTTGAGGAAACTGTCATTACACGTACCGGAGCCATTGATGTGTGAAACCGGCCTAAAACAGCTTCAACTCTGTTATGTTGGAGGATTTTCTGTCATTCAACAACATTTCTATAGGATTAAGATCAGTACTTTGACTTGACCACAAAACCTTAAGGGTATGTTCACACATGACATTTTTGCAAATTATTTTATGCAGAACGTGTGCTGTGTAAAATATGAATCATTTTATAGTACAAGCAAAATCAATGAGATTTCTGAAATACTGCACATAATGTGACACCTGTGCTATTTTTGTCAAGACCCAGCATGTCAATTCTTTCATCGGTTTTCCAAAGCTTTTTACCCATTAAAATGAATGGGGGAAAAATGTAAATTAGAACGTGACAAGAACGCAGGGTTTTACCTGCCACTAATCTAATTTTTGGTGCACAAAAAAGGATGCAAAACGCAAAATGAGAACATACTTTTGTTTTATTCTTCATTAACCATTCATATGCTGCATGACTTGTGCACTTTGTAGGGCTGTGGAGTCGGTGTCCATTTTGGTGAAGTCGGAGTTCGTATAAAATAAACCGACTCCGAAAATATAGAAATAAAATGGGTACAGTAGCTCAGTGCAGGAAGTGCTGCAAAGGTTTTCAGAAGAATTTGGGAAACTTATAAAATGTCCTATAAACGTCTCTTCTATTCCTGATATGTACATCCTCAGTAGTGAGGCAGTGCTGTGGAGTCGGAGTCAGAGTTGGAGGCGAAAGTCAGGGAAATTGAGGAGTCGGAGTCTGTGGTTTGGCGTACCGACCCCACAGCCCTGGTGCTTTGGGTCATTGTTTTGCTGCATGACCCAGTTTTAGCTCATGGGCAGATGTCCTGACATTTTCCTATAGATTTTTCTAGTATAATTAATTGTTCAATCAATGAATGCAAGTTGTTCTGACCTAGAACCAGCAAAACAAGCCCAAAACATGATACTACCATCACCATGTTTCACATATGGTAAAAGATTGTTATGCTGTAACATGGTTTTTTTTCCGATGGTGGACTCATGAACATTAACATTAGCTAATGTAAGAAAGGCCTTTAGTTGCTTAGAGGTTACCTTGGTTTCCTTTGTGACTTGGAGGACTATTATACACCTTGCTCTTTGAGCAATATTTGTTGGTCGACCACACCTGGAGTTGGTAATAATGGTCTTGAATTTCCTCCATTTGCATACAATCTGTCTGAATTTCCATTGGTGGAGTCCAAACTCAGATGGTATTGTAACCTTTTCCAGCCTAACGAGCATCAACAATTATTCTTCTGAGGAGATCAGAAATATCTTTTGTTTTTGGCACTATGCCCCTTCGAAACCATGTGGGAAGCTCAGTCTTTGATAGATCCCCGTTCTTTAAATAAAACAGGTTGCTCACTTACACGATTGTCATTCATTTAAAACACAAGACTTTAATTCCACCTTCAAATTATCTGCTACTCCTAAAGCTTCACATATTTTTTCCACTCACAAAGGAGATATTGGATAATTTTCCTCAAAATAAAGAAGTTACAGTCTAATATTTTTTTGACTCATTCCTTTTATTTGGCTCTCTTTATCTACTTTTAGGACTTGACTACAAATCTAATGCAGTCTTAGGTCAAGAAATATGGAAAAATCTAAAGGGTTCATACACTTTCATGCACAACTGTATGCATTTCCAACCAGAATTTGTTTTTATTGTTCATTTGCTTCTTACATACGATCATATGACTGCTCGCTCACACCGGCAATACCGAGGATTGATGAAAGCGTGTGCACTGCATATCGTCATGATTCAGAAATCTGCAGTCACATACAATGTCTGCAGACTGGTATCAAGTCTGGACAATCCCTGTAATGCAAGTATGCAAGATAACCATTAACATATCTAAAAATATTTTTCCATGTTAAAGCTATCCATAGTCTTTAAGCTTTTCTCTTTTCCATCTAAAAATTCCACCAAATCTGTGTAACCTCCTTGCAAGTATGCAAAGACCTGTCGTATGTAGCCCAGAACGCCGGACCATCCTGTAATAAAACAGCACAGCACTGTTGGAACATATGGGAAAGAGGTTCCGTCCAACACTGTCTTTATCTACATAAAAGTGTTGACACAAGGATATGAATCGAAAGTAGGAAATTTCCAAGGAGAGACCCAGAGATCCCAATGACAGGTTGGTGCTTACAGTCAATGAAGACGTGGTTAAATAAGTGTACTGTATATGGAAAACATCCATGCAGTTACATTGACAGAGACCACACAAAGTCATTTTCGGACTATTTTAACTAAATGAATATTTGCTGTATTTCCACTGCTTTCTCTTCTCTGACAAAATGTAATATAATTTGCATACACAATATAATGTTTTGCTATCATTGACTAATTTGGTGTAACTGAGGGAACAGCAGTTATGTATTACTGTCGGTCAGAAGAGGCAAGTGACTACAGCAGTGTGTTAATGGGCTAATTCTCCATGATGTTCTCTGCAGTTCTAAATTACAATCCATCATAAATTTAGGGTCAAAAGTCGTATTATATTACGGTAAATTATATTGATGCCTATTGACTGGGACTTCCTGTATCATAAATTACATTATCAAGTTCTCTAGCTGGTGACTCCCCGTTGTCCTCATCCTTAATCTAAAGGCCCGGGTCATATTGTCTTAAGTAGCTTAAAACACTGACGGATGCATTGGTAGTCATTATTTGTGGCCAACGCAGCAAGCAGTGCTATGACTTGGTGTGACATGAAAGGCGTGAACTCTGTTTTACCCTGTTTCCAATATAATATAATTAGCAGCCCACTCATATGACAATTGCATATTCATAGTAGATGTTAGTTATCAGAGTGGATTTTACACTATTACTATTGAGGGATAATATTGATTTGGTGCAGGGGCGCAGGCAGCAGAATTACAATGTTCAGTATTTGGTCACTATATGATGATAATGCAAGTAACCATATGACACATTGATTTCTCCTCTGCTGTGGTGCAGACTGATGTCACTGCATCCATGATGTCTTGTGTTAGTTTGAAGCTTGCAATCTTGCCATTGATCTAAGGACAACACGCAGACAGCTGCTACTCTGATCATCTGGGGAAGGACAGATGGCTGCACATAATGTGCTTTTATTGTCTTCTGGGGGATTCGCTAGAGACATGGAGAAAGACAATGCGCTCATTCCACAACATCAACCTGCAAGGTTTTGTTGGCTCGCCAGACATTGTGTAGCTGCATTCCTCCCAACATTACCAGGGTCAGATCTGACTCTCAAAAGTCCCATAAGACACAAGGGAAAGTAAACTTCTACCAATGACTAGAAATACTAATCATAATATTTCTCTTTATATATCCGGTACAGAGTATAGTGGGCCATACAGCAATAGCACAACGGGGGGGGGGCACTCCTGGTGTGGAATTATTTTACTGGACTATCGTCAGGAAAGGACAGTGGGTCCTCCTCCATTACTTGTAGAAAAAAAGGAACTCTGACACTTCATCTGCTTCCCCTTTTCTGCTGAGGATATGGAGCATTGTGCAGCCTATGGGCACCCTGAATGAATCCCCCTGAGGTGTTATTATTTTACTGGGGGGAAACATGGGGTTTGAGAAGAGTCTGAGTAGAGGACAACCCTTTAAGCTAGATAGCCATAGAACATAAAATGAAAGAAATAACATTTACCATGTTCTTTTATTATGTTAGAACATTTAACATTTTAGCAGAATTTTTTCATTCTTTCAAGGAAATGTACATAACTTACATTTTTTAGAGACCAATTCAGTTTTGAAGTAGCTTTGAGGGGTCTACATATTGGAAAACCCCCAAAACTAGTACTATTTTAAAAACCATTCAACACTGTTCTCAGGTAGTTTGTTAACCCGTTAAGTGCGTCACCATCCAGGTGCTGCTGTCAATATTGATAGAAGCATCTAGGGGATTAAACAGCCAGGATCAGTAGCAGCACCAAAAGTAGCCAATGCAACAGCGTGTCAATTACAATCCATAAAATTGAATGTGTGTGTGTGTGTGTGTGTATCACCAACCAATCACGAACCATCTTTCATTTCACCAGAGCTGTTTAAAAGAAGCTGAGCTGTAGTTGGTTGCTATGAGCAACAGTTTTCCTTGCAACCAATCACGAAGCATCTTTCATTTCACCAGAACTGTTTAAAAGAAGCTGAGCTGTGATTGGCTGCTATGAGCAACAGTTTTCCTTGCAACCAATCACGAAGCATCTTTCATTCCACCAGAACTGTTTAAAAGAAGCTGAGCTGTGATTGGTTACTATGAGCAACAGTTTTCCTTGCAACCAATCACTAAGCATCTTTCATTTCACCAGAGCTGTTTAAAAGAAGCTGAGCTGTGATTGGTTGCTATGAGCAACAGTTTTCCCACTCCACGACAATACCTCTGCAGACACTGACCGGGTGGGAGAAATCTAACATCCCTGGGAACATAAGCTTCCAGCCAGTGTCTGCCCCCAGAAAGGAGCAGAGAGCACATGACAGAAATGAATCCCCCCTCCCTGCCCATATACCCATCACACATCCTCCATCCCACAGGCACATCTTCCCTCTTAAAGGGATCTCCGGTATGGAAGTTAGGGCAAATCCATCCAGCGTTTTGGTTTGACCCCAGGCCTCCCTTAAAGGGATCCGAGGTATGGAAGTTAGGACCGTTCCACTCAGCTCTGTGGTTCTGACCCCAGGGACTCTTAAAGGGATCACTGGTATGGAAGTTAGGGCAATTCCACTAAGCACTCTGTTTCGGACCCCAGGCCCCTCTTAAAGGGATCCCCGGTACGGAAGTGAGGGCAAATCCACTCTGCACTTTGGTACTGACCCCAGGCCTCTCTTAAAGGGATCATTGGTATGGAAGTCAGGGCAAATCCATCCAGCGCTTTGGTTCTGATGCCAGGCCTCTCTTAGGGCAATTCCACTCAGCGTTCTGGTTCTGACCCCAGGTTCTCTTAAAGGGATCCCCGGTATGGAAGTCAGGGCTATTGCCATCAAATGCTCTGGTACTGACCCCAGACCTCTATTAAAGGGATCCCCGGTATGGAAGTTAGGACCGTTCCACTCAGCGCTGTGGTTCTGAACCCAGGGCCTCTTAAAGGGATGCCCGGTATGGAAGTTAGGGCAATTCCACTCAGTGCTCTGGTTCTGACCCCAGGCCCCTCTTAAAGGGATCCCCGGTATGGAAGTGAGGTCAAATCCACTCTGCGCTTTGGTACTGACCCCAGGCCTCTCTTAAAGGGATCTCCGGTATGGAAGTTAGGGTAAATCCCTCAGCGCTGATTCTCACCTCAGGCTTCTATTAAAGGGATCACTGGTATGGAAGTCAGGGCAAATCCACTCAGCGCTCTGGTTCTGACGATATTAGGGGTAGTAGTCCGGCGGCTGTGATGGGATGATGTGGGATATTAGTGGTAGTTGTCCGGTGGCTATGGCTGACGGGATGATGTGGGATATTAGGGGTAGTAGTCCGGTAGCTCTGGCTGACGGGATGATGTGGGATATTAGGGGTAGTAGTCCGGTAGCTCTGGCTGACGGGATGATGTGGGATATTAGGGGTAGTAGTCTGGTGGTTCTGGCTGACAGGATTGTGTTGGATATTATAGTGAATGTGGCTCTGCGGAATGGGCGGGGCTCTACACTCAGCTTTACATATATATAGATAGATAGATATAATCATTATAATTTGTTATAACTAACCGTAGTTAGTTACTATGCCCGGGCAGCACCGGGCTCTTCAGCTAGTTACAATATAAAGCTGGAACCCGCTGCATTTTCACTTGTCAGCTAATGCCATTATCTTATTTCTCAGGTTTAGTTAAAATGCGTATTGCAGTCATTAAGGAGTTAAAAAGACTATTAAATGTTTATACAATAATAATAATAATAATAATAATAATAATACAAGAATAAAAGTTAAATAAAATTAACACTCACAAAACATTATTAACACAATATTTGAAAAATAAATTGGAAATAAATTATAAAACAAATGGTTTACAATTGTCATGAGAGTAATTATCCAGTTACAATAGATGTGTCACTGTCAAGTAAATATTAAGCATATTTGACAGTTCATAAAAACAATAATGAAACTCTCTTTAAACTAGTATTTGACTCCAGAAATGCTGGAAAAAATCTCATTATACTCATACAAATGCATCAGTGCATTAATTTGGGTGCTTTCACACATGTTATGGGAAAGTAATGGTCACAAAAGAACGTGGAACTTCTATTTCCCTTTTTTTTTTTTTTACCCTCTTCTAGTTTGGCTTTAAAAGCAGCATAACAAAATGCACATGAGAAAACACTCATCTGGTCTTCTTTATTGCACTTTAATGAATGAAGTGATTACAGTCTACATGTACGCCAATTAGTCTTACATCTCATCCATATGAATCAACTCTTACCATACACTAGAACAATACTAGGACACTTGTAAATCTTATATGTTTCTATAAAGTGGTTTCTGTATTGTTGTCTTAGACCACGTTCACATGGTCAGTATTTGGTCAGTATATGTAAGCCAAAATCAGGAGTGGGTGAAAAATGCAGAAGTGGTGACGTGTTTCTATTATACTTTTCCATTTCGGCTTACAAATACTGATGTAAAATACTGACCAAACACTGAACATGTGAATGTGGCGTTATAACTGGTATGGTTACCGAGGTAGCAGCAGCTACCTGAAGCGCAACCATTTTAACGGGGCCATTTTCCACTTGGAGGTAAGGTACACTCAGTCATTAATGCATATGGATTATGGAAGGTTATCCTTAATAGTCCCTCCTATTCCTTCGCCCCCCTAATAAAGGTTTGTACCCCCCTCCAATTCTACTCCCCCTTCCCCCCATTGTTTTTTTTGGTTTGTATACTCTGTTTTTGAGTTTATTATTTGTTAAAATAGTAAAAGCTGGAACAAGGAAAATTGAACGGAGCCTAATTATAAGCTGTGCTATGGCACCTCATGGTTTCCTCCTGTATGTAGTATTCTCTACAACAGCATCAGTTTCTGTTCTGTATTTTTCTGTGCAGTTCTCTATATACTGCACTATGGCATCATTGTATACCTGCACAGTGGCAACATGATTTATTTCTTTCCTGTGCTATAGTATCACCACATTATGTGCACTATTCCGCTAGGGTGACATCACTTTGTGCATTATGCCAGTACTGTGCCATCACTGCACATATCTTCCCAGGACCATGCTGTCACTGTGCACATAATTCCTGCACTGTGCACAAGTAAACGAGAAATTAACAAGAGAAAAAAAGACATATTTAAAAAAAAAAAAAAAAATCAACAATTTGTGGACTTTACACCGTCGAAGTAGCCAAAATTTTTGTCAAGCTTAGTCTCAAGTAGAGTTGAGCGACTTTGGTCGGATCGGGTTTCATGAAACAAAATTTGTTTCAGATGAAACTGGTCCGGCTAGGGCAAAAAAAGTCGGAGTTTCGTCCGAAACACGACCCCAATGCAAGTCAATGGGGAATAAAAGTCGGCATTGAGCGGATGATATTCCGCTCAATGCCGACTTTTATTCCCCATTGACTTGCATTGGGGTCGTGTTTCGGACGAAACTCCGACTTTTTTTGCCCTAGTCGGACCAGTTTCATCTGAAACAAATTTCGTTTCATGAAACCCGATCCGACCAAAGTCGCTCAACTCTAGTCCCAAGAATAAGAAACATAGAAATTGAGTTTTTAACAACTTGACATAAGGGAATAGCTGAAGGAGATATATTTATCGGTGATACTTTAAGTTCAGGGGAAAATTCTTCTGTAAGAAACATCGGCGCTTTCCAACCAAAATAAATCCTGTCTAATCTATGCAAGGTGTCACGGTGAAGTGGCCATTTGGCTATCGTTTAAGACTGGAAGTAAGGATCAATTTCGCTTTCTTCTTGTCAAATAGCTTTTCATTTAAGAAGATTAAGTGGGTCCCTATGGGAATGAAAAGTCTTCTACTGAATATATGTTCTGAATTACATCCTTGCAGCAGAGGATAAAGTTAATTCTGTCTTTCCATCTCGGGAACACAGCATGTTGAGAAGCCCTATACCTCCAGCACTTACTTTCCTCAACACTTTCCTTAGATCTTTCTTTTCTTAGATCTTTTTTAGGGGGAAACAACATCTTGAGGGATTTCTATTATTCATTCCGTACATGGGAACCAAAATGATGAATGCATTATGTCACGGAACTGTTATGTTATCAACAGGTAAGAAGGAAGTTCCAGTCTCTGAGATCTGTTCAATTATTATCCCGCACATGCCTTCACATGCGTTATGAGTTTAGCTCTTGTGAGGGGTCCCATCAGGATTTCATAGCTACACAGTTAGTACAGTTGAAAAAACACACATGCCCACCACGATCACAAGAGTGATGGAGTTCAACCAAGGCTTCTATCACTTTTGGATCAATTGTATATTCGGAACTATTCATTTCAACAGTTTTATCCAATACATCTCAACTAGTTATGAGCGAGTGTGCTCTGGTAAGGTGTTATCGAACACGCTTGGGTGTTATACGAGTATCTTGGGCGTGCTCGTACAATTAGGTCATATGTCAGGTTCCCGACTGAGGAATAACGCCACGTTCACACGTTCAGTATTTGGAGAGTATTTTACCTCAGTATTTGCAAGCCAAAACCAGGAGTGGGTGGAAAATACAGAAGTGGTGACGTGTTTCTATTATACGTTTCCTCTGATTGTTCCTCTCCTGGTTTTGACTGACAAATACTGAGGTAAAATACTGACCAAATACTGACTGTGTGAACGTGGCCTTATTCAGCGATCTAATCCGCTCCATCCGCAGCTTAAATGCGGCTGTCAAACTCTGACAACGGCATTTAACACGCGCTGGCAGGAAGATGGGTCATACCATGTGCCTATTGTCACGCCCATGGTATCGGCGGCGTGCCCGATGGGTTGCCATCATGGCCACGAGTCTGCTGAAGACCTTCATGTCTGGCGTTCATAGTAGACTGTGATTTTTGCTAAACATAACAGTTCTGATACACTGCTATGTGTAGTACAAGCATCAGGCGATCGCGGGTTTAAGTCCACGAAGAGGAATAAGAAACACAGTAAAAAAAGGGAAAAAAAAGTTTTAAAAAAAGGATTTTTAAAAAAATCTAAAAGTCCAGATCACGCCCCTTTTGCTCCATTAAAAAAAAATTAAAAATACACATATATGGTATCTCTGCATTCGTAAAGGTCTGATCAATCAAAATATAAAATAAATTGAATAGATCGGTAATTGGCATAACAAGGAGAAAAA
This sequence comes from Dendrobates tinctorius, assembly GCF_039654945.1. Taxonomy (NCBI): domain Eukaryota; kingdom Metazoa; phylum Chordata; class Amphibia; order Anura; family Dendrobatidae; genus Dendrobates; species Dendrobates tinctorius. The sequence continues at coordinate 597,978 of NW_027361834.1, read as the reverse complement.
TTTAAATGCCAGAATTATTATTATTATTATTATAGCGCCATTTATTCCATGGCGCTTTACATGTGAGGAGGGGTATACATAATACATACAAGTACAGTAATCTTAAACAATACAAGTCATGACTGGTACAGGATGAGAGGGGACCCTGCCCGCGAGGGCTCACAATCTACAAGGGATGGGCGAGGATACAGTAGGCAAGGGTAGAGCTGGTGGTGCAGCGGTTTGGTGGATCGGTGGTTACTGCAAGTTGTAGGCAGAATTATGTTTTTTTGATGACACAAAATTGCACTAAGTGGCGACACAAGCAAAAAATTTTTTTTTTGTTTTTACGAATTTCCACATTTTTTTCACCACTTAAAAAAATATATATGTACATGTTTGGTATCTGAGAAATCGGACTGACCTGGAGAATCAGATTGCCAGATTAGTTTCACCATATAGTCAACATGATAAATAAATAATAAAAAAACAAAAATTGTGGAATTGCAATTTTTTTGCAATTTCATTTTTCAATCCAGTTGGAATATTTATATTGCTTTTCAGTGCATCACATGATAAAATGAATGGTGTCACTCAAAAGTACAACTTCTCTGACAAAAGCCAAGCCCTCGTGTGATTATTTGGATGGAAAAATAAAAATGCTATGGCTCTTGGAAGAAGGGAGGAAAAAACGAAAACAAAACTTGGCCGTGGCATGAAGGTTTTCATCTGTTCACGGCATGGACAAAACCACAAGGTACAGGCTTTCCAAATTATCTATCACTGGCACAGAACACTATTTTCTAGTTATGTGTATTGCATGTTGTGCCTCCTAATAACACTGACATATGCAATGGTGGCTCAGTGGTTAGCACTGTTGCTTTGCAGCGCTGAGGTCCTGGCTTCTAATCCCACCAAGCACAACATGTGAAAGAAATTTGAATATTCTCCCCGCGTTCTTGAGGGTTCCTCTGGGTTCTCCGCTTTCCTCCCACTCTCCAATTATATTATGATAGGAATTCTAGCTTGCGAGCCCCATGAGGACAATGATGATGATGTCTAATTAACTGCGCTATACACCAGAGTAAGATATATAAATGCCGATAAGGAAAGCTGGGAAGATCTGGATGGGACAAAGGCGCACAGATAGGGCAGTACCAGAAGAAACAAAATGGGGGTGAAGGTGATGGTAGTGCTCACCTGTAAGGCCGGGATCACACTACCGTGTGTGATGCGAGAAACTCGCACGCGTCTCTCGCATCAACACCTGGCGCTGCCGCCGGCACTCAGGATTGGATCTGCAGCTGCATGTATTTCTATGCAGCCGCAGCTCCGGTCCCAAGTGCCGGCGACAGCGTCGGGTGTTAATGCGAGAGACGCGTGCAAGTTTCTCGCATCACACACGGTAGTGTGATCCCGGCCTAAGAGTTGTGAAAAGACATAACACCTGTAGCAGCCTGATGTGCCGTAGCTGCAGCTCCGTGGCGGGAGGAGGGTATCGTTCAGATAGCAGTTTGACAAAGAGGAGATTAACACGATGTGCAGGCTGCGCTCACGGAAAGGATAAAATCCGGAGATTATAGCAAGGTTTTGTATTCACACCTATGTGTTTCAGCCGAACAGGTGCCTTTCTCAAGGTGAAAAAACAAATGTGAGGAAACCTGAGCTCTACAGGCCAATGAAAAGCATGATAATGGCTTGTATATTACGTCTTTCTGGCTGTGTACACTCATTTCATTATGCCTGTGAAACTGAGGAAGGTGGTGTGATCATTTAGCATCTTTTAGTTTGCAAAGGCTGGGAAGCTGTGATCAGAAAATTAACTATTGTTTAAATTAAGGTTTTTTTTTCCTATGTTTTTGTCTCCCACAATGTTTATTAAAAAAAACAAAAAATGACATTTTGCAATTTTCACACTGGTCATCTAGGGCTTTTTTAACCCCTTAGTGACAGAGCCAATTTGGTATTTCATGACCAAGCCAATTTTTACAATTTTGACCACTGTCACTTTATGAGGTTATAGCTCTGGAACGCTTCAAGGGATGCCACTGATTCTGAGAATGTCTTTATGTGACATAATGTACTTCATGTTAGTGGTAACATTTCTTCAATATGACTTGCATTTATTTATGAATAAAAAAGGAAATTTTGAAATTTTTAACCCCTTATATCAGAGTCATATCGCACAAAATAGTTAACAAATAACACGTCCCACATGTCCACTTTACATCAACATAATTTTGGAAACATTTTTTTTTGTTAGGACGTTATAAGGGTTAAAAGTTGACCAGCGATTTATCATTTTTCCAACAAAATTTACAAAACCATTTTTTTAGGGGCCACTTCACATTTGAGTTTGGGAGGGGGGTCAATATGACAGGAAATATCCAAAAGTGACACCATTCTAACCCCCCTCAAGGTGCTCAAAACCACATTCAAGAAGTTTATTAACCCTTCATTTGCTTCACGAGAACTAAAGCAATGTGGAAGGAAAAAAATGAACATTTTACTTTTCACAAAACAATTACCAAACTATTTTATTTTCACAAGGGTAACTAGAGAAAATGGACCACAAAATTTGTTGCGCAATTTCTCCTGAGTACACCGATACCCCGTATGTGGGGAAAAGCCACTGTTGGGGCGCATGGCAGGGCTCAGAAGTGAGGGAGCACCGTTTGACTTTTGGAATGCAAAATTGGCTGGAATTAATAGTGGTGCCATGTCGAGTTTAGAGATCCCCTGATGTACCTAAACAGTGGAACCCCTCAATTCTAACTCCAACCCTAACACAGCCCTAACCCCAACACACCACTAACCCTAATCCCAACCCTAACAACAACCATAACACTAATCACAACCCTAACCCCAACACACCCCAACCATAATCCCAACCATAGCCCTAACCACCACCCTAATCCCAACACCACAACCCTAACCCCAACACAACCATAACCCCATCCCTAGCCCAACCCTAGCCCTAATCCTAGCCCCAACCCTAGGCCCAAGCCTAACCACAACCCTATACCTAGCCCCAACCCTAACACTAGCTCTAATCCTAGCCCCAACCCTAAACCTAGCCCCAACCCTAACCCTAGCTCTAACCCCAACCCTAATGGAAAAAAACACTTTTTATTTTATTATTTTTACCTAGCTATGCGGGTGATAAAGGGGGGTTTGAGTTACTATTTTTTTTATTTTGATCACTGTGATAGGGTCTATCACAGTGACCAAAATGAACTAATAGGAAAAATCTACTATTGTTGCCGGGTGCCAGCCGGCAGATCTCGGCGGGCGCACTGCGTATGCGTTCACCATTTTCTTCCAGGAAGAAGACGGTGGGGTCTGGGGGACAGAGACAGAGGGCCAGGGACACTGGGGTCCAGGGACCCTAGATCATATCAGAAGAGAGAGAAATAAATGGGAAATCAGACTTTTTTTGCGATCACTGTTATTCCGTGAATAATGGTGATCACAAGACTGGGGATGGTAAAAACCGACCTGAATCATGTTCTGCGGGGTCTCAGCTACCCCTGGTAGCCGAGACCCCGGGAATTTTCCGATGCTGGGGGTGCTATAACCTTATTTCTCAGCACCGTTAAAAAGCAGCGCTGAGGAATAAGTACCCTTAACTGCCACCGTTAAAAGGCGTATCAGCGATCGTTAAGGGGTTAAATTCTAACTTACTATTGTTTCAGGAAAAAACACATGTACGTAGTCACAATTAATAGACTCTGACACTTTCTTTTGTATTGAATTATGAGGAGTAATTGTGATGGGAGGGGAGCAGGGGGAGCGATGACTATTGTGATTGCTGCAAATTTCAGTCCTGTCAATAAACCTTTAAAGGGCTTGTCTGGTAAAAGCATATTGATGATCTATCCTGTGGTCAAATCAGAAGTGGTCCCGACAACATGTAACCCCACCGATTCCCATAAAGGCTCACCGATCAGCTGTTATTTGCAGTACCTGGCATTGGGTGCTACACATTGAGTTGTGACCAAACATCATGGTGATAAACTATATACAAGTTGCTCTGTATTTATTTACACAAGCCGAAAAATAGCGAGAGGCACAATGATCGCTAATATGATTGCTCTGTCCCCATATACAACATCATGCTATTGGCAGTTTACATGGAGAAATATAAAATGAGTTCTTTGATGGCATAAAAAATCCAATTAGGACTCTTTCACACTTCAGTTTTTTGTATCAGTCAAAATCCGCCAAAAGGACGGATGGCGGATCCGTTTTAGAACTGATGACAACGGATGCCACCTGTCCGTTTTTTTGACGGATCCGACAAATGAAGAATTTTAAAGGAATCGCAGCCTGGAAAAGGAGAGAGAGAGTGTGAGAGATTTTGTCCGGCAACCAGAAAGAATTTCGGGTTAAATCAGTGTCTGGAGGATCCGCCAGAGAAAAAAACGTTGCAAGCTCCGTTTTGAATTCTTTGAGGATGTGACGGACAGCAACTTTTGGCGGATCCGCAAAAAAACGGATGCAACGGACAGCAATCCGTCACAATCCGCCTATAATGAAAGTCAATGGGGAAAAAAACGGATCCTCAAAAAAAAATTGCGGATCCGTTTTTTTCAAAACCTGGCGGATTGTGACTGATTGTAAAAAACTGAAGTGTGAAAGAGGCCTTACCTGACAAAAGTTGTTTGCCCATTTATCGAGATATCATCGACATGTTTACATGGGCCGATTATACAGTATTCTCATGACAATAGAACTTACACCATTAAAGCTCCGGATGTACACATTAAATGTGCCCATAGGCCTCCGTATTGCCAGCACATGTCAATAAACTTAAAAAATGTACTGCATAGCATAATAGACTTTGCTTTTCCATCCCACAGAGTCTAGTAAATAAAAATTACACCATACTATATACATTTTTATCTTTAACAACAAAGCTTATGGACAATGGATGACACTGTATGGCATCCACTACAAACATCTGTTAAATGTATGCATACATTGTAATGGCTGCCCATACATTATAGGATCCAATTTAAACTGCTTGTTCTCACCCACAAAGCTCCAGTCTCCACAGTGCAGCACCCCCCTACATCTCCTCCCTCATTTCTGTTTATCAGCCTATCCGCTTGTTACGCTCCGCAAGCGACTTTTGACTAACATCCGCCCTAATCCGTACTTCCCATTCCCGATTCAAAGACTTCTCCCGAGTTGCGCCAATCCTCTTGAATGCTCTACTCCAAGAAATTAGGACTAACCACAACTTATACAGTTTTATGCGCTCCCTAAAAACACATCTGTTTAGGGCAGCCTATCATGTTCCCTAATCAAAGTCCTTTTATATATAACCCATTCACTATTTCTCTGAACATAATCCTCCATCAAACTCCATCGCACCCAAAAGCACCACAAATATTGGATGGTGACTAGATCATGCAGCCTTTATCTTTCCCCCTATTCCATAATAGATGGTTGGACCATCATTGTAAATATGCCCCTGCACTTTGTGTCTCCCCCCACCTCATTGTGGATTGTAAGCTCTTACTAGCATGGTCGTCATTATTTTGCTTTATTATGGTATTATCTTTAACGTTGTTACTTAAGATTGTTGTGTATGAACTGTTGAATTATAAAGCACTTCGGAATATGAAGGTGCTATATAGATAAAGATGATTATTATTATCTTGATCCTTTCAATAACGATTTATGACATATCCACTAAAAAGATACCATTATGTCCTACAGGTCAGCAGGGCTTTACGGCTAATGAAGGCCCTCATGGGTGTGCATGACACTGAAAATCACAGAAAAGAGCAACAGTCCCTCCGGCGAAGGAGATTACTAAGAATGGGTATAGTACATACTTAAGCGCAGCTGCAGACGACCGTGTACTCTGTCCTCCAAGAAAATCGGGTCGATTATGCAAATCAATCTCTGATTAGAGTGTGAGCATAGTGTTATCTGGTTTTCTCAGATGAGGAGAAGATGGAGAAAAATATTTTTCCATCTTCTCCATTGTGTTTATTTGTGGAAATTGGACGGTAATCAGATGTTACTCGAGTGCAGTCCTATGGTTTTCAGAGACTCATTATCTTGCATGGCCGAGTGTGATGCGACTATCGGATCAAGCTTGGTCATGCAGCAATTTTTTCCTTCGATTGGCTTGGTCAGAGGAAAAAATCTGACATGTGCACGGCCCCATAGCATAACACTGTTCTGGGTGTGATCCGATGTATTGCCGTATCACACACGGACCGATAATACAGTCGTCTGCATGAGCCCAAACACTAATAATCACCAGTGTGCAATGTTTTAAAGTGTGCTCACCTATTATTATTATTATTATTATTATTATTATTAAATGTGGGTCTTCATTGGCTGTCTGGTCTGAAAATTAAATCTATGGCTGCTTCCTGATTTTAAATGTACTAAATTTGTAGTAAAAGTTATAAATGTTAGCACAAATATAGCATGTGCCAAAACAAGTGACTTTTCTATATCAAAATAGTGGTGAGAGCAGATTGATAAAAATGTTTGACCTATATACTAGGAAAGGTCATTTTAGTCACCTTGTTATTAATAGCTATATGTATCATCGCACCCTAATAAAACAGGCAACCCATTTTTGCATGCATTAGATGCCTTGTCGTGACTGTGTGCTCGGTCTATTCTTATCCTCCAGGTAAGCAAATTACTAACGCCAGACTGGAAATGCCACATCAAAAGCTGCTGTCGGGTGAGAGAAGAATGCCCAGAATGAAGCACTGCTACAACACCTGCCATAGAGGACACCGCTTTGTATGAAAGCCTTATTAAGAAAATACCAACATTCCCTTTCATGCTGCAATAGTTAATCATGATAAAAGTGACACTGGAACATGAAAAGTAAAATAGCCTACAGCTCTTATGGAAAAGAATGTCTGTATTCTTCCTGCTTGGCACAGCAAAAGTCCCATTTTAACACATGGTTTCACTTAGGGTGGCATAACTCCACAAAAGATAGATCTATTTCACATTTCTGCCCATTTAAAACTTGTAATTTACTGTATGTGATGTTCAAAACATTACCAGATGGTTTCCAAAATCAAAACATGGAGCATTCCTATAATGATCCTGTGATGTTCCTATGAGCAACTGGACCCAGTTGTAACACTAAGGACTTCATTAGGCTCCCTTCACACGTCCGTTTTTTATGGACCGCAAATGCAGGAACACACACACCTATTGTATTCAATGGTGGTGCACACGTCAGGTTTTTTACGCGCACCACAGACAAAATGATCGTGCATAAATCAGTTTTTTACGCACACCACGGACAAAATGCATGATGCATATGTGCACACTGATGACAGAAGGATGACTTCTGTGTGTCACCAGCGTGACATGCACCGGCACCTGGGAAAAAGTGGTACAGTTTGCGCTGATCCCAGGTGTCGGCGGCTGAAAGCGGCTCTTATCACTGTCGCCTGATCTCCCTGTGGTCAGCGCGACCTGGATATAATTATAGGACTTGTATTCAGTACCCACTGTATACATCCTGTGTAAAATTAAGAATTAAATAAAAAAAAGAGCAGGGGTCCACGTTATTTCCTTAACCATCAAAGGGAAAGCCCACAGATGGGGGCTGTCGCGCACAGTGTGGGAAGACTAAGTGCAACAAAAGGGGATGAGGGGAAGGAAGCCCAAACGCTAGGGAAAGGGGAAGTGGAGACCCCTAGGTAGATCTAATAGCACCCTGCCTACCCTACAGTCCCTATATAGGTTGCACACCAATCGCCAAGCAGGAAATCTAAGCCCTGTATATCCCTAGAGCTAGACCCTGAATATGGAAGGGGGTGTGCACTGGTCATTCCCCACTGTACTCTAAAGACAAGAAGGGAGACAAACAAGGGGGAAGAAACTTAGCTTGACCAGACTCCAGAGAAGTAACACCAAACATCCTTCAAGAGCACCAAAGAGGAAGTAAGCCGACTACTATAGATTCAAGCCTTCACAAGGGTAAATGTGAACATAACCGGTGCCTCCCTGAAGTAAACTGAGAGTCTATAAATACCCAGATCCAGGTGTGTCAATTAGAGCCAGAGGGAGGCTGCCACTGGGTCCAAAAGTCAAAAGGATTAAGAAGGCATCTGCAATGCCAAACGCAGTGACCGTTTGCAGCCAAATGTAGAGAAACTGTTGCCTCTGACACTTCTGTGACAGCACCCCTTCCTTCTGTGAGTGGCCTCTGGACAGTCAGAACCAGGTTTCTCAGGATAAGAGGCGTGGAATGAATGAACCAGTCTAGGGGCATTCACCTCTGATGCTGAAACCCACATCCTTTCCTCTGGGTCATAACCCTTTCAGTGCACCAAGTATTGTAGGGAATGACGTTGGAGACGAGAATCTACAATCCTCGAAATCAGAAACTCTAGATTAGCATCAACCATTATTGGAGGCGGCAGTAGGGGTGAGGACTCAAGAGGTTCCACATATATCTTGAGCAGAAATCTGTGAAAGGCATTGTGGATCTTAGGGGCCTGGGGTAGCTCAAGGCGAAATGCTGATTGGTTATTTTATAGGGACCAATAATTCTAGGACCCAACTTCCAGGAAGGAACCCTCAACTTGATATGCCTGGTAGACAACATCACAAAGTCATTCACATTCAGGTCCAGACCTGGGAAGAGTTTTCTGTCAGCCATATTTTTGCATCTGTCCCCCATGATCTTCAAATTACTCAGAATCCGCGCCACACCAAAGGGAGAGATGAAGTAAAACGTTCCTCCTCAGGAACTCCTGAAGCCCCTCTCCCCACTAAAAACACGAAACTGTAGATGGTAACCGTACGCACCAAAGAACGGCGATCTGCTGGAAGACTCCTGAAGATGATTGTTAATAGCAAATTCTGCCAGCGGTAAGTAGAATGCCCAATCTTCCTGATTCTTGGAGACAAAACACCTGAGGTAAGTCTGATTAATGTGCTCGGTCTGTTCATTCAACTGGGGATGGAAAGCAGAGGAAAAGGACAGCTGCACCCCCAGTTGAGAACAGAACTCACACCAGAACTTGGAAACAAATTGGGTCCACCGATCTGACACTACATCGGAGTGGACCCTGTGAACACCTGAGCAAGAGTCTTGCCATTCAGAAGTGCCAGTAATGCGACAAAGTGATCCACATTACTGAACCTATCTACAACCACCAAAACCACAGTCTTGCCTGCAGATACTGGTAGGTCAGTAATAAAATCCATGGACAAGTGTTTCCATGGCCTGCTAGGAATAGGTAGAGGAAGAAGAGTACCAGACTAACAGGTATGTGATACTTTAAAACGCGTGCAGATACTACATGCGGATACGTGTTCACATCCTGATGCAACCCTGGCCACCAAAAACGACGAGAAATGAGGTAAGCATTTGCTTTACAACCTGGATTACCGGCAAGCACAGAGTCGTGATGCTCCTTAATTACTTTGAGGTGCAGATTACATGGTACAAATAACCTTCCTGAAGGGCAGGAGGCTGGGACGTCCCCCTGGGCCTACAACACCTCACCTTCCAGCTCAGGCTACAATGCCAAAATGACTACCTCCCTCTACAAAATCGGGGCAAAAAAGGTTGTAGAGCCTTCAGTTTCTCGGGAAGGTCCCAATTAAGGACAGTGCTGACTTTCTCCGGATCCATCCGAAAACTCGAAGATGACAACAGGTACCCCAAGAACTGCACCTCCTGGACGGCAAAAACACATTTTTCTAGTATGGCATATAGTTTGCTATCCCTTAATATTTGCAGCACCTGTGTCTCCAAATCTGGTGAGTAAGGCCGGCGTCACATTAGAGAGAAATAAGGACGAGTGAGAGGTGCAAAAACAACGTATTGCACTCGGACTAATGTTTCTCTATGGTGCAGCTCCCATCAGCCGCTTATTTCTCGGCCGTATTTTACGGGCTGAGAAAATTGCAGCACGCTGCGATTGTCAGAGTATTCCTCCAAAAATACGCCAATGCAAGTCTAAGGGGGCGAGAAAAATACAGATTACACACGGACCAGACGTGTGACTTGCAAGAATTACGCACCGGTGTCCTTTAACAAAAGTAAGCAATTCATTTTGCGATACAGTAAAATCACACTGACATATTTAATAAAGAATAGAAAGAATAGATATAGACACATAGAATACATATTATATATATATATACACACACGTCATTGAGACACACATATATATACTATGTATATATATATATATATATATATATATATATATATACGGTACAGACCAAACGTTTGAACACACCTCATTCAAAGAGTTTTCTTTATTTTCATGACTATGAAAATTGTAGATTCATTCTGAAGTCATCAAAACTATGAATTAACACATGTGGAATTATATAATTAACAAAAAAGTGTTTAACAATTGAAAATATGTCTTATATTCTAGGTTCTTCAAATTAGCCACCTTTTGCTTTGATTACTGCTTTGCACAATCTTGGCATTCTCTTGATGAGCTTCAAGAGGTAGTCACCGGAAATGGTCTTCCAACAGTCTTGAAGGAGTTCCCAAAGATGCTTAGAACTTGTTGGCCCTTTTGCCTTCACTCTTCGGTCCAGCTCACCCCAAACCATCTCGATTGGGTTCAGGTCTGGTGACTGTGGAGGCCAGGTCATCTGGCGTAGCACCCCATCACTCTCCTTCTTGGTCAAATAGCCCTTACACAGCCTGGAGGTGTGTTTGGGGTCATTGTCCTGTTGAAAAATAAATGATAGTCCAACTAAACGCAAACCGGATGGAATAGCATGCCGCTGCAAGACACTGTGGTAGCCATGCTGATTCAGTATGCCTTCAATTTTGAATAAATCCCCAACAGTGTCACCAGCAAAGCACCCCCACACCATTACATCTCCTTCTCCATGCTTCACGGTGGGAACCAGGCATGTAGAGTCCATCTGTTCACCTTTTCTGCGTCGCACAAGGACACGGTGGTTGGAACCAAAGATCTCAAATTTGGACTTATCAGACCAAAGCACAGATTTCCACTGGTCTAATGTTCATTCCGTATGTTCTTTAGCCCAAACAAGTCTCTTCTGCTTGTTGCCTGTCCTTAGCAGTGGTTTCCTAGCAGCTATTTTACCATAAAGGCCTGCTGCACAAAGTCTTCTCTTAACAGTTGTTGTACAGATGTGTCTGCTGCTAGAACTCTGAGTGGCATTGAACTGGTCTATAATCTGAGCTGCTGTTAACCTGCGATTTCTGAGGCTGGTGACTCGGATGAACTTATCCTCCGCAGCAGAGGTGACTCTTGGTCTTCCTTTCCTGGGGCAGTCCTCATGTGAGTCAGTTTCTTTGTAGCCCTTGATGGTTTTTGCCACTGCACTTGGGGCCACTTTCAAAGTTTTCCCAATTTTTCGGACTGACTGACCTTAATTTCTTAAAGTAATGATGGCCACTCGTTTTTCTTAGCTGCTTTTTTCTTGCCATAATACAAATTCTATTCAGTAGGACTATCAGCTGTGTATCCACCAGACTTCTGCACAACATTACTGATGGTCCCAACCCCATTTATAAGGCAATAAAGCCCACTTATTAAACCTGACAGGGCACACCTGTGAAGTGAAAACCATTTCCGGTGACTACCTCTTGAAGCTCATCAAGAGAATGCCAAGAGTGTGCAAAGCAGTAATCAAAGGTAAAGGTGGCTACTTTGAAGAACCTAGAGTATAAGGCATATTTTCAGTTGTTTCACACTTTTTGTTAATTATATAATTGCACATGTGTTAATTCATAGTTTTGATGCCTTCAGAGTGAATCTACAATTTTCATAGTCATGAAAATAAAGAATACACCTTGAATGAGAATGTGTGTCGTGTTCAAACTTTTGGTCTGTACTGTATATATATATATATATATATATATATATATATATATATATTTTTTATAGTTCATAGAGTTCTACATAGCAGAATAGCCACAAAATTAATTGCCAGCTTCTGTAAAATCATTACAAAACCCGCCATGAAATGACACATGGTTTAAATACAGTAAACCATTTCATTTCATTTATTTTTTATATGTCTTTGACTAATAATTAGATTAGGGTATGTGTGTACAATTTGGGACATGTAGGTGTTAAATTAAGGGGTTCATTCGTTGAAAAAAATTGTGTGGGCTCCCGCGGTAATTTCTCAACCAAAGAGGAAATACAGTGAATGAGGGCAGATATTAATAGCCTTCAGAGGGACCATTGTTTTTGGTCTCCCCCTGGCTACAAAAATCTGCTCCAAGACACCCCAGAAAAGGCGCATCTACAAGATGTGCCTTTTCTGGCACTTAGCCTTTATATTCCCATTGCCCTGTAGCAGTGGCTAATGGGTTAATAATAATGGGTTAATGTCACCTTCTTACTGGAAGGTGACATTAAGCCAGGTTAATAATGGAGAGGTGTCAATAAGACACCTCTCCATTATTAACCCTAGAATAGGAAAGGGTTAAAAAAACACACAGAGACATTAATTAAAAATTATTTTAATGAAATAAACACACCAAGTTTTTGACCAAATTTATTCATCTGCTAACACAAAAAAAAACATGGATCTGTAAAAAAATAAAATAAAAAACAACAATATACATACCTCTCCGCTGTTCAGTCATGTCCCCAGCTGCAATCCATCCGAAGGGGTTAACTGGTTTACAATGGGGAGCGGTGCTAATGCGACCGGCCCCGCTGTAAACCACTGCCGAATGAATTAGTTCATCTCTGCGCAGCCTCCCCGGCTGACCGGAGATGAACTAATGAGTGTGGGAAAGTTTCTGAACTTTTTCCCACGCTCATCAATTCACCTCAGGTTAGCCAGGGGACTCCACGCAGCCTCACTGACTACCACTGACTTAGGCCTGTTCTCCAGCACAACCTCTGCTGTCAAGACAAGCCGGAACTGCAGGTTGACGATAAATGCACCCCTTGCTTATTCAACTCCAGACTACCAGGGGTTAAGCAAGGCTCCTTTTGCTTAGGCATCAAAGGACAGGCCTGTTGTGAGTTCATTTTCCCCTTCACCATTGAGGTCTGATGAACTCCCTCTTCTGGTGAAGGAAGGTAGTGAGGCTGATTACAAAGCACCTGAGCAGAATGATGATGACTGGGTGACTGGGATTGCTGACTGGATATAAGGCAGCCGACGCCCTTCTGCCTTGTGGGTCATTACTCTGAGGGATTCTTGGAGACCAGTCTGATTCCTGCTCCTCAAAAGCTAAGTTTTCTGCTCTACTTTTTGCATTTGTGTTTTGGTTTTGTTTTGCCTTGTTTTTCTGGATTTCTGCCTTTCCCTTCTGGGTGAGCTGAATTCCTTTTTGCTCTGTCTTCAGGTAATACCTGAGTTCTGATATAGTCTTTTTGAAGCCTAGTGTCTTCAGGGCTTTTTTCCCAATCAGTCTGTTGGCTCTTGTTTTTGAGAGGGTTTTGGCGGATTGCAGACAGCAGCTTTTCTATTCTGTCCTATTTAGTTAGCTTGGACCCCATCATTTGCTCAGCCTATCTTTCTATCTGTGTGAGTGTTTTTTCATCTTGCTTCACCGTCATTATATGTTGGGGGCTGCCTATTGCTTTGGGGTCTGCTCTGGGGCAGTTTAGATTTCCCTTTCTGTCTTTAGGCTATGTAGTTCTCCGGCTGTGATCGAGGGGTCTAGGGCACCGTAGGAACCCCCCACGGCTACTGCTAGTTGTTATTGTTAGGTTCAGGGGTCTGCAATCCGATAGCTGCCAACTTCTCTGGTTTTCTGGACTTAGCTAGTATTTCTGTTTTTGCCTCCTACGGTGACTCATTCATAACACAGGCCCCAATAAAATGTCCTTTTTTCCACACAAAAAACCCTCCCTTCTTTTTGTGAATCTCTGGGGAAATGTACGATGCAGAGGCACCCCCTAACTGCAAGGGTTCCTCCACCTTCCCCAGAAATGGTTCATCGCCAGACTGCTCCCCTGGCAAAGGGCAATACTCCGAAAGGGAGGCTCTGGAGCAGGTGATCCTACCCACCTATCCCAAAGGCGTCTATCAACACGTATAGCCAGTTACATAGCAGCTTCCAAGGACTCAGGGGTTTCATACACTACCAAAGCATCCTTCAGCCTTTCAGTAACGCCCTGAAGAAATTAGCATCTGAGAGCCGGGTCATTCCATTTTGTATCAATTGCCCATCTGTGGTATTCGGAGCTATATGTCTCCACTGACGGATTCCCCAGCTGACGACGCAACCTGGACTCAGCCAAGGAGACTCGGTCAGGGTTATCATAGATAAGGGCCAGAGCCCAAAAAAATCCCTCCACAGACTGTAGATAAACTGAATCCTGCTGCAAAGAGAAAGCCCATGATTGCAGATGTCCTTGCAGCAGAGAAATTACAATTACAATTCGTTCCTCCTCACTTCCAGAGGAAGAAAAAGTTTAAAATACAGTTTGCAAGCTTCTTTGAACACAAAAAAACTTGTCCCTACCTCCTGAAAACCTGGCCGTGTGGGAAACCTTAGGTTCCAGCTAGACCTGCCTACCAGCAGAGACCTCAATAAAAGAGACATGCAAGGCTGGTGATAATATCACGCACAATGTGAGAAGACTAAAGCCCCCGTTACACACTGCGATATCGCTAGCAATATCGCTGTAAAGTCACCGATTTTGTGACGTTGCAGTGATATTGCTAGCGATATCGCTGCATGTGATACTTACCTCCGACCGGCTCCCCCGCTGGTTATCGCTGATCGCGCGAGAAGCTGCTGGATCATTTCTCGTCAGGCGCTTCCTGCGGCGCTTCCTGCTGTGACGACGAGCGACGCGTGGAGCCGGGCGGGAGGACGCAGGATCGCCGCGTCTGACAGGTAAGTAGCGATCCCCGTCCCCAGCGATGTCGCTAGTGAGATCTTCCTGTGTGGCAGCTCACTAGCGACCACCTAGTGATGCACCAGCGATCCTGACCGCGTCATATCGCTGGTCGGGATCGCTGGTGAGTCGCTAGGTGTAACGGTACCCTAAGTGCAACACGAGGGTATGATTGGAAGGAAGCCAAAACACTAGGGAAAGAGGGAGGGAAACCCCTAGGCAGATCTAATAACACCCTGCCTCCCTTACCATCCTTATATTGGTTCCACACTAATTGCCGAGCAGGAGACCTAAGCCCTGTATATCCCTAGAGCTAGGCCCTGAATAGGGAAGGGGGAGATGAGAACTGGTCAGTTCCCACTGTACACTAAAGACAAGAAGGAAGACAAACAAGGAGGAAGAAACTTAGCCAGATCCAGGTGTGAATTAGAGCCAAAGGGAGGTTGCCACTGGGTCCAAAAGCCAGAAGGCTTAAGAAAACATCTACATTACCTTTCTGAATTCTGCTCATATAGGTACCATACACATGGTCACGTTTTTAAATACATCGGTTAGGGACCAATATGGATATACCTTGACGTTTGGTAGAGTGGCTTAGTATACATTTTTTGCAAAAAACATATCAACCAAATACCCTGTTTTGGTATCATCTTTTTACTAGCACTTGCTGTTTATTGTTACTTTTTTACAACAGAGTATTTTTATACGTTTTTTACATTGTGTTTTTCTGTGTTTCAGTCTTTTGGTGGTGTGAACACTGTCCTACAGACTTGTTCACTGTGTGCATGGCCCATGCGTTTATATTCCATTGGTTTCTTGCTTCTGAAGATTAGGGAGGTCTCCACCCCTCCCTTGTGGGCCATGCACATATTAGCCGTCTTCCACAGAGTGTCCACAGCGGACATTACCTTTCTGAATCCTGCTCATATAGGTACCATACACATGGTCAGGTTTTTAAATACATCGGTTAGGGACTGCTCTGATATGGGTATACCTTGACGTTTGGTAGAGCGGCTTAGTATACAATTTTTGCAAAAAACGTATCAACCTAATACCCTGTTTTGTTATCTACTTTTTACTAGCACTTGCTGTTTACTGTTACTTTTTTTACAACAGAGTATTTTTATACGTTTGTTATATTGTGTTTTTCTGTGTTTCAGTCTTTTGGTAGTGTGAACACTGTCCTACAGACTTGATCACTGTGTGCATGGCCCATGTGTTTATATTTTATTTGAAAAAACCTGTCAGGTTAAGCCATGATTCATGTGGCTGGTTGCTCAGCTATCGCTAATGAAAAAGCTTGGTGAGAGTATCCTTCCCAAAGTCGGGGCTCAATTAGAAAATTATTTAGTGTTGGATCTTGATTGAGTACAGGTAAATATTTTTTTTTATAAGAGACACCACCTGATTGTATTGCGGACTATAATCTATAGAAAATGTGAGGATATAATTTTGCTTATTGTGTTTATTATAGTGTTTGGTTTGTTATCAAATGTTTGTTACGGTCTATGTTGTTGATCATTGATTTTGCTCTATCCAGGCACCATGTTGGATAACCTCTATGTTGTAAACTGTAATCAATTATTGTATAGTGATAATGTTTTCCAGTCTAAAATAAAATGGTAAGGTCACTTTATAGACGAGCTATAGTTTGGAAGGGTACACCAGATGAATTTTTGGATTTTGAATGAGCTGTTAAGATCTATGGGCTGAACATAGATCTTCCGGAGAATTTGCCTCTAAAGCTTATTTTAAATGAAAGGTGACAGACAGATAACTAACACCAAACAGTAGAACTGACTGTTGTCTTATTACAAACACATTTTCTGCAGCTCTCACAGTTCTGCTGTATTGCAATCCTGTCTGTCTGTGAGATGAATGGAGAGAAGAACCTGTGGATGTGTCAGTTATAGTCACGCACAGCTCTGCAGTGAGATCAGGAGGGCAGAGAGTGGCCATTACACATCACACGGGTAAGTTCCCCTTCATATAAAACAATCTCTGGAGGCAGATTTTCAGGGTTATCTATGTCCAGCCCATAGATCTTAAGAGCTCATTTACATACAGGAAAAACATGTTTTTTTTTCTTGGAATAAGACATTGAATATCATTTTATTCAGCTTTCTATGACACACATGCCGACATAGGTGACTTAGCAGGGTTGATCCTAATGCCTTTTAAAATGCTGCCGTCGATTTGGTGGCAGTAATGCATTGCAAATGGAGAAATCCAAGGTGACATTGTCTAAACTGACATGCTATGGATATTAAAACAGTATAGTTGGTCCTATAATATACAGCTGATTTTCAACAAAGGCTGAACGGATTAATGAAAATGAGTGTGTGTAGGGGAAAAGATGAAATAACCTAGACCCCCAAATTAAAGCTTATATCTGATTGGTTGATATAGTTAATAACTCCACTTCTTATGATAAATTTCACCCATGATTTTTAGCTTTTTTCTACTGCAGTAGTCACATGATGAACAGTTGTCACGCTAATGCTCGAGGTGGATGAACGTTTCAATGTCACATTAAGTAAAATGAATTTATAATCTGCCTTTAACCATTGGTATGCAGCTCAGTAAGAATCAGTAGGTATTTGATCAGTACAGAAGGACCTCTAGTGGCCAAAACAGTAATAAAATGCCATAAGTGTAGAAAATGACATGGTCTATACATCCCAATATTCATACACTGATATAATGCCGATAGGCAAAAATTTACAAACTGAACATGAGGTTCTTAGCGTAACATTCTGATCAGATTGTATGAAGCCCACTGCCACGTCACGGTGGACCTATCAATGGTGCCTAGCCTCCAGGTGCAGAGCTGTGCACAAACCGCCATCACAGCAACAGTGCACCACCAGAGCGGGCGACCTGGTGCCTCACAACACCAATGCTGCAAGACTGAGCCCGCACTGCCCCACAGGCACAACACCACAGCAACAATGGCCGCCATACAGCACCAAACACCAGGTGAATAGATGTAAAAAACTCACCTTTCACAAGCTCTCAAACTGTTCTGAGAGCTTGTGGAAGGTGAGCGTTTTACATCCATTCGCTTGGAGCTGTGTGGCGGCTATTGTTGCTGAGTTTATAAGGTGGTGCGGCCTGGAGTTATAGGGACTCAGTCTTGCAGCATGGGTGCTGCAGAACCCCAGGTCGCCCACACTGCTGGTGCACTGTCGCTGTGACGGTGGATTGAGCACGGCAACGCACCTTTAAGCTAGGGACTATACATGAGGGAACATCGTCGGCTCCCTCCTTATTCGACAAGCTATAGCACTTACCGAAGAAGCTGCATTGGGAACCCGGATACCTGGAGTGCTCCCGCTGATCAGCTGTTCGGAGCCGCAGATGCATGTGTCGCGGCTGTGTGACGGGGGCGAAACATGTATGGAGAGCCTGTCACACAGCCGCGACACATGCAGTTGCGGCGCTGAACAGCTGATTATCGGGAGCACTCCAGGTATCCGGGATCCCGATGCAGCTTCTTCAGTAAGCGCTATAGCTTGCCAAATAAGGAGGGAGCCGACGATGTTCGCTCATCATGAAAAACATCGGTCCCAATTCATCATAATTTACGATTAGTTGAAGATACCTTTTTTGTTCTGTCTTGTGGTATTCACTCATTTTCCTTGAACCAATTTTTGTGCCTTTTTAGCAAAAAAAGTTGCAAATTCTTTAAAATGTCACAAAGAAGCCACATAACTGAAAATTACTATAGCCTTACTTCAGGCAGGAAGTCGAGTGAGATGCGCAAAAAAAGCCACATTTGGTAAAAGTCGAATTTATGAATCTGTCTAAAACATCTGGATAAGCAAAGTTGTTAAGGAAAAGTAATTAAAAAAAATTATAACTGAAAGAAAATATAAAAAGAGGAGCAAAATGAAGAGAGAATAAAATACAAAGCAACTAAAAAAGATTAAATTAGTTTAGAAAACTGAAGAAACATCAGTGATTAAAGGGGTTGACTACTACTCAGACTTCCCTTCTCAATTACTATGCAAAATGAAAAACAGCCTATACTCTGACTCCTCTGGTGCCATTCCAACAATGGTGGCGATGGGACTCCAGGGCTCATTGGATGTTATTTCATGTGAGCCCTGCAAACAATCAGTGGCTCCTTATAGGCTGCTGCACTCTGACTTCCTTCAGACAAAACTGACATCTGGAAGAAGTGAGAGCTGCTGCGGCTCTATGAGTTCTTCTGGGTGTCAGTTAAGTCTCAAGGAAGTGAGAGTGAAGAGGTTCATTAGTGTCTGCTGATTGGCTGCAGGGCTTGCGTGACATAACCACGTCATGCCAGCCCTGGGAGACCCAGTGCCGACATTGCTAGAACTATGCACAAGAAGAATCATGTCTATCATTGCCAGGATTTATCACTTCCTATATTGACCAGAAGGTGGCAGCACCATAATGTAACACGTTACTCTACTGCAGCTGTGCTCCCAACAAATGTCCTGTATGCTCCCTGCCGCCTGCTTTCCTGTGTCTGGTGACTTTTTAGCTCTGTATCTTCTTCTTCTGTGCCCTGTTTTTTAGCCATTGTACACAATGGCATCATAGTTCACTTTGTTCATGAACCATTAGGAATCTGATCCATTACGAGACAGATCAAAACAGATTTGGAACATCCAGATCCAATAAGTCAGAACTATTTAAATAATGTTTGCATCGTTAAGCCAACTTCTGCTGTGGAATTTTTGCAATCCTGGTTTTGACAGCAAGTTTTGCTTTTATTATTTACAATACAATATAATAGATATGCTTTGAAATTGGCGCAGTTTTTATTACTCTACACGTCTATGGGATCATGAAAACTCCATTCACATGTATAGCGGTGTATTATGTTGCAGATTCCCACTGTGGTATCCACAAATTTCTCAATTATACTTAGTGCCTAAACTGCATAACTTGCTCTAACCTTACAGGACTATAATCAGGTAAATAAGCTTGTATCTTCTCCATTAAGAAAAAAAGCTGGCACTAGAGTGCCACCTAGTGGGCATACCTAAGCATTCAGCTTTCTATCTTTTGGAGGCGACTGACTTTACATATCTTTTCATCAGGAGATCTCTGCATCACCATAATACTCTCTATGCCAGTTAGCAGACTTCCCAAGAAGACAAAACTCTCCAAACCCAAGACTGTAATCACACATGGCAGATTTGTTGCAGAAATTTCACACAGCCGTCCTAGATCCAGCATGACCGGTCCAAATTAAGGGAACTGTCACTCTGCATGAAAGAACAGGGAAATGTCTTGATTTCCAATCACTCTGTCCAATGTCTCCTGCTGTCTTCGTAGTTCCTCCTCCTATTTCTTTCTTTCCTAAAATAAACGAAGGCTCACAAACCTAAAAGAACTTAGCAATGTTTTAAAGAAGAGTTGGCCAAAACTGCTTCACAAAGACATGAGAGACTGAAAAAGTCATGAAGAAAATACTTACTTCAAGTTTTTGCTCAGTGGGGTAACTAGAGTCCAGTACGCCCCGATACAAAATTTGGAACTGGGCGCCCCCACCCCATCCGCCCCCGCATGTTGGTCAGATCTATGGGCCCTTTCAGCATTCACAATCCTATAAGGGATCTAAGGGGTAAGGTTTTTCCTTGTGGAGAGTAACAAGCCAGATCTGGTATGTCAGAGTGAGGAGACTTATACACCAGTTATGCTCCTCTTATAAATTAAAAATGCTAATTACCTCTTCAAAGGGGACTCTAGTGCCACCTATTGTAAGTAGCAATCCTAAACGTGAATATGGACCCTTTAACAAGCCTTGCCATATGTCCCCTGCCTCCGGCCGCAATTATTCAGCACAGTGATATTGTTCCTTCCTGACTATCGCTCCTTCCTTGTACTCAAAATACAATTGACTGCGCACTCAGGAGCAGAGGTGCTGTAATCAGCCTCCTGACCCGTTACTCTAGCAGATAGCAGGCCATTTCCAGCCAGAGCACTGAAGAAGACAGCGCACGCAGGGGATGTTGGATGGCGCAATGCAGTGAAGTCAATGGGTCGCCCTCAGTCCAGGGCCGTGGGGTACTCGGTACCGGGCCCGTAGGTTTCAATGGGAGTTGTCACAGTGGCATTGACCCGGTCCGTGGCCCTGGGCATCCATTGTAAAAGGGGAATGTCGAGCTTGTGGGTGATGATTAAAGTTTATGAGTGTTTCGTGATGCCACCTGTGGTGTTCGGCAATGAAGGTGTTAAGCCGGCGCTGCAGACAGATCCTCTGGGACAGATGGTGTGTTGCAGCGATGATGTTATAGCCCTCCACAGGCAGGGCTGTAGTCCCTGGGCAGTGTAGGAGAAGTGACACGTAGATGGTGCAGTGTCAGGCGCGGGAGATGTAGCGGTGTTGGGTAGGTTGACGCAGGAATAAGTGGAGGACACCAGGGCATGTAGTTCCAAAGCTTTACTCACAGTCCGTTGTGGTACAAGGGCCCGCATCCATGCCGTGTCCTCCGGGTCAGGGGCTCAGCCAACTTCCAAGCAAGATGAAGTCTTCCTTTCCAACACTCCGCCAACAAGTGCCTTTTCTGAACGTCTCCCTCTTAGCGCCTATAGTGAAGTACTCACAGTACTGAATTACACTGGAGTTCCTCCTGTCAGATGTTCCTATCAACTCTACTTGTACGGCAGACAGCTTTAGCCTGCTTCGGGGACTCCTTACTACCTAGTGCCGGCTCACTCACGATGCTGTTGTGCCCCCAAGTCTGGTGTGGAAATAAAGTGGTGACAACTTCTATTCCTCCGGTGTCTGCTGCAGGACCATTAGTATCCATACAACCTCGGGGACCGGACCCCGGCCTTGCGCTGTGAACTTGGGAAGGGTTCTGCTCTAACCCTAGTCCTTAGTTCCTTTCTTCTCCTCATGTTCTGTACAAATCCTCTCCTTCTTATGGAGAGAGTCAGGCTTTCTATCAATGTCCCTTTCTTGTGCCAGCGGACCCAGGTCACTGAGGTTGGCTGCAGCACTTCCTTCATCCATCCCACTCCGGGGATCTTCTCTCTACGACTGACTCTGTCAGACTCTCCTCCATCCTAAACTCTTCCCGCTCTTTTTGTGCAAACTAAACTCTACCCGCCTCCCAGCATGCTTCGTGTTCTAAGCAGGGAGCCACCAAAGGGTGCTTTGCTACACTACTGTGTTGTGTGGGATGCAGGTGTTGAAGTGTGGTCAGGTGTCTCCACCTTACCTGAATGGTGGGGTACCACACCTCAGGAGGAGGTGCAGTACCTCTGTGGCGACTGAACCCTCAGGGGCGCCACATACCCCCCTGTTTTGATGAGTCACCGAAGGAGGAAAAACCAAAATACCAGCTAAGTCCAGAAAAACCAGAGAGGTTGGCAGCTATCGGATTGCAGACCGCTGAACCTATCCACAACAACTAGCAGTAGCCGTGGGGGGTTCCTACGGTGCCCTAGACCCCTCGATCACAGCCGGAGAACTATATAGCCTAAAGACAGAAAGGGGAAAAACTAAACTGCCCCAGAGCAGACCCCAAAGCAATAGGCAGCCCCCAACATATAATGACGGTGAAGCAAGATGAAAACACTAACACAGATAGAAAGATAGGTTGAGCAAATGATGGGGCCCAAGCTAACTACATAGGACAGGATAGGAAAGCTGCTGTCTGCCATCCGCAAAAACCCTATCAAAATGAGCCAACCGACTGATAGGAAAAACAGGCCCTGAAGTCGCTAGGCTTCAAAAGACTATATCAGCACTCAGGTATATTCTGAAGATAGAGCAAAATATCAACAGATCAGAGACAAAAATGGAATTCAGCTCACCCCCGGCCGGGAATGGCAGAACTCCCAAAAAACAAGGCAAAACAAAAACAAAACTGAAGAGTACAAAGCAGAGCAGAAAAACTTAGCTTTGAGATGCAGGAATCAGACTGGTCTCCAAGAATCCAGCAGGAAAATCACCAGCCAGGAAGAAGGGCGTCGGCAGCCTTATATCCAGTCCTCAATTCCAGCCACCCAGTCATCATCTAGCTGCCCAGGTGTTTGGTAATCAGTCTCACTACCTTCCTTCACTAGAGGAGGGAGTTCATCAGACCTCAATGGTGAAGGGAAAAATGAACTCACAACACCCCCCGTTAAACACAGCACGTCCGCGGGCTGCAAAAGAAACCAAGATGGAAAACATACAGGAACATACAAAAATTTTTGTAATGCTTAATGAACAATTCTTATCTAAACTTCCCAATGTGGGAGGCACTGACTCTTGAACGTTGCAAACAATTTTAACTAACTATATCTTAATACAGTACGTAATTCAACGTGCTATTAGCAGTAAACTCACTACCACTTTTAAGTATTATCATTAACACATTTCTTCATCACTTCTTCTTTTCCTTCATATTTTACCATCACTTTTGAACCTTAAGTGACAACCGCTGATGCCTGGTTTGTCACCTGCAATTTTTAAATCTTTATTCACATATTAGCATCACTATTGATCAGATTTCTAAACCTCACTACTAACTGTAAAATCTGTTCTATCAAAAATACTAAACATTATTTCTTTAAGTGCAATTATGTAGGTTAGACACTGGTCCAGCCAAGTTGCCTTGAAATGTCCTTATTCTAAGAGCAAAACACCAATTCTTGAGGTAGTCCTTATTCCAAAAAGGGCTATGTAAAACCAAGAGAGGGCACCTAATGAGGTGCAACTATATATATATTACAGTTCTGGATCATTCAGTGTCCATGATCTCCACAGTTCTATGAAAATGTTGCCAATAAAACTAGGCAAACTAGAAAAACATGATGAACCAACAAAACAAAAATACCTTTGAGGCACAACGGTGCAAATACCCTCCTGGATAACAGAGTTAGTTATTAATCAATGTTAGTGTTGGGGATCCCCTCCTGGGGTGCTGGAAGCGGGTCGCTTGTGCTGCTTCCAGGGGAGAACTTCTGGAAATCCTCTTCCTGCTTGTGAGCTGACATAAGAGGTAGTGGCAGCTGGTGGAATGGCTGCCTGAGGTACAGCGGGTGTAACTACTTGTACCATAGGGTGATTAACAGGAGTGGATGTAGCCTGCCTGACCTTGGCAGGTGTGATCACTACGGTAGGAGGTATTCCTGCCAGGGGAACATAGGCGTGCTCCTTTTTGTAGGCCGCAATGAAATCTTCTGGTATGCGGGGCACATTCATAGCGTACCAGCCACGCAACCCCTCATGCTGGGTAAAGGTATCGTATTCTCCTGGTTGTAGGTATCTGGCAGGGTGTCCCTTCCTGAGGTGAGACTCCACATCCCTCCTGCTGAAGAATAGGTCTGAGATCCGCTTGGGGTCGGCGATGAAACAAAACCCCCGCTCATGATTTACATTCAGGACCTGACCCCATCCTGCTGAGTCCCGGGGACCATAGTGACCGGCACGGACCTTTTCCTTCCAGTCCAGATCAGGGCCCAGCACAGCCAGCCTCCGCTGTTCCCGCTCTCTCTGCTCGGCTGCCAACTGGCGGAGGGTCTGCTGACAAAAGGACTCCGTCTCCTCTTCCTCATCCCGGGATCTGCTTTTACCCACCGTGGACAAGGGTACCACCGCTAGGGGTTCAGGTGTTTCCCCCCAGGGCTCAGAGTCCCGGTCCCAGACAAGGTCCAGCACGACCTGTCCGGACGCTGCAGCAGCTACACACCCCGAGGCCTTCTCAGGTGTAGGGGCAGTGGACATACCTGGGGCCCTCTGGTGATGCTCCGGTGCAGGGTTGGAACGGCAATCAACGGCAGGAACATCCACCGGAATAGTCCAGTTAGCTGTCAGAGGCGGCGGTGGAGCTGATGGTGGCTCCGGGTCCGCAGGGGTCTCCGGTGGGACCGGCGCAGCCGAGTCAGGTCCAGGCAGGAGCTCAACTTCCTCCGCTCTGGCTCCCAGGTCCTCAGAGAACTCCTCCCGACAGTCCGCGCTCTGCGGTGATAGTAGCGTGTAGGTGGAGACAGGCGCTGCCAATGGCACAGCAGCGGCCGTAGGTTTCACAGGTGCTGCCTGGGAGAAGTCTTGTGCAGCGGCGGCAGGTACCGTGGGTGGAGGTACTGGTGTGACAGCAGCGACAGCGGGTACCAATGGTGAGGGCACTGGGCATGGAGGTACTGATGGTGTAGGCCCCCCGGGCATGCTGCCAGTTCATTAACCAGAGCGCCTCCTGCCTCAGCTGTAAACGGTGTGTCAGCTGGGCAATCTCGGCCTCCAGCTGCTGGTGCTCCATCGTGGAAGTCAGATCCGAGCCTTCAGCCAATGCGCCGGGGAGGTTCAGCTCAACCTCCTTGCGCTCTTCAGGCCTCCCTCCTTCTTCCATCATGGCGTTCTCTCCTTCTTCTTCCTGTCTCAATTCCTTTCCCGCCACCGGCTTTCGCTCCTCCTTCTGAGGGCGGCGTCTTCTTCCTACTCCTCCATACCAGGCCAATATATGAACCCCTCGGGGGGTGGGCCATGTTGCAGTTGCATAAAAGTTCAGGCAGGGAAGGCCCAGGACAGTTCGCGGTCTTTTCTTAGGACCACTCATGTAGTCACGCCCTTCTTCTCCGCACCGGCGGCCATTTTTAGAGTCCATTTTACAGTCTATCAATTTGGTTATTCTGCACATTGTCAGCAATCTTTAAGTACAATAAATCCTAGTCACAAAGAACCCGGTGGCACCCGGCTTCGTCATCCTGTTCGTGACGCCAAAAATGGGTCGCCCTCAGGCCAGGGCCGTGGGGTACTCGGTACCGGGCCCATAGGTTTCAATGGGAGTTGTCACAGTGGCATTGACCCGGTCCGTGGCCCTGGGCGTCCATTGTAAAAGGGGAATGTCGAGCTTGTGGGTGATGATTAAAGTTTATGAGTGTTTCGTGACGCCACCTGTGGTGTTCGGCAATGAAGGTGTTAAGCCAACGCTGCAGACAGATCCTCTGGGACAGATGGTGTGGTGCAGCAAAGATGTTATAGCCCTCCACAGGCAGGGCTGTAGTCCCAGGGCAGTGTAGGATAAGTGACACGTAGATGGTGCAGTGTCAGGCGCGGGAGATGTAGCGATGTTGGGTAGGTTGACGCAGGAATAAGTGGAGGACACAAGGGCATGTAGTTCCAAAGCTTTACTCACAGTCCGTTGTGGTACAAGGGCCCGCATCCGTGCCGTGTCCTCCGGGTCAGGGGCTCAGCCAACTTCCAAGCAAGATGAAGTCTTCCTTTCCAACACTCTGCCAACATGTGCCTTTTCTGAACGTCTCCCTCTTAGCACCTATAGTGAAGTACTTACAGTACTGAGTTACACTGGAGTTCCTCCTGTCAGATGTTCCTATCAACTCTACTTGTACGGCAGACAGCTTTAGCCTGCTTCGGGGACTCCTTACTACCTAGTCCCAGCTCACTCACGATGCTGTTGTACCCCAAGTCTGGTGTGGAAATAAAGTGGTGACAACTTCTATTCCTCCGGTGTCTGCTGCAGGACCATTAGTATCCATACAACCTCGGGGACCGGACCCCGGCCTTGCGCTGTGAACTTGGGAAGGGTTCTGCTCTAACCCTAGTCCTTAGTTCCTGTCTTCTCCTCACGTTCCATACAAATCCTCTCCTTCTTATGGAGAGAGTCATGCTTTCTATCAATGTCCCTTTCTTGTGCCAGTGGACCCAGGTCACTGAGGTCGGCTGCAGCACTTCCTTCATCCATCCCACTCCGGGGATCTTCTCTCTACGACTGACTTTGTCACACTCTCCTCCATCCTAAACTCTTCCCGCTCTTTTTGTGCAAACTAAACTCCACCCTCCTCCCAGCACGCTTTGTGTTCCAAGCAGGGAGCCACCAAAGAGTGCTTTGCTACACTACTGCTACTGTACTGTAGATGCAGGTGTTGGAGTGTAGTCAGGTGTCTCCACCTTACCTGAATGGTGGGGTACCACACCTCAGGAGGAGGTGCAGTACCTCTGTGGCAACTGAACCCTCAGGGGCGCCACATCAACACTCAATCCAACACCACTGCTGCACTTCATAAAAAAGGAGATGGCGGCTGCGCTGGGCAGTGAGCCAGGATTAGTTGAGTAAAAACTTTGTTTATTTTTCTTATATTATTTAAGTAATGAATCGGGGCCATCACAAGAGGGGTTGTGGGGATATTATACTGGGGATACTGGCTGTGGGGTGCATATTATACTGGGGGCCTATCACACTATGGGGTATATTTTATACTGTGGCTAGCTGAGGGGAACATTATACTGGAGGCTGGCTGTGGGGAACATTATACTGGGGGCTTATCACACTATGGCATACAAAGTTGTGTGATAAAGTGTTTGCCCCCTTCCTGATTTCTTATTCTTTTGCATGTTTGTCACACTTAAATGTTTCAGATCAACAAACAAATGTAAATATTTGACAAAGATAACACAAGCAAACACAAAAATGTAGTTTTAAATGAAGGTCTTGATCATAAAGGGAAAAATAAGTCAAAACCTACAGGGCCCTTTGTGAAAAATTGATTGTCCCCTCCCCCCTTAAAACATAAATTAACTGTGGTTTATCACATCTTTGGAAAGCTGAGTTCAAATTCCCTAGCCACACCCAGGCCTGATTACTGTCACACATGTTCTCAATCAAGATATCACTTAAACAGTATCTGCATGACAAAGTGATGTAAAACAAAAGATCTTCAAAAGCTAGACATCTTGCCACTATCCAAAGAAATTCTGGAACAAATGAGAAACAAAGTGATCGAGATCTATCAGTCTGGAAAAGGTTATAAAGCCATTTCTAAAGCTTTGGGACTCCAGGGAACCACAGTGAGAGCCATTATCCACAAATGGCGAAAACATGGAAAAGTGGTGAACCTTCCCAGGAGTGGCCAGCCGACCAAAATTACCCCAAGAGCACAACGACGACTCATCCAAGAGGTCACAAAAGACCCCACAACAACATCCAAACAACTGCAGGCTTCAGTTCTCTCAGTTAAGGTCAGTATTCAGGACTACAACATAAGAAAGAGACTGGACAAAAATGGCCTGCATGGCAGAGTTCAAAGACAAAAACCACTGCTGGGCAATAAGAACATAAAGGCTCATCTCATTTTTACTAGAAAACATCTTGATGTTCCCCAAGACTTCTGGGAGAATACTCTGTGGACTGATGAGACAAAAGTTGAACTTATTGGAAGGTGTATGTCCCATTACATCTTGCGTAGAAGTAACACAGCATTTCAGAAAAGGAACGACATCATAGAAACAGTAAGATATGGTGGTGGTAGTGTGATGGTCTCTGGCTGATTTCCTGCTTCAGAATCTGGAATACTTGTTGTGGTAAATGGAAAAATGAATTCTGAGGTCTACCAAAAAATAATGAAAGGAGATATTTTGGCCATCTGTTTGTGACCTCAATCTAAAGCGCACTTGGGTTATGCAGCAGGACAATGGTCCAAAACACACCAGTAAGTTCACGTCTGAATTGCTTAATAATCAAAATTAAGACTTTGGAGTGGCCTAGTCAAAGTCCTGACCTTAATCCAATTGAGATGCTGTGGCATGACCTTAAAAAGGCAGTTCATGCTCAGAAACCCTCCAATGTGGCTGAATTACAACAATTCTGCAAAGATGAGAGTGACAAACTTCCTCCAGAGCATTGTAAAAGACTCATTGCCAGTTATCGTAAACACTTGATTGAAGTTGTTGCTGCTAAAGGTGGCCCAACCAGTTATTAGGTTTAGGGGTCAATCACTTTTTCACCCAAGGGGGCAAACATTTTTTCATATTATACTGGGGATGCTGGCTGTGGGGTCCTATCACACTATGGGGTACATATTATACTGTGGCTAGCTGTGGAGAACATTATACTGGTGACTGGCTGTGGGGTACATTATACTTGGTGGTTCTGGTGATGTATTCATGTACTGATGATGGTACTGGTGTATTTATTTATCGACGGTGGTTCTCATGATGCATTCAAGTACGGTGGTTCTGGTTTTGTATTCTTGTACGGATGCTTGTTCCGGTGATGCACTTATGTACTGATGGTAGTTCCGATGATGCATTTATGTACTGATGATGGTTCTGGTGCCATAGTCATGTACTGATGATGGTTCTGGTAATGTATTTATGTACTGATGGTGGTTCTAGTGACCTATTTATTTAATAATGATGGTTCTACTGCCTTATTTATGTACTAGTGAAGGTCCTGGTATTCCATTTATGTACTGATTATGATTTTGGTTTCGTATTCAAGCACTGATAAAGGTTGTGGTGATGTATACAGCACCAGAACAACCGTCACTAATATGAATGTCACCAGAATCACCATCATTTTTTTTTTTTACTTCCGATATTTTTGGTAAAAAAGGTAACAATTCTAGTGGAAGTGGTCATCAGAGCTTGTTAACTGATGCATCATGGGTGGGAGCGCCATTTGCTTCATTTGTCTGGGGCACCAAACTACCTTGACCCTGGATCTATGCTGCATTCTGTTCAATACACAGTCTTATGTTGAAACGACAAAAAAGAAGCTGCTCATTTCGCTATTTGCATTTGTCTTCCTTGTCATTCAATTCTAAAAATCAATGTTCCTAATCCGGTAGTAAATCTACGTGTTCTGTTTGCTGATGATACCTTCAATAACTACAATAATAAATTTTGGACTTTCAAAATCAATGAGATATAAGAAATGTACTCTGGGAATCTATTGGGATTCAGAAGAAGTTTGTTTCCATAGTTACCCTGCCCCCTCACTGCTCAAAAATGTCAAGAATCAGAACAAGGAATAGAAGTATACATTGATATTGCTGATTTATTACAGTTCATTCATTCAATGTAGCACAGTGATGCACGTGATGGGATTACTGGTGTCTATATCCACTCCTGAGCAATCTCCTACTGGGTCCAAACAAGCACCTTCTCTCATTTACATTCTCCTACCTGCTGACGTTATTACTCTACTCTATGAAGGTCAATCATAAACTGAAGCTCTCGCGTGTAAATTCTCTAAATTGTCTGCTTTGTGATGGCTTTTATTATTCTGTGTGCAACCAGTATGCAGTAAGATCTTTTGGCCATATGGATACAAGTCAAAATGTTATCATTCAAACTGCGGAGGAAATGGAATCCCTTCCAACAGCGGGCAATTTTCATTTTCGCAACTTCATTTTTTACCTACCTTTCTTCTAAGAGCAATAACTTTTTAATTTTGCCACCAACGTTGCCAAATGAGAGCTTGTGTTTCACAGAACAAGCTGTAGTTTGGATTAGCATCAAACATTTTATTATACAATATACTGGAAAATGAGAAAAAACTGTCATTGTTTTGGAGCTTTTATTTTTTACGACATTCGTTGTGCAGCAAAAAGAACCTGGAAACATGATTATCTAGAACAGTAGAAATATAGCTATACCACATTTTTAAAGGTTTGTTTAAGTAGTGAAAAAAATCAGAAATTTGCAACAAAAAAACTGGTTTCTGTCGTTCTTTTCTGAGAGCTGTAACTTGTTTATTTTTCTTTCAACAGACCTGTATGCAAAAAATAAGAACTAATAACAGTTATGGAGGAGAAAATGATCTAAATATATTAAAATATATAAAGTTGTATTTAAATATTTTAAAACATGATAGTAAATAAAGTGATACAATAATAAACCCTAATGATCACAATATCACAATGGGATATGATAACAGGAACTAATGAGCAAAAACACACTTCATAATCTAATAACTCACAAACTATACAGAACTATAGCAGCAAATATAATTTAAAATTTCTAATGAAAAATATCTCTGTATTAAAAGAATCAATATCTATATATCCTCATTGCAGTGCAGCATAGGTAAAGAGTGGATATGGGCTGCACAGACTAAATCGGCTTATAGTGGTAGTGGCACCATGTTAAATTGCACAAATTGAGGCACATATAGTCATAAGCCGATAAATGTATTAAGTCCATTACCTGTAGCCATAGTGCAAGGGATATGTGTATTGCTAGCTCACAACTCGACGCGCGTTTCACCGCTACTGCAGTTTCATCGGGTGCCTCCAAAACATTTATCGGTATATGACTATGTATTAGATCATGAAGTGTGTTTTTGCTCATTAGTTCCTGTTATCATGTCCCATTGTGATCATGAGTGTTTATTTTTGTATCACTTTATTTACTATCATGTTTTATAATATTTAAATAAAATTTTATATATTTTAATATATTTTAATCATTTGCGCATTCATAACCACTATTGGTTCTTATGTTCTTAGCAGGAAGGGACCATTATACTATTCTATGAGGATTTGGTGGGGGCTGTAGAACATCTTGTTTTTTCGTGTAGTGCGGTAAAGTTTTTGTTCATACAATTCTATGGCACACACAAATCTTTTGGATACTTTTTCTTGCATTTTTTGGGAAGAGGTGCACAGACTAAACCCCCCCCAATTCTGGCAATTTGCTTTACACTATTTACTGTAGAATTCAATTGGAGGCCGATGCCAGCTGTGTATCGCATCCACAGTGTACAGCAGACTCTGCTCCTGCGCTTTCTCCAGATATTGTTTTCTTGCTACAAGACCTAATGGTCCATCATATAACAGGAATGGGTTCGACAGCTACAACACATGCAGTGATTTCCTAACAAACAGGCAATACCTGCATGTGTTGCTGCTGTCGAATAGCTGCGAGGCATGCAGGTGCGTGGGACTCAAACTTATTTTTCCAGCACGTCGAAGCCACTCAGTTAACACCTGAGCATGCTCAGATAACACTCATCACTATTAACTAAAAGGAAAACTGTCTGTGAAGCATGAGATTTTCAAAAATAAAGTTTTTGATTGACGCAGAAGTTCACTTTAAGCAGTCCTTTTCCTCAACAAAGAAAATAACATTAAGTAAAATATCCACATTTTGCTAAACATAAGCCTTTTACATCAGGCTGTTACATATCCATTTACCATGATTACAAAACAAGACTTCACAACTCTCTACCACTGACTGCTGTTAATTGCGACCTTTAAAGGGAACCTGTCACCCACTCCAGGCGATTTTAAGTAAATCAGAGATCCCGCCCTGCAGTCGCTTATGACTTATTCACACTGCGGGGCTGGGAATCTTGGGCATGCGCAGTAGTTATCTGCGGCTCTCATGCCCAAGATTCCCAGCCCCGCAGTGTGATTAAATCATAAGCGACAGCGGGGCGGGATCTCTGGCCGCGCGTCCACGCAGGCGCGATAGGAAGGCCAGGAAGTCATGAGAGAGGACGGGCAGCGGTCACTGCGCATGCCCCAGAATACATACTACAGCGCAGACACCAGGATTTGAAAAGAAATATGAAGAGGCGGAGCAAACAATGCAGGAAGACATGAGTGATGGATGTGAGTCATCTCGGTTAGATGGGGAAAGACCTGCCCCCCGTCAAATATCAGGTATGTCTGACCAATTTTAAAAAAAGATTATTTCTGAGGTGGAAGGTACCCTAAATAAAAGAGCCGCCTTGACAGAATGCAGCATTAGTGCTGCACAAGGTGGCTCTTTTACTTAAAAACGCCTGGAGGGGGTGACAGGTTCCCTTTAAGACACATGAAAACTCCCACAATTCTTTGCAGTATTCGCTATATAACACCAGAAGGCTTGTGGCCCGTCTCATATAATGTCAGAGCAGGTGCCCCCCGATGCTCCTGGAATATTGCAGGTAAGTGAATTTATTACATTCAAACACTAATCCTTAAACAGATATATACTGTATATTTTTTTTCCTTGGTATTAGTACATTGCTCCTAGCAGGCAACTCAAAAAGAGAAGAAAAGGTGCATTAAGTGGCCAGACTAATAAGAAAAGTAGGATATAAGAAGCATTCACACAGACAGGCTCGGACTGGCACATAGGGTTACAGGGGAATTCCCCGGTGGGCCCCCAACCTCACTGTATGGGCAGTAATTGGCATAATTCACTTTATTCCTCTGTACAGAAAAAAAACATAATCTCATCAGTCATTAACCAAACTACCCAGTTTATTATTATATAGTGATATAGGTAAATTTGTGAATGAGGGTAGTGTAATAATTGTATGCAGGTCAAAGTGGGCCCCCCCAAAATCAATGTTACTGGTGGGCCTTTGGCACCCCAGTCCGACACTGCACACAGAAGCTGTCAGTCTAGAAAAAGTTGAGTACCACTACCAGGTGTACAACATATAAACAAATTTTACTTCTTCACACTGTCTTTGTAGCCTATTGAAACCCATTTCTTATGGTTTCTGTAAAGTGATAGCTGTCCTATGCAATATTGCCAGAACAGTCCGATATGTTAAGTTCCAAAGTGTCTGGGCCTATTCAGACCACACCTAAAAGTGCTTGTTTTTGGGGTGCAGTCCTGAGAATGTTGTGGATGTTCCCAGTCATTCCAGGGGGGAAGAATTAAATATCCCAAATGTTGTCATAACTGTTAGTAAGTCTATACAGGGGATTTAGAGATCATTGTAACAAACTGAGATCTATCTCCTGTAAGGCTACATGCAAACTTTGAGTAAATGGGTGCAGAAATTTTTCCACATTTTTTTATTTTTTTTCATTTTTGCCCTGAGCTTTTGACCGATTTGAGTGAATTCAATGATGAAAAAAAAAGCTGGCAAAAAAACTCACAGATTATTTTCTGCCCAAAATCTTCAGGTCACAAATAAGCAAAGTGTGCATGACCCTTTAGGTTTCTCATTCACTTTACTGGCATCAGGTTTTGCTTCAGGTTTTGTTAACATATCCGCGAGGCAAAAATGAAACGTGTGCACAAGGCCTAAAGTTTTATAAAGAAAATATTCAATACAAACTGTGTGGCCTCACGTACTATGTTGTAACGGTGGACATTCAACATAAGAACCACATTAAAGGTTGTTTTTGCATTGTCCAAGGTAAAAAAAAATAAGACCAATATGTGACTAGGGGTAGCCTGACTACCTCAAACTGTACAAGTAAGGTTTGCCATATTTTTTGTCCTTCTGGGAAAGAACCTCCACCAGAGCCACGTGATCGCCTCTTCCTAAGTTAAAAGAGATGCATACTAACGTACTCAGAGGTGGTGAAACTTCCGATGAGAGAGCACTGAGCCTACAGCTATTAGTATATAGTCAGATAGTATTGTATATAGTCAAATTTACTCATAAATACCAAAAATGTTGTTTATCAAAAGGCTCTTGAATGAGTTGAAAATAAAATACTACCAATACTTGGGTAATCATTTAGCTAATTTGTGTTGCAAATCTGTAGTGTTGAATATATGATGTGAAATGTTTTTATGTGCAATATAATCATTATAATTTGTTATAACTAACCACAGTTGGTTACTATGCCCAGGCAACACCGGGCTCTCCAGCTACAGTAGTTTACTCATAAATACCGTAAGTCTCTGTTCAAGGCTTTGTTCATATCTGTGCTATTGATCTTCTTTGTTATGCTCCGTCATAGGAACATAACAACCAGTCTGATGGATCACACAAAGGATACCAAGGGATAAGATGGACCCCACCGAGTTCTAAAGTTCAGCTTTCTATCACATTATCCATTGTTTTCCCTAAAATAATTGTTTATCGCAAATGGGAGTGCGAACAAGCCTCCAATGAAGAGAACACAACCCTACTTCTGTAACTTACAGTAAGCAATAGATGGGTACACCAAGCAAAAAAATAGGCACAGTATGACTCAAAATTAGCTAAATTACTATTATTGGTAATAGAGAGGTGGACAACAGCCTGTAATTTGACTCACAGGACAGTGGGAATTGAAGGAATCTCACATCCTTGTGCAGGAAGAATTTATGATAATTTATGATAACAGGTATATACAGTGGGAAAATAAGTATTTGATACAATAGAAAAACAGAATATAATATTTGGTACAGAAATCTTTGCTTGTAATTACAGAGGTTAGACGTTTCCTGTAGTTCTTGACCAAGTTTGCACACACTGCAGCAGGGATTTTGGCCAACCCCTACATACACATATTCTCCAGATCTTTCAGGTTTTGGGTCTGTCTCTGGGCAACATAGAGTTTCCGCTGCCTACAAAGATTTTCTATTGGGTTCAGGTGTGGAGACTCCATGACCTTGAAATGCTTCTTACGGAGCTATTCCTTAGTTGCCCTGGCTGTGTGTTTTGGTCATTGTTGTGCTGGAAGACTCAGCCACAACCCATCTTCAATACTCTTATTGAGGGAAGCAGGTTATTGGCCACAATTGCATGATACATGACCCCATCCATAATCCTTCAGTACAGTGCAGTCGTTCTGTCCCTTTTGCAGGAAAAGCAGCCCCAAAGTATAACGTTTCCTCCACCATGCTGCATGGTTGGGACAGTGTTCTTGGGGTTATACACATGCTTCTTCCTCCAAACACGGCGAGTGGAGTTGATACCAAAAAGTTTCATTTTGGCCTCATGTTACCATATGACCTTCTAATTTGCCTCCTCTGGATCATCCAGATAGTCACTGGAGAACTTCAAAAGGGTCTGGACATGTGCTGGCATGAGTAGGGGGACCCTGAATGCCCTGCAGGATTTTAATCCATGATGGCGTAGTGTGTTTCTAATGGTAATGTGAAGCGAAAAAAGGAGAAATAAGCAGCACTCACCGATATGGATGAAAATCTGTGCGTCTTTATTTCACATAAATTCCATCAATAGATATGTGGACATGCAGGACGTTAGAGGAATGCTAGGGGAAGGAGGTGCCGGACAACGGCCATTTCGCGATTACTCGCTTCTACAAAGCTTACAGAAAACATATTACACCTCCCTTTTTTCACTCACTAAAATGCTACAAGAACACTGAAGCACCTTAGTAATGGCTGGCCTGTGTTCAGAAGGCGACGCTTCACTACCAATTCTGAAAAGAAGCTCCCACCATGTATAACTGGATATATCTCATATTACATAGCTCAGGTCATAACTTACATATTCATTACACACGGAGTCTGGTGCATTAAGCTATAGGCACCAAAAGCCCAACTTAAAGAGAACCTGTCACCAGAAAAACACATTAACCTGCAGATATGGCTCTCTAACCTGCAACTAGGACTCAGTAGTAGCCAGACTTGTCTGATTATTTCTTACTAGATGGTGGCCCGATTCTAACGCATCGGGTATTCTAGAATATGGCCAGCGGGAGACCGACGTTCAAAAGATGGTCCAGGATGATCCACCACGATCGACGATCTCACAGCGGGGGCCTGGTCGCTGCTGCTTGTCACACTGAGGCTAAGTACCCACGTTTCAAAAATGCTGCGGAAATTTCCGCAGCATTTCTGCAAGTCCCGCCGTGGGAAAAACGCATGTGAATTTGCATGCGTTTTCCCATGGAAAACATGCATTTTTCGCGCGATTTTCACGTGCGGAATTCAAGCGCATTCCAAGCGATTTGAAGCATCGCTTGGAATGTGATTGACAGGTTGGTCACACTTGTCAAGCATAGTGTTTGACAATTGTGATCAACTTTTTACTATTGATGCTGCCTATGCAGCATCAATAGTAAAAGATAGAATGTAAAAAATAATAAAAAAAATTTTGAAAAAAGGTTATTCTCACCTTCCGTCGGCCCCTGATCTCCTCTCCATGCTCCCGGCATCTTCTGGTCCCAGAAATGCTTAGTACGAAGGACCGGAGATGACGTCACTCTCGCGAGAGTGCGATGTCATCAGCGGTCTTTTGTGCAAAGCATTACTGGGACCGGAAGATGCCGAGCACGTGGTGAGAGGAGGGAAAGATTCCAGGAGCCGTCGGAAGATGAGTATATCACTATTTTTTATTTTAATTCTATTTTTTACAGGTTTATGGTACCCAGGCCCTGGAGGAGAGTCTCCTCTCCTCTGGACTCTGGGTACTATCTGCACATTGAGCGCTGCGCCGGTCATCTCCCGGCTGCGTCGCCGCTGACCTCCGTGCGGCAGGAGATGACCCACAGCAACAGTCGGGAGATCAGCGGCTAGCGCCGCAAATCTCCCGACGGTAGCGGTGGCGTGCGTCGTTTGAATGCTGTGCCAATTCGCGGCCGGACTGTGCCTGTCGCTGATTGGTCGCGGCCAATTGGCGACGTGGGATTTCCGTTACAGACAGACAGACAGAAAGAATTAGACGATTATATAGAAAATTAGTACCAAGCTTAATGCCAGACTCAGCCTATGCCCAAAAGTAATGTTGTTTAAGAAAACAAGACCTATCTAACAACATCTACCCTTCTATCTACAATTCATCAAAGAAACAACAAAACATAAAGTAACTGGAATAATTAAAGGTGTAGTCCTTTCAGGAAACTATGGGCTATAAGCTACAGTACTTACTGTACAGCAAAGCTAAAATGAGTATTACTCACCTGCGGGTACAGCACCGACTCCCCACTGACGCCCTAGTCTCTCATTTGTCTGCAGCGCTGCCGGTCATGCCAGTGCTGCAGACAAATAAACAGACACTAGAGTAGCATATCTAGTGTAATATATATATATATATATATATATATATATATGTGTGTGTGTTTATATATACATATTTATTTTAAATAAAAACAGCGCAAAGCTGAAGCTCTAGGACTACCATGATTTAGGAAAAAAATAGTAGCACGTGACTTTATGATCATTGCAAAAAATACAATTACCTTGTTACTTTTCTTTCCATAAGAAAACATAAAGATCATGTTGCTTTTACTGTAATCTCCCAATCATACCAGAGTTTGAGCGCCAAAGGTAATAGTGTGAAGCATTGGCCAAATTGTGGAAATAAATTACTCAACCCAAGCCCCGATGCCGAAATCATAGAACTGAAATTTCCTGACAGTAATGGTAAACGGAGATAATGTTAAAATGTTCCTGGAAAAGATGTATCACTAGTGTACGGAGGTGAAAATTATTAAATTGCAACAAATTTGATTGCTGCAGCATTCTTTTTTTTTTTTGTTATGAACCAAAATTTAGTAAAAAAAAAAGAATTACCGTTAAAAAACAAGAAGAAATGCTGGGATTACTTTTAGCATTCATACAAAATCAATCTATTTAATACATGAAAATAAATATCAAATCAAATATACCATGTATGCCAAAACTGTCTATATCACAGTGACCACAAGAGGTCAGAACGTTCCTCCAGCTCTTGTCATATTGACCGGAGAACGTTACATAATCTAAAATACATTTAATATTACTAAATGTGGCAGTCATGACAGAGGCATTTCCAGCAACGAGATGCCCACAAGGGTTGAAGGTTTATTCCCATCTTCATTAATGGGTATGGTTAAATATGAAAACAAGTAAATTTCCAACTTTTTATTAAAATTTGCCTCAATTTTACTGATCTGGACAATTTTATGTTTTTTCGTGCACGGCTTCCTTGCCAAAGGGACAGACCAGTGGTGGCTAAACATGAGCGGTGCTTCCAGACTCTCTATGAGTTTGTAAGCATATAGCATCATCAGGAGCGTATAGTTCAGTCCAACAATGCGACTGACCTAAATTGTCACTCAAGCAGGAACACCCAGAAATCAAGAAGTTGGTAGGCTGGGGAGAAGCGCTCCCCTGGAGAAAGATTAGAATAATTCTTTAAACACTAAGTGCAACCGCCGGCTTTATTAAATGTGTCCTAACCACAATACATATATTTGATAGGGAACGGATGGGGGGGTGGATATGACCACATTGTCAAT
Source organism: Dendrobates tinctorius (assembly GCF_039654945.1). NCBI lineage: Eukaryota > Metazoa > Chordata > Amphibia > Anura > Dendrobatidae > Dendrobates > Dendrobates tinctorius. The sequence continues at coordinate 559,546 of NW_027361834.1, read as the reverse complement.
GTCAGACTACACACAAGCTGATGAGCCCATTGATTGGCTGCAGCGGTAACGTGAGCTGTTGACATAACATCACCATTGTATCCAATCAACAAAGACCGGAGCAGGAAAGTGAGGCATCACTGGACCCGAGAAGGGTGAGTAACAGCCACTGTAGGTTTGTTATTTTAAGTCTGCAAGTGTATGGACTAATGCAATGTAAAACAAGACAACCCCTTTAATCTAAACAAAACCATGCAGCAGCGCTCTGCATATCCTATGATGTAAGCTAACAATGACTATATAACATTTAATCTAGATTACTACCATATAGAATATACTCATAAAATGAAGGTTCTTAGCACTCAAATTGGACCCAACAAAAATGCAAAATTTTAATGAAATGCATATGCAAAAATGATTATGAATCAAAAATACATGCATTTAAGTGAAAAAAGTCCCTAAAGCCTTTTTTGCAGTAGGGTTTTATTAATAATGTGTGTTTTTTTCTCACTACCACTGGATACAAAAAGTGGTTCTTAGAAGGAATCATAAGAAACCAGGGGGAAGCATACTAAGCTTGTAATGGGAATATTGAGGCAGAGCAGAATTTTTTTATAAAATAGTGGCAATGGAAAAACTTTTTTCTTCTGCCTAAACTAACACATTTAATATTTAATCACGGGACCCCTTTAAAAAAAAAAATAATAATATAAGCAGTTAACATTACACATTCTGGAATTGTCAATGGGCGGGGATGACAGTGGGAGCACAGTGGCGTTGGCTATAACAGACAGAGGGGCCGGACAGCGGTGAAGTATCAGATGAAATCACTAGATATTGCGCAAAAAGGCCCAGATTAAAGTCATGCTCCGAATACAGGATTTGATAGTTCACACGGAAATCTTTATCCTTCCTGACTGTATTTCTCTAGTGAGTTTTCTCATTACTGCCTAAATGTTAAACTGACGTTAACCTGCCCAGAGGAATAGGAACTTCGGAAATGACTGAAGTGCCTGCTAATCTGTGTGCCAATGAAGGTCAGAGAAGTAGGAACTCAAATTGCCAGTGAAATTCATGAACTGCTATTTCCTTGAGTTGAATGTTAGAAAATTGATGCTTTAAGCTCAGAATAACAACACAATCAGCCCTGCCTGCTCTTCCAGACTACAGCTCATTAATATGCATCAGAAATATTTTCAGTATTCATTTTGGATGGGTTTGCAAAGGTCACAGATGATCGGAACTATAGCATGAAGATCGAGAATTATTTAGCTTAAAAGAGCTGTCCCAACATTTATCATCCATCCACTTAATTACAAAATGGGGGTCCCGCGTCATTGTGCATGCATGATCACCGCTTTATTCACTGTCTATAGGGGGAGTCACACATGTACGATACCGCTTCTGTAGACCCATGGAAGTGTATGGAGCAGTGGGCACCAGGCGTCCCCATTCTTGTGATTGTGATCATATATTTAGTCACCTATTCTGTGATAAATATTATGAGTGAGATAACCCCTTTAAGGCTTTTAGTTTTCCCAATATACATTTATCCCCTATCCAGAGAATTTTGTAAAAAAAAAACCATGTGAAATGCTCAAGATTTTGGAGGAAAAAAAAAGTGGACTATGAGCATGATGCAGTTACGCTGTTTTTTCTTTGGTTTTGGTTTTTTTTATTTGAAATCAACTTAGACATTTCTATTTGGTTTGTGCTGTTGAAATGTGCTCTCTCTACACAGCCCCAATTGGACAGACCATCAGCAGATTTGGCTTTCAGTACCATCTTTATGCTGATGACACACAACTATATACGTCATTCCCCGACCTTACCTCCCGCTGTACTACAGAACGCCAGTGACTGTCTGTCCACAGAGTCCAATATCATGTCCACTCTCCATCTGAAACTCAACCTTTCCAAAACTGAACTTCGTCTGCTCCCGCCGCCTACTAACCTCTATAAATCTGACATTTCCCTCTCCGTGGGTGGTACCACAATAACTCCCCAGCAGCAGGCGCGCTGTCTGGGTGTTATGTTTGACACCAATCTCTCCTTCACATCCCATATACAATCTCTTGCCCGCTCTTGCCGCTTACACCTAAAGAACATCTCTAGAATTCGCCCTTTTCTCACCTTGGAAACAACAAAAACACTCACTGTAGCACTGATCCACTCCCGCCTGGATTGCTGCAACGCTCTATTAATTGGCCTCCCCGTCACTCGACTATCCCCCTCTCCAGTCCATACTTAATGCAGCAGCCAGGGTCGTCCATCTGACTAATCGGTACTCGGACGTGCCCGCTCTTCGTCAGTCATTACACTGGCTGCCCATTCATTATAGGATCCAATTCAAAGTACTTGTTCTCACCCACAAAGCTCTCCACAGTGCGGCACCCCCCTACATCTCCTCCCTCATTTCTGCCTATCGGCCTAGCCGATCGCTGCGCTCTGCAAACGATTTTCGACTAACTTCTGCACTAATCCGTACTTCCCACTCCCGACTTCAAGACTTCTCTCGTGCCGCTCCTATCCTCTGGAATGCTCTACCCCAAGAAATTAGGACTAACCACAATTTGCATAGTTTTAGGAGCTCCCTCAAAACACATTTGTTCAGAGCGGCTATCACGTTCACTAATCAAAGTCATTCTATGTGTGAGTGTGCGTGTATAGCCCATTCACTATCTCCATCCATCCTTTACTCCCTCAAGATGGCTGGACCTTCATTGTAAATACACAATTGTAAATACACCCCTGTACTTTGTATCTCCCTCACCTCATGGTAGATTGTAAGCAGGGTCGTCTTATTTCGTCTTACATCGTCTTATTTTGCTTTAATTATTGTATTGTTAATGTTGTTACTTATGACTTGTGTTTCGAAACTGTTAAACTGTAAAGCGCTGCGGAATATGTTGGCGCTATATAAAGATTATTATTATTATTATTATTAAATGTGTGGCATCTTAAAGTGGACCTTTCACTTGCATAAAAAAGTTACCGCAAATGTCTTTTAAAAATTTGCCGAGCATTTTTTTGCACTGTGTCATTCCACTGCATTGCAACATATTTGTTGTTTTTTTGAGCGCAGTATGTGAAATTTTGAATTGTAGCTCAACTGGATGTTTGAGTTATCTCTGGGGTGTGTGTTTTCATTCCTCCTTTCCAGACAGTGCCAATCACAGCTCGTCAGCTGATCTGGAAGTCTCAGCTGTGATTGGCAGTGTCTGGAAGGGAGGGGTGAAAGTGCACACTCCAGAGAAGACTCTTTAGAAACGTCCAGTTGGTCCGCAAGCAGAGATTTCACATATTTTGCTCCAAGAGCAACAAATTAGAATATCTCTACACTGGAGTAAAGGGGGTTTTACACATAGCGATATCGCTAGCGATATCGCTATAACGTCACCGATTTTGTGACGTTATAGCGCTATCGCTAGTGATATCACTATGTGTGATACTTACCTCCGACTGGCTCCCCCGCTGTCCATCGCTGATCGCGCGAGAATGTCCGGCTCCATTTCTCGTCGTCAGCTTCCTGCTGGCGCCGACGAGCGACTCGTGGAGGCGGGCAGGAGGACGTCAGGATCGCTGTGTGTGAAAGGTGAGTATCGTGCGCTGCGTCGCTGCTGCATCGCTGGTGAGATCTGCCTGTGTGACAGCTCACTAGCGATGCACCAGCGATCCTGACTGGGTCGGATCTCTGGTCGGATCGCTGGGGCATCGCTAAATGTAAAGGGGCCTTAACTCAGCACAAAACTGAAACAAACAGCAGAATCAGGGGAACTCACAGATCTTACAAGGTTATTTAAATTGGTTTGCTTGAGAAAGTGACATGTCCTCTTTAATGTTTATGGCCTAGAATCTGAGGCCTTTACACCATACATTCTAGATGCCTTTGCTCCACGAAAAAGATAGTTTGCTAAGTGAAATGGTTTTCAAAAGCTGCCAATGTGCCCACATCAGGATGCAGCACGAGGTTCAGCCTGAGAGAAGGCAAAACTGGTAAAGGAAGTCTAAAGGCCCTTTTACATTTAGCGATGCACCAGCAATCCGACCAGCGATCCGACCCGGTCAGGATCGCTGGTGCATCGCTAAATGATTGCTAGTGAGCTTTCATACAGAAAGACCTCACAGCGATTCAGCAGCGACGCAGCGCACGATACTTACCATTCACAGACAGCGATCCTGGCATCCTCCCGCCCGCGTCCACGCGTCGCTCGTCTCACAGCAGGAAGTCTCAGTAGGAAGCGCCCGACGAGAAATGGAGCCGGACATTCTCGCGCGATCAGCGATGGACAGCGGGGGAGCCGGTCGCTGGTAAGTATCACACATAGCGATATCGCTAGCAATATCGCTATAACGTCACAAAACCAGTGACGTTTTAGCGATATTGCTAGCGATATCGCTTAGTGTAAAACCCCCTTAAGAAAACCCTAAAATTGGCATCAATGTGCATATTACCAAGAGGAAGATACCAAAAGTAGAGCATAGTGGAGGAAATGGTATGGTTTCAGGCTATGTCCCAAGTGGAAAAACTTTTTTTCTGTTGGATTTTTCTGCAGGTGTTTGCACCAAAACATGCAATAGCAATTATTGAATTTTTGCTGCTTTTTTATGCATTTTTGGTGTAGATTTGCAACTGCACTCTTAAATGCAGAAACACTAAGAATCGGCACTTAAAAACGCAACTACGTTTTTTCCATGTATTTTTTCAGGCTCCCCATAGAAGAGTATAGGGGAAAAAATGCACACAAAAAAAAACCGCACAGTTCCACAACATCTTTAAATGCACAGCGTAGAAGATTTTTATGCTGTGTGGGAACTTAGCCTTTCCTTTTCAGCATCAGACATGAGGCTCCCTACCACGCGCAGAACCAATTATGAATTACCATAACAAAATTGTAAATCCATCAAAGCAAGACTTGAAAAATATCAATGAAGGCTACCTCAGTTACGAAGTCAAAGCCCAAATTAAAATCCATTGGGATGCTGTGAGGGAAAGGGCGATTTGTACCAAGTTGTGCATACACTACTAAATGGCTCTCTTACACCTGATTAGGCTGGTGTATTTATTTTTAACACAAATCTCAGAATGGCTGCATAATCCTGATATTAAGAAGGGCACTTAAGATGAGGTGTACTCAGCAATCCTAAAAGTTAATATTGACCCTTTATAGAACCTTGCAATATGACTTGGGATAAGAAGCCAAACTAGACACTCAATTTACAGATGTGTGTTTCAGGGAGTTTGACGCTCTTTAGTGCAAATCAGGAGATCTGATTTGGCTATGTGAGAGGCCTCTAACAGAATATAAGGGGGATCAGGCAGGTATAATTTAAAAAAAAGATCATGCAGCCATTGTGACATAGACAGTCAAACTAAGTACAACAGCCTCATTAGGCTCAAGAGGCCTTTTAACAATATATGCAATTTGCAATTTGTTTCTGATGTCAGATACCGCTTACTATCAAACAGGGGCTACACAGTGATACATACAAATTTCATGGACCTATCCACTTCTCTTATAACTACCACTTGCTCAATTATTGGAAAAGAGGAACATATACAGTCCCAGTCCTGGATGTCAGTCATTAACGGCTACTGAAAATAAATTTATCATGGTCACCACTCACCTTCTCTACAGAGCTATTTCCTCCATTGGACACGTGAGCCCGCTTTGATTCATTCTTCGTTCGGCTTAGGCTTCTTGTAACCTTTTCTTTCAGTAAAGATGTGTATCCAACATGTTCATAAATGGGGTTGGTTGTCATTTTTGCAATATATTCTGCAGCTTTATTCTCTATATACAAGGTAATAAGGCCATCAGTTACCAAGTCATGTATTGACTCAAATCTCTTCTCTCCCACAAAGTGCTTTCCATCATAGAAAAGTCTGTAGTTCAATGTTTGGAGACCAAACCTGGAAAGACAAGACAAATGTCAGGAAAAGCAAGATATAACCTCATAACCCCCAGCTGCACCATGCTAGGTGACAAAGCATTCACTCTATATCATCTGTATGACCAAATTAAGGTATTTTGCAGCCACTGACCAATGTATTAAGGCTATCCTAACCACCAGATATTCCCCCTCTATCTAATTTGTTGTCCTCTGCCTCTTCTCAAGTCCAGTTCTTAGCAGCAGGAATACTGGAAAAGAGTGTGTGTATGTGTGAGGGGAGAAGGTTGTCTCTCTGCTCCTGCTCTCCTGTCTGTCAAGCTGTGTACAAGGATAACAAAAGCAAGCTTTAAGCCCCAACCTTACATAGCGAGATGGCTAGCAACATCGCGTTACCGATTTTGTGACGCAAGAGCGATCTTGCCTGCAATCTCGCTACATGTGACACGCAGCGGCGACCGCCCCCCTCCCCACTAGAAATTGCTGATCGTGCTCAAATGTCTTGGGCCATTTTTTCATCTTTGGTGTCCAGCTGGCCAGCATGCATCGCTGTGTTTTACCCGACGAGCGACCTCATTGGCGACGCAAAACTCAGGGACGCAGGTGGGAATCATCAGAAAAGCTGCTGTGTGACAAGGTACCAACGACCGCTGAGGATCGCTGGATCGTTGCTGCGTCACTGAAGAGATCTGCCTGTTCGGCAGCTTACTAGCGACCATTTAGTGACGCACCAGTGATCCTTACCAGGTCTTATCGTTGTCGGGATCGCTGGTGCGTCGCTAAGTGACACGGGACCCTTAGATTTATCAGAGGCAAGCCATTGAACAATAGCAGGAGTATAGTTCCTGTAGAATGCTGCTTATGGAGAGGATTACAATTTACAGAGCATCAGAATCTGGACATTTTCTGGACATATCAGACTGATATTTTATTATTATTATTATCATTATTATGCATTTATATAGCGCCATTTATTCCATGGCGCTTTACATGTGAAAAGGGGAAATATAGACAAGTATAGTAAATATGTGTAAGACAAGGGACACAGAAGTACATAAGGAGAGGGGACCCTGCCCGCGAGGGCTCACAGTCTACAGGGATGGGTGAGGATACAGTAGGAGTGGGTAGAGCAGGTCATGCTGTGGTTCAGTAGACCGAGGAACATTGCAGGCTGTAGGCTTGTCGGAACAGGTATTTGCATCAAAATTGGTTTTAACTTGTTGCAGTGGTTGACGACAGGGGTTTTGTAAGGACAGGGGTTTTGGAACTATATAACAGAAAAACAAAGCTATGACTAAAATGGGAATCCCTGTTGTGTAACAGTGCAATAAGAAGGAGTCGAACTAGTGCAGTGGCTAAGCATGCATCCTGCAGCAGCAGCTTAATATAGCTCTGTGAGACAGCATCTATGTTTATCCGTCCCTCCAATGGACTTTGAGAGGAGCAACAGTCTCCCACATAGAGAGGAGCAGCAGCACCCCACATGGAGAAGAGGAGCAGCAGCCCCCCAAGTGGAGAGAAGCAGCAGCCCACTCACGTGTAGAAGTGGAGCAGTAGCCGCCCACATGGAGAGGAGGAGCAGCCGTCCACATGGAGAGAAGGCGCAGCAGCCCCTCACATTGGGAGAAGGAAAAGCAGCTGCCCAAATGTGGAAGGGGAAGCGCAGCCGCCCACATGGGGAGGAGGAGGAGCAGCAGCCCACATGGAGAGGATGAGCAGCAGCAGCCCACATAGAGAGGATGAGCAGCAGCAGCCCACATGGAGAGGAGGAGGAGGAACAGCAGCCGCCCATGTGGAGAGGAGGTGCAGCAGCCGCCTACATGGGGAGGAGTAGAAGCTGCCTACATGGGGAGGAGGAAAAGAAGCTACCCTCATGGGGAGGAGAAGAAGCCACCCTCATGGGGAGGAGCAGCCACCCACATGGGGAGGAGGAGCGGCAGCCGCTCACATGGGGAGGAGGAGCAGCAGCCGCCCACATGGTTAGGAGGAGACAAAGCCGCTCACATGGGGAGGAGGAGAAGACACCCACATGGGGAGGAGGAGAAGCTGCCCACTGTTGTGAGTTCATTTTCCCCTTCACCTTTGATGTCTGATGAACTCCCTCTGCTGGTGAAGAGAGGTAATGAAATTGGTTGGGATGGGAAGAACCTGTCATCTGAACAGGCGGAGTGTGATTGGACATCTGGAATTTCTGAGTGGATATAAGGCAGCCGACGCCCTTCAGGGTTTGCTGGTGATCCTTTCTGCTCTGAGCTCTGGCATCCAGTTTTAGTTCCTGTCTACTAAAAGCTAAGTTTTGCCCTGCTATTATTACATGAGATTTTGTCTGGTTTCCTTAGTGTTTGTATGCAGCCAATCCTGGTTGGGACTGGCTGAATTCCATTTTTGTCTCTGATCAGTTGATCTCTTTGCTCTGTTTTCAGAATATACGTGAGTGCTGATATAGTGATTTTGAAGTCTAGCGACTTCAGGGCCTTTTTTCCTATCAGACGGTTGGGACATTTTTGTAGGGTTTTTTGCGGATTGCAGCCAGCATCTTTTCTGTCCTGTCCTATCTAGTTAGATGGGCCCCATCGTTTGCTCAGCCTGTCTTTCTGTCTGTGTTTGTGTTTTCATCTGTTTTTCACTGACAATACATGTTGGGGGCTGTCTATTGATTTGGGGTCTGCTCTGGGGCAGTTTAGATTTCCCCTTTCTTTCTTTAGGCTTATGTAGTTCTCCGGCTGTGATGAGGGGTCTAGGGCACCGTAGGAAACCCCCACGGCTACTGCAATCCGATAGCTACCAACCTCTCCGGTTTTCTGGGCTTAGCTTGTATTTTTGTTTTCTCGTCCTCCAGTGACTCATTCATAACAGCCCACATGGGGAGGAGGAGCAGCAGCCGCCCACATGAGGAGGAGCAGCAGCCGCCCACATGGGGAGGAGGAGCAGTCGCCCACATTGGGAGGAGGAGCAGCCGGCCACATGGGGAGGAGGAGCAGCCGCCCACATGGGGAGGAGGAGCAGCCGCCCACATGGGGAGGAGCAGCAGCCCACATGCTTGGTCACTGCTTTATTCAAACTCCTTTTCACTGCAGATCGGCAACGAGAATGAACAAGAGAAAATAACACTGGCTCTTGTAATCTTGGTAGTGACTGGAGATGGTCCAGCAATGGAGTCTCCAATGTAAATTAATTATTACCAATTCTGTGGACAGGTGATAAATATAGGTTTTAAGTAGTGAATCCAAGAGTGAACACTGTGTTGAAGATTAATGTACTAAGGCAATAATCCATGGCTAAATATTTCATTCCACAGAAGCTATAAATGTCAGATACATATGACCAAACTGAAATAATGTTTTTTTTCATCTTTAGGGCATATGTTACAAGAACAGAGACCACTCCACTCCCCATTTAGCAGCAGTCACTTTTTGAAGGTGTTAGGCATTGATTTAATGTCATGGCTGTGTAGCTGCAATTGTCTCTTCAGGTTATTGTCCAAAACAGGACAGGAATGAACTGCAGTGTTATTCCCCATGAATAGTCTTCTCATCAACAGCCAAGAGGACAATTGGATTAAACTGCTGACAAAAAGAATATATTTTTGGAAAAAGATTCTGAGAGCATTATTCAACTGATATTGAGGAAACCAAATCAATACATCATTAAGCTGGAAAAACAGACTTCAAACTGAATCCCAGCTGGTGTCAGACAAGTAATCATCTACCTTAAGGCCAATGTGCAGCAACCAGGTTGCCTCTGGCTTTCTCTAATGAGGTATGATCCTTCTGCAGTGCACAACAACGCATCTGCTTGTTCCCGAGAAATGATGCCATGGAACCTGAGGAGGAACAGGCAGGAAAAGTTAGTGACCCCCCAAAATATTGCCCATGAATTGCAACAATAGGGAATCTAAATAAGAGCAGAACCTGTAGGGGCTTCCACCAAATTGTCCCCTCAAACGCCAATGGGGAAAAAGGTCACCAAATAGGCCTCTACCTCTATGATCCCACACAGCCGTAGACGAGAGTCTGAGACATTCAGATCTAGAGATATGGATATCTATTGAGTCTACTGATCTGAATGGCTGCCATCTAATACTTTATCACTCCGGTAGCGGCCAAATTGTATCCAGACAAAATTATTTAAAGGGAATTTGTCAGCCGTATATACTGGAGTATAAGCCGACCCGAGTATAAGCCGACCCCCTAATTTTGCCACAAAAACTGGGAAAACTTATCGACTCGAGTATAAGCCTAGGGTGGAAAATGCAGCAGCTACTGGTAAATTTAAAAAAAAAAAATAGATACCAATAAAAGTAAAATTAATTGAGACATCAGTAGGTTAAATGTTTTTGAATATCCATATTGAATCAGGAGCCCCATATAATGCTCCATAAAGTTCATGATAGCCCCATAAGATGCTCCATACAAAATACGCCCCATATAATGCTGCACAAAGGTTAATAATGGCCCCATAAGATGCTCCATAGAATAATATGCCCCATATGCTGCTCCATAAAGGTTATGGCCCCTTAAGATGTTCCATAGATTATGCCCCATATGCTGCCCCATAAAATGTTCCATAGAATAGGCCCAATAAGATGCTCCATAGAATAGGTCCCCATATGCTGCCCCAATAAGATGCTCCATAGATTATGCCCCCATATACTGCCCCCATAAGATGCTCCATAGATTATGCCCCCATGTGCTGCCCCCATAAGATGCTCCATAGATTATGCCACCATGTGCTGCTGCATTTAAAAATAAAAAAAATGACATACTCACCTCTCCGTCTGGGGCCAGGTGTCGGTGTCACTGCTGGCACCTGAGATATTCACCTGTCCCCCAGTCCATCACTGCTTGTTGCTGTCTGACACGTCATCTGTCAGTGACGTTCAGACTGCAGGGGGCGCGGCGCGCACTAACCACGTCACCGTGCCCTCTGCTGCCTGAACGTGCCTAACAGATGACGTGCCAGACAGCAGCAAGCAGCGATGGACCCCAGACAGGTGAATATCGCTATAATTACCCGTACTGGTACGGTCTCTGCAGCCCCCAGCTTCTCCGCGATCTCCCTTCCTGCCTTCAGCGGTCACGTGTTACCGCTCATTAAACTCATGAATATGCGCATATTCATGAGTTTTAATGAGCGGTACCATGTGACCGCCTAAGGGAGATCGCAGAGAAGCTGGGGCCTGCAGAGACCATGCCAGGACGGGTAAGTATGACCTGACAACCCCGCCCCCCCTCCCCCGACCCCCTGGTGTATATGACTCGAATATAAGCCGAGAGGGGGACTTTCAGCCCCAAAAAATGGGCTGAAAATCTCGGCTTATATTCCAGTATATACGGTAAATTACGGCATCTGAGAACAGCATGATATAAGGGCAGAAACCTTGATTCCAGCAATGTGTCACTTATCACCAAAAAAGGGATAACAAGTATCCAAAAACACCACTCAAAAAAATGAGATAATAAAGATGTAGATAAAATGAGTACATTTTTATTAACAAAATACCCAAAAAATTAAAAAAGACATGAATCAAAAATGACCACGATACATGTGTGATGAGGTCAGCTTACGCTGAGTCGATTTCTTTAGAGTGGACCCTCTGGGTCGTGGCACCCACCCACCTAGGGCGAGCTGACCTTGTGAGGAACCACCCCCTATACAGGGAGTGTCAGGGGCAAGACCAAGGGGGTGAGCCACCACGACTGCTGGAACCAGACGGCCGGCTCAAGTAGACACTAGGTACGAGTGTCTGACGACAAAGGACGTGCAGGAAACAAGACAATATGTGAATTCAAGGTATCTTCATTAAGGCAAATTCAGGATAACATTAAGTGCAAAACGTGATAACAGGCAAACACAGCAAGGTGCGTGCATGGCACGCCAAGGTCCATGGCATGGTACGTGCCAGAAGGTAAGCCCGGTTACCAGCAAGGACACGATGGCATCGGACTCCGGACAGCTGGCAAGGATCAGGGCATCAGGCTGCGGACACCAGCTCCGGACATCAGGCCGCAGTCTTCATGCTTACGATCTCTGGCAGTGATGGCAGGTTCCGGAAATCCAGCAGGCAAACCAGGGTACAGGCAAGAAGGCACGACAGATCTCCAGACATGGTGCGTGTTAGGGAACACGCCGAGGTCCAAGGCAAGATTCCAGGCAGGGTGCGTGCTAGGGGCACAACAGGGTCCAGGGCAAGGTGCGTGTGTAGGGGACACGCCAGGTTCAACGTGCAAAATACGGTGCGTGTGTAGGGGACACGCCAGGGTTCAAAGTTCAACATACGAGACAGGGTGCGTGTGTAGACACGCCAGGGTTCAAAGCAGAGTCCTGCGCGTGCAGAGGGGCACGCCAGGGTCAGGGTTCAAGGCAGAGTCCTGCACTTGCAGAGGGGCACGCCAGGGCCAGGGTTAAAAGCAGAGTTCTGCGCGTGCAGAGGGGCACGCCAGGGTATAGGCTAGGACCTGTGCGTGCTAGAGGGAACGACAAGAGCAAGACCTGCGCGTACTTTTACACAAGCACGGGGAGGTATGCTACGGCGCAGGTGAGGGCCTGCGCGTGCTAATAGAGAAGCACGTAAACACAGTGCAGAGACAGCGTGGGTGCAAGGAAGCACAAAGAGCATGGCTGGGGCACTAGGTAGCTGGTCAGGCTGCAGCACAGACAGGCGGGCAAGACTCCAGCGAACCCGGCTGGGGCATAACAGGCGACACAGCTGTCACTGGCCGACGAGCACGGCTGAGGCACAAGCAGGCGGGCACGGCTAGGGCGGGCACGGCTGAGGCACAAACAGGAGGCTAGGAAGGCCAGGCGCATGCAAAGAGCACACGAAGAAACAAAGCAAAGCAACGCAAGAAACAAAGCAAGGCAAGGCGAGAAACAAGGTACAGGGCAAGGAGCAGAACGTAGGCAGAAACACGGAGTCAGGTCAGAGCGAGAACAGAGCTAGCAGTGGAGCGGGGTCCAGGGGGAGACCTTGAGACAAGCCCCGGAATGTGCCAGAGAGCACAAAAGGTAAAAGGAGAGGAATGCTGCACGTGCCAGGAGGCACTACAGAGCACCAGAGGTAAGAGAGGAGGAATGGTGCGTGTGCCAGGAGGCACAACAGAGCACCATAGGTAAGAGCAAGGAAGAATAAACAAAGACAGAGAACCTAGGAAGGAAAAGCATAGCAAAGGCAAGATATGGCAAAGCAGGCAAGGCAGAGAACACAGGAAGGACTACAAGTCCAAGCATGACAGAGACAAAACATGGCACAAAGCACAACCACAAGACAAGGCACGGGACAAGAGGCAAAGTACAAGCACAGAGCGTGTGCAGAGACGCACTACAGGGCAAAGATCAGGGGCACAGAATACAGGGAGCGACCGAGCAGACCAAGCAGCCAACGCAGGGAAGCAACATGATACTCAGGCCCCGACCATAGGAAGGGGCGGTCTGATATAGGGCATTAGCACCTGCACTTCCGGGTCAGGACCAGGGGAGAACTTCCGGTTCTGATCCTCCAGTATTATAGAGAGCGTTGCTAGATCAGACTGGGCTGGACCATAGAGAAGGTCACATGATCAGGGGCTCCACAAACACTGGGAGGTTAGCTGGGTCAGGCAGTGCTGGAACATAGGAAAGGTCACATGATCAGGGGCTCCAGGAATACAGAGAGGATTGCAGAATCAGAGCAGAGACGGATGGTTACCTAGCAACAGCGTGCAGCCATGAGGTAAGGCGCACATGCACACTGCTCCAGGCATCTTGCAGCACAACAGTCACAAGGTGCGTGTGCACACTGCGTCCAAGGATCTTGCAGCATGAGACACAACGGGCATGAGAATTCAGTGCACGTGCACACTGCTCCAGGGGTCATGCGGCACAACAGACATGGCGGGCATGACAGGCATAACGGACATGGCGGGCATGACAACATGTATGAGGAATCAAAAAATAGAGGGAGTAATCAAGTCGACATGGGAGGTTGTCACGCCGCTGCCGTGTCCCTCCCGCTTGCTGCCGCGGTCCCCGCCAGCTTCCACACCGCTGCTGCAGCCCTCCCGGTCACTGTCTGCTTCCACGTCGCGGTCTCGACCGCCTCGGTCCTCACCGCGGCTCCCCGCCCCCCGGCACACTTACCCAGCACACGCTCCTGCCCTGTCTCCTGCGCTCCGACGGGCGCGCGCCCCTGCCCGGCTTCCTGCTCCTCAACGGGCGTGCGCTCACACTGTGTTCAGGAGCGCGCGCATCCTCCATTCCCCCTGAAGGCACGCGCTCTCCTCACTCTGCTCTGGGAGGGGTCATGACCCGGAAGTCCCTGACACGTTCCCTATATCAGGCCGCCTCTTCCTCCTGGCGGTGCCTGATTATCACTTGTGCCCTGCTAGTGATTCTGGCCCCGCTTCCCGCTGTGCGTACCCCTGCTTTCAGCCTGCCTATATCTTATCCGTCATCTTCGCTGTTCTCTCTCCTAGGATCTGGAAGTCCGGGGTTCCGTTCCGTCCTGTTCTGGCCTCCCTGCTGTGTCCTCCAGTCCGTGCCTGGTCCCTGCCGTCTTGCCCGTGTTCCTGTCCGCCATCCGTGTTCCTGTCCTAGGGAGACCCTCCGCCAGCCTCTCCGGTCTCCTGTCGTGTCTCCTGTATCCTTTCCCTGGGTACCAGTTGTCGTGGTGATAGTTACCCGCGGGTCTGCCCCTCCCTGTATAGGGGGTGGTCCACCTGGTGAGCTCGCCCGTGGGAGGTTCATTGCCACTCCAGGAATACTTCTAAAGTCTCACAGTGGTGAAGCGGAACAAAGTCAGGCTGCAGGTATTAATAATAGTGGTACAAATACGTCTATATGAACGGAGGTCAATAAGGAAGTGCCTACAGTGAAAACATATCTTAGACTGACCACATAGAGAAAAGTACAGTGTAGAGCTTACCCATAGTGCTGTAAACAGCCCGTTTGCAACACCACAGATGCCCCGATGTGCATTTCGCTGATGTGCTTTCTCAAGGGGAATGTTTTTACTAGGCTGTTTTGCTGTTTCAGTTATCACTAGAGGACAAGGTGTCATGTGACTGTCCAACAACGTCCCCATCACTGATAAGTAACCTTTTGTCAATATACATTGCACTCAAAGCTGCCAATCAGCAGTGTGAGCAGAATTATACAGGGCTCAGCATTCAGAGTTCTGCTAGATCTACAGCATAGAAAACTGTGATCATCACAACTGCTGCACCCAGTAAACTAAGTGACGAGACACATTGCTCGAATCAGAGTCTCTGTCCCTATATCATGCTGCTGTCACATTACATAGCAAAAACTTGCTTACAGATTCCCTTTAAAAGGTTTTTTAAAGGGAAACGATCAGATTTATTGTTTAAAACATGTTTTTGTGTTAAATGTATTTTTCAAATATTTTCGAGATTTTTTTTACATTTCGCAATCAGTATTTAAAATAAAAAAAATAGAAATAAAGAACTAGACCAAGAAGTTCTTTAAAAAGTGAGGGTTTAGTCCATACATTAAGGTATCATGAGTGGTCCAGTACAAAAGACTTCACGGGGACTTTCGACATCTAGAGGTTGGAGACCTAAAATTGAAAAGGTTGTCCAGCCGAGTGCAAATTTTAGCATATGCACTGCTAGAATTCTGTTCTGTATGCAGGTGTTCGAGCGGTCGCCATGTGACGGCAAGTATGTGATTTGCATACTTGGGGTCAGCTAGAACACACCATTAAAGCATTGGACTGGGAAATCCCTTTAAAAACAGGATCACAAAAAAGGAATGGCATTTATAGATTCTCAGTCTCTTCTCTCAATAGAACATTGGCATTCTGGGCTTCACATGGCAACTAAATTCTCATCTTCTTCTTTCAAAAGAAAATTGAAAGAAGCAGATGAGAATCTAGTTGGCATGTGACCGCCAGTATGCAGGTCACATATTGCTGATCATATGTCTGCCCGCTAGCTCTGGCAATTGAGGGGAATCCTGACAGTGTGCTCAGTGACTGCAGCAATTTAGCTCAAGAATGTAGAATCTCTTAAAAATGTCTACATTTCAAGCTCCAGAAATGTGTGCAATTTTCTTTGATATTCCAAAATTTGCAATCTGCACTAAGTATGTGACATTTTTTGTATGTATGTTATATTATAACTATTAAAAAGTTGCTTACGTACTCCCGTCCATAGTGCTTTGGTCTATTCTCCACCTGCAGGAAAAAATGAAAAATAAAAAAAAATCATATCTCTGTTCAATAATAGTTGATTCATGTTTACGGTTTTTCCAGTTGTAAAGCATTGCAGAATATGCAGGCGCTATACATGAAAACAAGTATCATTACTATCACAATTACAACCAAAGCTAGATAAGAGGTTAGAAGAGTCCACAAAAAAAGTCACTGTTGTAGGCTTGAAATCACACACACACTGTGACTACAAAGAGCGATATGAATTGAATTTCTGCTTGGGAGCAACATTTCCCTCAGATGTTTAGAACCTGACACAGCGGTGATTGCTCCTGAAATTGAACTGCGTTTAAGTGGTTACAGCGCACAGAACAAATGTATGACAAAAAGGATTGACAAATACAAGTAAAACTACAAATACAAGTCTTAGGCGCATTTATTTCTGTGATGAAGGAGTTAACTACTCCAACCCCGCCAGGGCTTGTAAGCATATTGAAGAAAGCAGGATTTAGTGCTCCAATGTTGAATAGCAAGGCCTGTTAGTATGATAATGAGAGAAAGCCAAAGCAGAACTTCAAAGCTTGAGTAGGAGCCACGCCAGCATGGGGCAGGAAGGTGCCTGGGGGCTTCAATTAGAATATACCTGTCAGCTGGACACAGAAATACACATCCATTGTCTCTCCCAGCCTCTTCGACTCCATCCTAGGATTATGGATTATAAGCACACCTTTCGAGTTATAGACTCATAAAAAATATCCGCGTGACCCTGAGGAAATTGCGCATCTGGCAGTGCGACTCCTGAGTCGGTGAGGGCTCTGGGACCTGAGATATAGAGATTGGCCCTCCACAGGGACCCAATGGGGCCATGTTTGCTCTCCACACAACAGGCAAAACAAACCGCATTCACTGGTACCTCTCGTGTCCTGAGCCGATCATGCTGTAGAAAGTTACCCCTTTTCTTAGATATTGGGAATAAGTTCTGCAGGGAGCTAAAGGGTGGAGATTATTAGCCCACCCTCTGACACAGGGGGAGGAACCCAGCATGCTTAAGAACTAGCAGCACATGGCAGAGACACTCACTCTCTCACAGAAGAACCAGACGATGATGATCTAAGAAGGAACTGGGGACAGATCTGCCAAGGGGAGCAGCGGCCCGCGCTTTGGGGTCTGTCCGGCAACTAAGGTTCTTGTACCTGTGGACTGCAGAGCTCCCGGCACCCACATGCAACCTACAATCTTGTAAATTGACCTCCAGCTTAATATCTCTAAGTCTTGTACCCTTATTGTTATATTTTACTCTGACTGCAAATCCACTGTAATTCCATTGTATAGCTTACTGTATATTTCTGTAATTATCTAGTGTGCCCTTAAGGCAATTAAATCATAAAATTAATCTTGGGCTGATGCTTTTACTCTGATTACGAATCTTAGAATACCCAGCGGGTAACAGGGCATCCTCCCCGGCGGCCATTTGCTCTAGGTGCAGTTCCCTTACTGACCTGAGAGACAAAGGGGGCGCCGGAGAGCTATGCCTGTGTAGTTACGTCACATTGGTGACGTGGGAGGAACTGGTCCTGTCCTCCACAATTTCCACTTCAGGTTTTGAAGAATGCCTGGTGAGAAAGAAGAAAGTGCATTTTGTCACAGCAGTAACTCGCATGACCGTTGTCCTACTCCCTGTGGTTACTGCTCCTTGTGTCAGGTCATCTCGCTAAAGTTTGTGATTTGCAGCACTCCTCAGCACTGCTGCTTCAGTATGTAGTTTTCATTTGTCTTTAGGTGAGGTGGCTGGGCTCTGCAGGAATTTAACCCTGCTGTGACCTGCAGAGATTAGGTTCCCTGGCCTATCCAGGGTCTATATTATGCAGCTCTTCCCACCACTCTTTGCCTTAACATTAATTTCTAGCCTGCTAGCACCTATTCTATGTATTTCTCCATATTCTGTCTCCCGTTATTGACCTGGCCTGCTTACCCACTGTGTCTGACTTCACCATCCCTGACTCTGTCTTTGTTCTGTGAACCAGTGTTTCCTGCTCCAACCTCAGACCGTCTGAATATGCTTCTGTCTCACCCTCCTGTACATTGTACCACGCCTCTGACCCTCCGTTCAGAGAGTGCAGTCCCAGGGACTGCCCTGGGGTGTTACCTGGTATCTACCGGCATCCCAGCCTATTCTCACCATCCGAGGCCCTAGTGAATACCTGGTAGACACTTAGTCACACCCCTCCAGGGTAAGCCTGACCTGTGGTGCTGGAGTGGGTCCCAATCCACCAGCATTACATATTTCACTTCTTTGAAGCAGCTCCTAATCGAATCCACTCTAAACTAGGCATTGTCCAATATAAAGGCTGTAAAAAAGTAAAAAAAAAACTGCTTCAGGAAACAAAAACTTGCTCCAAAAACTCCCCAAACAAATAGTGTTTATTAATGATGTTTGCACTAGAAAATGCATCTTTATTGACCTCAAATAAATTGCATGTGCATACCCTTAAAGGGTTTTTTAGACTTGGGATGAAAGTCTGTAGTCATTACATGTGACTGCAGACTTCTGAATCCTGATAGCGGTGGTGCGAATGCTGTCAGGATTCTCCAGTATTGCCAGTACGAGCAGTTGGTCACGAGATCACAGGTATGCGATTTGCATACTTGCGGTCACATGCAGAGTAGACCTGTGCTCGCCCTCACTCAAAAGAAGTGCACTGAGTGAGAACAAGCACTCCTAGTCAGAAAGTGATGGAAGTATGCAAATTGCATAAATGAGAACACGTGACTGCCCACTTGCAACAGAAACACCAGATAGTCCACTACAAGCAATCAGAATTCAAAAGTCTGTAGACTTTCATCCCTACTTAACCTGTACTAATGCACCCAGGTGCAGGAAAAGCTTACATTTGTACTATTAATTTGTTATTTGAACCACAAGAAACACAACGAGCCTACAATTTTCATTGAAATCCTGTGAATATGACAGAAATTGCCATTTTGCAGCTGACCTTTCTCAGAAAATGTGCTAAAGGTCTTCTATTAAATAGTCAACATGTCTTACAGCAGAAAATCATTTGCTTTGTGACCTTCCTGCAGTAATGTCAATCATCTACACTGGAACTGGAAAACACACACCCTCTGATCTCTTTACCATTGCTTATCTTTCTTGACAGGTCTAATAACTCTTCCAAATCCTCCATATCTCCTTTATAATGAATTCTTTGACCAACAACTGAAGATATCACCACCATAGACCTTTAGGTTCTATTTTTATATTGGCAATGCAAAATAAACATTGATCATAATATTGCAAAGAAAACCCCTTTAGTTGTAAGAAATCAGAGGTACCTTGATCTGAGGTCTGCAACAGCCCTGCTGCTCAATCTGTTCTAGCCTGCGGGTGTTTCCCTAGGTGCCTCCTATCCCAAGTGATTTCATGACTGCGAGCAGTCCAGTCTCAGCTGTAGCCTTGATTTGTTTGGAGTGTGTGCTTAGCATTTTGTCCATTTCTCCGGATCTAGAATTTGTCGTGACTATTCATGTGGATTATGCCTTCTGCTCTTGACACTTTCTGACTTCAGGTACCTGTCCCTGGACTTGGCCTCTGACACTCCCATGTCTTGATGTGCCCTCCTGGAATTTGAACCCGGACTGTTTGATTTGTTTGATGTGTGTGCTTAGCATTTCGTTCATTTCTCTGATCTTGTTGCTGGACCTAGGATTTGTCGTGACTATTCATGAGGATCATCCCTTCTGCTCTTGTACCTAATGCAAGGGGGACCTTAGACTTGGCCATTTTCTTTGTCCCCTAAAGCCCCAGAACGGTCTTCAGTTGATGCCTTTTTTGATGCCTTAGGAGTTATCGACGATGAACCTGACAGAATCTGGGTTGCTGAGGCTAGGATCATGACCCTGACACGGGAACCGCACTGCTGAGGACTACTGTACTGAATTTTGACAGTGGTGTGTTGTTCAGTAGAATGATGCAGCCCTCAAGTGCAAATTTTATAGAGGTATGTCTGAATACCTAAAAGAAAGATGATCTGGTTCTTCATTATCCCTCTTGTTCTTTGGAGGAGACCATAACCCAGGTAGTAGGAGTAGACCGCAGAATTTGAGATTCATGGTGGGTAGGGAGATTCCTTGTATACTCCCTTGGAGAATGCCCGTTTATCCACGGTAGAGCCAATGGAGGTTGGAGAGGACCGTCTTCATGCTGTGGTTAAGAAACAGACAGTCTCTTGGACATTCTACTGTGGTCTCGCAAGGCATTTTTTGAAAGACTTTTCAACTCGCCCTCAAGTTGGCAAGCTCTCGGGGATATGTCTAAGTCTGGGTGATAGTGAAGGAGGTCACCCAGACTTCCAGGTACAATTATTCTCCTCAGATAAAGTACTGCTTAAGACTGTTTTGTCTTTCAAGAACCAGGTATTGCCAGCATTGGCTTTCACTGACTGCAAGTCTGCAGCTAAATTTATTGATTCTGGACTGGTTCAGAAATTGGGTTAAGGAACCAGTGATTGAAAAAAACACTGCAACTTCAGGGGTGAGTCATATTTGTAATGGTGGAATTCATGCTTTAAGAAGGAGTATTTCACTCTGAATCCATTTCCTATTTGTCTTGGAAAAGCTACCTGTTGGGGTGGTATTGGGGCTTCTATGGTTGCTCATTCACAATATGGCTATTGATTAGTGCCCCACATGTCAAAAAAAGTCTACGTTCTGTACAAGTATTCTCTACAAGTCTGGAGGTACCTGAAAGTCTTTGGAGACATGTTCTCCGAAAAAGAGGCAGAGACATTATTTCCTCATCGTCCTTATGGCTGTACAATTGCTATTGTCCCTGGTGCCAAATTGACTAATGCTTGCCTTTACAATTTTTCTGTGCCTTAAAAATTGTGAATGAAAGTTTAAGGAAAGGTCGTATCCTTGGAGTAAACCTTGACTCTGCCATGTCCTTCAAACCGCACATCCAAGCTCTGGCCAAGTCCTGTTGCCTCCAACTCAAAAATATTTCCAGAATCTGTCCTTCCCTCAACCCGGAATCTTCTAAAATGTTAGTGCATGCCTTCATCTCCCGCCTCAACTACTGCAATATCCTCCTCTGTGGCCTCCCTGCTAACACTCTCACACCTCTCCACTCTGCTGCACAACTAAACAATTTCTCGCCTAGCTATTCCTCCGCTTCTCCCCTCTGCAAATCCCTTCATTGGCTCCCAGTTCCCCAGCGTATCTAGTTCAAACTATTAACATTGACCTATAAAGCCATCCATAATCTGTCTCCTCCATATATCTCCAAACTAATCTCTTGTTACCTACCAATCTCCGGTCCTCTCAAGACCTATTTCTCTCTTCCACACTTATATGTTCTTCACCCAATCGCCTCCAAGACTTCTCCAGAGCATCCCCTATACCCTGGAATTCTGTGCCCCATGTCCTATCCATCAGTTTCTGAACTTTCAGACGGAACTTGAAAACACATCGATATTAACTAACCACCATCTGAGCTGCTGCAACCCACCCAACCTACTACCGCCTTCCCCATTATCCAGAAGACTGTAAGCCCTGTAAGATAGCGCTCACTGAGTGCATTGGGGGACACTCGCTTGGCTGCGATATTGAGGCACACAGGAACACTTTCACTTAAACAGTCTATTTTGGTTTATTTGATACAGCATAAACCACGCGGTAAACCATGTTATACCTCACAGGCTTTACACATAGTCCATCACAATTCTTGGAACACAGCTTTAACACGCTGTCACTAAATACGCTGAAACTCTTTGTCCAGTTACCATGGGTGACCGCACGCCGAACAGTTCATTAGTGTCCATAGAACATCACGGGCACCAACAGTTATATCCCCATGTCCGTTGTTACCTCGCAGGAGCTCCTGCTCCAGATGCTGACTCTTGGTAGTCCTCTCTTTCAGGGAAGCTGCCGAACTAGGATCACAGTCCCGGACAACGCCTTGCTCACCAGGCCACCTGACAGTCCAGATCCACAGACGGATGGTAGCTCCCCAATGCAGTGCCGTCACTGACTCTGCAAACACATGTGGCCTGTCTGTGTGCTGTTCAGGACGTCTGTCCCCACTTTGGAACCGTCCAACACACAAGCCTTACCGGGTGCTATTCAGGGATCCAACTCTACTCCCAGGGTCTCCCAACACACCGGCCACCAGGTGCTATTCAGGGATCCAACCCTACTCCAGGGTCTCCCAACACACCGGCCACACCAGGTCCAAGGTCGCAGCAGGTGCTATTCAGGAAGGAAGCATACCTTCCAACACCTAGGCCTTCCAGGACCTTCCACACGAACCAATCAGGTCCATGCACTCTCTCCCATGTGACGACTTCAGGCACATTATATGGTACATAACCACACCCACAGGTGAGGCATGGATCATATGGTCATGACCTCACTACAGGTCCTATTACACACACAGCCACACACATACAGGCTTTACTTTGGGCATTCAGAGACACACCCCTGGGTGGGTGTCATGATCCAGGTTGGATCTGACAGTTTAAATGCACAAAGTAACCTTTCTTTTCCCTTGGCTGTGTTCCAAAGGTGGTTTTGCCCCTGGTGGCCATTAGGGTCATTGCACTGTGGTGATTTCAGTTGTAGTTTTCCCCCGGTGGCCATTAGGGTTATTGCACTCTGGTTACCTTAGTTTGTGCACGTAATTATGTAACAGGTGTGATTGCTCTATAAGAGAGTATCAGGTGTGTTAATCACTGTTGGTGAAAGTTCCTCATTTGCAAGCAAGCCTGAGTAAAGAATGGAGCTGAAGGAGAGTCACGGGCAGCCCAGTCAGAGTGCTGGAGTAGCAGCTATGGTGTCTGCAAGGAGGGCTGGCATGGATTGGTGGAGTGTCAGCTATGGTGTCTGCAAGGAGGACTGGCATTGCTTGGGGGAGTGCCAGCTATGGTGTAGAGCTGCACTCAGAATGCTGGACTCGGTTGCTGAAAGCTGGACTCAAAATATTGGTCTCTTTGGCAGAAAAGCTGGACTCATTTGCTGGACTCTGTTTCGGGACAGCTGCACGCAGGTGTGGACTCTGTTTGCTCCAAGGCTGCACTATGGTGCTGAGCAGATCCGCTTCTGGACAGTGCACCCAGATGTTGGACATGGTGGAGGAAAAGATGCACGCAGGTGGTGGGCTCTGTTGCTGGGAGCATAAGCAAAGCTAAGTGGTGTTCCCCTGTTTTGTCACTTTTCCTTATGTATGTTTAGTGCAGTGGTGGGATTAGTTTCCGCACCGACCAATTCCCTAGCGAGGGTTTAGATGCAGGGCGAGTCAGGGTTTTTAGGCTCCTGATCGGCGCCCGGTGCTGAACCGGCCTAGGGAACGTTAGGAGTGTAGAGACACTGACTCAGAGGAGTGCAGGAGGTCTCCACTTCCCCGTTCCCTATCGCAGGGCCACCATTGTTATTGTTACCCAGGTTTTCCCTATTCCTTGTTTAATTGTATTAGTTACCGGCCTGCGGGCCGCATCACATAGGACAATTATACGTGCCGCGTCCTGTTGTATCAGTTACCGACCTGCTGGCCGTGTCACTCTGGACGGTACACGTGACAGTGGGTTTGTAGGTGACTGGTCCCACCCATCTCACAAGTCACCTGGAAGCTTCCCTATTGTAAAACATAAACCATCAGCAGTACCTCTGCTGATCAATACAGGTTCCAACTTCCATCACAAGGCACCCACCCTTGTGATGATTACATTTATAATCCTGCCGCTCACCATTTCCCCATCACAATAAAGGGAACACCTGCATGCATGTCCTAGGAAGCCCACACAGCACCCCCTAGCTGTCACAGGGGTCAGTGCATCACAGCCTGCAAGGGCACAGTTCTCTCCCTTCAGAACCAATTTATATTTGTATTTTGTATGTAACCCATTCTCATGTACACCACCATGGAATCAATGGTGCTCTAAAGATAAATAATAATTTCTGTCCTTCCTCCTCCTCTGTGGCCACTGGATTTTTCTTTGTAAAAAAGAAAGTTGTGGGTTTTTATCCTTGCCTCAATTTGTGAGAACTGAACAAAATTACGGTTAAGAATACATACTCACTTCCACTCTTCCCTGACCTTTATAATCAGCTTACAGGGGCTAAATGGTTTTCTATACTAGACCTTAGATGGGCTTACAATCTGATACGCATCCAGGAAGGTGATGAGTGGAAAATGGCGTTTAATGTCTGAGGATTTATTCGAAAATCTTGTTATGCCACACTCCTAATGAATGATGTATTTTGTGAATGAATTAGCAGAATTGTTATCTACCTTGATGATATTTTATTTTTTGTCATCTTTGTTTGTAAAAATTGAGAAATGTATTTTTTCTGTTCAGGAGATTTTAATTTCTGGTATACAGTTTATCGGCTAATGGGTTTAAAATGCATCCTGGGAAAGTGCAAGCCATAATAGATTGGGTCCAACCTAGCCAAATATTACAGGAAATTCATTAAGGGGTTTTCTCAGATTGTTAAACCTCTTAAGCCTGTTTTACATTTCTGTTTTTTGACGTCAGTCAAAATCCGCCACTTTTACAAAAAAACGGATCCGCCCCTTTCTTGGCGGATCCGTTTTTTCCCCCATAGACTTACATTAGCGGCGAATTTTGACTGACGGTCGTCCGTCTCACCCGTTTTTTGACGGATCCGTCACAATTTTAGCGGCTCCCGGGCGGAGACGGACTCTGAAACGTTTTTTCAGAGCGACAGTCCGCTATTTTGTATTACGCATGCCTGGCAGATTTGCTGTGGCAGGGATTTTAACCCTGAATAGCGTTCCGGAAAAGCCGTGAAAACAAAGAAAATCTCTCTCTCCCTCTCCCTCTCTTTTCCAGGCCGCGGTTGCTTTAAATTTCACTCTCTTGCCGACTACTGCGGATTCGTATAAAGTACATAACGGATCCAGTGGCATCAGTTTGGCCCATGACCGAGACAGATCCATTTTTTCACCGCCTGGCGGAATTTGACTGACCTTGAAAGACGGAAATGTGAAACAGGCCTATCTGACATCCCATTTAAAGGGTCAGGCTTCAAGGTTTGGTCATCAGATGCTATTAGGGCTTTGGAAAAATTGAAAAAGTATTTTGTCTGCTCCAGTTCTAAGCCAACCCAATCTTCGGGAACCATTCATTGTGGAGGTGGATGCCTCAGAGGTTGGGTAGGGGCCGTTTTATTTCAGGGGCTCAAAACTCTAATTTGTGGCCATGTGCATTTTTCTCGAACAAATTGTGGTCTGATGAAAGAAATTATGATGTTGCGAATCGTGAGTTACTCGCTGTTAAATAGCTTTTGAAGAATGGAGGCTTTTTTTTGGAGAGAGCTGATCATCAAGTCACTGACCATAAGAATTTAAGCTTATTTTGTTCCTTTTATCAGGGTTACATAATGCAGAAACACTCTTCAAGTTGTTTATTCGTCATGTGGTGAGGTTGTATGGAATTTCTCTTAAAGGGAATCTGTCACCGGAAGTTGGCGGGCTATGTAAATGCCCTGGGTCCGGTCCAATGGGCGGTGTTTCTTCTTTTTTTCTCCACCCCATCAGTGGCTCCCGTTCCCGACCTTTCCGGAATTAGAGTTGTTCTCCTCCACAGTTTGCGCGTGCGCAAAGCAATCTTGCCTCGCGCACGAGCAGTATGCTGTGCCCAACTGCGGGCAAAGCTGACAATCATTACTGCGCATGCGCTGGTACATTATGTCCCAGAACTATTTCGCTGTGCACCGGCGCATGTGCAGTAATGATTTTCGGCTTCGCCCACAGTTGGGCAAACCATACTGCGCGTTCGCGAGGCAAGATTGCTTTGCGCACGCGCGAACTATGGAGAACAACTCTAATTCCAGAAAAGATCGCAGACGGGTGCCACAGACGGGGGAGAAAAAAAGAAGAAACACTGCCCTTTGGACCAGACACAGGGCATTTACATAGCCCGCCAACTTCCGGTCACAGATTACATTTAACACTGTGTCTGATATGGGGGGAGTGCATTTTATCTCCAAGGTCTGGAGAGCTTTTTGTAAGACACTGGGGATTGACTTGTTTTTTCCACTGCTTACCACTCTAAAACCAATGGTCAGACAGAGAGGACTAATCAATCTTTGGAGCAAATTTTCAGGTATTTTGTTGCGGCTCAGCAGGACTAGCCCTCATTCTTATCTCTGGCATAGTTCGCCTTTAACAATCGGGTAAATCAGTCAACTGTAACATTTTGTTGAGTTCTCCAGGATAAGTTCTAAATGTCCTGGGGTGGAGGTCGCCATACAGAAGCTTGGGGATGTTTGGAAGGAGGTTCAAAAAAATATTGGAGTTGCTCAAGATTTAAAAGTGGGTGATAAAGTTTGGCTATCATCCAGAAACACTAAACTTAAGATACCATTGGCGAAGTTGGGTTCGAAGTTCATCGGTCCCTGTGAGGTTCTGGAAGTGGTCAATCTGGTGGCCTTTAGGTTGCAGTTTCCTCCATGTCTCTTCATCCCTATAGTCTTCAATAGATCCATTTTGAAGGAGTTTATCCCCTCGGTGCTGTTGCCCTAGTCCCCGCCTCCTCCAGTTGCTCTTGATGAGTCTTCAGAATGTGGCACAGAGAGTTCTTGGAGGGTCTGAAATTTCCTCCATTATCTGATCCAATGGATCCATTAGCATTTTGTCCGTTTCTCTGATCTTGTTGCTGGACCTAGGATTTATAGTGACTATTCATTTGGATTATCCCTTCTGCTCTTCACGCTTTGATTTCAGGTACCTGTCCCCGGACTTGGCCTCTGACACTTCCATGTCTTGACGTACCCTCCTGGCATTTGACTCCGGACTTTTACCTGATCATGCCTTTGTCTTACCCTTCTGTACTATATGTGTTCCTCCGGTATCTGATCTTGGCCTCCTGACTACCCAGCCTCTTGGCTTGCCTGTGAGTAGTGACTGTGTAACAGATGATCCTGACTCAGTTTTCTCTATCAATGGTCCACCTCATACACCTTGTCACGGAGGGATGGCTTATTTGCTCTTTTGATCAAAATAGTGTAAACTAAGTACTCTATGCTATTTACATGTACTATTACTATTTATAGACCGCAGAGTATTTGCTAATTTCCCTCTCATCTCTTGGCATCACTGACTGGGCCCTATCTTGGATCTTGTCATACTTAACAGACCGGAGATTCAGCATCTCCCACTTACACATCACCTCCTCACCTCGCCCCTAACTGTTGGAGTCCCACAAGGTTCAGTTCTAGAGCCTCTGCTCTTCTCCATTTACATCTTTGGCCTGAAACAACTCATAGAATCTCATGGCTTTCAGTATCACCCCTATGCTGATGACACACAGATCTACATCACAGATCTACATGGACCAGATATCACCTCCCTACTAACCAGAATCCCACAATGTCTGTCTGCCATTTCATCCTTCTTCTCTGCTAGATTTCTGAAACTTAATGTAGACAAAACAGAATTCATCATCTTTCCCCCATCTCACGCGACTCCCCTAACAGACCTATCCATTAAAGTAAATGGCTGCTTACTCTCCCCAGTCAATGGCCAGTGTGAATATGTACCTACAGATTGCATTTATAGCAGCATGTGCTCTAACTTATTTCCTTGGTTCAGTTCTATTACCGCGCATCTGAAAGGGTTTATCGCAATAAAGATCTGTCATTTTGCTCATATACTATATGCTATCAAAGCATATAGCATGATATATGCTATCACAGACATCAGATCTGTGTGAAAGAAAAATCGCAGCATATAATGGTGTCACAAGTGCATATTGGACACAGTGTGAGTCTAGGTACATCAGGATTATAACATGGAGACGACAACTTTTGTTTTAGTCCCAGATTTAGCCAACTGTAAAACACTTTTTCTAAATGAAAAGTCTGAATGTCTAAGTCTTTGATGTGTAATCCTCCAGATACTTTATAACTATGAAATGCAAATACGGCTCCTTAGGATATAAAACAGGAGCTCACTGAAGTGCTGCAGCAGTCGGGGGCTGTTTCTAATTGGCATTCAAAGTCTTGGAGAAAGTGATCGATCCATTAACCAAAGAATTATACAGCAGCTGGATTGGGGACTAAAGGAGATTCTGGAATGTTTTAACCAGTATACATGTTTATACCGCAATTTAGAAACTGCAATATAATTGAGATTTAACTGTACCTGACAGCCGATGGTGACATGACTTTCATATTTGAGAATCCCCTCCAATTACAGCTCCTCTAAGAACAAACTTTTATGTGGGGAAACGGCTAAAAGAGGCTCAGAACATTATGGATAAAATTCTTTTGGAAAGGGCAGAGAGGAAAAGAGAGTTTCAGCAATTGGCTTATTACCAGAAGTGGAGACGGTGGGTCACATGTTGTCGATGGTGGCTTCTGCCCAGAGGAGTACTTCATTTGTGCACTCATTGGTCTCAGGAAATGGCACAAAAGCGTCAGAGACTCCAGATATTTTAAAGATCTTTACGGATATTTATGAGTATTTATACTCTTCTCGGGCGGGGGCATCTATGGGAGACACTGTGGCATTCTTAGAGGGACTTGAGATGCCCAAACTGGGAGATATTGACAGGGAAAGTTTGGAGGCACCTATCACGGACGAGGAGTTAAGTCGGGCATTAGGGTCAATGTCAAAGTGGAAGGCGCCAGGAGTAGATGGGTTGCCAGCGAAAATATATAAAGGAATGGAGGAAGTGTTAGTGCCCAGGTTTAGAGTGGTTCTGGAGGATGCTAAGTGCAAAGGGACTTTGCCAGATTCCATGAGAGAAGCTATAATAGTGGTAATACCGAAGGAGGATAAAGATCTACAGCTGCCTGAGTCCTACCGTCCAATTTCTTTGCTTACAATGGATGTTAAACTTCTGGCCAAGGAGTTAGCGAACCGGCTGTCGGATGTTGTCTCTAAGTTGATACATCCGGATCAGTCTGGCTTTATGCCTGACAAGTCTACAGCCGTGAACTTAAGAAGGCTTTTTATGACTGTTCAGCTGCGGGCCAACAACTATGGTCAGAGGATTATCGCATCTTTAGATGCTCACAAGGTATTTGACAGCGTAGAATGGGAGTATTTGTGGCAGGTTTTGCGCTGTTTTGGATTTAGCCCGCAATTTCTTTCTTGGATTCAACTGCTGTATGCGCAACCATTAGCGAGAATCAGGGTGAACGGGGAGCTATCTCACACTATACAATTGCACAGGGGGACGAGACAGGGGTGTCCACTCTCCCCTCTTTTTTTTGCATTGGCTGTGGAACCGTTGGCCGCCAAAATTCAACAGTCTGCTGAAGTGTTTGGGTTCAAATATGGGTCAATGGAGGAGAAGATATGGGGATATGGATCTCTATGACGGTGACAGACTATCTGCATAAGAATCTGACTCTTGTTTTCGGGGTTCTTATAGCGAAGGTTGGGGCTTAGACTAAACTGCCTCTGTCAGTGGTGGGCCGAGTTAATCTCATTAAAATGATTCTGATGCCTTAGATACTGTATGTACTTCACAATGCACCTATCTGGATACACCTTGGGAAATTTAAACAGATTAATTCTTTATTTAGGAGTTTGGTATGGAGGAAACAACATCCTCATATTAGGTTGGAGACGCTCCAGCGACCCAAGAAGGATGGGGGCTTGGCTTTGCCTAACCCTGAAATATACTTTTTGGCGGCCCACTGCCAACATCTGAGGGGATGGGCGCATGAGGAAACCTCCATCGTGGTACAGCATCTGATACAAGGGGTGACGAAGAGATGTCCGGTGGTGCAGTGTTTGGAGGATGGCTCCCTGGGGGCACTTGGGAAAATTTACCCAACACTATTTTTAATACATAAACTATGGGGGTAACTAGGTTTTCTCCGCTATGGTTTAATAACAATCTACTGGAGTTTATGGCATTGGGATGTCTGTCAGAATGGCAGGCCAGGGGGATACGGTATGTCTTTCAGATACTAGAGGAGAGGGAGCTGAAATCCTTTTCTAAGTTGCAGTCGGAGTTTGGTCTTAAGTCTTCCGGGGAAAATCAATATGTACTGATGAGACATGCATACAGAGCTCAGGACAGAGGTGGCTGCCTTGAAATTCAGGGCGACTTAGTGTTGGAATATGTGTTTGGGGAAGGGACTATGAGGGGGGCATCTCCTCTTTATATAGGGACCTACTACATACTCATTTACTGGGATTTCTGATCAATGCGAGGGCTAAGTGGGAAAGAGAGTTGGGTTCCTTGGAGGATGAAACGTGGGCGTCTGTTCTGGAGTGGATACCAAGGCTGTCACTGAGTGAACCGTATAGGCTTTCTCAGCTTTACATTTTACATAGAGTATATAAATCCCCAGAGGTTATGTATAGAGCTGGATTGAGATGTAATTCTGAGTTTCCTCGGTGTAAGAGTGAAAATGCGGGAATACTCCATATGTTGTGGTCGTGTCCGAGACTGGCTGTTTTTTGGTTGGTGGTCCTGAATCGTGTGGAAGTGGCTTACGGTTGTGTGGTCCCAAGGGTGCCAGTGGTCTGCTTGCTGGGATATGTGGAGGAGATAAAAGTGGACATCAATTGGAAGGTGGCAATTGCCAGACTATTATGGCTCAAAAGGTAATAGCAAGAAATTGCATAAAGGAGGATCCACCTTCAAGGGGAGAATTCCTTAAATATGTCAAGTATGTTATTAATCTGGAGAAGGGGTCTACAAGAAAAGGGGAAAACTGGTGATGTACGACAAACTGTAGACGCAATGGCTGGAATTGGGCTAAGAGGTGAATAGGAGGAAATGGTCTCCGGGATGTCTATATGTGGGGATGCTTGTGTTAGGAACGGCGGAACGCACTAAATAAAAATAAATAATAAAGTGTGTTTGCCGCTCGGGGTCCACCGTGCCGTAGGTGTTACACCGCTGCTAGGTAATGACAGAGGAGCAACATGGCGGTATGATGCGCACGGGTTCAACTTCACCCGAAGTGCGCAGAGCAGGCTCTGTTCACACACAGAGGTGCCGCAACAAAAACATACAAAATGCTGAACCTGTTATTGACACAGGCCTCAGGTAAATGCACACACGGTATCTGGTCACAGGAGCAGGACCCAAGACAAGCTGCGTCCCTCTGGACCTACCGTGTGTGCGGCGTCGCTTCTGCGAACGCCAAGAAGGGCTGCAACTGCAGCGCGGCCTAGGACACTGCCGCTCGACGACAAAGCCAGAAAGCAAGCGCAATGTCGGACGCTAGCGTAGCGGTGTGCACAGTGGCTTAACGCTTGCCACTGACTGGCGCTGACTGCTAAACTAATTCCCTATCCACATGCGTAATATCAGAGGGAAGCGGTTTTATAATGAGTCAGTCACCAGAACCATACATCCGTCACTATTCACACATAGCAAGTATAGTCTATACTAGCGCATGACCAAACGGTCATGCGCACTTTTTATAGCCGTGCGGGACCTTCCAGATCTCCGAGATGGACCAATGAGATCTGGAGCAGGACCTGAGCACATGACTCCCGATCTCCAATGGGAGATCGTCTTGTGAGCATGCCCAGTAGGAGCACAGAGGAACTTAGTCTCTGGAGCGGTCTGCTGCAAAGTAATCTTCTCTGCAGTAGACAGAAAGCAGGAGACCGCAGAATGTGAGGCTCTGGATTCCTGCAGAGCAGATGCAGAAACCTGACGCCTAACAGCTTATCTATACTGTTATACTAGATAATATTGTATAATACAATTTTATATGTGTGTACAGTTTGTGCGAATAGGATACTAAGGGCTGTCTATATGGGATGGGGTGGGGGAGGGTTGAGTTTGTAAGCGTGGGGGTTTATCTTGGAAAATCGAAAATGTTTGTTTCTCTGTATTATGAATACTGTGATGTTCTTCTTAATAAAAATCTATTTGAGTTAAAAAAAGAACAAACTTTTCCATTTAAAGAGTTCCTGTTACCAAGTCAAAATTTTACAGGTTTTTTATTTTATTTTATACTTGCTGTTTCACTGATTAATACAATTTTTTAAATTAGCCATTTGGTTAAAGAGGTATGGGCCTTTTTTCTTTAGTGTTAATTTTTACTAAATTACTAATGGGGCGTGGCTCACAGGGTAATAATGCAAAGCAGCCTAAAGACATGCCCCCTTGATGAGGACCATAAAAATTAGTACTAAGTGAAAAAAAATGGAGCACTAGGAATAAAATAAGAGTAACAATTATTTATTTTTGACCTCTTAAATGGTTCTATTTAAATCATACAAATAAAAAAACATCCTTTATGTCTAATTGACTACCTACCACCAGAGTCAACCAGTCTCTTGCAGATCCCTCTCCCTACAATAGTCAGAACAAATTTGTTTGCAGTCTTATACTCAAAAAATCATGTCTCTCACAGCAGTCACACTTTAGTGTCCCCAAAAGAGTCATCATAGCATTGTCGCCCATGTCTTAACCTTAGAGAGGTTATCTGGACCATTTACATTGATAGCCTACTCTTAGGATATGTCATCAATGTCTGATCGGTAGGTGTGACACACGGCACTCTTGTCGATCAGCTATTCCTGGATGATAGTTGCCGAATGTGCTTAGTTGCGGGGCTGCACAGCCCTGTGAACTGAATAGTGGCAGCGGACAGGTACTACAAATCCGCCCCTATTCGAATCAATAAGCTACGGTAATAATGCCATTGCAGACCTGCGCCGTACAACTCCATAACTGAGTACATCCAGATGCTGCCAGCATTGAGAACAGCTGATCATCGAGGGTGCCGGCAGTCGCACCCCCATCAATCAGATATTGATAAATTATCGTAAGGATAAGCTATCAAAGTTCCGGACAACCTCTTTAGTTATAGCATTTTTCCCCTCACTCCCTTTAGTAGTCAAAGCAGTGCCTTCTCACAGTAGTCACAACATTAGAAGTAGTGCCCTTACCTCAACTCACTCTAAAGTCACTATAGTGCCATCCAACAGTTTTCATAGTAATGCATACAGCGCTTTAAAAAAGGCTGTGTTCACACGTCGCGGTTTTTCGCGGCGGTTTTTAACGCATGATTTTGCCGCGAAAACGCAAAAAAACAGCATCACATGCAATCCTATGGGATTCCGCAATGCAGTGCTAATGCTGCAGATTTTCCCGCGGCGGAATCGCATCGCGAAAAAAAACGCAGCAAGCTCATTATTTTGTGGAATCGCAGCAATTCCGCCCACATAGGAATGCATTGTTCTGCTTACTTTCCGCATGTGGCTGTGCCCACCATGCGAAAAGTAAGCAGAACATTTGTGGATGGTACCCACAGTCAGGAGGAGAGGAGACTGTCCTCCGGGCTCTGGGTACCATATCCTTGTAAAAAATAGAATTAAAATAAAAAAATCGGGTTATATTCACCTTCCGACGTCCCGCGCAGCGTCCCCAGGCTTCAGCGATACATGCGGCAGGTCTCGTTCCCAGTG
This sequence comes from Dendrobates tinctorius, assembly GCF_039654945.1. NCBI lineage: Eukaryota > Metazoa > Chordata > Amphibia > Anura > Dendrobatidae > Dendrobates > Dendrobates tinctorius. The sequence goes on along the minus strand of NW_027361834.1, from coordinate 526,109 downwards.
ACGCATTGCGATAATGACCTTTGCTGACGTCGCTGTCTCGAGATACTGTAGCGGTCTCGCGAGACCGCGTCGTCATCAATGGTGATTGCCGCAATGCATCACTGGGAACGGGACCTGCCGGAGCATCGCGAAGGCCTGGGGACGCTGCGAGGGACATCGGAAGGTGAATATAACCCGATTTTTTATCTTTCTTTATTATTTTTAACATTAGATCTTTTTACTATTGATGCCGCATAGGCAGCCTCAATAGTAAAAAGTTGGTCACGCTCGTCAAACACTATGTTTGACGAGTCTGACCAACCTGTCAGTCAGTTCTCCAAGCGATGCTACAGATCGCTTGGAAAACGCTAGCATTCTGCAAGCTAATTACACTTGCAAATTGCTAGTTTTTCTGTGGGAAAATCATGGGAATTTAAAATGCGATTTTCCCGCGGAATGGAATTCCGGAATTCTCGCGGTAACTTCCGCGGGAGTTCCACTACGTGTGAACTTAGCCTAAGCTTAAATTTATTTGTTGGGATTTTATGTGATCTACCAACACAAAGTATCAAGTATTTGTGAAGTGTAAAGTAAATGATTCATGATTTACCAATTTAAAAAAATTTAAATCTAAAAATTGTGATGTGCATTTGTATTGACCTCCTTGTAGTCTAATCAAAAACAATGAGCAACTATCCTACAATAAGTACCGTAATTAAGGGAATAGTAAAAGTACATGTAAAAAACATAGGGTACTTGGTGACATAATTTTTATCAAAAAAGTGTAAAAGTCATTTCTCTGTAACAAGATGAACCCAATCAAGCTGGTTCTATGTCACCGTGCTATGTGCCAACAGACCTCAATAGCTGGGGGCAGAGCAGTAATCAAGGTCTTATTGTTTTGCACCTGCTCGTGAAAAGACTTATAGACAAGATGCACAGCCCAAAAAGGTTGAGAGGCACACCACTATAGGTACATGGATAAAGGTGTGGAGAAGAGTAAAGCAGAGTTAAGTTATAAAAAATAGTCCATGCTTTGAACATCTCACAGAGCACTTTTCAATCCATCATCCAAAAATGGAAGGAGCATGTCACAACTGCAAGCCTATCAAGACATGGCTGTCCAGCTAAACTGTAATCACAAGAAATATGAACACTAATTAGAGATGCAGTCAAAAGTCCAAGGTCACTCTGCAGGAGCTGCAAAGATCCACCCTCAGGTGGGAGAACCTATTCTCAGAACAATGATTAGTTGTGTACTCCACAAATCTGGCCTGTATAGAAGAGTGGAAAGAAATAATCCATGTGGGGGACACAGCTAGTATGTGGACGAAGGTGCTGAAGTCAGATGATAACAAAGTATTATCTAATAATCCTAACGACTCTTTGACACTTTTCACTCTCACCTCATTCCAAGAGTGCAGGCCCCCCACCATCGACCGCAGTGCTGATGATCTGGACAATTATTTAAAAAAAAAATTACCATATCCAATAGGAAAGTTTTGCCCAATCCCATAATGTTATGCATTCTCTTCCATCCTGCACTGCATCTAGCTCACTTTCTGTCTTTGAACCAGTCACACAAGAAGAAGTGACCAGGCTCATTGAATCTTCTTGCCCTACATCCACCAGTGACCCTATTCCCTCACATCTCCTTCAGTCCCTTTCCCCGTTGTCACCTCTCACCTAACTAAATAATTTATCTCTCCCTCTCATCTGATATTTTTTGCCTCCTCATTTAAACACACCAGCATACATCCATTACTTAGAAAAAAAAACATCCCACTATCAGAACTATGCTGCTAACTACAGACCAGTCTCTAATCACCCCTTCATCTCTAATCCCTGGAATGCTTGGTCCACTCCCGTCTGATCCGCTATCTCTCAGATAACTCTCTTCTCGACCCTTTACAATCTGGTTTCCACTCTTTACACTGTACTGAAACTGCCTTCACTAAAGTCTCTAATGATCTACTAACAGCTAAATCTAAAGGCCACTACTCTCTGCTAATTCTCCTGGATCTCACTGCAGCATTTGACATTGTGGATCACCAGCTCCTCTTCACTATGCTCATCTCTACCAAGTTCAAGGACACTATTCTCTCCTGGTTCTCTTGCTACCTCTCTGACAGGTCCTTCATTGTATATTTTGTATATTTTGCTGGCTGGCTCTCCCTCTCCTCTTCCTCTTACTGTTGGGGTTCCTCAAGGTTCCTTCTTAGGCCCCTTCCTTTTCTCCTTGAACACTGCCCTTATTGGACAAATAATCAGTAGATTCGGATTTCAGTACAATCTCTATGTTAATGGCACTAAATTATACATAGTCTCCTGACATCATGTATGAATTTCTACAAAATAACAGTGATTGTCTTTCTGTTGTCTCTAACATTATGCCCTCCTTCTATGTAAAAGTGAATCTGTCAAAAACTGAACTTCTTGTGTTTCCTCCCTTCACTAACCTACCTATGCCTGATATTGCTATTTCCGTCTGTTGTTCTACCATTACTCCCCAGCAACATGCCCGCTGCCTTGGCGTCATATTTGATCAGATCTTTCCTTCACTCCCCACATCCGATCACTCCCCCACTCATGTTACCTACACCTCAAAAACATCTCTAGAATTCAACCTTTTCTTACCTTTGACTTTGCAAAAATTCTTACTGTAGCTCTTAGGCCAGTTTCACACGTCCTGATATTTCCATTACTAGTTGTGGACTTGATGTTACCAGACAATAAAAAGGTGACATCAACCCCACAACTATGAAACCCACTTGTCACCGCTACATAGCCAGTGGGAAGAGCCAGGCAAAGCATCAGAATTGGAGCACCCAAGAGATGGGCCTTTTCTGGAAGGCTGTGGGCTGCTATTTTTAGGCTGGGGGTCAATATCCATGGCCTCTTATCAGCCTGAGAATCCCAGCCCCAGCTGTCTGCTTTAGCTTGGCTGGTTGTCAAAAATGGGGGGACCCTACAACTTTTTTTAAGTTTATTTAAATAATTTAAAAAAAAAAAAAACAGCGTGGGGACCCCTCTATTCTTGACAACCAGCCTTGCTGAAGCTGACAGCTGAGGGTTGCAGCCCTCAGCTGTCAGTTTTGTCTGGCTGGTTATCAAAAAACTAGGGGAACCCACAGCGTTTTTTTCAGTTATTTATAGTGCAGTCGGCGAATTATGAATACTCCCATCAGTTACCGCCTGCTGTCACTGTTATTAGCGGCAGTAGATGTAGACTGATGGTAGTAGTAGTCCCAGCAGCCGCCGTCTGTTTTCGATGTTATCAGTTGAATACAACTCTCATCATTCTCACCTGCTCACGCTCATCGCTGGCAAAGCAGGGGAGAATGATGCGAGCGGCCTTCAGCAACCAGAGCTGGGAAACAGCACTAACTGTACTGCTGCTTCTCAGGCACCGGTGCTTGTCAAGCTGATGACATCCCTGTGTGTCATTCATGTGCATGTGTGCGGGACGTTTTTCACTTCAATGGGTCTGTTTGTGTAAGTGTCTCCAGTACGTGTGAAAGCTGTCACCCCACATATCGGAGACACGGACGTGTGAAAGAGGCCTTACTCATTCTCATCTGGACTACTAAGGGAGAGGGAATTAGTGGAAAAATTCTGCGCTGCCGAAAGGATTGAGATGTATATCCCAGTAGAGTTTAAATACCGTTGTGATTTAATATACACATTTCTAAATTTAGAGTTACTTCTTCAGGAAAGATTACATGTTTTACAAGACAGCAGGGGTATCATAAAAAATAGATTAAAATTTTGAATGTAGGCGCCAAAAAACAAAACCATATGACAACATGTCAGAATTCAGTTGGTTATCACATGATGTAGCACACATGATATACAGAATAAAACGCAATTCAATGTAATACAATAATGTCATTATAAATCAACCAATATGACTATCTGTTTTAATAAAGAACTCACAATTGGAACCTTTAAAGAAATAATAAAAAATAACATGACAAAACCATGCTTTTACTAAGGAAAAAGAAGGATTCCAATGGGAACCCATGTGAGGTGAATCCTAAGGATGACTGTGTGTTTAAATAATGTCCCTAACGAGTGAGCCATCTCATCAGAAGGAAAAAACTAATAATTGATTTGTGTTGTTTGACTGTTCATGTGGTGCAGCCTTTTGAAAAAAATTATACGAAATAAAACCTTTATTAATCTTTATTAATTTTGTTTAATAACATAGAAAAACAGGATAAATTAATTTAGAGGTACCATAGTTCAAAGCCAGAGTTTCAAATCAAGATTAAACAAAATGTATCATGTTTTTTAATTTTGTTAAACAAAATGAATAAAGATTAATTCTGTACACAGATTTTACATTTATTTTAAACTTATTAAAGCAAAAATAAAGTTTTATTTAATTTAATTTCATACAAAGGGCTGCACCACAAGAACAATCAAACAACACAAATCAATTATTTTTTTTTTTTTTTCTTCTGATGAGATGGCTCACTCGTTAGGGTTATTATTTAAACACAGTTATCCGTAGGATTCTCCTTACATGGGTTTCTATTGGAATCCTTCTTTTTCCTTGGTAAACGCATGGTTTTGTTATGTTATTTTTTATTCTTTCTTTCAAGGTTCCAATTGCGAGTCCTATTATTAAACAGATAGTCACATTGGTTAATTTATAACGACATTATTGTATTAAATTCGATTTCATTTTATTCTGTATATCATGTGCTACATCATGTGATACCCAACTGAACTCTGACATGTTGTCATACGGTTCTGTTTTTTTATGTCTACATTCAAAATTTAAACCTATTTAAATGATACCCCTGCTGTCTTGTTACACATGTGGTCTTTCCTGAAGAAGTAACTCTATGCTTCGAAACGCGTAGAATAAAGCACAACCTTATTTAAACTCTGTAACGCCGGTGTGTTTGTACTTTGCTTCCCCGGCGTTACTCTGCATGTCTGCATTAACCCTTTGCTCCTCTCCTCCTAACCTGCAGGGATACTGTTGTCTGTTACCGTTATGGATGCTGCTCAGTTCCCTGCCCCGCTGCGTAGCCGTACATGCGTGCGTGGCTCCGCTGCTTTGCATGACCACCCGCTGGTGCGGTCCCTGGCTGCCGCTGTGGAAAGCTATCCATGGGTTAATAGGTCCTCTGCATTGTGTATGGCTTACCACGTGTGTTCAGGCTTGCAGCTCTCGCCAGGTGTCCTTTGCATTCCTGATTTCTGTCTGGTTTTGCTTAGGGTGCACGTGGCTACACCTCCCCTGCTTTTATGAGGAATGGGTGTGTGCTACAATTGCTGCTCCAGCCTATCGCTGTGAGGCAGCTGCTATATAAAAGTTCCCTGCCCTGTGGGGCATGGCCAGAGCTTCGCATTGAGTTCCTGAACCTAGCCATGTGAGTTTGTGTGTTCAGCTTCTGCTCTGATTGTGATCCGCTCTGGGGGAGCTGTTGCTCCTCGTCCCTGTGTGAACTGTGTCTTGTTTGTCCGCCTGCTCTGGGGGTAGAAATACCCAGACCACCCTTCCTGGAGGCTGCATATCCAGGCCCGTCCATGTTGTGTCTTGTTTCCTGAATCCCTGATCCTGGAACTGTTCCTGCACCTGACCCTGTCTGAATTGTGTCTTGTTTCTCCGCCTGCTCTAGGGGCAGAAATACCCAGACAGCCCTTCTTGGAGGCTGAATATCCAGACCCGTCCATGTTGTGTCTTGTTTCCTGAATCCCTGAACCTGAATCTGTTCCTGCACCTGACCCTGTCTGAATTGTGTCTTTTTTCTTCGCCTGCTCTGGAGGCAGAAATACCCAGACCACCCTTCCTGGAGGCTGCATATCCAGGCCCGCCCATGTTGTATCTTGTTTCCTGAATCCTGGATCTGCTCCTTTACCTGACCCTGTCTGAACTGTGCCCTCTGTGTGATGTTCCTGAGGTCCCTCTGTGTCTTGAACCCTGTGCCCAGTGACTGTGACTCTTTGTTACCTGACTTGCTGTGATTTAACCTGGGTTTATCTTGGAAGTAGGAGTCCGGTGTGTCCGCTGAGTTTCTGCTACACTGTGCTCAGCTGGGGATTCGGGACAATTCCCTGCCGGTTCTAGTCCAACTCGGCGGAGTTTGCACCAGACCGCTTGGGTTCCTTTCTAGGTTGCTGCCTGATGTCCAGAGCCTGATGACCGTGGCCTCTCATCCGGGGCCTGATGTCCGGTGTCTGATGACCTCTTCCAGATGTGCTGTGCCTGATGTTCTCTGCCAGATGTCCGGATCCTTTGTTTCCCTGCCCGATGTCCGGAGCTTGCCGATCGCTGCCAGTGGTCTGGAGCCTGATGACTGCGGCCTGATGTCCGGAGCTGATGTCCGCAGCTTGATGTCTGGAGCCTGTCGATCGCTGCCAGATGTCCGGAGTCCGATGCCAGTGTGCTGATGCTCTATCTGAGATCCGAGTCCTGATGTCCTGCCTGAGACCTGATGTCCTGCCTGGTGTCCTGATGACCTGATGTCTTGCTTGAGACCTGATGTCCTGCCTGGTGTCCTGATGTTCCGATGTCCTGCCTGGTGTACTGGTGTCCAGTCTGTGTTCCTGATGTCCAGTCCGTGTTCCTGATGTCCAGTCCGTGTTCCTGATGTCCAGTCCGTGTTCCTGATGTCCAGTCCGTGTTCCTGATGTCCAGTCCGTGTTCCTGATGCCCTGCCTGTGTCCCAATGTTCCGCGAATTCCCTGAGGTCCACCCAGTAATGACGTCCTTCTGGGATCGGTGTCTGATGTTCTCCTGCTGAGCCAGTGCTACGCCTAAGGCCTGAGAGGCCGTCCTAGTATGCCCGTGCCAGAGGATCTTGGACTGCATCAACCCATGATGACTCCTGCCATCGTCTGACGTCTGTCCTGGGTATGTGTATGATGTTCTCCTGCTGAGCCAGTGCTATGCCTGAGGCCTGAGAGAGAGGCCGTCCTGATATGCCCGTGCCAGATGACCCTGGACTGCATCAACCCGTGATGACCCCTGCCATCGTCTGAAGTCTGTCTGAGGTCGGTGTCTGATGTTCTCCTGCTGAGCCTGTACTACGCCTGAGGCCTGAGGAAGAGGCCGCCCTAGTAAGCCCGTGCCAGACAACCCTGGACTGCATCAACCCTTGAAGTCCTCCTGCCTTCGTCTGTTATCCTGAGACGTGTACCCTTCCCTGATGTGCGGAATCAGGAGCCTGGCATAACTGTTTCGTTTATGTACCATGTCTCGTTCAAGTAAACTTTGTCTATACCTGAAGTTGTGCGATGTCATGTCGTTCTGCTACCTCGTCCACATGCTCAGCTGCCACAGACCCCGGTCGCTACCCTTCCCTAGTCCGGGTAGGCCCGGGACCCCCTGTGGTCCAGTGGGTCCACATTCCGTCCCCACCTGGGACACTCGCCCCACGTCGGCGTGGTCGGTCAATGTGGAGGAGCCGGCACGGCCGCGATCGCATTCATGACAAACTCTACATCTCAATCCTTATGGCACTGCGGAAATTTGTCCACTATTCCCTTTTACCTTGATGTGTGATGGTCACTCGCTGACCCATGGATCTGCTGCAGCTAACTATTTACATTATATGCCATTTTAACAGACTGAACAGGTGACATTAATCTAAGCGTAAGGCTACTATATTTCTCAGATAAGACCCTAGTTTGCGCTGATTTCTCCTACAGCTTCTTGGTCGTATAGACTATTGCAACTCTCTACTAATCAGTCTCCTTCATACCAAACTCTCACCTCTCCGATCCGTCCTGAATGCAGTAGCCAGGATCATATTCCTTTCCAACCGTTACACCGATGCCTCTACCCTGTACCAGTTGTTGCAATGGTTACCCATCTGATACACAGTTCAATATAGACTTATCACACTCACCCATAAAGAGTTCCATGGTTCAGCACCACCCTACATCTCCTCCCTCATCTCAGTCTACCACCATACCCATTCCCTCTGCTCTAATAATGACTAAAAACTAAAATCCGCAATAATCCGAACCTCACATTCCCATCTGTAAGACTTCATGCATGCCGCTCCAATTCTTTGGAAAGCACTACCCAGGACAATTCGACTGATTTCCAATATCCACAGTTTTAAGCATGGCCTAAAAATGCATTTCTATAGACTGGCCTATCGCCCCACCTCATTCATCTATCACCATTTTGCTCACACAAAATTTTCTTCAAAGTCCTGATCCTCATATCATCTGATCACACACTCTCCATGCGCTTAATATCCCTCTGTGTCTGTACTGTACACATACTGGCTAGTGACCGGTTTATGCAGCGTGCAGTGGATACCCTATTTATTATATTTATGGCTGGACTGTACAATACAAACTCTTATTACCATTTATCTTTCGTGTCTCTCCTATTTCCTCATAGACTGTAATCTTGTGAGCAGGTACCTTACCTCTTTTGGTATCTGAGCTATGTTTATTCTGTAATATCCTTATTGTCTGTACAAGTCTCCCTCTAAAATTGTCAGTTCATGGGAAGATGGATGGAGCTAAATGCAAAGCAATCCTGGAGGAAAACCTGTTAGATGCTGCAAAAGACTTGAGGCTGAGGTGTAGTTTCACCTTCCAGCAGAACAATAAGCTTAATGGAATGGTTTAGATCAAAGCATATACTGTACATATCCCTGTAAAGGCCCCGTCTCACATAGCGAGATCGCTAGCGACATCGCTGAAGCGTCACCGATTTTGTGACGCAACAGCGACCTCGCCAGCGATGTCGTTACGTGTGACACTTAGCAGCGACCAGGCCCCCGCTGCGATGTCGCTGATTGTGCTTGCATGTCCTGGGCCATTTTTTGATCGCTGGTGTCCCGCTGGCCAGCGTGCATCGCTGTGTTTGACACTGACGAGCGACCTCGTTAGCGACTCAGAAATCATGGACGCAGGCAGGAGTCGTGAGAATTGCTGCTGTGTGACAAGGTCCTAACGACCGCCGAGGTTGTTATACAGATCGCTGGATCATTGCTGCGTCGTTGGGTAAATCTGACTGCTTGATAGCTTACTAGCGACCATTTGGTGACGCACCAGCGATCCTTACCAGGCTGTATCGTTGTCGGGATCGCTGGTGCGTCGCTAAGTGTAACGGTACTCTAAGTCCTGACCTAAATCCCATTGAGAATCTGTGGTAAGACTTGAAATTGCTGTTTAGACTTCTCCATCTAATCTCACTGAGCGAAAGCTAGTTTGCAAAGAAGAATGAGCCAAAAATTCAGCCACTAGCCACTAAATGTACAAAGCTGGTAGAAATATACCCCAAAAGACGGACAACAGAAATTGTAGCGAAAGGTGGTCCTACAAAGTATTGACTTACGGAGAGCTCAATACTAATGCACATCACAATTTTCAGATTTATATTTTTTTATTTACAAAACCACATATCATTTCCTTGACACTTTAAATACTTGCTACTTTGTGTCAGTACACCACACAAAATCCAAATAAAAAACATTTCAGTTTGTGAGTGTCATGTGAAAAAATACGGAAAAGTTCATGGGGTATGAATACTTTATCAAGGTACTGAATATCTCCCCTCAGTAACACCTGCAGTCTCCCTCTAGTTTTACCTTGAAGTGACCGTTTCCCTCGAAATTCCAACAATGTCACTTGCATTGATCTACATGTGATTAGATTATTTATTATTTACTCAAAATGTATCCACTAAAGGGGGTTTTACACATAGCGATATCGCTAGCAATGTCGCTAAAGCGTCACCGATTTTGTGACGCAGCAGCGATATTGCTGGCGATATCGCTATGTGTGATAGTTACCTCCGACCGGCTCCCCCGCTGTCTGTCGCTGATCGCGCGAGATCGGCCGGGTCCATTTCTCGTCGGGCGCTTTCTGCTGGCGCCGATGAGCGACGTGTGGACCCAGGCGGGAGAACGTCAGCATCGCTGCGTGTGAAAGGTAAGTAACGACCGCTGCTGCGTCGCTACATCGCCAGTGAGATCTGCCTGTTTGGCAGCTCACTAGCGACCATTTAGCGGTGCACCAGCGATCCTGACCGGGTAATATCTTGGTCGGATCGCTGGTGCATTGCTAAATGTAAAGGGGCCATAACATTCACCCCTGTCACTAAAGGGCTTTAACTCAAAATTCCCTGACATAGTAAGGACAATTCAATTAAAAGTTTTTGGAATTAAATAAGGATGAATTCAGATGTCTGTGCTTCAATCTGTACGAGGACCACAATGGCAAGACCAACTGAGGATTACGAGACCCCAACAGCCTAGTAGGCATATATGAAGCTGTTGGTTCAGAGACAGGTGTCTGAATTCAGAATTAGTAATATCTTTTTCTTCTGTACTAGTATTAGTCAGTAGTTGGTAGAAGTAACATGCTAACTCCCAACCTTCTTGAACCTGGTAGGGTTAGGTGGTGTAATGGGTGGGAATTAAGAAGACTTAAGTCTAATGGCCGTAGCTGTCGAACAAGGAATGATGCACATGAGCTGTTTGGAAAAAACCTGCCCCAAACACTAAAATTAGGAAGCCGAGTGAGGGACACATTGATGAATGTAGACATCCCCTCTGACAAAATACTGAAAGGTTGCAGCCTATCATCTGCTCCCAATTGGCTGCTGCAGATACGTGACATAACTATAACTTGTGACCACCAGAAGACCTAGCACTAACATTGCAAACCTTTTAAGAAAGATATTCATGTCCAGAAAAAATCCCTTAAAAGTGTGAAGTCACAATTTATGCTAATAAGATATACATGTTTTAAAATTTGTTAGCCCTTGAAAATTTATTTTTAAAACACAAATTAAGAAGACAACTTTTGGAAAAGAAAACATTTACCAGTAAAGAAAAATTATGGAAAGTGCAGAAGCTTATGAAAATGTATTATTCAAAATGAAATATTAATGTTCAGTGGCTGTGAAGATGCTGAATAATCAGGACTGGCACTAGCACCCGCTGTGTCCTTGGGAGTCTAGCACTGCACTGTGCATCTTGATACAGTGGTCTAAGAAAGAAACTTACTACAGTCTAATAAAGCTTAGATTGTAACCTTACCTTATATTTATACAATTTGCAAACAAACACCAGTGTTATCCAACATTAGTACTGACTGCTGCCTGTCATGTTACATTAAGAAAGATGCCAGTTACTTTTCATCAGAATTTGTATTCTGAGAGTATAAATGGGTCAGAGCTAAGCTTGATGTGGCAAAGTGAGGACCATAATGTTCTAAAACCAGCAAGAAACATTCTGTCATTAAAGTCCTTGGACACCTTTAGCATGGAAAAAAAAATCATATCCTAGCTGTTACCTGGAGTTAAAAATGTAGCTTTAGTTTGTGTCTGTGATTTTCATTTTAATACTCCATCATGCAGACTACTCTGTGCTTTCCTCTGCATATACGATCTGCCATTCCTGAAGATTTGGATGTTTTCTCCCCTTTCTCCATACTGATATGTTGACCAGAACATCCCTTTCATTCCTGCTGGATTCTTTAAAGTAAGTTCTCAAGCTTCAAGCTGCGAGCTGTGATGACAGTAAGGTTATTGTTGCTCAGCAGCTGTGAACTACGGTAACTTACTGATGTCGCCGCTCGTTACAGCACCCATGTTTTTGCGCTACATACCATTAGAACTGACAGTGGCTGCAGCTTCATTTTATGGAGCTTCGTTCTCTGAACAGGGCTCCATAGACTGGACAAAGAAGACTGGGATCCTTGTGGGATCTCCATATGGACTTTGGCAGACTACTGTGGATTTGTTTTTTGTAATAAATGGGTAAGAGGGAATTTGTCAGTGTTTTTTAATAAATAAAGTACTTTTATGTATGTATGTTTTTATTTCTTTTGACTATGAGGTTAGTAATGGGGGTGTCTGACAGATGCCTCTACATTACTAACCTCTGGGCTTGATGTCATCGGACATTACACAGCTGACATCAACCACAAAACCACTACTCCGATTGCCAAAGCACCAGGACAATCAAGAAAAGCAGAGTCTAAGCTATCTGCTTAGCCAGTAAAGCCTAAGCAGACAGCTGTGAGCTGATATTAATAGGCTGGAAAGCTCCCTGGTTATTTAGCCCTTCCCAGACAAAGACCAGTTCACAGCTGTATACTTTCCCTTAGCTGGTTGTTAAAAATAATGAGGATCCCATGCAATTGTTTCAATTATTTTTTTTGTTTAAATACAAATACAGAAAACTACACACATGGCACTAATTATATATCCACAAACATCTTTCTATCTATCCTCTATCTTTGCACATCAAACACTTAAACATCTGTCATTTCTAGTCTGCATTCTATTCTGGCATGTGTAACCTGGATGGCACACGTATTGACATTCGTGCTGCCGAAAAAACACATTTCTATGTGTGGGTCACATGGTCTGTTGGAACACATGGACATGTGCGCATCACCATATATTTATATTGCTCTTGGTTTGTAAGCATCTCCAGTATGTGTGAAAACTGTCACAAGAGACAAAGTTGAGCACATATAGCCAACATGGCCATGGGTAGTGTGATACTGGATCTATGTCAGAAGCAGCAGGAGAACCAACATTGAAGCTACAAACTCTACAGCAGTAATAAAGGTAAAATATGTTTAATAAAGACTATTTAGTAATCTTAATTCTGCATGTTGAAAGTAGCAATATAAAACAGTGCAAAGGTTTACATCGTCGTTACAAAAATATTTCACATTTTTATTTTATTTATTTTACTCATTTACATATTTATACTGTCTTTTACCATTATGGAACACGCTCAGCTTCATTGATACATTTGTGATTATTAAGGGAATTTTAAGAGTATACAATAAACTATTATCCAACCACTTAAAATTACACAATCCACTCCACAAACCTATATATTAACAGATGCACCTATATATGTGCAAGCCTATATGTCCACCTATGTTTTATTTATATACTAAATCTTTATCAAATCTCTTTGGCAATTATTTTTTAAAAGTTCCTAATAAAATGATTGAAGACTTACCTCTCGTGGTGATACGATTCTTCTGGGCCTTGGAGCTTCTTGTTGCAACTGATATACTACAGATAATAGACAACAGAAATATATTACAATCTTTCTCAAACTCTTTTTATTCTTATTTTTCCAAAAGGGCTAATGTATTAAGAAGAATAATCTTCTAAGGTTTCTGGTTATATCATGTTTGGACTATAGAAAGTATCATTGGGAATAAAATTGTATGGTTTTTTTTTCTGCAGTGCCAAATACATTGTGCATAACCTTCAATTTTAAAGGATCTTGCCTTTCAGCATTCTCTTATTGGTGTTCCTATGTCAAAAACAACATCTGTCACTCACCCTTCCCAGGTCCAGCACTTTGCATGAACTGTTTACCGTCTGCAGTGGTAATGTCAATTACACAGCACTGCAGTCAATCACAGAGCTCAGATAAGATGCGCGAGTCTGGTCATTAGTATTTTCTTACAATTTACTGCCATTTTCTCTGTGCGTGGCCTCAATGTGAAGTGCACACCAACTATGACTAAGTTGGTGGGCTGACTATTTTTTTTATCTTAAGCCAGTCACAGAGCTCAGCAGCTCTGCCAATACAGAAGGCACAAGTTGCTACTTCCAATAGGTGGGCACTAGCGTTCTAGTCCTCTTCCTCTCTGAAGAGACAATTTGCATAAACACTTGAGGCTATGTGCACACGGTGCGGATTCTGCTGCGTTTCCGCAGCGGTTTTGACCCCGCAGAAATGCAGCAGTTCCGCAGACCAAGTACAGTACAATGAAACCCTATGGGTTTTCAAAAACGCTGTGCTGACGGTGCGTTTTTTTCCGCGCGGTTTTGCTGCAGTTTACAAACCGCAGCATGTCAATTGTTTTGGCGGTTTCCGCAGCGGTTTCACACCATTAACATAGTAGAGGTGTGAAACCGTAGGGCAAAACTGCAGACCAAACCGCAGGTCACTTTACCTGCGGTTTTACCTGCGGTTCCGTGCGGAAAAAAACGTAGGTGAATCTGCAGCATGTGCACATTGCCTAAGAAGCATTATTGGGGCACTCACAGTATCGAGTATTATCACTTTCTAGGTGCAAAATGTGGATATTGTTTTCAAGGACACCTGCACAGGACATTAATAAATAATAATAATAATCTTTACTTTTATATAGCGCTAACATATTCCGCAGCCCTTTACAGACATTATCATTGCTGTCCCCGATGGGGCTCACAATCTAAAGGCACTGTTACACATAACGATGTCCCAGTGATCCCACCAATGATCCGACATGATGGGATCGCTGGGACATCGTTAGGCTGATCACTGGTGAGATGTCACATAGACAGCTCCAGCGATCAGGACCAGCGACCCTGGACGCTGGTTTCTAACGTAAACGTCGGGTATCCAGGAGCCGCGCGACTCCTGGATACCCGCTGTTTACCTTGGAAACCGGCGTACACGTACACGCTGGTACACGTACACGCTGGTTTCCAAGATAAACATCAGGTATCTAGGAGCCGCGTGACTCCTGGATACCCGACGTTTACCTTGGAAACCAGCCTGTACGTGTACCAGCGTGTACGTGTATGCCGGTTTCCAAGGTAAACAGCGGGTATCCAGGAGCCACGGCTCCTGGATACCCGACATTTACATTAGCAACCAGCATCCAGCATCGCTGACCGCTGGTCTCTCGCTGCCACACGCAGCGATGCGCGCTGGGCAGCAGGAGACCAGCGATAGAAAAACGGCCCAGGCCGCTCAAGCACGATCAGTGATAACCGGCAGGGGGGCCGGTCGCTGATCCCAGTCACACACAGCGATCTCGCTGGCGTGTCACAAAATCAGCTATCTCGCTAGCGAGATCGCTTAGTGTGACGGGGCCTTAAATTCCCTATCAGTATGTCTTTGGAGTGTGGGAGGAAACCGGAGAACCCAGAGGAAACCCACGCAAACACGGGGAGAACATACAAACTTTGTTGTCCTTGGTGGGATTTGAACCCAGGACTCCAGCGCTGCAAGGCCACCGTACTGCCCACATTAATATAGAGGGCACAGGAGTTTTACTTTGTAAGGGGCATAGTGGTGGGCACTATTATGTGGGGCACAAAGGAGCCGTGTTTTTGTACCACACATTAGGTGCAGTAATAAGGACACACATGGCAGCAGCTGCTCAGTATTGGGATATCAGCAGGATGAGAAGCTTGTGCAGGTTGGGAATAAATGGGGACGTGCTGGAAGTTTGAAAAGTTAAATGTGTCTCTGCAGATGCGTCATGGCTGGTGGTCTGAGCAAAATGGAATAGACAGGAAAAGTGAACGACTCCATAATAAAGAACCTCACTCAGCTGTAAGTCATCTATAACTGTACTGTGATCTCCTACACGTTCTGCAGGACTGGTATCTAGCACTATAGGATCCCCATATGAGGGCAATATCAGTATTGGTGTTTGCATAGAGATTTGTTTTCAGTAACAACAGAGTCATCTGCAGAGGTTCTCCTACATCCACTATTAGGGAGCGCCACCACAGCTGTAATCAAGGTTACCTGATTATGAGCCCAACTAGATGTTTGTCCCCCCCCCACCCTCCCTCACCAGAGTCGGACCACTAGCTACTCCTGTGTTTTCCTGATAATGTTCTGTCCATTTTAACCAAGATTCTTTGTAGCTAAATTGATAGAAAGTCTTCGGTGCCATCATCTACATTGGCCAAACAAGGATCTTATTACACTGAACATATGCTTGTTAGTCCAGATGCCGCTCAGATTCACTAACACATATAACTATGTCCATCCTTTCAAAAATGAGGTAACTCTGGGAAGACAAGTGGGCCGAGCTAAGAAAACATCAAGGAGGTACAGTAGGCACGTCAGAAACTAACTGAGAAGCTAGCGCAAAGCATTATAGGAAATGTAGTCTGTAAGAAGCTGTCACGGACTGGAAGTGCAGCCAGTTTTCCCATGAACAAAAGTTAATTTTAATCAATAGATCTTGGAATAATAATAATTTCTACAATTGGATGTGTTTTATAAAAATGTTCCTGTGCTGAGATAATCTTATAAATGTGCCCCTGCTGTGTACTGTGTAATGGCTGTGTGTGATCATGCAGGGATATGGTCTGATCACTCCACATCTCCTGGCCAGGGGAGGAAGCAAAAGAGAGTATACAGAAAGGACAGCACAAGATCACAGCTGATTCTTTCTTTGAAGTAAAACATTGTTTAAAAACAGGGAGGGAAATGTTTTATCACAAAAGCCAATCATTGGCAATCTGCTGCTGTCCTGTCTGTATCCTCTCTTTTGCTTCCTCCCCTGCCCAGGAGCTGTGGTATGATCAGACCATATCCCTGCACGGTCAGACACAGACATTACACTGTACACAGCAGGGGCACATTTATAAAATTATCTCAGCACAGGAATATTTTAAACACATCCAGTTGTGGAAATTGTTATTCCAAGATCTATTGTGTAAAATGAACTTTTTTTTGTGGAAAAACCCCTTTAAAGAATCTTAATGAAAGTCCGCCCAACAAGTTCTCCAAAAGATATGTCACTTTAGTGATGAGTGCCTCTTAGTGAATTTGGCGCATCTTATTCCTGCATACCCACTATTAAGATTGCAATATGAAATACTAATCTTAATGAATAGGGCCCTATGTTTCTCTTGTCTGAAAAGATGGACACTTTCAGAAAAAAAAAGGAAAAACTGAGTTCAACTTGAACTATGTTCAGGTCATATCAGCCTCATTGGTCGTTTGTCTGAATGGTATTTTCATGGAGATTGAGACGGAACCTCCAGACGCGCTGTAGAAACAAAATGTGAACGGGGCTTAAGTTATTAGATGAATCGTACATCGAAGCAGAATTCATCTTTCTCTACGTGAATGATCTCCAACGGTGGCTGAGATAAATGTTTCCGAGCAACAAACTGCAACTTAAGAGGAAAGTGCTTCACTGTGAAAACATTACGGTTCAGGGACACAAGAGAAAGACAGAAATGAGCATCAGCGTTGTATCTCTATGGTAACTAAGAGTTCAGGTTATTGTTTTCTGGAGGACCAGACTCATTACACTATCTCTCAATGTAAATGATGGACAATGATATTATTACTTAGCTAAATGCCTGTATAGAAAGCCTGACCATAGTAGAATGACTATGTGCTATAAGAATATTTAGCATTGAGAGTCCTCAGTGGTTGATACCTTTTAATGGCTAACTGAAAAGATGGTAACACATTGCAAGCTTTCGAGACTACGCAGGTCTCTTCATCAGGCTAGACCAATACAAAATCTTTTTACATCAATTAAGGAATTTGCCCCTCAGACCTTCTGGGGTCATCACAACACAGAACTAAACTGGCAATGAGAAGGCAATAAAACCTTCACACTGCTTATCTATGAACTGCTCCAATATTTATGCTTATCTCTCTCCCACAATGACTATTCCACTTCACATCACTTGTCTTAGCTATTGGGTTTTTTCTGTGCTGTCTTTTGTATAAATATGTGATTCTTCAGATTTTGTATTGGTCTAGCCTGATGAAGAGACCTGCGTAGCCTCGAAAGCTTGCAATGTGTTACCATCTTTTCAGTTAGCCATTAAAAGTTATCAACCACTGAGGACTCTCAATTCTAAATATTCTTCTATCTACTGGCTAACACGGTACAAAGATATATATATTTCCTGTATGTGCTATAAACAAGTTTAAGACACTATTCTCTTTTGTTGTTCAGAACTGAATTCCTCATCTGAACCTTAAAGAATTAGCACAACTACCAGCCAAAAAAAAGTGGGAGAGGAGACTTTCAGAGACAAATGAACTTTCCATAAAGAGGGCAGAAATGTTTTTTTACCATCTGTCTTCCTCATCCCCATATACATGGTGCCTTTTTGATCTTGTGCCTACTTTGCAGGACTTTTACCTGCTCACTTTCACATCAATGGTGAAAGCTTCAGTTGTGATTTTCAGTTACAATAGTTCTGGAACAATTTTCCTAAAACTCAAATTGACCAAATCAGTTTACATGTCAGTTTTGTGGAGCAGTAATAATGTGATACTAAACAGAACTACCTCCATATATGAATGAACTCAAGGATCCATGTATGTGTCAAAAATGATCATCTGCATGGCGGCAACAGAATCCATATCAGAAGTTATAAGTTATACATTTTTCCATTTCATTTGAAATAACTAACTGTTCGCAACAATATGTCGAAAAAAAGTTGGGCGTGGGCCATCTCTACCATTGTGTAGCATCTCCTCTCCCTTTTAAAACAGTCTGTAAATGACTAGGAAGTGAGGAGACCAATTGCTGGATTTTTGGGGAGAGGAATGTTGCCCCATTGTCATCTGATGTAAAATTCTAGCTGCTCAACAGTCCTTTGTTGTTTTTGCTAGATTTATTTTTTTTATAATGAGTCAAATGTTTTCTGTTGGTAAAAGTATGGACTGCAGGTGGCCAGTTCATCACCCAAACTTCTCTTCTGCAAAGCCATGGTATTGTGATGGATGCAGTCTGTGGTTTAGAACTGCCTTGGTGAAATTTGCAAGGGCTTCCTTGAAGTAGACTTTGCCTGGATGGCAGCATATGTTCTGACACTTTTATATAATGCTTCGCATTGATCGTGCCTTTCAAGATGCATAAGCTGTCCATGGTATAGGCACAAATGCAACCCCATCCCATCAGAGATGCATGGTCTTGAACTGCGCCCTGATAACTACTATTGTTCCCACAAAACACGGCATTTCTGGTTTCCATAAAGAATTTCACACTTTGACTCATCTGAACACAAAACAATTTTCAATCTTACCTCAGCCCATGAGCTTTGACCCAGAGAAGACATATGGCTGAATCTTTGCATGATAGAGCTTTAACTTGTATTTGTGGATTGCAAGGCAAACTGTGTTCCCAGAAATTGATTTCTGGAGGAATTGCAGAGCTCATGCAGTGAATCCTGTTTGTTTTTAATGCAGTACCACCTGAAGGCCAGTAGATGAGCATCCAATATTGACCAATGGCCTTGTCCCTTATGCGCATGGCTTCCATCAGAATATTTGAATATTTTGATATTACATACTGTAGGTGGTGAGATATTTGAAGTCTCTGCCAATTTATAATGACGAAACATTTTTCTGAAATTGTTCCACAATCTTTAGATGCAAGTTTTAGATGAACTTTTTCACAGACTAATGAATCTCTGACTATCTTTGCTTTTGATAGACTCTGCCTCTCTAACATGATCTTTTTTACATGCAGTTATTGTTATAGTACTGGTGGAGCACAACTTGAATTCTATGCCCGGAAGGGCACAGGCAGGACAGAGTGAGAGGTAGTTAAGGTTCTTGGTAGTAGCACTAGAAATAGGAGAAACAATTTGGAGAAGATTAAAAAAAAAGTCGATGGCTTTTAGGAGCTGAAGACTAGACTAAAGGTTTGACACAATACAAAAGCAATGAGTGAGAGCTCCATGTTGTGTTAAATAGGCCCAAACCTGAAGAAAATTGGCTTCCACAGGTACATCAGCCATCTTGGTAAAAGGCAATTAAAGACACACAGTAGTGGCCTCCAGTGGTAAGGAGTTGAAATGCAGCACAATTTATGAATGTGAATAATAGAAGCCACAAGTAGTCAATCCGCAGAAAGTAAATAAATTCCTGACATGTGACTTAGTTGACCCTCCAGCTGCTTTTCATTGGTGCCACTTACTTTTTTAAGTCATTTATTAACCCTGTCCCAATTTTTTTCACAAGTGTTGCTGCCATAAATTTCTAATTGCGTTAATTTTCTTTTTTCTGAATTAAAGTACTGTTCTATATAAACTTGTTTCTTGCGCAGAATACTTTTGTAATCTGCTACCATTCAAATTCAGCAATGGCTGCCATATAGCACAGTTTGGTAGTGCCCAGAACAAATGAGAAGGCATGTAATTTGTGCCCCTAACCCACTGAACATTAACACACCAGTCCAGAATTTTGTGCCTTATCCTCTAAGCAGAAATACTGTATTTTAAGAAAATACTGATATCAGCTTTTGCTCAAACTTGTCAAAAATTTTAAAAATAGTCATAAATTGTTTATATTTTTATACCATTTTTGTATAACTTTTATTACTCTAACATAACCTTAGTTCTTGCCCTAACCTTATTCTTATCATATTCTATCCTTAACCCTAGTCCTAGCCCTAACTTTAGTTCTATCCATAAACCCTAAACTTTGCACTAACCCTAGTCCTAACTCTAGCCCTGGTTAGAAAAAGTATGTGAAAACATAACATTTACTATAACTTAAGCATATTTTCCAGAAGACACTTTTTAAATTTGAGACATCAGGTTTCTGTCTCTCCTCTCACAAAATTACAACTGAAAGGAGAGAGAGATGTCGTCATGCTATTGTGGTCTGGATAGGCAGCGACCAAGAAGACAAAGCTCACTTCTTTAAACTTTATCACCTCGTTGACTGCTGGGTGGACACTCACTGCGCCTGGTGCTGCTCCAAGAATAAGTGGCTCTATGAAATGGAGTCCTGGATCATTTAACAGTGGAGTCTCGAGAGGGCATCATTTTGTGCCCCAATAGAATTTGGAACTATGTCCTTTTTTCATCCCTT
Organism: Dendrobates tinctorius; assembly: GCF_039654945.1. NCBI lineage: Eukaryota > Metazoa > Chordata > Amphibia > Anura > Dendrobatidae > Dendrobates > Dendrobates tinctorius. Next base: position 505,572 of record NW_027361834.1, on the reverse strand, counting down.
CACCCCCCCAAGCTTCACTACAAAGTGTCCCCTGGTCATTTATGTAAATGTGTCTGGACTCCATGTTGTCACCATATAGGATCTGTGTTTCCAGCTTTACGATATACAAGAATCGTTGAAATACTCTTTAATGTGGTGATAAATAAAGTCACACCATTAATACTAAACAATTTGAAAGTTTTCTAGGTAAGAACGCCAATGTAATATGTAGTCCAATAGAACTTATCACTACTTTTATTATTGGGGGGGGTGTACTTTACTAGTAAACATTACTGCAGATATTATTAAAATTAAATGAACAAACTAGAGTATGTAAATGAGTGCGGCAAAACCAGGAATTCATCTTATCCATGAGCCAGAAACGTATCCTGCTCACCAGCCTCTGACAGCTATTTTGCATCTTCACAGAGATCTTGTCATCAGAAGTTGGTGGGAGGACAAGCTTCCCCCTCAGGATAGACTCTTGGACTTGTGGCACTCATTTACTCTAGCTAAGCTATCATTGTTATACCATTTCCCCCATTATTCCTCCTCAACGGAGCATATCCTACTGTTCAATACCTAAAATCTAACTTGCTGGCCATCTAGGGAACCCATTCTGAGTTTGGTTGCATGATTGTGGAAGTTTAGGATTGTGGGGTGTATTTTGGGGATTAAGGCCAGTGGGTATTAGGCCCAATAGTGTGTACTGGCATGATGTTTTCAGTAGCTTACAAGAAATAGTGGCTTGGAAAAGGGCAAGAAACGTGGTAGGTAGAGATGGACACATTCCACAGACACAGCAGTTAGGACTCGGGGGTCAGTTTGCGTAGCCACATGTGAAGGTAACTGAGCCAGGCAGAAGCCCAAGCATCGCAGTGCGCTATATGAACGCAGTTTAAGTAGTCAAATGTGATGGTAACAGTTTGCTCCATGTCGTCTACTTTAAAATGCTCTACATTGAATCAGTATCCATAAAAAGCCAAAGATTAATGTGAAATTAATTATCGCTTGGATTCACATAACAGGGCTGTAACTACAACCGGGGCAGCCGGGGCACTGCTCCGGGGCCCCAACCACCCAAGGGGCCCCAAACTGATGGTAAAAAATTGTATTTTAATACTTTAATTTCTCATAAAATACCCAGCTCCTATATTATTCGAGTGTAAAGTTAATAAAAATAACGAAAAGATCCATGAAAGTGCAAGCGTAAATGTTTTTTGTTCGTTTATACTTTAAACAGGGAAACGCTATTTCGCTTAGTAACAGGAGCTCTATGGCAGACAGTAGACTGTTAGCTGATAGTGTGGTGTCGCGCCAGGCGGTGACTCCGCCAATAGTTCAGGCAGCGGCCGCAACGCGATGTGCACTGACACTGAGGTCTTGTTTACCCCAACTGCTGAACTGCTCATTGGCCATTGCTCATCGGTCAGCGGCCAGTGTCGGATCGTCAGTGCAGTCTGTGTCGCATATAGTAGCTGTAGTGCATGTGTAGGTAGATAGTATTTAGTATTACCGTATTTTCTGGCGTATAAGACGACTGGGCGTATAAAACGACCCCAACTTTTCCAGTTAAAATATAGAGTTTGGAATATACTTGCCGTATATGACTACCCCTCTTCTACGGTATGATTCCCACTGTGAACCCCACACAGCCCTTCATACAGTATAATGGCCCCTACATCTCTTCACACTGTATTATGGCCCCCACACAGCCTTAAAGGGACACTGTCACCAGGATTTTGCCATCCCTTCTGATAGCAGCATAATGTAGAGATAGAGACCCGGATTCCAGCGATGTGTCACTTATTGAGCTGCTTGCTGTAATTTTAATATAATTACTGTTTTCCCTGCTTCATATTTAGCAGTAAATGAATGTGCTGGACAATTTGATTAGTCCTATAATATTAATCTCAAACTGATTGAACAGTGATTTTATGAAAACTACACTGAGCAGCCAGTAAGTGACACTGATGACAGTGTCCCTTTAAATTGCCCTCCATAAAGTATAAAGGCTTCCTCATAGTCCTTTAAGTATTATCTTGCCCCCCACAGAGCCCTCCCAGTATTATAATGGCTTCCTCATAGTATAATTGGCTCCATATATTATAGTGCATCATCCATAGTCACCCATTATAATGCACCATTATAGTGCTCCATATAGTATACTGCACCCCCATAGTCCTCCATATACTATAAGCATGGAGAGGGGTGATGTGCCAGCATCGTGTGGAGGGGGGGTGGAATATAGGGATTGGGATGTGCCAACACTGTGAGGGGGTAGGTGACATGAAGAGGGCTTTGTGCCTGTGTCAAGATGGGGGGGGTTGGAGGAGTACAGGGGGCAAACTTTCCTGTCAGACAATGTCACCCGGAGGACAGAGACTCTCATTTCAATAATTTCCAGGAGCTCTGCCAGCTGTCAATGAATGGAAACCTGCACTGGCCTGGAGAGTCTCATAGTACAAGATTTGTAACAATATGTTAGTCTGGAGATCACAGAGAGTTGGCAAGGCAGGCACAGTGCACACTGTAACAAACTCTCAGCATTGAGAGGAGACAGTCTCAGCAGACACAAATATCTCTGTGACAAACTGTGAGAAGCCCTTCCCCTCTCCAGTCTGCAGGTCTATACTGCTGCGAGGGGGAGGAAGTCAGGAGGAAGTCTCCATAATCACACATTCCACCCGGCTCCGGGTCATGCAGCATCTATCTTCTCAGTGAGTCATCTGCCTCTTGTTTTCTATAATCAGAGCTGTGTACAACCCCCACTCAGTCTCTCCTCACAAGCGGGAGGGAGCAATAGTGACTGCTGTACCTGTGGTCAGGGGTTGTAGTATTTGATGTCTGGCACCTGCTGGGGGAGGCAGAAATGTCAGCTCCAGTCTCTCTCCTCCTGGAGAGAGCGGCTGGACACAGTGCACATATCCTGGGCAGACGCACTGTCTCTTTGCCAGTAGGTGGCGCCCTGCACCTGGCGTATAAGACAACCCCTGACTTCTGAGAAGATTTTCAGGGGTTAAAAAGTAGTCTTATATGCCGGAAAAGGAAGATACGGTACTGTGATTGTGTGTTAATAAAACCGTTTATTATGAAACGAATTCGGCACCAGCCAAGTGGAAATAAAAAAAGACAGACTGCGAAAAGAAGAAACTTGGAGGCTGAAAAAAGTTCGAAAAACTTAGCAGCATGGCTGGATGTTGAAAACCACTCGACAGGGAATGATATTGAAATCTCACAAAAATTAAATTCAGATACGTCGGAACAAGACAACCTTAATAATGATAATGACTCGAAAAACCAAAAATTTATAGGCGAAGAAGATATAACAGACCCAACCAATGATACACCAAATTTTTGGAAGATGAAGATTCTTCCTACTACAACGCCTTTCCTACTGTGATTGAAAATCAAGATAAGAAACGTAGGCTGATAGCGTCTGGTCCAATATAGCCTGACGGACCATTTCACAAGGATATCAATCAACAAGGTCGATCTTTTTCAAGTAACTATTATTTTATCAACACAAAGTCAGGGATGAAGCTTAAAAGAAGTTGGTTATGTTACTCAACAAAAGTAGATTGTGTTTACTGCTTGCCATGTTGGCTATTCCCTCAGTCACAATCAGAAGCACTTGAATACAGAAATCGTGTATTACCGTTTTCAACAACCGGAGTTTGAGACTGGAAGCATATTTCAGAACGTATTTCAGTTCATGAAGCATCCAAAAGCCATACACATGCTTGTGTAGTTTATGAGCAATGGCGGAAACATGGTACTTTAGAAGACGTTTTCGACAAAAATGTGGAGAGTGAAAGAAGCTTTTGGCATAAAGTTCTTGAAAGAATCCTGAATGTGACATTAAAGGGCATGTCACACTAAGCGATATCGCTAGCAATATCGCTATAACTAGTGACATTATAGCGATATTGCTAGCGATATCGCTGTGTGTGATACTTACCTACGACCGGCTCCCCCGCTGGTTATCGCTGATCGCGCGAGAACGTTCAGGACTGTTTCTCGTCGTCAGCTTCCTGCGGCGCTTCCTGCTGTGACGACGAGCGATGCGTGGAGCCGGGCGGGAGGACGCAGGATTGCCTGGTGTGACAGGTAAGTAGCGATCCCCATCCCCAGCGATGTCGCTGGTGAGATCTGCCTGTGTGGCAGCTCACTAGCGACCACTTAGCGATGTACCAGCGATCCTGACCGCGTCATATCGCTGGTCGGGATCGCTGGTACATCGCTAAGTGTGACAGCACCATTACACTTGCAACATGTAATCTTGCGTTTCGTGGATCTATTGAAAAGTTAGAATATAGTAACAAAGGAAACTTTCTCTCGATAGTTGAGCTTTTGTCAAAATATGACCCAGTACTACAAGAATTGCTTCAGCGTCCACAAGGGACTGTGAAATACCTCAGTCCTAAAATTCAGAATGAGCTTACTAATCTATTAGCCTTACAAATCAAAGATGAAATTGTAGTTGAGCTTCAAAATTCCTTATTTTTTTAATTGATCCTAGATACCACCCAGGACATAGCTAAAATTGATCAGATGAGTGAAGGTTACCGGTATGTCAAAATAGTTAATGATGAAGAAACTTTTGTATCCTTCAGGCTATGTTTTGTATCCTTCAGGCTATGTGCACACGTTGCGGATTCCGCTGCGTTTTTTTCTGCGCGGAAACGCAGGTAAAACTGCAGGTAAAGTGACCTGCGGTTTTGCTGCGGTTTGGCCTGCGGTTTTGCCCTGCGGTTTCACACCTCTACTATGTTAAAGGTGTGAAACCGCAGCAGAATCCGCAGAAATAATTGACATGCTGCGGAAAAAAAAAAGCAGCAAAACCGCGCGGAAAAAAACGCAGCGTGAGCACTGCGGTTTTGAAAACCCATAGGTTATAAAGTACCATGTCTGCGGAACTGCTGCGGTTCCACAGGGCCAAAACCGCAGCGGGTGCACATAGCCTTAGAGAGATAAAAGATCAGTCTGCGCAAGGTCTTGCAGAAGAAATAATAACTTAACTGAAAGAGAAAAACTTGGATTTGACCAAATGTCGGGGACAAGGCTATGATGGTGCTGCAGTCATGAGTGGGGTATACAATGGAGTGCAGCAGCGTATTAAAGAAAAAGCCCCACACGCATACTTTGTGCACTGCGCTGCTCATAACCTTAATTTAGTGTTGAAGGATGCTGTGGAAGAGAACCGAGTGGTGAGCCAGTTTTTTTAAACAATTCAAAGTGTATATTGCTTTTTTGGTAATAGTATTGTTCGCTGGCAAGATTTGAAATCCGTGTACTGCATCGAAGCTCAGCCCGATTCACTGAATTCGAAATCGAAAGTAACACTGAAAACTCTTAATAAAACTCGTTGGTCTGGCAGACATGATGCAGTGTATGCACTGAAACACAGGTTTTGTGACGTGATCAAAAGTCTTACTCGCATAACTTTGACTTTCAAAAAAAGCAAGGAAAGAAATGAAGCACAGCAGCTAAAGAACAAACGAGAAAGTCTTGATTTTGTATTACTTTTGGTTGTGCAGTGTGAAGTCTTAGAGACTCTCAACCTCGTATCGAAATCCTTACAATCTGAAACCATGGACCTCTTGTCTGCATATGAGTTATTGCGTAATGCATTGCTAAAGATAACCAAAATGCGTGAAAGGTTCGAAGCACTTGTTTCTGAAGCATCAGATGTGTGTAGTCGATGGGGAATAAAAAATGAATTTCACCAGAACAGAGTAAGGAAAGTGAAGAAACACTTTGATGAGTTGTGTGAAGACGAGAGATTAGCAAACCCAAAAACCGAGTTACTGTGTTCTATCCAATGGTAGACACACTGTGTACTCAACTTCATCGCCGCTTTGAAGGGATGAAAGCTGTTCTTGACTCTTATGAAGCAATACAACCTGATTTTTTGGCCAGTGCAAGTGAAAGATATTCACAAAATCTCTGTTGATTTTGTTAACAAGTTTGCAGATGATGTAACTCCAGCCTTTCCTTCACAGTTATGTTCAGTAAAAAATTTGTTTCAAAGGCAACTGGAAAAAATGAAAAGTGTTAAGGAATTTGCTGATTTCCTAATAGTCGAGCATTCTTCACTTTCATCAAGCTATCCAGACGTTAGCACAGCGTGCATCATGTATTTGACTGTTCCTGTGACTGTGTCTAAGGCTGAAAGATCCTTCTCTAAGCTTAAACTCATAAAAAACTACTTGAGAAGTACTATGGCTCAAGAAAGACTCAGCAGCTTAGCTTTCCTTTCAGCTGAGAATGATCGAGCTCAACAGATCAACTGTGACAAAGTAATTGATGAATTCGCTTCTCTGAAAGTTAGGAAACAAATCTTTAAGTAGCTGTTTAAAACTGAATAAATTGGTAATGTTTAAGTAATGTTAGGTTTAAGTGAACAAAGTTTAAATATATACTGTTTAAAACTACTTAATATTTAATAAACATATAGTTATTTGAAAATTGTGCAATATTTGGAATTATTATTCACCTTATTAATTTTCCAAACATATTCACTGAATATTTAACTTCTAAAACTTGCATCATAAACAAAATCTATTAACGGTCTTGTGGAACGTGGTGAAGCCTGTGTGTTGTATACAACAATGCGTAGCAGGCTTCACCACATTCCGCACAACCTCTAGTAATTGAAATGTTGAGGGGCTCCACTAAGAAGTTTTGCCTCGGGGCCCCGAAGTTTATAGTTACGGCACCTGTCACATAACAAACAGTACAGAGAAGAATAACAAATACTCACAGTAAGATTTCCAAATGGGGGGCTGGTATTCTTCTGCATCTAGAAACAAAAAGAAATCAATCCATTACTTGACTGTGCTGGGAAGTGAACAGATTATCAAATTCATGGCTATCCTGCGGGAATGGCTTCAGGATAGAAAGACAGACATATTGATAAGACGCATACACCCAGAAAACAATACACCTGCATTATGTTCCTACAGGTCAAATAAATAAATACCATTAATTTCGGCAGATTGAATGCTGCAGATGTAAATTGTGCCTCTCATATTTTTTGTGCTATTATTTTGTAAAGAGTCTTTGGGAAACCCTTGAGAAAAAGTTTTAGTTATTGCTTTACTGGGACACAATTATTTCTAGAACATGAAAAAAACATAAACCAAAAATACAGCGATATGAACATATAGCTTTGAAAATTTGCCCCCAACTAGGTAATACTTTCTGTAAGGCAGCGGTATTACCATACGCAGTGAAGAGGCAGTGACCCACAAAATTCAAACACAAGTCTCTTTAATGTGTTATCTTCACACATAAAGGTCCAATCCACACAACTGCATATAACTTCAGTGCATATAATTAGCATCCATTTCACTATTTGCAGAATATATTATACAGTGGGGCAAAAAAGTATTTAGTCAGTCAGCAATAGTGCAAGTTCCACCACTTAAAAAGATGAGAGGCGTCTGTAATTTACATCATAGGTAGACCTCAACTATGGGAGACAAACTGAGAAAAAAAATCCAGAAAATCACATTGTCTGTTTTTTTTTTCATTTTATTTGCATATTATGGTGGAAAATAAGTATTTGGTCAGAAACAAAATTTCATCTCAATACTTTGTGATATATCCTTTGTTGGCAATGACAGAGGGCAAACGTTTTCTGTAAGTCTTCACAGGGTTGCCACACACTGTTGTTGGTATGTTGGCCCATTCCTCCATGCAGATCTCCTCTAGAGCAGTGATGTTTTTGGCTTTTCGCTTGGCAACACGGACTTTCAACTCCCTCCAAAGGTTTTCTATAGGGTTGAGATCTGGAGACTGGCTAGGCCACTCCAGGACCTTGAAATGCTTCTTACGAAGCCACTCCTTCGTTGCCCAGGCGGTGTGCTTTGGATCATTGTCATGTTGAAAGACCCAGCCACGTTTCATCTTCAATGCCCTTGCTGATGGAAGGAGGTTTGCACTCAAAATCTCACGATACATGGCCCCATTCATTCTTTCATGTACTCGGATCAGTCGTCCTGGCCCCTTTGCAGAGAAACAGCCCCAAAGCATGATGTTTCCACCACCATGCTTTACAGTAGGTATGGTGTTTGATGGATGCAACTCAGTATTCTTTTTCCTCCAAACACGACAAGTTGTGTTTCTACCAAACAGTTCCAGTTTGGTTTCATCAGACCATTGGACATTCTCCCAAAACTCCTGTGGATCATCCAAATGCTCTCTAGCAAACTTCAGACGGGCCCGGACATGTACAGGCTTAAGCAGTGGGACACGTCTGGCACTGCAGGATCTGAGTCCATGGTGGCGTAGTGTGTTACTTATGGTAGGCCTTGTTACATTGGTCCCAGCTCTCTGCAGTTCATTCACTAGGTCCCCCCGCGTGGTTCTGGGATTTTTGCTCACCATTCTTGTGATCATTCTGACCCCACAGGGTGTGATTTTGCGTGGAGCACCAGATCGAGGGAGATTATCAGTGGTCTTATATGTCTTCCATTTTCTAATTATTGCTCCCACAGTTGATTTCTTCACTCCAAGCTGGTTGGCTATTGCAGATTCAGTCTTCCCAGCCTGGTGCAGGGCTACAATTTTGTTTCTGGTGTCCTTTGACAGCTCTTTGGTCTTCACCATAGTGGAGTTTGGAGTCAGACTGTTTGAGGGTGTGCACAGGTGTCTTTTTATACTAATAACAAGTTTAAACAGGTGCCATTACTACAGGTAATGAGTGGAGGAAAGAGGAGACTCTTAAAGAAGAAGTTACAGGTCTGTGAGAGCCAGAAATCTTGATTGCTTGTTTCTGACCAAATACTTATTTTCCACCATAATATGCAAATAAAATGAAAAAAAAAACAGACAATGTGATTTTCTGGATTTTTTTTTCTCAGTTTGTCTCCCATAGTTGAGGTCTACCTATGATGTAAATTACAGACGCCTCTCATCTTTTTAAGTGGTGGAACTTGCACTATTGCTGACTGACTAAATACTTTTTTGCCCCACTGTATGTCATCCTGCATTTTACAGACACTAAACACGCCAGTCTTCCTCTGACTAGCTCCCGAGGGTGTCTATGGACCGTATCGAAGACTCTATTCACACAGCATTACCTGTTGCAGGGACTACACATGCTAGTCCTCCTCTGACTAGTTCCCTTGGGTGTCTTGCAGTCTCTTTACTCACACAGCCGTACACAGTCAGGATATCCTCCAGATCGCAGCCAGTCACCATATCCACCTGTTTTGCAATCGTTACACTCGCCAGTCTTCTTTCGGGGACAGGACATCCACCTCCGGTTCATCTCTGGGCACAGGACTGTCCACATCCGAGACCAGTCACCGTGGACGACTTGCATCTCTCTGTACACTGCGGGTTGCCAGGCCTCACTCTGGCCCTGACACACCTGAGACTCACTAAGCACTCACTCAGTCTCTAACCCTTTCCTGCAGGGCTTTTATCACAGAAACCTGTGATTCCAGCCACATGGAAAACCTGGGTCCGGAATGGAACAGACTGCACAAACTACTATGCTGCAGTCTGCTTCAAACACAACATCCAGAGCAGGTTTTCCGTACCTCTGCCTTGGACATTAACATGTCCAAGACTAACACTTTTATTATTAGTTTGCATTGCAGTCACTGCTACGCCCCCGTGACTGCCATGCACACCTATGGCCTTCGTACACCTCAGTGCATATCCTGGGGAGACTACACAGCGACCCCTACCTGTGACATCGGTCACTTCTTCACCATTGCAATACCAGCTACGCCTGTGACCACAATGCATTCCCATAGTCTCAATACACCTCCGTGCGTATCCTGGGGAGAACACACAGCGCCCCCTAGCTGTAACAGGGGTCACTGCCTCACACTTCTTAAAAGGAAGCCATCCTACCCGCAAAATTGGCCCTTGTTTGGGAAATGTAGTCTTACACACTTACACAGTGATTAATGAAGGACTAGGCCACCAAGGAGAAAAAGCCACTCTTTGAAGGAGCTCTCTACTCTGGATAAAAGTGGGGGTTCTAAATAGAAAAGCCCACAACCACTTCCTTTTTTAACATTCATAGACACACCAACAGGGAATACCAATATATGCTGGTTACATGGCAGGGGAAGCACATCCTCAATAATCCCATCCAAAGAATTCCTGAGAAATGCAACCTAAATCCTCCCTAGGAACCTGGATGGGCTTCAGGTGTTGGGGGCCATTCGGCACAGCCATAGTGGGCACTAAATTGGGTTGCCCAGGGTTAGTATGTGCTGGCGTTTGCTCAGATTTGCCTACTGGTGACAGCAGCCCAGGGAGGGACTGTAGGCATCTTTGTAGGATAAGACAATGTATCTTTTTAAGGAACAATACAATTTCCACCCAATTGGTATTTTTGTAAATTTCTGTATTTGGAATCAGTTTTGTTACCTTTCAGGTAAATAATATGAAGCATTCTGTTCTAACTTTGCTCATCTCATACTTTTACTGTAACTCATGCACATTATCGTACACAGTCACCAAATCTAATTTACTTACAGAAATGGATATAATTATTTCCGATTCCATGAAGACATGTGCATTAAGCCAACACAGTTCATGACCACTGCCAGTTATGCGGCAAAGAATAGATGGATAACTTCTTCTGACCACTGCAGGCTCTGCACAACGCTGAAGATTAAATCCATATGTCACTGTTGTTTTCAAATTATATTTAGTCTCCGCTGACTGAAAAAAGCAGACAAAGTAATAACTACAGTAATGGTTTCTACGTGCCGGGTAAGAGTGACTTTCCATAAAAACATGGGACGTCTCAGTACTTTTAACAGCTTTAACCACAAAGTGCCCACATTATTCTGGACATGTCTCATTTTTTAAGCTTTGTCTATACTGCTTTATATATAGCAAACTTTGATCCTTATCTAAACCAGTGGTATATGATAAGGCCTGGTCTGACTGATGTTTGGCATTCATTACTGAAGGTATCAGAAATATGGTCTAAATTTGATCATACACATTAGGGTGCTTCCACATAGTGTTCTGTGTCACCGTCGGGTCATACGTCCGAAATGCCCAGCAAAACAGGGTCCAGACGCATGCTCCATCGGGGCCAATAGACTGTAATGGTGACAGCAGAGCGAACGTGAGCTTTGCCGTAAACTTTTTTGGGAGTGTACACCTACTGGAGTCTGAGTGTCCGCCTCCTTTAGGCGTATACTCCTGGGAAAAGTGCATGGCAGAGTACAGAATCGCTCTGCCGTCACAATTGCGGTTCATTCGCCCCATCCATCGGAGCATGCCTCAAAACCCTGTTTTCCTTGGGATTTTGGACATATTCCCCAACGGGGACACAAAACGCAATGTGAAAGCACCCTTAGTTAGAAGCATTGTTGTTATGCACTTGCCCTGCTCCGTTTGTTTTCTTGTGCTTCACACTTTGCAAGTAACCTATCGTGCTCTTATGTGTTGTATTTCCTGGGCACGTATAAGGCCTCCCAAGACTCATACCTGAGTCTTGGTATTGCTCTAAGACTTGCCAGACACTCTTTTAGTTGTCTGTGCACAGATCCAGTTAAGTTATCAGGATATCTCCTGGCTGTCTGTGGTTACAAGTTTTTGGTTACCAGTAACTTTGCTACCTATCAGTGGTTAACCACACTTGCTTGTCTGCAGTTTCCAGTAATATTTCTGACAGTAGTCTTCAAGACTTCACCTATTTGCCTCCAGTTTCCTGTATCACTAATTATTTACCTGCGGTTTCTAGCATTGCAACCAGCTTACAGTTTCTTGTAGCCTGCAGCTTCCAAGGTAAAGACTTTCTAGGTTCTCTGGAGTTCTGTCTACTGCTTGTCCCCGGTCTTCTAAGAACCCTTTAACGTGTCCGCCAGCTATTTTCAGGATGTCGTCTTAGCTGTGTAAGACCTCCATGGTATTAGACTTCCTTATTACTCCCAAATTTTGTCTGCTACCTCTCTGTGATCTCTTGGACGTTTCTCATCTTCCAGCAGTTTCCAGTATCCCGCCTTCTTGCCTGTAATCTGCTGGATGTGTCCCACCTGCCGGTGGTTTTCAGCATCCTGCCTGTTTGCCTGTGATATCCTGGATGTCTCCCGCCTGCCATCATTCCACTTGCCTTTTGTCTCATGGACATTACCTGCTTGCCTGCGTTTTCCAGCATCCCACTTGCTTATTACTGGCTTCCAGGACTTTATTCAAACTTTTAGTTTGCCTCTATATGTGCTCCTGTGGCCTAAAGTGATTCTGTTTTCTGTTTCCCCGATGCTACACCTGTCTGCTGCACCAACGACCGTTGCCCATGTGCCCATGTGGCCTTTGAAAGTTGTTCTGCGCTCTCATGGATATGTATGGTTGTTCTGAGGAAGGATTCGGTGAACTCTGAAATGCGTAGTGTTATGAATGGGTCACCGAGGAGGATGGCAGGAACAGGCTAAGCCACCAGAAGACGAGAGAGGTTGGTAACTAAGCGGATTGCAGACATCTGATCTTATCCACCCAACTAGCAGTAGCCGTGAAGCGTTCCTATGATGCCCTAGACGCTTCGTCACAGCCGGAGGACTAACTAAGCCTAAAGACAGAAAGATGAAATCTAAACTGCCCCGGAGCAGATTCCCATAGGAATAGACAGCCCCCAAACACATATTGTCGGTGAGACAAGATGAGACACAAAAACACGCAGAGAACAGACTGAGCAAACAGTGGGGCCTAAGCTGTCTAGACAGGACAGTACAGAAAAGATACTTTCATGCTATCACGCACAAAACCCTGAAAAAGTCCAACACTACTGATATACAAAAAACCTGAGCTCACACGATCTCACTCCCGCTAGATCAGTACTCTGGTATAAACTGGCAGCAAAGCAAAAAGATACTAACATAACAGGGGACTGAACAAGCTGCAACATATGAAGCAGGGCCCAGCGCTGCCCCCGGCAGGGAGCACGCTGAGCCCTAGCCTCAAAACAGAAAGCAAAAATAAGACACAACCAGATTAGATGCAAAGGATTAGCAAAAGAATCACTTAGCTGAACCATGCAGATCAGGCAGGGGACAAAAGAGCTCCAAATGCACACTGAGGAAATCACCAGCAACCTCCAATAGCAGCCAGCTCAATTATATGCTCCCAGCCAGTAATCCCAGGTTTCCAATTATCGTCGTCAGGTGGGGAACTTCCATCCGCCTGGCCAGCTCCACTACTCTCAGCAACCACCAGAGGGAGCAGAGGGAGCTTCGGCTTAGAACTCCGAGCAAGAGAATTCACAACAGTACCCCCCCCTTGAGGAGGGGGTCACCGAACCCTCATCCACGCCACCAGGCCGATCAGGATGGGACCGGTGAAAGGCACAAAACAATCTCTTGGCATGGATGTCAGAAGCAGAGACCCAAGAATTATCCTCCTGGCCATAACCCTTCCGCTTGACCAAGTACATCTAGCCAGACGAGAATCCAATATCTTCTCTACCTCATACTCCAAATTAACCTTAACCAGTACAGGGTCAGGGGGCGCTGCCATGGGAACGACTGGCTCCACAAACCTTTTCAACAAAGATTTATGAAAGACGTTATGAATCTTAAACGTAACTGGAAGAGTCAAACGAAAAGAAACGGGGTTAAGGATTTCCAAAATCTTATAAGGTCCAATAAACCTTGGCTTGAATTTTGGAGATACAACCTTCACCGGAATATTTTTGAGGACAACCAAACCATATTACCCACTTTAAACCGGGGACCAATGGTCCTATGCCGGTTGGAAAACTGTTGGGCCTTTTCCTGTGAGTGGGACAACTTATCCACTGCTTGGTCCCAAATCTGCTGCATTCTCTCTACCACAGAATCCACACCTGGGCAGGCATAAGTTTCTACCTGCCCCGAAGAAATTTGAGGATGAAACCCAAAGTTACAAAAGAAAGGAGACATCAAAGTGGCAGAGCTAGCCCTATTGTTTAGCGCGAATTCGGCCAAGGGCAAAAATGAGACCCAATCATCCTGATCAGCAGATATGAAACATCTCAAATAGGACTCCAACGTCTGGTTTGTTCTCTCAGTCTGCCCATTGGTCTGAGGATGAAATGCAGAGGAGAAAGACAACTGAATTCCCAGTTTGGAACAAAAAGCCCTCCAAAATCTGGAAACAAACTGGACCCCTATGTCCGACATAATGTTCTCAGGAATCCCGTGCAAACGAACCACTTGTTGTAAGAACAAGGGCACCTACTCAGAAGAAGATGGCAACTTTGGGACTGGTACAAGATGGACCATCTTAGAAAATCTATCACAGATCACCCAAATAACAGTCATTCTCTGAGAGAACGGGAGATCAGAGATAAAATCCATTGAGATATCGGTCCATGGCCGCCTGGGCACCGGCAGAGGAACCAACAAACCACTAGCACAAGAACAGGGCTTAGACCGAGAACAAGTCCCACAGGATTGCACAAAATTCCTGACATCACGAGATAAGGCAGGCCACCAAAAAGACCGACTCACCAAATCTCTGGTACCAAAGATACCTGGATGACCAGCCAACACGGAGCAATGAATTTCAGACATTACTCTTATCCTCCACTGGTCAGGGACATACAATTTTCCCATAAGGCATCGTTCAGGTTTATCCTCCTGAAATTCCTCCAGGGCACATCTCAAATCAAGAGAGATGGCGGAAAGAACTACACCTTCATTTAGAATGGTCGTAGGCTCGGTCACGTCAAGAGAATCTGCAAAGAAACTCCTAGAAAGGGCATCAGCCTTAACATTCTTAGTGCCCGGAAGAAAGGAGACTACAAAATTAAAACGCGTGAAAAACAAGGCCCACCTAGCCTGTCTAGGATTCAAGCGCTTGGCTGATTCAAGATAAATCAAATTCTTGAGATCGGTGAGGACCACAACTTGATGTCTAGCTCCCTCCATCCAATGTCTCCACTCTTCAAATGCCCACTTCATGGCCAATAATTCCCAATTCCCCACGTCATAGTTACATTCAGATGGAGAAAATTTTCGAGAAAAGAAGGCACAGGGATTCATCCTCGAGGTTACCAGATCTCTTTGAGACAAAATGGCTCCGCACCAATCTCAGAAGCATCTATCTCCACCTGAAATGGGAGTGAAACATCAGGTTATGGTAGAACAGGAGCAGAAGTGAATATCTGCTTAAGCTCCTGAAATGCCGAGACTGCCTCTGGAGACCAATTTACCATATCAGTGCCCTTTTTGGTCAAATCCGTCGGAGGTTTAACAATACCAGAAAAATTACTTATAAATTTACGGTAGAAATTAGCAAAACCCAAAAACTTCTGAAGAGCCTTCAGAGAAGTGGGCTGAACCCAATTATAAATGACCTGTACCTTGGCCGGGTCCATATCAATAGCAGATGGGGACAAAATGAATCCCAAAAACGAAATCCTCTGTACACCAAAAAGACATTTCGATCCCTTAACATACAGAGTATTTTCCCTCAAAATCCGGAACACAGTCCGGACATGTTCCACATGACAATCCCAATCACTGGAAAAAATCAAAATATCATCCAAATAAATGATCAAAAACTTATCCACAAGGTCCCGGAAAATATCGTTCATAAAAGATTGGAAGACGGAAGGGGCAAGGGGCCCAAAAGGCATCACCAGGTACTCAAAATGTCCCTCTGGAGTATTAAACGCAGTCTTCCATTCATCCCCGTGCTTGATGCGAATAAGATTATACGCCCCCCTGAGGTCAAGTTTGGTAAAACAACAAGCACTTTTACCTCTGGAAAATAAATCAGAAATCAGGGGCAACGGGTACTGATATTTAACAGTGATTTTGTTAAGGGAACAATAGTCAATACATGGCCTTAATGAGCCATCTTTTTTGGCCACGAAGAAAAAACCAGCACCCAAAGGCGAAGAGGATGGTCTGATATGACCCTTCTCCAATGATTCCTTGATATAAGATCGCATAGCATCATGTTCAGGTACAGATAAGTTGAAAAGCCGACCCTGGGGAAATTTACAACCGGGCATTAACTCAATTGCGCAGTCATAACTCCTATGAGGAGGCAAAGACGCGGACTTACTCTCACTAAATACATCAGAAAAATCAGCCAAATAGTCAGGAACGTCTTGTGTTATGAATGAGTCACCGGAGGAGGAAAAAACAAAAATACAAGCTAAGTTCAGAAAACCGGAGAGGTTGGTAGCTAGCGGATTGCAGACCCCTGATCCTATTCACAACAACTAACAGTAGCCGTGGGGTGTTCCTACGGTGGTCCTAGACACCTCGTTCACAGCCGGAGAACTAAATAAACCTAAAGAAAGAAAGGGGAAATCTAAACTGCCCCAGAGCAGACCCCAAAGCAATAGATAGCCCCCAACATGTATTGACGGTGAAAACAGATGAAAACACAAACACAGACAGAAAGACAGGCTGAGCAAACGATGGGGCACTCACTAACTAGAAAGGACAGGAAAGAAAAGCAACTGTCTGCAATCACGCAAAAACCCTGCCAAAAATAATGTCCAACACGTCTGATAGAAAAGGCCCTGAAGTCACTAGACTTCAAAATCACTATATCAGCACTCAGGTATATTCTGAAAACAGAGCAAAGAGATCAACTGATCAGAGACAAAAATGGAGTTCAGCCAGTCCCAACCAGGGCTGACTGAACACAAACACTAAGTAAACCAGACAAAATCTCAGGGAACAATAGCAGAGCAAAAACTTAGCTTTAGTAGACAGGACTAAACTGGAGGCCAGAGCTCAGAGCAGAGAGGATCACCAGCAACCCAGCAGGGCGTCGGCGGCCTTATATCCACTCAGATTCCGGATGTCCAATCACACTCCACCTGTTCAGATGACAGATTTTTCCCATCCAAATCAATTTCACTACCTCCTTTCACCAGCAGAGGGAGTTCATCGGACATCAAAGGTGAAGGAGAAAATGAGCTCATAACAGTCTAGAGACTGGGGAGAGGTGGAGAAAACAGGAGTGTCACTAAGAATACATTGACAACCCCAACTCACCACAGACAGAGATTTCCAATCTAAATCAGGATTATGGGTTTGCAACCAAGGAAAACCCAGTACAATAGTATCATGTAATTTGTGCAACACCAAAAATTTACAATTCTCTTGATGGTCTGGGGTGGCCCGCATTACCACCTGGGTCTAAATCTGGGGTTTATTCTCCGCCAAAGGGGTAGCATCAATCCCTCTCAATGAAATAGGGGTTCTCAGGGGCACCATGGGGAAACCACAACGCTTGGCAAAGTCAAGATCCATCAGATTCAAAGCTGCTCCTGAATCAACAAAGGCCTTAGCAGAAAAAGTAGACAAGGAGCAGATCAAAGTAACTGCCAACAGGAACTTAGGCTGTACACTGCCCACCGCAAATGCGTGAGCAAAATGTTTTTCTCATTTAGGGCAGACAGAAATAACATGAGAGGCGTCCCCACAAAAGAAGCATAACTTATTACGCCTTCTAAACTCTTGACGTTATGTCCTACACAAAACCCTATCACATTGCATAGGTTCAGAAGTTTGTTCAAAAGGCAGCACCGCCTCTCGCGTACTTTTACGCTCACGTAAACGTTGATCAATTTGAATGGCTAATGACATGGAATCGTTAAGACCAGAGGGGACAGGAAATCCCACCATAACATCTTTTACGGTTTCTGCTAGACCTTTCCAAAAGAGAGCTGCTAGGGCATCATCATTCCATTTAGTAAGGACCGTCCACTTTCGGAACTTCTGGCAGTATAACTTTGCAGCATCCTGACCCTGGTTCAATGCCAATAAGGTCTTCTCAGCTTGATCAATAGCATTAGGTTCCTCATACAACAACCCCAGGGACTGAAAAAACGCATCCACATTAGCCAGAATAGGATCTCCAGGTGTCAGAGAAAAAGCCCAATCCTGGGGATCGCCGCAAAGCAGGGAGATGACAATTTTAACCTGCTGCACCGAGCTCCCCGATGAATTAGGCTTCAAGGCAAGAAATAGTTTACAGTTATTCTTGAAATTCAAAAATTTAGACCGATCCCCAGAAAACACATCAGGAGTAGGGATCTTTGGTTCTACAGCAGATGATTGAGCGAGATAGGCAGAACTTCCCCACACTTCAGCAGCGAGCTGCTCAACACGATCAGATAATTGCTTAGTCTCCATTAAAGAAAAAATCCTCCTACGGCCCCAGAGAAAAAGAAGAAAAAATATATAAAAAAATACTGACAACTTTTTTTTTTTTTTACAATTCTTTCCTTCTTTTGAGTACCCTAGAGCAGGGTTCCCCAACTCCAGTCGTCAAGGCCCACCAACAGATCATGTTTTCAGGATTTCCTTTGTATTGCACAGGTGAAGCAATTATCACCTGAGCAATACTAAGGAAATCCTGAAAACATGATCTGTTGGTGGGCCTTGAGGACTGGAGTTGGGGAACTCTGCCCTAGAGTTTGCGGTTAGGCTGGTGATTCTGTTATGAATGTGTCACCGAGGAGGATGGCAGGAACAGGCTAAGCCACCAGAAGACCAGAGAGGTTGGCAACTAAGCGGATTGCAGACCCCTGATCCTATCCGCACAACTAGCAGTAGCTGTGGAGCATTCCTACGATGCCCTAGACGCTTCGTCACACCCGGAGGCCTAACTAAGCCTAAAGACAGAAAGATGAAATCTAAACTGCCCAGGAGCAGATTCCCAAAGGAATAGACAGCCCCCAAACATATGTTGTCGGTGAGACAAGATGAGACACAAACACAGGCAGAGAACAGACTGAGCAAACGGCGGGGCCCAAGCTGTCTAGACAGGACAGGACAGAAAAGATACTGTCTGCAATCACACACAAAACCCTGAAAAATTAAAACACTACTGATCAGGGCTGTGGAGTCGGTAAGCCAAACCTGCAACTCCGACTCCAACTCTGACTCCGACTTCACGACTCCGACTCCCACATATATTGCTTATATTTAAGTGAAAAATTTATTGTAGTACAATGTGAACATCAGACATTTAATCATTTTTATGACACAATAATCAAGATATTTAGATAGAAGATAATATATATTTATTGGAATACAACTTTAGAACCCAAAAACTGTAATAAATTGTAAATATGTAATACACTATGTAATATCAATCACACATATATATTGTAAGGTAGCGCTGTCATTCACATAGGGGATCACTCGCTTGGCAGCCAAATTATCACGTCCGGCACGGGTTTTCCACAAAATCATACCTCCATGCGGTTTATTAGGCATCATAAACCCACAGCAGCAACATAAAGTTCATATCAGCAGCATAGCGTCCATGACAGAGCTTCACTTTGTAAACCCTGTGGTCACACAGGGTGTGCACTGTTCAAT
This sequence comes from Dendrobates tinctorius, assembly GCF_039654945.1. Classification (NCBI taxonomy): domain Eukaryota; kingdom Metazoa; phylum Chordata; class Amphibia; order Anura; family Dendrobatidae; genus Dendrobates; species Dendrobates tinctorius. Next base: position 486,274 of record NW_027361834.1, on the reverse strand, counting down.
GCGCAGGCTCTCGAGCCTCACCACAGTTATATCCCCTCTCCGGGTTTACCTCATGGCTGCTTCTTCATACTGCAGACGTTCAATCCCTCCAGGGAACTCTCAGATGCTTGCAGCCATTACTCACAGCATTCACGTGCTGTCAGGAAAGGAAGCCCCATCTCCCAGCGGGACCTTCCACAACGGACCAACCGGGTCCCTGCATTCACTTCATGTGACCTACCCTGGCCACCTTATATGGTCCGTTGCCACGCCCACCGGGTCACATGGCTATGACCTCATCACAGGTCCTTCAACCACTCATACACACTTTACAATAGCGTTCTTAAACACACCCCCTTGGTGGGTTTGTAGGTAACTGGTGCTACTCGTCTCACCATCTACCTGGAGACTTCTCTCTGACACATTGGAATGAAAGATCAGCTCTGCTGATCAGCACATAAGCAAGCCTCCATCCCAAGGCCACTCACCTTGAGATACGTAACGATCCTTTAGCACCCTGCTCCTGTTACCACTCTGGACAAGACTATCTGTTCGTCCTGGGACACCCACACACTGCCCCCTAGCGGACACAGTGGTCACTACACCACAATATATATATTGTATGTATCTATATTGTAAGGTAGTGCTTGTCTTTAAGGTTGGGGATACTCGCTTCGCAGCCAAATAACGAGATCCGGCACAGGTTTTCCATAAAACAATAACAGTCCATGCGGTTTATTCAGGCATCATAAACCCAAAGCAATAGAAAGTTCATATCAAACAGCATAGCGTCCATGACAGAGCTCCACTCTGCTAACCCTGTAGTCACACAGGTTATGCAATGTCCAATACGCAGGCTCTCTAGCCTCACAGTTATCTCATCCCATGGCCAGGTTACCTCATGGTTGCTTCACCACACTGCAGATGTCCATTCCCTCCTCTGGTAACTCTCAGACGAGTGCAGCAATTACACACAGGCACTTCAGGAAGGCAGACATCTTCCAGCGAGACCTTCCAAACGGACCAACCGGGTCCAAGCATTCACTCATGTGACCTACCCTAGCCACCTTATATAGTCCGTAGCCACGCCCACTGGGTCACATGGCTATGACCTCATCACAGGTCCTACAAGCATTCATACATTCTTTACTATGGCGTCCTAGACACACCCCTGGGTGGATTTGTAGGTAGCTGGTTCCTTCCCTCTCACCTGCTACCTGGAACGCTCTCCCTGACACAGTGTAACAGAAGCTCAGCAGTACCTCTGCTGACGAACACACATGTTCAAGCTTCCATCCCAAGGCCACCCACCTTGAGATACATAACGGACATTTAGTATCCTACCACTCATCCTCTCTCCTGGGACACCCACAAAGCGCCCCCTAGTGGACACAGAGGTCACTACACCACTATATATATATATATATATATATATATATATATATATATATATAAAACACTATGTAATGAACTATGTAAGTGGCAAAAAAAGTTTTCAACAAACTCATACTAAATAACATTTGTGCAGTCTATGAATTTGTTCTAAGAAATAGAATTGCCTCCATCAGATCCTCCTTCATAGATGACCTCAAATCTGACCTAATAATTTTAAGGCTAGAGAACGACCTCTCTACACTAACTTGGGTTGGAGGCAAAGCCATAACAACATGGGCAACATCTCTAACAATTTCCGGGTATAAAGGAATTGCCTCATGCACAGTCAGTTTTGATGAATGGTTGAATTTTTCTATTTCTTTGAGAGCAAGTGAAACATTTTGCTGAAATATGGTCAATCTGTTTGCTATAGGAGACGGAGTAAAATCTTTTTCCTTGTGGCAACGCTTTGCCGGCTCCATGTCATCCAAATACTTGTCAAAGTCAAACTCCTCATTTGATGAGGATGAAGATATGGCAGCAGTAGCACTGTCAGGACCCAAGTACTCTTGCACCTGGCAGTTCTCCTGTAGGCCACTCATCCTACCTGCTACCTCAGTCAGAGCTTCTATTCCTTTAGTAAGCTGTTGATCATCAAGCAGTATATGATGACTTGGGTAAACATAAACAGCTGCCACAAAAATTTCATTTTCCAATAGCTGTGTCTCTCTCCGTTTCATTGAAGCAGAAATGCCATCTGCGATTAAACCTCCTCTTTGGGACAGGCAAAATAGCAAGTACTTCCAATCCCTTATGAAAATGCCAGGAGTTAAATCCTCAGCTTGTAATTTTTTAGTCACAGTAAATGGGTGATTAAGCAATTCCTTCAATTCAGCCACCTGTGTCCATTGACCTTCATTTAGGGTTACCTGAGGGTTCGCCATATCTATAAGAAACGGTTTTAGTTCAAGCAATCGCTCAATCGTTAAATAAGTGCTGCCCCATCGAGTGGCTTGATCGACAATTGCCCCTTTCCCAGCACGTCTCTTCAAGATGGAATCAATTTTAGGGGTTCAGGCGGCAATAATCAATTTCCTCACTTTTCCAATCAGATTTCCAGCATGTCCCTCTTGCAGACTATCTCTTATTGCCAGCTGCAGCGTGTGCACAACTTTCTCACTTTCTCCAGCTCGGTGCCCAGGAATTGGATCCTGTGCAGGGCAGGCACCCCTCCTCTCTCTGGTGAAGACGACAGAAGACAGGACAGAGGTGGGGAGATTGCCCCCTGCAGTCTGGAGCCAGTGCAGGACGGGAGCACTGCAGCATACAAGGTGCGTGCCCCTGCTTCTAGGGGGGGGGGCAGCTGCCCCCCTGCCCCTCACTGGCTACGGCCATGATTCACACACAGCGTTTTTGAGGATCTTTTTTTTGCAGTAAAATGCAGTCACTCTGGGCATCCCAGCAAAGTCAATGGGTTTCAAGATATGACATTCAGACACATTGTTTTGTGAAGATCCTTTTTTGGGCTGAATGAGCATGTCAGTTTGTGTGGCGTTTTTCTAATCTGCTTTTGCTATTGAAAACTTTATCTATGAGCTCAGAAACCTTTCAGGTGATGCGGTTTTTTAAAAAGCTGATCTGCTTTTGCAGCTGAAAAACGTATCCTCAAAAAATGCAGCAAAAACGCTGTGTGTGAATGTAGCCTTAGATCAGAAATAGAACAGCCATTTATAGGACATTTCATAACTTTCCCAAATTCCTATGAAAAAATATTCAGCACATTCTGCATTCAACTACTGTACCCAATTTATTATATATTTTAGTAGTCGGAGTCGGTCCATTTTATACCAACTCCAACTCCACCAAAATGAGCACCGACTCCGACTCCACGACTCTGACTCCACAGCCCTGCTACTGATATACAAAAAACCTGAGATCACACGATCTCACCCCCGCTAGATCAGCACTCTGGTATAAACTGGCAGCAAAGCAAAAAGTTACTAACATAACAGGGGACTGAACAAGCTGCAACATATGAAGCAGGGCCCAGCGCTGCCCCCAGCAGGGAGCACGTTGAACCCTAGCAGCAAAACAGAAAGCAAAAAAAGACACAACCAGATTAGATGCAAAGGATTAGCAAAATAATCATTTAGCTGAACCATGAAGATCAGGCAGGGGACAGAAGAGCTCCAAATGCACACTGAGGAAATCACCAGCAACCTCCAAGAGCAGCCAGCTCAATTATATGCTCCCAGCCAGTAATCCCAGGTTTCCAATTATCGTCATCAGGTGGGGAACTTCCATCCACCTGGCCAGCTCCACTACTCTCAGCAACCACCAGAGGGAGCAGAGGGAGCTTCGGCTCAGAACTCCGAGCAAGAGAATTCACAACAGCGTAGACACAAACTTACATTTTTATCCCTATTATTGGTTTGTTGTGGCTCCAGAAAGAGCGCCTAACAACCTCCATTCCCAGCACCTATTTTTGCTTCATACCCAGGAAGCTGCACTATCTGGATTCCAAAATTTTTAGGTGTTGAGTCTCACACAATCATATTAGGTGAGCAGTTCTATTATTTCTTTATCATTTATTTATGTGGATAAGACCCTATTGCACACGTGCATTTTTTCACACCAGCACTTTGGGATTAGAGTATCCACCTCACCGTGTCAGCCAGCTATACGTAATAACTGTAGATTGATGGATGAACGATAGTTAAATAAAGAGCCTGTTAAAAGTTCTTGCGAGCCCTTGGACAATAGAGTCCCAGTGGACCACTCCACTTTTCCTCCTCACGTTACAATAGCTATAACTTTTTTGCTGTCAAAAGAGCTTTATGAGGACTTGTTTTTTTAAAAATACAATTTCTAGTTTTTTTTTTATCATTACCAAGTTGGGGTACATACAATCTTCTGATCTTCTTTATGCTATTTGAGCATGAGCATGCAGGTCATAGAAAGCTGAATGAAGGGATACCTTGATAGCTGCAATCCAATGACTTGTTCCAGTAAAATCCATGTTTTTCTTATATGTAAATGAGCTGTTAAGATCTATGGGCCCACTCCATAAATCGCAGGTCTCAGCAGTGTTAAATAGCTGGCACCTAATTGCGGACAATGGATGTCAACATAAGAATTTGGGGCATAGTGAGACTTCCAGTTTGGCCATTGCCTGGTTCCATAGATGCGTTATTGACCATGGTTTAATGAAAGATTGTCTGACGATCAATTTTTATGGAACTGCAGCCATACACATATTAGTTGGCTTTGGCTATTGAAATTAATTGAAATTGGTCCCTGACTGACAGATCACTGAAATATGAGTGACCTGTCAGTCACAGACAGGAGGCAGGCAATGGGCAAGGAAAAGGCAGGGAAGCAGCGGAGCTTTAAGTGCTCACCTACTGCATTTCCAACACATTAACATACAGTTTCAACTATGGATTTCTCTAAAATAGTTCAACTGACTTCTACAGGAAGATAAGGATTTACTCTGCATTAAAGCATCTTTACATACACCTCATTAGATTGGGGTATAAAATTCTACTGTCAGGTTCTCTATAAGGAGAGTAAAACTATGTTCTTTGCCTTCCAGGTTCCAAGACTACAGTATAGAGTTATAGCATATAGTAGAGCACATTAGGGACATTATTTACATCTGCTGTAAAACCCATTTAACTTTTACACTTTTCTTTTTTATCTGGTTAATTTATTATCCGTCAGTAGATTCCAGGCATGTTTCAGGCAAAAATATCTTAACTTGGAAAAAAGTCCTACCAACTGATATTTTCAGCTCACATCATTTTATCTTCCTCAATTTCTAAATCCAATTATACCCTGCCTATCTTGTCACTTTTTCAGTAAAGGAGAAAAGCTGTTTGAAAATACTGATTACATGCGATTTTCTTCACCTGCCAAGTCGATATTTTTCTGCATCACCCGGAGCTTAAATGTTCTACAGAAACACAATGGTACATTAATTACAGGCGAGTGAGAGAAGATTATCCCTTAAGTTCGGTGCTCACGTCACTCGTGGTAAAAGTCTAGGGCAGCGATAAGTAATAACCTGTTACTCTGAAGTTCCCCCGAGGCTTGTAATAAACGATAGGTCATGTAGTTCCATAACAAAGGGGAGCTAGAGGTGTATAAGGAGGTGGACATGCTGCCCACACTGCTTGGTGAAATCTGTGCTAATATAATGAATTTGCACATTTACTGTTTTGCATTATGTGATGAAGCAATTTACTGCCCAGCAAACAGTAGTGAGTAGGAATCGACAGTTTACGGTTTGGACTAGCCCAGGATGGTAGGGGCTATGTGAAAAGACACTAGGGGAGACTTCCTGGTAGAAGGTTAGATAGGGCCCAGCTTGCAGACGAAGCAGACCTCAGGTCTGTCTAGTTAGTGGGTGTCCTATGGCAAGAGGGCGATGAGTGAGGCAGATACTAAGACTCCACAGAGAAGAGACAAGTGAAAGAGAAGAGAGTAGCTGTCCGGAGTTGGAACATAAATAGAGGGAGAAGGAAGAATTGTAGGGGCCTGAGGAAGAAAGCCTAGCAGGATGGTACGATCTTTACAACTGGAAAGGTAATGAGAAAGGAAAGCTAGAAGAAGAGAAAATACCCCGCATGGTAGTTTGGAGGCTTCAATAGAAAAGGAAGCTGAGTAGCCGCCATATTGACGCAGAAACTCTCTTACCGAGAGAAGGACACCATACCATGGACTAGAGCTTGGGACTCTTGCTTACTAGACTAGAGTGACATTATTAAGAACGAGGGAAGCTCCCCAAGTAGTGTGCTGGGCTGTGTTAAGAGAAGAAATAGCAACAAAGAAAACTGAGTGACTTCAGAAGAGAAAAAATGGTTGTGATGATATTCCATGTTACTAAAAAAAAACAACCATGAAGATAAATACAGTACCTACTATCTGGTCTAAATGGTCCCTACTAAGTTATTCATCAATAAAAAGAAGTTTATTTTAAAACTGTGGTCTCCCTCATTTAAATGCTTAACATTAGGTCCAGTCAAGTTGTACAGTGGCATGTGAAAGTTTGGGCACCCCTGGTAAAAATTACTGTTATTGTGAACAGTTAAGCAAGTTAAAGATTAAATGATCTCTAAATGGGCTAAAGTTAAAGATGACACATTTCCTTTGCATTTAAGGCAAAAAATATAGTGATATGCTGTATTATCATTGTAACATTGTAACAGATATACTGTTTAAGCAGTATATCTGCAATGGCTGCAGAATGTTGTCCCAAGCTCATCGGAGGCTACAGTGACATGTAAAAGTTTGGGCTGCAAGGTTAGAACCTAGTAGCACCCCCTTTTGCAAGTATCACAACTTGTAAACAGTTTTTCAACCAGACAAGAGTCTTTTAATTCTTGTTTTAGGGATTTTCATCCATTCTTGCTTGGAAAATTCTTCCACTTCTGTAATATTCCCGTTTCGTCTTGCATGCACTGCTATTTTGAGGTCTAGCCACAGATTTTCAATGATGTTCAGATAAGGGGACTGTGAGGGCCATTGTAAAACCTTCAGCTTGTGCCTTTTGAGGTAGTCTATTATGGATTTTGACTTATGTTTAGGATCATTACCTATTTGTAGAAGCCATCCTCTTTTCAACTTCAGCTTTTTTTACAGATGGCTTTATGCTTGCATCAAGAATTAGTTGAAATTTCATTGAATTCATTCTTCCCTCTACCCGTGAAATGCTCCCAATGCCATTGGCTGCAACACAACACCAAAACATGATTGATCCAGACCCAAACTGAATGGTTGGCGAGATGTTCTTTTCCTGAAATTATGTGCTCTTGTCACTCCACACATATCTTTGATCATTGTGGCCAAAGAGATCTACTTTAACCTCATCGGTTGACAGGGCTTGTTTCCAAAATACAGCAGGCTTGTTTAGATGTTATTTTACATACTTCTGAATTTTATGGGGAGGATGCAGGAGAGGTTTCCTTCTGTTGCCTCTTCCATGAAGGCCATATTTGTGCAGGTGTCTATGAACAATAGAACTATGTACCACAACTCTAGAGTCTGATAAATCTTTCTGAAGGTCATTTGCAGTCAAGCAGGGATTCTGATTTGCCTGTCTAGCAATCCTAAGAGCATCTCCCGCTGAAATTTTGCTAGGTCTCCCAAACCTTATCTTGACCTCCACTGTTCCTGTTAACTACCATTTGTTACTACATTTCGAACTGAGGGAAGGGCAACTTGAAAATGCTTTTCTATCTTCTTACAGCCTTCTCCTACTTTGTGGGCCTCAACTTTTTTTATTTTCAGAGTGCTAGACAGTTGTTTAGAAGAACCCATGGCTGATGTTTTTTGGCCCAATGTTATAGGAGGATGGGTTTTTATAAAGCTGGGAAAATTGCATCACCTGGTATTTCCTAATGATAGTGAACAAGCCATAACCATTACAGCCTATTTTAGGTCTGAAACCTTGGTCAAAGTTATTTTAGAACACAAATCTCCAAGGGAGATCAAACTTTTGCATCGGCCCATATTCCTTTTTGTAGTTTTTGTAAATTAAAAAAAAAAATCAATATACCGTATATACTCAAGTATAAGATGAGATTTTCAGTCCATTTTTTTAGGCTGAAAGTGCCCCTCTCGGCTTATATTCGAGTCATTTTCCCAGGGGATTGGAGGGGGAGCAGCAGGACCCAGCAGCTGTCACATCATACTCACCCACTCCTGGCGCGGTCTCATACTCACCCCCTCCTGGCGCGGTTTCTGCACCTCCCTGCTTCTTAGATGGTTTCCAGCGTTGGCAGCTCTTCCTGTGTTCAGCGGTCACATGGTACCGCTCATTAAAGTAATGAATATGCACGCGACTCCACTCCCATAGGCGTGGAGCGCATAATAATTACTTTAATGAGCGGTACCACGCGACCGCTCAACACAGGAAGAAGCTGCCGATGCCGGAGACCATCTGAGAAGCAGGGAATTGCAGAGACCGTGCCAGGAGGGGGTGAGTATGATGGGGGGAGCCGTGCATATAGCAGGGGGAGGACGAGGGACCCATGCATACAACATGCAGAGGACGGGAGAGCCATACAAACAACAGGGGTAGGATGGGGAGCCATGCATACAGCAGGGGGAGGAAAGAGGAGCCATGCATACAGCAGGGGGAGGACAGAGGAGCCATGGATACAGCAGAGGGAGGACGGAGGAGCCATTCATACAACAGGGAGAGGACGGAGGAGTCATGCAAACAACAGGGGGAGGATGGAGGAGCCATGCAAACAGCAGGGGGAGCCACACATACCAGGACAGGGATGAGGGGACAATGCATACCCGGCTTATACTCGAGTCAATAAGCTTACCCAGTTTTCCGTGGCAAAATTAGGTGCCTCGGCTTATCCTCGGGTCGGCTTATACTCGAGAATATACTTTTTTTTTTTTTTTTTTTGCTTAACATACAAAGGAAATGTGCCATCTTTAACTTTAGGCCTTTAGATATCTTTTCATCTTCAATTTTGACCAGGGGTACCTAAACTTTTACATGCCACAGTAGCTATAATGACATTTTTGTACAATGCTACATGAGCCAATTACGGTGGTATCCATTCCAAATACCATCTCAACACCATACAGTCTGTGATGCCTTGTCTGTGATAACACACCATTAGGTGAGCACCTTGTTTGTGTATTGTAATCTGTGCATTTCATCTAATTATTAGTACTTAATGTGGGGACATCCTTGGGGAATCCGGTCAGGAGCAAAGTCCTTCTATTAATGTCTTTGGCTCCACTCCTCGGCCAGATCTTTAAAGTATATTTTAAACAGCAGAGCGTTTAAAAGAAATATATAACTGGCTGTAAATGAGTAGCCTGTTTCTGATTCATGCTGCCCAGAGTTTTGGCAGTAAAAATCAGGTGACATGCTCCCTTTAAATCAGGCAACAACATTGAAGTGGTTGTCCAAAGTTTGGAGGATAACTTCCTGATTGTTGGGGGTCAAATCACTAGAACCTCCACCTTCAAAACTGGGGCTCTAATGAGTCCCATGTGAATGGAGTGGTGGTCAATCATGACTACTGCCACTACATTCATTCTTAATAGGATTCATTCTTAATAGGAGTGTGAAGACCAGCCCAAGCGCTGTGCTCGGTAATCTCTGGCGATCCAATAGAGATAAATGGAGCAGAGATGCGCATGATCAACCACCGCTTTATTTACTCTTCAGAGTCCCGATTCTCTGGATCAATGGGAGTCGCAGAGATCGGATGTCCAGCGATTGGGTAGTTCCAAACTTTCAAACTTGGTGCATCACCTTAAAAGCCTAAAGACCATATACATATTAATGTCAGCTGAAACTGACAATTTTGGCAGGATCAACCATTATCTTATGAGTATTGTGAACAGAGTTCAGGGATGTTGGATTTCTGGACATGCTTTTTGCATGTAAATGCAACCATTGGTGTTTGGCAATGTGTTATCTACCCTTTTGCTGCCATAAAAATGTAAGATCAGTTGAAAATGATGAAAGGTGTATAACTTTAGTTTGGCTATATCAACCCCATAAAGAGGGTCTGCAAGTTACAGTTAAGGAGGTTGCCCTGCCTTCTGAGGGGATAACTTACTATTTTTGGAATAACTCTAAGACTTATCTTCTGCTGCTTTCATTTCACAACTTTAGCAAACATCATGAAACTAAAATTAAATGAATGACCACACAAATGTCCATTTCTACAAAATTACATAATGTCGTATAGAAAGAAAATAAGACATGCTTTCTTAATGTAACACACTAGAATCGGTATGAAATTAAAGCAAACCAGTGGAGTGTAATAAACACACTATGATGGAAGGAGAAGTGTCTGTGATTGATTAAAAAGATGTCTTCTGTTGCCATGGTAACATGCTGTGAATTCTGTCAAGTTGAATCATGGTGCATTTTGGGCACTATGTACAACGTCACATCTTGTTAATGCACGGCTCCGAGAAAATGGGTCTGAAAGCATTTCGCTCAGGAAATACTACCAACCCTTTCCTGATTTCTTCTAAAAAGTTTCTTAAAATAAAGGGAAACTAATTTTACAAAGGCAAACTTCGGGCATTACATAAAGTTACATTGAGGGTCCTTAGAGAATACCCATGATGATTAGGGTCAACAATTGAACAGTGAATATGTTCAAGTATGTTATTTTCCAGTTTAGTTAGGAGCCAGGATGAATTGTTTTTAGTTTCCAGATACTGATGTCATATGTCGTTTTTAAGTGCTCCGTCATTATGGTAGGAAAATCCCTTTAAAGGGAATCTGTCACCAGGTGTTTGCGATGCCATCAGATAGTGGCAGAGAGTCTGATTCCAGGGATGTGTCACTTAATACGCTGTGTTTTGCTGTTTCACTACAATCAGTATTTTATCACTACAGGACAACTGGTCTTGTGCCTCGTAGTCCAACCACGCAACCAGCACTGATTTGCAGCATACTTTTTTTAATTTGCAACTTTTTTAAAGTCTATTTTAGGTACAATTGTAATTTATTTTATCTTTTTTTTACTGTCAGGGTTTGAAGCTTCTAAATGTTTTCAATTGATTCATCAATTAAAAAGTTGCTAAATTTTTGGACAAATGTAGTCCAGTCAAATTTTATGTATGTCTGAAATTTTTTAATGGAACCCGCACATTTTTGGTCTTAAACAGCGCGAGAAAAGGTAAAACAAAAAAAACGAAGAGCATTTTTTATTTTGCTCAACATGCACAAACCTCATTTTGAAAAATTTGGAGCAAGAACATCAACGAATACCACAAAAAATAATAGAAAAGTGACTTCAGAAAAACTGCAAATGGTAAATCGGGGACATAGTGTGCCTGACTACGAAGATCCTTATGAGCAGAATGTATTTAGTCTCCATAGGGCTGGTAGCTATATGAATGGATTAACAATGTAACATAATTGTCTGCATGTGTTAATACATCAGATAATGATTTATATTGGGTTTTATATTTATGACTATTGTTCATTTCTTCCTATGTCGAGTGAATTGAAAAGTAGATTTCAAGCAGAGCGTATTCTGTTCAAGTCTTCTAGGACAAAAAAAGTAAGTAATCGAGGATACTACTGTGCACTAATGAAGACTGCGTCTTATACGGTGCGCCTGCTGACCTGAATTAGCACCGTCTCCGTCTGTACACAACAGGGAGAGCCTGTTTTATATTCGGGTCATGCTGCACACAACTAATAGATCGTAACACTACAGATTATTATATGGTAGGATTCTTCTGATGGAATGGAGCCATAGACGTATCGTGCAGATTGCGGACCAGGAGACCAGTGCGGAATATAATGAGTAACTTGAATAATGGGGAAAACATCTGCTGCCTCATCAACGGATGATAGAACATGCCTATAATGCCTCCGAGTATTTTTATGGATATTACTGCAGATTTTCAGCCCAATTCTCAACAAAAGGAAACCAAATGCCTGTATTACCGTGATACAGAAAATGAATAATTCAACTCTGCAGTAAACTCTGCTGATAGACAGGGATGAGTTATGCAATGGTAGCTGCTTTTATATTTAATCTATACATATAATGGAAACTGCAGAATATTTAAAGCAGATCTGTCACCAGATTTCACAATGTAAGCTACTTATGTTACTAAACAGATTTCTAAAAACTGATGAGGCAGGTGTAGATACCATTTTAGAACAGCTGTTTAATCCATTTTGAAAGTGTAAACTCAACATCCAACCACCTAACTTTATTAGAAGCTCGTCAATGTCCTTCCTCCCTGCTGCTGGTACTGAGATCTCACACTGCTTGGTACAAGGTGCAGCAGCAGTCAGGCTCGGTGGCAAAGATGGACTACACTTGGACTCATGAGCTTACTTTGAGGGCTTGTTCACAAGTCTGATTTTCATGTCAGAATGCTATATGTGGTTTTCACAGATAGCACTCATATCTATCACATTCTATGGGGCTGTGCACGTCCGATTTTTTCCTCAGAGTCTTTAGAGGAAAATATCGGAGACATGTCCGATTTTGATCCAACAGTCAGTAGACCCGTGAATAAAATTGGACAACAATCGGATGACTTTCGAGTGCGGTCCGATTTTCTGACTGTCAGAATGGAGAAGGTGGAGATTTTTTTTTATTGCTCCACATACGAGAAAAATGGCAAATCGACCATTTTTCTCATACATGGAAAAATCGGATGTGTGAATGAGCCCTAAACCAGACTCATAAAATGTTAATTTTAATATAAGGATTATACAGCCATTCTGACATGGATTCGCTAACTAAATACCCCAGTCTCATCACGTCTCAGCGATTGATTAATATTGTTTAGGGATGAGCGAACTTGAACTGTAAAGTTCAGGGTTCATACAGGACACCTAGTGTCCAGTACCAAACCCCGAACACTGACTTTTAACAGGATGTCTGGTTTGCTCTTCGGGTTTGGATGCCTAATAAAGTTTGTTGAAAGGTTTTAGCGCACCCAATCAACATGCTTTTAGGTTGTGGGCACTTACAGAGCCTTCAAGTATTAGCATGGCTTTAATTGGCCAGCGCAGCACGTGACCCGGCATGTATAAATGCCAGATAACTAGTGCCACCATACTGCTCGTATTAGTGTAGGAACAGGATGCAGCTGGAGTGAAGGACAGTGTTAGAGCACTCTGCCAAAAAGCCAGTGTACTCTGCACGTGTCTCAGTGGGAGAACTGTAAGAAAAAGTTGCTGTGTGTTTTCTGCACCCATATCTGTGGGAGTACTGTGCCAAAAGCAGCTGTGTGTACTCTGCAACCCCACCTGTGGGAGTACTGTGCCAAAAGCAGCTGTCTGCACTCTGCAACCCCACCTGTGGGAGTACAGTGACAAAAGCCCCTGTGTGTACTGTCACCCCGCCTGTGGGAGTACTGTGCTGAAAGCCACTGTGTGTACTCTACACCCATATCTATGCCAAACAGCCGCTGTGTGTACTCTACAACCCACCTGTGGGATTACTGTACCAAAAAGCCACTCTGTGTACTCTGAAGCAATGTCTGTACGAGCAATGTGTTTAAAAAATAATTCTACTCTGCAGCAGTCTCTTTGCCATTTGTAGGCCAAACAAATTATTTTACTGTAGCGCTGTATCTATACAAGTAGTATTTCTAAAAGAAATTTCCACTCTGTGGCCGTGTTTTTGGAAGAAGTATTTCTAAACAATCTTTCTACTACGACGCCGTCTCTTTCCCATTTGTGGTTTGATTATTATAATTATTTTATTTTATCGCTATGTCTATAAGAGCAGTGTTTCTAAAAATAAAAAAATTCTACTCTGCAGCCGTGTATTTGGGAGTAGCGTTTCTAAAAAAAATTGTGCTACTCTGCAGCCATCTTTTTTATGAGTGGTGTGTATAGAAAAAAAATTCTAGTATGCAGACTTCTCTTTCCCACTTGTGGGACAAAAAGCCTCTGTTTGTACCGTACCAAAAAACTGGCGTGTGTACTTTGCCAAAAAGCCTTTGTTTCTACTTTACCAAAAAGTCTCTGGGATTACTGTGCTGAAAAGCCTGTTTGTACTGTACCAAAAAACATCTGTTTGTACTGTGCCAAAATGGGGGCCGTATCAGATGGTGGTGCTGGATTTTGCAACGTGCTAAGTAAGGTTTTCCATATTTCTGCCATGCAAACCATCAATTATGAGGTGGTGCCAGTGCTCCTGCTGCGTTGGTGACCTCATCCTCCTTTACCTTGTGCTTCCACTGAGCCTGCGTTGTCAGGTGAGGACATAGTCAGTAGTGCGTCTACCAGCGTGCGCTTATATGCCCACATTTTCAGATCTTGCTTTAGTGATGGAAGTAACGATGGTACTTTATGCTTGTAGCTAGAATCCAGCAATCAGCAATTGTAACAAAATCTGGTGATTGCTGCGCAGGCACAGCAGCATGTATTGCCTCATGTGTGCTTAACTGACCAGAGGCCACGACTTGCTGTCCTCGGTGGGAGGTGTATCAACTGGGTCCTCTTTATCATCTGTATCTTTCTAGCCACACTTCAGTTATGACCGTGAGCTGCTTTTAGTGCCACCGTGCTGTGAACATGGTTGTTCCTCATTCTCCAAAACTGATCTCTGGCTTGACATTTGTGTACCTGGCCGCTGTTGGTACAGTAACCCATCCTTCAAGACATGTGTGAACGCCTGGCCTCATAATGGTGTGAATGTTCCCTATTTCTCCTACTCTTCCTCCTGTGCCACCACCTAATCTATCATCGCCAGAAGCTTTTTTTTGTTCTAGGAGGCATACAAGTGAGATAGTAACTCAAAACAGCATAATATGGGACACACGTCCCACATAAAGGCCCACTCGGTCGTGAAGTAGTGTTGCTCCAATGAGCGACTCGCCTGTGTGTGCTGCAGCTCAAACTCCAGTATCGCCTGCTGCTGTTGGCACAGTTTCTACAGCACCGCCTGCTGCTGGTGTCTCTGCAGTATATGCTAAGTGGAGTTCCACCTTGTTGGTACGTCACATATGAGGAAGGGAGCAGGAAGGCGGAAGTGAGGCTGCACTGCAGACAGGAGTACAGCACCAGGGTGAGAACGCCAAAAGCTCACACAGATGACCCGCACTGAATGGATGAGGAAACGGTGGAGGTAGCGAAGTTGGAGGAGGAGGAAACATGGACAGAGAAAAGACTAGGGGCCAGCAGTGGTGTGCAGTAGCAGGCAACTTAATGACTAGGGGCTGGCCTCTGCACTTTTGCATCCTGCTCCCTTGTTTGCTGTGCAGCTGGGGCAGCACCTCTTCCTCCGAAGTGCCTATGTCCACACCATATCGACTTCCAGCTACTAACACTGAGCTGCAAAGCAGTCCACAATCTTTCTCCCCATATAACTCTGAACTATTCTTCTGCTATCTCCCACCATGTAATCTCTAGTCCTCCCAAGACGACCTTCTTTGCCAGCAGCAGTGCACATTAGCAGCCAACTTAATGGCTAGGGACTGGCCTCTGCCCTTTTTGTACCCTACTCCCTTGTTTGCTGTGCAGCTGGGGCAGCATGACCACCACCTTTTCCTCTGAACTACCCAAGTAACTCGGATGACCTTGACTCCATGTGGGGTCTAGGACCTCTTCATCCCAAATCACATCATCACACTTCCCAGTCTGTCCATAACTCTGCTGCCCTACTAATCCACTTCTGTCCTCGCTAGTCGCTACTCCTCCACTTCCCCCCTCTGCAAATCCCTTCACTGTCTCCCAATTTCACAATGTATCCATTTCAAACTACTAACACTAAACTACATACAACTCTGAACTAATCTCTCGATATCTCCTACCACCTAATCTCTAGTCCTTCCAAGATCACCTTCTCTCCTCCACAATCGTACATTCCTCATACAATCGCTGTCAATACTTCTTCCAAGTATCCCCCATCCTGTAGAATTCTTTGACCCAACACATCCAATTATCCCCTACATTCAAAACTTTCGAGTGGAACTTGAAAACCTATGTCTTCAGAACAGCTTACAGTCTGCAATGACCCCATTGCTACCTTATCAATACCAGAGTTGCTGCAACCCCCGAACCTCCCGACTCCAAATTATTCTGTAGAATGTAAGGCTGCAGTGGTAGGGTCCTCTCACCTCTGTACCTGTCTGTCACTATTAATTTGTTCATTGTAATTTGTATTTGTGTTTTGTATGTAACCCCTCCCCATGTACACCATGGAATCAATGGTGCTCTAAAAAAAAAAATAAATAATAACCCAGTCCTCACCCCTGCCCTCCTTGCCGGATTACACAGAGGAGAAAGCTGCAACAGTTGGCACTTGTATTTCATCATCATCATCCATCATCAATCATCTTCCACGTCCTGCGGTGGTACGCTGACCGTTTGCACCACCCCTCCCACGTACTCACACTCCAACAGAACAAGTGGTTAGGCATCAATGCACTCAATCTCTTACAATAGTTGGCCAGGGCCAGGTGGATGGCCAACTGAACAACAGCCAACAGAGTCATGAAAAAGTAGAAGTGACTGCTGCATGACTTGGGGCTCAAACTGATTGGCTAATTTGTAAGTGGGTGAGTTCGAAGACGAATGCCCATGGGCTGCAGGTGCCAAATCTGTGCTTTCAGCAGAGGACTGGGTGGAAGATAATGAAAAGGAACTGAAGGCACTCTCAACCAATCTAAAACCACCTTTACTTGTTCTGGCCTCACCATTCATCCAGCGGTACTCGGGCCTATGAAATTACACAACACTTCCTGTCGCCTGCTTGTACAAGAGGAAGGGGTTTCATTTGGGCGCATAGCTGGCACAGATAAACCATGAATTTTCTCTCCCTGCAGCACCTACACCATCTCCAGGAACACGGCCATGTCACCTATTTGATGCTCTACTCATTGTTTTCAACCCAAAACGTGCACAGTATTACATGGCATGTTTACAGAGAGAGAGAGTGGCCAGCCGATTACAGTGCTTGTTTTCAGAGTACCCCCAAAAAATCAATTAAAAAAACCAACACAAAAACTGTGTTGGATACCTCCTCTTCCTACACATCTTCCACCTCCTCAAGTATCTCCTCCACTTGAACCTCTATCTACTGGTTCAAGATTATAATTTTTCTTTTTTATATTCTGCTATTTTAAGTGATTTCCCTATCCAAATTGTTTGCAGGGCAATTGTCCTGATCTTACCCCTATTTATCTTCCTTTTTTCCTTCCAGATAAGGGAAAGTCAGGAGCATAGCAAGGAACATGACCCCGTTGTCTCCCTCCAGGGTAATCCAGGGGACAGGGATAGACTAGAGCACCCTCTATCACGAAGGATAGGATTCGCTTTACCTGAGAAATCCTGCAACAGTACCGTGACAATAAATTACTTATAGATCTACTACTGTCACACAACGTGTAGGACAGGCTAAGTGCAACACGAAGGGATAAGGGAAAGGGAGCCAAACACTAGGGAAGGGGGGAGTCCAGACCCCTAGACAGATCTAACATCACCTTGTCTGCCCTGTCGACCCTATACAGGTTCCACACCTATCGCTGAGCAGGATACCTAATCCCTACCTGACCCTGGTGATAAGCCTTCCACCGGGATGGACAGAATGAGCACTTGTCCATCCCCGCTACCTCTAAAGAAAACTGAGATAGACCAAATAAACAAGGGGAACTGTTAGGGCTGGCGGAACGTACCAAATTATAAAATAATAGTAGGTGTGTTCGCAGCCCGGGGTCCACCGTGCAGAGGTGGTACACTGCTGCTAAGTAATGGCGGAAGAATTAAGCGGTGTGAAACCAGTCACACGTGGGTTACGTCACCCAATGTGAACAGGGCGAACTCTGTTACTGCACAGAGCCGCACCACCGCTGAAAGTAGATGCCGGAGCCGGTTAACTCACAGAACTCGGTCAAAAGAGCGCACAGTGTACGGCCACAGAACTCTACCCCAAGGACACGGGGTTAGAGTCCTTCTAGGCCCACTGAACGCACGGTGTCGCTGCCGCGAGCGCCGCTATAGATGCTGGCTATGGAGCACGTGCACTGAGGCGTGCCGAGTCCCTGTTGAGGCCAGATGCCTGACTCAACCTCAGACCTACCTACGCCCAAGTCTGGGCGCTAGCAGGCTAGGCTGCACAACACATGCGTACCAAGGGTAGGGGCTTCTTAATGAGTCATTCACCAGAGACATTCATACGTGCATACATCACTCACTCCACATAGTCTGTAAATACAGTCTATACTAGCGCATGGGGGAGCGGCCATGCGAACCTTTTATAGCCACGGGCGTCCAGGACCTTCCTGGCTTCTCGGATGGGCCAATCCGAACACGAGCAGGACCTGAGCACGTGACCCTCGATCTCCAATAGGAGATCACTCCACGGGCATGCTCAGTGGCCCGACATGAGGACTTAGTCCCTGGAGAATCTCGCTGCTGAGCAGCATGCATTGTCATAGCTGTGCCGGAAGTGGCAGCAGCAAGCAAACCCACGGAGTTGGCCTGGGAGGAGTGTCGGGACCGACGAATCTGCTGAGCAGACTCCACTGCGGCCGAAGAAAAATGGGAGACCGCTGGGTGCAAGGCTCTGGATTCCTGCAGTGCAGTGGCAGGAACCCGATGCCTAACAGGAACACTTAGCTTAAGTAGACTCGGAGAGAAACACCAACGTCCTCTAGACTCCAAAGAAGATGATAGCCAACTGATACAGCTCCAAGCCTCAACAGGGAAATGCAAATGGGAATATCATCTGCAACTCCCAGCAGTGTCATGATCTGTACGTGAATTCTGGTTTAGTGCTGCAGGGGTTAATGCTTTTGGCCTCTCTCTGGTTCTGGTAGGGCTTTAAAAAGCCTCATTTGGGCTCTGCCTGTTGTCAGTGATACTTTTGACCTCGGCTGGGTTCCTGACCCCTGTGTATCTGTGGATACTGTCTGCCTGTGTATGTTTGCTCATGTATGACCTGGTCCGTTCCTGATTCTGATATTGCTGCCTGCCTCTGTACTTGTTTTGCCTCTCTGTTAAGACCTTTGCCTGTCCTTGACCTTCCGTTCCATTGCTCCTGCCTGTACCGCGCTGCCATCTCAGGTTTCCAGACTCTGCTTTGTGACTGATCACGTCCCTGTCTTGCCCCTCCTGTACCGTGCCATCTCCTGGCTTAGATCCACGCCTGCCCGACTACTCTCTGGGCAACTCTAGCCCAAGAGCTGTTCTCCGGAGATTGTTTCCACCCCCAGACACTCCCCAGCAGTCACGTGCTTCAGGTCCTGTTTACCTGAAGCACGCATCTCCACCGCTGCAGCCCCACTCCACAGGTATCTTTGAGCATTTTTGAGTATGAACATGAGTATGAACATCTTTGAGTATGTTCATCAATTACAAGTGGGTGATATCCTTGGTGTAGGAAAAGAGGAAAAGGATATCACCAAGGATATCACCCACTTGTAATTGATGAACAGATCCACAGAGCTACAAGGATCCCAAAAAAACGGCCACTTGGATTACATAGAGAGGGAGGAAAATAACAGGGTGCCGCTTGTGGTAACGTACAACCCTGACATGAACATTTTAAGGAAAATTGGCGCTGACCTCTAAACCATATTCCACAGAGACCACAGACTGAAAGCAATATTCCCAGAACTGCCACTGCTCTCCTACAAACAGCTTCCCAACCTAAGGAATAGCCTTGTCAGAAGTGCCCTCGCATCACCATCAGAGAGAGGCACAGTCCCCTGCAACAGTAAGGCAAGACCTGTACCCACATATCATCAACAAATAAAGTCCCCATACCCAACATAAATCAGGACTATAAGATCATGGACTCTTTTTCATGTACATCCTCCAATGTAGTGTACATGATACAGTGTACAAGGTGCAATGCAGGGACATACATCGCGGAAACTAAGCAAAAACTACAAACAAGGATGAATCTGCATAGACATACTATTAAAAATGAGCTGGACACACCTGTAGGAATACACTTCTCTAAACCTGGACACAGCTTGGTAGATCTAAAAGTCCTAATATTGAAAGGTTATTTTAATAGTGACAGAGAAAGAAAAATTTGGGAGTTTAAATTTATAAATATGTTTCAATCTCTAACATTAGGACTGAATTTGACACCTGGATTCATGACTCATTACATGGACACAGTTCACACCTCCACAAGAAGGTCTTCAGATCTCTAATAGAACACTTGGTCCTCATCTGCATGTGTAACAGAAACCTTAATTTGATTTCCTTGGCCTGTCTCTAGCTAGCATCACCTTATGTCCTGTTATAATTCCTATTTAAATGTTGCCGTCTCTTCTCAGTAATTCACTTGTAATCTAACCTGATGAAGGGGCCTTCTGAGCCCTGAAAGCTTGCTTGCAAATATAATTTCTCTGGTTAGCCAATAAAGGTATCACACCTTGAATACTTTTCTCAATTTTTTTTGGGGGGGACATAAGTGTTTACATCTATTTTTCTGGCTAACACGGTACCACAATATTATTTTGTATTGTACATCGTAATTTATGATCTAAGAAAATTTACCTTCAGTGATGTTTCCTGCTATAGTAATTATATGCTGCAACAGTCTCCCCCAGTTTGTCTTTAACATGCACGCCCATGCGATGTTGCATATCTACCCCCAAGTGTATATTTGTTTATAAGCAAATACTAATGTATGTAAATGTATTCAGAGTACGCCGGATAGCGAATTCTACCACACCACGCATTTCTAAACTGATAGTGTTTGAAAATGAATTTGTTGATGTACAAAATCTAAAAAATACATTATTATTAGGTGAAGCTTCATGTGATTGGCTTTGTTCTTTACTGTCAATGTCTCTCCTTCAAAAGAACAAAATAACATTATAAATAAATGCATTCTGCATTGGCGATATTTTCACCCTCAATGGGGAGTGAATCCTTTTCTAGCATATAATTATCCATATATCTATCTGATAAACAAATAGGAAAGAAATGTTTGCAGAAAATGGAATAATGTAATGATATACTGACTCTGTACAATCAATATAGTGCTCCGTGTATATGTATATTATTATAGTATACGGTACTCTCATTCATATAATGGACATTTATTATAGGCCTTTCCAGTTATTAGGGTCAGGAGTACTGTACATGAAGAGGGTTTAGTTTTTATTTTTGTTAATTTCTCCTTAGAAATACTGTCATGAATAGAGAAGAGTGGATCTTTGTAAATTCAAATTTGCTGGATTTACAGAAATTGTTCTAAAATGTTTGATTTGCACCAAATACAGTTGCGCAAATCTTAAGGATACATGCACAATTTGAGTATTTAGTGAGATTTTTACCTCAGTACCTGTAAGCCAAAATAAGGAGTGGAACAGTCAGAGGAAAGGTATAATAGAAACACATGAACCACTTCTGTGTTTTTCACCCACTCCTGATTTTGGCTTACATACTGTATACAGAGGTTAAAAAAAACCTCCCCAAATACTCAATGTGTGAATGGGGCCTAAAGGTACTGTCACACTTAGCGATGTACCAGCGATCCCGACCAGCGATATGACGCGGTCAGGATCGCAGGTGCATCGCTAAGTGGTCGCTAGGGAGCTGCCACACAGGCAGATCTCACCTCTCATCAGCGACATCGCTGGGGACGGGGGTCGCTACTTACCTGTCACACTAGGCAATCCTGACGTCCTCCCGCCCGGCTCCACACTCGTCGCTCGTCTCTCCACAGGAAGCGCCGCAGGAAGCTGACGACGAGAAACGGTCCAGGACGTTCTCGCGCGATCAGCGATAACCAGCGGGGGAGCAGTCGTAGGTAAGTATCAGACACAGCGATATCGCTAGCAATATCGCTATAACGTCACAAGTTATAGCGATATTGCTAGCGATATCGCTTAGTGTGACAGTACCTTAACACTAGAAAGCCTCCAATTGCTCAGAAAATACACGTGGAGGAGTGGGGAGTGAGAGAGAGAACCCAGGTGACCATAAGAGCTTACACTCTACAGGAGAGAGAGAAAACTCCACTGACCATAAGAGGTTATACTTTACAGCGAAGAGAGAAAACCCCACTGACCATAAGAATTTACACTCTACAGGAGAGAGAGAGAACGCTGCTGACCATAAAAGCTTAAATTCTATAGGGGGGAGAGAGAGAGAGAAATATGCTGATCATAACGGGTGAGAGAGAAAACAACTCTGTTGTACAAATTATGCTCCACTGGGAACCGCTGATCTGTGATGGCCCCAGGAACTGACCACCACTGTACAAGGTATGATAGCATTACAGAATGCAGTAGATAAGCGCCTGATGGCGGTGCCGGCAGCTGATACTCGAAAAAATAGGTGACAGATTCCCTTTAAGGGAACACTACGCAATACACTACATATACACAATGGTTATACAAATATAACGGTCAGATATGCAAATACAATAGTGGCAGGACAAAAAGTAAAAGAAAAACATTTGGTCAGTTATCAGTGAGATGAAAGGCCTAGCGTGAGAGGGGCTGCCACATGGGAGGCTTGCTGTCCCCTTTGTGTGCGACTTGTCTCACAGAATGTGTTGTTGCGACCTCCCAGAGAAAAAACAATAGGATATGCTTCATACAAGCATTTAACCCTCTGGGCTGATCCTAAATCCCTTCCCATGGAGGTTTAGAGATAAATCTCCCAAAACCTATGAAAGCTCATAACTCCTTTCTGGGCGGTCCTAGGGCAGCAGATCTGATGCCATCGGATCCAACCAGGCCCCTGCTCCTCATAGAGACTAAACACAAACAATTTTGCTACCTAGCTGCTAGTGGCTGTTCTATGTATATCCCTTCCCGTGCATGTTAGAATGACTCGAGACTCAGGCGGGAGCTTGCCCTGTTCTGGGGATCTTGGACATACAGTGGGGAAAAAAAGTATTTAGTCAGTCAGCAATAGTGCAAGTTCCACCACTTAAAAAGATGAGAGGCGTCTGTAATTTACATCATAGGTAGACCTCAACTATGGGAGACAAACTGAGAAAAAAAAATCCAGAAAATCACATCGTCTGTTTTTTTTTTTCATTTTATTTGCATATTATGGTGGAAAATAAGTATTTGGTCAGAAACAAAATTTCATCTCAATACTTTGTGATATATCCTTTGTTGGCAATGACAGAGGTCAAACGTTTTCTGTAAGTCTTCACAAGGTTGCCACACACTGTTGTTGGTATGTTGGCCCATTCCTCCATGCAGATCTCCTCTAGAGCAGTGATGTTTTTGGCTTTTCGCTTGGCAACACGGACTTTCAACTCCCTCCAAAGGTTTTCTATAGGGTTGAGATCTGGAGACTGGCTAGGCCACTCCAGGACCTTGAAATGCTTCTTACGAAGCCACTACTTCGTTGCCCTGGCGGTGTGCTTTGGATCATTGTCATGTTGAAAGACCCAGCCACGTTTCATCTTCAATGCCCTTGCTGATGGAAGGAGGTTTGCACTCAAAATCTCACGATACATGGCCCCATTCATTCTTTCATGTACCCGGATCAGTCGTCCTGGCCCCTTTGCAGAGAAACAGCCCCAAAGCATGATGTTTCCACCACCATGCTTTACAGTAGGTATGGTGTTTGATGGATGCAACTCAGTATTCTTTTTCCTCCAAACACGACAAGTTGTGTTTCTACCAAACAGTTCCAGTTTGGTTTCATCAGACCATAGGACATTCTCCCAAAAGTCCTCTGGATCATCCAAATGCTCTCTAGCAAACTTCAGACGGGCCCGGACATGTACAGGCTTAAGCAGTGGGACACGTCTGGCACTGCAGGATCTGAGTCCATGGTGGCGTAGTGTGTTACTTATGGTAGGCCTTGTTACATTGGTCCCAGCTCTCTGCAGTTCATTCACTAGGTCCCCTCGCGTGGTTCTGTGATTTTTGCTCACCGTTCTTGTGATCATTCTGACCCCACGGGGTGGGATTTTGCGTGGAGCACCAGATCGAGGGAGATTATCAGTGGTCTTGTATGTCTTCCATTTTCTAATTATTGCTCCCACAGTTGATTTCTTCACTCCAAGCTGGTTGGCTATTGCAGATTCAGTCTTCCCAGCCTGGTGCAGGGCTACAATTTTGTTTCTGGTGTCCTTTGACAGCTCTTTGGTCTTCACCATAGTGGAGTTTGGAGTCAGACTGTTTGAGGGTGTGCACAGGTGTCTTTTTATACTGATAACAAGTTTAAACAGGCGCCATTACTACAGGTAATGAGTGGAGGAAAGAGGAGACTCTTAAAGAAAAAGTTACAGGTCTGTGAGAGCCAGAAATCTTGATTGCTTGTTTCTGACCAAATACTTATTTTCCACCATAATATGCAAATAAAATGAAAAAAAACAGACAATGTGATTTTCTGGATTTTTTTTTTCTCAGTTTGTCTCCCATAGTTGAGGTCTACCTATGATGTAAATTACAGACGCCTCTCATCTTTATAAGTGGTGGAACTTGCACTATTGCTGACTGACTAAATACTTTTTTTCCCCACTGTATATACAATGTACAGCTAGGACATATAGTATTTCCATAACTCCTTTATGAATTCCTAGCTGGATGAACAAAGGATTCAAGCCACATGGCCTGGATCCACAGGGGGTCTTCCAGTAGAAGGTTGCATACCAGCCAGCTATTAGGGAGGGGTGTGAATCTGCTGAATTTGCTGAAGGGGGTTCTATAACCCTATATCAAATAGGATACAGATGATTGACATGTACCGTAATTATGTCTCCAAAACTCTTCACACCTTCTCTCCATTACAATAATGCCAAACATGTGGCCGCTTACTGTGGTTTAGGAACAGTGGAGCTCAGAAGGAGGGGGGCATTTGGATTTGGGGGCGCAGAATTCACTGGATTTAATTTGAGGGGGCAAGAGCCATGTCACTTTTCCAGAGTCTTTGCTCTTCTAGTAACGTGGGAACCCCCTATAATTCCAGTGACAGATGAAGGGCCTGAGTGAGGGCTGGTATTGTGCGGGAAAAGTTTTTATAGGTAACATTTTGGGGTACATAATATGGGATCACATTCTTGTATTTCACGCTGAGCACTTACGTTGGGGTGTCCCTGTAAATTCCACTAAAATGTGATTCAGATGAAACCCCATAGAAATCACCCACCATGAGGCAGATGGAGTCGCTTCCTACTCGGTTTGGCATCTGCTCCACTGGTATCCATCTTTTTAGGCGTGCACAGAACTGTGGTCTTCCACACTTGTGCTCTAAAAAGACGCCTAAAATGAGGGGACATCGTGGGAACAGAGACCAGTCCAAAGTGACTCCATCTGTCTCATAAGTGAGTGGTTCCCTCCAGGGTTTTGTCTGAATCACGGTTTTTGTGGAATTTACACGGAAACCCCAATGTAAGACTTAGCGGTGAGCGAGGGATAAATGTGAGCCAAGACGTATTCCGGTTTTTAGTAGGTAGAATGAACGAATAGACAACAGTACAAAAATAGTTCTTATTTTTATTTTTGCGATGTTCACCATGTGGTAAAGTGATAAGGCGGGTTTATTCATCAGGTCGGTACAATTACAGCGATAACAGATTTACATATTTTTGTTTTTAGGTTTTGCTGCTGTCACACAGTAAAAATGTAACTTTTTTATTTTTTGGCGAGTAGAGCTGTGTGAGGGCTTATTTTTTGCGGGATGAGTTGCAGATTTTTTTTGTATCATTTTGAGGCACACTATTTTTTTTAGCGCTTTTTATGTTGAATCTGTTTTATTGAGAAGAATTTAACATATAACATACAAGACATAAGGTTCAAAATACAAGATTATACACGGTTATACACCAAGCCATACTGAATCACAGCAACAGTGGTTCGTGTTCAACAACAGTTTGCCCATAACATGTGAAGGTGTATTGCAAATACCAAAGAGAGAGAGGAATCAGAAAGAGAAAAAAAACTCACAAGAAGTATAGATAGAAAGAGAAAGGGGAGAGAGGCTAAGGGAAAAAAGGGGGGACAGGGGGATGGGTTTCAGACCTCCGAGCCGGCCTCTAAGAAGCGTTTTCGATCAGTCGAAGTAGTCCAGGCGTCTCCCTGAACACAATCCATGGCTGCCATGTTCGAATCAAACGGGAATTATCTCCCTCCAATTCAGCCATCAACTCCTCCATACGAAAAATGTCTATAAACTCTGATAACCACTCTGCTATAGTTGGCTTTGTCGTCGTACGCCAGTGGCGTGGGATCACCATCCTTGCCGCAGTAATATAAAACCGGAGAAGGCTCTTCTTTTGAGTGGATATGGAACCCGGGAGAATTGATAAAATGGCAATTTGTGGAGAGGGAAGGACAAATTTTCCAGAGATCTCCTGGTAGGCCCAAAACACCCCTTCCCAGAAGGGTCATACAGCAGGGCATTGCCACCATATATGGTATAGCGTGCCCCTCTCCATTGTACAGCGCCAGCATGTATCATCCACTGTCGGAAAGATGGACTTCAATCTAACGGGGGACAGATACCACCTAGTCAGTATCTTATAATTTTTCTCCTGAGCGCCCCCGGCCGGAGACATTTTATGTGTAAAAAGAAATGCTTTGTCAAGGTCTTCCGTCGAAAATTTGCAACCCATCTCCTCCTCTCATGCACGGATGTAACTTGGAACCACTTCCGAGTCCCCTGAGTGAAGTTCCTTATATAAAAAGGAAATCAGATGAGAGGGAGGGTCCTGCATTTGTAAGAGAGCCTCCAACCGCGTCATGGGAGGGCGAGATGTACGGTCGATCAAGCGTCCCCGTATAAACGATCTCAACTGGTTATATTCCAACCAGGAGAGTGACCTATTGGGGAACTTTTCCCGTAAGGCATCCCATGCCGGAAATTTCCGTCCACTAGTATCTGTCCCAGTCGTAAGTCAGAACTCCTATGCCAACCTAAAAATTGGTCTCTGTGACATCCTGGATGAAAGTCCGGGTTACCAAATATCGGTGACAGTGGGTTCAAATTGCTGATCAGTTTCTTTTTATATTTAACACGATTCCAGGTCTGTAAAACTTCTCTAGTCAAGAAACCTGTTGGTCCCTTATAATCATTTGCGACCTGTTCAGTACGTCTGATCCACGGGAGATGACGCAATGGGACACCAAAAGACGTCTGTTCCAATTGAACCCATTGTTTAGAACAGTGGCCAAACTGCCAGTCAAACAGACGTGCAAGTAGGGAAGCTCTATGATAGAGTTCCAGGTCAGGGAGGCCCGCTCCACCTCTGGGTTTCGGGGCGGTTAAAATAAAATATTTAAGACGAGGTTTAGATGTCTGCCAGGTAAAGCGGATTAACGCAGATCTAATGGTCTGAAAGAATGTCTTCGGCGGCACAATCGGGACCGCCTGGAATAGGTATAAAAGCCTAGAAAGAATGTCCATTTTAAATGAATTCATCCTGCCAAACCATGAGATATTCTTCAGTCCGTATTCCCTCAACCGTTTCAGAGTCGACTCCAACAGAGGCACATAATTTAATTTATATAAGTCAGTCGCGTCAGTAGGGATTTGAATGCCTAAATATTGAATGGCCCCATTCTTCCACCGAAAGGGGAAATTTCCCATAAGTCTTGTAAGTTCTGTCTGTCCTAAGGATATGTTAAGGGCTTCAGTTTTCTGAAAGTTAATCTTAAAATTACTGACTGCTCCGTATTTTTGGAACTCTTCCATCAATGATGGGAGGGTAATATGTGGCTGGGATATATACAGTAAGAGGTCGTCCGCATAAAGAGACCTTATAATGAATGTTGTCTACCCATAGACCGTGTACACTAGGGTTCTTCCTGATCGCCACCGCCAAGTGCTCCATAACTATCGCGTATAAAAGGGGCGACAAAGGGCACCCTTGCCTGGTCCCGTTCCCAATGGTCATAGAGTCCGACATTGCTCCATTTACCTTGACCCTAGCCGACGGGCAAGTGTATAGGGCTGCAACCCTATGCAGGAAGCGGTTTCCCAGGCCCATCTGTCGTAGGGCCGAGAACATGAAGCCCCAGTGCACACGATCGAAGGCTTTCTCCGCATCCATCGACAGCACAACTAACGGTTTACATTTCGATTTAGCATAGGCAGTCAAGTTGAGTCTTACTTATGCCGTCTCTCGCCTCCCTTCCCCGCACAAACCCCACCTGGTCTGAATGTATTACTGAAGGCAAGAGAGGAGCTAGTCGATTCGCCAGTATTTTTGCGTATAATTTGACGTCAACATTGATGAGAGATATTGGGCGGTAATTTGTTACTAATTTAGGGTCCCTCCCCGGCTTCGGTATCACTGTAATAAAAGCCTCTAAAGACTGTGGAACGAACGGGGACTCAGCCGTGATAGAGTTAAACATCCACGTCATAATAGGGCTAAGTTGTTCTTGAAACATCTTATAAAAATGAGGGGAAAACCCATCCGGTCCCGGGCTTTTACCAGCCGGAGTATTTTGGATGGCTTCAGCAATCTCCTCTGTCGTAAAGTCCGAGTCCAACGGGATAGTTAAATCCGTGGCCAGTGTAGGAAGGGCGGTGTCGTGAATATAAGATTCTATGCATGGTTGAGGATCCAAGGGTGACTGAGGGGGACAATCTCCACCGATATTATATAATGTATGATAGTAACGCCGCATTATGTCCAAAATTTCTGTCGGGTTTGACGTCGTTCGACCCCCGTTTTGCTGGAGAGATGAGATGTATGTAGTCTGGTTACGTGGATGCAAGAACCTGGCCAGCAGACGTCCACATTTGTTAGCTTGACCGTATAATATACTTTTAAAGCGGTTTCTGTGGTGTCGGTATTTTTCACTTAGTAGGGACTTCAGATCGTCTCTGTATTTAATCAGGTCAGTCAGCGTTTCCGTGTCCTTGTCCGCCTTATGTTTCGTCTCTAACGTCAATATCTTTTCTGTCAAGTCTATAATCTCTTTACTTTTTATTCGTTTCAAGCGAGATCCATGTTTAATGAGAACCCCTCTAAGAACGCATTTAAGGGCCTCCCATTTAACGGGGATGGCAGTAGTATCATGTGCATGGTCTTGTAGAAAGTTTGCTATGGTAGACTTGATGTCGGCCACACAAATATTATCTTTTAAAAGATTATCGTTCAATCTCCACGTCCACTGCCGCAGCCCCGAGTCAGGAGGGCTAATGTCCAGAAACACTGGAGCATGATCCGACCATAGAAAACTCCCGATAGAAGGTCTCAGGTTCCAGGCCAACGCACAGTGACTAAGGAGAAAGAAATCAATCCTACCATATGAGTTATGCGGTGTAGAAAAGAACGTATAGTCCCTTTCATTGGGATTACAAAGTCTCCAGACGTCAGTGAGTCGCAAATCCTGGAGGTCCCTTTTCAATGAGGACAGCTGACGAAATGATAAATAAGACTTCGCTGCCGTGGAGTCTATAGTCGGGTTAAGAGTCATGTTAAAGTCACCTCCCAGAATGACCACCCCCTCAGCAAACTCAGCCACGATCTTCAAGAAAGATCTAGCAGCTCGTATTTGGTCTCGGCCGGGGGCGTACCAACCCGCTATAGTATATGTGGTTGAAAAAATTTGAATTTTCAAGAGCACGTATCTGCCCTCCGCATCAACCAAAGTGTCCAATATGTTATGCTGGAGAGATTTATGGAGCGCTATAGATACCCCACGGGATCGTGAATCCGGGTTAGCACTATGGAACCAGGTTGTGTAGTATCGGTCGTGAATATTAGGGATGTGTCCAACTTTAAAATGTGTCTCTTGTAAGATTACTATATTTACTCTTTTCTTGTGCATGTCATATAAAATATGTGACCACTTCTGCGGGGTATTAAAGCCTCTAGTATTCAAAGAGCCCAGTGTTATCTTTTGTGCGGTGGTCTTACCCGACATTGTATCTGTAGCGTGAGGTCGAGGATGCAGGTTACGGCTACCAAGATGGATCGGCTTCGGAGTCCTACGCCCGCTATTGAAGAGGGAGGGAAAGCTAGCAAAGGGAGTGGGTATTAACAAAGAAAGTAGATGAAAAGTTAGAAAAAAAAGAAAAAGGACAAAGATATAGGAAATTTTTACAATATGAGTGGGAGAAAGCACACTCCAGTAGGACCTGTTGGAGGTAAACTATAACAGCTGCGTACCTCAATGGCAAAACAGCGCCTCCAGGGGTTAAGTGTACAGCAAAAAGAGGAGTTGGAGACACCGTCTCCCCTGGTTCCCAACCCCGTAATGACCTAACCATCGTATTCCCTTTATATCGAGAACTGAACAGATAGAGAATATACATATTTTATCTAATCATAAGCTAGTGAAGCATACCCCATTTCTTAACCATTTTCGATATCAACAACATGATAGTATTATGAATACTTCGTTTTTAAACTCAGAACCAATCTAACCTTTTAAACAGCAAGTTATCCCTCAAAACATGACACCACAGGACCATTTGCAGTTCAGGACAAGGCATGCTAGCCAGCCTCGTCTTCTACCGGATGCATGTGCCCTGGACCATTGGGCCGACCCCTGCG
The DNA here is from genome assembly GCF_039654945.1 of Dendrobates tinctorius. Lineage (NCBI taxonomy): Eukaryota > Metazoa > Chordata > Amphibia > Anura > Dendrobatidae > Dendrobates > Dendrobates tinctorius. The sequence continues at coordinate 455,996 of NW_027361834.1, read as the reverse complement.
ACGACGTTGCTGCTGAGGGTTCTGGCCTCTTTGGAGACCCTCAAGTCTATAGTATGATGGTAGGGGTGTGGCCAGTCAGGTATATCCACTTCTGTTAGATCCAAGGCAGCCGAGAATGCCGGAACTCCACCAGGATGGCTCAAAAAATGCACTCTACCTCCCTTCCGAACCCGAAGACAAAATGGAAATCCCCAAGTATAGGGAAGGCCGCGTCGTTGTAGTTCGCCCAAGAGGGGGCGGAGAGCTCTGCGTCTCTGTAGGGTCCATCTGGACAGGTCTGCGGAGAGCTGTATACGAGATCCCGAATGGTTTATGGATTTTACTCTCCTGGCTGCTCCCATGACCGCATCTTTAAGTTGGTACTTGTGAATTCGGCATATCACATCTCTCGGCGGGTCTTGCTCACCGGGACGCGGGCCCAGGGACCTGTGGGCATGATCCAGTTCCAGTGGAGCGTCCTGAGGCCTATCTAGTACCGAGTTAAAAATGTCTCTCAAAGTGGTGTTCAACTCCTGGGGGGGTATAGATTCGGGCAGTCCTCTTACTCTAATATTATTTGTGCGTCCCCTGTTCTCAGATTCATCCAGCATTTCTGCTAGAGTTTGCAGCTGTCTAGCTTGTGCGGCTGTGGCGGATTCCTGAGCCTCCATTCTTTCGGGCAGGGAGGCTATAAGCTGGTCATGAGATTCCACTTTTTCACCACATTGTTGAATATCATCTCTTAGTATGGAAAGTTCAGCCTTGTAGGAGCATTCCAAACGGGCAATGTACTGCTCCATATCCTGCTTCGTCGGGATATCTTTTATCTTGTTGTATAATAGACTGAAATCAGCTCCCATGGGTGCTGCGGAGTACTCTGTCGAGAAAGAGGGTGATTTCCCGTGTTGCGGTGTCAGGGGTGCGTCTGGTCGGTGAGCTGCATTATATTGCAGACCTGATACTGTGGTGTCTGTCATCATGGGGTCCGCTGCCCCTATTGCTGCAGAGACAACTGCAGTGGTTAAGTCGGCATCTGGGGGGACACTGCTGCCTCTCTGTGGTGTGGGGAGTTCTGCATTCATCCCCCCAGGGTTCCCGTCTGACCCACCGACCTGTGGCTGCGCGGGTCCGTCCGCGTGGCTCCCCTGTGAGTGACGGGTCTCCCGAGCCCCAGTGGGTTTATTTGGAGGAGAGCGCCTCACTGTCTGCGGGGCCCCCATGGACGCGCCACTGTTTCTCCCAGAGGGTCCCCTACGGTCTGCCGTCTCTCCAGATCGCTCTCCCCCCGCCTGCACCTTACTTCTTGGTGGCGGCGGGGCCTGCTGCGCTCCGGTCTCCACTCCTGTCATGGCGCCCGCGGCCTTCCCTCTTCCCGCTCCTATAAGGTAGCGGGAGATGCCTCTGGGAGCGCTATCGGGTGCTGAAGGGCCCGCGGACGTGTTCCCCCTGGTCCTCCTAGCTGACATCATTAAATGGGGTATGTACAGCGTCGGACTGGCCCACCGGAGAACCGGAGGATTCTCCGGTGGGCCCTGGCATCTGGTGGGCCCTGGCACCTGCTGGCATACAGGGCCAGCAGTTGCCTAGGGCCCCCGCTGCTCCAGGGGCCCCCAGCCAGTGGTGTGTCGCACACCATGCAGCTGCTATGGGGGCCCCTGCCAGCGGAGCAGCAGCGGGTGTCAGGAGGCAGGAGCCCCTGTCCCCGCTGCTAAAGAGAAATGAATATTCACTGCGAAGCAGTGAATATCATTTCAGGTCTCCACCCCCAGAGGTCCCGCCCCCAGCCCAGTAAGCCGCTCTGCAGACTACAGCTGTAAATCAGGGCCGGCGCCGCCCTCAGTCCTCTCTGCTCCTGACTCACAGCCAGTGCGCGATGACGTCACTACATCGCGCACCCGCTGTGTGTCTGGCAGAGGGGGCAGCTCCTGACACTGAAGCCGGCTGCCGGAATCAGCGTGGGAGCGAGGAGGAGAGGTGAGTATTGTGTTTTGTTTTGTTTTTTATATCTCTCTCGCTCTCTCTATCTGTCTCTCTCTATCTATCTATCTATCTCTATATCTCTCTCTCATATCTATCTATCTTTCTATATCTATCTATTATCTATATCTATCTATCTATATCTCTATCTATTTATATCTATCTATTTCTATATCTATCTTTCTATCTCTATATCTATATATCTATCTATCTTTCTCTATATCTTTTCTCTGTATCTATCTCTCTCTATATCTATATCTATCTATCTCTATATATATCTATTATCTCTATATCTATTTCTCTCTATATCTCTCTCTATATCTATCTTTCTATTTATCTCTATCTCTATATCTATCTTTCTATCTCTATATCTATCTCTATATCTATCTATTTATCTCTATCTATTATCTATATCTATCTCTATCTATCGCTCTATCTCTATATCTATCTTTCTATCTCTACATCTATCTCTATATCTATCTTTCTATCTATCTCTATATCTATCTATATCTATCTATTATGTCTATCTAGCTATCTCTATTATCTATATCTACCTATCTCTATATCTTTCTATCTTACTCTATCTCTATCTCTATCTGTTATCTCTATATTTATTATCTATCTTTATCTATCTATCTCTATCTATTATCTATATCTATCTCTCTATCTATTTATCGATCTCTGTATCTCTCTCTATATCTATCTCTCTCTCTATCTACCGCTCTTTCTATCTCTATCTATCTTTATATCTATATCTATCTATCTCTATATCTATCTATTATCTCAATATCTATCTACCTATCTATTTCTATATCTATCTCTATATCTATATCTGTTTCTCTCTATATCTCTCTCTATAGCTATCTATATATTATCTCTATATCTATCTATATATTATCTCTATATCTATCTATCTCTATATCTATCTATTATCTCTATATCCATATCTATCTCTATATCTATCTATCTCTATATCTATCTTTCTATCTAACACTATATCTCTATATCTATCTCTATATCTCATTATCTATCTATCTCTATCTCTCTCTTTATCTATCTATCTATTGATCTATCCATCTATCTCTATCTCTATCTCTATATCTATCTATTATATCTATCTATTATCTCTATTATCTATATTTATCCATCTATCTATCTAGCTATCTCTATATCTCTCTCTATATCTATCTATCTTTCTAACTCTATATCTAGCTATCCCTATACATATCTCTATATCTATCTCTATATCTATCTTTCTATGTCTCTATATCTATCTCTATATCTATCTATCTCTATAGCTATCTTTCTATCTAACACTATATCTCTATATCTATCTCTATATCTCATTATCTATCTATCTCTATCTCTTTATCTATCTATTGATCTATCCATCTATCTCTATATCTATCTATTATCTCTATTATCTATATCTATCTATCCATCTATCTATCTAGCTATCTATCTCTATATCTCTCTCTATATCTATCTATCTTTCTAACTCTATATCTATCTATCCCTATACATATCTCTATATCTAGCTATTATCTCTATATCTATCTCTATATCTATCTTTATATATCTATCTTTATATCTATTATCTCTATATCTATCTATCTCTATATATATCTCTATATCTATTTTTATTTATAGCCATCTATCTATATATATTTATCTCTATATCTAGCTATATATGTCTATATTATTATTATTATTATTATTATTATTATATCTGTATATCTCTATCTATTATCTATCTCTATCTATTATCTCTCTATCTATATATCTATCTCTATATCTTTCTATCTATAGCTATCTATCTCTATATCTATCTATCTATTATCTATTTTCTATCTATCTCTATATCTACTGTATCTATCTATATTTCTTTCTATATCTATCTTTATATCTATCTTTATATCTATCTCTATCTATCTCTATGAATCTTTCTATCTATATCTATCCATTATCTACTTTCTATCCATTATCTACTATCTATCTCTATATCTATCTATTTCTACATCTATCTTTCTATCTATATCTATCTAACTCTATATCTATATATCTATATAGCATTATTCCCTATGAGGGGGTGCATTATTCCTTATGAGGGGGGCAGTATTATACCCTATGAGGGGGCAGCATTATACCCTATGAGGAGGCAGCATTATACCCTATGAGGAGGCAGCATTATACCCTATGAGGAGGCAGCATTATACCCTATGAGGAGGGCAGCATTATTCCCTATGAGGGGGTGCATTATTCCCTATGAGGGGGCAGCATTATACCCTATGAGGGGGTGCATTATTCCCTATGAGGGGGTGCATTATTCCCTATGAGGGGGGCAGTATTATACCCTATGAGGGGGGCAGTATTATACCCTATGAGGGGGTGCATTATACCCTATGAGGGGGTGCATTATTCCCTATGAGGGGGGCAGTATTATATTCTATGAGATGGCTGCATTATACTATGTGAGGGGGCTGCTTTATATTCTATGAGGGGGCTACCCCAACTCCCGCTACATAATTAAGACATGTACAACCTTATATTATACCCGGATATTAGCGTGTTTTACCGCATAATTGGTGGTCTGGTATTTAACTCTATGCAGCTACATAGTGGGCCCCAAGAATGATTTTCTCTGGTGGGCCCAAGGTGTTCCAGTCCGACGCTGGGTATGTATGTTGGGCTCTGTTCGGGTCGGTCACCGGTGTGGGAGCGGAAGCTCTCTCACGTGCGTCCTCACTCCTCGCTCGCCATGCCCCCTTTTTAGCGCTTTTTATTCAGATTTTTCAGACATGGAATGAACAAAACCAAGTAATTCTGATTATATTTTGTGTGCTGTTCACTGTGCTGTAAAAGTGATAAGACCGATCTGTTCATCGGGTAAGTACGATAACAGCGATACCAGATTTATATTTTCTTTTATGCTTTGCTATTTTTACAGAATAAAAACAACATTTTACAAAAATGAATGTTTTTGCATCGTCATATTCAAAGAGCTGTAACTTTTATTTTTTTGCCAAATGAGCCATTTGTACCATTTTTTTTTTACATATGACTTTTTGATCGTTTTTTATTCACTTTTTTGTGGGTCAGTATGATGAAAAAGAGACATGTTTGGTGCGTTTTTTTTTTATGGTGTTCACCAAACGGAATAAATAATGTGCCAGTTTTATAGAGCAGGTCGTTTTGGGCACGGTGCTACCAATTATTTGTACGTTTTTTTTTTATTTTTGTTTTATGCATCTTATGGATGTGTCATTTCTGGGGCGGCTAAGAACTCAGAGGGGGCAATATCCATGGCCCCTTCCTAGGCTATTAATATCAACCCACAGCCGTCTGCCTAGCCATTAAATATAGGGGTGACCCTACGTCATTTTAATATAATACAGCTGTGAGCTGATATTAATAGCCTGGGAAGCTCCATGGGTATTACCCCCTTCTCAGGCTATGAACATCTGCCCGCAGCAGTCCTCTATCCCTTTGCTGGTTATGAAAAGTACACGGGAGCCCACACCATTTTTTTCAGAAAATAATTTATTTAGCAATAAAACAATAAAATACATGTGCAGTAAGCTGCACAAGCACTGTACTAATTATACATGTGTACAGTGGGGAAAAAAAGTATTTAGTCAGTCAGCAATAGTGCAAGTTCCACCACTTAAAAAGATGAGAGGCGTCTGTAATTTACATCATAGGTAGACCTCAACTATGGGAGACAAACTGAGAAAAAAAAATCCAGAAAATCACATTGTCTGTTTTTTTTTTCATTTTATTTGCATATTATGGTGGAAAATAAGTATTTGGTCAGAAACAAAATTTCATCTCAATACTTTGTGATATATCCTTTGTTGGCAATGACAGAGGTCAAACGTTTTCTGTAAGTCTTCACAAGGTTGCCACACACTGTTGTTGGTATGTTGGCCCATTCCTCCATGCAGATCTCCTCTAGAGCAGTGATGTTTTTGGCTTTTCGCTTGGCAACACGGACTTTCAACTCCCTCCAAAGGTTTTCTATAGGGTTGAGATCTGGAGACTGGCTAGGCCACTCCAGGACCTTGAAATGCTTCTTACGAAGCCACTCCTTCGTTGCCCTGGCGGTGTGCTTTGGATCATTGTCATGTTGAAAGACCCAGCCACGTTTCATCTTCAATGCCCTTGCTGATGGAAGGAGGTTTGCACTCAAAATCTCACGATACATGGCCCCATTCATTCTTTCATGTACCCGGATCAGTCGTCCTGGCCCCTTTGCAGAGAAACAGCCCCAAAGCATGATGTTTCCACCACCATGCTTTACAGTAGGTATGGTGTTTGATGGATGCAACTCAGTATTCTTTTTCCTCCAAACACGACAAGTTGTGTTTCTACCAAACAGTTCCAGTTTGGTTTCATCAGACCATAGGACATTCTCCCAAAACTCCTCTGGATCATCCAAATGCTCTCTAGCAAACTTCAGACGGGCCTGGACATGTACAGGCTTAAGCAGTGGGACACGTCTGGCACTGCAGGATCTGAGTCCATGGTGGCGTAGTGTGTTACTTATGGTAGGCTTTGTTACATTGGTCCCAGCTCTCTGCAGTTCATTCACTAGGTCCCCCCGCGTGGTTCTGGGATTTTTGCTCACCGTTCTTGTGATCATTCTGACCCCACGGGGTGGGATTTTGCGTGGAGCACCAGATCGAGGGAGATTATCAGTGGTCTTGTATGTCTTCCATTTTCTAATTATTGCTCCCACAGTTGATTTCTTCACTCCAAGCTGGTTGGCTATTGCAGATTCAGTCTTCCCAGCCTGGTGCAGGGCTACAATTTTGTTTCTGGTGTCCTTTGACAGCTCTTTGGTCTTCACCATAGTGGAGTTTGGAGTCAGACTGTTTGAGGGTGTGCACAGGTGTCTTTTTATACTGATAACAAGTTTAAACAGGTGCCATTACTACAGGTAATGAGTGGAGGAAAGAGGAGACTCTTAAAGAAGAAGTTACAGGTCTGTGAGAGCCAGAAATCTTGATTGCTTGTTTCTGACCAAATACTTATTTTCCACCATAATATGCAAATAAAATGAAAAAAAAAACAGACAATGTGATTTTCTGGATTTTTTTTTCTCAGTTTGTCTCCCATAGTTGAGGTCTACCTATGATGTAAATTACAGACGCCTCTCATCTTTTTAAGTGGTGGAACTTGCACTATTGCTGACTGACTAAATACTTTTTTTCCCCACTGTATATATCTATTCTATCTCTTCTATTTTGTCGGAACACGCTGTGATTTTACTGTACACATCAGATGAAATGTTGGGTTTTCAAAGAATATCGGTGAGTAAAAATCAAATGGCACTCGCAGATGAACACACACTGATAGAATAACATTGGTCTGAATGCAATCCAATTTTTAATCAGATTGCATTTGTCTGATTTCATCGCAAGTGGAAATGAGCCTTATCGTTTTATTCAGCTTCCTATGACATACATGCCCATATAGATGGCTTAGGAGGGTTGATCCTACTAACAGATTCTCTTTAATAATTTGGATTCCCCTTGCTCACTTGGATGTGACTCCTGATCTTTGCACAATGTTGTAACATCTGCAATACTCTGGTCTGATAATACTCTTTCCAGGGGATGATATCTGTAGCTCCTCCGGTTATCTGTGCATGTCAGGAATTTATTCAGCGTTGAATAGGATTTAATAATCTGTACCCAGAGACCGTGAAGAAAATTTCATTCCATATCAATATTGCCTTTTACTTTGTGCTGGCCTCAGACTTGCAGCTGCACTGCACGCTTGTATGTAATGTGTCAACCATTGTAGAAACGATTCATAAGAATACACATAATAAATCAGGTCTCACAATCCAGTATAAAACCTGGCAGAGGATCTCAGCTGTGTATGATTACACTGGTCAACAGCATTTTTGGTGCCAAAGATATTTCATCGAATTTAGGGTATTTTTGGGGTGCTGATTCTGAATATGTCATCAGTTTTGCCAGATTGGCTCAAGTTTTTGAGATTTTTGGTATCTTATTTATAGCACTTGTTGGTAAATGCGACGCATCATCTCATTAATTTCTTTGGATTAGTACTTGAACTGAGCAGTTCTCAATATAGTTTTGTGTTAATTAGTGTTCTAAAAGTTTGTTCATAGCTTGATTTTTGCACTAACTTTATGTTGTTGTCTGTTTTCCAGTGAAAAGCATGAACTCATCAAGAAGAAGTTGTCTTAACGATCCAGACTCATTCTGTTACATTTGTGGTGAATACACACTGCCAAAACATAGAAGAAACATAACAGACTTCGTAAAAAAAGTGTATTTTGCCTATTTTGGGGTTATGCTTGGGGACCAAGACAAGTTTTGGGCACCACACATAGTGTGCAAAGCATGTATCGAATTATTACGAAAATGGAGCAAAGGACAAAGAAAAAGCTTCAAATTTGGTGTTCCAATGGTGTGGAGAGAGCCAAAAAATCATCATGATGACTGTTATTTATGGTAAACACAGGTACAGGCACATCTTCACAATGAGGGACAGGCCTTCTTGCAGATTCCATGTTACTCCCATTTTCGTTTCTTATGCTTATTGAATCCTTGCACTTGCACTGCACAGAAATAACAGTCATCATGATGATTTTTTGGCTCTCTCCACACCATTGGAACACCAAATTTGAAGCTTTTTCTTTGTCCTTTGCTCCATTTTCGTAATAATTCGATACATGCTTTGCACACTATGTGTGGTGCCCAAAACTTGTCTTGGTCCCCAAGCATAACCCCAAAATAGGCAAAATACACTTTTTTTACGAAGTCTGTTATGTTTCTTCTATGTTTTGGCAGTGTATATTCACCACAAATGTAACAGAATGAGTCTGGATCGTTAAGACAACTTCTTCATGATGAGTTCATGCTTTTCACTGGAAAACAGACAACAACATAAAGTTAGTGCAAAAATCAAGCTATGAACAAACTTTTAGAACACTAATTAACACAAAACTATATTGAGAACTGCTCAGTTCAAGTACTAATCCAAAGAAATTAATGAGATGATGCGTCGCATTTACCAACAAGTGCTATAAATAAGATACCAAAAATCTCAAAAACTTGAGCCAATCTGGCAAAACTGATGACATATTCAGAATCAGCACCCCAAAAATACCCCAAATTCATTAAAATATTTTGGACACCAGAAAAAAATTTTTTTTTCGTTGACCTGTGTTCATGGGCGAGTCTGATAAGAGATGAAAGCTGTTTAATCAATTTATATAAGCAGCGGCACATTTGGTTCAGTGGAAGAAAGTGGTGTAAATAGTGGAAGTTTCTATTCTCCTATCAACATTGAGTTTCAGCTCCCTCCAAAGATTTTCTATTGGGTTCAGGTCTGGAGACAAGCTAGGCCACTCTGGGACCTTGAAATGGTTTTTATGGGGCTATCCTCCTTTCAATACGGTGCAGATGTCCTTTCCCTTTTGCAGAAAAGCACCCCCAAAGGATGATGTCCCCCCCCCATGCTTCACGGTTGGGACGGTGTTCTTGGGGTTGCACTCATCCTTCTTCTTCTTCTAAAAACAGCTAGTGGAGTTGATATCAAGAAGTTCTATTTTGGTCTCATCTGACCACATGATCTTCTCCCATGCCTCCTCTGGATCTTCCAGATGGTCATTGGTGAACTTCAATCGGATGTGGACATGTGCTGGCGTGAACAGGGGGACCTTGCGTGCCTTGCAAGATTTTAATCCATGACAACGCAGTGTTACTATTGGTAATGTTTGAGATTGTGGTCTTCAGGTCATTGACCAGGTCCTCCCTTGTAGTTCAGGGCTGATTCCTGACCTTTCTGGGAATCATCCTTACCCCTCAGGCAGGTAAAGTCAATGGGCCTGTTTTCAGTGATACTTTGCATAGATACAACCAAACTGCCCATGGGTACAACCAATTAGAACAGTGGAAAATTGAAGGAAAATGTCTTTTATTACTGTATGCAATAAAAATGCCAATAAAATCAGATTGATAAATTTTATAACAATTCAATATAAAAAGGTACATTCAAAATGATATAACTAACATTTTGACAACAACATTTTGTTGCAAGTGATCCAATTAAAAAGACTGTCTTGCAGTGCATGGCAAAATGAGTCAACTCTGTCAATGAGCTTCTCTATTTCCTGATGAAGGGGGCATGAGACCCCTGAAACGCGTAGAATAAAACCACTGCAATCATACAGCATTCTCCTGGAATTTGTCTAAAGCGGCGGCAGCGTGGAATATAGCTACGAACTCCCTTTGGATTTATCATTTCTTCTGGTCATTGAAGACCTGTGGATCTGCAGCAGCCGCTACCTACACGCTCTTATCTCATCCTAACCAGGTGAGCATATTTCAAGATATACTGTCCTCTGTAACGTGGATAAGACCCTATTGTGCTTTTTGTCCCCCCCCTTTTTTTGCAATAATGAGCTTCTCTAGGAATTCCAGATTCTTCGAGGCCAAAAAGTTTGATTTTTGTCATAAATCAGATTATGAGATCATTCAGGAGAGTAAAAATAAGGGTACCGACCTGTAGCCAGACCCACTGACGCATTTAACTATCAACTCATTCTGCAATCTTTCATGTTATGCAATACATAAAGGGAAGCTGTCAGCAGTTTCTTGCTATTTAATCTGAGAGCAGAATTATGCAGGGGCAGAGACCCTGATTCCAGTGATATGTTGATAGGTCACTAACTAGGCTTTGTGTTGTAGTTTCAATACAATCAGTCTTTTATCAGCAGTAGGTTATCACTAGAGGACTAGGTGTCACGTGCAGGTCAGTCGGGCTAATCTGTGTAACCCGCATCCACCACTGATTGGTAGCTTGCTGACAAAGTACAATATACCGTACACAGGAAGCTGTCAATCATGGTGTTGGTGGAGTTATAAACAGCTCAGCATTTAAGCACTGCTAATCTATAGCAAAGAAAACAGGGATATTATTCAAAATACATCAAGCAGTCGGGTGACACATTGTTGAAGTTAGGGTCTCAGCTCCTACATCGTGCTGCTTTCAGATTACAAAGCAACACCTGCTGACAGACTTCCTATAAGTAACTAAAGAAAATGTCACAACATTGGACATTTAAAAGAGGAGGTGAACATCTTAATAGATCTGTTCCAGCAGACATCAGAAGTAAACCTGTCACTGGGTGTGCTGTCTCACTCTCCCTATTTTTTTTACAAGTAAAAAAATTTGTCCAGACTAGTAAATTGTAAACCCTTTAACGTTTGCATGAAAAACCCCCTGTGTAGTGAGCTGCAAGGTACGGCGGTCAGCCTTGGCCGATGGCGCCGCCGTGTAGTAGCATGTCGAGTGAGGGGCGTGGTGTAGCGGTGACGTCACCGGTCCGCAATGACGGACATGTGCAGGGGCCAATCCCTCTGCGTTTCGGGGGAATTGTCCCCCTTTCTCAAGGCCGTACCTTGCATCTCACTACACAGGGGTTTTTTCATGCAAACGGGAGGACACTCCACGCATCAAGCACAGCTTCTCATCTACATTGCCATCATCCTCTGGCATCCACGGGGAGACGAACCACAGAACGTGCACAGAACACACCTCAGTGAGTACCCCGACATTTGGATCTTTGACAGACTGTGCGTTTGTCTTACAGCATTCCAGGCTGTTTAGTGCTACTAGCGCGGCAACTTTTTATAATTATTGTGACTCTACAATACTTGCAAAAAGTTAGGGATATTTGGCTTTTGGGTGAACTTTCAGGACTAAAATGCACTGTAACCTTTTCAGGTGAACTTAATGAGATCTTCTCTAAACTTTTGAATGCACATGTCCAACTGTTCAATGTCTCACTACTTTTTGCACAACTTGCTGTTCTCCAACAAGGAGCTTAATGGCAAAATTCACAACAGGTGTTTGATCCATAAATCGGCAAATCAATTTGGGGGTTCAATTGGAATTGGTATTAAACAGTTCTCCCCATCATATATTTTGACATCATGACACCAAGACGACACCTAACAACTGATCAACAGTACCTCACCATTGCGAGGCCTCAAGCATGATGTTCTCAGACGGAAGTGGCCACTGAGCTTAGAGTGTCATCAGCAGGTCGCAACAGAGACTGGAAGAGTCACAGAAAGGCCACATCCCCCACGGATGATCAATTCATTGTGAACAATGCCCTTTGGTACCGGATGACGAATACCACATAACTCTAGGCACTTTTAAGGGTGATGAGAGGCACCCAAGAATCACATCAGACCACTTGAAACTGTTCACCTGCAAGACCACTAGGCACAGACTACATTGTCTTGCATGGGCCAGGGAATATCTATGCTGGATGAGGGACCAGAGGGACTCAGTACGGTACATTGCTGAAAGTTATTTCACCCTGAGCAGAAATTATGGCCGCCAATGATGGAGACATCAAGGAGAGCGCTATGCATCAGCCACTGTTGTCACCAGACGAGCCTTTGGTGGTGGTGGTGTTACAGTGTCTAGTCATTACAGAACTGACCTATACTTTGTGAATGGTACAGTGACAAGCCCTACTACTTGAATAACACAATTACTCCAGTCATTGCGCCTCTGCATGAACAACACAGGCCTAATTTCATCTTCATGGACAACCGGCTCATCGAGGTCGTATAATTAGGGAACAGCTGCTGGAGACGGGAGAACTTCAAATGGAGTGACATGTAGGTTCTCCTTACCTGAATCCCATAGAAAACCTATGGGATCAGCTAAGTCGCCATGTAAAGGTTCATAACTTTGTATCCCAGAACCTCAATGACCGGAGGGCCGCCCTTCAAGAAAAGTGGGAGGCCATGCCTCAGCAGATAATAACTCCACTTGTGAAGAGCAGGAGAAGTTGTTGTCAAGCTGAAGCAAATTATTGAGACACTGACATTTTTGTTGGAGGGTGTATACCCACCACTCTTGTTGGCTTTTGTTTCATTAAATCGTTTGAGATGAGGAAAACTCCATTACTGCTTGTACTTAAATGCCCTACATTCAAGATAAAATATCACTGTAGCGTCAACTTTGTAAATATCCTTACATTTCACCTGAATGCAAAATATTCCTAATTATTAGTATTGTATATTATTTTTTTTCTTCAGAATGTAAATTTCTTTACATAAATATGTTAAACACCTGCAATTCTTACCTCTCTGTTACTGTTTACCACTAGTATGCAGATACTTTTCACACAGAGAAGCCACCAAAAAATGTTGTATACACATATAAACCCGCCATAAATAAGATTTAGAAAGATATATCTAAACTCCCCATCTATTCTGTTTTTTTTTTTTTATACTATATAACCCCATTTATTATTGCTGTAATAGAAAAATATTGCTTTACTTTCATGAAGGTCAAAATGAATTCTATTTCCAGGGCAGTCTGTGACCAGGCATACAGATCTTAGAACAAATCTATGATATATACTGTACATCTTACATAGACTATATCTCATTTCAGGGTAAAGAAGCTGTGGTTTCCATGCAATCCATCCTGACAACTGAATTGTAAAAGGAGAAACAAAAGAGATGCTCCCAGCGATGTCAACAGGAAAAGGCAAAGAAAGAAATGTGCTATATTATTAGATTTTAAAGAATCAGAATATAGGAACTTCAGTTATATCAATTTCTGGGAAAGCTATCATTTGTGTAGTTCTACATTTAAAAGAAAATCTACATAACACAGCATGAGCCTGGCTGGCAGACAGAATAAAGAGGAGCATGGAAGTGCTGCAGCTTTCCTGGTGCAAACCAGGGGCACCGGCAATTGCCATGTTAATATTTTTGTAAGAAAATATCTTCAAGGAACTGCTGCCAAGTCTCTAAAATGCATGGCAAGAGATATAGAGCACAGCTTTAGTCTAAAGGATTTCGAAATTGTACCAATTTCTATACTAATCTGGGCGTGGTTTGAAGGTACATGTACTGTTCCCCAGCGTTTGCAAAGCATTCATTAGGATCCGTCAACACTTCCAATAGCAACGCTTTCCCATTCTAATTCTATACTTGTATTTCTTGAAATTTCTCACAGTGAACTGCCGTGAACTCATTGACTTTTTTTCACGGTGTTGAGGTCACTGCAGTTCAGTGACCCTCTGTAAGCTTGAGGAGGTCACCGCTGCTCACTGATGCTGCACTCGCAGCATCTCGTTCATCAGTGGTTCTCAGCCTGGACAGTCGCATCTTGGCACCATTCAGGTTGAGAACTGTTTATCCCCAGAAATGGATTACGGTGTGGGACAGAACGACAGATAGGTGAGGGATATGGTTGTTTTTTTTGTTTTTAGTTGAGGGCTTCAATGGAATCTGTGTTAGGTAGACTGTTTGTCGTTTTTAAATAAAAAAGGAAAAAAGTGTGTCTTGTTTTAATTTCAAATAAAGGACTTTATTCTGGATGTGTGTTTATTTACAATACAACTACAGAATTACTACTACTAAGCCATGGGCTTCATGTCACCGGACAATACTAAGGTGACATCAACCCCACAAATATGAACCCCACTTGCCACCGCTCCAGGGCAAGTGGGAAGAGCCAGGCAAAGCGCCAGAATTGGTGCATCTAATAGATGTGCCTTTTCTGGGGTGACTGTGGGCTCCAATTTTTAGGCTGGAAGGGCCATTATCCATGGCCCCTTACCAGCCTGAGAATAACAGCCCCCAGCTGTCTGCTTTAGTATGGCTGGTTGTCAAAAATGGGGGGAGCCCACGTCATTTTTTAATTATTTATTTAAATGATAAAAAAATACAGCTTGGGGGACCCCTCTATTCTGGATAGTCAACATTGCTGAAGCTGACAGCTGAGGCTTGCAGCCCGCAGCTGCCAGTTGTGCCAGGCTGGTTATCAAAAATACAGGTGTAACGGGGTCTACCAAGCTGGGGTACATCTTTCAGTACCACCCCGTGTTTTTGGAGGTCTGCTCTGCGTTGGCTGGAGTCTAAATGAATGACGCTGGCTGGAATTCCTTGTTTTCATGGGCGCATATAAAAGATCACTGCTTCTCCATGTATTTCCAGTCTGACAACACTTTACTCACAGGACACAGAATATATCACACAGATACAGAGGGCCGGCCAATAGAAAAGCGGCAGGCCAGACATGCATTACAAAAGCCGCAGGTGGCCGGAGCCTGCCGATGTTTACTGTGGAAATTACAAAGATGGGGGAGGGCGGACAAAAGGGGAATGCTGATGCATTAGGGACATGCATCTCACATAGAAGCTATTATCCATACATATAACTGCACAACATATTCTGGGTGCTGAGTGGTTCTGTAACACATAACAATAGGGAAACCTCAGGTCATTTTGCTGGCGGCTGATGAATATTCTCATGAGCCGCGGTCTTCTCTCACTCCTATTAGCTGAATACAACTCTCAACATTCTCCCCTGCTAGCGCTGATTGCAGCTCAAGCAGGCGAGAATGATGAGAGCTGTCTTCAGCACCCAACACCAGGGAACGGCGAGAACAGTACCGCAAATTCCCGGGCGCCGGTACGTGTCACACTAATGACACACAGATATCACAGGAAGATTGAGGCAGTCACCACTGTAGAAAGTCAGACTTTATTCAATGTTAAAAACTGAACCATGTTCTGGGAGATGTATCAACGTGTAAAAGCGAAGTTGTGCAATTATCTAGAGTAAGACATTTACATTTCTTTGTTAATTTTCTAAAAATCTTGTGAAAATAAGAGCTAAAATCTGACTGGTTGGTATGGACGTATGTTCCTTTTTACCTTGGACAAGTCTAGATGGACTTACTTATCCAGTCTTAAAGCAAATCTTTCAGCAGGTTTTTGCAACCCCCATCTGTGAGCAGCATGATGTAGGGGCAGAGACCCAGATTCCAGGGATGTCACTTACTGGACTGCTCTTTTAATAAAATCACTGATTTATCTGCAGCAGATCTAGCAGTTCTCTGAAAGCTGAGCTCTGTATAACCCCGCCCACATCATTGATTGGCAGCTGTGTACACTGTGCATAGGCAGAAAGCCGCTAAATCAGTGGTGCGGGTGGGGGTTATACTGAGCTCATGAACATGGATGACTACATGACAGCAGGATTACTAGCACTTTAGTGATAATCTCCTGCTGATAAAACAGTGAATTTATGAAAACTACAGCAAGCAGCCCAGTAAGTGACAGGTTTCTGGAATCAGGGTCTCTATCTCTACAATGTCTCTCTGACTCTTAGATTAGGTGTCAACAACTTAGTAACAGGTTTAAATAATGTAAAGATCATTCAGTATTACAGAATCTCAATTTGCAGACACTGTTTCAGGGTGCTGCCCAGGGTGCAAAGTGTGAGATTTGAACTGACGAGTGGCAGTACCCCGAAACAGTGTCTGTAAATTGAGAGTCTGGTTTTGGCTTTTATCCCTAAGTTATGTTGCAAGGCTTGTTAAAGGGTCAACATTGACTTTTAGGATTGCTACTTCCTGTAGGTGGCACTAGAGTTCTAGTCCTCTTCCTCTCTGAAGAGACAATCTGCATATTTCTTAGAGGAGCATTGTGGCTTAAAAGTCTCCTCACCTCGGCATTCGTGACATGTCACTCTCCAAAAGGAGAAACGACTCCCCTAAGATCCAACAAACAAAATATCAACATAGTCTTTTGACATGTCAAATTAAGGCTGTGTGCCCACACTGCGTTTTTTAAGCATTTTGCCGCTTTTTTTCCGCAGCGGAAACACTTAAAAAAACGCTAACAAAACTCATCCTATGCAATCCTATGGGATTCCGCAGTTGCTGTGCCACTGCTTCGGATTTTTCCCGCTGCAGAATCGCATAGCGGAAAAATCCGCAGCATGTCCATTAATTATGCGGAATTGCGGCAATTCCGCCGCCATAGGATTGCATTGAAACGCTCACTTTACGCATGTGGCTATGCCCACCATGCATAAAGTGAGCGCTTCATGTGCGGATGGTACCCAGGGTCTGGAGGAGAGGAGACTTTCCTCCATGCCCTGGGTACCATATCTCTGTAAAAAATAGAATTAAAATAAAAAATAGAGATATACTCACCTTCTGATGGCCCCCGGAATCCTCCCGCCTCTCAGCCACGCTGCCAGCATCTTCTGGTCCCAGGGATGCATTGCGCGAATCACCCCAGATGACGTCACGGTCGTGTGACCGCTACGTCATCAGAGGTGATTCTCACAATGCATCCCTGGGAACGGAGCTTACCAGCAGCTTCGCTGAGGGCCGGGGGCCGACAGAAGGTGAGTATATCCCTATTTTTTTTTTTTTAATTATTATTTACATTCTATCTTTTACTATTGATGATGCATAGGCAGCATCAGTAGTAAAAAGTTGGTCACACTTGTCAAGCGCTATGCTTGACAAGTGTGACCAACCTGTCAATCACCTTTCCAAGAGATGCTTCAAACCGCTTGGAAAGCGCAAGCATTCCGCAAGCTAAAAACGCTTGCAAAATGCTAGTGTTTTGTGGAAAAATGCATGCAAATTCTGCATGCGTTTTACCCGCGGCAGGGAGTTGCGGAAATGCTGCGAAAAATTCCACAGCATTTCTGCAACGTGGGCACTTAGCCTAAAGCTAGTACAATTCTGAACAAAATGATGTCTCTCTCATCTCTTTATCTTAACACTAGTCCGAGATATGATAATAAATGTAAAGTCATAGAAGCTCAAAATTCAAGTTTTTTTCAAAACTTTAGAAATCTGTACAAAATGAAGATATAAATAAAAAAAATTTCAATCACTTGAAATGGAATGACCCCAGCACAGTTTCTTAAGGCCCTGTTACACATAATGTCCCAGCAATCCCACCAACCATCCGACATGGATGGGATCGTTGGGACATCGTTAGGCTGATCGCTGGTGAGCTGTCACATAGACAGCCCCTCCAGCGATCAGGACCAGCGAGCAAGCTGGTATCTAAGGTAAACAGTGGGTTTCTAAGAGCCGCGCGGCTCTTAGAAACCCGCTGTTTACCTTAGATACCAGCATGCAGCGTCGCTGATCATTGCTCTCCCGCTGCCAAACGCAGCGATGCGTGCTGGCCAGCGGGAGACCAATGATCAAAAAATGGCCCAAGAAGCATCACAGCAGCCACTACATTACTAAGGCCTGTTTCACACTTCCGTTTTTGTGTCCGCCAAACGGATCCGTTTCCGTTTTTTTGACGGAAACTGATGCAAACGGATCCGTTTTTTAAAAAACGGATCCGTTTTTTTGACGGATCCGCGGTAACCACTAATGGAAGTCTATGGGACAAAAAAACCGGATCCTGCAAAAAATGGCGGATCCGTTTTTTTACGGAAACCAACGGATTTTGACGGATTTGAAAAAACGGAAGTGTGAAACAGGCCTAAGTGGCAGAGTGCTTTTATTGTCAGGAACACTGAGCCAGTGCGCGTGTCCTGAGTACAAAAACAGTGCTCAAAGATACCTGTGGAGCGGGGCAGCAGCGGTGAAGATGCATGCTTCAGACTAACAGGACCTGAAGCACGTGACTGCAGGGGGCGTGACCTAAGCTCCACAGAGCTAGGAGCTGCAGGGAAACTCCTAGAAAGGTGACTACGGGACAAGTTACCAAGGGGCATAGACAGAGACGTAAAACAGATCAAGCCGGGTCAAAGCACGAGATAGCAGGATAGAACCAAAGGGTTAGACAGAATGGATAGTCAGGACGTAGCAATAGATCAGAAAACCAGAACGGGCAATTGATGGTACAATAGGGACAAACTGTGACGGAGTAACAATAGCCAAGCCAGGAAGTCAGAACCGGAGAAGACAATAGTGCCGAAACGTGAGACAGAGAACTGAGTGAGGGGACAGACCAGGTCATACACGGGAATCAAACAAGCAATGCAGTATCCACGCACACCAGGGGGGTCAGACACACAGCCATGAATAACAGTATAGCTGACAGGGAATCCTAGTCTGGAGTGAGTATAAATACCCCTCCCAGATCCAAAGAGAGGCCGGCAAAAGTTAACCCTGTGAGAACAGGACATTAACCATGTCCTAACCATGACATTTAGTTTCTCAAATCTGTGAGGCATATACTACAAATTAATCAATTAGAAAATTACATATTTAATTATTTGTAGGGTTTTTTTTTTTTACACGAGACTATCATAAGAGTTCATGAAGTACCGGTATATGCACACTGGCCTCTAGAGCATATAGATGAGGCTAATTCTTCCTGTTGTATTGCAGTTTTCTTTTTAAATTTTGTTGTACAGACTGGGACACAACGAGCAGAGTCATCTCAACTATATCGCTAGAGGATGGGAGATAAGACAAGTTAGTAACACTATACAATTAGATTAGGCTGCATTTGCTTCTCCTGTCACTGGGGTTTCAGGGTTGAACTCCATCAATTTCTGGTGTCTGAAATAATCTGACATTTTTTGTAAAATAAAACCTATTCATTTCAGCTGCCATAAAGTGCAGCACTGTGTATACAAGAATGAAGAGTCTGGTTTTAATTAGGACAAAATTAATATCGATCTCAGGTTCATGGGAGTCCAACACCTGACACCAACACTGATCAGATGTTAGCAGGTCCTCAGGTGGCCAGAGTATATAAAGCTAGAACACTAACGCTCCTTATACTGTATAGTGGTCATTTTGGGGTACTGCAGCTCTGCTTCCATTCACTTCAATGGGAGGTCAGTTCCACTATGGACTGAGCAGTGCTTTCTCGACTCTCTACACTGTTTACATGTGACCTCCATGTGATATGGTAATAGCAGTTTTGAGAGCCGGGTGCAAAATTCCATGGATCTCATAAAGATGACCTATCCAATGAATAGGCCATTAAAATCAAAGTCCATGACAGCCCCTTTAAGTTATTATATTCCAATATATTTTATCCATACATCAGCCACTGTATACAGCTGAGGATGAGTGGATGTAAGCAAGGAGATTCTTTTTATTTTCTTGACTTTAGCTATTATCTTGCAATATGCAGAGGACTCAATGCTGGCATTTATGTAACAATAACCTAAGAAACAGACCAGACAAAAGACCGTAATTAGTGTTAAGGAAATTATGAATTGCTCATAGTTTATAAAGTCACACACATCAGTTCTATCCTCAGGCACCATAATTTATGGCCATATACATGCAATGTAATGACTGTAGAGTTGCTTAGCACTGCATCTATCCAGAATAATAATCTACAGGGTAAGTAATGTACGGTCTGTAATTATAAATTGAAGTAACCATTGAGAGCCACTGAAGATCAGAACAACCAAAAATACCAGAAAACGTGTACCATGTCACCTTTACTATCACTCACTATTCTAAATATTGACCTATAGAAATCAATAATTTATAAAATAATATTTGTTGTGACTAATGAACATAAAATGCAGGGAATTTACCTGTTCAAAGCAAACTATTGTTCTACTTAAAGGGAGTCTGTCAGCCCAAACTGGCAGTAAAAACTGAGCACATAACCTTGTAGGTATACACCCCCTACAAAAACAGCAATTTTGTAAACTAATCGCTGCCTCTGTTCTGCAGAAACTGAAGTTTAATCACATATGCTAATTAGGCTCCACGATGCACCCTGTGGCCAAGAGACTAAAGGCCCTTTTACATTTAGCGATGCACCAGCGATCCGACCAGCGATCCGAGCCGGTCAGGATCGCTGGTGCATCGCTAAATGATCGCTAGTGAGCTTCCACACAGGAAGATCTCACAGCGATGCAGCAGCGACGCAGAGGACGATACTTATCTTTCACACACAGCGATCCAGACGTCCTCCCGCCCGCGTCCTGCGTCGCTCGTCTCACACAGCAGGAAGCCCAGCAGGAAGCTGACGACGAGAAATGGAGCCGCCCAATCTCGCGCGATCAGCGACAGACAGCGGGGGAGCCGGTCAGAGGTATCACACAAAGCGATATCGCTAGCAATATCGCTATAATGTCACAAAATCAGTGACGTTTTAGCGATATTGCTAGCGATATCTCTATGTGTAAAACCCCCTTTAGTGTATACACCCTTAGCATGGCCAAGAGGCTTAGTGAACTCTTATGGGCCTGTCACACTAAGCGATATCACTAGCAATATCGCTATAATGTCACTGTTTTTTGTGACGTTAAAGCAATATTGCTAGCGATATTGCTATGTGCGATACTTACCTCCGACCGGCTCCCCCGCTGGTTATCGCTGATCGCGCGAGAACGTCCTGGACCGTTTCTCGTCGTCAGCTTCCTGCTGGGCTTCCTGTGGCATCGACGAGCGACGCGTGGACGCGGACGAGAGGACGTCAGGATCGCCTCGTCTGACAGGTAAGTAACGACCCCTGCTATGTCGCTGGTGAGATCTGCCTGTGTGGCAGCTCACTAGCGACCACTTAGCGATGCACCAGCGATCCTGACCGCGTCATATCGCTGGTCGGGATCGCTGGTGCATCGCTAAGTGTGACAGTACCTTTAGTGTGGGTAAAAGGCTTAGTGCACCCTTAGTGTGGCCAAGAGGATTAGTGCACTCTTAGTGTGGGTAAGAGACATAATGCACCCTTAGTGTGGGTAAGAGACTTGGTGCACCCATAGTGTGGCCAAGAGGCTTAGTGCACTCTTAGCGTGTGCAAGAGACTTAGAGCACCCTTAGTGTGGCCAAGAGGCTTAGTGCACCCTTAGTGTGGGTAAGAGACTTAGTGCACCCTTAGTGTGGGTAAGAGACTAAGTGCACCATTGGTGTGGCCAAGAGACTTAGTGCACCCTTACTGTGGGTAAAAGACTTAGTGCACACTTAGTGTGGGTAAAAGACTTAGTGCACCCTTAGTCTGGCCAAGAGACTTAGTGCACCCCTAGCATGGCCAAGAGGCTTAGTGAACTCTTAGTGTGGGTAAAAGGCTTAGTGCACCATTAGTGTGGCCAAGAGGATTAGTGCACTCTTAGTGTGGGTAAGAGACGTAGTGCACCCTTAGTGTGGGCAAGATACTTAGTGCGCCCCTAGCATGGCCAAGAGGCTTAGTGCACTCTTAGTGTGGGTAAGAGACGTAGTGCACCCTTAGTGTTGGTAAGAGACTTAGTGCACCGTTAGTGTGGCCAAGAGGCTTAGTGCACTCTTAGTGTGGGTAAGAGACACGTGGTGCACCCTTAGTGTGGCCAAGAGGCTTAGTGCACTCTTAGTGTGGTCAAGAGACTTAGTGCACCCTTAGTGTGACCAAGAGGCTTAGTGCACCCTTAGTGTGGCCAAGAGGCTTAGTGCACCCTTAGTGTGGCCAAGAGACTTAGTGCACCCTTACTGTGGGTAAAAGACTTAGTGCACCCTTAGTGTGGGTAAAAGACTTAGTGCACCCTTAGTCTGGCCAAGAGACTTAGTGCACCCTTGGTGTGGCCAAGACACTTTGTGTGCCCTTAATGTGGCCAAGATTCCACCCTCTGGTTTTACATGTAATTGCCGCGTACACTGGTGACTGACAGCACCTGCTTGCCTAAGCTTTCTCTGCAGACAGTGCTTGCGCCAGACAAGTAAGTGCTGCGAATCTCCAGTCAGAAAGGTGGGGATATGCAAAACCAGTGGGCAGAAACGTAGACTTAGCCTCTTGGCCAAATCAAGGGTGTCACACTCTCCAGAATTAGTATATTTTTTAAAACTTCAATTTCTGTAGAATGGAGGCAGAAATAAAACACTAACAGAGGGGCAAGCTTCATCATTAGGCTTTGGACATGTAAATGTAAGTACTGTATTCATAGAATAGAAGTATAAAAAGGCATTCACTTTTTATACATGGCAAAGGGAATGTTTTAGTTTCCATCAAAGACGTATTCTAGGCATATTGATGACTTATTTGTAGAATACACCACAAATGTCTGGTGGTATAGAAGAAGGTAGAACTTTCTGTAGTGTCGGGGTAAAGCCATCTCTTCTTGGTTTTTTTCCTCTTGACATTGTAAAGTCCCTTCACACTGCAAATGATCTATTCACAATGCTGATAGACGTATTTAAGAAGAATTATTGGACCAATTTGCCCCTGACGCGGCTTCCTCTCCGTAAACATTTTTGGGCACAGATGAAGTGTGGGAACATTTTGTAATAGTGGGAAATCATTTAGAATTTTCTGAACTTTGGAACAGATTCAGCTGCGAAAAGATGACAAAGCTGCAGCTGTCAGAAAAGTGAGACATTTGGCAGCTGTTGTTTATGACTTACACAAAATTCATCAAGTACTTGTCTAAGTGATGCATGAAAATAGGTACTTTGTCTTCTTGTTCTCTAAACCCAAACAAGACAGCACATTGTTCATAGCTAAAAAATCTGTTGTTAAAGGGAAACTGTCAGCAGAGCTAAGACTTTTGGGCTGTGTATAATCTCCCATATACATACACATCCCTGACAGGCAGGTTCCAATGTACACTGTGTATTGTCAGCAAGCCTCTAAACAGTGGTGGGGGAACTGATTAGCCTTACAAGTTTGAAGGACACATGTAGTCAAACAGTGATCTCCTGCTGATAAAACACTGATTGTATTGAAACTACAGCACACAACCTAATAAGTAACACATCCCTGTAATCTGGCTCTCTGAATTTATCACCAGATTTTTGCTGTTTAATCATAGAGCAGCATAATGTGAGGCATAAAGTTATTTTGTGTTTTCCAGCGGCTGTAAACTGAGGGCATATTGCTTCTAAGAGTGATAAACACAGTTGGTTTCTATTCTGGCAGCACGCCAGCGATTCCACATCAGATGGTATCACTATGTAACAAGCTTGCCGCAATATGAACATGACTGTGTTCCACAATGTAGCAGCTGCTGTGACAGCTTGTACCTGCTCTGTATGGAGATCATGATATTTTTGGTGGGCTACAATTCACTTCCTTACCTATCATGTTAACTGAATTTCATTAGAAAACCCAATTACCGCACACAATGTGAATATAAATGATCCATAAACATTTATTTTAGGGCCAATAACACAGATGGTAAAATCCGCATCTCACAAAAGGTGCAAGGAGTTGTACTTTACCGCTGTTCAAAACTGAAACCAAGGGAAATGTACGAACAGTAATTTTCCGTGTGCAAATATTTATACCCGGCACAGGGTTTTTGGACACTTAATTTCTATCAGCACAGCACAACAATGATCTGATACAGAGTCTGGAAACTGGAAGTGATAAGGAGACGTAGGATAAGATCATTCTGCAACAAAAGAACAACATTCGGCATATTCTGCAACATATTACAGTTCAAAATACTCATATAGTGTATAAACGATGCCATAAATCATAAAGTAATAAACTAATCAAAGAGTTAAAGGAATTGTCCACTACTTTGACTTCAAAAAGAGAACCTGTCATTAGGTTCATGCTGCTCGAACCAAGCGCAGAATGAATCAGAGCCTGGCTGTGCGAGTGCACCCAGGTATGTTTTCTCTGAAATATTAAAGCATTTCAGATAAAACATAGTTTGTAAAGGAGGCCGGTGACTTTAGGGAGAGACCTGATTAGTCCTGCTCCGCCCCAACCACATCGCTCGAGTTAATTGAAAGGTCTCTCTTTACGTATACACATGAGAGAAAACTGTCAATCAATGGAGCACAGAGGATAAGCCGGCTGAGGCTGGCGCCACATGACAAGTCTCGTCTTTCCCTATAGTCCCAGCCTTGGTTTTTAAATAATATTTTCTCTGAATACTGCAAAGTTTCTTTATAATTCAGTAACCTATGTATAGAAGTTAGCAGTTGTCAACGGGTTGAGGACAGGCCTGGGTTGATTTCTCTAATCTTTCTCTGCAGACAGTTCTCACACCGGGAAAGCCAGTGCTGTCAATCACCAGTGAGAGAGGCGAGGCATGCAAAATCAGTGGCTACACCCAGTCTCTTGGCCACACCCAGCGTGCGCTAAGGACTTAAATTAACATATAAATAAAATAAATATTTAATTACCCTTCAGTTTCTGCAGAATGGTGGAAGTGAGAAAATCACTAAATGTACAATTTTCGGTGGGCTATACCTCTTACAATGATATTGGCTTAGTTTATACTATCCATTGGGCCTGACAGACTCCCTTTAAAGTGGCTCTCAGATTGGAAATCAAAATGTATAGAATATAATAATGGTTAACTTTGTTGTTGGGACAGGTCCATGCAAAAACACAGATATGTGAATAGCGTCATAGATTTTAATGGAAACATGCTGTATCAGATACAACACACATGGACAACACAGACCTCTGAATATGGCCTCACTTGTATTCAGACTCGCTCATGTTTCGGACCCTGTCCATCTGTTCTACCTTATGTGTTGAACACCCCGTGTTTTTATTACCATTTTACTACATTTTCTTGGCAGCTTTGTGTTTTTCAGAATACAGTAGATTCTGCTGATCCGCTTTTGTATCGTTCTCACTGAAGTTCTATTTATTTAGATTTACGTATTCTCTTTCTCCCTGACTACTAATAATGTCTACCGGAGGCTTTACATGTAAGAAGAAGCGGTGAGAGCTATGGATACATTCGAGCAGATACCTCTAGGGGATTTATCAGCATTAATGTTTAAATGTAACAATCACTACAAGGAAATCTAACTTTTCCACACAAGATTTTAGCAATATGAATAAGAGGATGGTAAAAACGCTGAGCCCACAATGATGCAGTAGCCTGCAATCATGTAAGAACCCTACAATAAAAAAGCTACAAATGCAGAAAAATGCGACAATTTGTTGTTCATCAGGAGGTACTGAAATGTTCTGATGTATATTCCTCTAATATTTCAGCATGCCATGTTTCATTAAAGCGGCTGTGCACTGATTGGACAATCCCTTCTTTAACATAGGACCCAGTGGTCAGTGCATAACTTTTCCATAAAGCCAACTGGACAGTGGATTTCCCAGTCCCACTCCACTGATGTGGACGGCACATGCTCAAGCACTAAGACAGTCTGTAGTAATAAATTGGGGATCCTTAAAGGGATTGTCCACTACTTACTAGGACAACCCCTTCTTGATCTAATGTTTGTCCCCGATAAAATAAAAAAACCTATACTCACCTCCCGTGCCAGCGCCGTTCCAGCGGTGTCAGCACTCACTGTCCTGGGGATCTCGTGTGGTTGTTTTGACATCAGACCCCAGAACCCAATGAGCGCTGGCATCACTGTCCCTGCCTCCTGTCAAATTGAACATGAAGAAGTCAGAAATCAGCTGTTCAATTCGACAGGTGGCAGGACTGTGATGCCAGCGCTGATTGTGCACTGGATGTCAGGTGTCACAACAACAGCAGCTTTTTTATTTTATCAGGGGCAAGGATGGGGTAAAAGAAAAAATTGTCCAGGTAGTAGACAACTTATTTAAAGGGCCTTTCACACAAGTGTTAATTGTCCCCAAAATAACAAAAAAAAATGGATTTAAAAAGTCTACACACCCCTGTCAAAATAACAGGTTTTTGTCATGTATAAAGAATCATACAATGAAGAACCATTTCAGGAATTTTTCCATCTTTAATGTCACCAATGATCTGTAGAAATCGATTGAGAAATATTATCCCACACATAAATAGCAGACATGGCATGCCAGACTCAGACCCCTGTGAGAAAGCAAATGCGAAACGCGCGTCGAGGCGATCTTTTGGGAATACTTAATTTGCACTAGCACCTTAATATGGGCAAGCTCTTTTGATCATGACAATGACTTTCACATAAATTATATTTGGGCTGGATCCCTGTGATTTACCTATAAACACTGCGCATGCAGGGATAGGAACACCAGTAGACATACTTTATATTTTCTTCTGTTTACATCCGGTGTTCTTTCATATTATGTAAGAATAGGGATTCTAACCATTACATCTATTGTATTAGTTCCACGCTTCTGTGATGAGCCTCTGATTTATAGAGTTGTTTTCTCCCACGTTGACACTTGGTATTTCCTCCTTTATGGTACACCTCTTTTTAAGATGTTTTGTGATTACTAAAAATTTTTATACTTATATAGTCAGCACTCCATTGTTTCTTAGTTTAGATCAGCTCATCATTGCCCGAGAAGCTCCATCTGACCCTACATTTTGTAATTTATTGTCATAGAGATGTGAGCTTAGTTTTTTAAACAGATAAAGTTACCAAAATGTAACTGTACATTCCTTTGTCCACCTACACACATACCTGGCCCAGTAGTGTTTGTAGCATTACAGAACTGAAAAGAGGAAATAGAAGGAGACGATCTAGGGTTCCAAAAACTGCTTTGGTTTCCTGTTTATGCTGGTTATTTAGCCACTGGTAATAGATTTTTACACTTCTGTTATGTGTTTAAACCTACCGTCTGAATGGGTTTAGTGTGACCTTTAGACTTCACAACTTTACAATGCAGTGAGAAAAAGGAGACTAGATGCATAAAAAGTAATTACATCACAAATCAACTGATTAGAGACAGAATATGTAAATGAATAAATATGGTAGATATATGAAACAACCACAATTAGGGCTCGTTCACACAACTATATTTTCGGCCCGACTGCTTTCCGTGAAAAAAAAAAAACAAAAAAAAACGGACAAATGTTATTCAATGGGGCAGGGCAGATGAGCGATTTTTTTCAGTAACCGAATCTGCATGTGAAAAGAAATAGCAACATGAGACTCATCCATTCCAGTCTACGGGTGCGTGAAAAAAATTGGATGCCACACAGAGCCTCAATATAACATCCGTTTTCTAAGGACACATTGCAATTCTGTTACATTGGAAACTGTAAATGGTTCTATAGAGGATTAATGGCTGCTGTAACAGCACATGGATGACAAGTGAGGAGAAAATTGTCTCTCTTTTCTGGATGAAACACTGAACAATTTTTTATATGTTTGTGTGAACCTAAATAGAATATTTATTTCCCTGACTACTGACAGCTTTACCATCAGGTATCTCTTAGTACAAGTTTGAAGGGGTTGACCAGGATTGGGACAAAAGTCTGCAGTCACCACACAGTGATAATTCCCCGGTAATGCTGGTGCGAGTGGGTGGTGCCATGACCACAAGTACGCAAATCGCACGTGACTGTCTGCTCGTACCGGCAATATTGGGTAATTGTGACGGCATGTGGGCAGCAACTGTAAAGCGCTGCGGAATATGTTGGCGCTATATAAATAAAGATCATTTTTAGGATTATCTCACGATTCTGCAGTCTGCAGACAGAGTGGCTGCAGACTTTTGCCCCAAGCCTGGCAACCCCTTTAATATCTCCATATAAAGTATACTTTCAAATGGGACATCATCAAAGGACTTCGGTATGTGGTTCACCCTCCAATTAAGAAACTGCCAAGCACGCTTAATTCTTAAAGGGTTAATCTCATCTCGTTATCAACTGTCCACACATTCCACTTTAATTTTAAATTTTAGGTCTAATCGCTAGGACCCCATCAATCCCAAAAAGGGGCTTTGAAGCAGCTCATTAGAAAGGAGTGATGGCAGAGCATCGTCACAACTGCTACAATCATTGTCTATGAAACAATCTGAAATGGCAAGCACTGTCGGCAATGGTGCCGGTCTGAGAGGTCAGACCTACAGAGATCGGCAAATTATTATCTAGCCTGTGAAAAGCTGAGAACTTGTGTTAGGAATAAACCTGCAGCTAATGATGAGGGAATAAGTATAGAGCCAGGTCAGGGGTGTCCATGGAGAGAAAGTCCTCCGTACAGGCTAGTTATCACTTTGTGCTACTAGATGGCGACTGCCCCCTTCAGAAAGACTGTATTGTGGGGAAGCAGTGTAAAGGGTCAAAAATAGTCTGAAAAATGAAAGAAACTTCATGCCCTTCACTCCTGAGCGACTAAAAGGGCCACCATATTGGGCTCATCTCTATTCTCACCTCATGCAGTATTCGTCAGGTCTCCCATGGTTTTTTTTGTTAAAAATTCAAATTTTTTTTACCGTTTACAGATAAGGTCACACAAGACAACATAAAGACACTGGGGCAAAAAGGAGCTGCATACGTAAAGTAAAATACCCATGGATGCAAAAAACATATCACGCTTCTACTCAGCCACCACTTTTCAAAAGAGACACTAAGAAAACACTAATGTTCTATAGCAGTGTGTATATTTGCGATGCATTGGATACATAATAGTCAATCCAGCAAATCAGCAATAAGGTAAACCGAGTGTTCAACCAGACATAATTAGCTGTTTGCAGGCAAGAAAGGATAGGTCTCCTATGGCTTATTGATGGCAGCTCAGAATAGTGGAGATGTTCCCCTGATAGAAGTTTTTAGCGATCAGATTCAGTATTTTGATGAAAAAAATAGTATAAATGCTGCCAAAATGCCGGGGAGCCATAGGTCTGTTTACACTAACCGATTGGCACTAAATGATCAACTACTTGCTTGCTGATCGGCGGTCTTTAATAGCCCGTTTACGAGGGCCGGACTGGCCATCTGGCAATGCTGGCAAATGCCAGAAGGGCCTGTCTGGTTGTGGGCTGCTTTGTCTGCTACATTGTTAACAGAATCCATGTCTAAAGACACCCATACTGTTAAGAGTTGTGACTCCATCACTTACCCCAGCAGCCACGGGTATCATTAGAAATATGAGTCTTGTAGTTAATCTTCCTTTCCTCCATGCAGAGTAATATTAGTAATATATCCCATCTGATGCTTGGGGACGGGGACAACATGGGCCTCTGTGATTTCAAATGCCAGAGCTGAATTTCAGCCCCAATCCATACCTGCCATTTACAAAGTCAGACCACTGATGTCACTGAAAGATCAGTAATTGCCCAGCATGCATAGGCTGCCACTGTTCTCAGCAGAACGAGTCCTGTGTACACAGCTCATGCAAACCAAAACATTATTTCACCTGACAAACAAATGTTTTGCTTCTTTGTCAGGTGATCCTGTTTAGTCTAGGAACATTTGTTCACAATGGTGCAGTTTAAATGTAGCTTACAGTGCCTTGCAAAAATATTCACACCCCTTGGCATTTTTCATATTCTGTTACCTAACAGCCTGGAAATTCACAGGTTTTTTTGAGTTTGCATAAGTTAATATAAAGAACATGCCTACAACTAAGAACATTTGGTTTTCTTTTTATTGTGAAGCAAACAACAAATAGGACAAAATAGCTGAAAACTTCAGTGTGCATAACTATTCACCCCCTAAAGTCAGCACTTTGTAGAGACTCCTTTTGCGGCACTCACAGCTTCCTTTTGATAACTTTCTATAAGCTTTCCACATCTTGCCACTGGGATTTTTGCCCATTCCTCAAAGAAAAACTGCACACAGGTTGTAATGTAACAAAATAGGTAAAAAGCCAAGGGGGTGAATTCATTTGCAAGGTACTATAACTGACTTTTCAGTTCACATACTTTACTGTACACAAAATTAATGAGAAAGTAGATTAAAAATGCCCAAACCACTGTCAACATGAATCAGCTGCATTATTACAGCCAGGTATGCTTTTCTCTGCAATGCAGCAGTGCTTCAATGAAAACATACACTGCTCAAAAAATAAAGGGAACACTTAAACAACAGAATATAACTCCAAGTAAATCAATCTTTTGCAAAATCAAACCGTCCACTTAGGGAGCAACACTGTTTCACAATCAATTTCACATGCTGTTGAGCAAATGGAATAGATAACAGATGGAAATTATTCGCAATTATCAAGACACCCTCAATAAAGGAGTGGTTCTGCAGATGGGGACCACCGACCACATCTCAGTACCAATGCTTTCTGGCTGATGTTTTGGTCACTTTTGAATTTTGGTTGTGCTTTCACACTCGTGATAGCATGAGACGGACTCTACAACCCACACAAGTGGCTCAGGTAGTGCAGCTCATCCAGGATGGCACATCAATGCGAGCTGTGGCAAGAAGGTTTGCTGTGTCTGTCAGCGTAGTGTCCAGAGGCTGGAAGCACTACCAGGAGATAGGCCAGTACACCAGGAGACGTGGAGGGGGCCATAGGAGGGCAACAACCCAGCAGCAGGACCGATACCTCCACCTTTGTGCAAGGAGGAACAAGAGGAGCACTGCCAGAGCCCTGCAAAATGACCTCCAGCATGCCACAAATGTGCATGTGTCTGCTCAAACGGTTAAAAACCGACTCCATGAGGATGGTCTGAGGGCCTGACGTCCACAGATGGGGGTTGTGCTCACAGCCCAACACCGTGCAGGACGCTTGGCGTTTGGAACAGATCATCAGGATTAGCAAACTCGCCACTGGCGCCCTGTGCTCTTCACAGATGAAAGCAGGTTCACACTGAGCACGTGACAGTCGTGACAGAGTCTGGAGACGCCGTGGAGAGCGATCTGCTGCCTGCAACATCCTTCAGCATGACCGGTTTTGCAGTGGGTCAGTAATGGTGTGGGGTGGCATTTCTTTGGAGGGTCACACAGCCCTCCATGTGCTCGCCAGAGGCAGCCTGACTGCCATTAGGTACCGAGATGAGATCCTCAGACCCCTTGTGAGACCATATGCTGGTCCGGCTGGCCCTGGGTTCTTCCTAATGCAGGTCAATGCCAGACCTCATGTGGCTGGAGTGTGTCAGCAGTTCCTGCAAGATGAAGGCATTGAAGCTATGGACTGGCTCCCCCGTTCCCCAGACATGAATCCAACTGAGCACATCTGGGACATCATGTCTCGCTCCATCCACCAACGTCACATTGCACCACAGACTGTCAAGGAGTTGGCGGATGCTTTAGTCCAGGTCTGGGAGGAGATCCCTCAGGAGACCATCCGGCGCCTCACCAGGAGCATGCCCAGGCATTGCAGGGAGGTCATACAGGCATGTGGAGGCCACACATTACTGAGCATCTTTTCCTTGTCATGAGGCATTTCCACTGAAGTTGGATCAGCCTGTAATTTGATTTTCTAATTTGATTTTGAGTATCATTCCAAATCCAGACTTCCATGGGATATTAATTTTGATTTACATTGATAGTTGTTATTTTTTATTGTTCTGAACACATTCCACTATGCAATGAATATAAATTTGCAACTGTAATATTCCATTCAGAGATATCTAGGATGTGGTATTTTAGTGTTCCCTTTATTTTTTTGAGCAGTGTAGTTTGAAGGGAACCAGTCAGCAGGTTTATGCTATAGAATATGAGAGCACCAAAATGTAGGAGCAGAGAGCCTGATTACAGTGATGTCATTTCCTAGGCTGTGTTTTGCTGTTTCAATACAATCAGTGTTTTATCAACATGAGATTATCACTTCAGGACAACTAGTGCAGCTATGCCTCCAGCACTGACAATGGACATAGTTGAGACATGTCAATCAACTAAAACATTGCAGAGTGGAGGATCTTTAAGATATGTTTTCTTACAAAAAACGCCAACGTGTTTCAGAGAAAAACATACCTGGCTGCTTTTGTGCAGAGAGGCTCTAATTTATGCTGCCTGTGGCTTAGGCAGCATGAATTCCCTGACAGGTTCCCTTTAAATTGTGTTTTTGGAGCATTACCAGTATGCTGTTGGTTTTGGACATGCTTTAGTAATTATGTGGAAATGTGATTTTACGCTATAAAAACGACCACTTGTTCAATGTTCTGTGATTGTACTCCTAGCTGGAGAATGAAACTAATAATCTCCTGGTATATAAAGGGTTATTCCCAAAAATCAAGTCATCCCTCATTTATAGCATAAGGGAACTTGTTGATCACTATGGTCCAAATCCTGGGACTCCCAGTTATCCCAATGAAGGGGCTCCTGAATGGAGCAGAGGTGTACAAGCATGGCCTCTGCTCCATTCATTGTCTATGGGACTCTAAAGTGCAATATTCTGCTTTTTATTCCAGTCCCATAGACTATGAATGCAGTGGAGGCTGGGTATTTGTTCCTCTGAACTGTAAGGTTGTCAAACTCAAACAGAGGGCCAAAATTAAAAGCCTGAACAAAGTCGGGGGACAACCTATGTTTTTCCTGATCAACTATAACAATGAACTTTTTCATATGGAAACAAATTTAAAGGGGTTGTCTCACAAACTAAGTGCATTTCAATTAATAGATTTTAACATATTATATTATTCCAATATTTTATTCTATGTAAGAACAGTAAAACGCAGATACATAATTTAAATATGTAATAACAAAGGATAAAAAAACTAAAATAATACAGATAAAGTATGATGCAAACAAAAGTGCTCTCAAACACAGTATGATACCCCCCCCCAATTCATTCCTCCACAGTAACCTACACATGCACGTTAGGATGACCGTACTGTACCCCTCAAACCCCTGGCAAAGAATGGTGACCTAAAGTATGATTCTCCACCTATAATCCCCACAGAGCCCTCCATACAGTATAATGGGCCTCACACAGTCCTCCATACAGTATAATGAGTTGAAAAAGTGTTCCATACAGTATAATGGCCCCACATAGTGCTCCATACATTATAATGGGCCCCATATAGTGCTCCATACAGTATAATAGGACCCACATAGCACTCCATGTAGTATAATGGGCTCCGTACAGTATCATGGCCCCACATAGTGTTCCATACATTATAATGGGCCCCATATAGTGCTCCATACAGTATAATGGCCCCACACAGTGCTCCATAAAGTATTATGAGCCCCATGTATTACTTCAATATGTAAAAATGGGATATATGGCACTCCTGGTGCCCAAGTAGGGTTCCAACCTGTAATCCAATAGTAGCAGTAAATATCCCACTCAGAACTGTATAACAGATTTATTGGCAATCCACAAATTAACGTTTCAGTCTATTTAGACCTTCATCAGAACTGTGTGAAAACACACAAAAATAATAATTGACAAAATAAAATAAAAGTAACAGATACGCCATATGTAACAAAATAAAAAATGCAGGATACAGCGATAACGCATCAAAATAATTTTTCAGAAATGTGAGGAATAAAACCTCTGAACGTACACAATATGACAATGAATTCACGTAGGTCAAAAGGATATCATAAGGAATCTGGGGCGAGGTCCCAAAATAATGCTCCATACAGTATAGTGGCCCCACAAAGTGCTCCATCAGTAAAATGTGCCCCACATAGTGCTCCATACCGTATAAATAACCCCAAATAGTGCTCCATACAGTATAATAACCCAACATAGTGTTCCATACAGTTTAATGCACCCCACATAGCACTCTATACAGTATAAAGGGTCCGTATAGTGCTCCATACAGTATAATAACCCCACATAGTGCGCCATGCAGTATAAAGCGCTCCAAATAATCTTGGTACAGCATTATAATGACAATCTCGGCTGCTGCGCTGAGATGTCATCATTGCTTTTAACTGTAAAAAAGTTGAAAGTGTGATGCCAGGTGAAAGTGCGATGTCGGGCAGGGGACCCAACATACTCACTCTGGGACAGAGTCTGACATATGTACTCTATTCAGCATGAGGTTGCAAAGCCCCATTCTTAGGGCGCCAGATGCCCAATGTGGGATCCCAACAGTTTCTATTATCAGGTTAGGGAGTAACTTGATTTTTTGGGAATAACCTTTTAAGAAAAACAAAGGGAACGTGTTACAGTTTATTTAACTTTGGTTTACAGCTCAAAGATTTCTGACTGAGAAGGAGGGAAACCAAGGCTGAGGCCAAGTATCTGAGAACATCTACATTAAGGGGCACACATAGGAGTTAGCACTGCTTTGCCTTTACAAGGATTCACCCCAAATATGTGAGAGAAAGCTTCTGAATGCCTGCGCAGAAAATGGGTCTGAGGCCACCCTGATATCAATCCCTACGGCACACATCTGCAGTGCAGCCATGCTCATAACCATATTGCTTGATCTGAGGTTAGATAATAAAATCCTCCAGAGGCACAGACGTTAATCCAAAAAATGAAGGGGCAGAAGTACTGTAGGAAAAAAAATACTGGTATAACGGAAATGTGGGCATGAGAATTTTTGTATAAAATATTTAATCAGTGCGCAAAGTATAATAAAGACATACAGTACTTAACAATGGACAATTTTCATGACGCGATCAACAGTCGACATGTTATAATCACATCTCACTTTATATTTTTCATTTTTCAATACAAATGAGCAAAAATAGATTTATGAAATGGAAGGTTGACATCTCGATTAGCATATTCCCATTCCCAGAAGCCTTAAAAAAATATAAAGTAAGATGTCATTTTGCCTCAGGTACATGTGCCACTTCATTGAGAATAGGAAGATTATTAGTATCTATGACAATTTATAAAGAGTAAATTGTATAAATACTTCAATAAAATGGTTTAATATTTAAAGGAATTATCCCTCCATGAAATGTCAAATTCATTGGATAGATCATAATAAGAAGAATGTCTGTAATTTACATGCTGTTAAAAAGAGTTACTACATTTACTATAGCACGGTGCCAGGTAGTACATTATGAGCTGAGCACTGGGGGACACACATTCTCAGTGTGGGTATGTGCACATGAAGTTTTAAGAGTCACCTGGAAAATTGTTAAAATAAAACATCTTGCTAGTCATATATTCAGTGTTTTAATTGGAACTTGCTATTTAATCTGAGAGCACCAAAATGTAGTGAAAGAGAATCTGATTAAAGTGATGTTTACTGAGCTGTGTTTTGTTGCGTCAATACAATCAGTGGTTTATCATCAGAAGATTATCACTACAGGACTAGGTGCCTCGTGCCTTGTAGTCCAACCACACCCACAGCATTGATTGGCATCTTTCTGTCACTATTCAGTGTAAAAAGAAAGCTGCAATTCAGGGCTGTGGGCAGGGTTATATAGGGCTCAGCATTCTGAGCTCAGCATAGATCTGCTGCAGAAAAAAACTGTGATTCTATCACAACTGCTGCAACTAGTAAAATAAGAGATACATTGCTAGAAACAGGGTCTCTGTCCCTCCCTCATGCTACTGTTGGATTACATAGCAAACCTGCTTAGAGATTCCCTTTATGACTTTTCCTTTAGCTTCTCCATAATTGGAGGTAAGAAAATTGTCTTGTCTTGTGATGAAAAATGTCCCTAACTAACACAGTCCAATCAAAAGGCTGGAAAAATGTTTAAGGAAAAAAAACTCAGCTAAAAAAACTCTTCAAAAATGCTTAAGGAAACTAAACTCCTCAAAAAACTCTCCAAGCCAGAAGAGTTTCCTGACACAGTTTACGCTGAAAAATTCATAATTTTTGACTGCCTCAAATAACTCTGAGTGCACATAGCCTCTCCCTACAGCCAACAGACAGTATTCTTTATTGTGATACTCTGTTCATAGCAACGCATCCAACATAAACAGGCTTATAACCAGAGGCATAAAGACCATGGTTGCAGCGGTCGTCGCTGCAATCGGGACTGGCATGTCAGGAGCCCGCTGACGCCAGTGGAAACTTCAACTGGATGTTCAAGCTGTCAGCTGACATCAAGCCCAGGGGTTAGTAATGGAGAGGCGTCTATAAGATGTCCCTATTACTAACCCCATAGTAAGTTTTGAAATAAACACACAGCAAGAACAAAATCCTTTATTTGAAATAAAACTCAACACCCTGTGTTTTACACATATAAACACTGATGCTGCACTATCACACGCAGCTCAGCATCTCTGCTGGATGGCAGGCTGGACACTTGCATCATGTCAACGCTCATCCTGGCATCTAGATGTAGCAAAGCTAGACTCGTCAAGGGCCTAATGGATTATCTTCACGTCGGACTGGAGACGGATATGGTTGTTTACTATTTTTTTTTTTTCTACAGGGGACATTGGCTTCAATAGATTATAGGTGTAAAGGTGAGTAGGACTGTTTTTTATTTTTAAATAAATGTGTAAAAGTGAGTGTTTACTTTTATTTCAAATAAAGGATTTTATTCTTTGCTGTGTGTTTATTTCAATACTTACTATGGAGTTAGTAATGGAGGCGTCTTATAGACTCCACTCCATTGCTAACTCCTGGGCTTGATGTCAGCTGACAATATAAACCACATAGAACACAAAAAGAAACAGATTCTGTCGGTGAAAACAATCGTCCATCTGTACTGCCTCATTGAAGAACATGGGTCAGTGTGCTATCAGATAAAACATTGAATAGTACTCGTCCAGGTTATACGCCAGTGTGAGCGAGCCCAAATTGGCATAATCAGACCGTTTCTCGGATGGAGAATATATGGTTGTTTGACCCTAGCCGTAGAATTCAGCGAGCTGTAACGCTTGCTGGAAATTTCTCCAGGTTTGGACAAGCCTTATAATTTGAAGTACTTACATGTTAAAATATCCAGTGCACAATCAAGCTGCGGCTGATATGTCGGCTACCTGCCACTGATTGACTGCTTTCTTTGTAGTGTGAATAAGAAGAAACCAGCATAAAGGGGCAGCCTAGCGTGAGCTGAATTAAAGCTGTACCCTAAATCCTGGATTTATCTTTGTTAGGAAATGTTTATTGACACTTCATCTTGTGATGTTCTCTTAATTTTTATTTTACATGTATTTTTGAATGTTTACATATAGCCTCAAGGTCTTTTGATTCTTCTTTCAGCCGTATATAAATTGTGCATGTTGAGCACAGAGCATTGTCGCTGTAACGCTGACCCATCGCCAGGTGAAACGTTTCTAGTGGGATGGTCAGACGTTACCCTCAGGAGAAGTCAGTGTTTTACAATATTACCTAATAACTAATATAACAAAACAAAAAAGTATACATCACTGAAATGACAGTAAGAATGACCTTGGTGGAAAGCTGAGCAGACAAGGGATTTTATTTCTAAAAGACTGGGCAGTTATGTAACCGGAGAAAGGTCTGCTGATTTTCTAAGCCCAGTGATCCATGGCAAGCAGTGCCCCCCGGCTCATGAACAATATTTAATCAGATCACTTATTAATTTTCAGCCATGTCTTTTGGTATAGAAATTACGGTAACTTTACTAAAAATATTGAAAATGGTCAGGTAGCAAAGCAAAATTGAAAAAAAATACCTTACAAACATGGGCACAACAAATGTCATAGATGCCAACCTTCTGAAAATGTTATGCCAGAGGCGGAAGGGATACCGTATGTCTGGCCAACAACACATTTTATGGCTACATGTATTATAGCTGACTGTTCATTATTAACAGTACATGTGCCACCTCTTTATGATTTAATATATTAAATATATATATATATATATATATATAGTTTTAATACAGTGGGTACGGAATGTATACAGACCCCTTTAAATTTTTCACTCTTTGTTTCATTGCAGTCATTTGGTAAATTCAAAAAAGTTCATTTTTTTTTCTCATTAATGTACACTCTGCACCCCATCTTGACTGAAAAAAACCCAGAACTGTTGAAATTTTGTAAATTTATTAAAAAAGAAAAACTAAAATATCACATGGTCATAAGTATTCAGACCCTTTGCTCAGACACTCATATTTAAGTCACATGCTGTCCATTTCCTTGTGATAAGGTACTGTCACACTTAGCGATGCACCAGCGATCCCGACCAGCGATATGACCCGGTCAGGATCGCTGGTGCATCACTAAGTGGTTGCTAGTGAGCTGCCACACAGGCAGATCTCACCAGCGACATCGCTGGGGTCGGGGGTCGCTACTTACCTGTCACACTAGGCGATCCTGCGTCCTCCCGCCCGGCTCCACGCTCGTCTCTCCACAGGAAGTGCCGCAGGAAGCTGACGACGAGAAACAGTCCAGCCTGTTCTCACGCGATCGGCGATAACCAGCGGGGGGAACGGGTCGTAGGTAAGTATCACACACAGCGATATCGCTAGCAATATCGCTGCAACGTCACAAGTTATAGCGATATTGCTAGAGATATCGCTTAGTGTGACAGGCCCTATACTCTTTGAGATGGATCCACTCCTTGATTGGAGTCCAGCTGTGTGTAATGAAACTGATAGGACTTGATTTGTAAAGGCACGCACGTGTCTATATAAGACCTCACAGCTCACAGTGCATGTCAGAGCAAATGAGAATCATGAGGTCAAAGGAACTGGCCAAGGAGCTCAGAGACAGAATTGAAGCAAGGCACAGACCTGGCCAGGGTTACAAAAGAATTTCTGCTGAAGTTTGGGACCACCAGAACTCTTCCTAGACCTGGCCATCCAGTCAAACTGAGCAATTGTGGGAGAAGAGCCTTGGTGAGAGAGGTAAAGAAGAACCCCAAGATCACTGTGGCTGAGCTCCACAGATGCAGTAGGGAGATGGGAGACAGTTCCACAAAGTCAACTATCACTGCAGCCCTCCACCAGTCGGGCCTTTATGGCAGAGTGGCCCGACGGAAGCCTCTCCTCAGTGCATGTCATATGAAAGCCTGCATAGATTTTGCTAAAAAACACATGAAGGACTCCCAGACTATAAGAAATAAGATTCCTTGGTCTGATGAGATGAAGATAGAACTTTTTGGCGATAATTCTAAGCGGGATGTGGGGAGAAAACCGGACACTGCGTATCACCTGCTTAGAGTGG
This sequence comes from Dendrobates tinctorius, assembly GCF_039654945.1. NCBI lineage: Eukaryota > Metazoa > Chordata > Amphibia > Anura > Dendrobatidae > Dendrobates > Dendrobates tinctorius. The sequence goes on along the minus strand of NW_027361834.1, from coordinate 416,734 downwards.
CTGGGTCTCACGGGAGCTGGCAGTTCTGATTCAGTACTGCAATCATGGGTCACTCCCGGTCATGTGTGATGATGTTACCGAGTTACTGACATCATCACTCGAGAGACATGACCGGGAGTGACGTACAAAGCGTCGTTTTCAGAATAATGCTCCATAGATTAGTACTGAATCAGTGGATGTCATGGGAAAGCCATAGATAGAATACATCGTACCTTGCGGGGATTCTTTTTTAATAATAAATTGGTGAATAAGGGAGCGTCTCTTGTTTTTATTTCATGACCTCTCTCTTTTTATGTTTTTCAGGTTTCCAATTATAGACTACTTTGGATTCGGTGGACTACGTTGCAATCCCTGGAACAGGGCTCGAGACAGGGGAGATTTTTAAAAGAAAATTTGTGTGTGTTTTTTCTCTTTAAACTTACCAGGTCAGTAATGGGTGCGTGCCTCTCCATTACTAACCCCCAGGCTTGATGCCAGCTTGCATTACAAAGATGACATCAATCCCATAAAACATTAATCCGATTACCACCGCAGCAGGGCGATCAGGAAGAGCCAGGCCAAGTGCCAGAATTGGCGCATCTCATGTGATGCATCAATTCTGGTGCAGCTGTGAGCTTGTATTTTTAGGCTGGGAAGGCCCAGCCTGATAATATAAGCCTGTAGTTGTCTGCTTTACCTTTGCTGGTTATCGAAAAATATGGGAGAATGCCATTTTTTATTTATTTAATAGGTTTAATAAGGCTAAAAACACCCTTTAGTGGCACATGAAAGGCACTAAAAGGTGCAGATTTATTTTTTGTAAGGGGCTTGTGATAATAACTATCTACAGGATATCAATCTATCTATTCTATCTCTGTCCATAAGACTGCTTTATTAGTTTGAAAGCCAGCTTTAAATTGCATAGAGAATTACAGTATGTATAAAATTATGTTAAATGCGCATGTCATACGGATGATAGGTGAGGAAACAGTCGCACACTCGCATAGCACTCTCATGATATAAGTTGAACCATACGGATTCCTCTTGTCTAACTTTTCAAGAACAACATTGGAGCTATTTTTTATATGCTGTGAACGAGCCTTATAGTAATCCTAGATCTTAGACTCACTGCTCCTCTTCTAAGGTATGTAAAACGGCATACAGACTTAACAGCGAGGCGGGTTCCTTCTTCAGGGTTTATCACAGAGCAATGCAGCAGAGAGCTATACATCAGATACCACAAATCAATGCAGAAGATATCAGAGAGCTATACAACAGATATCAGAGAGCAATGCAGCAGATATCAGAGAGCTATACAACAGATATCAGAGAGCTATACAGCAGATATCAGAAAGATATACAACAGATATCAGATAGCTATACAGCAGGTAACAGAGAGCAATGCAGCAGATATCAGAGAGCTATACAGCAGATATCACAGAGCTATACAACAGATATCAGAAAGATATACAACAGATATCACAGAGCTATACAGCAGATATCACAGAGCTATACAGCAGATATCAGATAGCTATACAGCAGATATCAGAGAGCTATACAACAGATATCAGAAAGATATACAACAGATATCACAGAGCTATACAGCAGATATCACAGAGCTATACAGCAGATATCAGAGAGCTATACAACAGATATCAGAAAGATATACAACAGATATCACAGAGCTATACAGCAGATATCACAGAGCTATACAGCAGATATCAGATAGCTATACAGCAGATATCAGAGAGCTATACAACAGATATCAGAAAGATATACAACAGATATCACAGAGCTATACAGCAGCTATCACAGAGCTATACAGCAGATATCAGAGAGCTATACAGAAGATATCAGAGCGCAATGCAGCAGATATCAGAGAGATGTACAACAGATATCAGATAGCTATACAGCAGGTAACAGAGAGCAATGCAGCAGATATCAGAGAGCTATACAACAGATATCAGAGAGCTATACAGCAGATATCAGAAAGATATACAGCAGATATCAGAGAGCAATGCAGCAGGTAACAGAGAGCAATGCAGCAGATATCAGAGAGCTATACAGCAGATATCACAGAGCTATACAACAGATATCAGAGAGCTATACAGCAGATATCAGAGAGCTATACAACAGATATCAGAGAGCAATGCAGCAGATATCAGAGAGAAAATCAGCAGATATCACAGAGCTATACAACAGATATCAGAGAGCTATACAGCAGATATCAGAGAGCTATACAACAGATATCAGAAAAATATACAACAGATATCACAGAGCTATACAGCAGATATCAGAGAGCTATACAGCAGATATCAGAAAGATACACAGCAGATATCAGAGAGCAATGCAGCAGATATCAGAGAGCTATACAACAGATATGAGCAATGCAGCAGATATCAGAAAGATATACAACAGATATCAGATAGCTATACAGCAGGTAACAGAGAGCAATGCAGCAGATATCACAGAGCTATACAGCAGATATCACAGAGCTATACAACAGATATCAGAGAGCTATACAGCAGACATCAGAGAGCAATGCAGCAGATATCAGACAGATATAAGAGAGAAATGCAGCAGATATCACAGAGCTATACAACAGATATCAGAGAGCTATACAGCAGATATCAGAGAGCTATACAACAGATATCAGAAAAATATACAACAGATATCACAGAGCTATACAGCAGATATCACAGAGCTATACAGCAGATATCAGAGAGCTATACAACAGATATCAGAAAGATATACAACAGCTATCACAGAGCTATACAGCAGATATCACAGAGCTATACAACAGATATCAGAGCTATAAAGCAGATATCAGAGAGCTATTCAACAGATATCAGAGAGCTATACAGCAGAAATCAGAAAGATACACAGCAGATATCAGAGAGCAATGCAGCAGATATCAGAGAGCTATACAACAGATATGAGCAATGCAGCAGATATCAGAAAGATATACAACAGATATCAGATAGCTATACAGCAGGTAACAGAGAGCAATGCAGCAGATATCACAGAGCTATACAGCAGATATCACAGAGCTATACAACAGATATCAGAGAGCTATACAGCAGATATCAGAGAGCTATACAACAGATATCAGAGAGCAATGAAGCAGATATCAGACAGATATAAGAGAGAAATGCAGCAGATATCACAGAGCTATACAACAGATATCAGAGAGCTATACAGCAGATATCAGAGAGCTATACAACAGATATCAGAAAAATATACAACAGATATCACAGAGCTATACAGCAGATATCACAGAGCTATACAACAGATATCAGAGCTATACAGCAGATATCAGAGCGCAATGCAGCAGATATCACAGAGCTATACAACAGATATCAGAGAGCTATACAGCAGATATCAGAGAGCTATACAACAGATATCAGAGAGATGTACAACAGATATCAGATAGCTATACAGCAGGTAACAGAGCGCAATGCAGCAGATATCAGAGAGCTATACAGCAGATATCACAGAGCTATACAACAGATATCAGAGAGCTATACAGCAGATATCACAGAGCTATACAACAGATATCAGAGAGCTATACAGCAGATATCAGAAAGATATACAACAGCTATCACAGAGCTATACAGCAGATATCACAGAGCTATACAACAGATATCAGAGCTATAAAGCAGATATCAGAGAGCTATACAACAGATATCAGAGAGCTATACAGCAGATATCAGAAAGATACACAGCAGATATCAGAGAGCAATGCAGCAGATATCAGAGAGCTATACAACAGATATGAGCAATGCAGCAGATATCAGAAAGATATACAATAGATATCAGATAGCTATACAGCAGGTAACAGAGAGCAATGCAGCAGATATCACAGAGCTATACAGCAGATATCACAGAGCTATACAACAGATATCAGAGAGCTATACAGCAGATATCAGAGAGCTATACAACAGATATCAGAGAGCAATGCAGCAGATATCAGACAGATATAAGAGAGAAATGCAGCAGATATCACAGAGCTATACAACAGATATCAGAGAGCTATACAGCAGATATCAGAGAGCTATACAACAGATATCAGAAAAATATACAACAGATATCACAGAACTATACAGCAGATATCACAGAGCTATACAACAGATATCAGAGAGCAATGCAGCAGATATCAGACAGATATAAGAGAGAAATGCAGCAGATATCACAGAGCTATACAACAGATATCAGAGAGCTATACAGCAGATATCAGAGAGCTATACAACAGATATCAGAAAAATATACAACAGATATCACAGAGCTATACAGCAGATATCACAGAGCTATACAACAGATATCAGAAAGATATACAACAGCTATCACAGAGCTATACAGCAGATATCACAGAGCTATACAACAGATATCAGAGAGCAATGCAGCAGATATCAGACAGATATAAGAGAGAAATGCAGCAGATATCACAGAGCTATACAACAGATATCAGAGAGCTATACAGCAGATATCAGAGAGCTATACAACAGATATCAGAAAAATATACAACAGATATCACAGAGCTATACAGCAGATATCACAGAGCTATACAACAGATATCAGAAAGATATACAACAGCTATCACAGAGCTATACAGCAGATATCACAGAGCTATACAACAGATATCAGAGAGCAATGCAGCAGATATCAGACAGATATAAGAGAGAAATGCAGCAGATATCACAGAGCTATACAACAGATATCAGAGAGCTATACAGCAGATATCAGAGAGCTATACAACAGATATCAGAAAAATATACAACAGATATCACAGAGCTATACAGCAGATATCACAGAGCTATACAACAGATATCAGAAAGATATACAACAGCTATCACAGAGCTATACAGCAGATATCACAGAGCTATACAACAGATATCAGAGCTATACAGCAGATATCAGAGCGCAATGCAGCAGATATCACAGAGCTATACAACAGATATCAGAGAGCTATACAGCAGATATCAGAGAGCTATACAACAGATATCAGATAGCTATACAACAGATATCAGAGAGATGTACAACAGATATCAGATAGCTATACAGCAGGTAACAGAGTGCAATGCAGCAGATATCAGAGAGCTATACAGCAGATATCACAGAGCTATACAACAGATATCAGAGAGCTATACAGCAGATATCACAGAGCTATACAACAGATATCAGAGAGCTATACAGCAGATATCACAGAGCTATACAGCAGATATCAGAGAGATATACAACAGATATCAGAGCGCTATAGAGCAGATATCAAAGCGCAATACAGCAGATATCACAGAGCTATACAACAGATATCAGAAAGATATACAACAGCTATCACAGAGCTATACAGCAGATATCACAGAGCTATACAACAGATATCAGAGCTATAAAGCAGATATCAGAGAGCTATACAACAGATATCAGAGAGCTATACAGCAGATATCAGAAAGATACACAGCAGATATCAGAGAGCAATGCAGCAGATATCAGAGAGCTATACAACAGATATGAGCAATGCAGCAGATATCAGAAAGATATACAACAGATATCAGATAGCTATACAGCAGGTAACAGAGAGCAATGCAGCAGATATCACAGAGCTATACAGCAGATATCACAGAGCTATACAACAGATATCAGAGAGCTATACAGCAGATATCAGAGAGCTATACAACAGATATCAGAGAGCAATGCAGCAGATATCAGACAGATATAAGAGAGAAATGCAGCAGATATCACAGAGCTATACAACAGATATCAGAGAGCTATACAGCAGATATCAGAGAGCTATACAACAGATATCAGAAAAATATACAACAGATATCACAGAGCTATACAGCAGATATCACAGAGCTATACAACAGATATCAGAAAGATATACAACAGCTATCACAGAGCTATACAGCAGATATCACAGAGCTATACAACAGATATCAGAGAGCAATGCAGCAGATATCAGACAGATATAAGAGAGAAATGCAGCAGATATCACAGAGCTATACAACAGATATCAGAGAGCTATACAGCAGATATCAGAGAGCTATACAACAGATATCAGAAAAATATACAACAGATATCACAGAGCTATACAGCAGATATCACAGAGCTATACAACAGATATCAGAAAGATATACAACAGCTATCACAGAGCTATACAGCAGATATCACAGAGCTATACAACAGATATCAGAGCTATACAGCAGATATCAGAGCGCAATGCAGCAGATATCACAGAGCTATACAACAGATATCAGAGAGCTATACAGCAGATATCAGAGAGCTATACAACAGATATCAGATAGCTATACAACAGATATCAGAGAGATGTACAACAGATATCAGATAGCTATACAGCAGGTAACAGAGTGCAATGCAGCAGATATCAGAGAGCTATACAGCAGATATCACAGAGCTATACAACAGATATCAGAGAGCTATACAGCAGATATCACAGAGCTATACAACAGATATCAGAGAGCTATACAGCAGATATCACAGAGCTATACAACAGATATCAGAGAGCTATACAGCAGATATCAGAGAGATATACAACAGATATCAGAGCGCTATAGAGCAGATATCAAAGCGCAATACAGCAGATATCACAGAGCTATACAACAGATATCAGAAAGATATACAACAGCTATCACAGAGCTATACAGCAGATATCACAGAGCTATACAACAGATATCAGAGCTATAAAGCAGATATCAGAGAGCTATACAACAGATATCAGAGAGCTATACAGCAGATATCAGAAAGATACACAGCAGATATCAGAGAGCAATGCAGCAGATATCAGAGAGCTATACAACAGATATGAGCAATGCAGCAGATATCAGAAAGATATACAACAGATATCAGATAGCTATACAGCAGGTAACAGAGAGCAATGCAGCAGATATCACAGAGCTATACAGCAGATATCACAGAGCTATACAACAGATATCAGAGAGCTATACAACAGATATCAGAGAGCAATGCAGCAGATATCAGACAGATATAAGAGAGAAATGCAGCAGATATCACAGAGCTATACAGCAGATATCAGAGAGCTATGCAACAGATATCAGAAAAATATACAACAGATATCAGAGCTATACAGCAGATATCACAGAGCTATACAACAGATATCAGAAAGATATACAACAGCTATCACAGAGCTATACAGCAGATATCACAGAGCTATACAACAGATATCAGAGAGCAATGCAGCAGATATCAGACAGATATAAGAGAGAAATGCAGCAGATATCACAGAGCTATACAACAGATATCAGAGAGCTATACAGCAGATATCAGAGAGCTATACAACAGATATCAGAAAAATATACAACAGATATCACAGAGCTATACAGCAGATATCACAGAGCTATACAACAGATATCAGAAAGATATACAACAGCTATCACAGAGCTATACAGCAGATATCACAGAGCTATACAACAGATATCAGAGAGCAATGCAGCAGATATCAGACAGATATAAGAGAGAAATGCAGCAGATATCACAGAGCTATACAACAGATATCAGAGAGCTATACAGCAGATATCAGAGAGCTATACAACAGATATCAGAAAAATATACAACAGATATCACAGAGCTATACAGCAGATATCACAGAGCTATACAACAGATATCAGAAAGATATACAACAGCTATCACAGAGCTATACAGCAGATATCACAGAGCTATACAACAGATATCAGAGCTATACAGCAGATATCAGAGCGCAATGCAGCAGATATCACAGAGCTATACAACAGATATCAGAGAGCTATACAGCAGATATCAGAGAGCTATACAACAGATATCAGAGAGATGTACAACAGATATCAGATAGCTATACAGCAGGTAACAGAGTGCAATGCAGCAGATATCAGAGAGCTATACAGCAGATATCACAGAGCTATACAACAGATATCAGAGAGCTATACAGCAGATATCACAGAGCTATACAACAGATATCAGAGAGCTATACAGCAGATATCACAGAGCTATACAGCAGATATCAGAGAGATATACAACAGATATCAGAGCGCTATAGAACAGATATCAAAGCGCAATACAGCAGATATCACAGAGCTATACAACAGATATCAGAAAGATATACAACAGCTATCACAGAGCTATACAGCAGATATCACAGAGCTATACAACAGATATCAGAGCTATAAAGCAGATATCAGAGAGCTATACAACAGATATCAGAGAGCTATACAGCAGATATCAGAAAGATACACAGCAGATATCAGAGAGCAATGCAGCAGATATCAGAGAGCTATACAACAGATATGAGCAATGCAGCAGATATCAGAAAGATATACAACAGATATCAGATAGCTATACAGCAGGTAACAGAGAGCAATGCAGCAGATATCACAGAGCTATACAGCAGATATCACAGAGCTATACAACAGATATCAGAGAGCTATACAACAGATATCAGAGAGCAATGCAGCAGATATCAGACAGATATAAGAGAGAAATGCAGCAGATATCACAGAGCTATACAACAGATATCAGAGAGCTATACAGCAGATATCAGAGAGCTATACAACAGATATCAGAAAAATATACAACAGATATCACAGAGCTATACAGCAGATATCACAGAGCTATACAACAGATATCAGAAAGATATACAACAGCTATCACAGAGCTATACAGCAGATATCACAGAGCTATACAACAGATATCAGAGAGCAATGCAGCAGATATCAGACAGATATAAGAGAGAAATGCAGCAGATATCACAGAGCTATACAACAGATATCAGAGAGCTATACAGCAGATATCAGAGAGCTATACAACAGATATCAGAAAAATATACAACAGATATCACAGAGCTATACAGCAGATATCACAGAGCTATACAACAGATATCAGAAAGATATACAACAGCTATCACAGAGCTATACAGCAGATATCACAGAGCTATACAACAGATATCAGAGAGCAATGCAGCAGATATCAGACAGATATAAGAGAGAAATGCAGCAGATATCACAGAGCTATACAACAGATATCAGAGAGCTATACAGCAGATATCAGAGAGCTATACAACAGATATCAGAAAAATATACAACAGATATCACAGAGCTATACAGCAGATATCACAGAGCTATACAACAGATATCAGAAAGATATACAACAGCTATCACAGAGCTATACAGCAGATATCACAGAGCTATACAACAGATATCAGAGCTATACAGCAGATATCAGAGCGCAATGCAGCAGATATCACAGAGCTATACAACAGATATCAGAGAGCTATACAGCAGATATCAGAGAGCTATACAACAGATATCAGATAGCTATACAACAGATATCAGAGAGATGTACAACAGATATCAGATAGCTATACAGCAGGTAACAGAGTGCAATGCAGCAGATATCAGAGAGCTATACAGCAGATATCACAGAGCTATACAACAGATATCAGAGAGCTATACAGCAGATATCACAGAGCTATACAACAGATATCAGAGAGCTATACAGCAGATATCACAGAGCTATACAGCAGATATCAGAGAGATATACAACAGATATCAGAGCGCTATAGAGCAGATATCAAAGCGCAATACAGCAGATATCAGAGAGCTATACAACAGATATCAGAAAAATATACAACAGATATCACAGAGCTATACAGCAGATATCAGAGAGCTATACAACAGATATCAGAAAAATATACAACAGATATCACAGAGCTATACAGCAGATATCACAGAGCTATACAACAGATATCAGAAAGATATACAACAGCTATCACAGAGCTATACAGCAGATATCACAGAGCTATACAACAGATATCAGAGAGCAATGCAGCAGATATCAGACAGATATAAGAGAGAAATGCAGCAGATATCACAGAGCTATACAACAGATATCAGAGAGCTATACAGCAGATATCAGAGAGCTATACAACAGATATCAGAAAAATATACAACAGATATCACAGAGCTATACAGCAGATATCACAGAGCTATACAACAGATATCAGAAAGATATACAACAGCTATCACAGAGCTATACAGCAGATATCACAGAGCTATACAACAGATATCAGAGCTATACAGCAGATATCAGAGCGCAATGCAGCAGATATCACAGAGCTATACAACAGATATCAGAGAGCTATACAGCAGATATCAGAGAGCTATACAACAGATATCAGATAGCTATACAACAGATATCAGAGAGATGTACAACAGATATCAGATAGCTATACAGCAGGTAACAGAGTGCAATGCAGCAGATATCAGAGAGCTATACAGCAGATATCACAGAGCTATACAACAGATATCAGAGAGCTATACAGCAGATATCACAGAGCTATACAACAGATATCAGAGAGCTATACAGCAGATATCACAGAGCTATACAACAGATATCAGAGAGCTATACAGCAGATATCAGAGAGATATACAACAGATATCAGAGCGCTATAGAGCAGATATCAAAGCGCAATACAGCAGATATCACAGAGCTATACAACAGATATCAGAAAGATATACAACAGCTATCACAGAGCTATACAGCAGATATCACAGAGCTATACAACAGATATCAGAGCTATAAAGCAGATATCAGAGAGCTATACAACAGATATCAGAGAGCTATACAGCAGATATCAGAAAGATACACAGCAGATATCAGAGAGCAATGCAGCAGATATCAGAGAGCTATACAACAGATATGAGCAATGCAGCAGATATCAGAAAGATATACAACAGATATCAGATAGCTATACAGCAGGTAACAGAGAGCAATGCAGCAGATATCACAGAGCTATACAGCAGATATCACAGAGCTATACAACAGATATCAGAGAGCTATACAGCAGATATCAGAGAGCTATACAACAGATATCAGAGAGCAATGCAGCAGATATCAGACAGATATAAGAGAGAAATGCAGCAGATATCACAGAGCTATACAACAGATATCAGAGAGCTATACAGCAGATATCAGAGAGCTATACAACAGATATCAGAAAAATATACAACAGATATCACAGAGCTATACAGCAGATATCACAGAGCTATACAACAGATATCAGAAAGATATACAACAGCTATCACAGAGCTATACAGCAGATATCACAGAGCTATACAACAGATATCAGAGAGCAATGCAGCAGATATCAGACAGATATAAGAGAGAAATGCAGCAGATATCACAGAGCTATACAACAGATATCAGAGAGCTATACAGCAGATATCAGAGAGCTATACAACAGATATCAGAAAAATATACAACAGATATCACAGAGCTATACAGCAGATATCACAGAGCTATACAACAGATATCAGAAAGATATACAACAGCTATCACAGAGCTATACAACAGATATCAGAGCTATACAGCAGATATCAGAACGCAATGCAGCAGATATCACAGAGCTATACAACAGATATCAGAGAGCTATACAGCAGATATCAGAGAGCTATACAACAGATATCAGATAGCTATACAACAGATATCAGAGAGATGTACAACAGATATCAGATAGCTATACAGCAGGTAACAGAGCGCAATGCAGCAGATATCAGAGAGCTATACAGCAGATATCACAGAGCTATACAACAGATATCAGAGAGCTATACAGCAGATATCACAGAGCTATACAACAGATATCAGAGAGCTATACAGCAGATATCACAGAGCTATACAACAGATATCAGAGAGCTATACAGCAGATATCAGAGAGATATACAACAGATATCAGAGCGCTATAGAGCAGATATCAAAGCGCAATACAGCAGATATCAAGAGCTATACAACAGATATCAGCTAGCAATGCAGCAGATATCAGAGAGCTATAGAGCAGATAGCAGAGAGCTATGCAGCAGTTATCAGAAAGCCATACAGCAGATATCAGAGAGATATACAGAAGATATCAGAGCGCAATGCAGCAGATATCAGAGAGATGTACAACAGATATCAGATAGCTATACAGCAGGTAACAGAGAGCAATGCAGCAGATATCAGAGAGCTATACAGCAGATATCAGAGAGCAATACAGCAGATATCAGAAAGATATACAACAGATATCAGCTAGCAATGCAGCAGATATCAGAGAGCTATACAGCAGATATCAGAGAGCAATACAGCAGATATCAGAAAGATATACAACAGATATCAGCTAGCAATGCAGCAGATATCAGAGAGCTATAGAGCAGATATCAGAGAGCCATACAGCAGATATCAGAGAGCTATACAGCAGATATCAGAAAGAAATACAGCAGATATCAGAGAGCTATACAACAGATATCAGAGAGCTATACAGCAGATATCAGAAAGATATACAGCAGATATCAGAGAGCAATGGAGCAGATATCAGAGAGCTATACAACAGATATCAGAGAGCTATACAAAGATATCAAAGAGCAACACTGCAGATATCATTAGTAATTCTATGGACTGGTTAAATGCAATAATCTTTGATTCTGCGTGTAGAGTAGCCGCATGCTATTATTATCTCCATAGGAATGTGGCATAATGAGAAAACAGAGCATCTTCTCGATTTGTAGGAATTATTCCAGCAGGGAATATGAGCCGTATGGTATTAGTGAGATAGTTCCTATTTCTGCCTCATGCTGTGGGTATCGTTTCCCTCCCACAAACAGCTATTTTGATGCTGTCACCCATACAACCCCCTCAGCCGGTGGTTAGCAGATTGTGATTGTCACATTACAGGTTTCTTTATAAACATAGATCCAACACTTCCCACACAAACTGTGTACAAAACATAAGGCATCCGAGCACGTAAGAAAGCAGACAACACACTCTGCAAACACATTGTCAGACGTCGTGTACACCACTATTTTATGTCACCTCCTTCTTGCCAAGCAAATATTTTGAAATAACGTTTTTTAGATGAAAATCCCATTTTAATCCATCGTAGCCTGCTTTCTGCATTTTATGTAACCGGCTGAGAATAGATTGGAGATGACAATAGCTCTGCACACCTCTGTCTCAAAATATGGTTCCTTCATTTAAGTCCACTCTACTGATGGCCAAAAAGGAAGTCATATAATAATAATCTTTTATTTATATAGCGCTAACATATTCCGCAGCGCTTTACAATTTGCACACATTATCATCACTGTCCCCGTTGGGGCTCACAATCCAAATCCCTATCAGGATGTCTTGGAATGTGGGAGGAAACCCACGCAAACACGGGGAGAACATACAAACTCCTTGCAGATGTTGTCCTTGGTGGGATTTTAACCCAGGACCCCAGCGCTGCAAGGCTGCAGTTCTAACCACTGAGCCACTGTGCCCCATTACTACAGCTGCACTTCAGGTTACAACACCTTTATATCTATGGTCATACAACTGTTCGGCTACGGAACATCTACACTTCTTTTTGTACCTGCTATTAACGAATATGGCCTTTAAGGGACTGAGTCATCAGAAAATGACCTGTTGATTAAATAATTTTTTCATGTTAAATGTATTTTTTTTCTACTTCTTAACAATGTTGTTTCCCCGCATATTACAATCTTTATTAAAAAAAATTAAAAATAAAAACGATAAATCCTGCAATTTTCACAATGGGTTTATTTTCGACTCTGAGGTTACATTCCCACTATCGGTAAATTTTCCAGGTTACATGTTTTCTGCAACTATTAAGTTATAAATGTTTTTCATTGAGTTTGTTTATATGCATTTTTATCACATTATTGACGGTGAGGTTTTTGTCTCTTTTTGAGAACTCATTTATTAAATAAAGCTGCTTTGTTTTTGATACTTCCTGGTTTTTGTCTTTGACAAAACTTTATTGATAGTTGTGTGGATTATATGCATTTTTAATGCGTTTCAGCGGCACAAATGAGATTTTTTGCAGCTAATGTAAGTCTAAGGGTACCGTCACATTTAGCAATGCACCAGCGATCCCAACAACGATAAGACGCGGTCAGGATCGCTGGTGCATCACTAAGTCGTCGCTAGTGAGCTGCCAAACAGGCAGATCTCACCAGTGACGTAGTAGCGGTCGGTGGTCGTTACTTACCTGTCAGATGCGGCAATGAAGACGTCCTCCCGCCCGCGTCCACGCGTCGCTCGTTGGCGCCAGCAGGAAGCGGCCAACAAGAAATGGCCCAGGACGTTCTCGCGCGATCAGCGATAGCCAGCGGGGGAGCCGGTCGGAGGTAAGTATCACACATAGCGATATCGCTAGCAATATCGCTGTTGCATCACAAAATCTGTGACACTTTAGCGATATCGCTTAGTGTGACGGGGCCTTTAGGGAAAAATCTGCACAGAAAACTCAGTATACCCACAAAAGTAATTGACATGTTGAAGATTCAGGGCGGCACGGTGGCTCAGTGGGGTCCTGGGTTCAAATCCCACCAAGGACAACATCTGCAAGGAGTTTGTATGTTCTGCCTGTTTTGCCTGGGTTTCCTCCAGGTACTCCGGTTATCTCCCACATTCCAAAGACATACTGATAGGGAATTTAGATTGTGAGCCCCATCGGGGAAAGTGCCAATAATGTCTGTAATAGTGGAAACTGAAAAGAAAAGAGCGCAATAGGGTCTTACCCGAGAAGATAAAGATGTAAACCAAATAATTATACTCACCCTATGCAGGAGAGTAATAGACATAAAGGAACAAGGTCAGCCTGCTGCACATCCAAATGACCACGCCGTGGCCATAAAATCTTCAGATTCAAAGGTGGAACTTTTATGGATTAAGCGTGCGCTACCAGACCATCACTCCTCATCAGTTGTGTGTTTCATATATTTATTGCCCTATAGGGCAATAAATATATGAAACACACAACTGATGAGGAGGCATGGTCTGGTAGCGCACGCTTAATCCATAAAAGTTCCACCTTTGAATCTGAATAATGACTGTAAAGCGCTGTGGAATTAATGGCGCTATATAAATGAGTAAAATAAATAAATGTAAAACTTGCACCGCAGGTCAATTTACGCTGAGTAGAAAGAAAGTACAGTGGGCAGGAGATTTCTATAAATCCCATCCACTTTGCTGGGACTGTTGAACGCTATTAATTGCGCAGCACTGAAAACTCACCTAAGGGCTGAGCCAGACTGACGAATTTCTCGCACTGCACGGACTGGCCCGATACCTCTCCTGACCTGAGCAAGACAGCATGATGGATTACTATGCAGCTGTCAAGCTCAGGAGAGCCGACAGCCAGTACGAGGTTTACGATGCGATTTTCGCACGAGAAATAAGGCAGTCTGTCTCTGCCCTAAAACTCATCACCTAGTTTCTCGACTCATCATTTGGGATTTCTGGAAGCCACTTTTCATTTTTTTTGTCTTCTATTCACTGACTTTTTTTATGCTGCTTTTTTTAAATTGTTGTGTGGGGTTCATACCTTTTGGATCAAAATCAAAACTGCTTTTTATTTTTGTGTTTTACAGGCTTTTGGGATTTTTCACCATCAAAAGTTGCAAATCTTTTAAAAAGTCTAAAAACGTGCCAAATTGAAAATCTCTCTAAAACCTTACTCCACGGACAGGAGTGAGATGCACCAAAGATAGCAACATTTGGTAAAAGTCACATTTCATGAATCTATCTAAAAAACGTGGAAAAGAAAAGTCGATGAGTAAAAAAAGACTTAAAAAGAAAGACAACTTCAAAAGCAGTGCAAACATATAAACATATTGAAAATAAGGTGCAAATACTAAAGCCACTAGAAAAATGCAAATTGCAATAGAAAGCTAGGGAAACAGCAATAATGATTCTGGTCCAAATTTCCTTTTTGAGTGCATGCTCGGATGTGTCCATAGACTATGATGTGAACCAAATCTAGACTACAAAAGCACTTTTTTGTATGCGTTTTTTTCACTGTGAGTCAACAACACACAAGGAATTGACATGCTGCGGATTTAAAAGCACAGCAAATCCTGAAAGGAAAAATATTGATCTTGTGTACAGCACTTCAGAATTCTCATTGACTTTTCTGGCATAAGGATTCCCTAGTGTTTTTGAGCCAATTTTGAACGGAAAAAAATGCTGCAAAACCGAACCGTGTGCACGCAGCCTGAAGGTATATATCTCACAAACAGAGCAATGTTTTTAATTGAAATACATTACAAAAGGTTTTTTTTATGAAAAAGGACTTTATTAAAGCCAATTTAATTGATGGGAATATCCCTTTACGAAAAAAACCCAATAAAAATATTTAACCTTCGTAGGCTACTTTTTTTTAAAAAAAAGGCCCATGATGCTGAAAAAACAAACAAGCATACTCACCTTACCAACCCCCCACAACTCCTTTTCTAGCAATGTCAGTGTCCCCTCCCCCTCTCCAGTAGTCTCGATTTTTGTCTTCTGGTGGACAGGGTAGAGGGTAATCGCTGCTGCCAATGAGAGACTAATGCAGTTACATGTTGATATCCGCAGTGGTGACTGGCTGCAGTGGTCACAAGCCCTTTCAACAGGATATACAGAGTTGTTCTCTGCCCAAAATAACTACCGTATTACTCGCCTATTAAGTCCCCCGTCGTTCTAGAGAAAATGGCGATGTCAACGGTGATGCTTGCATGTACGGCACATGACTGTTGAGGCCAATAATTGATTGAAGCGTTAATGTGAATGACATGTAAGGAGATGGACATATTGCCTTGCTTCCCCTTGAAGGCAGTGCTGTGTATAATGTGATGTGTCATCTGAATAATGTCGTGTGTACATCTTGTGTCATGTGAAGTGTAAGATGTTTGCCTATGTAATGTAATAATGTAAGGTATTATAATGTATCGTGATGTGATGCATGAAAGACATAGGTTAGGCCTTACGATACAAGGTAGTGTTCGCATAGAATGTAGGTGAAATGGTACGTTCCCCAGCAACAGACTGCAGGGTCAGGGAGAGAGTTAATGATGGGACCAGCCCACAAGGGAAGGGCTTAGTGCTAGGGAAAGTGACCTGCCTAATGAAGTTGGTCAAAAAAGACTCAGAGTCTGAAAAAGGGACAAGTGTGCAGTGCTGCCGTTTGGGTGAACTACAGCAAAGGAGATGAAGGGTCAATGAAGAAGCGTGACCAGGAACTGACAGAAGAGGCAGTGTGACCTTTTACTTTAAAGGGGTCCTTGAATAGGACGATGTGTCACTAGAAACCCTGAGCTTGATAAATGCTGAAGGTATGGACCTAAAGTGGACTGACACTGTGGGACCAATGAGGGTCCTGTGTGGTAGATCCAGGGCATCCATAGCGATAGGACGTGGCTTCGCTGAGCGGGTGTAGAGAAACTCGCAGAACTGTACTGTGGTGACAAGCTAGACTGTAACAAAGTAGGGTAAACCAGCGTGCTATACCGGCCCTGGAGCAGACTACAGTGGAAGGATGATGTCTGTGAGAAGGCCTACTGCTGTAAATGAAAAGTGCTTAAGACTGTGTACTCGCAATCCCTTGTATATAACCCTCATCAAGTTCAGTAAAGTTCCCATGTTTGAACAGAAGTCTCATGATCCTGGCCAGCCAATACCATCGTTACCGGGCGGCATGCACGGGGACGAGGCCCTCACAATACTAACACCCACCCAGTACCCACAATTGTCGGTAGGATGCCAAAGCGAGAGGGGACAGAAGCTCGCCCACGACTTGGGCATCTTACAGATGTACATGAGTTCACTGCTGGACCACGAGGACCATCAGACTGGCAGAACTGCTGTTTTATTCCTGCTCTTTCTGCAACTTTCCTAAAATCTCAGAGAACCCCTCGCTCTGGAGGACATGCTGCAGTCATGCATTTCGAACCCATCTCATACATAAATTGGTAAAGGGAAATCCTACATTTTTAGGGCAATGTGGCTGCAGCTATCCCCCTCATAACAGCCTCTTTATTGGGGTTGCAATAACAGAATCAGAGGTCATCAGCTGATTGTTGAGGACATCTTCATTTAGAATAGTAGCTGACAATACAATGTATTAAACTGTTTTAGAATGTATTCTTCCTAAGATCTGTTGCTTAGCAAATCACTATGATTAGCAGTAATTCCCATCTCTATATGAAGACTCCTGCTTATATCTCCTTCTATTATACACTAAATTTCCTGACCTTTTAACCCTTTGAAACCTCCAGAACAGCACAATAGGCTCACAGCAAGTTCAGATCTGGTGCCAACTTCTCAACATCATCTGTCATGGTTTGTATGAAAGTTCTGAATATTTTTCCAAATTTTGTATAGCAGCACATTGTACTCTACATGAGAACTCCTGTAACTGTGCAAACCACACTTAATTTATATACACTGAGAACCTGACTTATTGTATATGCAGAATATGTGTGAAAACACTGAAATACATTCTACCTAGATAGATTACAGGAAGGGTGCAACTACATAGCTGGCTCATTTACGTGCTTTACTCACACAGTAACCTTCCTGTGACTCAGTTGCTCGGCTGAAATGTAGCTGGACTTTAGAATCTGATTGCTGTCTATGAGATTAACTGGCTGCCATGTAGCATTATCTGTATATTTCTAAGTCTGATGATAACCAATTCAAATTCCCTTCATTATATTAAACTCTAGAGAGAAGGACGTTCATTGATCAAAACATTTTATAGCTAGGGATAAATCTGATTTATTATTATAATTATTATTTATTTATATAGCACCATTGATTCCATGTTGCTGTACATGTGAAGGGTTTACATCAAAATACAGATATACTTAGGCTATGTTCACACGTGGCGTTTTTTTCGCGTTTTCGCGGCGGTTTTAACCGTGCGATTTTAACGCGAAAAATAAGCATCCCATGCATTCCTATGGGATTCCACAATGCTGTGCTAATGCTGCGGTTTTTACCGCGGCGGAATCGCTTTGCGGTAAAAAACACAGCATGCTCATTAATTTAGCGAAATCGCGGCAATCCCGCACCCATAGGAATGCATTGTTCTGCTTACTTTTCGCATGTGGCTGTGCACACCATGCGAAAAGTAAGCAGAACATTTGCGGATGGTACCCACGGTCCGGAGGAGAGGAGACTGACCTCCGGGCTTTGGGTACCATATCCCTGTAAAAAATAGAATTTAAAATAAAAAATATTGTTATTCTCACCTTCCAGCATCCCGCGCAGCCTTCCCGCCTCTCTCCACGCTCCGGGTCCCAGTAATCCTTTGCGAGCGATGACGTCCGTTCTCGCGGGATCATCGCGAATGACCGCGAGACGTCGCGATCCCACGAGAACGGACGTCATCGCGGTAATTCTCGCAAAGGATTACTGGGACCGGGAGCGTGGAGAGAGGCGGGAAGGCTGCGCGGGAAGAATAACAATATTTTTTTAAAATTATTTTTTACATCCTATCTTTTACTATTGATGCCGCATAGGCAGCCTCAATAGTAAAAAGTTGGTCACACTCGTCAAACACTATGTTTGACGAGTGTGACCAACCTGTCAATCAGTTCTCCAAGCGATGCTACAGATCACTTGGAAAACGCTAGCAATTCTGCAACCTAATTACGCTTGCAAAATGCCAGTTTTTCCGCGGGAAAATCGCGGGAATTTAAAATGCGATTTTCCCGCGGAATGGAATTTGGAATTCTCCCGGTAATTTCCGCGAGAGTTCCGCTACGTGTGAACATAGCCTTACAGTAGAAAAACTAACAATGGTAGACTGGTACAGTAGGCAAACTAACAATGCTAGACCGGCACAGAGGGAAGAGGACCCTGCCCTTGCGGGCTTACAGTCTACATGATGATGAGGAAAGAGACAGTAGGTTGAGGATTGCAGCAGATCCGGTGGTGTTGAGGTGGCAGTGTGGTCATTGCAGGTTGTAAGCTTTCTTAAAGAGATGGGTTTTCAGGTTCCGTCTGAAGATTCCAAATGTGGTGGATAATGAGGCACAGAATTCCAAAGGATGGGGGATATTCTGGAAAAGTTTTGAAGGTGATTGGGTGAGGAACGAATAAGGGCCCCGTCACACATAGCGACTCACCAGCGATCCCAACAATGATATGAACTTGTCAGGATTGCTGGTGCGTCGCTACATGATCGCTGGTGAGCTGCCAAACAGGCAGATCTCAGCAGCAATCGGGACAGCGACACGCGGGTAACAAGCGATGCACGTCGCTTAGTTACCCGCAGTGTACGTTAAGATACCAGCTCGCAGGTGCAGGGAGCTGGTAACCAAGGTAAACATCGGGTTTCTAAGCGCCGTGCGGTACTTAGAAACCCATGTTTACCTTGGTTACCAGCTCCAGCTCGCTGATCGCTGGTCTCCTGCCTGCCACACGCAGCGATGCGTGCTGGCCAGCGGGAGACCAACGATCAAAAAAATGTCCAGGCCATTCGAGCACGATTAGCGATACCCAGCAGGGGGGCCGGTCACGGATAAGTGTCACACACAGCCATTTCGCTGGTGAGATCGCTGTTGCGCCACAAAACTTGTGACTCGCTAGCGAAATCGCTGTGTGTGACGGGGGCTTAAGTGTGGAGGAATTAGGTCTACGGAGGACCGGAGATTATGTGACGGAAGATATCAGGAGATTATTTCGGAGATATACGGAGGAGAAAGGTTATAGATGGCTTTGTAGGTCAGTGTTAGTAGTTTGAACAGGATACGCAGTGAAATTGGGAGCCAGTGAAGGGATTTGCAAACGGGGAAAGCAGCAGAGTAGCGAGGAGAGATTAATTAGTCGGGCAGCAGAGTTAAGGACGGACTGGAGAGGTGCGAGAGTGTTAGCAGGGAGGCCACATAGGAGAATGTTGCAGTAGTTGAGACAGGAGATGATTAGGGCATGCACAAGCATTTTAGCAGATTGAGAGTTGAGGAAAGGACAGATTCTCAAAATATTTTTGAGCTGGAGGCGACAAGAGTTGTTAGCAGCTTCGATGTGCAGTTTAAAGGACTGGGCAGAGTCAAGGGTTACTCTGAGGCAGAGAATATCCGGTACAGGGGAAAGTGTGAAGTCATATATTGTGATAGATAGATCAGGTAGGGAAGATATGCGAGCTGGAGGAAAGATAATTAATTCTGATTTATTCACACTGAGCTTGAGGAAGGGAGAGGAGAAGGAGCATACAGCTGATAGACACTCTGGGATTCTGGACAGTGGAGAGGTGACATCTGGGCCAGAGAGGTCGAGCTGAGTATTATCAGCATATAGCTGGTACCGGAAGCCATAGGGCTTTATGAGTTGTCCCAGGATTTACTAAACAGTCTTTAGTGCACATGAAAAGCATAAAAACTTTGCCTTTATATCCTTCATGGAGTTCTCCACTTTTGGGCAGTGCCTACTAATTTAAGAGGTTGTGTTTTGCCTGCTGGAGGAAGTGTGCCCCTGATTCACAGTTAGGACGAGTGACACAGTAACGCCACTGGCCTGAACTATGAGTTATCTCAATGTTGAAAGCATAGGCAAAAGCATTGGCAACTTTGATTCTATAGTATTGGAGGAGTGTTGTGAAACTGAACGTTTTGAGAACGGAGAGGACTTTAAATAAGAGGTAAATAGCGAAGGTGAGAGAACCCCTTTAAATTAGACAAAAAACTTATCACAACGTATGTCACTGCTGGAAAAAGCAGGGGGTTTTCTCCTTGTAGTATGTGGGAAAAACTGGTAGCACGTGCTTAAATCACTTATAGTCATGTCAAAGGGCATCATACAGTGCCTTTTCAATTGGATGAGCTGTCTAAGGCCTCTTTCACACATCAGGTTTTCGCCGTCAGGCGCGATCCGGCGCTTTTGACAGAAACCGGATCCGGCGAAATGCAATGCCGGATCCGGTTTCCCCCCCATTGACTTGCATTTGCGCCGGATCGCGCCGGATGGCCATGCGTTTCATCCGGTTTTCGCCGGATCCGGCAATGTGTCGCGATCCGGCGTCTGGAAAAAACGTCTACTGTAACGTTTTTTGTCTCCGGCGAAAAAGCCGGACACGCCGGATCCGGCGCGTCCGGCTTTTTCACACAATGAAAGCCTATGAGCGCCGCAATGCGCCGGATCCGGCGAAAGCCGGATCCGGCTTTTTGGTCTGAGCATGCTCAGTAGCTCTGCCCACAGGAGATATATAAAAGCAAGACAATGGGACCCTCAGCCACACCCAACATGCCACCCAAGCCAAGAACCAGGAGCAGGAGAAGGCAGCAGACATCTGCAGCAGCAGCACCATCAGCACCACCCCAAATGGAGCAGCAAATGGAACATGCTGAGGAGGGGAGTCCAGCAGCAGATGAGAGACGGTAATTATCAAATCCCCCATTCCTCCAAACTAGGGCCATGGAATATCAAGATATTCATTGGCCCTTTGTTTCTCTTTATTCAACAGCCGCCAAAGAGATGCAGCAGCAGCAGCAGCAGCAGAAATGGCATCACTGGCAGCAGCAACAGCAGCAGCAATACCCACAGCCATGGAGTCTGGCCATCAACAGGACAGCACATCTTCTTCTGGGAGCCCTCCCTCGCATCGTCAGCGTTTGACGGTAAGTTTTTATTTCCAAAATCCATCATCTCTGTAATATATGTCTATTCATTGACTTTTATTTCAAAACAGGAATCACAAGATGAAGAGGAGCTCCCAGAAGAAGAAGGAAGGGGTGGACAGACACCTGGAGTGGGCTCACAATTGGTAAGTTTTTTGCATCAAACGCAGAAACACAACATCACACTACACACAACACATAGAAAACAATGTTCTGCAGACCACACACAGCAAACAAATGCCTACATCCAAAGACATAACATTTTTTGTTTTCTTCTCTAGTCTTCCCAATCTGGTGCTCGGCCAAGAGGTCCTCGCAGTGCCTCCCAGGGTCGTCGGCGACAGCAACGCGGCGGTCACCAGCGTGTAAGTATAAATATTTTTGCTTTGTTTTTTTGCACTTTTTATTTCATTTCTTTTGTGGAGGCTAATTATGTTATTTTTGTCTTTTTCTTTAACAGCCTTCACAGCGTGCTCCCGACTCTGACGGTGAGGATGGAGGGATTGATGTGGACCGCCTCATCGATCTCGTCAGAGAAAGGGAGCCGCTCTGGAATATGGCTGACCGCCGCCACGCTGACCTGATCATTACCCGACGACTCTGGGAGGAAATCTGTTCTCTCCTTGTGGGCCGCTGGGAGGACCTCGAAGCTCGGGCCCAGATTAAAGAGCGTAAGTATATACAGTACCGGTTGCTTGATGTAAACCAGTGTTTCCCGAACTCCAGTCCTCGTGGTCCCCACGGATCATGTGTTCAGGATTTCTATTTACTATGGAAATCCTGAAAACATGACCCCTGGGGACCATGAGGACTGGAGTTTGTGAAACACTGATGTTGTATACTAACCACTCCTTTCTCGTTTCAGGGAACAGAATTGTGAATCGGTGGCGGTCTGTGAGGGATCGTTTCAAGAAGGAGTTCAATAAAGAGATGCGGGCCCCGAGTGGATCTGGAGGACGCAGGAGCAAGTACAAGTACGCACAAGCCCTGTCGTTCCTCCGGGAAACAATGGTCACCAGAAGGTAAATATTACACACCACATGTGAAAAAAAATGTTAGATGTAACTTTTTTTTTTCAGCCAGGGCCATACCATGTCAGTATTTTAATTGTTTTTTTTTTCTCTTTATTCCACAGCACGGTGAGCAGCACTCGGGAGCCTGCACGATTGGACCCTTCTGAGGCGATCCCTGAGGAGACCGGCACCGAGGGACACTTCGACCGCCCCGGTACATCTGCACCTTCCCAGCCTTCCCACACATTCGACCCATCTGTCCCATCCACCAGCACAGGAGCATCGTGGCCGCCTACATTACATGAAGCTGCTGGTGAGGAGATCGCTTTCCCTTTACCCCACCCTTCTGCCCCTGCCACCTCTAGTACACCTGCGGGTACTGGGCGGCAGCGGCAGAGGGGTCAGGAAAAGAGTTATGCGCAAGAGTTCTTGCATCTGAATGCATCTTTCCAGAACTGTCTCAAAGTCTTGTCAGAGCAAATCTCCGCAGGCTTTCAGCAGATCAACTCCAGCATTCTGGAGGTGAAGACACTTCTGCAAACCATGCATTCAGAAGCAAGATCTTCGCCAAACCACACCTTTTTCAGGTCTGTTGTGGAGCGCATGGCAACACTATCTCCTACCCAGCAGATGCATGTAATGCATTCGTGCCACGGTGCTCTACAGCAGGTTACCTCCCAACCTCCACCTCCCACCACTGTAGTTCCTCCACCTGCACCCCCTCCAGCCACTTTCCATCCTCCCCCTCCTATTACATCTGCACCCCCTCCAGCCACTTTCCATCCTCCCCCTCCTATTACATCTGCACCCCCTCCAGCCACTTTCCATCCTCCCTCTCCTATTACATACCAGCAACCTCACCAGTACCAGCAACCTCCCCAGTACCAGACATCTCCCCACTTCCAGCAACCTGCCCCGTACCAAACTCCTTCCCCGTACCAAACTCCTTCCCCATACAACTTTCCATCAACATCATCTGCTCCTACAGTCCCTGCCCAACCCTCCACTCCACCGCCCACCACCTCTTCTGCCTCCCACATGTCCACCCATTCTGTAGCTTTTTCCACACCTTCACCTCTAACTGTTCCTTCCCCACCACGATCCCAGTCCTCTCTCCACACACCCAGTGTCGAAGTGTCCCGCAGCCCCTCCAGCAGTATTTCCACCCCACAGTACACAGATTTGTAATGTGTGTTTTTTGTAATAAAAATGCCCATTGGGTTTAAAACCTTTATTAAAAAAGTTTTTTGCACTTTAAAAACATTTTACAAAAAAAAAAAAAATTTAAATAAAAGTTAAATTATCATTTCACAATGGTTGTCTGTCATTTCTTTCTGCGGCGAACTATGTTTTAAAAAAAGGTTAAATACAGGGTATTTCAAAGGTAAAAAGGTATTCAAAACCAGGTATATAACTGTGGGTAAATTTTAGCTTTTTGCCACAGTTGTGTTCCTGGTTGTGTTTGAAGCAAAGTATTTCACCTAAAAAGTTGTGTTTATTGTTGGTGATTTCCTACCAATGTACACAACTTTTGTTAAAAGGTGAAATACTTTGCATAAAACACAACCAGGTACACACCTGTGGCCTAAAGGTAAAAATAGTAAGACCATGACAAGATAGCCAACTTTGGTTGGCAAAGGTATATACTGTTGGTCCAGAAGGTACACAAGTTTAGGGCAAAAATCTCTCACACTCTGTCATCCCAGTGTACTCTGCCTTGAGGTGACATAAAGTATAGTGGAAAATTGTCCCTGAAACCGTCACAGAACTTCTAGTGGTAATATTTCCAATGACAACATCCATCTTCGCCAGTAACTTGCTCTTCTCTCCAACCTGCACTTTCTTCTCTACAACCTGTCAAAGAAGGGCTGTAGGAACATGCTATATCTAGTTTTCCAGTAGCCAATCCCGTTCGGAAGGCCACAAGGGTCAATTTTAAAAACCGGATCCGGCGTAATCCGTCAAAAAACGGATAGAAAAACGGATAGAAAAACGGATGTACCGGATGAGACGGATCCGGTTTTGTCTGTCAAGAACAAGACGGATCCGGCAGAAAACCGGATCCGGCACTTCAGGTTTTACAAAACATTTGCCGGATCCGGCATTCCGGCACGACGCCGGATCGCGCCTGACGCCGAAAACCTGATGTGTGAAAGTAGCCTTAGACCAGGTTCAGATGAATGCATCCAAAATCGTCTGGGATTTTTTCAGTTTGAAAATTAAATCCATATTGTCTTCTGTATGCAGTCCATAGGTCTGTATGTCATCTGTATGTCCACATGCATATGGCATCTGTTGTCTTTTTTAATAATAAAAGGCCAAATACAATTTTGTGTAGTAATAATTTTAACAGATCTTTGAAACATGCATAAGATATGGATGTTAACCTGTATGTCATCCGTTTTTTGAGCACCCACTGAATAGTAATGGGCGTGTTTAATTGGAAATATGGATCAAAGTAGTGCATGCTGCAATTTTTATTTAAATGAAGATTATTGATCTGCCTGTAAAAATATTCATGTGAACTAGCACACTGACTTGCATTTGTCCTTGTGCTGTACATATGCTACCCTTTTTTCGTATGGACAGTACAAGGATATTTAATTAGCTTGTCTGATCGAGCCCTAAGGGTACCGTTACACATAGCGATGCACCAGCGATCCCGACAACGATATGGATCGCTGGTGCATCGCTAAGTGGTCGCTAGTGAGCTGCCACACAGGCAGATCTCACCAGCGACATCGCAGTGGTCGGGGGTCGCTACTTACCTGTCAGACGCGGCGATCCTGACGTCCTCCCGCCCGCGTCCACGCGTCGCTCGTCGTCACAGCAGGAAGCGCCGCAGGAAGCTGACGACTAGAAATGGTCCAGGACCTTCTTGTGCGACCAGCAATAACCAGCGGGGGAGCCGATCGGAGGTAAGTATCACATGTAGCGATATCGCTAGCAATATCGCTGCTACGTCACAAAATCGGTGACTTTACAGCGATATTGCTAGCGATATCGCAGTGTGTAACGGGGGCTTAACACAGGACAGGACAGCTGCTCTCCACTTGGCATACAGACAAGGAGCACTCAAATTCCTGGTTATCCAAGAGGGCTCATAGAAAAAAACTTTCTAAACTAGATAATCCTTTTTATGCTGAGATATGATTGCTCAACAATAACCCCCTCCCCCGGAACTGGTAATTGAAGCAGGTTATCTGATGGAGAACAGACATGGTGTGTATATAGAGGGTAATTAACAAGTAGCTGACAGCTGTTGGCAGGGAAAACTTTGACTGTGTACATCCTCATTACTAAAGAAATGCTGATCTATGCAAATAATGGAAAACATTTAAAACAGATAGGTCCTGGGGGTGGGTAAGTGAAGGGGAGAAATCAGAAAAAAGTATCCATATACAGTGGGGCAAAAAAGTATTTAGTCAGTCAGCAATAGTGCAAGTTCCACCACTTAAAAAGATGAGAGGCGTCTGTAATTTACATCATAGGTAGACCTCAACTATGGGAGACAAACTGAGAAAAAAAAATCCAGAAAATCACATTGTCTGTTTTTTTTTTCATTTTATTTGCATATTATGGTGGAAAATAAGTATTTGGTCAGAAACAAGCAATCAAGATTTCTGGCTCTCACAGACCTATAACTTCTTCTTTAAGAGTCTCCTCTTTCCTCCACTCATTACCTGTAGTAATGGCACCTGTTTAAACTTGTTATCAGTATAAAAAGACACCTGTGCACACCCTCAAACAGTCTGACTCCAAACTCCACTATGGTGAAGACCAAAGAGCTGTCAAAGGACACCAGAAACAAAATTGTAGCCCTGCACCAGGCTGGGAAGACTGAATCTGCAATAGCCAACCAGCTTGGAGTGAAGAAATCAACTGTGGGAGCAATAATTAGAAAATGGAAGACATACAAGACCACTGATAATCTCCCTCGATCTGGTGCTCCACGCAAAATCCCACCCCGTGGGGTCAGAATGATCACAAGAACGGTGAGCAAAAATCCCAGAACCACGCGGGGGGACCTAGTGAATGAACTGCAGAGAGCTGGGACCAATGTAACAAGGCCTATCATAAGTAACACACTACGCCACCATGGACTCAGATCCTGCAGTGCCAGATGTGTCCCACTGCTTAAGCCTGTACATGTCCGGGCCCGTCTGAAGTTTGCTAGAGAGCATTTGGATGATCCAGAGGAGTTTTGGGAGAATGTCCTATGGTCTGATGAAACCAAACTGGAACTGTTTGGTAGAAACACAACTTGTCGTGTTTGGAGGAAAAAGAATACTGAGTTGCATCCATCAAACACCATACCTACTGTAAAGCATGGTGGTGGAAACATCATGCTTTGGGGCTGTTTCTCTGCAAAGCGGCCAGGACGACTGATCCGGGTACATGAAAGAATGAATGGGGCCATGTATCGTGAGATTTTGAGTGCAAACCTCCTTCCATCAGCAAGGGCATTGAAGATGAAACGTGGCTGGGTCTTTCAACATGACAATGATCCAAAGCACACCGCCAGGGCAACGAAGCAGTGGCTTCGTAAGAAGCATTTCAAGGTCCTGGAGTGGCCTAGCCAGTCTCCAGATCTCAACTCTATAGAAAACCTTTGGAGGGAGTTGAAAGTCCGTGTTGCCAAGCGAAAAGCCAAAAACATCACTGCTCTAGAGGAGATCTGCATGGAGGAATGGGCCAACATACCAACAACAGTGTGTGGCAACCTTGTGAAGACTTACAGAAAACGTTTGACCTCTGTCATTGCCAACAAAGGATATATCACAAAGTATTGAGATGAAATTTTGTTTCTGACCAAATACTTATTTTCCACCATAATATGCAAATAAAATGAAAAAAAAACAGACAATGTGATTTTCTGGATTTTTTTTCCTCAGTTTGTCTCCCATAGTTGAGGTCTACCTATGATGTAAATTACAGACGCCTCTCATCTTTTTAAGTGGTGGAACTTGCACTATTGCTGACTGACTAAATACTTTTTTGCCCCACTGTATGCCTCAGTGGCGATTAGATTTCCTAAAAACAACCTTCCCACAATCAGTCAAAAATTGGCCCAGACGAGAATTAATCCCAATTTTAACTCATTCTGCTGAATGATCTCAACCAGGGGCGTAACTACCACGGTCGCAGCAGTTTCCACTGCAACTGGGCCCGGGGGGGAGTTAGGGGCCCGGCAGGCATTTCTCCCAACCGTCCCGATTCTTGGGGGACAGTCCCGTTTTTGATCCCCCTCACCCGCGTCCCACCCTGGAGTCTATTTTTCCCACACCGCACTGAGCCACCACACCCCCCATCCTTGCCCTCCCGCAGAGACCCACCACACTGACAGCAGCCTCTCACAGCCTGCAATGACGTCGCTAGGCTGTTTTCTCTAATGTGCGCACAGGACCTGTGATGAGATTGCGCTCTGCAAACGACTTTCGACTAACCTCTGGATTGATCCACACCTCCCACTCCCGATTCCAAGACTTCTCCCGCGCTGCGCCAATCCTCTGGAATGCTCTACCCCAAGAAATTAGGACTATCCACAATTTGCACAGTTATAGGCACTCCCTCAAAACGCCTCTGTTCAGAGCGGCCTATGTTCACTAATCAAAGTCATTTTATGTGTAAGTGTGTGTGTGGCCCATTCACTATCTCCATCTATACCTCACTCCGTCAAGATGGCTGGACCATCATTGTAAATACATCCTTGTAAATAGTAATACACACCTGTACTTTGTATCTCCCCCACCTCATTGTAGATTGTAAGCTCTTAGAAGTAGGGTCGACTTATTTTGCTTTAATTATTGTATTGTTAACGTTATTACTTATGGCTTGTGTTTTGAAACTGTTAAACTGTAAAGCACTGCCGAATATGTTGGCGCTATATAAATAAAGATTATTATTATTATGAGGTCACAGGAGGGGAAGAGTCAGGGATCACATGATCAGGGGCCTCGGTGTCTGCAGGACTCTGCTGTGCTGGTTGTCATGGTGCTGGATGAGGTAAAGTTTATGTGTGGGGTCAGGAGGGGTTTACAGTGTGGATGTAGCAGAGCTGTGCTGGTACAATTTTGGATGAAGCGGAGCCGTGTGTATAGAAGGTGTATGGAGCAGAGCTGTGTGTGTACAATTTTGGACGGAGCGCAGCCATGTATGTACGAGGTAGATGGATCGGATCCGTGTTTGTACGAGGTGTACGGAGCAGAGCCGTGTGTGTACGAGGTGTACAGAGTGGAGCCGTGTGTGTACGAGGTGTTCGGAGCGGAGCCGCGTGTGTACGTGGTGTAAGGAGCGGAGCCGCATGTGTACGAGGTGTACGGAGCTGAGCCACGTGTGTACGAGGTGTACGGAGCAGAGCCGCGTGTGTACGAGGTGTACGGAGCAGAGCCGCGTGTGTCCGAGGTGTACGTAGCGGAGCTGTGCGTGTACGAGGTGTATGGAGAGGAGCCATGTTTGTACGAGGCGTACGGAAAGGAACTGTGTGTGTACGAGGTGTACGGAGCAGAGATGTGCGTGTATTTTGGCATGGGGGGGCCCCATTTGAAAGTTCGCATTGGGGCCCATAACTTTGTAGTTACGCCACTTATCTCAACCAACGTGAAAATAAATCCCTAACATGCGTTTCACTTGTTATCTCATTGCTTTCTCAAGGGCCGAATGATTAAGACCAGTATTCACTGCAGGACCTTATAGTCCCGTGACCCTGACCACATGGCCACTGGCCAGCCAATGGGATTGGACTGCCGGCACATGCACAGGTCACCTTGCGCCTATCATCCAACCATCCATCAGACCGCTACCGCGCATATCAGGTAGCAAGGATGCGTAACCATGCGAATAATGGCATAGAGATGCTGGGGCATAGACAGGAGCGCAAAGCAGAGCAAAGCACTCACACAGGCCAATCCCAGAGACAACAGACACCAAGACAAAGGAAAATAACAATCATCCTCCAGATGGAACACTGAGAGAAAAAAAGAGGGGAAGAGCTAGACATATTAAGCAAAGGCAACATATTATATCCAGGAAAGAATAAGTATGCGTTGCCAATCCGTTATGAATTTCTCTGGCTATGTAGTATACACCACAGCTATCATAAAATCTCAGGTTTCTTCTTTTTTTGTAAATGATAGCAGTCAATACCAAAGAAGCAATATCGGAGCTATCAGGTCCAGTACAAAACTGCAGATTAACATACGGTAGGTATCCGTGTCAGCAAAAATATATACATGAAATAATAGGACATAGATGCAGGAAAGACAGCGGCCGTACGGAAAAAAGCCTTTATTGGGACCCCTACTTCCGAAGGGGATTACCATTGGGGGTATATAATGGCTTTTAACTGGAATTTTTTTTAAGTTTCTAGAGGTCATGAGTGGGACGACAGGTAAACAAGATTGAAATGACGGCTCAGTTTTAAGAATTGACCGACTCAGAATGTCTCTAATGCTCTTCCACTCATGGTTATAGGTTGATATGAATCACACCCTCCATCCTACTTTTAAAGGTTTAGTAGAGAAGTGATTTACGTTATGTATGTGTCACGCAACAAGTAAGAAAAGGCTAAGTGCAACACAAAGGGATAAGGGGAAGGGGGACCCAACACTAGGGAAGCGGGGAGTGGAAACCCATAGACAGATCTAGCGTCACTCTGTCTGTTCTATCGTCCCTATATAGGTTACGCACCTATCGCCGAGCAGGATACTTAATCCCTACCTGACCCTGTAAATAAGCCCTGCACAAGGGAGGACGGGATAAGAGCTAGTATAGGTTCACCCCCGGACCTTTCTTCAAACATCGGGATCGTGTCGAAGAGGGTTCATAAGCAGGTGGTCTTACTCACCTGTTCCTCAGGCGTCTATCAACCCAAATAGTCGAGGACATGGCAGCCTCCAAAGACTCAGGAATTTCATACACTGCTAATGGGTCCTTTAACCTTTCAGTGAGGCCCTGTAGGAATTGGCTTCTGAGAGCCGGGTGGTTCCATTTGGTGTCAGTTGACCACCTGCTGAATTCAAAGCTATACGTCTCTACTGAACGATTTTCCTTGCTGAATGCGACGCAGCCTGGATTCAGCCAAAGAAATACAGTCAGAATCATCATAGATAAGGGCTAGTACCCTGAAAAACACCTCCACAGACTGCAGACACATAGAATCCTGTGGTAGAGAAAAAGCCCAGGACTGAGGTTCCCCCTGCAATGGTGAAATAACGATTCCTACTCGTTGCTTCTCATCTCCAGATGAGTAAGGACAAAGTTTAAGTACAATTTTCATGACTCTTTACAACACAAAAAACTTGTCCATATCCCCAGAAAACCTGTCTGGGAGGGCAATTTTGAGTTCAAGCTGGACCCGCCAACGTCCCCCACAATAGGAGCCTGCAGCTGCTGCCATTGCTGCTGAACCTCAGAATGAAGGTCAGTCACCTCCAGTGACCTCTGCATCTGCTCTGCTAGCACAGCAACGGGATCCATGAAATGAAAAAATAACACAGAAAAAACACACCCCCAAAAAAAGTATCAGTTTTTTTTTCTTTCACAAATGTGAACAGCGGGTGATTATATCACGCAACATGAAGGAAAGGCTAAGTGCAACACGAGGGGTTACAGGGAAGGGGGACCCAATACTAGCGAAGCGGGGAGTGGAGAACCCAAGACAGAGCTAACATCACCCTGTTTGTCCTATATTCCCTATATAGGTTCTGCTCCTATCCCGGAGCAGGATACCTAATGCCTGCCTGACCCTGGCAATAAGCCCTGCACCGGGAAAGACAGAATGAGCACTAGTCAATCCTCGCTACCGCTAAAGACAACTAGGATAGACAAACGAAGCAAGGGAACACTTAGCTTGAGAAGACTCAGAGAAAAACACCAACGTCCTCCAAACTACAAAAAGGACGATAGCTAGCTGCTACTGCTCCAAGCCTCAACAGGGAAATGCAAATGGAAATATCACCCGCACTTGCCAGCAGCAAGTAGGAAGTATGTCAACACTCAGGTCCAGGTGTGGCCATTAGCACCAGGGGAGGTGGCCTCTGGGTCATAACGTCAGAAGGACCAGGCTAGAAGTCTGCAAAGCAAACTAATGAAACCTTCTGAAGACAGATGCAGTGCAACGGTCTGCAGCCTCTGACACATCATTGACAGTATGTTTCACTCTCCCATAACCAAACTTAATGCACCTCTGACTGTAACCCCTATCCTCAAACCTCAACTTCAAGTCCCTAGCCTGCATGGCAAATCTTTCCTCGGATGAGCAGATCCACTTTATCCTGAGGAACTGGCTAACCGTGACAGCCCAAATGATAGCCACATTGTGGGCAGATGTAGCGTGTATCAACGCATTAACAGATGTGGACTTCATAAACACATCAGGCTGAATGTATTCATCATTATCAATATTCTATACTGATGTCAAGGAAATCCAGGCATCTTTTGTCAAACTTATAGGTCAATCTAATTTTAAATTGACTGACAATTAATTGGCTCATGAATTTTTCAAGTTGCTTCACCCTCAAAAGAAATCAACTAATCAACAGAAACCAAGAAAGAGGTTCACGGGAGAGGGCGCACAGGCCGCACCCATCGCAGTGCCGCAACTCTGAAAACAAAATTTATAAAAACAAGTGTGGTATGTATAGAACGCTTGAAGGATGTTCGATAAGATGATGAAGGCCAAATTGCTTCTCTAGTTCCTGGGGGAAAATATGACTGACAGCGTATTTATGGAACCTGGATTATAATCGAAACTAATCAATCTTCCTCCTTTTACCTCACTTGAGGGTTGAGACCCTTTTAAAACATATCATCTAACGAATATCTGTGTCAGACCCCAGGAGAAACAAAGAGTATTGAAGACCTGTCCCTATTTACAGTGGCATTCTCCTCCATAGAAGCTTTCATGGATCCAATTTGTAAGCCATATCTGTATTTTAGACTATTTTATACTGTTTTTGCTTGTATGTATTTGTTTTATGTAATCTTTTGTAAGCTTTTAAGAACTGTACTTCTTTTTGTATATTAAATATAAAATATAATAAGTTTGTTCCTTGCTGCTCTAAACGTACCCACAAACCCTGAAAAGGACAAGTATAGTTTGGTTGTGTTACTTTGTATATGCCAGAGTGCAAGAAGAGTACCTATCAGGTGCTTGGTAAAGCTGAGTGCAGTGTGCTATTGTGTGATCCAGTGTAGGTGTCTCGCTGGCCTATCAAAATGGCTGGTGGTGGCAGTGAAAGAGTGGTGTGGATGTGAGCACTAACTGTGCGCTTACCTCATTGTTAGCCTATTGAGGTTGGTTGAATGGACGAGTGAGTGTGGAAAGCGGATTCACTATATCTTGGAATTAAAATAAAGCCCCCGTTACACACTGCGATATCGCTAGCAATATCGCTGTAAAGTCACCGATTTTGTGACGTTGCAGAGATATTGCTAGCGATATCGCTGCATGTGATACTTACTGTACCTCCGACCGGCTCCCCCGCTGGTTATCGCTGATCGCGCGAGAAGCTCCTGGACTATTCCTCGTCGGTCACTTCCTGCGGCGCTTCCTGCTGTGACGACGAGCGACGTGTGGAGCCGGGCGGGAGGACACAGGATCGCCGCGTCTGACACGTAAGTAGCGATCCCCGTCCCCAGCGATGTCGCTAGTGAGATCTGCCTGAGTGGCAGCTCACTAGCGACCACCTAGCGATGCACCAGCGATCCTGACCACGTCATATCGCTGGTCGGGATCGCTGGTGCATCGCTAGGTGTAACGGTACCCTAAGATTCACCTTTGGATGTGTTTAAATCAAATGTTCCTGTGCTGAGATAACCTTATAAATGTGCCCATGCTATGTACTGTGTAATGTCTGTGTCTGACCATGCAGAAACATGGTCTGATCATACCACAGCTCCTGGGCAGGGGAGGAAGCAAAAGAGAGTATACAGAAATTACAGCATGGGATCTCATCTGATATGTTTTACCTTACAAAAACACTTCCTTCCTGTTTTTCAGCAATGTTTTACCTCACAGAAAGGTGATCCCATGCTGTCCTGTCTGTATACTCTTTTCCTTCCTCCCCTGCCCAGAAGCTGTGGTATGATCAGACCATGTTCCTGCACAGTCAGACTCACCATTACACAGTACATAGCAGGGAGGCATTTATAGAATTTTTCTCAGCAAAGGAACAATTTTTGTAATCACATCCGATTGTGGATTTTATTTTTATTTCAAGATCTAGCGAATAAAATGAACTTTAGTGTGTGGGAGAACCCCTTTAAAGGGAATCTGTCACCCTTTTTTTCCCCTATTAGCTGCCGGCATAGACATCAGGGGCTTATCTACAGCATTCTGCAATACTGTAGATAAGCCTCCGATGTAACCTGAAAGAGAAGAAAAACACGTTATATTATACTCACCGAGGTGGGCGGTCCGGTCCGATGGGTGTTGCTGTCCGGTCCGGCGCCTCCCTTCTTCATGCGATGATGTCCTCTTCTCCCGTCCTGAAATGGCTCTGGCGCAGGCGCATTGCTCTGCCCTGTTGAGGGCAGAGCAGAATTCTGCAGTGCGCAGGCGCCAGACCTCTCCCGACGCCTGCGCACTGCAGAATTCTGCTCTGCCCTCAACAGGGCAGAGCAATGCGCCTGCGCTGGAGCCATTTCAGGTTGGGAGAAGAGGACATCATCGCCTGAAGAAGGGAGGCGCCGGACCGGACACCAGGCACAATGTGTCAGGGGCGGTCACGGACCGCCCCCGACACGTTAACCCCTTGCACACCGCGATCAAACACGATCGCGGTGTACCGGGGGTTAAAGGGAAGCATCGGCAGGGAGGGGGCTCCCTCCATGCTTCCCTGAGCCCCCCACCGCAGCGCAGGTCTCTTTCCCTACAGGTCCCCGGATCCAACATGGCGGCAGGGACCTTCGGGGGCCTGTAGGGAGCTGACTTCCTCAGTGCCTGCAAAGCGCAGGCATGAGGAAGTCTGCATCTATGCCTGTGACAGATCGCTGATCTGTCACAGTGATCTGTGATGTGACAGATCAGCGATCTGTCACAGGACAGTTATGTCCCCCCTGGAACAATGTAATAAAGTTAAAAAAAAAAAGTGTAAAAATAATTTTTTTAAAAATCGCTAAATAAATGAAAAAAAAAAAAAAAAAAATATATATATATATATATATATATATATATTCCCTAATAAATTCATTTTTTGGAAATAAAAAAAATCAAAACAATAAAAGTACACATATTTGGTATCGCCGCGTCCATAACGACCCGCCCTATAAAACTGTCCCATTAGTTAACCCCTTTAGCGAACCCCTTAAAAAATAAAAACAAAAAACGAAGCAAAAAATAATGATTTATAATCATACCGCCGAACAAAAAGTGAAAAAACGCGCGATCAAAAAGACACATATAAATATCCACGTCATCTTGTCCCGCAAAAAACGAGCCGCCATACAGCATCATCAGCAAAAAAAGAAAAAAGTTATAGCTCGCAGAATAAAGCAATGCAAAAATAATTATTTTTTATATAAAATTGTTTTCATTGCATAAAAGCGCCAAAACATAAAAAAGACCTAAATGAGGTATCGCTGTAACCGTACTGACCCGAAGAATAAAACCGCTTTATCAATTTTACCGCACGCGGAACGGTGTAAACGCACTCCCCCAAAAGAAATTCATGAAACGCTGGTTTTTGTTCATTCTGTGTCCCAAAAATCGGAATAAAAAGCGATCAAAAGATGTCACGTGCCCGAAAATGATACCAATAAAAACGTCAACTCGTCCCGCAAAAAATAAGACCTCACATGACTCGGTGGGTCAAAATATGGAAAAATTATAGCTCTCAATATGTGGTGATGTAAAAACTATTTTTACAATAAAAAGCGTCTTTTAGCGTGTGACAGCTACCAAAAATAAAAACCACCATAAATAGTAAATCAAACCCCCCCGTTATCACCCCCTTAGTTAGGGAAAAATAATAAAATTAAAAGAAAATGCATTTATTTCCATTTTCCCATTAGGGTTAGGGCTAGGGTTAGGGCTAGGATTAGGGCTAGGGTTAGGGCTGAGATTAGGGTTAGGGGTGTGTTGGGGTTAGGGTTGGAGTTATAATTGGGGGGTTTCCACTGTTTGGGCACATCAGGGGCTCTCCAAATGCAACATGGCATCTGATCTCAATTCCAGCCAAATCTGCGTTGAAAAAGTCAAATGTGCTCCTTCCCTTCCAAGCTCTGCCATGCGCCCAAACAGTGTTTTACCTCCACATATAGGGTATCAGCCTACTCAGGACAAATTGCAAAACAACTTTTGGGGTCCAATTTCTCCTGTTACCCTTAGGAAAATAAAAAATTGTGGCAAAAATATCATTTATGTGAATATTTTGTGATTGTTTTATTTTCACGCCCGGGCGTTATAAACTTCTGTGAAGCACTTGGTGGTTCAAAGTGCTCACCACTCATCTAGATAAGTTCCGTGGTGGGTCTAGTTTCCAAAATGGGGTCACTTGTGGGGAGTTTCAATAGTTTAGGTACATCAGGGGCTCTCCAAAGGCAACATGACACCCGCAGACCATTCCGTCAAAGTCTGCATTCCAAAACGTCACTACTTCCCTTCCGAGCCCCGACGTGTGCCCATACAGTAGTTTTCTCCCACATATGGGGTATCAGCGTACTCAAGACAAATTGGACAACAACTTTTGGCGTCCAATTTCTCCTGTTACCCTTGAGAAAATAAAAAAATTGGTGACTAAAAGATCATGTTTGTGGAAAAAATACGATTTTTTTATTTTCACGCCCGGGCATTATAAACTTCTGTGAAGCCCTTGGGGGTTCAAAGTGCTCACCACACATCTAGATAAGTTCCTTAGGGGGTCTAGTTTCCAAAATGTGGTCATTTGTGGGGGGTTTCCACTGTTTTGGTACATCAGGGGCTTTCCAAACGCGACATGGTGTCCGATCTCAATTCCAGCCAAAAACGTCAAATGGTGCTGCTTCCTTTCCGAGCTCTGCCATGTGCCCAAATAGTGGTTTACCCCCACATGTGGGATATCAGCATACTCAGGACAAACTGCACAATAACTTTTAGGGTCCTGTTACCCTTGGGAAAATAAAAATTGAGGGTGAAAAGATCATTTTTGTGGAAAAAATATGATTTTTTAATTGAACGGCTGTACGTTATAAACTTCTGTGAAGCCCTTGGGGGTTCAAAGTTCTCACCACACATCTAGATAAGTTCCCTGGGGGGGTCTAGTTTCCAAAATGGTGTCATTTGTGGGGGGTTTCCCCTGTTTTGGTACATCAGGGGTTTTCCAATCGCGACATGGTGTCCGATCTCAATTCCAGCCAAAAAAGTCAAATGGCGATGCTTCCTTTCTGAGCTCTGCCATGCGCCCAAATAGTCGTTTACACCCACATATGGGGTATCAGCGTACTCAGGACAAATTGCACAATAACTTTTAGGGTCCTGTTACCCTTGGAAAATAAAAATTGGGGGTGAAGAGATCATTTTTGTGGAAAAAATATGATTTTTTAATTGTACCGCTGTACGTTATAAACTTCTGTGAAGCCCTTGTGGGTTCAAAGTTCTCACCACATATATAGATAAGTTCCTTGGGTGGTCTAGTTTCCAAAATGGGGTCACTTGTGGGGGGTTTCCACTGTCTAGGTACATCAGGGGTTCTCCAAACGTGACATGGCGTCCGATCTGAATTCCAGCCAATTTTGCATTGAAAAAGTCAAACGGCGCTCCTTCCATTCTGAGCTCTGCCATGCGCCGAAACAGTGGTTCCCCCCCACATATCAGGTATCAGCGTACTCAGGACAAATTGCACAATAACTTTTCCAGTCCAATTTCTCCTGTTACCCTTGGTAAAATAAAAAAAATTGAACCTGAATTATTTTTTTTGTGAAAAAAAGTTAAATGTTCATTTTTTTAAATATTCAAAAAAATTCCTGTGACGCACCTGAAGGGTTAATAAACTTCTTGAATGTGGTTTTGAGCACCTTAAGGGGTGTAGTTTTTAGAATGGTGTCCCTTCTGGGTATTTTCTATCATATAGACCCCTCAACGTGGCTTCAAATGTGATGTGGTCCGTAAAAATAAAATGGTGTTGCAAAAATGAGAAATCGCTGGTCAACTTTTAACCCTTATAACTTCCTAACTAAAAAAAATTTTGGTTTCAAAATTGTGCTGATGTAAAGTAAACATGTGGGAAATGTTATTTATTAAGTTTTTTGTGTGCCGTATCTCTGTGATTTAAGGGCATAAAAATTCAAAGTTGGAAAATTGCGAAATTTTAAAAATTTTCACCAAATTTCCATTTTTTTCACAAATAAACGCAAGTTTTTTTTTAATGAAATTTTACCACTAACATGAAGTACAATATGTCACGAGAAAACAATGTCAGAATCACCGGGATCCATGGAAGCGTTTCAGAGTTATTACCTCATAAAGGGTCAGAATTGTAAAAATTGGCCCGGGAGTTAACGTGCAAACCACCCTTAGTAGTGAAGGGGTTAATGTTGATGATTATGGCTTACAGCCAATGAAAACCCAAAAGTCATTATCTCAGTAAATTAGAATACTTTATAACACCAGCTTGAAAAAATGATTTTAGAATCCAAAATGTTGGCCTACTGAAATGTATGTTCAGTAAATGCACTCAATACTTGGTTGGGGCTCCTTTTGCATCAATTACTGCATCAATGTGGCGTGGCATGGAGGTAATCAGCCTGTGGCACTGCTGAGGTGTTATGGAACCAGGTTGCTTTGATAGCAGCCTTCAACTCGTCTGCATTGTTGGATCTGGTGTCTCTCATCTTCTTCTTGACAATACCCCATAGATTCTCTATGGGGCTAAGGTCAGGTGAGTTTGCTGGCCAATCAAGCACAGTGATACTTTGTTTTTAAAACAGGTATTGGTACTTTTGACAGTGTGGACAGGTGCCAAGTCCTGCTGGTGAATGACATTTCCATCTCTATAAAGCTTGTCGGAAGAGGGAAGCATGAAGTGCTCTAAAATTTCCTGGTAGACGGTTGCGCTGACTTTGGTCTTGATAAAACACAGTGGACCTACACCAGCAGATGACATGGCTCTTAACCATCAGATTGGGGAAACTTCACACTAGAGCTCCAGCAGCTTGGATTGTGGTCTTTCCATCCTTCCTAAAGACTCTGAGACCTTGATTTCCAAATGAATTGCAAAATTTACTTTCATCTGAATACAACACTTTGGATCACTGAGCAACAGTCCAGTTATTTTTCTCCTTGGCTCAGGTACGACGCTTCAGGCGTTGTCCATTGGTCATGAGTGGCTTGACACAAGGAATGCGACACTTGTAGCCCATGTAACTGGCTATGTATTTGTGTGGTGGCTCTTGAAGCAATGATTCCAGCAGCAGTCCACTCCTTGTGAATCTCCCACAAATTTTTGAATGGCCTTTCCTTAAGAATCCTTACAAGGCGGCAGTTATCCTGGTTGCTTCTGCATCTTTTTTTTAATCACACTTTTTCCTTCCACTTAACTTTCCATTAATATGCTTGGATACAGCACTCTGTGAACAGTCAGCTTCTTTAGGAATGACCTTTTGTGGCTTACCCTCCTTGTGGAGTGTGTCAATGACTGCCTTCTGGACATCTGTCAAGTCAGCAGTCTTCCCCATGATTGTGGAGACTACTCAAACAGAATAAAGGACCTTTTTAAATGCTTAGGAAGTCCTTGCAGGTGTTTTTTGTTAATTATTCTAATTTACTGAGATAATGACTTTTGGGTTTTCATTGACTGTAAGCCATAATCATCAACATTAATAGAAATAAACACTTGAATTAGATCACTCTGTTTGTAATGACACTATATATTATATGAATTTAACTTTTTGTATTGAAGAAATGAAATAAATTAACTTTTTGATGATAATCTAATTTTGTGAGGAGCACCTGTACATATTCATAGTACAGTGTGGTGGAAGTGGAATGACTAGCTTTTGATACGTTTTTGAACTTCACAAATCTACTGACTACAATACATAAAGCACCTTTTGGATGTGTCACGTGGTCGAATGCTAACTGGAATTTGATGCTCACTATTACTAGCCGGACTTAAAAAAATTAAAATGGGCTATCCAGTTTTAAACTACAAGTCTACAGCCACTTTATGACTGCAGACTTGTGAATCATCAGATCTGGCGTATTGCTCACTATGAGGATTCTCTGGTGCCGGCAGTTATGTGACTGCAAGTATGCTATATGCTTACTTCCTACCACATTCCGACAAGATGGACCCG
The DNA here is from genome assembly GCF_039654945.1 of Dendrobates tinctorius. Taxonomy (NCBI): domain Eukaryota; kingdom Metazoa; phylum Chordata; class Amphibia; order Anura; family Dendrobatidae; genus Dendrobates; species Dendrobates tinctorius. The sequence goes on along the minus strand of NW_027361834.1, from coordinate 376,053 downwards.
GAGTCATTCAGCACAAGTGTATTCACCGAGGCTGAAAACCGCCTAGTCAGAATGTGTCCAGAATTATGTCTGTGGCATACTTTTGACTACATGACCTCCCGCTACCAATGCATCTTCACATTGTGCAGTGTGTGAGTTGTTAAGATTCACAAGTCTGCAGCTACACTGACTGACTGCATACTTGTAGCTTAAGTCCGGACAACCCCTTTAACCCCTTAATGACCAGAGGTATTTTTAGTTTTGCATTTTCATTCTTTGCTCCCCTTCTTCCCAGAGCCATAAATTTTTTATTTTTTGGTCAGAATGGCCATCTGAGGGAATGTTTTTGGCGGGACGAGTTATACTTGGTTTTACCATGTTGTGTACTTGAAAACAGGAAAAAAATTCCAAGTGCGGTGAAATTGCAAAGAAAGTGCAATCCCACACTTGTTTTTTGTTTGGCTTTTTTACTAAGTTCACTAAATGCTAAAACTGACCTGCCATTATGATTCTCCAGATCATTACATATCTACGTTCTTTTTTATCTAAGTGGTGAAAAAAATTCCAAAGTTTGTTAAAAAAAAATTGCGCCATTTTCCAATACCCGTGGCATCTCCATTTTTCGTGATATCGGGTTAGGCGAAGGCTTATTTTTTGCCTGCTGAGCTGATGTTTTTAATGATACCATTTTGGTGCAGATATGATCTTTTGATCACACTTTAATGTATTTTAATGCAATGTCGGGGCGACTAAAAAAAACGCAATTCTGGCGTTTTGACTTTTTTTCTTGCTACGCCGTTTCAAAAACTGACCTTTTTTGTCTGAATGTATATGAGTTGGTGACTCTAGGTTAAGCACCTGTTCACACTATGCTTATGCTTGAATGTGAGGGTCAGTTTTTGAAATTTGTATTCATTAACCTTCTGACTGAGCACTCCACCTGTTAGCTGCCGGTGTTTTTAATTAAAGCAGGGCCACTACCCCTCCACTGAGATATAGACTTCAGTCTAAACAGAGGATTTACATAGGTTCCTGTTATGAATGGGTCACCGAGGAGGATAGCAGGCCCAGGCTAAGCCACAGAAAACCAGAGAGGTTGGAAACTAAGTGGATTGCAGACCCCTGATCCTGTCCACACAACTAGCAGTAGCCGTGGAGCGCACCTATGATGATCTTAGATGCCTCGGCACAGCCGGAGAGTTAACTAAGCCTAAAGCAAGAAAGGGGAAATCTAAACTGCCCCGTAGCAGACCCTAAAGGAGTAGATAGCCCCCAAACATATATTGTCGGTGAGAAAAGATGAAAACACAAACGCAGGCAGAAAAATAGACTGAGCAAACGATGGGGTCCACACTGACTAGACAGGACAGGAAAGGAAAGACACTGTCTGCAATCACGCAAAAAAACCTGCAAAAAGTCCAACACGTCTGATGCACAAAAAACACTATAGTCGCACGACTTCGCCCCCTATATATCAGCACTCTGGTATATTCTGAAAGCAAAGCAAAAAGAGACCAATATAACAGGGGACAAAACAAACTGGCACAAGCAGTAACATATGAGCAGTGATTCAGCACAGCCCCAGCCGGAGCTGGCTGACCCGCCAAAGCTGAGATAGATAAAACCAGAACAAATGCAAACAGAATAGCAAATGAACCACTTAGCTGAACCATGCAGGGAAAGAGCAGGAGACATCAGGCCTCAGAAGGAACAGGAAGAAAATCACCAGCAGGGATAGAGGGAGTCAGCTGTCTTAAATCCCAATCAGAAACCCCAGATCTCCAATCGTCGTCCTCATTATAAGTGAAACCAATTGACCTGATTAGCAATACCACAAAGAACCGTAGAAAATTAAAAGAAATTATATAACAGAAATCATATAGGGTTCGTTTAAAAGTGGATGCTCATGGAGGAATGGTAGACCATTCGAGAGAAACTGCATACCGAAAGTAAAAACCCGAATTTAATGGTCAATAGTACGAAAATTTAAAAGTAATAAAAAATATAAATTTTAAAATAAAATAAAATTATTAAAGAAATATTTTAGAGACAATAATATTTAAAATACCTTTATTATATAATAGTGGTACATATATGTAAAAAAGCAATGTGTGCTCAAATTAATTAGAATATATACCTATGTAGGTTTAATAAACAACATAACCAACGGTCCATACATATGAAATAATGTAATTACACCATTATAAAGAGTTGTCCAGTAAAAGAGTGACAAAAAATATATATAAAAAGAGCCAAACCAATAGTGTAGGCTCAAACAATGTGTCAGTATATTCAAAGCAAACTGCAAAAGTGCAATATAAGCCAACAAATGTGGAATATTCATCCAAATGGTGCAAATTAAAGTGCTGAGTGCAAAAAACTAAGAGTAGAAGTGCACAAGGACAATTAAGGGTGTATACCTTTAAGGACCGCCGGTAAGCGAGCAACACAGCTTGTCCTTTGGTTCCGGCTGTCGTGGTCTCACCCCCCTTGGGCCTGCCCCTAACACTCCCTGTATAGGGGGTGGTCATCACCTGGTCCGCTCGCCCTCGGGGGCTCTGGAGCCACGACCCAGAGGGTCCACTCTCGGGTTTCTACCTAGAACCCTAACAGAACAAACAGGCCATGGACCCCGCTGGAGCCGCTGCGGCTCAAAAGGAGTTGCTGTTTTTACGGGAGAATCAAACCCGTATCATGGCCTTCATGAAATCCATGGATTCTCGTCTTTCCGCACTCCAGTCCTCTGATCCTGGGAATGCCTCCCAATTGGCTGGACTGCAACAGGAGCTGGCGCAGCAAAGAGATACCCAGACCCATATCCTCAGTTATATGGCCTCCATAGATGACCGCCTACTCTCCTTGCAGTCGGCCGCCGCAGCCCCCGTCCCAGCTCTGGCACCTCACCCGCCACCCCGTCTAGCTAAGCCGCCCCGTTACAACGGGGATCCCAAGCTGTGACGTGGTTTCCTGAACCAGTGCCGCCTCCACTTCGAACTCCTGCCTCAGCAATATCCCACTGAGCGGGCCAAGGTGGCTTTTATTGTCTCCCATCTTGAGGGAGACGCTTTGGCGTGGGTTAACCCCCTCTGGGAGCGGGATGATCCTGTAGTCTCCCAGCTAAGTACCTTCTTCGAGACGTTTCGTCGAGTGTTCGACGAGTCGGGTCGTCTGGCCTCTACTACGGAATCTTTATTTAACCTCCACCAAGGGTCCCAAACCGTGGGTCAGTATGCCATCCGATTTCGAACCCTATCCTCTGATTTGGGATGGAATAACGAGGCCTTGGTAGGGGCCTTTTGGCGAGGTCTCACGGGTCGAATTAAGGATGAGTTAGCTGGGCGTGATACTCCCACCGCCTTAGAAGATCTCATTTCGCTGGCCACACGCATCGACCTACGGTTCCAGGAACGTGCTTGCGAAAGGAGACTTCCTCGTGCTTCCCCAGCCATCCGCGGTCCGCCCTGTCCTCGGTCCGGAATATCCGCTTCTGCTTCCATGCCGGAACCCATGCAAGTAGACCGGCTTAAGTTATCTGGACAACGCCGGGAGGAGAGACGCACTCACGGCCTCTGCTTCTACTGTGGTAGTGACTCCCATCTGGTCCGTACCTGCCCGGAACGTCCGGAAAACTCCTCCGCCCAGGTCAGGTAAGAGAGGCCTCCCTAGGTGTGTGTGATACCTCTCTACCCCTCACTCTGTCTGTCTTGTTGCACGTTGGTGGAAAACGTTTTTCTCTGGCAGCCTATGTGGATTCCGGCGCAGCGGGAAATTTTATTAGGCTCAAAGAGGTCCTTAAATTTTCGGTCCCGGTCAAGACCTTAGAGACTCCACGGATCCTCGCTTCCGTGGACGGTAAACCTCTTCAAGAGACCATTACCCTGGTCACCCATGAGGTAGAACTCCAGGTAGGGGCCTTACACAAAGAGAGGATTGCCTTTTATGTCCTAGCGGGCATCTCTCACCCTATCCTTCTTGGCCTTCCCTGGTTACGAGCCCACGGGCCTACCTTAGACTGGCATAAGGGCAATATCCTGCGCTGGGGGGAGTCCTGTGGGTCTAGGTGTCTGCTGCCGGTGCGTCCCGTGGGTGGTTCCCGTTCCCCTTCCTTACCCTCCGGGTTGCCCATTGCTTACAGCTCTTTTTCGGATGTTTTTGACAAGAGGGAGGCCGAGAATCTTCCGCCTCACCGACCCTATGATTGCCCCATCGAGCTCGTCCCTGGAGCCATCCCTCCGAGGCGTAGGATTTATCCGCTCTCGCCGGCAGAGACGCAATCCATGTCGGAATACGTTCAAGAGAACTTAGCCAAGGGTTTCATACGGAAGTCTTCCTCTCCTGCGGGCGCAGGCTTCTTTTTTGTCAAGAAGAAGGACGGGTCGCTCCGCCCGTGCATCGACTACAGAGGTCTGAACAGCATCACGATAAAGAACAAGTACCCGTTACCCCTCATCCCCGAACTCTTTGATCGCCTTAGAGGGGCACAAATATTTACCAAACTTGATCTTCGAGGAGCCTATAACTTGGTCCGAATTCGTGCTGGGGATGAGTGGAAGACCGCGTTCAACACCCGTGACGGTCACTATGAATACCTGGTGATGCCGTTTGGTCTCTGTAACGCACCAGCGGTATTCCAGGAGCTCGTTAACGATATTTTTCGAGATCTCCTTTACTCCTGTGTCGTGGTTTATCTTGACGACATCCTTGTCTTCTCTCCAGATCTCTCCACCCATCGGCGAGATGTACGGCAAGTGTTGCAGCGTCTAAGGGAGAACCACCTGTTTGCCAAGTTGGAGAAATGCGTCTTCGAACAAACGTCCCTGCCGTTTCTAGGGTATATCGTTTCGAGGTCTGGTCTGAGGATGGATCCCGAGAAAGTGTCCACGGTCCTGGACTGGCCCCGTCCCCTTGGTCTCAAAGCCATTCAACGCTTTCTCGGCTTTGCTAACTATTATAGGCAATTTATTCCTCATTTCTCCACCATAACCAAGCCTATCTCTGCTCTCGTACGCAAAGGAGCCAATCCCCGCCTCTGGCCTCCAGAGGCAGAAGACGCCTTTCAAACTCTGAAGAAAGAATTCTCTACAGCGCCCGTCCTCCACCGTCCAGATGCCGACAGACCCTTTATTCTCGAGGTCGACGCATCCTCCGTGGGAGCGGGGGCAGTTCTCCTGCAAAGAACCTCTTCTGGCCGGACAGTCACCTGTGGTTTTTTCTCTAAAGCCTTTTCTCCTCCCGAACGCAATTATTCCATTGGGGACAAGGAACTACTGGCAATTAAACTGGCTTTAGAAGAATGGCGTTACCTTCTCGAAGGAGCTGTCCATCCCTTCACAATATTTACCGACCACAAGAATTTGGCCTATGTTCAGTCTGCCCAAAGGCTCAACCCTCGGCAAGCCCGATGGTCCTTATTCTTTGGACGCTTTGATTTCGAGCTCCACTTTCGGCCGGGTAATAGGAACACCAGAGCAGATGCTCTATCAAGATCATTTCTCCCGACCGATGAAGAGGAGAGCCCCGCTCACATCATCGATCCAGCAAAGATCGTCACCCTAGCTCCTCTAAGTTTGGTCAACCCACCACCAGGCAAGACCTTGGTATTGGACCATGACAGAGAAAGGGTTCTGCGTTGGGGACATTCCTCTAAGGTCGCCGGGCATGCCGGAGCCAAGAAGACTCTATCCCTCATCTCCCGTCATTATTGGTGGCCCTCACTCCGCCAGGATGTCTTGGAATTCACCGCTTCTTGCTCCTCCTGCGCCCGAAATAAAGTTCCACGACAGCTACCCTCTGGTCTCTTACATCCCTTGCCGGTACCATCAGTCCCCTGGAGCCACATCGCCATGGATTTTGTCACGGATCTACCTCCATCTTCCGGCTGCTCTGTCATTTTGGTGGTGGTGGACCGTTTTTCCAAAATGGCTCATTTCATCCCGCTACCTGGTCTGCCTTCTGCGCCCGAATTGGCGAAGATCTTCGTGCATCATGTTTTCCGACTTCATGGTTTTCCCCAGCACATCGTGTCTGACCGTGGTGTTCAATTCACCTCTCGTTTCTGGAGAGCCCTCTCTGGCTCAATGGGGGTAGCCCTGGATTTTTCCTCCGCCTACCATCCACAATCCAACGGCCAAGTGGAGCGAATCAATCAAGTGTTAACCACTTATCTTCGACATTTTTCTAATGCACACCAAAGCAACTGGGTCTCGCTGCTTCCCTGGGCGGAATTCGCTAACAACAATCACCCCAACGAATCCTCTTCCAAATCTCCCTTTTTTGTAGTTTTTGGGCAGCATCCGGGCATTCCCCTTCCCGTGTCCCCCACCTCGGGCGTGCCGGCGGCGGACTCCTTGTCCTCAGAGTTCTCTAAAATTTGGGAGGAGACAAAAGGGGCCCTTGAGAGAGCTAGTGATTGGATGAAAAGGTACGCCGACAAGAAGCGCTTGGACACCCCTCCTTATCATCCGGGCGATAGGGTCTGGCTATCCTCACGCTTCATCCGACTTAAGATCCCCTCTTATAAATTTGGTCCACGTTACGTTGGTCCCTTTGAGGTTTTGAGTCGCATCAATGATGTGACCTATAAACTGAAACTGCCTGCCTCCCTGCGGATTCCCAACACCTTCCACGTCTCGCTCCTCAAACCCGCAGTGTTTAATCACTTTCAGCCAGCCTCGTCCCACGCTCCGCAACCTAGCTCCGCTGGGGACTTCTTTGATGTCAGGGACATCCTGGCAAAGAGGACTGTCAGGGGTAGAACCTTCTTTCTGGTAGATTGGGAAGGATTCGGTCCTGAGGAGAGGTCATGGGAGCCCCGGGAGAACATCAATGCTCCTCATATCATGAGGTTTCTATCCCGCCTGAAGAAGGAGGGGAGTAAGAGAGGGGGTACTGTTACGCGCCCCGACGCTCACCTGGGGTCCTCCTCCTCCCGGTGCACTCCCCCTTCATTCTCGCGCCGTGCCCTGTCTGGCTTTGCAGGGTCACGGCACGTCAGAGGCCCGCACATGCGCACTCGCTCGTTTCTGACCGCTGGGCATCCTGGGAGCACGTGACCCGGTAGCTCCGCCCCATCATGGCGGCGCCCACCAGGTACTTCTGCGTGGCGTCTTGACTGGTAAGACGCCTGTTTGTCATGCTCCGTGGCGCTTAGCGTTCCTGCGCAGCGTCTCCCCCGACTCTCAGGTCCCTCCGCTCTCCTAGACTGTGCTCTGCTCACTGCTCTGTAGCCCCGTCTGGGATCTCTGCCCAGTTCCCTCTGCTGCCTTCCTCTTTGTTTCTGTGCCTGTCCCTTGCCGCTGCAGTTGTCTGTATCCTCCCTAGCTAGTGTTCTGCCTGTTCCCCTAGGCCAGTCCCTCCTAATCTTATGTCCTTCTTCCATTCCAGCGTTTCTGTCCCGGCTCAGTCCTGATTCGGTCCTGGTTCCCTCAGTCTGTTCCCTCCTGTCCCGGGTCTACTCTATTCAGCATTCTTTGTCCTTCTCCTCTGTACACTCCCCGGGTCGTCCCTTTGGTTCCGGCTGTCGTGGTCTCACCCCCCTTGGGCCTGCCCCTAACACTCCCTGTATAGGGGGTGGTCATCACCTGGTCCGCTCGCCCTCGGGGGCTCTGGAGCCACGACCCAGAGGGTCCACTCTCGGGTTTCTACCTAGAACCCTAACAGTCTAATATGACCCTTCTCCAACGACTCCTTGATATAAGATCGCATAGCATCATGTTCGGGTACCGATAAGTTGAAAAGCCGACTCTTGGGAAATTTACACCCGGGCACCAACTCAATTGCACAGTCATAACTCCTATGAGGAGGCAAAAACATAGACTTACTCTCACTGAATACATCAGAAAAATCAGCCAAAAAGTCAGGAATATTATGAGACTGGGGAGAGGTGGAGAAAACAGGAGTGTCACTAAGAACACATTGACAACCCCAACTCACCACAGACACAGATTTCCAATCTAAAACAGGATTATGAGTTTGCAACCAAGGAAAACCCAGAACAATAGTATCATGTAAATTGTGTAACACCAAAAATGTACAATTTTCTTGGTGGTCCGGGGAGACCCGCATTATCACCTGGGTCCAAAACTGGGGTTTATTCTCCACCAAAAGAGTAACCTCAATACCCCTCAAAGGGATAGGAGTCTGCAGGGGTATCATGGGAAAACCACGTTTAGCAAAGTCCAAATCCATCAGATTCAAAGCTGCTCCTGAATCAACAAAAGCCTTAGCGGAAAATGTAGACAAGGAGCAGATCAGGGTAATCCTCAAAGGAACTTAGGCTGTACACTGCCCACAGCAAATGTGTGAGCAAAACGCTTTTCTCATTTAGTGCAGACAGCAATAGTATGAGAGGCGTCCCCAGAGAAAGAACACAACTTATTACGCCTTCTAAACTCCTGACGTTGCGCCCTAGACAAAACCCTATCACATTGCATGGGTTCAGAAGTTCGTTCGAAAGGCGGCAACGCCTCTCGTGTAGTTTTACGTTCATGTAAACGCCGATCAATTTGAATGGCCAATGACATAGAGTCATCAAGACCAGAGGGAACAGGAAAACCCACCATAACATCTTTTACGGTTTCTGCCAAACCCTTCCGAAAGAGAGCTGCTAGGGCATCGTCATTCCATTTAGTAAGGACCGCCCACTTTCGGAATTTTTGACAATATAACTCTGCAGAATTCTGATCCTGATTCAATGCCAATAAGGTTTTCTCAGCTTGATCAATAGCATTAGGATCATCAAACAACCCCAAGGCTTGAAAAAACGCATCCACATTAGCCAGAATAGGATCTCCGGGTGTCAAGAAAAGGCCCAATCCTGGGGATGGCCGCGCAGCAAGGAGATGACAATTTTAACCTGCTGCACAGAGCTCCCCGATGAGTTAGGTTTCAAAGCAAAAAATAGTTTACAATTATTCTTGAAATTCAAAAATTTAGACCGATCCCCAGAAAACACATCAGGAGTAGGGATTTTTTGGTTCAACAGCAGATGATTGAACGAGATAGGCAGAAATTCCCCGCACTTCAACAGCGAGCTTCTCAACACGGACAATTGCTTAGTCTCCATTTAGACAAAAAATATCCTCCTACAGCCCCAGAAAAAAAAGAGGAAAAAATATATAAAAAAAAATTCTGACACTTTTTTTTAAATTGTTTCCTTCTTTAGAGTACCCTAGAGTCTGCAGTTAGGCTGGTGATTCTTTTGTGAATGGGTCACCGAGGAGGATAGCAGGTCCAGGCTAAGCCACAGAAAACCAGAGAGGTTGGAAACTAAGCGGATTGCAGACCCCTGATCCTGTCCACACAACTAGTACCTACGATGATCCTAGACGCCTCGGCACAGCCGGAGAGTTAACTAAGCCTAAAGCAAGAAAGGGGAAATCGAAACTGCCCCGGAGCAGACCCCAATGGAATAGATAGCCCCCAAACAAATATCGTCGGTGAGAAAAGATGAAAACACAAACGCAGGCAGAAGAATAGACTGAGCAAACAATGGGGTCCACACTGACTAGACAGGACAGGAAAGGAAAGACACAGTCTGCAATCACACAAAAAACCCTGCAAAAAGTCCAACATGTCTGATGCACAAAAAACACTGAAATCGCACTACTTCGCCCCCACTATATAAGCACTCTGGTATATTCTAAAAGCAAACCAAAACGAGACCAATATAACGGGACAAAACAAACTGGCACAAGCAGTAACATATGGGGGGTAATTCAGCACAGCCGCAGCCGGAGCTGACTGATTAGCATAAAGCTGAGATAGACAAAACCAGATCAAATGCAAAGAGAATAGCAAATGAACCACTTAGCTGAACCATGCAGGGAAAGAGGAGACATCCAACCTCAGAAGGAACAGGAAGAAAATCACCAGCAGGGATAGAGGGAGTCAGCTGTCTTAAATCCCAATCAGAAACCCCAGATCTCCAATCATCAATTCACAACAGGTTCCCATTCAGATGAAGACTTTAGTCTAAGTGAGGATTGGCATTAGATAGGGTCCTGGAAAATGAGAAACGCCTTACCGTGGCTTCCAGGTACACATAACTTGGCCATTTTATGCACTAAACTTCCTCAATTTTTCATACTTCTAATGCAGTAATGCAATTCATTTTTCATGTTTGCATGTTATGGCGCTACAGTGTGCTTCCTTTTTTATTTGAATGTATATGAGTTGGTGACTCTAGGTTAAGCACCTGTTCACACTATGCTTATGCTTGGATGTGACGTTCAGTTTTTGAAATTGGTATAGTGTTGCAGTCACAGCCTATGCGCCTCCAAACGACGACTACCACGACTGTTGCGCATGTATCCAGCTCAAGCCGGCAACAACAAATTGTACAGTCCTAACCGAGTGTCATGGGGATAGCACAACAAAGAGGGGCCAGAAGATCATTCTCCAAACATCTTTGTGAGTTCAGTGATGGGCAGTGGAGCAGATCTGTATTCCACCAGATGGAGTCATGATCCCTTGGGCTGATTATGTAGAGCAGAGATGGGAACCTTTTTTTCCGACAAGGGCCATTTGGATATTTAAGCCTTCATTTGGAGTCCGCACAAATTGTGGACTAACTATGCCACAACGTAAAGTAGTGATTCTGGCACTGGTGTCAGGACGTAATCTTTCATTGCACGCACCTCAGCGATCAGTAGTGATTAGAGTTGAGCGATACCGTCCGATACTTCAAAATATCGGATCGGAATGGATCGGCCGATCTTTAAAAAAAAGTATCGGTATCGCCGATGCCGATACCGGAAGTCCCATTCAAGTCTATGAGACTTCCGGTATCGGAATTGGAAAAACCCTTTCCTGCCCTTGTACAGCCTCTCGGGGGTCTGTACGGGCCTTCCGGGGGTCTCTGCCAGCCTGCCGGTGGGCTGTGCGGACTGCCCGGGGTCTGTGCACCCTGTGGGGGTCTGTACCGGCCTGCCGGGGGGCTGTGCCGGCCTGCCGGGGGGCTGTGCTGATGTCCGGGGGTCTGTGCACCCTGTGGGGGTCTGTACCGGCCTGCCGGGGGGCTGTGCCGGCCTGCCGGTGGTCTGTGCACCCTGTGGGGGTCTGTACCGGCCTGCCGGGGGGCTGTGCCAGCCTGCCGGGGGGCTGTGCTGATGTCCGGGGGTCTGTGCAGGCATCGTCCGATGGGACTACAAGTCCCATCGGGCGATGCCTGCTACCATGACAGTGATTGACACATTAGCCAATGATGGGACAGTAGTAGTCCCATCATCCGGCTAATGTGTTAAATGTAAAAAAAAAAAAAAAAAATACTACATACATACATACTACATGCATGCTACATACATACTACATGCTACATACATAGTACATATATACTACATATATACTACATGCATGCTACATACATGCTACGTACATACTACATACATACTACATATATACTACATACATACTACATACATACTACATGCTACATACATACTACATACATACTACATATATGCATCATACATACTACATGCTACATACATACTACATACATACTATATACTACATGCATGCTACATACATACTGCATGCATGCTACATACATACTACATGCATGCTACATACATACTACATGCTACATACATACTACATACATACTACATGCATGCTACATACATACTACATGCTACATACATACTACATATATACTACATGCATGCTACATACATACTACATGCTACATACATACTACATATATACTACATGCATGCTACATACATACTACATGCTACATACATACTACATACATACTACATACATACTACATGCATGCTACATACATACTACATGCTACATACATACTACATATATACTACATGCATGCTACATACATACTACATGCTACATACTACATACATACTACATACATACTACATGCATGCTACATACATACTACATGCTACATACATACCACATATATACTACATGCATGCTACATACATGCTACATGCTACATACATACTACATACATACTACATGCATGCTACATACATACTACATGCTAAATACATACCACATATATACTACATACATGCTACATACATACTACATGCATGCTACATACAATACATTCATACAATACATAGACATACAGTACATATAACATAGAGTAACATACTTACCAATACTTGTCACATTGTTCCCCGAAGCCATTGTCTTTTACGGAATAAATATTAACATAACAAACCACAAAAATACTCACCCATGATCCGAAGCAGTCCACGAGTGTGTCCCACGACGATCTTGGGTAGAGAACTGCAGCATCAGCTGATGCTGCCGCTCTCTACGGGCTGCAGGAATCCAATGACGGAAGGTAGGTATCCTTCCGCACTGTATTCCTCCGCCACTTAAAAAAAAAAAAGTCCCTAGTCTCACTTTATGGTAAAAGCTGTGTGGGAATTTCCCATACAGCTTTTACCATAAAGTGAGACTAGGGACTTTTTTTTTTTAAGTGGCGGAGGAATACAGTGCGGAAGGATACCTACCTTCCGTCATTGGATTCCTGCAGCCCGTAGAGAGCGGCAGCATCAGCTGATGCTGCAGTTCTCTACCCAAGATCGTCGTGGGACACACTCGTGGACTGCTTCGGATCATGGGTGAGTATTTTTGTGGTTTGTTATGTTAATATTTATTCCGTAAAAGACAATGGCTTCGGGGAACAATGTGACAAGTATTGGTAAGTATGTTACTCTATTGTTATATGTACTGTATGTCTATGTATGTATTGTATGAATGTATTGTATGTAGAATGCATGTAGTATGTATGTAGCATGTATGTAGTATGTATGTAGTATATATGTGGTATGTATGTAGCATGTAGTATGTATGTAGCATGCATGTAGTATGTATGTAGTATGTATGTAGCATGCATGTAGCATGTAGTATGTATGTAGCATGCATGTAGTATGTATGTAGTATGTATGTAGCATGTAGTATGTATGTAGCATGCATGTAGTATATATGTAGTATGTATGTAGCATGTAGTATGTATGTAGCATGCATGTAGTATATATGTAGTATGTATGTAGTATGTATGTAGCATGCATGTAGTATATATGTAGTATGTATGTAGTATGTATGTAGCATGCATGTAGTATATATGTAGTATGTATGTAGCATGTAGTATGTATGTAGCATGCATGTAGTATATATGTAGTATGTATGTAGCATGTAGTATGTATGTAGCATGCATGTAGTATATATGTGGTATGTATGTAGCATGTATGTAGTATATATGTGGTATGTATGTAGCATGTATGTAGTATATATGTAGTATGTATGTAGCATGTATGTAGCATGTATGTAGCATATATGTAGTATATATGTACTATGTATGTAGCATGTAGTATGTATGTAGCATGCATGTAGTATGTATGTATGTAGTATTTTTTTTTTTTTTTTTTACATTTAACACATTAGCCGGATGATGGGTCTACTACTGTCCCATCATTGGCTAATGTGTCAATCACTGTCATGGTAGCAGGCATCGCCCGATGGGACTTGTAGTCCCATCGGACGATGCCTGCACAGACTCCCGGACATCAGCACAGCCCCCCGGCAGGCCGGTACAGACCCCCACAGGGTGCACAGACCACCGGCAGGCCGGCACAGCCCCCCGGCAGGCCGGTACAGACCCCCACAGGGTGCACAGACCACTGGCAGGCCGGCACAGCCCCCCGGCAGGCCGGTACAGACCCCCACAGGGTGCACAGACCCCGGGCAGTCCACACAGCCCCCCGGCAGGCCGGCAGAGACCCCCGGAAGGCCCGAAATGACGGCGCATCATGATGCGCATACACCGCGCATCATGATGACGTCATTTCGGCTGTCAATCAACTTTGAACTTCCGATTCCGGAATCCGATATGACAAAAGTATCGGAAGTCAGTATCGGAATTCCGATACCGCTAATATCGGCCGATACCCGATACTTGCGGTATCGGAATGCTCAACACTAATAGTGATTGCTGCATGCGCGTGCCCGCAGAGCAAGAAGAAATTAAAAGACCGGCAGACAACAATTCACAGCCGCTGGCCCTAGCACTGTGGTCCCCAGGAATCTGCCCGGGGGCTGGAGAAAAGGACATGGCGGGCCGTAAATGCCCCGCAGGCCTGAGGTACCCCACCCCTGCTGTAGAGTCTCTCCCTTCAAAGCTCTTATTAAGGCATTGGGGAAAGGAAATTCATTCATTGTTCGATTTTTAAATGAATCTGCATTTTTATCCTTCAAGGTCTGTAGACTAGTAAACCTCAGGGGATGATGCAATACGTAATCCGCAAGCATTCCACAGACTAACATACAAGAGTCAACGTCCAGGCTCATATGAACAATGGCTTATGTCTCTTGACCTAATGAATAAACGAACAGTACACAACAAGGGTCATATGAAAAAATGGCCAATGACCTACTGAAAAATATGTCTGACATAATTAAGAATAAATGCTGTGTCGTCAAGATAGCCATAGAAATAGATACATAAATAAGAATTAGCATAAATACATTTTTCATGTGAAACATACAGTAGACATGTAGTAACAGTTTGTAGAGGAAATAGGCCTTTTAACCCCATCACAATTCTGCTCTGTGGGCTGGAATAAAGCTGATTATTTGCCTTTGTGAGCTAACTGACTTCTACCAATGTTGGTTGAATTAAGGAATACTAAACATATTTTAAGAGCTATATATTTGTTGGAAGGAAAACTAGTATTTTCTCATTGTGGCTAAATGCTCATGAAGACAACAACTATCCATATAATATGTCCTATTAGCGCCAAAATAAGGGCTCCCCTCAGCAGCATAGATACTGGAGGGGCCCACACAGAATCCCTCTTAACCATTTGTAGTATGCAGTTAAAGGGCATCTGTCAGTAGATGAACCCTCCTAAATCGTCTGTATAAGCAGGTAGGTCACAGGAAGCTGAATAAGATGGTTGATCCTACTGACAGATTCCCTTTAAGCTTTGAGGTACTGCATGGAGACACATTTGTGCACCACCTCTGCTGATCGCTGTAGTCTGTGGACTGCAGAACGGCAGCCTGATACACTGGACAAACCCCAGGCAGATCGCTGTGATGAAGTAATCGTGTCAGGACTCTAACTTCCTGTGTGTGCCCCGTTTTAATAACATCAGTGTTTTAGTCCACCTGCGCCGTGCCATCAGCTGGCAGACTAGCAAGGATGTGGAGTTAGATGATTGTATGATTTTTTAAAATATTTTAAATAGTACTTTGGGGGGCCATCATTTAGTGGGGGCTACTATGTGGCCATCCTACAGTGTAGGGGGCAATATACAGTGTGGGAACAACTATAGGGGCCATCATAAAGTATGGGGACTAATATGGGAACTATTACATGGAGTAGGGACGAATATGGGGACCTTCATACAGTGTGGTGAGATCACAGTGGGGGTATCATACAGTGTGGGGGACTTTATAGTGTATTTAGGAAACTGTGGGGGCGTCATACTGTGTGCAGGTGAGTTGTGGGTCCACCATACTGTGTATAGGGTAGTTAGTTGTGGGGCCATCATACTGTGTATAGGAGAGTTGCAGGTTTGTCACTTTGTATACCCGGGGTTGTTGATCAACATACTGTGCATAGGAGATCTGTGGGCCCATCACACTGTGTATTGGGGAGATGTGGGGACATCATACTGTGTATAGGGGAGCTGTGGGGAATCATGGAATCGTAGAGTTGGAAGGGACCTCCTGGGCCATCTAGTCCAACATCCTGCTCAAAGCAGGATTCGCTAAATCATCCCAGACAGATGTCTGTCCAGCCTCTGTTTGAAGACTTCTATTGAAGTGACGTGTGGTAGGGCCCGGATTGGGGGGTGGTCCACTGCTTACCGCGCACAGCCGACACAGAGACGAGACGGAGGCAGATTACAGTTGCAACAGGTCCGGGTTTTATTGGCCGTCCTCTTGACGACCATAGCCATACACTGCAGTTCCTTTACAGCCCTCTGTACTCAGGCCCGGGTACCTTCACCTTCCTTGAGTCGTAGTGACTTTCATCGCGGCTCTTTCGCTGGGGCTGTCCTAAACCTATCTACCGCCAGCACTTCACCTGCCCGAGGTCGTCGTCCTATCGGTACCCCCGGGGCCTCGCCTGTCCTGCGCTTCTTGGTGTCTGGGCCACCCCCCTGACTGTCTCTTCCTGTCAGTCCCCTGGTCGAGTTCTCCACCATTGTCAGTCTTCTGTCCTGAGTCTTCTCCTCCTGAGCTCCTCCCGGGACTAGCCTCTCCTGGAACCCACTCCTGTTCTATTTATCTCCCTCCTTGGGAAATCCCCTCCTGGGTTCCTATCTCCCCGCCCCCATGACTAAGCGATTTCTATAGCCTTAAGCTGCTGTCAAGTCCTAAACTACGCTCCCCCTGCCATCTTGTGGTCAAATCCAGGTATTGCACTCCCTTTTCTATCTTCCCCAGTTGTTACCCTTCTGTCATTGCCAATCCCCGTCTATAGTGCACAAACCATCCCCTCTTCCTCCAGTCAAGTCTGTCCGTCAAGTCACCTTCCCCACACTGGGTCATCACATTGTGTACAGGGGAGCTATGGGGACATCATACTGTGTTTAGGTGAGCAAAGGAAAACATTTTTTGTCAGCTCACCAAAAAGTAGCAAATGCGAAGTCTGGAGGAATGCAATCAATCCAGGGCGGTGCAGGGAACTTGGATTCCGGAAAATCTTGTAGGCACAATACTTAGGAGATGGTCCAGCAACTTCGACCAAAGGATGGTTAAAATCAAAAGACTTTATTCCAAAAAAATGATTAAAAACAGACTAGATGCATAAAAAACATATGGTTCACCAATGTGGCAGACGCTTACGCGTTTCGGACTAGAGGGTCCTTACTCATAGCTTAACATCTTACAAATAAGCATATACCTATATACACTTGCTGGCTGAAGTAAAGTGGGAGGGAAATAAAATACTTCAGCCAGCAAGTGTATATAGGTAGTATAGTAGTCACTATTCTATTCTCTCTTCAAGCCTGTGTAAATACCATCTGATCAGTGGTGGAAGAAATAATGTCATATTGATGACCTATCCTATGTTAAGGTTTTCATGATGTGACCAGATAATGGATGGATGACCAAGGTATGTGTTTTTACCCTTCAGTTGGTTGTTGGGCTGTTGGGGTACAACTTGTTGATAGCTATGCTGCCCATTTTGTGATCATGGTGGACTCTGATGAGTTTTCATATGATGTATTTCCCATTCATTTTCTTTTAAAAGCATTAAATTGTCACAATTCTATTTATGTTGCTGCACAGCTATATATTTTGGCATCTAGACAGCAATTTCCTATATTCAATAGGCAAAAGATGCCAGTTGCCAGATACTCATGTAAGAATTTACATAAGTATGAGGTGGGTCCGAGCACGCTGTGAGTCAGCGAGCTGTAAGTTCAGGGTACTTATCATATAATGTAGTATTAATAGATGGGTGTAGCTGCAGCAGCTGTGCACATCAAGCTCACATATTAGAAGTGTCACAAGGCTTCTCAGAAGTCACCAAACATACATCTATATTTAGCAGGAATATTAAAAAACACATGAATTGTCACTTCGGTCAAGTCGTTAAAACTTCTCTCCAGCCATTTATCAGCTATATCTACTTCTGAGAGCTAATATGGCTGCCATTACATCTTAACTCTTTAAATAAACAAAGGAATAAATCCATATTATTTGTGTACATATATTCCCTTACAGAGAAGTTGAATGGATATATAGGTTCCAATCCCTCTCTCCTAAAGGCCTTAATGAATGTCTATCCAATACCTGCTTTTTATGATTATTTATTTTGATTTATTTGGTTTTCCTTTGTTTTTTCAACGGGTTTTGGTGGTTTTGAAAGGGCTCAGTTAGCTTATTATAAGTAGTGTGTTATTATTGGCACACTAGCTCAATTATGAGGAATATCATCAGTATGTATTTAATTTAGCTATTTATATCTTTTCATTCTGATTTAAGCTTACTTCTACCTCTTTGTTGCTTGTTATATCTATTTTTGAGGTTCAGCATATCTATCTAGATTTGTAAGGGGTTAAAATCCCCTGGCTCTATAATAATTTTTTCTATATATCTGTGCAAGCGCATTGGATATAATGATGTCCTCTAATGGTGTCCTGCGCTTGCGCGGTTTGAAGCCATTGTGCTGAATCTTTTTTCTTGAATTGCATAATATATTATTTCTGGGCATGCGTAGTAGGCCTTATCTTTATGAGTAATATCTTTGGCATTTACTCTGGACATGCGCTGTTGATCTAATGGATCTCGGATCTATGCGGCCCCTGCGCAGTTTGAAGCTGGCGCTTTGAGTTGGAGGAATATAACATTTCCACACATGCGCAGTTGGGCTGACACGCACGCCGACCATGGATGGAACGCAGAGGGATCTTTTACCTCTTAAGCAATGGCTGATTGGCGAGGCAAGTGAGCGGTTATATTTCCTGTGACTTTTTTCAGTGTGAGACATGCTGATTGGGCGTGCTGACAGATTGTTTACTATGAGGGCTATTTAACCCCCTTTTTTTTTAGACCACCCCTATGCCTTCTTCATCATGGTATCTGGGGCATCATAGAACATATCCAGCATTGATGGTACTAAAGTTATAGGCCTCCTGAGGAACCGCAACAACGGGGAAACGCATCGAGGCGATTTTCTACTCTCTCTGATAAGTAACTGCATGGTTATGCATGCTTTTTCATTTTTTGGATTATTTGCATCCATATGCTATCTCTTATGAGCACCATTTTTGTACATCATTATTGTTATATATAGGTCATGTTGTCTTTTCATTGAGAAAAATAGTTTTCTGTCTACGAACCGCATTGTGATGCATCTTTGGATTTTATATCCACATTTTATTATATCAGCACCTGTATTTTGGGTGCACTAACATTGCTGTATGCGGATTTCGTTGGTCTCTTATTGAGATTAGTACCTTTTTTAGGGTCACTCCTAATATGACATAAGATGGTTTTTGCCCACTAATATATTTTCTACATAAAACCTTTTTTCCCTTCCTTCATCTCATTCCTTTCATTTATTGTTTTCCCACCTTTGTATCCAGGGTGAGTTAGGGGAAATAGGGACAGACGACGTCCGAGTGGGGGCGCCAAATAATCGACTTCTTCTAGGGTGCCAACCTCCACGGCAAGGAAGGTGTGTAGATAGGTTATTGTAGTCCTTGTTTAGGGCTTTTTGTTTTTGTGGATTACACGGGAATAGGTGTTTTTATATTCAAATTATCAATAAAAGTTTTTAAGGGAATATATGTACACAAACTGCCATTACATCTTCCATCGTGGTTGCCACGCAGGGTTTCTTGAGTACACCTTAATTGGGATGTCCACTAATGTCTTAATTATTTTTTTTAAATTGTTAATTTTTATTAAAAGTTTTAGAAACATAGCAATAATATCTCACAATGACAAGAGTACAAACATTTGATTATGAATATGTAAGACAGAAACATTATGGAAGTAGCAGAAGGAAGGGAAGAGAAAGGAGAGGGGATGAGGGGCTAGGGGTGTCGAGACCCACTTAAAGGGAACCTGTTGAGTCATTTCAAGCATCTGAGGCTGGTTTCACATTCGCGCTTTTTAAGCGCACGCACGGCCGGGGGTAGCTCCGCCCCCAAGCCGGCTCTCTGCCCGGCGTGCCCGCCCCTTCCTTGTAGCGCCGCCTCCTAGCGCACAGCGGCGCCTGCGATCGGCGCACCCTATCTTTAGCATAGGGTGCGCAGATCGTGCGCAGGCCGTGCGCTAGTTGCGCTTTGACCTGCGCTGCGCACTTTTGACGGTGCGCCGTGCGCGCCAAAATCCGAAAAGTTTGATTTTGGCGCGCAGAGAGCCGGCTCGGGGGCGGAGCTACCCCCGGACGTGCGTGCGCTTAAAAAGCGCGAATGTGAAACCAGCCTAAACTGTCCCCAGTGTGTTGCTAGTGATGCAATGTGCATCACTAACAAGTTTTTTCATTAATAAAAGCGCTGAAATAATGTCCAAAAAGCACTTTTTATAGTTATATGGTACCTGCTCATTTAATCATAGGGGTGTGCTTCATTTTCTGTTCAGTCAAGGGCGTCGTCGCCCACACAATATATATACAGTACAGACCAAAAGTTTGGACACACCTTCTCATTCAAAGAGTTTTCTTTATTTTCATGACTATGAAAATTGTAGATTCACTCTGAAGGCATCAAAACTATGAATTACCACATGTGGAATTATATAATTAACAAAAAGTGTGAAACAACTGAAAATATGTCTTATATTCTAGGTTCTTCAAAGTAGCCACCTTTTGCTTTGATTACTGCTTTGCACACTTTTGGCATTCTCTTGATGAGCTTCTAGAGGTACTCACTGGAAATGGTCTTCCAACAGTCGTGAAGGAGTTCCCAGAGATGCTTGGCACTTGTTGGCCCTTTTGCCTTCACTCTGCGGTCCAGCTCACCCCAAACCATCTCGATTGGGTTCAGGTCTGGTGACTGTGGAGGCCTGATCATCTGGCGTAGCACCCCATCACTCTCCTTCTTGGTCAAATAACCCTTACACAGCCTGCAGGTGTGTTTTGGGTCAATAAATGATGGTCCACTAAACGCAAAACGGATGGAATAGCATGCCACTGCAAGATGCTGTGGTAGCCATGCTGGTTCAGTATGCCTTCAATTTTGAATAAATCTCCAACAGTGTCACCAGCAAAGCACCCCCACACCATCACACCTCCTCCTTCATGCTTCACGGTGGGAACCAGGCATGTAGAGTCCATCCGTTCACCTTTTCTGCGTCGCACAAAGACACAGTGGTTGGAACCAAAGATCTCAAATTTGGACTCATCAGAGCAAAACACAGATTTCCACTGATCTAATGTCCATTCCTTGTGTTCTTTAGCCCAAACAAGTCTCTTCTGCTTGTTGCCTGTGCTTAGCAGTGCTTTCCTAGCACCTATTTTACCATGAAGGCCTGCTGCACAAAGTCTCCTCTTAACAGTTGTAGAGATGTGTCTGCTGCTAGAACTCTGAGTGGCATTGACCTGGTCTCTAATCTGAGCTGCTGTTAACCTGCGATTTCTGAGGCTGGTGACTTGGATGAACTTATCCTCCACAGCAGAGGTGACTCTTGGTCTTCCTTTCCTGGGGCAGTCCTCATGTGAGCCAGTTTCTTTGTAGCGCTTGATGGTTTTTGCCACTGCACTTGGTGACACTTTCAAAGTTTTCCCAATTTTTCAGACTGACTTACCTTCACTTTTTAAAGTAATGATGGCCACTCGTTTTTCTTTACTCAGCTGCTTTTGTCTTACCATAATACAAATTCTAACAGTCTATTCAGTAGTACTATCAGATGTGTATCCACTAGACTTCTGCACAACACAACTGATGTTCCCAACCCCATTTATAAGGCAAGAAATCCCACTTACTAAACCTGACAGGGCACATCCATTTCCGGTGACTACTTCTTGAAGCTCATCAAGAGAATGTCAAGAGTGTGCAAAGCAGTAATTAAAGCAAAAGGTGGCTACTTTGAAGAACCTAGAATATAAGACATACAGTATTTTCAGGTGTTTCACACTTTTTTGCTAATTATATAATTCCACATGTGTTAATTCATAGTTTTGATGCCTTCAGAGTGAATCTACAATTTTCATAGTCATGAAAATAAAGGAAACTCTTTGAATGAGGTGTGTCCAAACTTTTGGTCTGTACTGTATATATATATATATATATATATATATATATATAACCTATTCCTTTTTGCACACTTGCTTTGGCAAAACTAATGTGTATTTAGTCCTGCCAATAAAGCTTCTTTGAATTTATATATATATATATAGCTGAAGAGCCCAGCGCTGCCCGGGCATAGTAACTAACTGTGGTTAGTTATAACAAATTATAATTATCCTCCATCCCATAGTCCCGTGCCCATATACCCATCATACATATCCACGATCCCATAGGCCCGTGCCCATATACCATCATACATATCCTCCATCCCATAGTCGAGTGCCCATATACCCATCACACATCCTCCATCCCATAGTCCCATGCCCATATACCCATCATACATATTCGCCATCCCATAGTCGAGTGCCCATATACCCATCACACATCCTTGATCTCATAGTCCAATGCCCATATACCCATCATACATATTCGCCATCCCATAGTCGAGTGCCCATATACCCATCACACATCCTTGATCCCATAGTCCCATGCCCATATACCCATCATACATATCCTCCATCCCATAGTCCCGTGCCCATATACCCATCATACATATCCTCCATCCCATAGTCCCGTGCCCATATACCCATCATACATATCCGCCATCCCATAGTCCAGTGCCCATATACCCATGACACATCCTCCATCCCATAGTCCCGTGCCCATATACCCGTCATACATATCCTCCATCCCATAGTCCCGTGCCCATATACCCGTCATACATATCCTCAGTCCCACAGTCCAGTGCCCATATACCCATCACACATCCTCCATCCCATAGTCAACCATTATGACATCATAATGAGCGGCGGGGCATGATGACATCAGCATCGCCATGGCAACCATTGTGACATCATAATGAGGGGCGGGGCTTGATACGCACACACTGTTTCCCCATTATGTAGATAGGGGCAAAATTGTTTGGTGAATTGGAAAGCGTAGGGTTAAAATTTCGCCTCACAACATAGCCTAGAACGCTCTCGGGGTCCAGACGTGTGACTGTGCCAAATTTTGTGCCTGTAGCTGCGACGGTCCGGATGCCTATCCCGGACATACACACACACACACACACACACACACACACACACATACACACATACATACACACACACTTTGAGCTTTATATATTAGATATATATAGTCTGCCCAAACCTATACCTACCTCATTTATCACATATTTCCTTGAGGAGGCCATTGTAATAGGGTTGAAACGCACAGGGAAAAGTTGTGGGGGTTAACAATAATAGGGCTTTACTTGGGTAATGCTCTTCTTATGGTGGGAGTCCTTCACACGGGGCAAGACAGGGGATTATAGTTTCTACATATTTACCTTTTTCCTTCCTCCATCGCTGTGTTCCATGGCCGATTGCTGAAGGATAAGATAAGGGTGAGATCTTCCCAATTTATTCTACCTGCACTGTTAACGCCGTGGACACTTTACACAATACCGTTTTCTGTTTTGGCTGTATGTGTAATGTGTATTGTTTGTTGGTTTTTAGCTACACCTGGTACCTGTTTAGTATTCTATAACTAGCTTCAATTAAAGGTTACGTTTTGTGGTACTCCTTGCGCTATACATATAGATACATTACCAGAGAGTCGGTAGGGTGATTACCACTACTCTTGTTCACCATTGCTCATATTCTGGTCATGAAGGTGAAAACAGGCTTGGGAGGGTGAAGGGGTTAAACGTCTGAAAACGGAGAAATCTGAAATATGACAGCTGTCAATGCCAATGGTGTTTTCTTATGGGAGTTTCTGGCTCTAGGAAGGATTATAAATTTATATTCATGACTTCTTATTGTAATGTATTGTTTTTATTGTATCTTATTTGTATGAATTGAAAATACAACCCAGTTTACACAAAGACAGGGTTTGGCGCATTGCTGGATGAGTAATACTAACGCACAGGTAAACTAAACAAATAAACATAATGAAATGATTTATATATAAATGTAGGACGACTGCAAACAAATAAATTCATACTTACTCAATTTTTATTTATTTCCTATTTCAGTACTATGACACAATATGGATGGGAGTCACGTTGCCAAATTTCTGTGGCTCCTGTCAAAGACCCTGACATGATGTCAACTCTTCCTATCCTGTAATGATAAGTATCCTGATGATGGACAGAACCATTTAGCTGATCGCCATACAATTCTGTGTGCAACGTCCATTCACAGACTTGTCAGCCAAGTCCTGTAAGAGCGGTCTCTGGGCACCTGTATGTTACATAAAGTGTTTACATGAAAAATATTTTTTCCATTGCTAGTAGAAAAAAAATTGGTTTGTGGACAATTTTTAGAGGTTTCACTAAATCCGCTAAGGTTATTAAAGTGAGCAGTAAAATTGCTTTTAGCTTTCATTAGAGACATATTAAAAAAGTAATCATACTTTCAAGTAACTTTTCAGAATAAGGCTATGTGCACACGTCTCCGGGTAGCTGCGCGGCTGCAATGAGGGTTTCCGGTGTATGGAATATCTAAAGATCATTCCTGTAACTTGGACCTTATACCCCCTGATGAAGATACGCCGAAACGTGTGTCGGGGTGGGTAGGATTGTCCGGGAGGCTGCTCTACTTTGTATAAGGTACCTGTATATATTTTTCATTACTATGTGGGCTATTAGCGCTAGTAGCCTAATTGATGGATGGGGCCTTGTGTTTGTTTCTGGCTTATTTGCCTGATTTGGGTACCCTATATTGTATTGCCATTGTGCATGATTATATGAGCAATGTGATATGTTTACACTATTGTAATGTTTATGTATACCTCCTTGTGACATTGGGCTTTCCCTATGTGGTTGTTATGACCATTTTCCATTCCCTAGCCCTATTCTGTGCATGTCTGTCTGTATATTTCTCTTTTATATACTAATAAAATGGTTCTTGTTTTGCTATTTGACCTTATGACTGGATTGTTCTTTTGACTGTATGTGCACACGGTGCGGATTCTGCTGCAGATCCGCAGCGTTTCAGGCTCTGCGGGTCAGCAGAAGATTTAGGTGCGTTGTACAGTGCCATTGTTTTCAATGGTAAACTGGAAAACGCAGTGCACATGCTCCAGATTTTTCCGCGCGGTTTTGCTGCGGTTTACAATCCGTAGCATGTCAATTCTTTAGTGTAGAAGCGCTGCAGTTTCACACCTCATCCATTATGAGGTGCAAAACCGCAGATAAACCGCAGATATTTGTCTGCGGTTTTTACTACAAAATCTGCAGAGCCAAAAAACTCCGTGTGCACATAGCCTAAGCTGTCCTGTGTGTGCACGAGGAAAAGCAATAATTCTAGTCATTATATCTCTTGAATCCTGCATTTTTTTTTTTTTTTTAGTTTTTCTCTCTGCAGACTCTCTCTCTGAGGCCGGGATCACACACGCAAGGAATACGGCTGAGTCTCGCATGTTAATACCCGGAACTTCCGCCGGCACTCAGGAGCGGAGCATGTGGCCGCCCAGCAATACATGGAGCTGCACACTCCGCTCCCAAGTGACGGTGGCAGTGCCGGGTATTAACATGCGAGACTCGGTCGTGTTTCTCGCATGTGTGATCCCGGCCTTAATTTTGCAACTGACTCTGAGCTGGTGGGAGTAGACTAGTGGCTACGATGTCTCCTTTATACATCACAGCACACAGAGATAGATTACTGCTCTTTATTACTTAGCATACAGAGAGGCAGCATGAAGCACATTAACCCCTTCATGACCGGAGCTTTTTTCGGTTTCGCGTTGTCGTTTTTTGCTCCCCTTAATCCCAGAGCCATAACTTTTTTTTTATTTTTGCGTCAATATGGCCATGTGAGGGCTTGCAGTTTGCAGGATGAGTTGTAGCTTTGACCGACACCATTGGTTTTACCATGTTATGTACTAGAAAATGGGAAAAAAATTCCAAGTGCGGCTTTTTTGCTAGGTTCAATAAAGGCTAAAACTGACCTGCCATTATGATTCTCCAGGTCATTACGCGTTCATAGACACCAAACATGTCTAGGTTCTTTTTTTGTGTGTAAATGAAGTTTATTGAAGTATTTGCAAGTTAAATATCAATCAATATTAATGAGAAGACATATTGTGTCTATTATCATGAAACAAAAATTGTGTAACATTTATAACAACTTAGCCTAAAGAAAATCAGACATATTACCAATGTTAAGTAATTTAAACGCTTGTTCATACAGGCAAGATATATCATTAAGTAACTTTATACATAAATCAGATCGCCTCTATGTAGCAGAATTACTGACTTGCTATGAGCGCCGACCACTGGGTGGCGCTCATAGCAATTCGGCACCGACAACCATAGAGGTCTCCAGGAGACCTCGGGTTGTCATGCCGAAGCACCGGTGACCTGCGATCACGTGACACAGGTCACCGGTGAACCCATTTCCGTCCAAATGGCTGGAAGCGCCATTTAAATGACGCTGTCTGCATTTAACTAGTTAATAGCCGCGGGTGCAACGTGATTCCACCCGCGACCATTGCGGGCACTTGTCAACTGTTTCAAAACACCTGACAAGTCCCGGAAAAGATGTGGGCTCACCGCCGGAGACCACATCAAAGGCAGGGATACCAACATCAGTGTACAATTACGCCCAATGTCGATAAGGGGTTAAGCAGCAGTACTGAGTAGTGTAGATATGAATCCAGCTCTTCCTTACCCTTACCCGAGTATAATGGGCTGTGTAACATGACACCACAATGAGCTGGCAGTCCATCCTGCAAGGTACATTTGAGATGTGTTACTTCAAAGTGGATGAACAGTTCATTAGGTGAGGGGGGAGAGGAAGAAACAGCTTATATGTGGGGAAGAGGGCAGATTTCTCTGGGATATATTACAAAGTTTCTTAGATTCACCCGTATAGTTCCCATTTTAAAAATTGGTCTCATTATAGACATTGATATATACTACTTGGGCCCATTTCTGAGATTAATGGGGATCCACTGTCATTTTGTAATATTGATAGGCAAGGTCACATCTGCCAGACAAAAACAGGTTGTGCACGGATGACGCAAACTAGTGATAGGGCACATCCTCTACCATTTGCTTTGACCCACCCCATTTTTTTAAATAGATCCCAGAATGCTGATAAAAGTTGTCTTGTTTCTGGGAATGCAGTTAATCAGTTGTAATCACACCACGCCACCTAACATCAAAACAGTGGAAATAAATTATTACCCTATATTGGGTACCACCATTGGCACCCCTATCAGTCACTAGAATGACCAAAACGAATTAATTTTAGTAAGCAGTCCACCGTTCCATTCAATGTCTATAGTGTTGTTTCCAGCAGATTTACTGCGGATTTGCAGCATTTTTTGTGCGGATTTCGCCTGCGTTTTTAAACCTGCGTTTTCCTATAATGGAAGAGGTGTAAAAACGCTGCGAAATCCGCACAAAGAATTGGCATGCTGCGGATTCAAAACCGCGGAAAAATCCGCAGCATGTGCACTGAGTTTTTTATTTTACATTGAGTATAATGTACACCGCAGGAGAATCTGCTGTGGATCCGCAGGGCCAAATCCTCTGCTGATCCGCAGCGGAATCCGCAACGTGTGCACAGACCCAAACATAACACCTAGACAGCGAGCAATAAGGGAACAATTGGGACGGGATCCCAATTCTAGTGATTGATGAATAACTTAGTGATGGGGCCCCCAGTGATCTTACATGTATTATTTACTCTATGGAGCCATAATAAATATTTTTAACAGAGTCGTCCCAGCAGGACAATGGCTCTCAATATATCATATTTGGGCATGTGATTAGACAACTGATTTGGGAAGCATAATCAGCAGCACTATTCTTCACCCTAAACATTTCCAAAAGCTTCGGAATAATGACTCAAATCTTGTTTGTACTGACCAGGAGTGTACTAGAGAAGAAGCCGAGAGGGGCAAACGTCCCTCTCACAGTATTCATGTAAGTGGTGACATCTATCATGTATTTACAAAAGATTGTGTTAGGAATAATGTGAATGGAAATAAGGTAAAAAAAGAGCATTAGGCCACCATACAGTCATTATGATTTAAAAAGAGAAAACACAGTAGTTTGACCATAAATGGCTTCACCCAACCACTAACCATGAGTGGAGAAAAAGATTTGGTGTTATCATTCATATTCTCTGAAAAAAGGCCAAGAAAGAAAAAATTCTGCCGGGGTATGTAAACTTTTGAGCACTCTATATAATTGATAGGTAACATGTCCTATTTATATAAATATAGTAATTAATGCTCGGCGCTTACCTCTTTCACATTTCTATACAATTTCATTTCATTCAAGGATCAGTAACCATTCAGTGTGAAAAATATACAATAATAGAGGACATATACTAAAATATATCACATGGTGTGTAAGCAATGAGTTCAAGCCTGTGGGTCAGTATCTGCAGACAAGCAGACAAGCACGGTCACAATAGTCCATATTTCTCATATCGCACATTTTCAAGGGCTCTAGAGTACCTGACAGCAAGAGAAACAAACAGAGAACACATAAGAGGTATGTATGGGTGACGGGGGTCTAGTAGCAAGCAATGAATTCTGATAAATGCCACTATATAGAGATTGTTCGTAGCCATAGCTACAAATGGCAGCCGTCAGAGACTGAAGTGAGCGGGGACATCTACCGTATATGTAGTACCTTAGTTTATCTGTGGAGATGACACATTCACTAGAGCTTAAGTATAAATAAATGCAGGAACAGATATAACATTTCACTCAAAATGTCAGAGTGCTGAGATTCACTGCGAAACGCGTCTCCCAATTAACAGCACTGCAGCGCAGGCAGAAACCGAATGTAGCTTGTGTCCGATCGATGCAAATTTATCTCCAAATGATTCTAAATACCGTAGTCTGAACTTATGAAAGTCGTAAAACGCTGTGCATCACATATTTTATCTTTCTGCCAAACTTGGCAGATATTTTATGACTGCCCTTTACTGTAGAGGGCAAAGAACCAATGTTAGAGCCCAGGACCAACGAGTCGCATGGACTCCCTGAGACTTCCGATTTGTGTTTGGGATCAGATTTTCATCGGAGTCTGGTGCTGGTGTCAGTTTTTACCATCAACTGTTTTTTTCATATGCCAAAAAAAGAGAAAATATGTAAGACAGGATGTTGAGAAGGCCGAACTTTTAAATTCCTATTTTGCATCTGTTTTCTCTCAGAAAGGAAATGTAACATCAACTGTTCTTCACTGTCCTATTAAGGGAATAGAAGAATCCAGGATATCTATAAACAGAAAGATAGTGAGGAAACACTTAGCTAACCTAAATGAATTCAAGTCTCCAGGTCCAGATGAATTACACCCCAGAGTACTGAAGGAGATAGCAGAAGAAATTTTTGAACCCATCTCCATAATCTTTGAAAATTCTTGGAGAACAGGAGAAGTCCCAGAAGACTGGAGAAGAGCAAATGTTGTTCCTATCTTCAAAAAGGGGAAGAAGGTGGACCCAGGCAACTATAGGCCGGTGAGTCTGACTTCTATATCAGGAAAGATCTTTGAACAAATTATTAAACAACATGTATGTCAGTACCTGGATAAGAATGAAGTGATTAAACAGAGTCAGCATGGGTTTGTAACTAATAAGTCATGTCAGACTAACTTAATTTCCTTCTATGACGGAATCACTGATTGGGTGGATCAAGGAAATGCTGTAGATATAGTATATCTTGACTTCAGCAAAGCATTTGACAAAGTATATCATACAATCCTTATTGAGAAAATGACTAAGTATGGAATGGACAAGGCAACTGTTAGGTGGATTCATAACTGGCTTAGTTTTCGGACCCAAAGAGTGGTCGTAAATGGCTGCACATCCAGTTGGAAGAATGTCTCAAGTGGGGTACCACAGGGCTCTGTCCTGGGCCCTGTATTGTTCAACATCTTTATCAATGATTTAGATGAAGGAATTGAGGGTAAACTGATTAAATTTGCTGATGACACAAAGCTAGGAGGGATAGCTAATACTAGAGAAGAGAGAGAGAGGATTCAAAAAGATATAAATAAACTGGAGAAGTGCGCAGCAACTAACAGAATGGTTTTTAACAGGGAAAAATGCAAAGTACTACATCGGCAATAAAAATGTAAAAAGCATATACAGAATGGGAGGAATAGGGCTAAGCAACAGCACATGTGAAAAAGACTTGGGTATACTAATAGGTCACAGACTGAATATGAGTCAACAGTGTGATGCAGCAGCAAAAAAGGCAAATGCAATTCTAGGATGTATTAACAGAAGCAAACAGTCTAGATCACGTGAAGTCATTATTTCCCTCTACTCCTCTTTGGTTAGACCTCATCTGGAATATTGTGTCCAGTTTTGGGCACCACATTTTAAAAAAGACATCAACAAACTGGAGCAAGTTCAGAAAAGAGCAACCAGAATGGTGACCGGTCTGCAAACCCTGTCTTATGAGGAAAGGTTGCAGGATTTGGGATTGTTTAGTTTGCAAAAGAGAAGACTGAGAGGAGACTTAATAGCTGTCTACAAATATCTAAAGGGCTGTCACATTGTAGAAGGATCACCTTTATTCTCATTTGCACACGGAAAGACTAGAAGCAATGGGATGAAACTGAATGGGAGGAGACACAGATTAGATATTAGAAAAAACTTTTTGACAGAGTGATCAATGAGTGGAATAGGCTGCCACGAGAAGTGGTGAGTTCTCCTTCAATGGAAGTCTTCAAACAGAGGCTGGACAGACATCTGACTGGGATGATTTAGCGAATCCTGCTTTGAGCAGGGGGTTGGACCAGATGGCCCAGGAGGTCCCTTCCAACTCTACGATTCTATGCATAACATAAAAATGGATTATATGCCGATGCCATCTGTGTGCTGTTAGTGATCTTCATGGACCCATAGGCTTGTATGGGTAATTGTGATCAGTGACTCAGATAAAAAAATGAACATGTCTCCCGTGAGACTCGGGCTTCTTAGGCTAGGTTCAGATTTGCGTTCAGGAGGGCTGCGGATGGCTGCCTACTTCCTCCTTTCTTCCTCTGTGAAGCTCCGCCTACGCTACGTCTACTTCTGTATGCGTCCTGCGTTTCCCTGTGTACACCTATCTTTAACATTGAGTATGCAGGGACATGGGTTGTATGCGGATGCGTACCCAAATCGCCACAAGCGGAGCATAGGCGAAGCTTCAGGGAGGAAGAAAGGAGGAAGTAGGCAGCCTTACATGTGTGTTTCAGTGCTGTTCAGTGCTGTTATAAGACTAGGCCTCCATCTGCATACCTATGCTCGCTTCAAGAGAAAGTCGCTGTCCTATTAAATGTATTAATCTAAAGAAGGCCTGCACAAAATAAGGCCCGGGGCCCGATGAAGGACATTGTCCGGCCCGTGGAGCTGGCCAGGATGTATGAGCTCCTTCTTCCTGTATTCAAACATATTAGCGTCTCACAGACACGATTACATTTGAACACTGTGACGCCGGCGGGATGAGTTCAGCACAATGCTGCCGGCACCAGGGCCACACAGGCTCTGGTAAGATTCCATGAGGAGTTGAAGATTAAATGTCTTGTTATTTTAGATATGGGGGCCCAGGGAAAGAGATGGTTGTTACTACAAGGTCACATAATGTGGCAATTTGGGACATTTTGGGGCAATTAGGAGGGATTGTGAAAGAGGGCACTGTGTAGCGAGCAGCAAAGGGACTAGGAAAGGAGCAATGCAGTAAATAAAAAGGCTGTCTCTTCGCATAAAACTACCAATATTACACTACACAGAATTTTTCAAATGAATTAGGATGTTTCTGAAATTCTTGGCATCATTGATTTATGAATTCCACCTTGCAATCTTAGACATGCACACTTGGGGGAGATATGGAAAGAGGCAGTTTTGAGGGGTATTTTGGATAGGGGCAGTGTGTGTGTGTGTGGGGGGGTATTTTGGTGACGGACAGTATAGAAAGGTAATTTCCAGAGGGGCAGTGTGGGAAAATTTTAGAGCAGGGCAGTAAGGGGGGTACTCTGAAGAGGGGTACAGTGCATCTAACGTGGAGGACTTCTGGGCAACTCATGTGAATTTTCTCACAATATCCTCTGTAAGACACGTCCTGTGCAGGAGCCAAGCTAGTCATACTTTAGTGGTTTAAAAAAATTTTTAACCAAAAATTTTAAATCACAAAAATGAAATTTATAAAAGTAGTGAGTGTTCTCATCAGTTAAATCTTGAGTGATACTTTCATGTAGACAGAGTAACATTATTTATCCCCTGACTGTGTTACTACTATGGAAATGGTAAAACATACAAGTTTCATCAGCCATGTCTTTCTATCTCATTTAGCAATGAGTGGACCTGTGGAAGTTCGGGTTCTGGTACCAGAACTGGAACCACTGAAAACCAATGGGGCCTGGATTTCTGAGCTGGTAAAATTTTCTCTCTTGAACTTCCCACAGAACTCGGAACATTCCAACAGACTTCTGGTAGAAGTCAGTGGTTGGCGTTTAGCAGCAATTGTCCGGTATGACCACAGAACTTTTGACTTCAGATTTGCTCAACTCTGGTCTTGAGATAATTGAGTATCATTATGTCATTACCACTCCATTCACAGGAACAAAGGATCCCTGTTTCTACGATCAATGAGACCCCAGAAATCAACCATTATATGGATAGGTGATAAACTGTTACTGTTGGAAACCCCATTTAAAGGGCCAAGCATTCCATGTTTTTGATTTTTTCATTGACACATTGCATAAGTCCTTAGCTTTTTTTATTTTTGCGATGACGAAACTGTATGAAAACTTGTTTTATGCAGGATGAGATGTAGAGAAGTGCATTATTTCCTTTTCTTGGCGGGAATGGGAAAAATCAGCAACATCACCATAGTTAATGTTTTAAAATTTGTTTCTTTCACCATAAAGATGGCACCTTCATTCTATATGTTGGTGTAATTACAGATAATCTAAATAGCTATAGCCTTTATTGATTTTGAACAAAAAAAAAACATATTTAAAATAAAATTCAATTTTTTTTTTTTTTTTTTTGCATCACTGCATTTTAAGAGAAGTAACGTCTTAGTAACAAGGGAAAACACTAAAGACAATATGAAAAGAAAATAAGGCACTGAAAGCCACCTCAGGCCAAAAAGAGTGAAAACTCTTTCCCAAAGATTAGTAAAACATGATTTTATTAAGACACATTAAAATATATCATATTCAAAAATCTTGATTAAGCAGGGTAAATCCACAAAAAGAAAAGCATGAAAAAGTCACAAAGTATTCACAAGAGCACACAAAAATGTATATACACCATGTCTATATTGACCAGACGTGCAAAACAACATGCTATTTGTCTAATTTTGTGGATTTATCTTGGTTAATCAAGATTTAAAATGATGTATTTTTAATGTGCCTTAATAAAATCATGTTCTACTAATCTTTGGGAGAGAATTTTCACTCTTTGGCCTGCGGTGGCTTTCAGTGCCTTATTTTCTTACCGTAAAGAAAGAGACTCGCAAGACTCATTATTCAATATCACATCTTGGTCAGACACAGACATTGTTCGATCTCGCACCTTGGTTGGCCAATGTTTAGTTTGTACACATCACTAAATAAACTAAACTGTACTAATCCAAACTGCTATTTCAGGTGACCAAGACACGATGGTAAACCTGAAAATATCACAAAAATAAATGGGCTTCATACACTGCTGTACTTGTTTTTTATCATCACCCATTGCTTTCAATGGGTGAAAAATGCTGAAAAAATGCAGAAAGTAGAGTGTTCGAAACACGTTCAGTTCCCTATGTGGCACTGTTCCTCCGGTATCCCCGGATGAGTATGTATTTGGCAGCTATGTTACCATTTTAATGGATTCAAATAAACATTGTAATTTTACCTATTGAAGCTGGATCTTTTCACTTGAAACAAAATACTGATTACAATAAAAAACAATGTGTGTGTATGAGATTTCTGAAATGTCATAGGCTTTACTGGTACTGTAAAACGCAGCTGAAAATTAGCATAAAAAAGCATTAAAAAAACGCAGCAAAAACGCCCACTCTGAACTTAGCCTAACCTTTGTTAAGAAACAAGTTGAACTTACGCTGGTCCAGTGGGCGCAGGGTAAGTCTTGGTAATGGAAAATACCCAGTGTTATGTAGCCATAGTGTGTAGGCAGTTACTGGATTATAAAGAGACAGTCAATGGCTTTGACAACATTGATAAGGCCTTGCGTTCCCCATAGATGAATCTGGAAGAATCTTGGAAAAAATATAAGACATGGAGCTTTTCTGATTCTCTGAAGCACTTTCTTCTTATACACGACCATGGCACAAATATCATAAGGGTCACACCATTTGCCCTACCATTAAGCATCTTATCTTAAAAAAATCAATGTTGTTACCTCTTTGGTAACATCCAACATGAGATATAATACCATACACTAAATCTGTCTTTTTATCTGCACAAAAAAATAAAGCAATTAATGATGCAATGTAAGGTAACAAGGCTCACTAGGGACATATTCAGCTGTTGTACCCCGAGGGTTATATGAAATAATATAACAAAGATGTATTTATTTTACCAGTAGCCGCTTTAGAAAATGTGCAACTATGGTAGGTAACCCTAACATGACTCAACTTTTAATTAAGTTGTGCTGAAAGGGCATCTAATAAAAGGAACTGAGCAGCGGATGTACAATCTAGGCGTATAAATAATATAGTGAGCTCTCAAGTTACAATATAATCTGGTTCCAGAATGACCACTGTATATAAAAAAAAAGATGGTAACTTGAGACCATAGCTCAATGGAAAACACAGTAATTGGTCCTAAAACCACTAAACCGTCAACTCAAAATCAGGCAACATGAGGAGTTAAAGGAAATAGGTAGCTCTTCCAAAGACAAGTCCAGCAATACCGTTACATGGCCAGACTGCTCCTTTACGGAGAAATCAGTGTTTGAATTGATGCTGAAGGACTATTGTAGATCTGAAGCCTTTGTCTCTCCCGCTCTATCCCCTACCCAGCACTACTTCGTCATGGAGGCGACGCTGGGCTGGGAATAGCGATGGAGTGTCAAAGTAATCAACTCTATCATAATCCTTCAGTCTCTTTTGGATAGCAATTCAAACACTGATTTCTCAGTAAATTAAGAACGGACTGGCCATGTAAAGGTATTGCTGGACTTGTCTTTGAAAGAGCTATATATTCCCTTCAGCTCATCATGATGCCTGATTTTGAGTTGACATTCTGGTGGTTTCAAGACCAATTACTGTATCTTCCATTGAACAAAAATAATACAGAACAAAGAAATCCTTAGATGGAGAGGTCAGAAAGTGAAGCTAGAAGCTGTGCATCATGTTGTATGTGG
The DNA here is from genome assembly GCF_039654945.1 of Dendrobates tinctorius. Classification (NCBI taxonomy): domain Eukaryota; kingdom Metazoa; phylum Chordata; class Amphibia; order Anura; family Dendrobatidae; genus Dendrobates; species Dendrobates tinctorius. Next base: position 341,027 of record NW_027361834.1, on the reverse strand, counting down.
AGAACACAAGCTTCTATACGGTGTTGTTCAGTTGGCCCAGTGGGGCTGATTTACTAAGCTACATGACCAATCAAAAAGTCGGTCACAAAGGAGACTTACCTACTTAGTGATCCCGTGTCAAAATTGCTCTGAAATTGCAACACAATTAGACCTAACATAATTGACCACAGTCAGCCAACTACTAGATGGTGTAAAAATAGGACCGACTGCCGGCATCAGTGACTGACCGCTGGCATCAGTGACCGACCGCTGGCATGATACAGTCATTTAAATTTACACAGGCGGCCCAAATTACAGTAAATGATGTGCAACGAGCGATCTTTACTAGACTGCTCAGTGCACATCGACTACCATTGGTCTTGGCAGTGAGAGTCTTGTTTTACAGATGACAAGTTACAAAAATTACAAAATTACAACTTGGCAGGCAAAAAAATACAAATTTGAAAACAATGCGTAATCAATTTGAAACAAAGGACAGAATAAGACTAATCTGACATTAATTAGAAATTGGACTCACCTGGTGCCACCTTGATTGTGCTTACATAACTACAATTAGCCTATGAATGGCTTGGAAGCTGAAAAAAGGCCTTTTTTTTCCTTGTTTTTTGTAAACAATAGCGAAGACAAGAGATCAATCTGAGCAGACTACTGTAGAAATGCAATTATCACCGAGCACCAGCAGTCATAATGGTACAAGACTATCTCCTAAGACCACGGCTGGCATCTTAGCTTCAGCAATTCAAAATGTTCTGATGAAGTTTTCTGCTCATGGAAATGGAACAGTCAAGGACCTTCCTCAGGACAAGGTGGAAAACTGAGGTCAGAATCCTATTAACATTGGTACAAAATCTGTCAAAGAAACCAGTACACGGCATGATGCTGGCAAGTCAACTTTTTTGTTGAACATATTTGGATATGCCAGTAAAATATTGTAATGATGCCCAATCATACCGCAACAATGACATACGCTAGGTAAATTAATCAAAAGAGGAGCCACATAGCCGACAGGGCTTTTACCTAGGGGCCACGGAGTACTGACCTGTCTGCTGGTCAGGTACTGCTCTCTAGTTAATAGGTTCTCTACTTTTCAGGGCTGTGGAGTCGGAGTCGTGGAGTCGAAGTCGGTGCTCATTTTGGTGGAGTCTGTATAAAATGGACCGACTCCGACTCCTAAAATATATAATAAATTGGGTACAGTAGTTCAATGCAGAATGTGCTGAATATTTTTTCATAGGAATTTGGGAAAGTTATGAAATGTCCTATAAATGGCTGTTCTATTCCTGATCTAAGGCTACATTCACACACTGTGTTTTTCCTACTTTTTTTGAGCATACGTTTTTCAGCTGCAAAAGCAGATCAGCTTTTTAAAAAAACGCATCACCTGAAAGGTTTTTGAGCTCATAATGTCTTCAATCGCAAAAGCAGATTAGAAAAACGCCACACAAACTGACATGCTCATTCAGCCCAAAAACGGATCCTCACAAAACAATGTATCTGAATATCATATCTTGAAACCCATTGACTTTGCTGGGATGCCCAGAGTCACTGCATTTTACTGCAAAAAACGGATCCGCAAAAACGCTGTGTGTGAATCATGGCCGTAGCCAGCGAGGGGCAGGTGGGGCAGCTGCCCCCCCTAGAAGCAGGGGCACGCACCTATCAAAATTCACTTGTATGCTGCGGTGCTCCCGTCCTGCACGGGCTCCAGACTGCAGGGGGCAATCTCCCCTCCTCTGTCCTGTCTTCTGCCGTCTTCACCAGAGAGAGGAGGGGGAGGGGTGCCTGCCCTGCACAGGATCCGATTCCTGGGCCCCAAGCTGGAGAAAGTGAGAAAGTTGTGCACACCCTGCAGCTGGCAATAAGAGATAGTCTGCAAGAGGGACATGCTGGAATTCTGATTGGAAAAGTGAGGAAAGTGGTTATTGCTGCCAGAACCCCTAAAATTGTTTTCATCTTGAAGAGACGTGCTGGGAAAGGGGCAATTGTTGATCAAGCCACTCGGTGGGGCAGCACTTATTTAATAATTGAGCGATTGCTTGAACTAAAACCGTTTCTTATAGATATGGCGAACCCTCAAGTAACCCTAAATGAAGGTCAATGGACACAGGTGGCTGAATTGAAGGAGTTGCTTAATCACCCATTTACCGTGACTAAAAAATTACAAGCTGAAGATTTAACTCCTGGTATTTTCATAAGGGAGTGGAAGAACTTGCTATTTTGCCTGTCCCAAAGAGGAGGTTTAATCGCAGATGGCATTGCTGCTTCAATGAAACGGAGAGAGACACAGCTATTGGAAAATAAAATTTTTCTGGCAGCTGTTTATGTGGACCCAAGTCATCGTATATTGCTGGATAATCAACAGCTCACTAAAGGAAAAGAAGCTCTAACTGAGGTAACAGTTAGGATGAGTAGCCTACAGGAGGACTGCCAGGCGCAAGAGGACTTGGGTCCTGACAGTGCTACTGCTGCCATATCTTCATCCTCATCAGATGAGGAGTTTGATTTTGAGCATTCAGCTATAGTGTGAGCTTTTTGACACTATTCCAAAAACCCTCAGGGGTTAAATATTGCACACAGCCTAGAGAGTATCCCACATAAAGTCAATTAAAACAACCTTTAATGAACCATTAAAAGGACATAACACATAAAAACATTACAAAAAAGTGCTCATGTGAACCAGTGCTCAATAAAAAATGGTTTGGTCTCACCATTGGTATTAGATATAGCATTCCAGCATCAGGGCGTATCCTGCTGGAGAGACGATCCACTCATGGGGAGCTGAGACATGGGAAAACCATTGTTAATGTAGAGTATTCCCCTACACTCCCTGTCGTGCCCCAGCGTTACTCCTGTCCTAACAAGGACAGGCCCCAAGTGGATCCTGTAGTGGACACCCCCACTGATAAGGGGAAAAATAGACAGAAGCTCCCTACGCGTTTCTTCCCCAATGGTGGGGATTCATCAGGGGAGTCAAATAGATATAAAGCAGTAGGAAAGGATATATAGAATTAGTGTTGTCCGTTAAGTCCACAGGCCCTGCTGTGGCGAGGTGCCTAACAAACTAGTGTGACTGTCCCTGTCACTACCAAGTGGAGTCCTGGAGGGGAAAGCACATGGACTCTTGATAAAGACTCCATTATTGGTATGCTCCACCCCAGCGTCTGACATCAGATCGCAAACTGCTACTGATATTAACCCCCTGCATTCCATCAGCTGCTACCGATATTAACCTCCTGTTTTCCAAAATGCAGGACACATGCAAGGAAACGGCCATATTACCTATTGTTTCTAATATCATATTTCATTCGTCCAAAGTGTGAATGGTATCATAAACAGGTTAATGCAGCCTCTTCCTATATTCCAAAATACAGGACGCGAGAAACAGAGACTGCCACAGTGCACATAATTACCAGAATCGCATTTAATGTAATCAGAGTGTGAATAGCGTCCTAGGGCAATAAATACATAAATAAATCAGTAGCAGCTGTATTTATTGCCCTAGTCTGTCTTTTTGCATTTCTCCCGTGCCATTGCCTATGCTTTATTAATATGAAATAAAGTGAATCATTACAAGAGAACGGTGAGTGCCATCCTGCTGTCTTTTTCTACTATGATATATATATATATATATATATATATATATACACACACACATACAATATATATATATATATATATATGTAATCGATATTATACAGTGTATTACATATTTAAAATTTATTAGTTTTTTGTGTTCTAAAGTTGTATTCCAATAAATATATATTATGTTCTATCTAAATATCTTGATTATTGTTTCATAAAAATGATTAAATGTCTGATGTTCACATTGTACTACAATACATTTTTCACTTAAAAATAAGCAATATATGTTGGAGTCGGAGTCGGTGGAAGGGAAATTGAGGAGTCGGAGTCGCAGGTTTGGCTTACCGACTCCACAGCCCTGCTACTTTTCCATACTTTTTATTGGATTTCCATTTTTAACATGGACACCAATGATTTTTAATGGAATTCCCAATTCTCAGGGAGCGGAGATAGCCTATAATGTGAACAAAGAAGCTTGAAGCCAGAAGGAGCTAAGAACAAAATTGAAACTAAGACCCAGAGAAGTGTTTGTCTTTCGGCTCATAATTCTGAATATATTTTGTTTAATTCCATGTCTGCTTCTGATGAATGTTTTTTCCCCCGATAACCATTAAAATAAGAGTTGTTAGGTTTATTATTATATGGCATTTTATGTTCCATGCAGCTAAAAAAAAATCATTTATAGTGCTATGTTTTTGATAAGGTGGTATGTGAGGCAATAAGTGTAATGTATTAACACTGTATTCAGGATCTGTAAGATGCAGAAATAAAATAAGTAATAAACCATTTAAAATCTCAGCCAACTGATGGGTTGGTTTTCCTAAAAAAAAAAAAAAATCAGAGTTGAGCATTAACAGTAGTATCTTTTATTAGACTACAAGCAGTGTTTACTGACAGCTGCAATAAAACGTTTGTACGATATCTTGGCATCTTCACACACCAACGTGCGTCTCTAGGAAAAAGCTTTATAATTGTCTGCACTTTCATCACAGCAAACATCATCAGAGCGAGGAGCTGAACAGTGTGAAGGAATGTCACCTATGGATGTGGACAGCAAATCAGGATTCATCCACATATAAGGGAGCTGGCGAGATGTACGAGTTAGGACAGCTTTGCACAATTATAAGTAAAATTAAAATATCATTGTGTTAGTGACCCGATTATCTACCTAAACCTCTCCAGACAATGAAGGGTGTGACCGACCCCTGCTCTCAACAAGTTGGCTTTCCGGATTCAGTGATCAGCTGTTATGGGCAGGGAAGTCTCGGGCACAGTAGCCATACATTGCAAGAAAATAGCCTAAAAATGCGCAAATGAAGGTATCTTCTAGCAATTCATGGTTGAATTAGGTCCACAAGAGTGAGCGCTAATCTTTAAACTTTTCTCCATTCTTGCACATAATATTTATGTCCATATTTTGTAAAAAGGACACATGGACAGGGGTTGTCATTCAAAGATAACCCCTTACACTTAAAAGTATCCAAAACCCAAATGGAGGTCTCATGAAAACAGCTCTCTTCAATATTGATGCCGGTATCTGTGACTTGTGGTGCTTCCAAATAAACCCTACGTGTGGCGGGAATGGGTCACTCTTACAGAGTAAAGTCTTGGGTGGGTAACTCCTCCGTATGATGTCCACACGGTCTCACAGGGCGCAGTGGACAGTGGTTGGGTGTATGAGACCTGCACTCAAGTCATTTTTTTTCATAAAGGCTTTTACTTTTTACAGACCACATTCGATACTAAAGTATGATCCAGCTTGCATGATGAGTAAAGGTGGAGTATGAAGGAACTGTTGGACCATTTGTAAATAAGAATTAAAAAGGGGGATTTGTTGGCCCCTAGAAATATTTTTTAAGGTCTTCATACACATTAAGCTAAAGACGGCTGAACCTCCCAATAGTTTAATGTGTATGAGGGCTTCTCGACCCTCCCCTCCCTCTACATATGATGTTTGGGGAGAGAAAGAGCCAACTTGTTGGATTTCCAATGACTGATTCTTTCGTTCTCAATGCGATAAGCAGCTGCCGGTTTTCTCATGGAGGAAACTGGTACATGACCAAGCTGAGCATTCCTGTGTATGGGCGAGTCAGGAGATGTAAAGATCTCAAGAGACATTTCTTACGTTAGCGCATGACCAGTGCCATCACACATTGACAAAGACGGGGTCTGACATGAAATATGTAATAGGCCAGCCCCCATCACAAATAACAATGATGACGGGCCAATGGAGAAAACCCTGTTACGTGTTGGCTACATATATGAAAACGACCTGCCGGGACCCAGGTACAAGGATTACAGCTGATGATTGGGTCACTTTTAAACCCAAAATAATTTTTAAAATTGCATAAATGACTAATCTACACACATTAACTAAATATTTTAAAGGTTATGTTCACATTTCCATTTTAAATTTTATTTAAAAAATGGATTTGTTACATAACTGATGTAAATGAAAGCAGAGGGACCCTGTTGATTATTATGGATTCTGCTATGTGTCCATTTTTAGAACTGAGCAAAAAGCGCATCAAGCACAACTTTATTTTTCCAATCTAAAATCGGACAAAATGTTAGTAATCACACTCGTCTCTGCTCTACTTCAGGCACTTTGTAATCACACACAGTTCTGCAGCGAGATCTGTGAGAGCAGACTGTCAGTCATTACATTAATTAGTTGTTATGTTCTTCAGAAGTACACGCCCCCAGAGGCAGATTCTCGGGAAGATCTTTGCCCTCCCCATAGATCTTAATAAAATGTACATATGAAAATCGTGACTTTCTCTTGAATAAAACATTGAATCGCAAATATGAAGGTATCGTTTTATTCAGCTTTATATGACTTACATGCCTATATACAATGGGGAAAATAAGTATTTCATATACTGCCGATTTTACAAGTTTTCCCACCTACAAAGATTGAGAGGTCTGTAATTTTATCATAAGTACACGTCAAGTGTGAGACAGAACCTTAAAAAAAAATCCAGAAAATCACATTGTGTACTTTTTACATAATTAATTTGCATTTTATTACATAAGTATTTGATACAATAGAAAAACAGAACTTAATATTTGGTACAGAAACCTTTGCTTGAAATTACAGAGGTCAGATGTTTCGTGTAGTTCTTGACCAGGTTTTCACAGTCTGCAGCAGGGATTTTGGTCCACTCCACCATACAGATCTTTTACAAATCTTTCAGGTATCAGGGCTGTCGCTGGGCAACATTGAGTTTTAGCCCCCTCCAAAGATTTTCTAGTTGGTTCAGGTCTGGAGACTGGCTAGGCCACTCCAGTACCTTAAAATGCTTCTTACGGAGCCACTCCTTAGTTGCCCTGGATGTGTGTTTCGGGTCATTGTCATGCTGGAAGACCCAGCCACGACCCATCTTCAATGCTCTTACAAGGATGTTGTCCAAAATATCGCGAAACATGACCCCATCCATCCTCACTTCAATATGGTGCATTCGTCATGTCCCCTTTGCAGAAAAGTACCACCAAAGTATGATGTTTCACCCAACATGCTTCATGGTTGAGACAGTGTTCTTGGGGTTGTATTTATCCTTCTCATTCCTCCAAACACAACGAGTTGACTTGATACCAAAAGTTATACTTTGGTCTCATCTGACCACATGACCTTCTCCCATGCCTCCATTGGATCATCCAGATGGTCATTGGTGAACCTCAAACTGTTGTGTACATGAGTTGGCGTGAGCATGGCTACCTTGCGTGCCCTGCAGGATTTGAATCCATGATGGTGTAGTGTGTTACTAATGGTAATGTTGGAGACTGTGGTCAGGCCATTGACCAGGTGCTCCCATGTAGTTCTGGGCTGATTCCTGACCTTTCTCTTACCCCAAGACGCGAGATCTTGCATGAATCCCCAGACAGAAGATTCGACAGTCATCTTGTGTTTCTTTCATTTTCTAATAATTATGCCAACAGTCCTTTCCTTCTCACCAAGCTGATTGCCTATTGTCCTGCAGCCCATTCCAGCCTTGGGCAAGTCTACAAGTTTGTCCCTGGTGTCCTTAGGCAGCTCTTTGGTCTAGGCCATGGTGGAGAGGTTGGAGTGTGATTGATTGAGTGTGTGGACAGATGTCTTTTATACAGATAAAGAGTTCAAACAGGTGCAATTAATACAGGTAATAAGTGCAGAGTAGGAACCAACAGGTCTGTGAGAGACAGAATTCTTGCTGTTGGTAGGTGATCAAATACTACTTTCACGCAATAAAATGCAATTTAATTATTTAAAAATCATACAATGTGATTTTCTGGTTTTTATTTTTAGATTCTGTTTCTCTTAAGTGTAACTATGATAAAAAATTACAGACCTCTAGATTCTTTGTAGGTGGAAAAACCTTTTGCAAAATCGGCAGTGTATCAAATACTTATTTTCCCCACTGTAGACAGGAGGGTTGATCCTTGTGACAGATTCCCTTTAAATTTAGCACACTCATAATTAAACACACTATGGCAAAAAATGCATTTATCCGTGTGTTGTAGTCATGGCTTATTTTCCCATTTTCAGATGTGCTATTTAGGTAGGCTATGCAGAATGCTTTTAATAATACATGAAAAATTGCAATTAAATTATGTATTGTGAGAATGGAAATACTAAAATACTGCAAAATGTAACACAATTGTTATAAAAGTGTAGCAAGTTCAAGAAAGCCTTAGAAAGACAATAACATACAATTTCTTAAGAAGAAAGGATCCATTAATCAGTAATGACCATTTCTCATCTACATGAAAAGAAGCTTCATCTTTGTTTTGCCCATAGTCATCAGGAGAAAAAGTAATTACCTCTAATCGCCAAAGTATTTCAGAATACAAAGGCAGAATTATTAGCCGATTAAAGCGAAAAATGCTCTAGAGTTTATGAACAGAGAGAAAAGGTTAAAATGTAACTAAAAATCACATAGGCCATTCACTGCATTTAGTTTTTAGTTCATTTTGAAATTCCATATACAAGCGAAGATTTGTAAAGGAAATGATAGAAGGCAAACACAGAATGTTAAAATATGCCACAAAAAGCTCTGGTAAGTGGCTAATAAAGGGAATCTGTCAATAGGAAAAAGCCTCCTAAGCCATCTATATAGGCATACAGGTCATAGAAAGGTAAATAAAATGATACCTTTATATACCGTATGTGATCCTATGTCTTATTCCCAAGAAATCTATGCTTTTCTTAAATGTAAATGAGCAGTTAAGATCTTTGGGCCGGACACTGATCTCGTTGAGAATCTGCCTCCAGAGATTATTTTAAAATAAGTGGGACATTACCAGTGAGACATTTAATGACTGACAATTTGCTCTTATTATCACACACAGCTCTGCAGTGAGTTCAGCACACAGTATAGCAAAGCTAACATGGTACAGCAGAGCTAAGAAAGTACAGCAGAAGTGTGTCTCATCACAAACACATTTGCATCTGCAGTTCTCTCACAATGCTTCAGTTTCCATCTCACAGGCAGCCAGTGTGAGGGAAGGGCAGTACAACAGAGCTCACAACACTATGAGAAGACAACTGCAAATGTGCTTGCTGTGTTTATATTGAGACACGGTTCAACTCTGCTGTACTGCAATGGTTATAATTAGGCAGAGGTGCCAGCACTATGAGAGGACAACTGCTGCTGCAAATGTTTGCAATGAGACAAAGTTCACTTCTGATGTGCTGTGTCAGCTCTGCTGTACTGTGTTAGCTCAGCTGTACTGTGTTAGCTCAGCTGTACTGTGTTTGTTCTGATCTCACTGCTTAGCAGAGTGTGATTAAGAGAGCAAAGTATCAGTCACTACATGTCTCCCGCTGGTAATGCCCTTTTTCATTTAAAATAAGCCCTGAACGTGTCATGATCTGCTGTGTTTGTGTGATCAGGTAGTTCAGAGGTTAGTCTGGACATCCTCACTCTGAGACTCTGGGAGGCTTTTTATAGCCTCATCGTGGGCTCACTCCTTGTCGCTAATACTCAGACCCTTGGCCGAGTGTGTGACCCTAGTGTGCTTTGTGACTGTGATACTTTGTGCTTGCTTGGTTTTGATCCGGTTCTGTCCCTGTTACGAGTTCTGCCTGTTCCTTTTGTACTGCTCTGATATTACCGTGTATGACTCTTTTGCTTTGGACCTGACTATTCTCTGACTGCCCCCTTGTACTGCGTTGCTATCTCTGTGCATGATTCATTGCTTACGTTTTGACTATTCTCTGCTTGTCCCCCTGGTACCGCGCCGCCCTCTCTGTGAATGACCCTCCGTTTATCTGATCTGAGTTTCCCTAGCCTGTACTCCAGGATTCCTGTTAAAGAACTCTATTGCCATCTCCAGCGGCAGGACGCTAAGCCACGCCCCCTGTGGTCACATGATCGTAGGTCCTGGTGCTGCTAAACTACTTTCAGTGTCGCAGGTCCTGGTGTCAGAATTTTCCCTGGAGTATCGGACCACGGGTCTCCCCGTAGTCTGGGTGAGTTATCCTGTTCAGCCGCAGCAGTCCGCCGGCGCTGACAGGATCCTGATAGAACGTTACTGTGTCCGGCGCATAGATCTTAACAGCTTATTTACATGAGAAAAAAAGTGGATTGCTCTGGAATAAAACATCAGATCTCAGATATCAAAGTATCATGTTATTCAGCTTCCTATGACCCATATGCCAATATAGATGACTTGCTTGGAATTACTCTGCAATGTACTAGAATCATGTTATTGAGCAGGAAAAGCTGAGCAGCTTGGTATACAGCTTTGTTGGAACAATGCAATTTAATGAGTAATTTGTTTATTGAAATCCCTGTATTTAGGAGTCCAGAGGGTGGTCCTACATAGTGATTGACAGCTATCTCAGTGTGCATATTTACACAGTGAATGCAGTCAATCTCCGGTTAGGACCACAAAACTATATATTCTTCTGCTCAGCTCCTCCTGCTCTATAACCCGCTGCTGACACATTGGATTGCAAGTAATAGATTTGCTTTCAAACAGCCATATCTAAAAAATGATCATAGAGTGCAGTAAATCAGAAAAAGCCCCATTAACTTTTGCTCTGAGCACTGTTCCCTGTCAGAACAAGTTTTGCTGCAGTTTTTGAAACTCCCCTTTTTTTTAAATTTTGGATCCAATTTCAGACATGCAAATTTCATCATACAGCGATTTAGAGTAGCCTTCTCCTATCCACAGTGCAGAGAAGGAAGAGTAATAAGGATAAAGAGACTCACATTTTATGTCTGCATCCTATAGAGCTGGTGTCAGAAAAGAAGTGGAGCTTCCCTTTCATTGTGATCATCTACTATATAATTGTCTAATTCTGTCTGTCTGTCTGTAATGGAAATCCCACCTCGCTGATTGGTCGCAGCAGTTAGGCCGTGACCAATCAGCGACAGTTGCTTAGTCGTCGTGGCAACACGGCCGCATTGCTTATTGTACAGGCACATTACAGCCGTTAAAGGAATCACTGCTGCATTGCTCATTACACAGGCACAGTCCTATACATATTCTGGAGTACAATACATTAGGTAATTAGGTAACAGTAGAACAGTGACTGCAGCTCTGGGTGTAACTTGCGTACAATACATTAGGTGACAGCAGAAAAGTGAATGCAGCTCTGGGTGTAACTGGAGTACTATACACTAGGTAAGAGCTGAACAATGACTGCAGCTCTGGCTGTAACAGGAGTATAATACATTAGGTAAGAGCAGAACGGTGACTGCAGCTCTGGGTGTAAGTAGACTACAATACATTAGGTAAAAGCAGAACAGTGACTGCAGCTCTGGGAGTAACTGGAGTACAATACATTAGATAACAGCAGAACAGTGACAGCAGCTCTGGGTGTAACTGGAGTACAATACATTAGGTGACAGCAGAAAAGTGAATGCAGCTCTGGGTGTAACAGGAGTACATTAGGTAACAGCAGAACAGTGACTGCAGATCTGGGTGTAACTGGAGTACAATACATTAGGTAAGATCTGAACAGTGACTGCAGCTCTGGCTGTAACAGGAGTATAATACATTAGGTAAGAGCAGAACGGTGACTGCAGCTCTGGGTGTAACTGGAGTACACTACATTAGGTAACAGCAGAACAGTGACTGCAGCTCTGGGTGTAACAGGAGTGCATTAGGTAACAGCAGAACAGTGACTGCAGATCTGGGTGTAACTGGAGTACAATACATCAGGTAAAAGCAGAACAGTGACTGCAGCTCTGGGATTAACTGGAGTACAATACATTAGACAGCAGCTCTGGGTGTAACTGGAATACAATACATTAGGTAACAGCAGAACAGTGACTGCAGCTCTGGGTGTAACTGGACTACAATACATTAGGTAAAAGCAGAACAGTGACTGCAGGTCTGGGATTAACTGGAGTACAATACATTAGATAACAGCAGAACAGTGACAGCAGCTCTGGGTGTAACTGGAGTACAATACATTAGAAAACAGCAGAACAGTGACAGCAGCTCTGGGAGTAACTGGAGTACAATACATTAGGTAACAGCAGAACAGTGACTGCAGCTCTGGGTGTAACTTGAGTACAATACATTTGGTAAGATCTGAACAGTGACTGCAGCTCTGGCTGTAGCAGGCGTATAATACATTAGGTAAGAGCAGAACGGTGACTGCAGCTCTGGGTGTAACTGGACTACAAAACATTAGGTAAAAGCAGAACAGTGACTGCAGGTCTGGGATTAACTGGAGTGCAATACATTAGATAACAGCAGAACAGTGACAGCAGCTCTGGGTGTAACTGGAGTACAATACATTAGATAACAGCAGAACAGTGACAGCAGCTCTGGGAGTAACTGGAGTTCAATACATTAGGTAAGAGCAGAACAGTGACTGCAGCTCTGGGTGTAACTTGAGTACAATACATTTGGTAAGATCTGAACAGTGACTGCAGCTCTGGCTGTAACAGGTGTATAATACATTAGGTAAGAGCAGAACAGTGACTGCAGCACTAGGATTAACTGGAGTACAATATATTAGATAACAGCAGAACAGTGACAGCAGCTCTGGGTGTAAATGGAGTACAATACATTAGGTAACAGCAGAACAGTGACTGCAACTCTGGCTGTAACTGGAGTACAATACATTAGGTAACAGCAGAACAGTGACAGCAGCTCCGGGTGTAACAAGAGTATAATACACTAGATGGTGGCCCGATTCTATCGCATCGGGTATTCTAGAGTCTCTGTTAAAATAAAAAATAGTTATATACTCACCTTCTGACAACCCCCGGACTCTGTCCCTCCTCTCACCATGCTCCTGGCATCTTCTGGTCCCAGTAATGCTTAGCGAGAAGGGCCGGAGATGACATCACTCTCGCGAGAGCGCGACGTCATCAGCGGTGTTTCGCGCTAAGCATTACTGGGACCGGAAGATGCCGGGAGCGTGGTGAGAGGAGAGAAAGAGTCCAGGGGCTGTCGGGAGGTGAGTATATCACTATTTTTTATTTTAACAGAAACTCTAGAATACCCGATGCGATAGAATCGGGCCACCATCTAGTGTATAATATAAGAAAAAGAAAATACAACACAAGGATGTATCATCACATGACGGTGTATCTGACAGCAGGTCCAGAGTGACTGTAGCTAATGTGAGAGGCTTTACAAGTGGCAGCTGTATGGGAGGTTTATTAGGCACATTACATGGCAGCATTTTCAGGGCTATATACGTTCTGCATCAATAATAAGGCACATTTGTAAGATGCAGCCCTACATGAAGACTACGTGCAGTATATTGCTGGTTTACATTGTACTTATGCCTCGGCTCTGGAAAGGTACAGGAGATTTTCCCGACTTGCTCAAAACTATATTATGAAAACATAAAAAATATATATTCGGTGGATGTGTTGTATAATGACGAATTAAAAATCCATTAATCCAAAAAACTGGTATAACTACTCTCTAGATTATTAAATGTTAAAGCACCACTCGAGTGGGTATGTTTTTTGGAGTGGCGCTTTAAATGTAAGTCAGGTGCCCCCAATCATATGCTCACCATCCACTGTCTTTACCGTTTTGGCACCACTCCAGTCCCGCGGCGCCATCTTCTGACAGTAGCATCTGACTGGCGGGAAATCAGAAGCTACATCACAAGCTCTCAATGCAAGTCTATGAAAGCCAGAACAAAGCTCCAAGAAACGTGTATTCAAAAGTGACCTCCACGCCGCTCCATGAAACACTGTTGCTATGGGCAGATCACTATTTGCCGGAGACCGACGGGTGAGGTGGCGAAACAGATGAAAATGACAGAAAGGGAGAATGAGACAGGAGACTTACATTTAAAGCACCACTTCAGTGGTTCAATAAAAAAACGCTGGAGTGGTGCTTTAAACTGAAAAGGGAACCTGTCATTAGATTCATGCTGCCCAATCCACGAGGAGCATGTCACAGAGCCTGGCTGCACAACTGCAGACAAGTATGTCTTCCTAAAAAATGCTGCGGTGTTTCAGAGAAAACATAGTTTGAAAAGCCAGACTAGTCCAATGGCTTCTCCCCACACTGGTCTAGTTAATTGCCAGGTCTGTCCCCAATTACACTCTTTGAAGAGACCTTTCAATCAACTGGAGAAGGGCAGGTAGAAGCCGGCTGGAGGCCGCACCGGACCGGTTACGTCTCTCCCTATAGTCCTTTGCTTTCTCTGAAACACAATAGCATTTCTTGCAAAGACATAGCTGGCTACAGTTGTGCGGCCAGGCTCTGATTCATGCTGCCCGCAGCACTGGAAGAATGAATCTAAGCAAATGTTCCTTTTAACATAAAGTGTATTCATATGTTGAGCAGAGATTTGCGTCTTTAGCATCGGGTATAACAGTGAGGCGGGCATTAGTTCGCCATGAAAGTGCAGTCCATTCTGCAGATACCATGTTATAGAGCAGGGAGAGTGGGTAGGGTGATATATAGTTTTATGAGAAAAGACTCAGTATAATCTGTGTTTTAATTATTGAATCCTCTGCTTTTTCTGGGATGTTCGGTCCAGTGGGCGGTCTGATCATTGACTGACAGCTGTCTTCTTATTACAATGCATGCAGGCACCTCTGCCAGTGACTGATAGACACTGTATTTTCATAGTGACGATTCCCTTTAAACAAGGGTATGTTGAATACATGTTAGGAAGTGAGGAAAGGGAAAGTTCTAATATTTATAGTGCTGGCAGAATGCTGATAAAGGGAAACTACCCACTCAAAAAGAATTTATGTCAAGTTTTAGAACATAGGAATTGGACAGTTCTTTGGCACGTTAGACTGCTATGTGCACCAAAAGCGATATACAGGGCAGATGAAAGAAGTTGGGGCATGTGCAGGCCCTCTGTCTCCGTCTCCCAGGGGCCCATGTCCGTGTAGACCCGGAGCCGAGCCTGACTGTACAAACAGTGCTTTGACTTTTAAAACCCTTTTGACTACCTTCTACCTCTTGGAAACTAAGAGTATACACTCAAATTACAAAACAGAAGCCTGAGGACATAAGATAATTATATGAAGAGTGAAAAGCTTCTCGGAACGTGGTCTCAATGTAAAGGCAGACATATAGGGACAACAGGAGAGCATTGATTGATGTAATATGTGCAGCCTGGGAAGTCACGTGTCTGAGACAGTCCGCGGCAATGAGAAAAACTGGAAACATTTTATGTGTGATGGGACTTGGACTTCCTGAGAGACAGCAGCGTAGAGGCGGCTCGACAGAAGAGATCCAAATTCCAATATATTAAAAAAATGTAAGGACAATTCTAATTGCCACAGAATTAAATAAAAACAGATCAATAATTATAAGTTCCCCTTCTACTGAATAACCTCACTATGTACTGTGTACATTGCTGACAATGGAAAACAAAGTGGCTGCAGTAATAAATCGCTGGCAGGAAAGCTCTTCAGGATCTATTAGTTCTTATCATAGTAATTTTACAACACCGCAAATGTATGACTATAATGCAGAGTAGTCTATAACATCACTGACACACAGAGAGCAACTAGTGAATGGAACCAGTCACCAGGAAGGGCTCCCTGTATACTAAAGAATCCACATGATGAGCAAGGGAACGAGTGGCTGCAAGTGCACCAACTACATAGAGTGGCAGGTAAGAGTTTAGCACCCCTGGCCAAAATTACTGTTATTGTGAACAGTTAAGCAAGTTCAAGATGAAATGATATCTACAGAAGGTACAGAAAGTATTCAGACCCCTTTAAATTTTTCACTCTTTTGTTTCATTGCAGCCACTTGGTAAATTCAAAAAAGTTCATTTTTTTCTCGTTAATGTACACTCTGCACCCCATCTTGACTGAAAAAAAAACAGAAATTTATTAAAAAAGAAAAACTGAAATATCACATGGTCATAAGTATTCAGACCCTTTGCTCAGACACTCATATTTAAGTCACATGCTGTCCATTTCCTTGTGATCCTCCTTGAGATGGTTCTACTCCTTCATTGGAGTCCAGCTGTGTTTAATTAAACTGATAAGACTTGATCTGTAAAGGCACACACCTGTCTATATAAGACCTCACAGCTCACAGTGCATGTCAGAC
Source organism: Dendrobates tinctorius (assembly GCF_039654945.1). Taxonomy (NCBI): domain Eukaryota; kingdom Metazoa; phylum Chordata; class Amphibia; order Anura; family Dendrobatidae; genus Dendrobates; species Dendrobates tinctorius. The sequence goes on along the minus strand of NW_027361834.1, from coordinate 324,950 downwards.
CAAATGAGAATCATGAGGTCAAAGGAACTGGCCAAGGAGCTCAGAGACAGAATTGTGGCATGGCACACATTTCTGAAAGAGGATGCTTTCTACAAATGGATAATGATCCTAAACACATGCCAAAATCCAAAACAGACTACCCCAAAAGACGCAAACTGAAAGTTTTACAATGGCCCTCAAAGTCCCCTGATTTGAATGTGATGGAAAATTTGTGGCTAGACCTCAAAATAGCAGTGCACGCAAGATGACCCAGGAATCTAACAGATCTGGAAGAATTTTCCAAGCAAGAATGGATAAAAATCCCTCAAACAAGAATTGAAAGACTCTTGATTCTTGATTGGCTACACAAAGCATTCACTAAACATGCAGGGTGGTCAACTTTTGCATCGGCCCATTTTTCCTTTTTGTAATTTTTAACATATAAAAGATGAAAATACATAAATAGTTTGCCTAAAATACACAGGAAATGTGTCAACTTTAACTTTAGGCCTTTTAGGCCTCTTTCACACTTCCGTTTTTTACAATCAGTCAAAATCCGCCAGGTTTTGAAAAAAACAGATCTGCAAATTTTTTTTTTCGGATCCGTTTTTTTCCCCATTGACTTTCATTATTGGCGGATCTTGATGGATTGCCGTCCGTTGCATCCGTTTTTGTGAGGATCCGCCATAATGTTGCTGTCCGTCAACATCCTCAAAGATTTCCAAACGGAGCTTGCAACGTTTTTTTGGCCGGCGGATCCTCCAGACACTGATTTAACCCGAAATTTTGTCTCGGCGCCGGACCAAAAAAAATCTCACTCTCTCTCTCTCTCTCACTCTGGCCAGCGGTTCCTTTAAATTTCCTCATTTTGCGGAAAACGGATCCTGTGGCACATTCACATCATTTAAGGACGGATCCGCTTGTCCGCCTTTTTGGCGGATTTTAACTGACACAAAAAACTGAACTGTGAAAGAGGCCTTACAGATAATTTAATCATCAACTTGCATAACTGTTCACAATAACAGTAATTGTGATCAGGGGTGCCCAAACTTTTACATGCCACTGTAGCCTCCAATGAGCTCGGGACACAGTTCTGCAGCCATTGCAGACATACTACTTATACAGTACGTGATGTTACACTGACATACAGCTTATCACTAGCATCGTTCATAAATGGCACCATTGGACTTGGACTACATGATGGGCTAAAGTGACACGGTGCATAAATTGCATTAGGGTCTGCTCACATCAGGGTTTTTTGTTATGTTTAACTTAGTGTATCCAGCAGGGATAAGGACAAAAGTATTCATTGTTCCCTATGCATCTGATTATGCAGAAAGGGTGTCCATTTGGCATATCCTGTGTGAATACTGCATAGGTAAATATAATCTACTATTCCCATACATAGGGATATACTAAAATCATAGTCAATCACCATCTTATGACACTACAAGCCAATGCAAGAGGCATCCATTGTGGACTTTCGTCATAATTATCCGATAGGAAAACCCAAAGTGATAACAATGGAATAAAAAAAATGAAATGTGGATACAGTCTTATTCCTTAAAAGAATATTCCCATCTTCAAAATCCTATCCCAATATGTAGTAGGTGTAATAATAATATTAGCAAATACCTCCAATTAGAAATGCAGCATAGTTCTTCTGATTCGCTATGTGGCTTACCCCATGTGCAGGGCATTGCAGCAGGTTAGGTATTCATGATTATGACCACTAGCAGCTATCTAACTGTCACTGTATCATTGTTCATAACCATGGATACCAAAGCTACTGCAATGTCCTGCACATGGGGTAAGTGACATAGTGAATCAGAAGAACTATAGAAAAAAGAAAATTCCAGAGCTCACTACTCTGTGTAGTTCATATGCCACGGCTGAAGTTTAAATAGGGGGTGCTGATCCTGCTGGTGAGGCACAGCTGCCAATCAAGAAAACAAGATTCGACACATTCATAAAAAAATATTGTTGTAAAGCCATTAAAAAACTCGAGATTCAAACATACGTTAAAATCTGATGCGTCTCATCCCTATCCTGGTATGTATGGTACCCTCATCCCCCAATCCTGGTACGCACGGTACCCCCCTTATCTATATACTGATATTCATGATTCCCTCACACCCCAATCCTGGTATGCATGGCACCCCCTCATCCCTACTGTGGTATGCTTGGTACCCCCTCATCCCTATCGTGGTATGCATGGTCCTCTCACCCCCCAATCCTAGTATGCATGGTCCTCTCACCCCCCAATCCTAGTATGCATGGTCCTCTCACCCCCCAATCCTGGAATGCATGATCCCTTTACCCCCCAATCCTGGAATGCATGGTTCCCTCACCCCCCTATCCTGGTATGCATGGTGCCCTCACCCCCCAATCCTGGTATGCATGGTCCTCTCACCCCCCCCATCCTGGTATGCATGGTCCCCTTACCCCCCTATCCTGGTATGCATGGCCCTCTCACCCCCCAATCCTGGTATGCATGGTCCCCTCACCCCCCTATCCTAGAATGCATGGTCCCCTCACCCCCCAATCCTGGTATGCATGGTCCTCTCACCCCCCAATCCTGGTATGTATGGTCCCCTCACCCAACAATCCTGGTATCCATGGTCCTCTTATCTCCCAATCCTGGTATGCATGGTCCTTTCACCCCCCCTATCCTGGCATGCATGGCCATCTCACACCCTTATCCTGGTATGCATGGTCCCCACACCCCCCAATCCTGGTATGCATGGTCCCCTCACCCCCCTTTCCTGGTATGCATGGTCCCCTCACTCCCCTTTCCTGGTATGCATGGTCCCCTCACCCCCCTTTCCTGGTATGCATGGTCCCCTCACCCCCCTTTCGTGGTATAATGGTCCCCTCACCCCCCTTTTGTGGTATGCATGGTCCCCTTACCCCCAATCCTGATATGAATGGACCCCCTCACCCCTATTAAACTGCACACATAAAAAAAAACCAAAAACATTTATACTCACCTTTTTTCCCTGTGTCCAGCGCTGTCCTGTTCTGGGCGTGTTGTGGTGCCGGAGTCGAGGCCTGCGCAGTCCGCGCTTACCGCCGCCATGTTCTTGAAGACACACTGCAGTGTGTCTTCAAGAAAATGGCGGCGGTAAGCGCGGACTGCGCAGGCGCCGATTCCGGTGCTACAACACGCCCACTCCAGACATGACCTCAAGATGCAAGACCCCGCCGGCAACAGCCTCACCGGGTTCGGTAAGATGTTGCGGAGATCACGGTATGCGTTCAGTGCTTATGCATACCGTGATTTCCTGGGGGGATGCGTCACTCTGTGGGGGGGATGCGTCACTCTGGGTCCAGACTGTGCAGGAACGTCGCGCTTGCGCAGTCTATAAAGGCTTCAGACAGAGTGCCGCTCCCCCGGTTATATTATAGATTATTATATCTGCTACATATTGGGACAGGAACCTGGAGATGGGAATATCTGTTTAAAGAGGTTGGCTACTACTTTTTTTTATTGATGGCCTATCACAAGTATAGGCCATCAGTATCTTATAGGTGGAAATGCGACACCTGGCACCCCCTCTAATCAGCTGTTAGGAGTCAACAGACAGAAGTATTTGAATGCCACCGAAACACAGCAGCTCCATAGAAGCCATAGTGGCTGTGTAAGGGGCTACAATGACTGTTTTAAGCCTCACACACATCCTGGTTAAACGTTTTACTCTGTATATAGAGTGGAGAAAACAAGTATTTAGTCAGCCACCAATTGTTCAAATTCTCCCACTTAAACAGATGAGAGACGCCTGTAATTGACATCATAGGTAGACCACAACTATGAGAGTCAAAATGAGAAAACAAATCCAAAAAAATCACCTTGTCTGATTTAGCAAATTATGGAGGGAAATAAGTGTTTGGTTATTAACAAAAGTTCATCTCCATATTTTGTTATACCCTTTATTGGCAACGACAGAGGTCAAACGTTTTCTGTAAGTCTTCGCAAGGTTGGCACACATTGCTGGTGGTATGTTGGCCCATTCCTCCATGCAGATCTCCTCTAAAGCAGTGATGTTTAGGGCCTGTCGCTGGGCAACACAGACTTTCAAATCCCTCCAAAGGTTTTCTATGGGGTTGAGATCTGGAGACTGGCTAGGCCATTCCAGGACCTTCATATGCTTCTTACGAAGCCACTCCTTTGTTGCCCTGGCGGTGTATTTGGGATCATTATAATGCTGAAAGACCCATCCACGTTTCATCTTCAATGCCCTTGCAGATGGAAGGTGGTTTGCACTCAAAATCTCATGATACATGGCCCCATTCATTCTTTCATGTACACGGATCAGTCGTCCTGGTCCCTTTGCAGAGAAACATCCCCAAAGCATGATGTTTGCCACCCCCATGCTTCACAGTAGGTATGGTGTTCTTTGGATGCAACTCAGCATTCTGTCTCCTACAAACACAACAAGTTTGGTTCCTACCAAACAGTTATACTTTGGTTTCATCAGATCATATGCCATTCTCCCAATACTCTTCTGGATAATCCAAATGCTCTCTAGCAAACCTCAGATGAGCTCAGACATGCACTGGCTTAAGCAGGGGTAAACATCTGGCACTGCAGGATCTGAGTCTCTGGCGGCGTAGTGTGTTACTGATGGTAGCCTTTGGTACGGTGGTCCCAGCTCTATGCAGGTCATTCACTAGGTCCCCCAGTGTGGTACTGGGGTTTTTGCTCACCGTTCTTGTGATCATTTTGACCCCACGGGCAGAGATCGAGGGAGATTATCAGTGGTCTTGTATGTCTTCCATTTTCTTATAATTGCTCCCACAGTTGATTTCATCACACCAAGCTGCTTGCCTATTTCAGATTCAGTCTTCCCAGCCTGGTGCAGGGCTACAATGTTTTCTGGTGTCCTTCGACAGCTCTTTGGTCTTCACCATAGTGGAATTTGGAGAGTGACTGTTTGAGGTTGTGGACAGGTGTCTTTAATACTGATAACAAGTTCAAACAGGGGCCATTACTACAGGTAATGAGTGGAGGACAGAGGAGCCTCTTAAAGAAGAAGTTACAGGTCTGTGAGAGACAGAAATCTGGCATGTTTTTAGGTGACCAAACACTTATTTTCCATCATAATTTGCAAAATAAATGTTGCCAACTCAGATAAGGCAATTTTCTGGATTTGTTTTCTCATTTTGACTCTTATAGTTGTGGTCGACCTATGATATCAATTACAAGCCTCTCTCATCTTTTTAAGTGGGAGAACTTGCACAATTGGTGGCTGACTAAATACTTTTTATCCCCACTGTATGGTTATGTATCTTAATGCTGCTACGTGTTCCTTATATATAGGGAGAGTGCAGTACTCACGTTAGCCCACGAGAGGGGGCATATTAGGACCAAATAGAAAAAATAGCAAATAGTTAAATTAGGAGGGTCCAACTGTGGATAAGTTGTAGGATTTCCTGAATTCTAGTTAGTACTAGTAGGGCCTGGGAGCCCAAACAGGGCATTTGGACCCCGTAACGTTAAGGAGCCCAGTCATCCACGGCCTGGTGGCAGAAGGTCACAACAGTGAGAGAATGCAGGGCAGCTCCAATAAGTGTCAGTTAACTACGTGGGCTGATGCCCTCTTGTCTGGGGCGAAACGGACTACTGAGGAACTCCTGATGATAGTTAGGCTGACACGAAGGAACGCTGCGGTACTGGACAAGTGGGGACAACCCTGGAGCATTCTGGAAGAAGTGAGGGAAAGCACAGGAAAGGCAAAGAGTGTATTCTGTGATGATCCCTGTGATGTAACTGTGACTGATCCGGATAGATTTGAAAAGGGAACGAAAGGTATGCCGCAAAGGGGACATTGTAATGATTGTATGCATGTAGCTGGAGGCCAGGGAGCGATTGATCAATCTTTGTCAGCCATGACTACGGCCCTGGCACCCCTCACAGCTGCAGCCGGGGACTTCAGATTCACTTCCTATTCATTTGAATAAGGATGGACATTCAGTACCAGCCGCAACCACCGTGTAAATGACAAAGCCGTCGTGTTCCAGAAGCATCCAAGAACTTCTGTCCACAGCCAGCATCTGCTAATCGGTGGGGGTCCTGGATATCACGTCATCGCTCTGACGGGATTCTATAACCCGGAAGCTGGGGTTCAACATTGGTAGAAAGTTAGACCCTTCTGGGTAGCATTGTGGACACGTATCACACTAAATGAAGTCAGCCACAAATTGGTGATGGGAACTAGATGATTGGCAGAGGTGTGATCATAGCGGCTATAGAGGTAGACGTTGCAGCAGAGTCTGAGTATCTGAGACCCCAGTATTATAATTAGCATGTGATAGGTGAGGGGGAGTACTTTATTTTACACCTTACTACAATAGATCCTCAAAAATCTGCTGATTTTATTTTTTTTTTACTTTTATCTATTGTATAAAGTATTGGGAATGTCAGAAGATAACACTGGTGAGTCCACGAGCTGGGAAAGGAGAGTTAATAGAAATGTCTGTCCAGCAAAGACGGGCTTCTACAGTATTAATTCTGGAAATTACTTGTGCACAGCTGAGCTATCTGCATTTCACGTTAATGGAAAACACTTTTAATAAGCACGGCCCAGCGTCAGCACAAGGAAAGAACCTCCTCAAGAAAACCCCACTGGGAAACCCCAATAAATAAACCTGTCAGTAATCCTGAATCTTCATACAGACAACAATCTGCGGCTTGTACTCCAGAAACCTTTTGCCTTTGGTTTCTAGGACTGGAATCAGCTAACATCTACCACTGTCAGCCATATTAGCCGTCACGGGCTTTTGTTCTGCCACCAGTTTCCCCAGTGGGGGGTTGTCTTTCCTAATCAATAAAGTCAATAAAGTGGTCGGCCTGAGAGATACAGAGGTGTCCTTACTCACCTTCCCTTTTGGCTCGTAAGATCTCAAAATGAATGGTATGAGATGCTAAGCTTTAAAAAAAAAAAGAAAATCGGAATACTCTGTCAGGAGATGTTTATGCTGTACATGGCCACCTTGTGGTTGCTATGTGAGTTGCAGCCTATGAAGGGTTTTGCCAGAATATAATGTAAAGAATTTTACTGTAAGAAATACCCACAAAGGTAAAGGTAGATAAATCTGTAACTGGTAAAACAGGGGTTATTAATACGCCATCACCTGCTGATACAGGAATAAATACCCCTGGGACGAATGTAATTGCTTAAGCAAATGTCCGATTCTGACATTATTTCGATGGAGAAACACATATATTATGGCAAGATCACAAGAAGACTAATTGCCATGTTTTTATGCTGCAGCACATCTTGACCTCATTTCTATGATAACGTATATACATAGTTTGTGAGAAAAGCATATACAAGTATCTGTAATAAAACCAAGCATATTAATGATCAGATCTCATGTGCCGGCAGCAGTGTCGCCGACCACCGGAGTGTATTTGTAGAGCAGCGTATGACTGCAGCATGAATCGGAGAGGTTTTAGCTGCAGGTTATACAGTGGATAGTATCATTTACATGAGGAAAGGGTTAAATGAGAACTCGGGATGCAAAATAATGTGGCACTGATGAAGCCATTAGGAGAGGAGCAGCTGCCCTTCAGGGCAAGTTTTCATCTTCGCTATAGGCAATAATGGAAAATCATCTGTCATTCATGGACAGCCTGTGGCTATTGCAGAAGAAGCGAGCGCTGCCAATCAGCCTGCAAAAGAGCATTTACAGGGTGCACACCGCATCGCAGATTAGTTCCTTTACTGTATGAACTGCCTATGACACTGAGAATTACAGATAGCAATGTATCTCCTATACAACCGTGCAAAGGGGCAGAAGGAGCCCAGGCAAAGTGCATAAGGTGCAGAAGGGGCCCAGGCAAAGTGCATAAGGGACAGAAGGAGCCCAGGCAAAGTGCATAAGGGGCAGAAGGAGTCCAGGCAAAGTGCATAAGGGGCAGAAAGAGCCCAACCAAAGTGCATAAGGTGCAGAAGGAGCCCAGGCAAGGTGCATAAGGGGCAGAAGGAGCCCAGGCAAAGTGCATAAGGGGCAGAAGGAGCCCAGGCAAAGTGCATAAGGGGAAGAAAGAGCCCAACCAAAGTGCATAAGGGGCAGAAGGAGCCCAGGCAAGGTGCATAAGGGGCAGAAGGAGCCCAACCAAAGTGCATAAGGTGCAGAAGGAGCCCAGGCAAGGTGCATAAGGGGTAGAAGGAGCCCAACCAAAGTGCATAAGGTGCAGAAGGAGCCCAGGCAAGGTGCATAAGGGGCAGAAGGAGCCCAGGCAAAGTGCATAAGGGGCAGAAGGAGTCCAGGCAAAGTGCATAAGGGGCAGAAAGAGCCCAACCAAAGTGCATAAGGGGTAGAAGGAGCCCAGGCAAGGTGCATAAGGGGCAGAAGGAGCCCAGGCAAAGTGCATAAGGGGCAGAAGGAGCCCAGCCAAAGTGCATAAGGGGCAGAAGGAGCCCAGGCAAAGTGCATAAGGGGCAGAAGGAGCCCAGGCAAAGTGCATAAGAGGCAGAAGGAGCCCAGGCAAAGTGCATAAGAGGCAGAAGGAGCCCAGGCAAAGTGCATAAGGAGCCCAGGCAAAGTGCATAAGGGGCAGAAGGAGCCCAGCCAAAGTGCATAAGGGGCAGAAGGAGCCCAGGCAAAGTGCATAAGGGGCAGAAGGAGCCCAGGCAAAGTGCATAAGGGGCAGAAGGAGCTCAGGCAAAGTGCATAAGGGGCAGAAGGAGCCCAGGCAAAGTGCATAAGGGGCAGAAGGAGACCAGGCAAAGTGCATAAGGGGCAGAAAGAGCCCAGCAAAAGTGCATAAGGTGAAGAAGGAGCCCAGGCAAAGTGCATAAGGGGCAGAAGGAGCCCAACCAAAGTGCATAAGGTGCAGAAGGAGCCCAGCCAAAGTGCATAAGGGGCAGAAGGAGCCCAGGCAAAGTGCATAAGGTGCAGAAGGAGTCCAGGCAAAGTGCATAAGGGGCAGAAGGAGCCCAGGCAAAGTGCATAAGGGGCAGAAAGAGGCCAGGTAACGTGCATAAGGAGCAGAAGGAGCCCAGGCAAAGTGCATAATGGGAAGAAGGAGCCCAGGCAAAGTGCGTAACGTGCAGAAGGAGCCCAGGCAAAGTGCGTAACGTGCAGAAGGAGCCCAGGCAAAGTGCATAAGGGGCAGAAGGAGCCCAGGCAAAGTGCATAAGGGGCAGAAGGAGCCCAGCCAAAGTGCTTAAGGGGCAGAATCAGCCAAGGCAAAGTACATAAGAAGCAGAAAGAGCCCAGGCAAAGTACGTAAGGAGCAGAAGGAGCCCAGGCAAAGTGCATAAGGGGCAGAAGGAGCCCAGGCAAAGTGCATAAGGGGCAGAAGGAGCCCAGGCAAAGTGCATAAGGGGCAGAAGGAGCCCAGGCAAAGTGCATAAGGGGCAGAAGGAGCCCAGGCAAAGTGCATAAGGGGCAGAAAGAGCCCAGGCAAAGTGGATAAAGAGCGAAAGTGAATAACGTTACTGCCTATAAAAAGCCTGTCTGTTCCATGGATTGTGGTAGTAAAGGGAACCTGTTAGCACAATTTTACAAGTATTGGTATGGCTGTATAGGCACTTGTCTCCCAATAAAATGACGCCTTTTTTAACAGATCTGATGTGCCTATCATAAGAAATGTTTGGAAGCCATATGTAAATCAGACTGGAAGTGCACTGGGGGTGTGTCAGTACCAGGGCCAGTATAAGATCTATGCAGAAATGCAGGAGGTTGAATATGGCACCAGTAAAGTGATTGTCCGGATGTTAAAATCGATGGCCTAGCCTTAAAATAGGTCATCAACATCCGAGTGGTGGGGGTGCGATACCTGGCACCCCCGTAGATCAGCTGTTCTCAGTGTAGGCGGCGTCTGGAACTGCACGGCTTCAAAGCTGCACAGCTCCATTGATATAATGGCGGCCACGGCTGGGTACTGCGCATCTCCTATGTACAGGGTTGGACTGGCCCACCGGAGAACCAGAGGATTCTCCGGTGGGCCATCCCTCTGACACCTGCTGGCATATTGGCCAGCAGCTGCCTAGGGCCCCCACTGCTCCAGGGGCCCCCAGCCAGTGGCTCACCCTGCTGCTATGGGGCCCCTGAGTCAAGGGGGGCCCTCCTGCTGCCAGGAGCAGCAGCTGGAGACAAGCCTCTGTCCCCGCTGCTAAAGATAAATGAATATTCAGCCTTACCATGCCCCCATGGGCGTGGAGAGGAGTGAATACCATTTCTCTTTAATAGCTGGCAGTGTTAGCCATCAAGCTGCGGCTAACACTGCCCGCTGGTGCTGCTGAGTCGGGACCCCGGAGGTGGGCCCCCTAAAGGGGGGCGAACCCTAATTGCGATCCCTGCAGCTTTTCACTGGAGTGGAGCTGCAGGGATCCGATCATCCGAGTCATGATCTGACACTGTCCTCCTTTCTTCTGGCCTTCCCGGCACTTCCTGTCTGACTTAGCGAGGCTAGATGACGTCATTATTCAGCCCGGCTGTTTCAGAGAGGAAGCTGCCAGGATGTGCTGCGGGGCACCTGCGGAAAGGTGAGTGTGGGTGGTGCGGTGCTGTGTGTGTGGTGCTGTGTGCGTGTGTGTGTGGTGTGGTGCTGTGTGTGTGATGCGGTGCTGTGTGTGTGGTGCTGTGTGCGTGGTGTGGTGCTGTGTGTGGTGCTGTGTGCGTGGTGTGGTGCTGTGTGTGTGATGCGGTGCTGTGTGTGTGGTGTGGTGCTGTGTGTGTGGTGTGGTGCTGTGTGTGTGGTGTGGTGCTGTGTGTGTGGTGTGGTGCTGTGTGTGTGATGCGGTGCTGTGTGTGTGTGTATGTGGTGCTGTGTGTGTGTGGTGCTGTGCTGTGTGTGTGTGGTGCTGTGTTGTGTGTGTATGTGGTGCGGTGATATGTGTGTGTGTGTGTGTGGTGCGGTGATGTGTGTGTGTGGTGCGGTGCTGTGTGTGGTGCGGTGATATGTGTGTGGTGCGGTGCTGTGTGTGTGTGTGCGCGAGTGGTGTGCTGTGTGTGTGTGCGAGTGGTGTGCTGTGTGTGTGTGTGGTGCGGTGCTGTGTGTGTGTGCGAGTGGTGTGCTGTGTGTGTGTGGTGCGGTGCTGTGTGTGTGCGAGTGGTGTGCTGTGTGTGTGTGTGGTGCGGTGCTGTGTGTGTGGTGCTGTGTGTGTATGTGGTGCGGTGATATGTGTATGTGAATGGTGCGGTGATATGTGTGTGTGTGTGGTGTGGTGATATGTGTGTGTGGTGCGGTGCTGTGTGTGTGGTGCTGTGTGTGTGTGTGTGGTGCGGTGCTGTGTGTGTGTGGTGCTGTGTGTGTGGTGTGGTGATATGTGTGTGTGTGGTGCTGTGTGTGTGTGGTGCGGTGATGTGTGTGTGTGTGTGTGTGTGTGTGGTGCGGTGCTGTGTGTGTGGTGCGGTGATATGTGTGTGTGTGTGGTGCGGTGATATGTGTGTGTGTGTGGTGCGGTGCTGTGTGTGTGGTGCGGTGCTGTGTGTGTGGTGCGGTTCTGTGTGTGTGTGGTGCGGTTCTGTGTGTGTGTGGTGCTGTGTGTGTGGTGTGGTGATATGTGTGTGTGGTGCGGTGATATGTGTGTGTGTGGTACTGATATGTGTGTGTGTGTGGTGCGGTTCTGTGTGTGTGTGGTGCTGTGTGTGTGTGGTGCGGTGATATGTGTGTGTGGTGCGGTGATATGTGTGTGTGTGTGTGGTGCGGTGCTGTGTGTGTGGTGCGATGATATGTGTGTGTGAATGGTGCGGTGCTGTGTGTGGTGCGGTGCTGTGCTGTGTGTGTGTGTGGTGCGGTGATATGTGTGTGTGTGTGGTGCGGTTCTGTGTGAGTGTGGTGCTGTGTGTGTGTGTGGTGCGGTGATATGTGTGTGTGGTGCTGTGTGTGGTGCGGTGATATGTGTGTGTGGTGCTGTGTGTGTGTGTGGTGCGGTCTTGTGTGTGTGTGGTGCTGTGTGTGTGTGTGTGGTGCGGTGATATGTGTGTGTGTGGTGCGGTGATATGTGCGTGTGTGGTGCGGTGATATGTGTGTGTGTGGTGCGGTGCTGTGTGTGTGTGGTGCTGTGTGTGTGTGTGTGTGTGTGGTGCGGTGCTGTGTGTGTGGTGCGGTGATATGTGTGTGTGTGGTGCGGTACTCTGTGTGTGTGGTGCGGTGCTGTGTGTTGCTGTGTGTGTGGTGTGGTGCTGTGTGTGGTGCTGTGCTGTGTGTGTGTGTGTGTGTGTGTGGTGCTGTGCTGTGTGTGTGGTGCTGTGCTGTGTGTGTGGTGCGGTGCTGTGTGTTGCTGTGTGTGTGGTGTGGTGCTGTGTGTGGTGCTGTGCTGTGTGTGTGTGTGTGTGTGGTGCTGTGCTGTGTGTGTGGTGCTGTGCTGTGTGTGTGGAGCGGTGCTGTGTGTGTATGTGGAGCTGTGCTGTGTGTGTATGTGGTGCGGTGCTGTGCTGTGTGTGTTGCTGTGTGTGTGTGTGTGGTGCTGTGCTGTGTGTGTGTATGTGGAGCTGTGCTGTGTGTGTGTATGTGGAGCTGTGCTGTGTGTGTATGTGGTGTGATGCTGTGCTGTGTGTATGTGGAGCTGTGCTGTGTGTGTGGTGCTGTGCATGTGGTGCGGTGCTGTGCTGTGTTGCTGTGTGTGTGTGTGTGTGTGGTGCTGTGCTGTGTGTGTGTATGTGGAGCTGTGCTGTGTGTGTATGTGGTGTGGTGCTGTGCTGTGTGTGTGTGGTGCTGTGCTGTGTGTGTGTGTGGTGCTGTGCATGTGGTGCGGTGCTGTGCTGTGTGTGTTGCTGTGTGTGTGTGGTGCTGTGCTGTGTGTGGAGCGGTGCTGTGTGTGTGTATGTGGAGCTGTGCTGTGCTGTGTGTGTATGTGGAGCTGTGCTGTGCTGTGTGTGTATGTGGTGCGGTGCTGGGTGTGTATAGACACGACTAATAGTGATTGGTCAGGAGAAGAGGAAGAGAAATGAATAAATGATCCTCCGTCCAGCAGTGATTATGCTGAAAGTCAGAGAGCAGTAAATCACTTGCTGAACCTCTTACTATGGCACCAATTCTACTTGTACCTGACCTCCACTGATCGCATCCAACATACCACAAAGGTAGAACTGGTATAGAGTCAACCATTGGGACATGAATTACTGGGGCTTCTGACCCTGGGTGGGATGTGTCAGTGCATGCAATGTTCATTAAAAAGGTTGAGAGCAGGAAACAGACTAACTATGAAATGGTTATAGTCACCTGTACAGTCCCAGCCTCTTCAGTGCCACTAGTTAGGTGGTCTGTGGCAGTCGATCAGTAGTGATCACGTGGTTCTCCAATCACTGGCCTCAGCAGTCACGTGCTGTATATGCGGCATCACCACTGATGCCTGTGACTGGCTGCACCAGTCATGTGAATGGTGAATGGCACATGATCACTGTAGGAAATAAGCAGAGACTGTCTGAGACCACCTGATCGGTGGAACTTAAGCAGTGGGGGATTCAAGTGGTGAGCACAGTATTTTATTTTTTTATAAAAATGTAACCTGCTCGCAGCTCTTGGTTACATTTTTTTTTTAAATCCCAGAAAACCCAGATAAAGGAACAGGAATCATAGTATTAATGACACGGAAACCCCCATTAAGGGAGCGTTGGTCTACGTTCTCATGATGAGCTTTTGATGTTATAGATTTTCTGCACCCATTAAGTAAAAATCTCACCGAGAACTCATCATGAAAGCCTAGCCCTATACCGATGTTCCCCAGTATCAGTTCTCGGGCGGCCTTACACTGAGCAAATCAATTCTTCAACTCTAAGCAGAAAGCCCCATTCCCCCCATAGCGACCAGTGACAGGATTAGGTCACCTGGTTTCCACCAGCAAAAATATATTATTCACATGGTCCATATCCACACTGTGTGACATCGGAGAGAAGGGTCTGACTGCTGCCTGCGCACACACAGTGATGGCAGAGACATTACTAGGCAGCAGCAACAGCAGCCTATGAAGACCAGTGATTGTCAGGTCAGGAAACAGCACCTAGCACAAGCAATGTCCCGCGACGACGGCTGATGATGATCTGCCCTAGTAATGTACAGAAGAGGGTGCTGTCACATCAGCAGGGCAGGGGCATTATTATATCTCATCCTGTCTCCCATGGGGCAATGTGGAGGCGCGGAGTGACGGCTTCCTGACAGATGCACTAATGGCAGAGACAGGACATGGCAGATGACAGCTCGGTGCCAAATCCAGGCAGAGGTAATGGAGGAGGCTACCTGCAGTCCTATGCAAATCGCAACTAAGGATATAACAACAGTTGCCAGATAGAGAACTCTTCTTACAGCTCTGCTACAACAGGATACGTTAGCCCTGTCATTCACCTGGTATATTTCCAAACTCAGCTCTGCTTCATCTCTCAAACTCAGCTCTGCTGCAGTTTACATCCACAGCTTCACATTGTGCCTCAAAAAAAACAAGACAAACTCAGCTCTGCTGCATCTCTCATACTCAGCTCTGCTGCATCTCTCACACTCAGCTCTGCTCCATCTCTCACACTCAGCTCTGCTCCATCTCTCATACTCACAGCTCTGCTGCATCTCGCACTCTCACCTCTGCTGCACCTCTCACACTCAGCTCTGCTGCATCTCTCACTCTCAGCTCTGCTGCATCTCTCACACTCAGCTCTGCTGCGTTTCTCACTCTCAGCTCTGCTGCATCTTTCACACTCAGCTCTGCTGCGTTTCTCACTCTCAGCTCTGCTGCATCTTTCACACTCAGCTCTGCTGCATCTCTCACACTCCGCTCTGCTGCATCTCTCACACTGCTCTTCTGCATCTCTCACACTCCGCTCTGCTGCATCTCTCACACTCTGCTCTTGTGCATCTGTGCACTCTCAGCTCTGCTGCATCTCTCACACTCTGCTCTTCTGCATCTGTGCACTCTCACCTCTGCTGCATCTCTCACACTCCGCTGCATCTGTGCACACTCCGCTCTGCTGCATCTCTCACTCTTAGCACTGCTGCATCTCTCACACTCAGCTCTGCTAAATTTCTCACTCTCAGCTCTGCTGCATCTGTGCACACTCAGCTCTGCTGCATCTCTCACTCTCAGCACTGCTACATCTCTCACACTCTGCTCTGCTGCATCTGTGCACTCTCAGCTCTGCTGCATCACTCACTCTCTGCCCTGCTGCATCTCACACTCTCTGCCCTGCTGCATCTCTCACACTCTGCACTGCTGCATCTGTGCACTCTCACCTCTGCTGCATCTCTCACACTCCGCTCTGCTGCATCTCTCACTCTTAGCACTGCTGCATCTCTCACACTCTGCTCTGCTACATCTCTCACACTCTGCTCTGCTACATCTCTCACACTCAGCTCTGCTACATCTGCACATCCTCGGAGCCCCCACAGGCTAATGACGGACCTACCTGAAGAGATGGAGGAGCCCGAGAGGCTGGAGTTGCTGGAGGCTGCCATGCTGGGCAGCTCTGGCAGGCAGGAGCTCTCCTCTAGCCCATGTCGCCGAGGCTGCAGCCTCCCACTACTTCCTGCTCTGTCAGATGACGCGCGCCCCGTTCCTCCAGGTGTCGGTGTGAGCTGCTGTCACCGAGGAGCCGCAGCCTGAGCCGGGATGAGCAGCGCCCACCGCCCGGGCAGCAGCCTCCGCCCCCTGTGCCGTGTGATCACACCGGCAGTGCTGGAGATGGCAGCGCGCGGGGGCTGCACCGTGCCGGCCTGTCTGCTCTCTGTGCTGCCAGCGCAGGCTGACCTGAAGAGGGAACTTGTGGATGGCATCCAAGTGCTGCTGTCTGCAAACATTGCACAAGGTGTGTGTGTGTGGCCCAGGTGACATGGCTGCGGTCTGTAAACACAGCAGGCATGGCAGGAGGGGGACTCGGGCTCACACTATAGGATCACAATATAGGATCACTATATAGGATCACACTATATAGGATCTCACTATAGGATCTCACTATAGTATCACAATATAGGATCTCACTATAGGATCACTATGTAGGATCTCACTATAGGATCACAATATAGGATCTCACTATATAGGATCTCACTATATAGGATCTCACTATAGGATCTCACTATATAGGATCTCACTATAGGATCTCACTATAGGATCACAATCTAGGATCACTATATAGGATCACAATATAGGATCTCACTATATAGGATCTCACTATAGGATCACAATATAGGATCTCACTATAGGATCACAATATAGGATCTCACTATAGGATCACAATATAGGATCTCACTATAGGATCACTATATAGGATCTCACTATAGGATCACTATATAGGATCTCACTATAGGATCTCACTATAGGATCACTATATAGGATCTCACTATAGGATCTCACTATAGGATCACAATATAGGATCACTATATAGGATCTCACTATAGGATCACTATATAGAATCTCACTATATAGGATCTCACTATGGGATCACGCTATGTAGAATCACAATATGGGATAAGAATATGTAGGATCGCAAAATGAGATCACAATATAGTGACATTCATGGGGGAACCCGCTACTGAATATTTGGTTTCCTAGATTGTCACCAGCTGTGCCCAAGAAGTAACTGGTGCTGCCACTAGCATATGGCACAGCTCATCCTCCACATATCGGTGACAGCCAGTGTACAGTGTCACAGGGCAGGATAGTCACCAAGATTAAGTGACAGACTAGAATGAGATTTTTTTTGTTCGGTGAAGGACGAGGATCATAAATATCATCTACTTGTGTTTCTTTAAGAAACATGGAATATATTGTACACGTCAGGATTTTGGGTTGTTGCATATGTTCCTTTGAAGTCAGGTGACGCCTAATTTATTGGGAGGAATAAAGTTCATTTCCTCCTAGGTGCTGTGCTTTTGGTACGGTGGCCGGGCACTTTCATAACACTATAAGGCCATGTGCACACGTATGCAGAAAATTTCTGCATGAAAATCTGACTCCTTCCCAGAAAACGCGTGTTTTTTTCTGCAAGTTTTCGGCGCATTTTCTGCACATTTTTTGCACTAAAACCGTGCGTTTTTAATGCGTTTTTTTCCGGAGCCGTCCCAGTCACACAGAAAATAGCTAGAAATGCGGAATTTTCCGCAAAATTAATGAGCATGCTGCGTTTTTTCCGCGATGCATTTTTTTCGCGGAAAAAAACGCATCAATATGCACGGAAACTGTGGAAATCATTAAAATGAATGGGAAGCTTCTTTTAAGTGGATTTTTAAGAGTTTTATTTGGTAAAAACGTGAAAAAACCGCAATGTGTGAACACAGCCTAAACCTCCAGATTAACCCTATATCTGCATGTTAATAGTTATCCGTCCTGACAGGTTAATTTTCGATACTATTTAATATGTATCTACACAACCATAATAACCTGAAGGTATCCTTATAAAGACTCTCCTCTCCGCCCTTAGTACGGGGCAGATTGTGACAACGTTCCAACGTGCCTTGGTCTGTGAGCAGAGAGAAATGCTGAGGAGACAGAGAAGACAGCCAGAAGCCAGAGACAAGACTGAGGAGCCGGCAGAGAACAGCACCGAGGAGCCGGCAGAGAACAGCACTGAGGAGCCGGAAGAGAAGAGCACCAAGGGGCCGGAAGAGAAGAGCACCGAGGAGCCGGCAGAGAACAGCACCGAGGAGCCGGAAGAGAAGAGCACTGAGGAACCGGAAGAGAAGAGCACCAAGGGGCCGGAAGAGAAGAGCACCGAGGAGCCGGCAGAGAACAGCACCGAGGAGCCGGAAGAGAAGAGCACTGAGGAACCGGAAGAGAAGAGCACCGAGGAGCCGGCAGAGAACAGCACCGAGGAGCCGGCAGAGAACAGCACTGAGGAGCCGGAAGAGAAGAGCACCAAGGGGCCGGAAGAGAAGAGCACCGAGGAGCCGGCAGAGAACAGCACCGAGGAGCCGGAAGAGAAGAGCACTGAGGAACCGGAAGAGAAGAGCACCGAGGAGCCGGCAGAGAACAGCACTGAGGAGCCGGAAGAGAAGAGCACCGAGGAGTCGGCAGAGAAGAGCACCGAGGAGCCGGAAGAGAAGAGCACCGAGGAGCCGGAAGAGAAGAGCACCGAGGAGTCGGAAGAGAAGAGCACCGAGGAGCCGGAAGAGCACCGAGGAGTCGGAAGAGAAGAGCACCGAGGAGCCGGCAGAGAAGAGCACTGAGGAGCCGGAAGAGAAGAGCACCGAGGAGCCAGCAGAGAACAGCACCGAGGAGTCGGAAGAGAAGAGCACCGAGGAGCCGGAAGAGAAGAGCACCGAGGAGCCGGAAGAGAAGAGCACCGAGGAGCAGGCAGAGAACAGCACTGAGGAGCAGGCAGAGAACAGCACTGAGGAGCAGGCAGAGAACAGCACTGAGGAGCAGGCAGAGAACAGCACTGAGGAGCCGGAAGAGAAGAGCACTGAGGAGCCGGCAGAGAAGAGCACTGAGGAGCCGGCAGAGAAGAGCACTGAGGAGTCGGCAGAGAAGAGCACTGAGGAGCCGGCAGAGAAGAGCACTGAGGAGCCGGAATAGAAAAGCACTGAGGAGCCGGAAGAGAAGAGCACTGAGGAGCCGAAAGAGAAGAGCACTGAGGAGCCGGCAGAGAAGGGCACTGAGAAGCCGGCAGAGAAGGGCACTGAGGAGCCGGCAGAGAAGGGCACTGAGGAGCAGGCAGAGAAGGGCACTGAGGAGCCGGCAGAGAAGAGCACTGAGGAGCCGGCAGAGAAGAGCAATGAGGAGCCGGAAGAGAAGAGCACTGAGGAGCCGGAAGAGAAGAGCACTGGGGATTTGGCAGAGAAGAGCACTGAGGAGCCGGCAGAGAAGAGCACTGAGGAGCCGGAAGAGAAGGGCACTGAGGAGCCGGAAGAGAAGGGCACTGAGGAGCCGGAAGAGAAGAGCACTGAGGAGTCGGAAGAGAAGAGCACTGAGGAGTCGGCAGAGAAGAGCACTGAGGAGTCGGCAGAGAAGAGCACTGAGGAGTCGGCAGAGAAGAGCACTGAGGAGCCGGCAGAGAAGAGCACTGAGGAGCCGGCAGAGAAGAGCACTGAGGAGCCGGAATAGAAGAGCAATGAGGAGTCGGAAGAGAAGAGCACTGAGGAGCCGGAAGAGAAGAGCACTGAGGAGCCGGAAGAGAAGAGCATTGAGGAGCCGGCAGAGAAGAGCATTGAGGAGCCGGAAGAGAAGGGCACTGAGGAGCCGGAAGACAAGGGCACTGAGGAGCCGGAAGAGAAGAGCACCGAGAAGCCGGAAGAGAAGAGCACCGAGGAGCCGGAAGAGAAGAGCACCGAGGAGCCGGAAGAGAAGAGCACCGAGGAGCCGGAAGAGAAGAGCACCGAGGAGCCGGAAGAGAAGAGCACCGAGGAGCCGGAAGAGAAGAGCACCGAGGAGCCGGAAGAGAAGAGCACCGAGGAGCCGGAAGAGAAAAGCACCGAGGAGCCGGAAGAGAAGAGCACCGAGGAGCCGGAAGAGAAGAGCACCGAGGAGCCAGCAGAGAAGAGCACCGAGGAGCAGGAAGAGAAGAGCACTGAGGAGCCGGAAGAGAAGAGCACTGAGGAGCCGGCAGAGAAGAGCACTGAGAAGCCGGAAGAGAAGAGCACTGAGGAGCCGGAAGAGAAGAGCACCGAGGAGCCGGAAGAGAAGAGCACCATGGAGCCAGCAGAGAACAGCACCGAGGAGCTGGAAGAGAAGAGCACTGAGGAGCTGGCAGAGAAGAACAGCGAGGAGCAGGAAGAGAAGAGCACTGAGGAGCCGGAAGAGAAGAGCACTGAGGAGCCGGAAGAGAAGAGCACTGAGGAGCCGGCAGAGAAGAGCACTGAGGAGCCGGCAAAGAAGAACAGCGAGGAGCCGGAAGAGAAGAGCACTGAGGAGCCGGCAGAGAACAGCACTGAGGATTTGGCAGAGAAGAGCACTGAGGAGCCGGCAGAGAAGAGCACCGAGGAGCCGGCAGAGAAGAGCACTGAGGAGCCGGAAGAGAAGGGCACTGAGGAGCCGGCAGAGAAGAGCACTGAGGAGCCGGAAAAGAAGAGCACCGAGGAGCCGGAAGAGAAGAGCACTGAGAAATAAGGCTGACACTAGGAATTTCAGGGTCCCATACTGGCAAAACTTTTAGACGCCGCTCAATCTTCACCCCAAGTCAGCCTTCACCCCTCGCACCTTCCACAGTCTCACCACCATTTCTTGGAAAAACTACACTTCTGCACTGCGTCCTAACGTATTTTTCCGTGCGGATTCTGCAGAATCCGCAGGTAAAATAACCTGCGTTTTACCTGTGGATTGCCTGCGGATTTTGTGCGGATTTCACCTGCATTTTTACACCTGCAGATTCCTATAATGGAATAGGTGTAAAAACGCTGCAGATTCCGCACACAGAATTGACATTATGCGGAAAATAAACCACTGCGTTTTTTATTTTCCATAGGTTTACATGGTACTGTACGCAGCATGGAAAACTGCTGCGGATCCGCAAGGCCAAATCCGCAACGTGTGCACATACCCTAAGGCTATGTGCACACGCTGCAGTTTTCGCTGCGGTTCTGCTGAGGTTTTGGCCGCAGCAGAACTATAGCAGTTCTGCAGTGTACAGTAGCATGTTATCCTATGGGATTTACAATTTTCTGTGCACATGCTGTGGATTTTTAACTGTGGAAAAGCTGCGGTTTTGAATCCGCAGAAAGAAATGACATGTCAATTCTTTTCTGCGGATTCTGCTGCGGTTTACCATCTCCTCCATAGTAGAGGTGATAAACCGCAGGGAAAACCGCAGGTCATTTTACCTGCGGTTCCGCAGGTAAAAAATCTGCAGACCAATCCGCAGCGTGTGCACATAGCCTATCTGTTCCCATCATCAGATCACATACACAGCCATCAGCTTTTGTTTTGGCCAAAAGATTTTTTAAGCCACCACCAAGGCAAGTTAGACTCTTTAGGCTGGGCCCTACTCTACTAAAACCTATTAATTATTTCTTAAAATACCCAATACTGTTTTTAGGTATGTTTTTCTTTAAGTTAATGTGTCACATACATTTTTAAACTGATTAACAATACCACACATAGGGAACAAATACCATCTCACCATGGCCAGACCACATATTACCACCACATAGTGACCGAATAATACCACATACAAGGGAGAAATACTGCCACATCATGACCAGACCACATATTAGCACCACATAGTGAATGAATAATACCACCACATACAAGGGACAAATATCATCACACCATGACCAGACCACATATTACCACTACAGTGACCGAATAATACCACTTAAAATGTATAATAAGGCCACATTGCACACATTGAGTATTTGGTGATTTAATTTTTTTACCCCAGTATCTGTCAGCCAAAACCAGGAGTTGGTAAAAAATGCAGAAGTGTTGCAAATGTTTCTATGAGGCTAATTTCACATTTGCGTCTTTGTGCACAGCGCATCGTGCGCACGTGCATACGCATGCAAACGCAGTGTTTTTTTTACGCATCAGCGAATGCATGACGACAAAAAACGCAGCGTTTGCATGCCTTTGCGTTTTTTAGGCGCATGCGTTCTCTAGGTGTCACATTTCACAGGAGGAAAATCCTTGAAACAGACTCCACCAATGGGACTCCAGTGGGCGTGTGTCATGGTAATTCTTTATATAGACCCTGTTACAGCTGAATTCTTCAGATTTTGCAGCTGTTTCCTGTGTCACCATGGATCTGCGTTGGGAGAGTTTTCGCTTCAACTTGGATCTGGACATCGCGCTGTCTCAGGCTTTTGCATTTGCTTGCCAGGAAGAAAGGCAGAGAGAGAGACAGCGACAGCAGCGGCCTTTTTGGAGACATCCAATTATTGAAGTCCGGGAGAGCCGTGGAGTGTACCACACCCTCTACACCGAGCTCCAGGCAAACCCGGCGACATTTATTGACTATACCCGGATGTCCCAAGAAAACTTCATTGATTTGCTTGGTCGTGTTTTAAAGGAGCCATTTGGAGCCAGGACACACAGCTCCTTCGTGTGATTCCTCCTGAGGAACGGCTCCTGGTCATATTACGGTACATAATATTTAAAACCAATGCCTGCATAATTGTTTTTGTTCGGCCATGTACTAATCCAAAGCCTGCATAATTATTGTTCTGCCATGTAGTAAACAAAAGCCTGCAGAATTATTGTTATGCCATGTACTAATATTGTTTACATTTAAGTGTTTTGCAAAACCCTAGACATAAATATTAATTTTTTTCTTTCTCTGTTTGGCAAATTCCTGGCTACTAGAGAGAGTCTGTCATCACTCCACTTCCAGTACTGGCTTGGAATCTCCACCTTGTCGGGAATAGTTGCGGACACCTGCCGGTCATTGTGGGACATTCTCTGTCCAGAATTTATGCCCGTGTCCACCGCAGAAAAGTGGCTTGAAATAGCCGAACAATTCTTGAAAGTTTGCAGTTTCCCCAACTGTGTGGGAGCGGTGGATGGGAAACACATCAGGGTGACCAAACCCACCAGAAGTGGATCGGAGTACTATAACTATAAAAAGTACTTTTCTACAGTACTCATGGCCATTGCGGATGCAGACTGTCGGTTTATTGCGGTGGACATTGGGGCATTTGGCCGGGGGAATGACTCCCAGACTTTTAAGAACTCGGACATGGGCCGTAGGTTGTAGGGCAACCATTTTAATTTCCCCCTGCCACGACCTCTTTCCCACACCGAAGGTCCGCCACTGCCATTTGTTATGGTTGGGGATGAGGCCTTTCAAATGTGCCAAAACCTGCTGAAACCCTACTTCAGCCGGGACTTGGACCACACGAGAAAAATATTCAATTACAGACTCACAAGGGCACGAAGAACTGTGGAGTGTGCCTTTGGGATTCTTGTGTCCAGATGGCGCATTCTCAGCACAGTCATTAATCTTAAACTGGAAACAGTGGATGAGGTGGTGAAAGCGTGTGTAGTTCTTTTATTATTATTATATATTTATATAGCGCCATTTATTCCATGGCGCTTTACATGTGAATAGAGGTAATACAGACAAGTACAATAAACATGTGCAAGACTAGGGACACACAAGTACAGAAGGAGAGAGGACCCTGCCCGCGAGAGCTCACAGTCTACAGGGATGGGTGAGGATACACTAGGAGAGGGTAGAGCTGGTTGTGCGGTGGTTCAGTAGACTGAGGATCATTGCATGCTGTAGGCTTGTCGGAACAGGTGGGTCTTCAGGTTCCTCTTGAAGGTTTCCATTGTTGGTGAGAGTCTGATGTGTTGCGGCAGAGAGTTCCAGAGTATGGAGGAGATACGGGTGAAGTCTTGTATGCGGTTGTGGGAAGAAGCGATGAGGGGGGAATAGAGAAGGAGATCTTGAGAGGATCGAAGGTTGCGTGCGGGTAGGTACCGAGAGACCATGTCACAGATGTATGGAGGAGACTGGTTGTGGATGGCTTTGTATGTCATGGTTAGGGTTTTGAACTGGAGCCTCTGGACAATAGGAAGCCAGTGAAGGACCTGGCATAGGGTGGAGGCTGGGGAATAGCGGGGAGACAGGTGGATTAGTCTGGCAGCAGCGTGTAGGATGGACTGGAGAGGTGCCAGAGTGCTGGAGGGGAGGCCAGAGAGTAGGAGGTTGCAGTAGTCGAGGCGGGAGATGATAAGGGCGTGCACTAGTGTTTTTGTGGTTTCATGGTTGAGGAATGTGCGGATCCGGGAAATATTTTTGAGTTTGAGGCGACAGGAGGAGGCAAGGGCTTGGATCACCCCAAGGCACCGAGCGTGCGGGACTGGGGAAAGTGAGCAGCCATTGACATTGATGGATAGGTCTGGTGGAGGGGTAGAGTGAGATGTGGGAAAGATGATGAATTCAGTTTTGTCCATGCTCAGTTTGAGAAAGCGAGCAGAAAAGAAGGCTGAAATAGCAGACAGACAAGGTGGGATTTTGGTCAGTAAGGAGGTGAGGTCAGGTCCAGATAGGTAGATCTGCGTGTCATTGGTGTAGAGGTGATACTGCAAGCCGTGGGATTCTATGCTCTGTCCCAGGCCGAAGGTGTAGATGGAGAAGAGTAGGGGTCCTAGGACTGAGCCTTGAGGAAAACCGACAGACGGGGTGAGGTGAGGAGGTAGTATGTGAGAGGGAGACACTAAATGTTTGGTCTGTTAGGTATGATAAGATCCAGGATAGGGCCAAGTCTATGATGCCAAGAAATGAGAGAATCTGTAGCAGGAGGGAATGGTCCATGTGTCGAAGGCATAAGACAGGTCCAGGAGAAGGAGGACAGAGTAGTGTCGCTTGCACTTGGCGGTTAGTAGGTCGTTAGTGACTTTAGTTAGGGTAGATTCAGTGGAGTGATGTGGTCGGAAGCCAGATTGTAACCGGTCAAAGAGGGAACAGGAGGAGAGATGGGAGGACAGTTCTAGATATACATGCTGTTCCAGTAGTTTTGAGGCGTAAGGGAGAAGAGATATCAGGCAATAGTTATACACAGAGGATGGGTCGAGGGAGGGCTTTTTGAGGATGCGTGTGATTGAGGCATGTTTGAAGGATGAGAGAAAGACACCATTTGTAAGTGAAAGGTTGAAGAGGTGTTTTAGAGTTGGGATTAAGACTGTGGCAAAGTTAGGAATGAGGTGGGACGGGAGCGGGGCAAGCGCACAAGTGGTGAGGTGTGATCTTGACAGGAGGGTTGGAGAGCTTATCTTCTGTCATGGTGGAGAAGCTGGCTTTGGAAAAACAGGGCTGAGCGGCTAAAAGAGGCATTGGGAGCTGCGGGCCAAAGCTTTCTCTGATCGTATCGATCTTCTGCTTAAAGAAGGAGGTAAAGTCTTCAGCAGAAATGAGAGAAGAGGGAGGAGGTGCTGTGGGACGGAGTAGAGAATTTAAAGTGTTGAAAAGCTGTTTAGGGTTGTGAGACAACACAATTTTGTTATGGCTAAAGGAGCGCCCTAACTTTGAACTAGATGAACCAGCTGCCAACCCATTGCCTGATTTCACTCAGCACCCTCTCAGGTCATCAGTTGAAGTTGGCCAAATGAGGGACCAATTTGCCGCCTACTTTATCTCTGATGTAGGACGTGTGGCATGGCAAGATCAAATGGTGTAAAATTGTTTTCTTGTGTGTATGTAAATAAAAAACCTGTTTTGATACCTGTACCGAGTGCACTCTGTCTTTATACACTCCAATACAATAATCACCTGCCCAGGTGTCCTACTTTACTAGGAGTCCTGAACAGGTGAATATAGATATAAAAGTTGTATGACCTTCATCATCTCTCCAGACTGTGTACAATAAGGCAGATTGCAGTGACGGTGGAGATAATACAACTAATATTTGTATCACCTGGCCTGATGTTACAAATAGTGATTTTTGGATGCACTAGCATCCTTCACTCTTTATGACACCTGACAATGTGAGTATAAATATTAGTTGTAGTATCTACAATGTCACTTCAGTATGCACGCAGACTGGAGAGATGATAAAGGTTTATACAACTTCTAGCCTGGTGTCATGAGGATGCCCAAAAAGCCTCATCATGACCAGAATTTTATGACACCTGGGCAGTTGAATACACATATGAGTTAACCTCCAGCATCTCTCCAGTCTGCGTGCAACAGATAATGCAGACTGAATCGACGCTGCAGATGACAACTCATAGGTATACTCACCAGGCCAGGTGTGCTAAATAGTTATGATACCAGGCCAGGGTATTGTAGATATGATGTGTAATTTCTCCATCATCTCTTCAGTCTATTCCCCACAGACTAAATAGATGAAGTGGTTAATTACAAAGTATATCTAGAATCCCCTGGCCTTGTGTCCCAAAGAGTGAAATGATGATGGCCAAACACATCATCCTCAATTCACTCTATGATACCTGGCAAGGTGAGAATAGATATGCCTTGCACTCACCACTATCCTCTATCCAGTCTGACCAATATTAGCAGACTGAAGAGACTGGTGGTGAAAATACAAGTCATATATTTGTGTTTTTGACAACACATAGCTCCAGGACTGACACAAGAAACATGTCAGTCCTGGAGCTATGTGGTGGAAAAAAAGCAAAGTGTACGGCACAGTGTGTGTAGCCAGTGAAAGACACAATAAACCAAACAGTATTAGGGGAAAACAAAAGGACATTTATTAAAAAAAAAATTACTGGGAGCGACATTTGGGGGATGATGGTGGCAACTTGGGGGGTGTGGAGGGACGAGGAATGGCTTACAGAAGAGGAAGGGGTTCTAGGGGAAGGGGCGATGAAAGTAGTGGGGGAAGGGAGCTCAGGGATGGGACTTGAGGCATAGGGCGGGTCAGACACAGTGGGAGGTGAGGGGGAGGGAGTGTTAGAGGTTTTCTTTTTTTGTAGTTTTATGGGTTTTTCTGTGGCCCGTTGGCATGGTGTCCTGCCTGGAGCGCCTGGTGCTGGTGGACCTCCTGGAGCTGGGGGACCTCCTGGAGCTGGTTCCTGTAGCTGCTGCGGCATGCTGGTGGTGGTGGAGGTCCTGCCATGGTCCGTGGTGGCAAATAAGGAATGTAGGTCCCCCAGCTGCTGTTCGGTGGTGGTGGCAGTCCATGCAGGGGTGGTGCTGGCGTTGGTGGTGGAGGTTCAAGCAGGAGCGGCGCTTGGCATGGTAGTGGCCGGGGAGTGTCCAGCTGCCCTCGGCCTTGGGGTGGTGTAGCGGTGTTCAGCATGGCTTGGATTGCAGGTGGCCATGCAATGGTATGCAGCAGAAGTCGGTAGTGAGGTGAAGCGAGTCAGTGGTGGCACAGTTGGAAATGCCAACACTGGCTGCTGCACGTACTGACTCTGCGGCATAGCCTGCATGTAAGCAGTGTTGCAGGCCTGCATCACATTCAGCTGGAACTCAGGACTAAGGTGTTCCAGAATGCCCTGTTCAATTTGATTAAAGATATGGTGCGCTGGTCTGTTGAGGTCGGCTTCCAGATGGTCAAGGCAACTGTCAACAGCCTGGAAGCATGTTTCCATTAGTTTGAAACCCTTTCCAGTCTGTCGCTCAGCGCCTTAAGGCCATTCTGAAAGACCGAGCTCAAGAGAAGGAACTCGGGCATGACGGGCCTGTCCGAGGCCTTCTGCCGCTGGCGGGAAGTGCCCAAAAAACCAGTGGCAGAGACCTGGGACAGGGGAACACCTGACATACCAGCTTCCTGGTCTCCAGCTGTCTGTGGTGCCAACCCGCAAGATGCTTCTTGGCTGTTGGATGGCTGGGACGGGTCTGAGTCAGCTCGTTGAAGGACCGCTCCAGGACCAGGTTATAGGGTGCTGCTCCAGGTGCTGTGAAAAGAAAAGAAAAACATTATCATCATGCATTTACAATAGTCAAAGTGCCAACTCCTGTGGAATAGAAAAACACTGAGTAAAAACACAATACAATACAACAGCAAAATACTTACGATCTGGTGGCAAAGACCGGTCTTAAGAAGGCCAACACCCGATGGTATTGGTACTTGGTTTTGGTCCTTGCCGCAGCACCACTGGGAACCCGGTTCTTCTGTCTCAGGTCCCTGTTGAAGCAGTCCTTCATCGAGCACCAACGGGTTCTGACTTTGTTCACTGTGGAAAAAAAAATTAGACAATGCAATGTAGGCAGGAGTTACTAGCATCACACATAGTTGTGTGATTCCGGCCAAGCTCACTGCCGCATCATACTGCATTGAAATACTTACGAAATTCCTTGCAGACCCGTGGAGAGGCATTGTCCCAGCCATCCATCAGCGCTGCGGCCACCTCATTCCAGAGCCGCCGGATCACCATGTTTTCCGAGTGCAGTGGATCACGGCTGTCCCACAATAGGACTCGCTCCTGGACTAAATGGATGAGGGCCTCATTGTCCAGGGCAAATTCTTCATCCCGTTGTGGAGCCTAGAAAAGAAAGAAAAACATCAATCTTGTAAAGATTTGGAAATGAAAATATAGAAAACAAGACAGAAAAGAAGCAAGATTGAAGAGGAAAAACAGGCAAGAAAAAAATCAGGTAGAAAAAAAAAAAGAGTACAATCAGTCAGTCTATACTTAAATGCAGTCTCCCCGCCTGCACTTGCACTGGCTGCTCCTGCTCTTCCTCTGCTGCCGTGGATGATGAGGTCTGAAAAAGAAAATAAATTAATTTGCCACATGTGTATATGCGACAGCGATTACTTACCAATCAGTAGGGAAGGAAGGTACTCACTTCACTCTCCACTTGTGCCAGTTCACCAGGGGTCGGTTGGAATGCCTCTCCAGGAGACATGCTGCAATAAAAAAAGAGACATTAGTACATAATGTCAGGAACACCGCACTGCACTTGCTCACTGAGCCAGTGCACGTGTCCTGAGTACAAAAACTGTGCACAAAGATACCTGCGGAGCGGGACAGCAGTGGTGATGATGCATGCTCCAGGCTCACAGGACCTGAAGCACGTGACTGCTGGGGGCGTGGCCTAAGCTCCACAAAGCTAGGAGCTGCAGGGAAACTCCTAGAAAGGTAGCTACTGGACAATGTTACAAAGGGGCATAGACAGAGACAGAAACCAGATCAAGCCGAGGTCAAAGCACGAGATCGCACGACAGTACCAAAGGGTTAGACAGAATGGATAGTCGGGATGTAGCAATAGATCAGAAAACCAGAACAGGCAATAGACGGTACAATAGGGACAAACTGTAACGGAGTAACGATAGCCAAGCCAGGAGGTCAGAACCGGAAAAGACAATAGTACCAAAACGAGAGTACAGAGTGAGGGGACGGACAGGGTCATACATGGGAAGCAAACAAGCAATGCAATATTCAGGCACACCAGGGGCCTCAGACACACAGTTTGAATAACAGTATAGCTGACAGAGAACCCAGGTAAAGACTGAGTATAAATACCCCTCTCAGATCCAGAAAGAGGCCACGTACACTTAACCCTGTGTGTGCAGGGCAAGAACCCTGATCAAACCATGACAGTACCCCCCTCTTAATGGGGGGCCATTGGACCCCCAGGCTTGTCTGGGTATCTGGCGTGGAAAGCCCGCACCAAATGATCGGCATGCACCGAACTGGCCGGAACCCATGACCGATCCTCCAGAGAGTACCCCTTCCAGTGTATCAGATACTAGAGTCTCCGGCGCACCCACCAGGAGTCAACAATGCGCCCTACTTCATACTCCAGCTGCCCCTCTACCAGCACTGGCGGAGCATTTGATGAGTGATCCTCTCTCACCGTCCCCACAGGCTTTAGCAGGGAGGTGGGCAGCTGCAGTCGGTAGGCTACTGGGTTAACAGCCTCCACAACTTTGTATGGGCCAATAAACTTGGGGTCCAGCTTTATAGATGGTATCTTAAGCTTGATATTGTGGGTGGATAGCCACACCTTCTCCCCTACTGCAAATGCTGGACCTGGCCCCCTCCTGTCAGCAAACCGCTTATAGTTTTCCTGGGCCTTGGAAATATTCCTCTGAACCTCCCTCCAAGGAATTCTAAGACGTTGTGTCACACCCACAGCTCCAGGACAACCTGAATCCATGTGGGAAAACTCTCCAAAATGTGGGTTAAACCCATAGTTGATCTGGAAGGGAGACTTACCAGTAGATTGACTCAGACGACCGTTGAATGCAAACTCTGCCATGGCAATACCTCACACCAGTCCTCCTGCCTGGAAGAGGCCAAGCATCTCAGAATCTGCTCCAACGATTGGTTTGTGCGCTCCGTCTGTCCATTAGACTCTGGGTGGTAGGCAGAGGAAAAGGACAACGAAATCCCCAGCTTTTTGCAAAAAGCCCTCCAGAACCTGGCCACAAACTGTACCCCTCTATCAGACACCACATTCATAGTCACTCCATGCAACCAAACTATATGCTGCATAAATAAGCGGGCCAGGGTTTCAGCAGATGGTAACGTGGGGAGAGGTTCAAAGTGGGCTTGTTTTGAAAACCTATCCACCACCACCAATATCACCGAGTTTCCCCTGGAAGGAGGAAGATTTGTGATAAAATCCATGGACAAATGTGTCCATGGTCTATCCAGAATTGGCAAAGGCACCAACTCCCCGGCCGGCCGGACCTGAGAACTTTTAGAACGAGCGCACACCCCACATGCAGTCACAAACTTTTTAATATCTGTTACCATAGAGGGCCACCAGAAACCCCTCGCAATTGCCCCCCAGGTAGCTGCAATCCCAGGATGGGCACTCAACATAAAATCGTGAAATCCCTGCATAAGTCCGAGACGGAAACGTTCCGATACAAACAATTTACCTGGGGGTTTACCACCCGGAGCCCGAGCCTGGGCCTCCAAAATCCCTCTCTGTAACACCGATGAGATTTCGGCCACCACTACTCCTGGCTGAAGAATGGAGGAGGGAGGTTCTGGAGGGGACACCGAATCAAAGCTTCGGGATAAGGCATCAGCCTTGATGTTTTTAGATCCCGGGCGGAATGTGATGGTAAACTGAAATCGAGAAAAAAAAAGTGCCCACCGAGCCTGTCTGGGGGTCAATCTCTAGGCAGACTCGATATAGGCCAAATTTTTGTGATCAGTGATGACTGTAATGGGATGAATGGCCCCCTCCAGGAAATGCCTCCATTCTTCAAAAGCCAACTTTACCACCAACAACTCTCTATTGCCGACATCGTAATTTCTGTCGGCAGAGGAAAATTTTTCAGATAAGAAGGCGCAAGGCCTCAGATTAGTAAGGGTAGGAGGGCCCTGAGACAAAACTGCCCCCACCCCTACTTCCGAGGCGTCAACCTCCACGACAAAAGGTCTTGACGGGTTGGATTGTACCAATACAGGGGCTGAAGAAAAGCACTTTTTTAATGTCATGAAAGAATTTTTAGCAGCTACAGACCAATTTTTTACATCAGCTCCCTTGAGAGAGGCCCGTTAGAGGCTTTACCACCTGCGAGAAGCCCTTAATAAATTTCCCATAAAAGTTAGCAAAGCCCAAAAATCGCTGTAACCCTTTCAAGTCATGAGGCTGCACCCAATCCGTAACAGCCTGGACCTTCTTAGGATCCATGCGGAACCCCTCCCCTGACACAATCAACCCCAGAAAGGATACTTCTTGCATGAAAAATGATCATTTTTCCAACTTGGCATACAAATGATTCTCCCTCGGTCTCATGAGAACGATCGGCAAATGGTGCAAGTGAGATTGACTGTCCACCGAGTACACCAGAATGTCATCCAAATAGATAACCACAAAACGACCAATTAAATCAGATAAAATTACATTAATAAAATTCTGAAAAACAGCTGGAGCGTTGGTGAGACCAAAGGGCATAACCAAGTTTTCGAACAGCCCTTCAGTCATTAGGAATGCTGTTTTCCATTCGTCCCCTTCCAGGACTCTTATAAGGTTATATGCCCTACGTAAATCCAGTTTAGAGAACCACTTGGCCCCGGTAAGTTGGTTACATAGATCAGGAATTAGGGGGAGAGGGTATGTATTTTTCACAGTAATTTTGCTTAATTCCCGAAAGTCAAGGCACGGCCGCAAACCACCATCTTTTTTCTTAACAAAAAAGAAGCCTGCCGCCACAGGTGAAACAGAAGGCCTAATATGCCCTTTGCGGAGACTCTCGGTAATGTACTCCTTCATGTCTAGACGTTCGGGCCCGGACAAATTGAACAAGCGAGCCTTGGGTAACATGGCTCAAGGGACTAGATTAATCGCACAATCAAAGGGTCTATGTGGTGGTAGCGCCTCAGCCCCACTTTCGGAAAATACGTCTTCAAAATCTTTCAGGTACTCCGGAATACCTTCCAGATCGACAGACGACACTGACACAGATTTTACTGGGGTGACAAGAGTTGTCAAGTTGCAACATAGACCGTTAGCCATACAACCCCACTGAATGATCTCCCCCGTGACCCAATCAATAGTAGGATTGTGGCGTTGAAGCCAAGGCATACCCAGTACCAGTCCAGCCGGCAGATTATTTAGAACCAAACACCTTAATTTTTCCACGTGAGTGGAACCCACTTTCAGAGAAAAGGTATCAGTCATGAAACAAATTCCTTCCTGGGTGATAGGAGAAGAATCAATTGCCACGATTTTAACAGGATCTTTTAACCTGACTGTCCCTATCTTATGAAAAGTCACAACTTTGGCATTGATCAGATTAATAGAAGAACCACAGTCAACAAAGGCGGTGGTCACAACCGGACCGCCTGTAAGTTCTAGTTCCACTGGAAGCAGAATTTTAGTAAGTGAGGAAAAGGGTACCTGGGAGTCTGGGCAACCTCCTCGATTGTTACCTAGACTCAGTCGTTTTCCTGACGGCTTCACTGAAGAAGGGCAAGAAGGTCAGTTCCTTCTCCAATGTCCAGCAGATCCACAGTAAAAGCACAATTGGTTGTTTCTACAGCATCTCCTCTCTTTTTCCTTCAATAACGTGGCACCAACCTCCATGGGCTCGGGACTAGATGCAGAGTCTCTCAGATTGGAGAATAAAGGGGTCTCCTGCAGCATGACCCCTTTCGCCCCCAGCCTACGGTCCATGCGGACAGCCTGGATCATAGCGTCCTCCAAAGAATCCGGTGGAGGATGAAGGGCTAGGGCATCTTTCAAACGTTCGGACAGGCCTCTACAGAACAAACCCCGGAGGGCAGCATCATTCCAGGAGACCTCCGCTGCCCAGCGTCTGAACTCAGAGCAGAACCACTCGGCCGAGTGTTTCCCTTTGCACACACTCATCACCATATCCTCAGCTAGACTCACACGATCGGGTTCAACGTAGATATGCCCGAGGGCCTTGAAGAATGCATTCACTGACATTCTCTAAGGGGAGGTAGGGGGAAGGGAAAAAGCCCAAGCCTGAGGGGAGCCCCTTAACAAAGACATAATGACCCCAACCCTCTGACTCTCATCCCCAGAGGAGCGTGGCCTTAACGAGAAGAAGAGTTTGAACCCCTCCTTAAAAACCTTAAATTTTTTTTATCCCCAGAGAAAAAGTCAGGCAATTTAACAGGTGATTCTAGGGAGATTAAGGAAACATCTGGGGTACCCTCACCCCGGGCCCCAGAAAGAAAAGAACCCTGCATGGCATCAGCAACCTCCCTCTGAACCTGTTGCTGCGACTGAGCCAGGGTTCGCTGCTCCACAGACAGGTTTTGCATCATTTGAGTGAGGCTATTCACTTGCTCAGAGAGAGCATGCAGCGGATCCATGACTCAAGGAAAAAAAAATGCAAACCTCGTTTAAATGTTTTAAGGTCAGCTATAATGTCAGGAACACCACACTGCATTTGCTCACTGAGCCAGTGCGCGTGTCCTGAGTACAAAAACTGTGCACAAAGATACCTGCGGAGCAGGACAGCAGTGGTGATGATGCATGCTCCAGGCTCACAGGACCTGAAGTACGTGACTGCTGGGGGCGTGACCTAAGCTCCACAGAGCTAGGAGCTGCAGGGAAACTCCTAGAAAGGTAACTACTGGACAATGTTTCAAAGGGGCATAGACAGAGACAGAAACTAGATCAAGCCGAGGTCAAAGCACGAGATCGCACGACAGTACCAAAGGGTTAGACAGAATGGATAGTCGGGACGTAGCAATAGATCAGAAAACCAGAACAGGCAATAGACGGTACAATAGGGACAAACTGTAACGGAGTAACGATAGCCAAGCCAGGAGGTCAGAACCGAAAAAGACAATAGTACCAAAATGAGAGACGGAGTACAGCGTGAGGGGACGGACCGGGTCATGCACAGGAAGCAAACAAGCAATGCAATACACAGGCACACCAGGGGTGTCAGACACACAGCCAGAATAACAGTATAGCTGACAGAGAACCCAGGTAAAGAGTGAGTATAAATACCCCTCCCAGATCCAGAAAGAGGCCACGTACACTTAGCCCTGTGAGTGCAGAGCAAGAACCCTGATCAAACCATGACAAATAAATCGAGAAAAAAGGACAGACAGACATTAGGTTTTATACTCACATTATCCCACTTGCTGAGAGTCTCCAAGGTCCTTCTGTCTTGCAGGCTGTAGAGTAGTGGACTGCCAGTGCCAACCCCTTCTTTTTATATACACTACCCTCCAAACAATGTTTATTTGTGTAGGGGGTGGTTTAAACCAGTGTCTAGACATGTTTACTGAAAAAAAACGCGTGTACACGAAAACGCAGACAAACTTATGTCCATGCGCACGGCTGCATACCCACAAACTGTAATGCTATTTTTTTACGCATTCTGTGCGCATGCGTTTTTTTTAAGCCTTTAAGCGGACCCAAAAATGCAACATGTTGCGTCCGGCACGTCTAGACGCACACCTGGAAAAAACGAATGTGCTCGAAAATGCAGACAAACGCATGCAAACGGAAGACCATGCGCATGCCATGATAAACTTAGGTACGCATAGCGCATGCGCATAGATGCGCACGATGCAATGCGCACAAAAAACGCTAATGTGAAACCAGCCTTATGCTTTTCCTCTGACCGTTCCACTCCTGGTTTTGGCTTACAAATACTGGGGTAAAAAAAATCACCAAATACTGAATGTGTGCATGTGGCCTTTTATTAATAATAATAATAATAATAATAATAATAACATGATGCACAGAGGTACTATGATGCAATATTATGCATAGAGGCACTGTGAAGCAGTATGATGCAATATGATGTAGAGAGGCACCATGAGGCACACACAGACTACAGCCATGCTTGAAAGTGCCAAACAAGAGACCAGGCCCACAGTTACATCCAAGAGAGCAATCTCTCAGAGTTCTGAATATACCTCCACTCCAAATAGTACATCTCAATTGTCAGACTGACCCCACCAGAAGGAGCTAATTAATGAGCTGCAGCTGGAGGGCAGTCTTCCTGGAGATAGTGTGCTGTTTTAACACTATGTATCCTCCTATGGATGAAGTAGTTAAGTTACAAAGAAAAGTGAAACACTTGCTTATTGAACCAAAAAATGGAAACCATGCTTCACAAAAGACACTCTGAAGCCCAATCATAAGGCTCTGCGCAGACAAGACATGCAACTAAGGCTGGTTTCACACATGCGTTGGGCAGAGCTGTGAAGGGCTGCGTACTTCCTCCATTAAGCCCCACCCACTGCTGCACCTCTTGCATTCAGCTCCGCCTACGTTGGCATGCATCCTGTGTCGGCGTAGCATTAAAACGACGCATGTGGAGGCATCCGCATACATTTGCATGGCCTGTGTACCTAATGTTAAAGATAGGTACGCAGGACGCGTGCCGACGTAGGAGGAGCTGAATGGAAGAGGTGCGGCAGTGGACGGGGCTTAACGGATGAAGTACGCAGCCCTCCGCAGCTCTGCCCCACGCAAGTGTGAAACCAGCCTAACTGAAGTCAAATCATGAGTTGTAGCCTGGACATATGGCCTTACTACAGCCTAGAGGTTCAAGGCCTAGCTACGTATATGTTAATACACACCTCAGCACATGAGGCTCTAGGCCCAGCTTCGGTTCGGCACAAAGGCATGAGACTATCATCAACCCAGAGGCCTAGGCCATCAACACAACATTCCACCTTGCACTCAGCTGTACTGGCTCCATACCTGCTAGAAAAACAGGGGGAGCTGGTAATGCCAAGAGCCCATCATGGAGGGAAGCGGCGTCCTGTCAGGAATGCTGCATTACTGCCAATGATTTCCTCTCCTGTGCTTGACAACATCCAGGAAGCCAGCCTGATGCCTGCCTCCTCCACTCACTGGTCTCTGTGGCTGAGGGACTCCCGCCAAGGGAAGTGTCACCCCCGGCCTGTTTGACAGGGGGAAGGATTGGACGTGCCACACAATCCCCCTGAGCCCCGTAAAACGTCCACAGGCTATCTTCACTCGTGGAGCAACCTCTCACACAACCATCACCCGTAGGGACAGGAAAAACACTGGAGGGTGGAGGTGGGAGAGGCCTTTTAACCTCTCTGTGATCCTGTCCCGCTATAGGTAAAGGAAGAACTACCTCCATGGTGCTGTGCGGAGGGACGTAATGGAAAAAGTTCTGAAAGGATTCTTGGTGTGATTTGTTTTCTACATGACATGACATTTTAATGGGTTGGGGTTGTAGACACTTTATGTCCACTGTAAAAAGGAACTGGTTGGAACTGTGCCCCTTTTCCATCCATGACACAGAGCTAACATTTATTGCAGTCGGCTTTTTCCTGAGGTGGCTTCACCTTTGAGAACCTCGACGTGTTTGCTGATTTAAAAAGACATGGTGTGCATATACCCTTGATGTATTTCTGTAGGAAAGTTTCACTTCTTATTTCAGAACTAGTACATTTTATTAGTTAATACTTTTGGTGTAACCAAAATTCTCATACACTGCTACTGCTTCTAACATTTTATGTAATTCTCAGCCACAACTTCCTTATTAAAGGGGTTTAACCACAAACAAAAAAGTTAATTTTAATCAACATTTTAATCAACAGATCTTTAAATAATATTAAATTTCTCAAATGTTCCTGTGCTGAGAAGAGATAATCTTATAAATGTGCCCCTGCTGTGTACTGTGTAATGGCCGTGTCTGACTGAGCAGGAACATGTTCTGATCATACCACATCTCCTGGCAGGGGAGGAAGCAAAAGAGAGTATACAGACAGGACAGCACAGGATCAGAAACATTTCTTTCTTTAAGGTAAAACTTTACTTAAAAACAGGCAGTGAAATGTTTGTCTCACAGAAAGAATCAGTTCCGATCCTGTGCTGTCCTGTCTGTATAATCTCTTTTGCTTCCTCCCCTGCCCAGGAGATGTGGTATGATCAGACCATGTTCCTGCACGGTCAGACACAGCCAATCATTACACAATACACAGCAGGGGCACATTTATAAGATTATCTCAGCACAGGAACATTATCTTTTTAACATATCCAATTGTGGAACTGTTTTTATTCTAACTTCTATTAAATTAAAATGTACTTTCTGGGATAACCTCTTTAACTTTTGCTGTTTGTGCAAATGGCACTACCATCTTTGCAGCCAGGGCACAAATTACTCGAGTTCTTCTAACAATGTTTTTAATAGTTTTAGCAATTCAGCTCATGATGTTTTGGCTGGAGGATTAATTTAAATTGGATTGCTGAGCTTTGTGTCATGTTCCATAGCCAAATGATATGAGCTAAATTCATCAAAATCAGGGTTTCTCAACAGAGTTTGTGGATATTTTGTAGACTGAAATTCCTGATGCACTTACAATAATTATAAAGCCCTGTGTACATTACTACATAAACCCAGAAAATATGAAATATTAGGAATACTTAGAGGGGGTTGTCCACTACTAGGACAACCCCTTCTTGATTAAAATCTTTGGCGCCAATAATAAAACCTATACTCACCTCCAGTGCCAGCTCTGTTCCCGGGATGTCAGTACTCCGTCTCCCGAGGCTTCTGTGCAGCTGTTGTGACACGTGACATCGGCACCAAATCAGAACTGGCGTCACTGTCTCCGCCTTTGGACAAATCGAACATAAAACAGGAAGTCCGGTGTGCAGTTGATTTTGAACTTCCTCTTCCTGCTCAATTCGACAGGAGGTGGGGACAGTGACGCCAGCACTGATTGGGCGCCAGCATCATGTGTCACAACATCAGCACGGAGCCTAGGGAGGGCGAATGCCGACACCCCAAGAACAGCGCCAGCACAGGAGGTGAGTATAAGCTTCAGTATTTTATCAGGGCCAAGGTAGGGGTATGAGAAGAAGTTATCTAAGTAGTGAACAACTTCTTTAAGGCCGGGGTCACACTTGCGAGTGTGATGCAAGAAACTCGCACGAGTCCCTCGCATCAATACTCGGCACTGCCGCTAGCACTCGGGACTGGAATGTGCGGCTGCATAGAAATGCATGTCTGAGGCTGGTTTCACATTAGCGTTTTATCGCTCAGCGCATCGTGCACATGCGCAATGCTCCCCTATCTTTAACATGGCGGGTGCATGGTCTAGCGCTTGCACGCGTTCATCTGCGTCTTTCCAGGTGTGCGCCCAGACGTGCCAGATGCTACATGTTGCATTTTTTATTCTGCCCAACTGCGTTAAAAAAGCGCATGCGCACGAGTGCAAAAAAATAACATTACAGTCTTTGGGGTCGCTGGCATGTGCATGGACGTGCGCAGTTCTGCGCTTTTAAACGCATGCGATTTTGGAGTAAACAATGTCTAGACACTTGTTTAAACCACCCCCTACACAAGCAACATTGTTTGTGAGGAGTGTACATAAAAGAAGGTGTCTGCACTGTCAGACCACTACTCTACAGACAGCCTGGAAGAGATCAAACAGCCTTCCAAATTACAGAGCCCTTTGGATCCAAGCTGTAGCAGCCAAAATGTGAGTATTCTTAAACCTAATGTCTGCCTGTCCTTTCAAATGTATTATGTACGATTGCTTTGTATTTTTTTTAATTGCAGCATGTCTTCTGGGGGTGAATATACACAATCCCAGCAAGAACTTGCCTAAGCAGAGTGTGAGGTCAGTATCTTCCTGCCTTTGGTAAGTATAGCTGCTGCATCTGCAAATGTGTAATAATTTTTGTTCTTTTTCAGACATCATCATCGGACCCGGCAAGTGAGGACGAACAGCGGGAGCAGCCAAGACAAGTCCTGGTGGTGAGACGGAATGTAAGTATAAAATGACTTCGAATGTCCCTTTTTTTTGTTTAAATGTATTTTTTCTCTTCCTTTTTTTCTGTCCTGTTTTTCATCTTCTATCTTGCTTCTTTTCTGTATCTTTTTCTAACTTTTTCATTCACAAAAATTTCCAAGATTATAATATTTTTTATTTCTAGGTTCCACAACGGGATGAAGAAGACACCTATCTCGACAACGAGCACCTGATCCACCTGGTCAAGGAGCGTGTCCTGTTGTGGGACAGCCGTGACCAGCAGTACAAGGACACTGTGATGACCTGGCGGCTATGGAATGAGGTGGCTGCAGCGTTGATGGATGGCTGGCACAGCGCCTCTCCAAGTTCTAAAAAGGCATTTAGTAAGTATTTCCCTGCTCTGTGATGCCACAGTAACTATTGTCCCTGATGACACTGTTGTGTTTCCTGATATATTCTAGCAGGAAACACAACAGTGTTATCAGGATTACCTGGGAATGCATTGTGTATTGTATTGCTGTATTATGCCGCAGTGACTATTGTCCCTGATGATACTGTTGTGTTTCCTGCTAGATATATTCTAGCAGAAAACACAACAGTGTTTTCAGGATCAACAGTGACTGCATTGGGTATTGTATTGCTGTATTGTGCCGCAGTGACTATTGTTCCTGATGACACTGTTGTGTTTTCTGCTAGATATATTCTAGCAGGAAACACAACAGTATTATCAGGATCAACAGTGACTGCATTGTGTATTGTATTGGTGTATTGTGCCGCAGTGACTATTGTTCCTGATGACACTGTTGTGTTTCCTGCTAGATATATTCTAGCAGGAAACAACAGTGTTATCAGGATCAACAGTGAATGCATTGTGTATTGTATTGCTGTATTATGCCGCAGTGACTATTGTCCCTGATGACACTGTTGTGTTTCCTGCTAGATATATTCTAGCAGGAAACACAACAGTGTTATCAGGATCAACAGTGACTGCATTGTGTATTGTATTGCTTTATTGTGCCGCAGTGACTATTGTCCCTGATGATACTGTTGTGTTTCCTGCTAGATATATTATAGCAGGAAACACAACAGTGTTATCAGGATCAACAGTGACTGCATTGTGTATTGTATTGCTTTATTGTGCCGCAGTGACTATTGTCCCTGATAATACTGTTGTGTTTCCTGCTAGATATATTATAGCAGGAAACACAACAGTGTTATCAGGATCAACAGTGACTGCATTGGGTATTGTATTGCTGTATTGTGCCGCATTGACTATTGTCCCTGATGACACTGTTGTGTTTCCTGCTAGAATATATCTAGCATGAAACACAATTGTGTTATCATGGCGAACAATCAGTGCATTGTCTATTGAATTGCTTTGTGATGCCGCATTGACTGTTTGCCATGTTCACTCAGGTGTGTGTGATGATACAGCTTTTGCCATGTAATATATAATGTTTTTTCTTTGTTTTTCCAACAGTGAACAAAGTCCAAACACGTTGGAGCTCGATGAAGGACCGCTTCAACACTGATGTCCATGCAGAGGGACAGGTTCGCAGTGGTTCAGCGGCAAGGACCAGAACAAAATACCGTTACCATCGCGAGTTGGCGTTCCTAAGACTAGTCCTTGCCACCAGACCGTAAGTATTTAATTTTTTTTATTATTTTTTTTGTTTTTAACCTGTGCTTTTCTATTCCACAGCAGTTGCTTCTTGTAAATGCAGGAGACTAATGTCTTTCTTTTATTTCTACAGCACCCTGCAACCTGTCTCTGGAGCGGTCCTTCATCGAACGACCTCGGACCCGTCCCAGCCATCCGACAGCCAGGAAGCAACTTGCAGGTCAGCAATACAGACAGCTGGTGACCAGGAAGCTTGACAATCAGGTGTTCCCCTGTCCCAGGTCTCTGCCACTGGTATTGCGGGCACTTCGCGCCAGCGGCAGAGGGCCTCGGACAGGCCTGTCTTGCCCGAGTTCATGCATTTGAGCGAGGCCTTTCATGCCAGCCTCAAGGCGCTGTCAGACAGAGTGGAAAGCGGCTTTTCCCTGATGGAACGCGGTTTTAATCACATGGAACACTGCTTCCACTCCGTCGAACAGCGCCTTGACCGTCTAGAGGCCGACCTCTACAGACCAGGGCACCATTTTTTCAGTAAAATTGAACGGGGCATGGCGGAACACATTAGTCCTGAGCAACAGCTGAATGTGGTGCAGGCCTGCAACACTGCTTTCTTGCAAGCTATGCAGCCGAATCAGTACGTGCAGCAGTCAGTGGTGTCATTTCCAACTGTGCCACCACTGACTCGCTACACCTCACTACCAACTTCTGCTGCATACCACTGCACGGCCACCTGCATTCCAAGCCAAGCCGGACACCACTACACCACCCCAAGTCCGAGTGCTGCTGGACACTCCACCGCCACCACAATGGCAAGCGCTGCTCCTGTCTGGAGCACCACCACCACCACCACGCCTGCTTGGAGCACCGCCCCCAATCCTACAACCTGGACCAGCACTGCCGCTACCACTCCTACCGCCTTGACCAGCACTGCCGCCACCACTCCTCCTGACTGGACCAGCACTGGCACCACTACTCCTACTGTAAGGACCAGCACTGGCACCGCCACCACCCAGCAGCATCAGCAGCTGCAGCACCATCATCATCAGCAACATCAACAACAGGGGGACCTACACTCTCTTTTTCACGAAACGCAGCAAAGGTCACTTATCTCCTGGCGGTCAGAAAGTGGAAGGCAGTTAGGCAGCTCGAAGAGGTCCAGGCAGGACACCCAAACCGAAAGGAAACACAAAAAAAGGAGAACTTTGAGCGTCTCTCCCCTCTCACCTACCAGTGTGTCTCAAACTGCCGCTCATTCCATCCCTGATCTCCCATCCCCCAATACTTTCGTCGCCCCTTCCCCTAGAACCCCTTCCTCACCTACTAGCCGTTCCTCCTCTCTCCACACCCCCAAAGTAGCCTAATGTCCTTCACAATAAAAAAAATTTTTTTTAAATAAATGTGTAATTCTGCTTTCACCTAATACGGTTTGATTAATGTGTCTTTCACTGCCTACACACACTGCGCCGTACACACACTGCGCCATACACTTTGCGTTTTTGCCCACACATACCTCCATCAGTGACACATGTTTCTTGTGTCATTCCTGGAGATATGTGTAGTCAAAAACACAAATATATGACTTGTATTTTCCCCACCAGTCTCTTCAGTATGCTAATATTGCACAGACTGAATAGAGGATGGTGTTGAGTGCAAGGCATATCTATTGTTACCTTGCCAGGTATCATAAAAAGTTTATTGAGGATGGTGTGTTTTTACCATCATCAATTCACTTATTGTGAGACAAGGCCAGGGGATTCTAGATATACCTTGTAATTAACCACATCCTCTATTCATTGTGTGGTGAATAAACTGAGGAGCTGATGGGGAAAATACACATCATATGTACAATACCCTGGCCTTCTTTCATAACTATTTATCACACCTGGGGAGGTGAATACACATATGAGTTTTAACCTGCAGAGTCGCTTCAGTCTTCATATATTTCACGACTGTAGCGATGCTACAGTTTAACTCATATGTGTATTCTCCTGCCCATGTGTGATAACATTCTGAAGTCAGGAAGCGTTATTTTGGGTGTCCTCAATTCAGCATGACACTAGGCCTGGGGATTGTAGAAGTTGTATAACCTTTATTATCTCTCCAGTCTGCGTTCAAACTCAAGCCACAGTGGTGATCCTACAAATAATAGTTATAGTCACATGGTTAGGTGTCATAAATAGTGACGGATGCTAGTGCATCCTCAAATCACTATTTGTAACATCAGGCCAGGTGACACAAATATTAGTTGTATTATATCCACCGTCGCTGCAAATTGAACACAAACTGTAGAGATGATAAAGGTCATACAACTTGTGCGTGTATAGTCACCTGGTCAGGAGTGCTAGTAAATTCATGATGCACAAAACACAGCATCATGAATTCACTTGTACACCTGGCCAGTTGATTATTGTATTGGAGTGTAAAAAGACAGAGTGCACTCGGTACAGGTATCAAAACAGGTTTTTTATTAATATACACACTAGAAAACATTTTTACACCATTTCATCTTGACATTCCACCCATCCTACATCTGAGATGAAGTAGGCTGCAAATTGGTCCCTCATTTGGCCAAATTCAACGGATGACCTAAGAGGGTGCTGAGTGAATTCAGGCAATGGGTTTGGAGCTGAATCATCAAGTTCAAGGGTCGGGTGCTCTTTTGCCAACACAAAATTATGTAGAACCACACATGCCTTCACCACCTCATCCACCGTTTCCATTTTCAGATTAATGGCTGTAGCGAGAATGCGCCATCTGGAGACAAGTATACCAAAGGCACAATCTACAGTTCTTCTGGCCCTGGTCAGCCTGTAATTAAAGATTTTTTTGTGTGGTCCAAATCCCGGCTAGAGTAGGGTTTCAACAGGTTTGCACACATTTGATAGGCCTCATCCCCAACCATTACAAATTGCTGTGGCGGACCTTCGGTGTGGGGAAGAGGCCGTGGCATGGGGAAATTGAAATGGTTGCCATACAACCTCCGGCCCATGTCCGAGATCTTAAAAGCCTGGGAGTCATTCCCACGGTCAAATGCCCCAATGTCCACTGCTGCAAACATACATTCTGCATCCACAATGGCCTTGAGTACTGTAGAAAAGTACTTTTGTAGTTATAGTACTCAGAGCCTGTTCTTTTGGGTTTGATTATCCGGATGTGTTTCCCATCAACCGCTCAAAAACAGTTGGGGAAATTGCAGACTGTCCAGAATTTTTCAGCTATTTCAATCCACTTTTCGGCGTTTGGCAGGGGCATAAACTCTGGACAAAGAACGTTCCACAAAGCCCGGCAGGTGTCCGCAACAATTCCCGACAAGGTGGAGATTCCAATCCGGTACTGGAAGTGGAGTGAAGATAGGCTCTCTCCAGTAGCCAGGAATCTGTGAAACAGAGAAAGAACAAAAATTAATATTTATGCATATTGTTTTTTAAAACAATAAAAGAAAAAAAAAATTAGTACATGGCTTAAAAATAATTCTGCAGGTCTTTGTTTACTACATGGCAGAAATATAATTCTGCCAGCTTTGGAATAGTACATGTCACAACAAAGAAAATTATGCAGGCATTGGTTTTGCAATATTACGTACCGTAATGT
This sequence comes from Dendrobates tinctorius, assembly GCF_039654945.1. Taxonomy (NCBI): domain Eukaryota; kingdom Metazoa; phylum Chordata; class Amphibia; order Anura; family Dendrobatidae; genus Dendrobates; species Dendrobates tinctorius. The sequence goes on along the minus strand of NW_027361834.1, from coordinate 281,333 downwards.
GACCAGGAGCCGTTCCTCAGGAGGAATCGCACGACGGAGCTGTGTGTCCTGTCTCTGGATGGATTCTTGGACATGACCAAGCAAATCCTTGAAGCTTTGTTGGGACATCCGGGTATAGTTATTAAATTTCTCTGGGTTTGCCTGGAGCTCGCTGTAGAGGGTGAGTTCAATAATCGGATGTATCCACAAACGCCAACGCTGCTGTCTTCGCTGTCTCTCTCCCTTTGTTGATGGCAAGCAACTGCATAAGCCTGAGCCATCGCGATGTCCAGATCCAAGTTGAAGTGAAAACTCTTCCAGTGAAGATACATGTTGACAAAGGAAAAAGCAAGCAAATGTGAAGAATTCGGCTGTAAACAGGGTCTATATAAAGAATTCCCATAACACACGCCCACTGATGTCCCATTGGTGGAGTCTGTTGCAAGAATTTTTCAAGGATTTTCCTCCTGTGAAATGTGACACCTAGACAACCCATGCGCATAAAAACGCAAACGCATGGAAAAACGCTTGAAAACGCTTTTTGTCGTAATTTGCACGGTAATGCGGCAAAATATTGCAGCGTTTACAAGCGTTTGCATGCGTTTTTGCATGCGTTTTATGTGCGCTTGAAATGCTGCGCAAAACGGCGCAAGTGTGAAACTAGCCTGAGTGCCGGGTATTTATGCGAGAGACTTTAGCAAGTTTCCCGCATCACACTTGCAAGTGTGACCCCAGCCTAAGGATCAGCATTAAGATACAGAGGCCTATATAGTGATTTACATATACAGTTATTTGTACCAATATATGTCATGAAACTAATAATTTTCAATTTCATCTTCTGTGACAGGGTCAGTTTTTGTTTTAAGTCATGTATTTTCATATGCACTTTTTGCTTCTTCTTTTTGAAGACTAATTAAAGCTTTCTTTTACTTGGATGTGAGAAGAAAACTGTTTCCTTCTTCTAAAATGCGCAGAAGAATGTAACTTTTTGTAAGGCGTCTTTCACACTTCAGTTTTTTGCCATCAGTCAAAATCCGCCAAAATTTGAAATTGGCGGATCCGCAAAAAAATGTGTAAAAACGGATGCAAGCTGATGGAACGGATCCGTTTTTTTAAGGATCCGCTATACCGATTTAAGTGCGGATCCTAACCAAAATGGATCCGTTCCATCAGCTTGCATCCGGTTTCACATCCGTTGGATCCGTTTTCTTGCGGATCCATTTTTCCACACCTCCAAAATGGGATGCTCCCAAATATGATTCGCTCTTGGAAAATGCTCTCAAATGTGATTGGATGCTGGAAACTAGGGAGAAATATATCTAGGGTGTTGTGATACAATTTCTTTGAAAGGTTTTAGAGCTAGTGGCAGCGATGGAAGGAGTTAGTTCGAGTCTGGAAGGAGTTATTGCGAGTATTGACAGCTTCTGTGTGGAATTGGATCTTCACTTGAATCGGTTGGCAATTATTGCTATCGAGAGGGAGAAAAGAAGATTGCAAATCCTGCGTATGAGGAGACGGCGCCAGTGGATTCATCCCATTAATGCGCAGAGGTTCACCCGTGGCGTTTTTTCCACATTGTACCTGGAAGTGAGGGATAATCCGGACAAGTTCTTTAACTACGTGCGCATGCGGATGGAATTCTTTGAAATATTGGTGGATCGTGTTGGAGAACAAATCCGGAGAAGGGACACACAAATGCGGTTTTCTATATCACCAGCGGAGCGTTTGATGGTGACCCTTCGGTAAGTTATCTACCTTTTAAACAGTTTCAGATTCTGCAGGCTTTTATTGTTATGTTATGGCTTGTAGTTTGTATTAATTTTACTTTTTTTTCCATTTTTTTAACAGATTCCTGGCAACTGGAGAATCCTTCACCTCCCTCCATTTCCAGTTCCGGATTGGGATTTCCACTATTGCTGGAATTGTACAACAGACCTGCCGGGCATTGTGGGATTCTCTACAGGAGGAATACATCCCAGAGCCAACACAGGAGAGGTGGCTGGAGATTGCAGAGAAGTTTCAAGAAATCTGCCAGTTTCCAAACTGCATCGGTGCCGTGGATGGCAAGCATATCAGGATTGTGAAACCTATGGGATCTGGTTCACAGTTTTACAACTATAAGAAATACTTTTCTATTGTGCTGATGACCATTTCGGATGCAAACTGCAAATTCATTGCTGTGGACATCGGTGCATACGGTCGTTCTAATGACTCTCAGGTATTCAAGATTTCCACCATGGGCCGTCGCTTGTATGGAGACAATTTTAACTTCCCACCTCCAAGACCACTCCCTGGAACAACAGGCCCACCAATGCCTTTTGTGTGTGTTGGCGACGATGCTTTTCAGCTTTATAAACACCTACTCAAACCATACGGTAGTCGTGGATTAACACACCGGAAAAGTATCTATAACTATCGGTTAACTAGAGCGCGCAGAGTGGTGGAGTGCGCGTTTGGAATTTTAACTGCCAAATGGAGAGTTCTGTTAACGGCCATGAAAATGAAAACATCGACTGTGGATGAGGTGGTGAAGGCCTGTGTAATCCTGCACAATTTTGTCCTTTCAAAGGAACCAGTTTCCATCGATGAAAATCTGTCAACCACCTTGTGGGATTATGAGCAGCAAACTTTTCGGAGTACTGGCTCAGTGGCAAGAATAAGGGACACCTTTGCAGACTATTTTGTGACACCAGAGGGACAAGTGGCCTGGCAAGATGACATGATATAATTTTCTAGACCAATTGTGAGTAACTTGTATTTTTTGTTTTTTTTAACTGAAATTTTACCAAGTGTTTGGTTCTCCCAACCATTGTTACCATGTGATTTGTTTTATTTTTAAGTTTTACACCAATTGTTGGGTACCAAGCATAAAGTTTTACCAAGTGTTGTGTACCTAGCGTTGTTTTACACTTTGTTACCAAGTGTTGGGTACCAAGCATAAAATGTGACACTTTGAAATTTTACCAAGTGTTGTGTACCAAGCGTTTTACACTTTGAAATGTTCACATGTGTTGTGTACCAAATGTTGTGCTACCAAGTGTAATTTGTACCTTGTACACCACCAGTGTACTGTGAAATATTGTGTGTTGTGTTGACCTTTTACACCACTGGTGTAATTTGATTATTTCCAAAAAAAAGAGGCAAAAAAAGAAACAACACAATAAAGTTTTTTTGAAACATAAAACAGTTTATTTCTCAATTTGTAATAACTGTATATTTTTTTTAATTTTTGGTGTTTTTTTTGGTATCTTAAACCTTTTTTGTAAGTTTTTTTTTTGGTATATATTACCATTTTTGTAAATTTTTTTTTTTTTTTGGATAACATCATTACAAAGTGTGATAATGTTGGGTGGAGATAGTATTGGAGGGGTTAACAGGGTTGACCACATCGAGGGGGGGGTAGGGGACTGGGGAGGGAGTTGGTGAGGACCAGAAGTGGAAGCGGGGTTTAACACGTGGTTGGGACGGGAGTGGATGGACAGACGAGGTTTGTGGGTACATTGAAGGTGTATGTGGGGATGGGTATGGTGAGGGCATTGGGGTATAATGCAATGGGGAAGGAAGGTACTGGGAAGAATGGAATGGGGAACTAGAGAAAGGAGAGGGAGTGGTAGGAGGAGGGACGGCTGTATGATGGATGGTGGTGGAAGGATGGACGGGGGAAGGATGGACAGGGGAAGGATGGACAGGGGAAGGATGGACAGGGGAAGGATGGACAGGGGAAGGATGGACAGGGGAAGGATGGACAGGGGGAGGATGGACAGGGGGAGGATGAGATGCTTCAGCAAGCACTTCCACTAGAGCATTCTGACAGGCTTGCATCACACGCATCTGCTGGTGAGTACTTAAACCTTCCATTTGCCGGACAACAGATTGAAAAAAGGTATGTCTCAGTGTCTGGTTTGATTCTAAATTCATCTGTTCCATGTATCTTCTGAGTTCCATGATACTTTGATTGATCATGGTCAACCCAGAAGATAACCGTTGTCCATAAGTGTGGAAACCGTGCTGAACAGATGAGTTTAGACTCAAACAGTCAGACAAGGTCATCCTTTCCTGACTCCTCAGACACTGCCGGCCAGAACCAAAAGTTGGTCGAGATGTTGCGGCAGTGTCTGAGGGGTGGGGAACAGGGAACAAGTCGTCACCAGCAGCTTCATGTGATGAAGTCTGCCCTGCTGCTCCAGTGCTGGTGGAGGGGATAGAGGGATGAGACAATAGGGTAGGTACAGAGGGGTCGGATACCTCGATGTGGTCACCGGGGGCGGTCTCACTAGGGATCACTCCAGAGGGACGCAACTCTGATGCAGACTCCCGAGTGCTGCAGATGGTGCTAAAAAAAAGGAGAAAAAAATGTATATTACAAATATTGATATTTAATTTAAGTCTGCTGAAAAAAAATTTGGTTAAACATTTCTACTACAGAAATGGTTTGGGGAATATTTACCTTCTGCACACCATTGTTGATCGCAGGAACGCCAGGGCTTTGTAGTTTTTGTACTGGGGTCCCCGGCGTCCTCCCGATCCACTCGTGGTCTGAATCTCTTTGTTGTAGTCCCTCTTGAAGCGATCCCGGAGCGACCGCCACCCACCGTGTGATAACCCTGTCACCTGTGAAGCAAAAAAAAAAAAAAAAAGTTTAGTATTCAACACTTCACATGCAGGAATATAAGTTACTGAAGTTGTAATACTTAAGCACAAAATCCCTGGCCCTCGCATGGAGTTCCTCCCAGTTGTCAATAACCATGTTCCACAGCGGCTCCCGGTTTTCCACCTCACAGATGAGGTCATCAGTATCGATGACCACACCCTCCTCCAGATGTCTGCAAATGTGAAACCGGCCTAACTTTGTATGTGGTGTAATTGGGCCCAGACATCTACATCAGACACCAGCCTACATCAAACACCAGCCTATCAGTCAGGCTGGTGTTTGATGTAGATGTCTGGGCCCAATTACACCACATACAATACCAGTTAGGCCGGTTTCACATTTGCACTTTATAGTGCAGCGAGGGCCTGCACACGGCCGCCACTAATCCCCACCTACTAGCGCACATGAACGCTTGCGATCTGCGCACCCTATTTTTAGCAGATGGTGCGCTGGCCGTATTTTACAGTGTTCTGCACACTTTTTAAGGTGTGCTGTGTGCGCCAAAATGCAACATGCTGCATTTGGCGAACAAGGGCACACCTTCAAAAGTGCGCAGCACACGGTAAAATACGGCCAGCGCACCCTATGCTAAAGACAGGGTGCGCAGATCGCAAGCGTTCATGTGCGGTAGTAGGCAGAAATGACCGGATGGGGCGGGGATTAGTGGTGGACGTGTGCAGGTTATCGCTGCGCTATAAAGAGCAAATATGAAACTGGCCTTACACCACACAATCACAGCACGAAATACAATATTACAGTTGTATGAAAATAAAATGCAGAACACATGCAACAGAAAAAAAATAGATGGAAAAAAAAAATTAAAAAATGCATTACAGACACACAGGCCATACATACACACACACACACACACACACACACACACACGCTCCAGGGGTCTTGCAGGTGGTAGACTTGCAGCTGGGCAGACAGGTTTTATAGCTCTAGTTGAATCTTCCGTCAGGCAGGCTGGAGTCGGATATCTTGCTTGGTGTCTTGTGTTGCTGGTGCCGGATTGTCTGGGCCCAATTACACCACATACCATACACCACTCAATCACAGCACAAAAAATACAATATAATTACAGTTGTATGAAAATAAAATGCAGTACACAAGCAACAGAAAAAAGTATGAAAAAAAAACAAAACAGACATTTAACACTCGCAGACCACACACTAGCAGGCCATACACACACACACAGAAATGTCATAAATAGGTATACTCACACTTGTAGGTGAGCTGGTACTGGCAGGCTTGGTGGGTGTCCTGTGGCAGAGGCTTGGTGGGTGTCCTGTGGCAGAGGCTTGGTGGGTGTCCTGTGGCAGAGGCTTGGTGGGTGTCTGTCGTCTGGCAGGCTTGGTGGGTGTCCTCTGGCAGGCTTGCTGGCTGACACTGCATGTCTGGGCCCAATTAGCCCACCTTATATAGTTTTGGGACTGTCTGGAAAAGCATCTTTTTTTCTGGGCATGCCCAGTGCGATTTTGCGGATCCTGCCGGTGGATTCCGCAAAATCGCGGATCCCGGCGGATCCGCCGCCCATAGGCGCCCATTCTACCGCTTGGCGGATTACGGCGGATCCGCCGTCATCCGCCACTTTGACGGCGAAAAAACCGTTACAAGCTCCGTCCCCCTCAGACAGAATCCGCAAAGAATTTTGCGGATCCGCCAAATATCGGACGCAACGGACGACCATCCGTCAAAATCCGCCACTAATGTATCCCAATGGGGAAAATGGCGGATCCGCAACAAGAAAAAGCGGATCCGCCATTTTCAAATTTTGGCGGATTTTGACTGATGGCAAAAAACTGAAGTGTGAAAGAGGCCTAACACCTCTTTTTATATCATACTCATTTTTTTCTCAACCTCCTGGTACTTGTCAAGCCCAGGTATGCAATATTGTAGATAGAGAGAAGGGATTAGCTAACTATTGTCCCTTTAGCAATACTTTCTATGACACAGGGCTAAGGTTTAGGACATTGTCTTGCCCTTTATCAAAATACACTGGCCAAGGCACAGAGGATTGCTGGTGAACCTCTCCACCCGTGTTATTCAGCGCCTAGGGCACATGTCCTGATTTTCCACTCCTAACTGTACCCCATGTGCGCAGATGCCCCAGATCTTCCAGACCAGTGATTCCCCAACTCCAGTCCTCACAGCCCCATGCAATACTACAGGTGGGCCATTTATATGGATACACCTAAATAAAATGGGAATGGTTGGTGATATCAACTTCCTGTTTGTGGCACATTAATATATGAGAGAGGGGGGACTTTTCGAGATGGGTGGTGACCATGGCGGCCATTTTGAAGTTGGCCATTTTGGCTCCAACTTTATTTTTTCGAATGGAAGGAGAGTCATGTGACACAACAACTTATTGAGAATTTCACACGCAAAACAATGCTGTGCTTGGTTTTAACGTAACTTTATTCTTTCATGAGTTATTTGCAAGTTTATGACCACTTATTATATGTGTCCAAAGTGCTGCCCATGAATTGTCAATGCAACCCTCTTCTCCCACTCTTGTCACACTGATAGCAACACCGCAGAAGGAATGCTAGTCTAAGGGGGTCAGATTCCTTGTAGGAATGCTCGGACCTGACACCCATAATGTGGCGGTGCAACATCTTGCTGGAAAAACTCAGGGAACATGCCTTCTTCAGTGCATAAAGAGGGCAACACATCATCATGTAGCAATTTCAGATAACCAGTGGCATTGAGGTTTCCATTGATGAAGAATGGCCCCACGATCTTTGTACTCCATATACCACACTGTTATGATTGGGTCACCAAGGAAGAGAGCAAGCCAAGCTAAGCCACAGAAAACTAGAGAGGTTGGTAACTAAGCGGATTGCAGACCCCTGATCCTATCCACACAACTAGCAGTAGCCATGGAGCGTACCTACGATGATCCTAGTCGCCTCGGCACAGCCGGAGAGCTAACTAAGCCTAAAGTAAGAAAGGGGAAATCTAAACTGCCCCAGAGCAGACCGCAAAGGAATAGATAGCCCCAAACATATATTGTCAATGAGAACGCAAAGGAATAGATAGCCCCAAACATATATTGTCAATGAGACAAGATGAAAACACAAACGCAGGCAGGAAAATAGACTAAGCAAATTATGGGCCCACACTGACTAGACAGGACAGGAAAGGAAAGACGCTCTCTGCAATCATGCAAAAAACCATGCAAAAAGTCCAACATGTCTGATGCAAAAAAACAATGAAGTCGCATGACTTCGCCCACTATATCAGCATTCTGGTATATTCTGAAAGCAGAGCAAAAAGAGGCCAATCTAATAAGGGACAAAAACAAACTGGCACAAGCAGTAACATATGGACGGTGATTCAACACAGCCCCAGCCGGAGCTGGCTGGCCCACACAAAACTGAGATAGACAAAACCAGATCAAATGCAAACAGAATAGCAAATGAACACTTAGCTGAACATGCAGGGACTGAGCTGGAAACATCAGACCTCAGGCGGCAAGAAGAAAATCACCAGCAGGGATAGAGGGAGTCGGCTGTCTTAAATCCCAATCTGAAACCCCAGATCTCCAATCGTCGTCCTCATTATCAGGTGGCAAGCATCTGTTAATCAGATCAGCTCCATTACCTCCAGTAACCACCAGAGGGAGCCCAGAAAGAGAACTCACAACCCGTCTGTCAATCTGACAGCTTCACCACCTTCAGCAACAACCAGAGGGAGGCCAGAAAGCGAATTCACAACAGTACCACCACTTGAGGAGAGGTCACCGAACCCTCATCCACGCCACCAGGCTGATCAGGATGGGCCCGGTGAAAAGCACGAACCAATCTTTCGGCATGAATGTCAGAAGCAGAGACCCAAGAATTATCCTCCTGGTCATAACACTTCCATTTGACCAAGTACTGGAGTCTTCGTCTAGCCAAACGAGAATCCAGTATTTTCTCTACCTCATACTTTAAATTGCCTTTAACCAATACAGGGTCAGGAGGCACCGCCATAGGAACTACTGGCTCCACAAACCTCTTCAACAAAGATTTATGAAACACGTTATGGATCTTAAACGTAACTGGAAGAGCCAATCGGAAAGAAACGGGATTAAGGATCTCCAAAATCTTATAAGGTCCAATGAATCTTGGCTTGAATTTTGGAGACGCCACCTTCATAGGAATATTCTTTGAAGGTTATCAAACCATATCACCCACTTTAAACCGGGGACCAATGGTCCTATGCCGGTTGGAAAACTGTTGGGCTTTTTCCTGAGAGTGGGACAACTTATCCACCACTTGGTCCCAAATCTGCTGCATTCTCTCTACCACAGTGTCCACACTTGGGCAGGTTGAAGATTCTAACTGCCCTGAAGAAAATCAAGGATGAAACCCAAAGTTACAGAAAAACGACAACATCAAAGTAGTAGAACTAGCTCTATTGTTTAGCGCGAATTCGGCCAAGGGCAAAAATGAGACCCAGTCATCCTGATCAGCAGATATGAAACATCTCAAATAGAATTCCAAAGTCTGGTTTGTTCTCTCAGTCTGCCCATTGGTCTGAGGATGAAATGCAGAGGAGAAAGATAACTGAATTCCCAGTTTGGAACAAAAAGCTCTCCAAAATCTGGAAACAAACTGAACTCCTCTGTCCGACACAATGTTCTCAGGAATCCCGTGCAACCGAACCACCTGTTGTAAAAACAAGGGCACCAACTCAGAAGAAGATGGCAACTTTGGGAGTGGTACAAGATGGATCATCTTACAAAATCTATCACAAATCACCCAGACAACAGTCATTCTCTGAGAGACAGGAAGATCGGAAATAAAATCCATTGAGATATGGGTCCATGGCCTCCTGGGCACCGGCAGGGGCATCAACAATCCACTAGAACGAGAACAGGGCTTGGACCGAGAACAAGTCCCACAGGACTGCACAAAATTCCTGACATCACGAGATAAGGCAGGCCACCAAAAAGACCGACTCACCAAATCTCTGGTACCAAAAATACCTGGATGACCAGCCAACGCGGAGCAATGAATTTCAGACATTACTCTCTTCCTCCACTGGTCAGGGACATACAATTTTCCCATAGGGCAACGTTCAGGTTTGCCCTCCTGAAATTTCTCCAGGGCATGTCTCAAATCGGGTGAGATGGCGGAAAGAACTACACCCTCATTTAGAATGGTCGTAGGCTCGGTCACATTAAGAGAATCCGCAAAGAAACTCCTAGAAAGGGCGTCCGCCTTAACATTCTTAGTGCCCGGAAGAAAAGAGACCACACAATTAAAACGCAGGAAAAACAAGGCCCACCTAGCCTGTCTAGGATTCAAGCATTGGGCTGATTCAAGATAAATCAAACTCTTGTGGTCGGTGAGGACAACAACTTGATGTCTAGCTCCCTCCAACCAATGTTTCCACTCTTCAAATGCCCATTTCATGGCCAACAATTCCCGATTCCCCACATCATAGTTACGTTCAGATGGGAAGAATTTTCGAGAAAAGACAGCACAGGGATTCATCTTAGAAGTCACCGTATCTTTTTGGGACAAAACGGCTCCTGCACCAATCTCAGAAGCATCTACCTCCACCTGAAATGGGAGTGAAACATCAGGTTGCCGTAGAACCAGAGGAGAAATGAATCGCCGCTTAAGCTCCTGAAATGCCGAGACTGCCTCTGGAGACCAATTCACCACATCAGCGCCCTTTTTGGTCAGATCAGTCAGTGGTTTAACAATACCAGAAAAATTACGTATAAATTTACGGTAGAAATTAGCAAAACCCAAACACTTCTGGAGAGCCTTCAAAGAAGTGGGCTGAATACAGTCATATATGGCCTGTATCTTGGCCGGGTCCATTTCAGTAGCAAACAGGGACAAAATGAATCCCAAAAATGAAATCCTCTGTACCCCAAAGAGGCACTTCGATCCCTTAACATACAGAGAATTTCCCTCAAAATTCGGAACACAGTACGGACATGTTCCACATGAGAATCCCAATCACTGGAAAAGATCAAAATATCATCCAGATAAATGATCAAAAACTTATCCACAAAGTCCCGGAAAATATCGTTCATTAAAGATTGGAAAACAGAAGGGGCATTAGTGAGCCCAAAAGGCAACACCAGGTACTCAAAATGTCCCTCCGGAGTATTAAACGCCATCTTCCATTTATCCCCGTGCTTGATGCGAATAAGATTATACGCCCCCCTGAGGTCAAGCTTGGTAAACCAACAGGCACTTTTAACTCTGGAAAATAAATCAGAAATTAGGGGTAACGGATACTGATATTTAACAGTGATTTTGGTAAGGGAACAATAGTCAATACATGGCCTTAATGAACCATCTTTCTTGGCCACAAAAAAACCCAGCACTTAAAGGTGAAGAGGATGGTCTAATATGACCCTTCTCCAACGACTCCTTGATATAAGATCGCATAGCATCATGTTCGGGTACCGATAAGTTGAAAAGCCGACCCTTGGGAAATTTACACCCGGGCATTAACTCAATTGCACAGTCATAACTCCTATGAGGAGGTAAAGACATACACTTACTCTCACTGAATACATCAGAAAAATCAGCCAAAAAGTCAGGAATATTATGAGACTGGGGAGAGGTGGAGAAAACAGGAGTGTCACTGAGAACACATTGACAATGCCAACTCACCACAGACACATGAGTTTGCAACCAAGGAAAACCCAGAACAATAGTATCATGCAAATTGTGCAACACCAAAAATTTACAATTTTCTTGGTGGTCCGGGGCAACCCGCACGATCACCTGGGCCCAAAACTGGGGTTTATTCTCCGCCAAAAGGAGTAGCATCAATACCCCTCAAAGGGATAGGAGTCCGCAGGGGGTATCATAGGAAAACCACAGCGTTTAGCAAAGTCTAAATCCATCAGATTCAAAGCTGCTCCTGAATCAACAAAAGCCTTAGCGGAAAATGTAGACAAGGAGCAGATCAGGGTAATTGCCAAAAGGAACTTAGGCTGTACACTGCCCACAGCAAATGTGTGAGCAAAACACTTTTCTCATTTAAGGCAGACAGAAATAGAATGAGAGGCGTCCCCACAGAAAAAACACAGCTTGTTACGCCTTCTAAACTCCTGACGTTGCACCCTAGACAAAACCCTATCACATTGCATAGGTTCAGACGTTCATTCGAAAGGCGGCAACGCCTCTCGTGTAGTTTTACGTTCACGTAAACGCCGATCAACTTGAATGGCCAATGACATAGAGTCGTCTAGACCAGAGGGAACAGGAAATCCCACCATAACATCTTTTATGGTTTCTGCCAAACCCTTCCGAGAGAGAGCTGCTAGGGCATCGTCATTCCATTTAGTGAGGATCGCCCACTTTCTGAATTTTTGACAATATAACTCTGCAGAATCCTGACCCTGGTTCAATGCCAATAAGGTTTTCTCAGCTTGATTAATAGCATTAGGTTCATCATACAACAACCCCAAGGCTTGAAAAAATACGTCCACATTAGCCAGAATAGGATCTCCGGGTGTCAAAGAAAAGGCCCAATCCTGGGGATCGCCGCGCAGCAGGGAGATGACAACTTTAACCTGCTGCACAGAGCTCCCCGATGAGTTAGGTTTGAAAGCAAAAAATAGTTTACAATTATTCTTAAAATTCAAAAATTTAGACCGATCTCCAGAAAACACATCAGGAGTAGGGATTTTTGGTTCAACAGCAGATGATTGAGCGAGATAGGCAGAAATTCCCCGCACTTCAGCAGCGAGCTGCTCAACACGATCAGACAATTGCTTAGTCTCCATTTAGAAAAAGAAAAAAAAATCTCCTCCTGCAGCCCCAGAAAAAAATAAGAGGAAAAAATATACAAGAAAAAAAAAATTCTGACACTTTTTTCTTTTTTTTTTTTAAATTCTTTCCTACTTTGGAGTGCCTTAGAGTCTACAGTTGGGCTGGTGATTCTGTTATGATTGGGTCACCGAGGAGGAGAGAAAGCCAAGCTAAGCCACAGAAAACCAGAGAGGTTGGTAACTAAGTGGATTGCAGACCCCTGCTCCTATCCACACAACTAGCAGTAGCCGTGGAGCATACCTACGATGATCCTAGATGCCTCGGCACAGCCGGAGAGCTAACTAAGCCTAAAGCAAGAAAGGGGAAATCTAAACTGCCCCAGAGCAGACCGCAAAGGAATAGATAGCCCTCAAACATATATTGTCGGTGAGACAAGATGAAAACACAAACGCAGGCAGGAAAATAGACTGAGCAAATGATGGGGCCCACACTGACTAGACAGGACAGGAAAGGAAAGACGCTGTCTGCAATCACTCAAAAAACCCTGCAAAAAGTCCAACACGTCTGATGCAATAAAACCTGAAGTTGCAAGACTTCGCCCACTATATCAGCACTCTGGTATATTCTGAAAGCAGAGCAAAAAGAAGCCAATCTAATAAGGGACAAAAACAAACTAGCACAAGCAGTAACATATGGACGGTGATTCAACACAGCCCCAGCCGGAGCTGGCTGACCCAAACAAAACTGAGATAGACAAAACCAGATCAAATGCAAACAGAATACCAAATGAACACTTAGCTGAACATGCAGGGACTGAGCTGGAAACATCAGACCTCAGGAGGCAAGAAGAAAATCACCAGCAAGGATAGAGGGAGTCGGCTGTCTTAAATCCCAATCTGAAACCCCAGATCTCCCATCGTCATCCTCATTATCAGGTGGCAAGCCTCTGTTAATCAGATCAGCTCCATTACCTCCAGTAACCACCAGAGGGAGCCCAGAAAGAGAACTCGCAACCCCTCTATCAATCTGACCAGCTTCACCACCTTCAGCAACAACCAGAGGGAGGCCAGAAAGCTAATTCACAACACCACACCATAACATCTATTATAGGTGTCAGGTCCGAGTATTCCTACAGGAACAGTTTCCTGTAAAGTGGATTGGTCGTAGTGGGCCAGTTGAATGGCCACCAAGGTTTTCTGATGTGACCCACTTAGACTTTTATCTTTGGGGTCATCTGAAGGCAATTCTCTGTGCTGTGAAAATATGAGATGTGCAGCATCTGAAACAACAGATACTGGAAGCCTATGCTAGCATTTCTTCTGCGGTGTTGCTATCAGTGTGTCAAGAGTGGGAGAAGAGGGTTGCATTGACAATCCAACACAATGGACAGCACTTTGAACACATTTTATAAGTGGTCATAAACTTGTAAATAACTAATGAAAGAATAAAGTTATGTTAAAACCAAGCACACCATTGTTTTTCTTGTGAAATTCTCAATAAGTTTGATGTGTCACATGACCCTCTTCCCATTGAAAAAAAATAAAGTTGGATCCAAAATGTCCAATTTCAAAATGGCCGCCATGGTCACCACCTATCTTGAAAAGTTTCCCCCCTCCCATATACTAATGTGCCACAAACAGGAAGTTGATATCACCAACCATTCCCATTTTATTTAAGTGTATCCATATAAATGGCCCACCCTGTATAAAAGCATCAGTAACTGCTACAGGTTCTATCTCCTCTGCAATACTAATAAAATCTTGAAAACATGATGTATTGGGGGGGCGGCGTTTGAGAAACACTGCTCCAGACCAACGTGCTTGTAGCCACTCTTTAAAATGTTAGAAAAAGTTGTCCGAAGCTTTCCGTAACCTACATTACCTACCATTATCTGCAGATTTTTCTTACCAATAAATAATTATTTCTCATCAGCAATGAGGTCCATTGGCACCCCTAGCCCTTCACACTTGGAATCTCTTTGTTCTCTAGGCTCCGAGTCTTATTTAACAATAACCCAACTAAGAATTATAGGCACCTTTATATGCTGAGATGGGAGGGTTGGCTTGGGAGAGAACTTTCACCTTAATTCTTGCAAGTGATATGGTCCAAGTCTTTTAAGTCATGTATAAACACAGTTTACTAGGCAAACCAAATCAAAATACTTACGGCCTGGTATACTCATAACCTTTTACACACACTTAACTCCACAATATCAGAAATTTGTTGGAGGTGTAATTCGAGTAATGGATCTCTGTATTATATTTTTGGACATAGAATCTTAAAATGTTAGCGTTGGAAGGGATCTCAAGGGTCATTGTGCCCAACCCCCTGCTCAATGCAGGATTCACTAAACCATCCCAGACAGATATCTGTCCAGCCTCTGTTTGAAGACTTTCATTGAAGGAGAACTCACCACCTCTTGTGGCAGCCTGTTCCACTCATTGATCACCCTCACTGTTAAAAAGTTTTTTTCTAATATGTAATCTGTATCTTCTCCCTTTCAGTATCATTCCAGTGCATCCCATGTTTCCATGTGCAAATGAGAATAAGGATGATCCCTCTATACTGTGACTTCAGATATTTGTACACCACTATTAAGTCTCCTCTTAGCCTTCTTTTTTGCAAGCTAAGCATTCCCAGATCCTTTAACCATTCCTTGTAGGTCATACTTTGCAGTCTATTCACCATCCTGGTAGCTCTTCTCTGAACTTGCTCCAGTTTTTCAATGTCTTTTTTAAAATGTGGTGCCCAGACCTGGACACAGTATTCCAGATGCTGCCTGACTAATGAGAAGTAGAGTGGGATAATTACTTCATGTGATCTAGACTCTATGCTTCTCTTTATACATCCTAGAATTACATTTGACTTTTTTTGCGGCTGCATCACACTGTAGACTCATGTGCAGTCTGTGATCTATTAGTATACTCAAGTCTTCACATGTGGCATTGTCTACAAATTTGATCAGTTCACATTCAGTTCCCTTATCTAGATCATTAGAAAAATGTTGAACAACACTGGGGCTAAGACGGAGCCTTGTGGTACCTCACATGAAACACTTTATACAACACCTGGTTCAGTGTAAGAAATACCATTAGGTCATTAACTCAAGTTATACGACTACTTAACATATAATAACATATATGCTTTCTTTTGTCTTTTCTTTTCTGAATTGTAACCATTTTTAATCCTAATCTGGAAATAAAATTAAAAAAAAGTTGAAAAAAAGTTGTCCAAAGCTAACTATTTTGGCAGGATTGCCCGACCATCTAATGTGTATGGGGGCATTTCCGGCTGTCCCCTGCCAGATAATGTTGAGAAAGAATACTATCTGGGCCGCTGAATTTCAAAAGTCAAACCTTTTGTTTGGTGTAGAGAGATAAGACTCTTCTGGCAGCAGCTCTCATAGAGGACACAAGTTTTCTGCTAAGCATTTCTTTGTCTAGAGAGAAAGCTGTCAGCTAAGCAATCGTTCATCCAAAAGCTATCTAAGGTGTAGGGCCAATAAAGCCCCGAGGTCTAAAGGCCCTTTTACATTTAGCGATGCACCAGCGATCCAACCAGCGATCCGACCCGGTCAGGATCGCTGGTGCATCGCTAAATGATCGCTAGTGAGCTTTCATACAGAAAGATCTCACAGCGATGCAGCAGCGATGCAGCGCACGATACTTACCTTTCACACACAGCGATCCAGACGTCCTCCCGCCTGGCTCCACGCGTCGCTGGACGTCACAGCAGGAAGTCTCAGCAGGAAGCGCCCGACGAGAAATGGAGCCGGACAATCTCGCGCGATCAGCGATGGACAGCGGGGGAGCCGGTCGCTGGTAAGTATCACACATAGCGATATCGCTAGCAATATCGCTATAACGTCACAAAACCAGTGACGTTTTAGCGATATTGCTAGCGATATTGCTTAGTGTAAAACCCCCTTAAAGCCTATAATTTAAGCAACATGTCTGAGAGCATTGCCATGATGATAATTAATTCAGTTACAGTTCATTTGTTTTCTTAAGTATATTCTGCTTAATATAATATACTTTATATGCATCAAACTACCCTAAATGACTCACAATGGCACATTGGTATCAATTCACTAAAATGAATAAAGGCCCCGTTACATTTAGCGATGCACCAGCGATCCCGACCACGATATGACCCGGTCAGGATCGCTGGTGCATCGCTAAATGGTCGTTAGTGAGCTGCCATACAGGCAGATCTCACTTGCGACGCAGCAGCGGTCGCTCTTACCTGTCAGACGCAGCGATGATGACCGTCTTCCGCCCGCGTCCATGGCCCGCTCGTCGGCGCCAGCAGGAACCGACGACGAGAAATGGACCAGGCCAATCTCGCGAGATCAGCGATAGTCAGCTGGGGTGCCGGTCGGGGGTGAGTGTCACATGTAGCAATATCGCTGCTGTGTCACAAAATCGGTGACGCTTTAGCGATATCGCTATGTGTAAAGCCCCCTCTAGCTTCATCAAAGATGAAAACAAATATTGGAATGTAAATTAATGTAAATGTAAATTAATTTAGGATCTAGCCTTGTCTTGTATTTCTGCTTTGCTATCACCAGTTGTACAAATTACATGCCCTTATTGAGTAAAAGCGCATTTTAATGTTCTTATTCTTAATAAGGTTCTATCAATTGAAGATCGCTTTCATCACTTTTAATTACTATAACCAGCCACATTTGGATTACAGCTTGTGTCTCTGTTTGATGCAAGTACAATTCCTTGGTTAATTCTTTTTTTTTGTTGAGCTGTTAATTAAGTGCTCTTGCTGTGTGGACAAGAGTGGGATTGATGATTAAAAGAGGATGGAGGTAAGAAACTGCACAGAATAGGTATACTCTAAACTCTGTCAAAAGCTTCCTTAGCTCTGTAGATGTTCTTTTGGGTCAAGTATTAACTGGTAGTAATTTGGCCGACTGCCCTTTCTGTGTGGTACTCCTGAGAGGAAGGTAACATTTTAAACAGTTCTTCTATCCATTGCAATATATCAATGACATCTTATAAAGTGAACGCCACAGGCACAAAATCTCCGATCTGCTAGGAGACAGGAGTCAGAGACTTCAGAGTTGCCATGTCCATCATGACAAATATCGCTCGTAACAGCAGGGTTTATGATTGCAGCAAAGGCAGACATACCACCTGTGCAACCTCTGCGGCTGCACCGGGGCCCGGAGGTGGACGGGGGCCCTTGCAGTGTGGGTAATAATGAGGGCAATCTGGCCTATATCTCCGGGCCCGAGGCTCCAGGGGGCCCCTAGCCAGATTGCCTTCATGTGCGGCAGACAGGGAGTGATCCCAGCAGCTCCGCTGCCTACAAGAGAAAATAGCAGTGGAGCGGAGCTGCAGTGATCCATCCTGCTTCCTGCCCAGCTCCCGCGCTTCCTGTCTCTGACACAGACAGCAGCGCCACTGGATGACATAATCATTCAGCGGCTGGCTGTGCCAGAGAGAGGAAGTGTGGGGAAGGTGACTTGACGGACAGACGTGACTGGCAGTAGGAGGGGACGGTTTGTGCACTAGAGACGGAGATTGACAGGTTAGAAGGGTGACAGCTAGGAAAGGGAGATAGGAGAGTGCAGTACAGAGAAATGACCACAAGATGGCAGGGGAGAGTAGCTTTGGACTCAACAACAGCTTATGGCTCGAGAAACGCAGTCATGGGGGGCGGGGAGATAGGAACCCAGGAGGGGAATTCCCGGTGAGAGAGGGATAAGTAGGAGTGGTTGGGGTTCCAGAGTGTTCAGTCCCGGGAAGAGCTTAGCAGAGGAAGACAGAAGACGGAGAACAGAGAAAGCTCGGCCAGGGGACTGACAGGACAGGACAGTCAGGGGGGTGGCCCTGACACGACGTACCGCAGGACAGACGAGGTGACATACCGCAGGACAAGTGAGGCCCCGGGGGTACCGACTGGACGACAACCTCGGACAGGTGAAGCACTGGGGGTAGATTGGTCTTGGACAGCCCCCAGTGAAAGATCCACGAGGTGCGTTACTGTGACTGGAATGAAGGCGCAGGTACCCGGGCCTGGAGACAGTGTGAAGAAGCTGTGGGGCGTGTTTGGTGGTCGTCAGGAGGATGACGAATAAAACCTGGAACTGTTACAACTGGATTCGGTCTCCATCTCGTCTTTTCCTCGTCTGGTAAGCAGCGGTCCACCCCCTAATCCCGACCCCTACCACAGAAGCAGTTGGAGGCGCTGACCCTGCAGCTGTGGGAGAGTGTGCGGACAGGTGAGAGGTGCTGTGTGTGTGTGTTTTTTTGTATGTACGTGTATTGTGTGTGTGTAGAGATGAGTGGTGGTGTGTCTGCGTGCGTGCGCAGTGCTGCGGGGGAATGTGCAGAGAGGTGAATGGTGCTGTGTGTGTCTGTAGGTGGAGGAGAGGGCAATGATGGTG
The DNA here is from genome assembly GCF_039654945.1 of Dendrobates tinctorius. Taxonomy (NCBI): domain Eukaryota; kingdom Metazoa; phylum Chordata; class Amphibia; order Anura; family Dendrobatidae; genus Dendrobates; species Dendrobates tinctorius. The sequence goes on along the minus strand of NW_027361834.1, from coordinate 262,561 downwards.
GTGATGGAGAGAAGGCAATGATGGGGGTGATGGGAAGGCAATGATGGGGTGATGGAGAAGGCAATGTTGGGAGTGATGGGGAGAAGGCAATGATGAGGAGAAGGCAATGATGGAGTGATGGAAAAGGCAGTGATGGGAGTTATGGGGACAAGGAAATGATGGGGGTGATGGGGAGAAAGCAATAATGGGGATGGTGGTGGAGGAGGAAATGATGGAAGGGGTGGAATGGGCAAGGATGGGGATGTGGGGGAGGAGGAAATGATGGCGGTGGTGGAAAGGGCAATGATGGAGATGGGGAGAAGGAAATGATGGTGGTAGTGGAAAAGACAATGATGGGAGTGGTGGGGAAGGAGGCAATGATGGGGGGGTGGAGAAGGCAATGATGGAGGTGGTGGAAAGGGCAATGATGAGGGTGACGGAGAGGGCAATGATGGGGTGGGAGGGGAGAAGGCAATGATGGAGGTGGTGGAAAGGGCAATGATGGGGAAAAAGCAATGATGATGGGGTGGTGGTGGGTGAGATTTCAATGATGGTGGTGGAAAAGGCAATAATGGGGATGGTGGGGGAGGAGGAAATGATGGAGGTGGTGGAATGGGCAATGATGGGAGTGGTGGGAGAAGAGACAATGATGGGGTGGTGGGAGGAGGAAATGATGGAGGTAGTGTAATGGGCAATGATAGGGTGTCAGGGGAGAAAGCAATGATAGTGGTGGGGGAGAAGGCAATGATGGAGGTGGTGAAGAGGGCAATCATGGGGTGGGGGAGAGGTCAATGATGGGATGCAGGAGAGGAGGACAATAAGGTGTGTGGGGGATTGGGATGTGAGGAAGGGGGACTTATAATGGACTTAGGAACAGGGGGGAGTTGGAGGAAGACATTATTATCGCTTATTATCTCTAACACAGTCCCTTAGTATATAGTGTACATACTTATGTATAACACAGTCCCTTAGTATATAGTGTACTCACTAATTCTGTATAACACCATCCTTAGTTACAGGTTCTTCTTTTATTATGTATAACATTGTCCCTTATTACGTACCATCCTCTCTAGCTATATATGGTGCCGTCTCTTATTATATAGCTTCCTCTGCTGTTATGTACAGTGCTCTCTCTTACATAGTGTATTCTTGTTAATTTTGTTATTCACACCAACCTCTTTTATTACATAGTCCCCTCTATTTTTAGATATAAAATGACTGCTGATGGAGCAGCCAATGACCATACTACCAGTCCATCAGCTCCTCCATTAGAAAAGAAGCTTTCCCATGCTCCATTAGCCATCATTACATTGTACAGCTAACAAGACAGTACGGTATGTAATAAAAAACAGGGCTCTATATAATCCAATATGTAAGGGACAGTTCTGTACATAACAAGAGAGGGCACTGTATAAGGGACAGCAATATACAATACATAATAAAGGAAACTATGTAATACATATACATGTATGTGTGTGGCTATGTATATATATATATAGAGAGAGAGAGAGAGAGGGAAAAAAAACAACCAGCACCTCCTAATGTGAACACGTGCAAGCTGCAAAAGCTGCACAATATAGACAAAAAGAATACAGCAGCACATGTGCATGAATCTAGGCCACGTGAAAACACAGAAATACATTAAAACCATTCAATTTGGATAATAATCCTCAAAAATATTTTTTTCAAAAACATTTTTTAAACCTTACAGTAAGATGAAAATGAAGGTTCTTAGTGAACAAATTGGCCAATTCATGTAAGCCCATCAACCACGGCAAGGTGACCTCCCACTGATGGGTCCCTGCTCTACCGTACAAAAGCCACTTCTGGGCCACCAGCCTACAATTTTGGACAAACATGTCACGACCGGGCTAAGCCTACAATTTATGGGCAGGTAGAGCTGATTGCGGCCACCTGCAAGGCCAATGGGAGGGGTGCAAGATCAGACTAGAGGCAGCTAGCATCCAGCAACTAAATAGAGAAAAAAAAAACGACCAGCACCTACTAATGTGAACACGTGCAAGCTGCAAAAACTGCACAATATAGACAAAAAGAATACATCAGCACATGTGCATGAATCTAGGCCATGTGAAAAACAGAAACACATTAAAACCATTCAATTTGGATAATCCTCAAAAATAATTTTTTCAAAAAATGTTTTTAAAACTTACAGTAAGATGAAAATGAAAGTTCTTAGTTCACAAATTGGCCAATTCATGTAAGCCCATCAACCACGGCAAGGTGACCTCCCCCTGATGGGTCCCCGCTCTACCGTACATAAGCCACTTCTGGGCCACCAACCTACAATTTTGGACAAAAATGTCACTACCGGGCTAAGCCTACAATTTATGGGCAGGTAGAGCTGATTGCGGCCACCTGCACCCCCTCCCAGTTATCCAAACTGAATGGTTTTAATGGGTTTCTGTGTTTTTACGTGGCCTAGACTTATGCACAAGTGCTGCTGTATTCTTTCTCTCTCTCTCTCTCTCTCTCTCTCTATATATATATATATACACACACACGTGGTCAAAATAATTGGTGCCCCTCGTTTAATGACAGTAAAAACCACAGTGGTCACAGAATAACTTGAATCAGACAAAAGTAATAATAAATCAAAAATCTATGAAAATGAGCAAGTGAACGTCAGACATTGCTTTTCAACCATGCTTCCACAGAATTAAAAAAAAAATAAAACTCATGAAATAGGCCTGGACAGAAATGATGGCACCCTTAAGTTAATATTTTTTTGCACAACCTTTTGAGGCAATCACTGCAATCAAACTATTCCTGTAACAGTCAATGAGATTTCTGCACCTCTCGACAGGTATTTTGGCCCACTCCTCAAGAGCAAACTGCTCCAGTTGTCTCGTGTTTGAATGGTGCCTTTTCCAGACTGCACGTTTCAGCTCTTTCTAAAGCTGCTCATTAGGATTTAGGTCAGGGCTCATAGAAGGCCACTTCAGAATAGTCCAATGTTTTCCTCTTAACCATTCTTGGGTGTTTTAGCTGTGTGTTTTGGGTCATTATCCAGTTGCAAGACCCATGACCTGTGACTGAGACCAAGCTTTCTGACACTGGGTAGCACATTTCTCTCTAGAATCCCTTGATAGTCTTCAGATTTTATTGTACTCTGCACAGATTCTAGACACCTTGTGCCAGATGCAGCAAAACAGCCCCAGAACATACCAAAGCCTCCTCCATGTTTCATAGTAGGGACAGTGTTCTTTTCTTGATATGCTTAATTTTTCCGTCTGTGAACAGAGAGCTGATGTGCCTTGCCAAAAAGTTTCATTTTTGTCTTATCTGTCCATAGGACATTCTCCAAGAAGCTTTGTGGCTTGTCAACATGTAGTTTGGGAAATTCCAGTGTGGCTTTTTTATGATTTTTTTCCAACAATGGTGTCCTCCATGGTCATCTCTCGTGAAGTCACTTTGGCTCATACAATGACGGCTGGTGCTATCGGACACTGATAATCCTTGAGCTTGAAGTTCATCTTTAATCGGTTTAGAAGTTTTTCTGGGCTCTTTTGTTACCATTTGCATTATTCATCTCTTTGATTTGTCATCAATTTTCCTCTGCGACCACATCAAGGGAGGTTGGCTACAGTCCAATGGAGCTTAAATTTCTGAATAATATGTGCAACTGTAGTCAAAGGAACATCAAGCTGTCAGGAACACTGCACTGAACTTGCTCACTGAGCCATTGCGCGTGTCCTGAGTAAAGCGAACTGTGCTCAACGATACCTGTGGAGTGGGCAGCAGCCGAGTAGATGCGTACTTCAGAGCCACAGGACCTGAAGCACGTGACTGCTAGGGGCGTGGCCTAAACTCCAGGGAGCTAGGAGCAGCAAGAGAACTCCTAGCAGGGTAACTGCGAGACAAAGTTACCAAGGGGCATAGACAGGGAGAATAGTCAGGACGTAGCCAATGAGTCACACACAGAGATAGCTGCAAGGTACAAGAGGGGCGAGCAGAGAGTAGTCAGGTCACAGGCAATGAGTCATACACACAGATAATAACGCAGTACAGAATCAACAGGCAAACTCACAACGGGAAACAGAACCGGGTCAGAACCATATAAACAAGCTATAACAACAAACAGACACAGGCACACAGGGGTCAGCACACTCGGCCAAAGGCAAAAGTATAACTGGCAGGGATTGAAGCTTCCCAGGGGTTTAAGAAGCTCTCCCAGAACCAGAAAGAGGCCACCATCATTAACCCCATGTGTGCAGGTCAAAACCTGCACTGAACTCCAGACATTAACCCCTGACGTGCAGCTCAAAAACCTGCATTGGGATCATGACACAAGCTGCTTGGAGATGATCTTATAACTTTTACCTTTAACATGTTTGTCTATAATTTTCTTTCTAATCTCCTGAGACAACTCTTTCCATTGCTTCCTCTGGTCCATGTTGAGTGTGATACACTCCATGTCACCAAACAGCACAGTGTGTATCTGTAGCCCTCTATACAGGCCACTCACTGATTCCATAATTGCAGACACCTGTGATGCTAATTAGTGGACACACCTTGATTTAACATGTCCCTTTTGTCACATTATTTTCAGGGGTACCATCATTTCTGTACAGTCCTATTCCATGAGTTTCATTTATTTATTTTATTTTGTGGAAGCATGGTTGAAAAGCAATGTCTGACTTTCATTTGTTCATTTTCATAGATTTTTTATTTATTATTACTTTTGTCATATTCAAGTTATTTCTGTGACCATTTGTATCGTAATGGGTTTATGATTTATAAGATTTGTTATGGATAAAAGAAATGATTTGCACAAACTGTGTGATCAATTATTATTTTACTCAAGAATCTAAAAGATCAGTTACAATAAAAGATTACAAATAGTAAAAAGTGAAAATTAAACAGTAATTAAATCAATAAATGAGAGTAATTAAAAATACTTAGCTTCGTATATTAATCCTGGATGGTATGCGCAACTAACCCAGAATTAGAATAATGTTCTTTTGGACGTCTCCAAAGTCTGAAAATGCCTTCTTGTCTGTCTCTGTATCTCTTGTGGGAGTCCATAACTCATTTTTAATTTTTGTAGTAACCGCAAGGTAGTGTCTTGGTCAGCATGCTTAGTAGGATGAGTGAGCGTCACTCCTGAATAAGTGTCCACTGCTGTAGCACAATACAGTACACTACCTTTCCCCACTGGAAGTGGTCCAATAAAATCAACTTGCCATACTTGGCCTCCATGATGACCTCTATGTATCTGGCCCAAAGGTTGCTTCCATTGTCGTTTTTTAACCTCTTGGCACACGGGACAATCAGCTACAATATTTTCTGCATCTTTGAATGTTAGTGGCACTCCTCGCTGTTTAGCCCATTTGTAAGTGGCTTGAATTCCACCATGACCACTTTGCCCATGTACCCATTTGCCTAGGGTAGTTAATTCTTCTGAATTTGCTTTTCCAATTTTTGATAAATTGTCTGCTTCAATGTTTCCAGGCACATTAGTATGTGCATTTACATGGCCAATATAGATAGTCCTTTTAGTTCCTTCTTCCCACAACTTATTCCATACCTCTGGACCTCCCCAGAGTGGTTTCCCATTAACTGTCCATTTATTTTGGTGCCATGTGCGCAACCACACAGTTAGGCCTTGATACACTGCCCAACTATCAGTGTAGATATACACTTCACCTTTAGTTTCTTCAATGACCATCAATACATGAGTTCTGCAAACTGACTTGATCCAGCATCTCCTGTTTCATATAGTACAGTCTCTGTGGAAGGTTGGATAGCAGCTGCAGTCCAAGAGTGTCCTCTATATGTCACTGTAGCAGAACCGTCTGTGAACCAGCTTTTATCTCTCTGTTCTTCATTTAGCTGATCCCAGGGAGGGGCTTCCAGATAGGGACCCCCTTCTACTTGTAAGGGTGGCTCCTCCATCTGTTGAGACTCGAAATCCACTAGTCCTGCCAGTTGTTGGTTGACGGCTGAAGGTGCTTGTCTGCACAGCTTTCCTCTTTCAGACAAATACCATTTCCACTGCTGTAAAGTCTGCCTTTGGGCAACTGTGGTACGAGCCGCAAAGCCTTCTTCACGCACCCAGTTACTTATAGGCAAGTCTGTACGAACAGTGACTGGCTGAAGTCCCGTTGTTGCTTCTGTGTGTTGTAAAGCAGTACCGGTTGCTAAAAGTTGTTTCTCAAAAGGGCTGTATCGTCGTTGAGTCAATGTAACTTGCTTAGAACAGAAACCTATAGGGACTTTTCTTGCCCCTGCAGTTGAGGCCTTTTGCCACAGTCCCCAGGATGTGCCATGATCAGTCACTGACACATCCAAGATGAAAGGCTGGTCTGGTCTGATAGGCCCTAATCTGTTATGGGCTTGTATAGCTTGTTTGGCACAGTTCAAAGCATCCTCCTAGGCTTTGTTCCAAGAAAAACTGGCTTTCTTTCTAGTCACATCATATATTGGTCTGAGAATCAGTCCAAGATGAGGCACAAATGATCTCCAGAAGCCAAATAAACCCAGCAAAGACTGAGCCTCTTTCACATTGGTAGGTGCCTTCAGATTTGAAATAGTGTCCAAAATTGGTTGTGGTATTATTTTCTCTGGTCCATGCCAAATCATTCCCAGAAACTTTACTTGTTGGGCGGGCCCTTGCACCTTATCTTTGTTAATGGCCCACCCCCGACTCAATATCCAGTCGATCAGTATATTTAAGTCTACTTGAACAGTCTCTTGGGTATTACCTGACACCATATTGTCATCAATGTAATGGTACATGCTGCAGGTCAAAGGTGTTGGTATGTTTTCAAGGTCTCGTGCCACTAGTCCATGACATATTGTTGGTGAATGTACATACCCCTGTGGTACAACAGTTGGTGCATATTGCTGTCCTTCCCAAGTGAAAGCAAACTGATCCTGAGAGCTGTCGTCGATAGTGATGGAAAAAAATACATTAGCCAAGTCTATTACTGCATGCCATTCGCCTGCAGTTTGTGCAATATTCTCCACCAAAGAAACCATATCTGGGTCTGCTGCATGCAGTGGTGGGGCCATTTTGTTCAGTCCTCTGTAATCAATAGTTAAACGCCAGGAACCATCTGGTTTTCGGACTGGAAATACCGGACTGTTGAATGGGCTAACTGCGTGCCTGAAAACTCCAGCTTGTAATAGCAGATGAATTGTCTCTGATTTCTTTGTGTCCTCCAGAGATGCAATGCTGCTTCAGGTTCACTGGGATTGCTGGAGCTGGGATGTGCACTGGAGTCCACTTGGCCTTTCCTCTCACAATGGGCTTAATGGCTGAAATACAAAGAGCACGGATGACAGTACCAAATGTATAGCGCCCACTTTCAGTGTCAACTGTTTGTCCTCGCAAAATGTCCATACCCAGAATATTATCAGGTAAATCTGAGGTGAGTATGGAAGCCTTGAACACAGGACCTTTTCCGATACGCATTCGGGAATTTACCTTATATGCGGGAGTTCGAGTACCTCCTAAACCCTCAATCATTACACAGCTAGAGGATTGTCCTTTCCCAGGGCCTTGGAATAGTGATACCTCGGCCCCAGTATCAAGCAAAGCAGTCACATGTTGTGGTTTAGTCAGTTGTCCCCAATACAGCGTTACCTTCACATATGGGCGCAGGTTCCCTGGTTTCATTGCTTGTATATTTACAATTTTTGACACACTTGGGGATACGGGCCCGCCTTCCAGTCATAAAGGCTGAGGTATATTCCATTGTTCCAATAATTTTTTTACCTCTGTATATGGGGATGTCTGTCTGTGAGTAGTGACAGGGGGTGTGGTGTGAGTTTGTGAAGGGGGGAATGAAGGGGCTGTCAATGTAGGGGCTGTTCCGTATGTGCCTTCCTCCTGTGTCCTCCCTTTCTCCTCCCACCCTTCTACGTCACTTGTCGCCACCCTCTTTGGTGGGGCTGTCCGCAACTTCCCTTTCGTCTTCAGATCATTCCATCTCTTGAACAAATCACTAATGCTGATCCCATGTATCTCCTGTCTTGGTATCCCACTAGTTATCAAATCAAAGAATAACTGCTTCCTGGATATTTGGATGCGAGTATCATCCTTTTTTTTTTTCCTTTCCGTTCCACTTTTTCTGCAATTCTATTCTTTGGCACTGCTATTTTCTCTAAAGCACCAAGTTGAGAGAGTAGATTACATGCTGTGTAGACAGTAGTGGAATTTTCCATCAGTGCACTGAACATAGTGAATAATGGGGCTTTATAAGAAAGTGGGGCACTTTCTATGAATTTATTTTTCATTGTGAATGGTGTAACATCTGATCCCTTCCAATCCTCTACAACAGCAAAGTCATTATTCGAACCTGGCAAAGGATCGCGCGTTATACCACCTATGCATGCAATTTCTCTCAATCTCTGAACTCCGTCTGCAAGAGACTCCCATCTAGATTGTGGTATTAATTCAATAGGAGTGTCATACACTTGTGCCACAGAATCCCTCACCAAATGCAATAGGGAAAAATTCTCTGCAGTGTCCCTGACACGTCTCATTTTTAGACGTACCATAGGATCAATACAAATACTCCCAATGCCTACTGTTTCGCGGCTTGACAAGATTATTGTATCTGCCACATGATCCCATAACCTGAGAATCCATGTTAACAAACTTTCACCTGGTTGCTGCCTGTACCTGGTACCCAGTTCGGTTAATTCTCCGGCTGTATAACCCCTAGTTTCCTCGGTCATAGCGACTTCTGCTCCTGTAGCTGCGTTTCCTGCATCCATCCTATCTCCACTACGCTGTGTGACTTCTCTCCTAGTTTTTGTAGTCACAATTGGTCTGGCTTGCCTTCCTTCCTCATCTGTCTCACTGTCACAGCCATCCCATTCTAAGAAATCTGACCATTTCTCATGTGCAATCATGGTCCTAATCTGTGCAGTACAAATATCTGACACTAGCTCTTGTCTCCTCCTGCGCCTATTCTTATTCACATTTTTAACCACATAAGATTCAAAACTATCTGTTAAGCCCCCGTTACACACTGCGATATCGCTAGCAATATCGCTGCAAAGTCACCGATTTTGTGACGTTGCAGCGATATTGCTAGCGATATCGCTGCATGTGATACTTACCTACGACCGGCTCCCCCACTGGTTATCGCTGATCGCGCGAGAAGCTCCTGGACCATTCCTCGTCGGCCACTTCCTGCTGGGACTTCCTGTGGCGCCGACGAGCGACGCGTGGAGCCGGGCGGGGGGACGCAGGATCGCCGCGTCTGGCAGGTAAGTAGCGATCCCCGTCCCCAGCGATGTCGCTGGTGAGATCTGCCTGTGTGGCAGCTCACTAGCAACCACCTAGCGATGCACCAGCGATCCTGACCGCGTCATATCGCTAGTCGGGATCGCTGGTGCATCGCTAGGTGTAACGGTACCCTTACACTGTCTTGGTGTTTTATTTGATCTCTCAAAATGGATTGCAACCCAACTCTCTGCTCTAGAGCTGCCTGCAGCTCAAGGCGGAGGTTATCCATTTCTTCTTGCTGACTCTGCAATGCTTGCACACATACCCATCCAACGGCAGCGGCAGCTTCTCTTTGTGCAGCATCATATTTTGAGAGATCAAATTTGACAATCGCTTCCAAGGGATTTGGTAAGCACTGTACTTCCACATATTTGTTACATTCTCGTGCCATTGGGGCCCAGGGTCCGGAACTAGTCACCCACTCTGGCAGAGATCTGGCATCAACATTATTACTCTGTTTCTCTTTCTTACTCTTAGCAAACAAATTAAGTTTAGCAAACATTTTTCATCCAAAACAATCCCACTTCTGACACCAACTTTGTATTGTAATGGGTTTATGATTTATAAGATTTGTTATAGATAAAAGAAATGATTTGCACAAACTGTGTGATCAATTATTATTTACTGAAGAATCTAAAAGATCAGTTACAATAAAAGATTACAAATAATAAAAAAGTGAAAATTAAACAGTAATTAAATCAATAAATGAAAGTAATTCAAAATACTTAGCTTCGTATATTAATCCTGGATGGTATGCGCAACTAACCCAGAATTAGAATAATGTTCTTTTGGACGTCTCCAAAGTCTGAAAATGCCTTCTTGTCTGTCTCTGTATCTCCTCTTCCAATAATCAGTCCTCTTTATATACCAAAAAGCATCCATGCATCTTGGTTAAAAAGCTTTGATCTATCCTTGGATGCTGGTGAGACGACCCCCTGAGGCCAAATAGATGAGATTTCACCAGGTGACAATCCATGGGGAAAGTTAACACACCCGATCTAATTAGGGTAGTTGCTTTGAATATCAATGGTCCTTTGTTGATGGATAAACAAATGACCAGTAATTTACATTCCTTTATCTTAAGTTTCAGTGACCTTTTGCTTACCTCCCTGGAAATAAGGATACAGTATATATTATATTAAACTGATTGAAACCATATAAAAATCAATCTCTAGGATTACATCATTGTGGGTTTTTCTGTCATTAAACGAGGGACACCAACAATTTTGACCATGTGTGTGTGTAGCTTTGTCGCCATAAAAGGAAGGGGGCCCAGACACATTTCTTACACACGGGCCACAATCGGTCAGTGTCCGCCCCTGGATTGTAGGACCATGGTGAAAAAAGAATATTTTTGCTAGTGATTCTGTGAGAAAAGCTCCTTCAGAATTAAAATATAATATCCCCCAGCTCTGGTGCAGAAAATGGGATGTCAGCTAAATTATGCCACAACTAAGCATTGCCCTTAAAGCAATTATTCTACATAAATAAACTCGACAAAGCTAAGAAACCAAGCATGATTAAAAAGAATATTACCTCATGGTAGTTGGAGTTGCAAAATCATTATACAATAAAGGCAAATAAGGAAGTTACATAATTGTCATACTAAAAATCAATAGAACTTGAGAGCCTACCACAACTTCAAATTATTGTCCCCATATCTCCTGCTTGATTGGGATCCGAGAAAGAGGTGTAAGATGATTTTACTCTAGCAGTTTCCCTTCAAAGAAGACCATTGCTGACCAGATTGAGTGAAATCAATTGAATTTTTCCGAACATGACTGTACATTCAGTAATCATACAGCTGCCTAAACTTTATGGTTGCAGTCACTTTAAGAAGATGATGCTCTTAATGGTTGCACTACTCAGAAGAGATACAAAGGCATAATGGTTACATACACACACAAGTTGCCAATTTATCATAAACTAGATTAAGGCCCGATGCTATCGCATCGAGAGGATAGTGACACACCTCTTGCCATGTTAACCCTCAATACACACACACCTCCTCAACACACACTCCTCTCACCTTTCACCATGTCAGGATCCCTCAGATACTTCTTTCATCCAAAGGACCGATGTACTTGGGTGTAGGACACCATATGTCTCTAATTGATTGCCCCGTCGAGAAGAATTACACAGACACAAGCTGTATGATACAACTCGGGATGCCTGCTGAGCGCCTCTCCCCCCTCAGTCAAGCTTTCCCCTTTTATGATAAAGAATTTAGATATTTACAGACATGCGCAATAAAGAAAAGAAAAATAGTTACACAACTTGTTCTTCTACAACAGCTTTGCCATGTAAGCAGGAAATATTTGACCTTGGTTCACAAGGGAAAATGGCTGAGTCATATCCCTGAAGAAAAAATAATGTCCAGCAGATTTTATTTAACTCATTCAGTTCTTATCATTCCCCCCTTTGACATCTTCATTTTCCACAATCTGGAACACTGGATCCTGCAACAACAGCGGATAGTGGCTCGTTCACCAGGTACTATCCCAGGCCGACGGGTTGCCTGAGGGAGACAGGTCTTCTACCTTCTCCATCCCCCAGATACTGAAGCCACGTCCATCATTGCAAGAGTACGCTCCTTCATGCCAGAAATGAGATGTCAACCTAGGACTCAAAGGAATAATAGTTAAATTCTTGTTGTTTACAGTCAAACTTCCTTATCTATTTCTGCATTTTTTCTTACATACAGAGATACACCAAAAAACAAGTTTCAATAGCACATATATTACAAGGAGACAAACAGCAATACGTAATAAACTTAGTATAATCCCAGCTATCCAGCCTCCAATACCCTTAAACCAATTAACTGGATTAAGAAAGGAGAAAGTGTCTGACCACCAACTATCCTTAGTACCATCATTGTCTTTATCATACTGATCTCTAAGTCTTTGAACATCCTCTATTTTTAATTTTAACTTTATAGTACTGTTGGGATCTATATAATGACAGCAAGCGGGTCCGATGACCTGACACATACCACCTTGCGCTGCCGTTAAATAATCTAGTACTATAGTATGTTGATTAGTGACTATAATAAGCTGATTTTGGACAGCAACAGTGGTGTTCAGTATATCCAGTATATCCCAGATTTGATCATCCAAATAATCTGTAGCCCTAACCAATTTATCCCACATTTGAGTAATCATAGGATAAATAAAAATAGAACTGACAATTTTATTAGCCACACTCATCTGCACTATATGTGGTCTCCCAGAGAGGCGAGGTGTATTGTCAGCAGCTCTTTTGTATAACGTGTGTTTAGGTATGCTCTGAGTATTCAACTGGTCGTTCGGAATAACAAAAGTAGCTGGAGTCAAACGACCCAGAGTACAAGCACCTCTTACCCCTACTGGCAGCCATTTATATGCATTGTCTCCACATACCCAGAACATGTCACTAGGTAAGTCCCATAGGGCTGAATGTTGTAATACCAGTCTATGCACTAAATCGATGAATGCAGATGCATTCTGGAGCATGCACCAAGGTGGAGATTGTCCTAAGGGACTACAATAACCTGCATCAGGATTTCCACAAGGAGAGGTTCCCTTCTCATATCCAGAGGATTCGTTACAAAGCATATTACCGGGAACTTCAATACAAGTTTCGTTAGTGCCCTGGGGAAATAAATTGGAATATTCCCATGACATATTATGTAACCTTCTCTCTAGCAGCATTGGTTTGAAGGCATCAGTAGAGTGAGAAGTTACATCAAAACTAACTTGTAGACCATACGTTGGAACTTGCCCCAGGTAGGTTAACCGAGTTCTATTCCTGGGTACCCAAGCCCCTCCTTTATATGTCAAATATTGAAGGTGTGTACTACTTCCTGAAAGGTTACCCTGCCACCAAGGGTATCCTACCCATCCCACAATGGGTATACCAACAGTCATATTCCATAACTTTACATTATTTGTGGCATTATTAGCAAGTGTATCAGAACAATTAGTCCAGGCAAATAACTCTTCAGGTGGAACAGGAATAACCAGAAACGGAATACTTGTGGCTGATACTGGTGAATACGTGCAGATCCAGCAATCTGCCGGGGACTGGGTATCATTTGACCAATCATTCAGTAATTTTTCATGATGTTGTATAAACTTATTATTCAAGGACATTGGAGAATTTAAACTGTCCCACGCAGCTACTATCATTAATATAGACAAAGCAGAAAAACCAAACCAAAGCATTATGCACTCTTATGTATTGCTAACTCCTGTGGCTAGTTTGCAATGTGATGCGTGGATCCAGGTTGGTCGTCCTTCCAACTTAACAGAAGTAGGCGTTGTTAGGAGTACTTGGTAAGGTCCTTGGTATCGGGGTTCAAGCGTTTTTCTGGAGTGTTTCTTGACATATACGTAATCACCGGGTTGCAGGCAGTGAGTTCCTTCCACACTGTCTGGATCTGGAATGGAAGAGAAAACTAGAGAATGCATTTGAGTTAAATGCTTTTGCAACTGGATCACATAATTCGTCAAATTATCCACATTAAGTGTTAAGACCTGTGGGTAGTACAACCCTGTGTTTGGTGGTCTTCCAAACAATATCTCGAAGGGTGACAGTTTAGTTGTCCCCGTAGGTGTGTATCTTACTGAGAATAATGCTAATGGGAGACACTCTGGCCATGGTCTGCGGGTCTGTTCCATGGTTTTCTGTATTTTCAATTTCAGTGTCCCGTTCATTCTTTCTACCTTCCCTGAACTCTGTGGGTGGTAGGGTGTATGGAACGCCTGTTCTACACCTATCATTTGCATTACATTTTGCATTACCTCAGCAGTAAAGTGTGTGCCTTTGTCTGATTCAATTGTTTCAGGTACACTGAATCGTGGTACTAGCTCCATCACTAGTTTCTTTGCAGTGGCTCGAGCTGTGGCCGTTTTCACCGGGTAGGCCTCTGGCCATCCAGAGAACATGTCAACACACACCAGAACATACTCATATGTTCCACTTCTGGGGAGTTGAATGTAGTCGATTTGCAGTCTCTGGAAAGGATATAACGGCCTAGGACTGTGTTTCCGTGGAGTCTTCACCACTTGTCCAGGATTGTGTGCTAGGCATATGGGACAGGTGGTACAGTGTAGCTGCGCCACCTTCCCAAACCCGGGAGCAATCCAATCGTTCGTGACTAGGCGTGTCATTCCATTGGCGGACATGTGAGTTGGAAGATGAACTACTTCTGCCATCCTTGGGTACAAAACCCTAGGCAAGCAGTACTTCTGATCTTTCTTCCATATTCCGTTCGTTTTTTCGGCACCCATCTTCTCCCAAGTTTCCTTGTCCGTCTGGGCGGAATCTTCTTGGAACTTTTGTAAGTCTGTAAACAATCCTGATGCATCTTGGTGCACTATGTTTACCTTTTCTGGAGTCCCCAAGGCAGCTTGCTTCGCCGCCTGGTCTGCTTTGTCGTTGCCTTTCGCTTCCATGTTGTCTTTTCTGGTGTGTGCTGGCACCCTCATAATGGCCACCCCCTGTGTCTGGGCCACATTCTCGAGGATTTCTCTGATCAGTGTGGCATGTTTTATGGGTGTTCCTGCTGCTGTCATGAAACCCCTTGTGCGCCACAAAACCACAAAATCATGTGCTATCCCAAAGGCATATCTTGAGTCAGTGTAGATATTTGCTGTTTTTCCTTTGGAAAGTTTTAATGCCTCATTTAGAGCTGTTAGCTCAGCTTCTTGTGCAGACATATGGGGTGGAAGTGCCTTTGCTACAATAATCTCATGTGGTGACACCACAGCATATCCTGTGTGGAATTTTCCACTTTCATCGGCATATCTGCTGCCATCCACAAAAAGCACAAAGTCTGGATTTGACAATGGTGTGTCAGTGACATTGGGCAAGCCAATAACTTCTTGCTGCATCAGTTCTATGCAATCATGTTCAACCTCGTATGAAGGCTCAAAAGAAAGTGATAATGTGTTCTCATCTACATCCCCCCCTTCAGAATCTGCAATTGGCAACAGTGTAGCCAGATTCAAATTCTGAGTTTTGGTAAACGTAACATTAGGAGGCATGAGTAAAGCACATTGCAATCTGAGTTGTCTAGCCATAGAGATATGTTTAGAAGAAACCTGATTCAGGATACCGTATATATCATGTGTGGTACAGACAGTTAGTGGATTGTCCAATACGATATCAGAAACTTTGTCAAGTAGTAATGCAATTGCAGAAACTGCTCTAACACAGGATGGTGTTCCTTGTGCTACAGAGTCTAATTTGGCAGAATAGTATGCAAGGGGTCTATTCTTCTTGTCATGTTTCTGTGTCAAAATGCCAGTAGCATGCCCTCTGATTTCAGCGGCCATTAGTTGAAAGGGTATATCATAGTTGGGTATACCTAATGCTGGGGCTGATACTATGGCCTTCTTTAGATACTGAAATGAGGTCCGTGCAATATCAGTCAATTGGAAAGGTGTTGTGTTGATGCAATCATACAGTGGCTGCATGTGTTCACTAGCATGTATGATCCATTGGCGGCAAGAAGAAACTAAACCCAAAAAGGCTCTCAGCTGTTTGTGAGTTGTCGGTTCTTTTATCTGGATGACAATTGTGATTCTGTCATTAGTTAGGTGTCGGGTACCATGAGATAGACAATGCCCTAAAAATATGACTTTTGGTTGACAGAACTGTAATTTCTCTTTGTTGACCTTACATCCGTTATCTGATAGAAACATCAACAGTGATAGTGTATGCATTTTACAATTAGTCTCATCAGGTGCACAAAGCAATAGGTCATCCACATATTGTAAGAGCACAATATCAAGTGGGTGTGGCCAGCCGGCCAACACAGACTGCAATGCTTGCGTGTACAATGTGGGTGAATGCTGCATGCCCTGTGGTAGTCTGGTCCAGGCATATTGTTTGCCTTTAAACGTAAAAGCGAACAAATGCCAACAGCTTCTGTGGAGGGGCACTGAGAAAAACGCGTTCGACAGATCAATCACTGAAAAACATTTCGATTGACTAGGGATTTTTGCCAATAGCGTGTGTGGGTTAGGCACTACTGGTGTCAAAGGAACAAGGATTTTATTTATTTCTCTCAGATCATGTACCATGCGATATTTCGGGGCATCACCTGGTCCTCCTTTCTTTTTGACAGGAAACAATGGTGTATTAGCTTGTGATTTAATTGACACCAATGCTCCATTGTTTACAAGATCAGTGACTTGTGCCTCAATGGCAGCCTCTTGTTGGGCACTAATGGGATACTGCCGCAGCTGAGGCAACCTTGTGTCCACGGGCACCTCCACCACAACTGGGGATACGGGAAGTAGGCCAATATCCGCATTCCCTTTTGCCAATAAGGTATCAGGTAATTTGTCTAGGGCTGGGTCCCATGGTTGTGATGTGGTGTCATCAGGACCTTGTGACTCGAGAGCTTGAATTATCATGCAAGCCTCAAGAGTGTCCTCGTCCCCATCTGTGATAGTAAGATGTACTGTACCATCTTCAGCAAATTTGATATCTGCATGTTGTTTCTTTAGTACATCTACTCCCAATAAGCAAATTGGTGCTCTTTTGACAAATAAAAACTTATTCAGGAACATTTTAGGTCCTATCTTGACTGGTAAGGGTTTGCTAAAAGGGATTAGGCTAGATTGTCCACTGAATCCTGAAACAAAGGTTGAGTATTCTGAAAGGAGATCTGGAGTTATTACCTTGTCATTGACTACCGAAGAGGTTGCTCCGGTATCTACTAGAAAGGGTACCTTTTTCCCATTGACCTGAATTTTAACTACTGGTTCCTTAGAGTCAAGTTGCATTCTAATTGCACCTAGTCAGTCAGTTGTTTCCTCCCTTCTAGACTGAGATTCCCTATCCGCTTTTCTCTTGCGGCAATCTCTCTGGAAATGACCGGGCTTTTTACAGTAATGGCAAGTAAAAGTCCTTCTCCTTGTTCTCCCTACCGGGTCTTCTAAATCTAGTGTGAGAAACACTTTCCCTTTTTCTTTCTTGCTTTCTCGTAAGTCCATTTCAATTCCCATGGCTCTCTGCCTCAGACCATGGGCGTCATCTACTGATCTCCAATCAGGAGTACAACTTTTCAACTTCAATTTTATCTCTGATGTTAACCCATCTACAAAGGATTTAGCAAGCAGTCTCTGTACCCCTGGACTTGTTAGATCCAGTCCTTCATCGCTAAATCCCATTTCCAGTGTCTGATAAAAATCAGCTACTGTTTGTCCAGGTTGTTGTGAAACAGCCGTCTGCGAACCTCGCTGTCTCTGTTTACCTCCCATAAAAATATCAAGAACCTCTAAAAATATCTCTACTGATGCTTGTGTACGGGGGTTGTTCCCCGCATCTTCTGCTGGTTTTCTAGGTATCAGAGCCTGCCAGAGCTCGTGTTGGAGTGACAAAGGTAGCTTCAATCTAAGCATATCCTCTCCATCATTCCAAGTACCCCTGTCTACCACCAATACCTGTCTCAAATAAGCAGCAAATCGGGCTGGATTGATAATCGGGTCGGGGGCGTTAGACAACAAAGCCATACATTCAGTTGCAGTCCAAGGCTGATAATGGGTAGTGTGTATATACCTTGTTACAAATTCCCCATTTGGTCCAGCCTCTCTAAAAGGTCTGGTGGAGGTTCTAACCGGGGCTAATAGATTGGGTGCATGGTGTCGGGGTGCACCACAGGAAAAGCAAACATCCCTCCAATTAGGGTTTTGTTGACCACAATTACTGCAGACCCATCCAGGTTCATTACTGCCACTAGGTGGCATAGCAGTTACCTGCATCTCTGGGTACAGCTTAGTCGGCGGTGGAGGAGCCACAGGTACTGGTGGTGGCACTGGCAAAGGGACTGGATAGGGTGGGGGCTCATGCATTTTCTCTCCTAGGTCCCCTATTATGGACTTCTTTGGATATACCCATTTCCCTGTCTTCTCATTGTATTCCCACTTTTCCTTCTGAGCAACTTGTGAACACTTCAGACATGCTTCAACTTGTTCCCCCCATCCCGCATCTGCGATTTTCCCTGCTTTTGTATCTTTTATCTCTTTCCATTTGTCTTCGTTCAAAGCCTCTCTCCCTTCCACTTTGAATTTCTTTAATACTTTTTCCAGGTTCTTTGCTGCACTACTTCCATATCTATCCTCAATTATATCACATAACCGGTCTCCTTCTTCGGGTGTCTTTCCCTGACTGTTCCCCATCTTTTTATCCTGTTTCTCTTGTTCCTTCCTGTTAGTCCCCTGCCTTAGGTGGCGTATTGGGTAAGCTCAAGACTAGGCTCTACTATACCTCGTTACCTTCTTCCTAAGGTGCTAACAGGCTAAATGGGGTGTCTGTTCCTTTTTGTACTACGTATTTCGTGTACCTATATGCTATATAACAACCGAACAGAAACACTCCCACAACACACAGGATTGTAAACAAAGTATCCATCTATCGGGGTTCTTCAGTCATATCCTGTCACAGGCTCATTTCGTGGTCCTGTGCTCATTCCGTCACACTCTTATCTGTCACAAGGTTTATCCGTAAAGGGTGTTGATTTAAGCTTAGGCGGTGACCTCCCCGAAAGGACGCTGTCACATAACCCAGTTAGGCAATATCACCACTCTTTGAACGAATACCTGCTGTGCAGCTTATTTTTCTACTTTCCACAATCTTTCAGATCAAAGCAGCCACTCAACAACCTCCTTGATTCCTAACGCGGAATCGTCTATTGTGAAAAACTTGTCCGTCCGGGCTGCGCAGTATGAACTGTTCACCCAGCCTTAGATTCCGTAATGTTAGACCTCTCAACGTATCATTCAATGGGATATGTGTATTTAATGCTAGTAATATCCACCATTCATCTCCCTTACGTATGTGGTGAAATTTTTGTATATTCAACCCTGGGACTGTTCCCGCAAACGTCCATTCACCATACCCGTTCCGATTTGCATCAGTTCTTCTCCTAAAGATGGCAGTACACAGGCAGAATCTACAATAACCTCTCATTCGAGCAGAAGTTACATATGTATGTCACACCCAATTTCCTCAGAGTTCTTATATGGACCTGATTTTATGGCCCCCTCCTCTACTAGATTCCCCTTGATACGGACCTTAGTTAAAATGATATATTATGAAGAGCAGAGAAGAGAAGAATGATCTCTTACCTGGCCAGGTGTTTAGGTCTGCTGTTCACAATTTCATCAGTAACCGGAGTGGTCTGTAGGTCTGGTGATCTTGGAGAGGTGCCTATTTCAGGTCCCTGTTCAGGTGCCAGGAAACTGTCGGGATCCCTCAGATACTTCTTTCATCCAAAGGACCGATGTACTTGGGTGTAGGACACCATATGTCTCTAATTGATTGCCCCGTCGAGAAGAATTACACAGACACAAGCTGTATGATACAACTCGGGATGCCTGCTGAGCGCCTCTCCCCCCTCAGTCAAGCTTTCCCCTTTTATGATAAAGAATTTAGATATTTACAGACATGCGCAATAAAGAAAAGAAAAATAGTTACACAACTTGTTCTTCTACAACAGCTTTGCCATGTAAGCAGGAAATATTTGACCTTGGTTCACAAGGGAAAATGGCTGAGTCATATCCCTGAAGAAAAAATAATGTCCAGCAGATTTTATTTGACTCATTCAGTTCTTATCAACCATCTCCACTCACATCCACTCACTCTTTCACTCCACATACGACCCTTTCTCTCACTCCGTCTCTCATACTCACACTGTCATCGTCGCTGCTCCATGATCCCCGACATCTTCTTCCGCCGGCGCCATCCTGGATCCCGACGTTGTCCACGCCGGCGATATGTTCTTGCGGCCATGCCATCTTGAGTATTCTGAAATCCTGCGAGTGGACATTTGTGGAGATAGTGAAAGGTGAGAGGAGTGTGTGTTGAGGAGTGGTGTGTTGAGGGTTAACATGGCAAGAGGTGTGCTGTGACGTCACCAGTTACAACTGGACGGAAGTTGTTACAACCCGGAAGCTGCTTAGCGCATTTATTATAGTAGATTAAGGCCCGATGCTATCGCATCTAGAGGATAGTGACACACCTCTTGCCATGTTAACCCTCAATACACACACACCTCCTCAACACACCACACCGCCTCAACACACACTCTCACCTTTCACCATCTCCACTCACGTCCATTCACTCTTTCACTCCACATACGACCCTTTCTCTCACTCCGTCTCTCATACTCACACCGTCATCGTCGCTGCTCCACGATCCCCGACATCTTCTTCCGCCGGCGCCATCCTGGATCCCGACATTGTCCACGCCGGCGACATGCGGCCATGCCATCTTGAGTATTCTGAAATCCTGCGAGTGGACATTAGTGGCTCACCATTGTCATTTTGAAACACGACTGCTACTTCACTGACAGTGGGATTATTGTAGCGTCGAGGGTCTTGATTACGATCTTGTTTAATAGCCATAGTGATGTTTGGCATGACAGTTCCGTTTTGTACATTTTTGATTTTCTTTACATCGTAAGCGTTGTTCGTTTGCGGTAGTGGGATCGAGAATGTAAAGTTGGGCAAATGCGCGTTGCTGGTCATCTGAGGGATGTAGTGTTCCAGTTCTATGATAGATCTGGCCATGTATGCGGAAACAGTATGGGCCATATCCAGGAGGTGGTGAAATATTTGCACCCATGGAGGCAAAAGCAAAGGAACTGTTAATAC
Organism: Dendrobates tinctorius; assembly: GCF_039654945.1. NCBI lineage: Eukaryota > Metazoa > Chordata > Amphibia > Anura > Dendrobatidae > Dendrobates > Dendrobates tinctorius. The sequence continues at coordinate 241,675 of NW_027361834.1, read as the reverse complement.
TTCGAATATTATCCATTAAATTTTTGCTAAATTCACTTTGCCCTTTCAGCAAACGTGTAAAGACATCAGGATATTGTAGTATGGGTACATGGACTTTACCCTTCTGACAGCAGAGCGTAAAGTTGTTATCAGAAGGTATCTCTGCTACAAAATGCAAAGCTTCGCAATGCTCACATTCATGGGTCATGTCACCACAGCTGTGTTCGGTAATACTATTTTCATCATTAGTGAAAATGTGAGGTTGTAGTAGAAGTGCATGTCCAACCGATGGGGTGCGCCTAGTTTTGAGACCAACGTATATTTGTCTTGGTTGCACTTTCTGCGGGCTAACTGCAGCTTGTATGTGAAGAAACTGTGCGTTGGTATTGACTAATGGTGGTATTGATAGGGCAGAAACAGATTGCTGATTAGTTATGTCAGTGAACGGCATATAGGATGAAGTGTGGTAGTAACTTGTTCCACATGCTGATGTGGAAGCATCCTGTTGTGAGTCTACTAATAATGATGAGGAAGAAGCCATCTGTTGTTGGCGGTGATGGCGTGTAGAGGCTTCTTCAGCCAATGTAATAGATTTAGAGTTAGGGGATTCGTGTGCGAGACGACGGCGTTTATAAGCCTTAATCTTGTCAAGTCAATGCTGTTTTTCCTCAGGAGTCTCATTAGCACGGCGTTGTTTTTGTCGTAGTGCTAAAGCTGCTTTCCTTTCACTGGCATTGGCATACTGTGCATCGGTATTGAATGGTGGTATTGATAGGGCAGAAACAGATTGCTGATTAGTTATGTCAGTGAACGGCATATGGGATGAAGTGTAGCAGTAAATTGTTCCACATGCTGATGTGGAAGCATCCTGTTGTGAGTCTAATAATAATGATGAGGAAGAGGCCGTCTGTTGTCGGCGGTGACGGCGTGCAGAGGCTTCTTCAGCCAATCTTATGGATTTAGAGTTAGGGGATTCGTGTGTGAGGCGACGGCGTTTATAAGCCTTAATCTTCTCAAGGCGATGGTGTTTTTCCTCAGGATTCTCATTAGCACGGCGTTGTTTTTGTCGTAGTGCTAAAGCTGCTTTCCTTTCACTGACATTGGCATACTTTTTGTTATGACTCATGTTGGCACAGGTAAAGGAGTCTATTTGGCAGTTATCTGGCAGTGAAGAAGGCGTCCTGGAGTATTGTAGAGTAAACAGATACTAATTGACCCTGTAATTGCCCAGCAGTAGTTATGAAGTGGTAGTGGCAAATTGGCCCTGTAGTTAGACACCGGCAGAGGAGCAAGGCAGTAGTAGTTATGGCGGTAGAGGCAAATTGGCCCTGTAATTAGACACCGGCAGAGGAGCAAGGCAGCAGTAGTTATGGCGGTAGAGGCAAATTGGCCCTGTAATTAGACACCGGCAGAGGAGCAATGCAGCAGTAGTTATGGCGGTAGAGGCAAATTGGCCCTGTAATTAGACACAGGCAGTGAACAGTCAGAGGAGCAAGGCAGCAGTACTTATGGCGGTAGAGGCAAATTGGCCCTGTAATTAGACACCGGCAGAGGAGCAAGGCAGCAGTAGTTATGGCGGTATTGGCAAATTGGCCCTGTAATTAGACACCAGCAGAGGAGCAATGCAGCAGTAGTTATGGTGGTAGAGGCAAATTGATCCTGTAATTAGACACCGGCAGAGGAGCAAGGCAGCAGTAGTTATGGCGGTAGAGGCAAATTGGCCCTGTAATTAGACACCGGCAGAGGAGCAAGGCAGCAGTAGTTATGGCGGTAGAGGCAAATTGATCCTGTAATTAGACACCGGCAGAGGAGCAAGGCAGCAGTAGTTATGGCGGTAGAGGCAAATTGATCCTGTAATTAGACACTGGCAGAGGAGCAAGGCAGCAGTAGTTATGGCGGTAGAGGCAAATTAGCCCTGTAATTAGACACCGGCAGAGGAGCAAGGCAGCAGTAGTTATGGCGGTATAGGCAAATTGGCCCTGTAATTAGACACCGGCAGAGGAGCAAGGCAGCAGTAGTTATGGCGGTAGAGGCAAATTAGCCCTGTAATTAGACACCGGCAGAGGAGCAAGGCAGCAGTAGTTATGGCGGTAGAGGCAAATTGGCCCTGTAATTAGACACCGGCAGAGGAGCAAGGCAGCAGTAGTTATGGCGGTAGAGGCAAATTAGCCCTGTAATTAGACACCGGCAGAGGAGCAAGGTAGCAGTAGTTATGGCGGTAGAGGCAAATTAGCCCTGTAATTAGACACCGGCAGAGGAGCAAGGCAGCAGTAGTTATGGCGGTAGAGGCAAATTGGCCCTGTAATTAGACACTGGCAGAGGACAAAGGCAGCAGTAGTTATGGCAGTATAGGCAAATTGGCCCTGTAATTAGACACCGGCAGAGGAGCAATGCAGCAGTAGTTATGGCGGTAGAGGCAAATTAGCCCTGTAATTAGACACCGGCAGAGGAGCAAGGCAGCAGTAGTTATGGCGGTAGAGGCAAATTGGCCCTGTAATTAGACACCGGCAGAGGAGCAAGGCAGCAGTAGTTATGGCGGTAGAGGCAAATTAGCCCTGTAATTAGACACCGGCAGAGGAGCAAGGCAGCAGTAGTTATGGCGGTATAGGCAAATTGGCCCTGTAATTAGACACCGGCAGAGGAGCAAGGCAGCAGTAGTTATGGCGGTAGAGGCAAATTGGCCCTGTAATTAGACACCGGCAGAGGAGCAAGGCAACAGTAGTTATGGCGGTAGAGGCAAATTGGCCCTGTAATTAGACACCGGCAGAGGAGCAAGGCAGCAGTAGTTATGGCGGTAGAGGCAAATTAGCCCTGTAATTAGACACCGGCAGAGGAGCAAGGCAGCAGTAGTTATGGCGGTAGAGGCAAATTAGCCCTGTAATTAGACACCGGCAGAGGAGCAAGGCAGCAGTAGTTATGGCGGTAGAGGCAAATTGGCCCTGTAATTAGACACTGGCAGAGGACAAAGGCAGCAGTAGTTATGGCAGTATAGGCAAATTGGCCCTGTAATTAGACACCGGCAGAGGAGCAATGCAGCAGTAGTTATGGCGGTAGAGGCAAATTAGCCCTGTAATTAGACACCGGCAGAGGAGCAAGGCAGCAGTAGTTATGGCGGTAGAGGCAAATTGGCCCTGTAATTAGACACCGGCAGTAAACAGGCATAGGACCAAGGCAGCAGTAGTTATGGTGGTACAGGCAATGCCAAGCATCCGCACAGCAAGTCGGCGTGAGGTAAATGATGCCATTTCACGAATGCAAGATGGCGATTCGCCGACGTCGTTAACACCTCTTGCCATGTTAACCCTCAACACACCACACCGCCTCAACACACACTCCTCTCACCTTTCACCTCCACTCATGTCCACTCACTCTTTCACTCCACATACGTTCCTTTCTCTCACTCCGTTTCTCATACTCACACCGTCATCGTCGCTGCCCCGACATCTTCCTCCGCCGCCGCGATCCAGGATCCAGACGTTCTCCAGGCCGCCGACATGTTCTTGCGGGACGCCATCTTGGATTTCGTGAAATCCCGCGATATTCAAGAAGGCGTCGCCGCAACAACATGTCGCTGGCATGGGCGACATCGGGATCCAAAATGGCGTCGGCGTAATCTCGCGAGATTTCGCCGACGCCATCTTTTTGGATCCCGATGTCGTCCACGCCAGCGACATGTTGTTGCGGCGACGCCTTCTTGAATATCGCGGGATTTCACGAAATCCAAGATGGCGTCCCGCAAGAACATGTCGGCGGCCTGGAGAACGTCTGGATCCTGGATCGCGGCGGCGGAGGAAGATGTCGGGGCAGCGACGATGACGGTGTGAGTATGAGAAACGGAGTGAGAGAAAGGAACGTATGTGGAGTGAAAGAGTGAGTGGACATGAGTGGAGGTGAAAGGTGAGAGGAGTGTGTGTTGAGGCGGTGTGGTGTGTTGAGGGTTAACATGTGCGTGTGTGTGGTGACGTCACCGGTTACAACTGGACGGAAGTTGTTACAACCGGAAGCTGGTTAGGGCATTTATTATTATAGATGTTGCAAACATATGTAACAAGAACAACGTTGTAACCTCTTAGTTTTGACTTCTGTTCACATCACAGAGACCACCCCCAATATTTGTGTCATTAAACATTGACCCAGCTGTCTCCTTAAACTAGTACCCCATCAAGTGGTAGGTGTAAACTTAGCTAAGACTACCCTCTCAAGGATGCCTTTCAATCAAACCCCCCCAAAACAACATTTTACTCATTACCAATATACCGGGCAACTGACGTGAATGCTTCACTTGTAATAGAAAATGCCTGAATGCAACTGGAACAACCAGGTTCCTCTCCAGACCTCCAGGGAACAAGTCCTACACATAACAGCATTCTAGCAGCCTTAGGATTGGAACATTTAACCCTGACCAGGCCTCGTAATAGGCTATCTTTGGTCTGAGCTCATCACCACGCTCACTCCCCACATTTGTTTCCTTTAGGTTGACAATTTTCACAACCAGAAAAGGCCGTCACATCAGAACTAACTTCACTCAGGCCACTGATAATCTCCTTCACAGACCACAATAACATCCTCCCTCTACTAGCTGCCTCCCACTTCGCTATAGGGAAACAGGCTCAAGCCTTGTAGCTTTCAGGTCAATAACATCTTTACTAGGCTCCATACAACATCCAGATAAGCTCTCTCAGGCAAATCTTTCCATTCATCTGCATCTTAAAAATACTCCAAAGGCCCAGTTAAGTCATGGTGGCACCGTACATTAGCTTTACTATGCATAACCTGGACTAAGCTCTTTCTGGACTGATGCTCCATCTATACGATCCTCCCTAATAACTGACGGCACACCAAAAATTGTCAATCCCACAACTGCTCACTGCAGCCTGTTATACCCACACAACATAATGTTAGAGCGTTTGTATGGGTGTGAGTATAGGCACTTGCAATGTTAAGGGCTACATATGTTTAGCTTCCAACTATAGATACAAGCTTTCACCAGTCTATCGAGAAAAGATAACATTTAGGCTACTGTCTTACGGCCATATATTCTCTCATGCGAGGAAATTGGGCGGATTATGCTAATGACATTCTTCACAAACTGTCAGTTTATGCAGTGTCCTATTCTCTCATATGCGAGAATTGCAGCACCGGTGCAGAGTAGATGGAGAACTTAATTTCTCCATTGTTAGAGTTCTCGAATGATATCCGAGTGTAGTCCGATGATTTATACCCATAGGCTTGTATGGATGTGCATGATCCAATTATCGGATGCAATCTGATAAACTCGGCTGTGTCAAACACTAATGTGAGCGAGTTCTTATATGTGAAAACATTTCAAAATTCAGTGTTCATCTTCCCTTCTGCTGCTTCCCCTTAGTGTTAGGTATCATAAGCATGTTACATCCATATTCTTTGCAAAGAATAGGAACAGATCATAACAGCAGGAAGCAGCAATTTGTTTCTCTCTCAGACTGGAATTTGTTCCTGTTTTTGTCAAAGTTTACAGCACACCTGTCTTTTCATACAAAATCTGTAGAGAAGCATGGTCTTGTTGGCCTCACCAACCCCTCAACAAAAAAAATTGTCTATAAGGTCAGTTTCAGACATCTGTTTAGTTCCGGGACCGGAAAAAAACAGTACCAGAGATGTCAGTGTCCGTGTGTGTAATACTTGCGCCACACCTGTGGCAAGTGTGTGCCGCATCATTACCACATGGACGGGCACCAGGGAAGAAGCGCTACAGCAAGTGCTGTTCTCTGGCAGTGGGTGCTGAAGACAGCTCTCATCATTGTCCCCTGCTCTGCCGGTGATCAGCGCGAGCAGGAGAGAATGATGAGAGTTGTATTCAAGTGATCACAATGACAGCAATGAAAAGGTGACATCAACACCACAAATATGAACCCCACTTGCCACAGCTACAGGGCAAGTGGGAAGAGCCGGACAAAGCGCCAGAATTGGTGAGTCGAATAGATATGCCTTTTCTGGGCAGCTGCGGGATGCTAATGTGGCGCCCCCAGGAGAATGGATGCCACAATGGCATTGCCTTCCTCCGGGGAGGGTGATGTCATGCTTGGAAGCAAGGAGGGGTCTCTCTGACGGTTAATCATTTACATGCAACACAGTTCCCATTCCAGGCCAGCAGAGGGAGCTCTGAACCAGGATTGGGGGAGGAGCGCGCTCTGAGGGCCAGGAGGGGAAATAGTCAGTGAGTGTGAGGAGGGCCACGTGTGTAGACGTGTGGAGAGAAGCTGGAGGTTGAGCTGAGGAAAGAGAGCTCCCTCCCAGTGAGAGCGCATGATCTGGAGCCTGGTCTCCACGGTTGTATGGATACTGAAGGTCCTGCAACAGAAACCAGAGGAATAGGAAGCTGTAAATGCTCTATTCCCAACTAAGACTCGGAGGCACAACAGCGACGGGTGAGCCAAGAGAGATAGAGGGCTACAGCTGTCTGCCATACGAGGCAGTTCTAAGAGACAATAAGAAGGAGGAACTTCAGTGTAACACTGTACTCCATGTACCTCAAGCCAGCGCTAGGAAGGAGACTACACAACCCATCTGATAGAGAGATTCCTGAGTTGCTTCCAGGCAAGCCTGCTCCTGTGCCATCTGTAATCAGGACCCTGGACTGCGTTTGCCTAGTAAAGGTAAAGAAACTGCACCCCGTTGTGTCCTTGCCTCCTTCCTGCAACATCCTCAGCACTGCTATATCTCTGTGCCAAACACTGCACCCTCTTCCTAAACATTCTGCTACACTGTCCTGGGACCAACAGCCCTACCTGTGGAGGGCTACAACATCATTGCTGCACCACACCATCTGTCCCAGAGGATCTGTATGCAGCGTCGGCTTAACACCTCCCTTGCCGAATACCACAGGTGGTGTCACGAATCACTTATAAACTTTATTCCCAACTCAACTCCTTTTACATGGGAGCCCAGGGCCACAGACCGGGTCACCGCTGCTGTGACAATCCCCTCTGAGAGACCGGCCCGCTACCGAGTACCCCACAGACCTGGGAGGTCGACCCATTTTTGGTGTCACGAACAGGATTACGGAGCCCAGTATCCTCGGGTCCTGTGTGCCAGAGACTGTTTTGTGCTATTGACTGTGTGCGAAATTGGCGCCATTGCCGCCAATATCCCGCTGATTGGCGCACGTGAGAAGAAAAGGGGCAGGCCTTCATGGGCGGAGCCTGCCGCAGAGCGCGAAGAAGTGAAGTGCCGCGCTGGAAGAGAGGTCAGCGCGCGAGAAGGGGAGGAGCTGAGGCCTACAGCCGGTAAGCCGCTCAACCCCGGGGCCTGGCAACCGTTAACTAGAGGGGAAGGAGAATGTCTCAGGCAAGCGCCGATGCAGCGGCGAACGCCCCTGCCAGCCCCTCAGTGCCGCAAGATGCAGTGCCCAACGTGGCTGCGGTTTCGGTAGCACTCACCGCGGCGGTCCCCATAATGCCGCTGTCTATGCCCTACATACCGGGAGCGGCCAGGCTACCGCAGTACTTGGGTGAGTCCCATACCCTGAGTGAATTTAAAGAGAGACTGTGCAGTTTGTTTGAGGTGTAGCCTCTATCTGAAAGCCAGAAGGTGAACATCCTGATTGGGCAGCTAACAGGTGCAGCACAGAGAGAAGTAAAAGCTTGGCAGGACACTGACAAAGAGACTGTTAAAAAGATTTTGGCCAAGCAAAGAAGCACGTTTGACACCCGCACTGCCTCTGAAATCAAGATGAGGTTCTTTGGATGTAAACAGAAAGTACAGGACAGTATAAGGGACTATGCTCTTAACCTGCAGGAGGCGCTGCGAGCCGTCAAGCAAATTGATCCTGACAGTGTGAAAGAGGAAGACAAACTGTTAAAGGAGCAGTTCATTGAAGCACTCCTATCCAGCACCCACAGAGCGCAGCTGCGCATCATAACCCTACAAAACCCTGACCTGGACTTTGCTGATTTCAAGGATAGGGCTATTCGGGTGCTGCAGGAATCAACTGTCAGCCGTCCAGCGCCCCCTAGGCGCCCAGCGATCATCTACCACCAGGAAGCAACATCTTTCCCTTCCATCCCTGTGGAGGCTGATGCACAGACTCTGGATAAAGATCCAACAGAAGAGCTGCGTCTTCAGGTCCAGGAGTTGACCAAAGGGATGGCTGCACTTACTAAAACCATGCAGTCCCTGCAGGTGTCCTCCAAGGAAAAGATCCAGCTTGCTTCCAGTCCAGAGGATGTCCCTTGGCTCCGGAGGAGGAGAACTCCGCCACTCCGAGGGAGGAACAATGATCGCTATGACCAGGACGGACGTCCCATCTGTCGTCGCTGCTACAAGGCAGGTCATCTTGCAAGATTTTGTCCTTTAAACGAGCAACCCCTGGGGCAGAGGGCCAACCCCCAGGAGTAGGACCACAAGGCCCAAGGAACTGGCGAGCCAAGTATGTGGGAGGGAGACCGATCCTTCCTGTGGTGATTGACGGCATCCCCATGAACGCTTTGCTGGACACTGGCTCCCAGGTGACCACTATGCCCTATATCCTCTACAAGCGGTATTGGGCTGACTCTGAACTCACCCGTGGCCCAACTGATGAACTAACAGTAGTTGCCAGTAATGGTCAGTCTTTACCACAAGTGGGATGTAAAGAAATTACTGTTAAAGTGGGGAGGGTGGAGTTGAAATCTCAAGGTCTGATAGTTGTGGATATTGATCGACGAGAATGTAATCCCATGATGACTCTTGGTACAAATGTAATTGAAATGTCAGGAACACCGCACTGAACTTGCTCACCGAGCCAGTGCATGAGTCCTGAGTAAAGCGAACTGTGCTCAAAGATCCCTGTGGAGCGGGCAGCAGCCGAGTAGATGCGTACTTCAGAACCGCAGGACCTGAAGCAGGTGACTGCTAGGGGCGTGGCCTAAACTCCAGAGAGCTAGGAGCTGCAAGAGAACTCCTAGCAGGGTAACTGCGAGACAAAGTTACCAAGGGGCATAGACAGGGAGGATAGTCAGGACGTAGCCAATGAGTCATACACAGAGATAGCTGCAAGGTACAAGAGGGGCGAGCAGAGAGTAGTCGGATCACAGGCAATGAGTCATACACAAAGAGGATAGCACAGTACAGAATCAACAGGCAAACTCACAACGGGAAACAGAACTGGGTCAGAACCATATAAACAAGCTATAACAACAAACAGGCACAGGCACACAGAGGTCAGCACACTCGGCCAAAGGCAAAAGTATAACTGGCAGGGATTGGAGCTTCCCAGGGTGGAGCTTCCCAGGGGTTTAAGAAGCTCTCCCAGAACCAGAAAGAGGCCACAATCATTAACCCCAGGTGTGCAGGTCAAAACCTGCACTGAGCTCCAGACATTAACCCCTGACGTGCAGCTCAAAAACCTGCACTGGGATCATGACATGAAAATTGTCTTTCCGAGGATATTGTCTTTTTGCAACAGGTGGTTGAGACTGCTGGTTCCAGTGAACAACGAGTCCTGCAGAAGGAGATCAAGGCCCTGATGCAAAGACAGCAGGTAGAACTCTCTGGCGGAGAAATTGGCAGCGTCAGAGTGAGTGATGCTTTCCCCATTGCAATACCCCCCAGATGTGAAATGTTGATTTGGTGTCAGGCAGCCATAGGCCTCAGTGGAAAAGATTACCAGGCATTGTTAGAGCCAATATACTCTGATAGCAGGCCCACTGACCTCACAGGACGTAAAGGGAGAGTACCTGTACGCCTTTTGAATTGTGGGGAGGAAGAGGCCACAATACCTCGGTATGCCACAGTTGCTAAGCTGCTCACTGCCAGTAATAATGCCATGCAGGCAGCAGAGCCCTTGGTCTCATCCGACCAGGTGGAGGACAATGGCTCTGTAAAGCAGCTGGAGGAGTGGTGCCAGCAACTGCAGGTGGGGACTGACTCTACACCTTCATACCAGAAAAATGGGGTGTCAGAAACACCGCACTGCACTTGCTCATAGAGCCAGTGCGTGTGTCCTGAGCACAGAAGCAGTGCTAAAAGATACCTGTGGAGACGGGCAGCAGAGGTGACCATGCGTGCTTCAGGCTAATAGTGTCAGGGTCCAGTCAGCGCTGGAAGGTAAAGAGGCAAAGGACCTGCGGACACTGAAACTGAATAATGTGCACGGGACCTATTGGTCATGTGACTGCAAGGAGGCGGGGCTTAGCGTCCTGTATTCAGATAGGACAGGACACCATACAACAACTCAGAGTCAGGCAAAACAGAGGTCACAGCAGTACGGGCAAACGAGGTACAGAGGGACAAACAGACGGGTAGTCAGACAGAGCCAAAGGTCAAACACAAGAGGGCGACGTGGTACCAAGGGGACGAGCAGAGAGGAGTCGGGTCACAAGCAGAGAGTCATACACGAGAGGTAGCGCAGTACAAGAGGGTCAGGCAGAACTCGTAACAGGGACAGAACCAGATCACAACCGAACAAGCAAGCAAGATATCAGGCACAAGGCACACGTATACAAGAGGTCACTTAACTCAGCCGAGGGCAGGAGTATAACTGACACCGGACCCAGGTCCAGTGAGCACTAAATAGCCTCCTGCTGCCAGAGAGAGGCAGCACAATTAACCCATAGTCTAACCAGGACGGGTCAAAGCGAAATCCCGTCCTGGATCATGACAGTACCCTCCTCTCAATGGGGGGCCACCGGACCCCCAGGTCTCTCAGGGTACTTGGCGTGAAAGGCTCGGATCAACCGATCCACATGAACTGATCGAGCAGGAACCCACGAGCGTTCCTCAGGACCGTAGCCCTTCCAATGTATCAGATACTGAAGGGCGCGACGGACCAACCTGGAGTCGACAATTCGTTCCACCTCATACTCAGCCTGCCCATCTACCAGAACCGGTGTCGGGGAAGATGATGATCCCTCCCCACTGGACCTCACAGGTTTCAAAAGGGCCTTATGGAAAACATTAGGGATCCTTAGAGATGGCGGAAGACTCAACCGAAAAGCCACCGGGTTAACTGCTTCGGTAATTACATAGGCACCTATAAACTTGGGTCCAAGCTTCGCAGAGGGGACCTTGAGCCTTATATTTTTGGTGGATAACCATACCTTATCTCCGACCTGAAACACTGGACCCACGGATTGTTTTTTGTTCGCAAAAAATTTAAATTTGTCCTGGGCCTTCGTAATGTTATTCTGGACCTCCCGCCATACCTCCCCCAACCGCTGGATCGTCTCGTCCGCCCCAGGACACCCAGAATTCAAGCGGGAAAATTCTCCAAAATGAGGATGAAACCCATAATTGCAAAAAAAAGGAGATGTACCCGTAGACTGGTTAGTGCGGTTGTTAAAAGCAAACTCAGCCAATGGTAACACAGAACACCAATCATCCTGTCGGGCTGAGGTCAAACAACGCAGAATTTGCTCCAGAGACTGATTGGTCCGCTCAGTCTGCCCATTAGTCTCTGGATGGTAGGCGGATGAAAAGGACAGACCAATACCCAACCTCCTACAAAAAGCTCTCCAAAATCTGGACACAAATTGCACTCCCCTATCAGACACCATATTCAGGGGTACCCCATGCAACCGCACCACATGCTCCACAAACAATCTGGACAATGTTTCCGCATTAGGTAGAGCTGCCAAAGGTACAAAATGTGCCTGCTTACTAAACCTGTCCACTACGACCCAGACCACGGTATTACCCTTGGAAGGGGGAAGTTTGGTGATGAAATCCATGGACAGATGAGTCCATGGTCTCTCAGGAATTGGCAGTGGTACCAATTCCCCGGCCGGCCGGTTATGGGGAGTTTTCGCACGGGCACAAACCTCACACGCAGACACATACTCCCCAACATCAGAGGCTAAAGAAGACCACCAGAATATTCTAGCAATGGCCTTCCGGGTCGCTGAGATCCCTGGATGTCCACCCAGAACTGAGTCATGGAACTCCTGGAGGACCTTGAGACGAAACTGAGCTGGCACAAAAAGTTTATCCACCGGCTTAGCTGGAGGTGCAAGAGCCTGGGCTTCTCGAATCTCCCGTTCCAACACATTAGAAACCTCTGCCACCACCACCCCAGGCTGAAGAATGGAGGATGGAGGTTCCGGGGGGGATACCGGATCAAGACTGCGTGACAATGCATCCGCTCTGATATTCTTGGATCCTGGTCGAAAAGTGATCGAGAAGTTGAATCGGGAAAAAAAAAGTGACCATCTAGCCTGTCTGGGAGTCAACCTTTTAGCTGACTCAATGTAAGCTAGGTTTTTGTGGTCCGTGATTACCGTTATAGGATGAACAGCCCCCTCCAAAAAATGCCTCCATTCTGCAAAAGCCAATTTTACGGCCAGAAGTTCCCGATTCCCCACATCATAGTTTCTCTCCGCCGGAGAGAACTTCTTTGAGAAAAAGGCGCAAGGTCTTAAATTGGTCAAAGCGGCGGGTCCCTGGGACAATACCGCCCCCACCCCCACCTCTGAGGCGTCTACCTCAACAATAAATGGTTCAGAGGGGTCCGGTTGGATAAGAACCGGGGCCGACATGAAACATTTTTTCAAAAACTGAAATGCCGCTACCGCTGCGGTTGACCAATTCTTGATATCGGCCCCCTTTTGAGTCATGTCTGTGAGGGGTTTAACCACCTGTGAGAACCCCCTTATAAATTTCCGATAATAATTAGCGAACCCTAGGAAACGTTGCAGACCCTTCAAATCACACGGTTGAACCCACTCGAGAATGGCCTGCACCTTATTAGGATCCATGCGATACCCTTCAGCAGACACGATGAACCCCAGAAAGGACAGTTCCTGAACAAAAAATAAACATTTTTCAAGTTTAGCAAACAGACAGTTCTCCCTGAGCCTTTGGAGAACTGCCCGAACATGACCAATGTGAGTCTGTTTATCAGGCGAGTAGATTAAAATGTCATCCAAATACACCACCATAAAATGTCCAATCAAATCGGAGAACATATGATTTATGAAATTTTGGAAGATCGCTGGAGCGTTGGTCAGGCCGAAGGGCATGACCAAATTTTCAAACAACCCTTCAGTAGTGAGAAAGGCGGTCTTCCATTCATCTCCGTCCCGGACTCGGATAAGGTTATACGCTCCCCGTAGATCTAATTTCGAAAACCACTTAGCTCCGGACAACTGTTTGTATAAATCAGGAATAAGTGGAAGGGGATAAGTATTCCTCACAGTTATTTTATTTAACTCACGAAAATCGAGGCATGGGCGCAAACCACCGTGGTTTTTTTTTACAAAAAAGAACCCTGCCGCCACAGGAGAAACAGAAGGACGAATATGTCCCTTACGGAGGCTCTCAGAAATATATTACTTCATCGCAGCCCGTTCCGGACCCGAGAGGTTATACAGGCGGGCTTTGGGCAATTTAGCACCTGGAATCAGGTCAATGGCACAATCAAATGGGCGGTGTGGTGGTAAAACCTCAGCCTCTTTTTCGGAGAAAACGTCAGTATAATCTATCAGGCACTCCGGAATGCCTTCTAGACCCACGGACGACACAGACACAGAAACAAGACATTTCTCAGAGCAATAGGGACCCCATTTAACAATATCCCGAGATTCCCAATTAATCACAGGATTATGCAGCTGTAACCAGGGGAACCCCAACACCAGTCCCGCAGGCAGGTTGTTCATTACAAAACATGAAATACGTTCCTGGTGTAAGGAACTCACTTTAAGGAGAAACTCTTCAGTACAAAACACAATGTCATTCTTACCCAGTGGTGTTTTGTCAATAGCAACAAGGTGAATCGGAGTCTCCAACCTAACTGTCCCTAACTTACACCTGTCCACCAAGTCAGAGTCAATAAAGTTCAATGATGAACCGCAATCCACGAAGGCAGTTGTGGATGTGGAGACACCCCCACAACAAAGTTCCACTTGAAATGACATTTTAGAAAATGCAGAAAAGGGTACCTGAGAGCCTGGGTGACCTCCACGATAATCACCCGGGCTCAGTCGCTTGTTGGTTAGTGGTCGGGAGGGGCAATCCTTTTTCCCATGTCCAGACTCACTACTGTGAACACAGCATTTTCTCACGTGCCGTTGTCTCCTTTCTTGATCCTTAAGGTTGATGGTTCCCATCGCCGTGATTTTCAGTGAAGAACTGGCTCCCCTTCCTTGGGAGAATAATGATGTCTCGGTTTGTATCACTCCCCTTGCCCGTAACCTGCGATCCATTCGGACGGCCTGTGTCATAGCTTCCTCCAGGGCATCAGGTGGGGGGTGGAGAGCCAAGGCGTCTTTCAGATGCTCAGACAGGCCTCTACGGAACAACCCCCGGAGAGCAGCGTCGTTCCAGCAGACCTCAGCAGCCCAGCGTCTGAACTCTGAGCAAAACCACTCGGCTGAGTGTTTCCCCTGGCAAACATTCATCAGCCTGTCCTCAGCCATACGCACCCGATCAGGCTCATCATAAATATGCCCCAGGGCCTCAAAAAATGCATCCACAGTCATACGCTCAGGGGCCGTGGTAGGAAGTGAGAAAGCCCAAGCTTGGGGGGCTCCCCTTAACAGAGACATAATGACCCCCACTCTCTGACTTTCATCCCCAGAAGAGTGTGGTCTTAAGGAAAAAAAAAAGCTTACAGCCCTCCTTGAAAACTCTGAAGTCATTTTTATCTCCAGAAAAGGTATCTGGTAACTTCACTGGAGACTCACGGGAAATTAATGTAACATCCCGAGCCCCCAATGAAAGAACCCCCTGCACAGTGTCAGCGATCAGCTGCTGAGACTGAGCCAGGACTCTTTGTTCTCCAAAGAGTTTCTGAGACATCTGCGTCAGATGCTTAACCTGATCAGAAAGAGTGTGCACAGGATCCATCACACACACAGGTGAATGGGAGCAGAGAAAAAAAAATGGTATGGGTCAGTTATAATGTCAGAGACACCGCACTGCACTTGCTCATAGAGCCAGTGCGTGTGTCCTGAGCACAGAAGCAGTGCTAAAAGATACCTGTGGAGCAGGGCAGCAGAGGTGACCATGCGTACTTCAGGCTAATAGTGTCAGGGTCCAGTCAGCGCTGGAAAGTAAAGAGGCATAGGACCTGCGGACACTGAAAATGAATAGTCTGCATGGGACCTATGGTCATGTGACTGCAAGGGGGCGGGGCTTAGCGTCCTGTATTCAGATAGGACAGGACACCATACAACAACTCAGAGTCAGGCAAAACAGAGGTCACAGCAGTACGGGCAAATGAGGTACAGAGGGACAAACAGACGGGTAGTCAGACAGAGCCAAAGGTCATACACAAGAGGGCGACGTGGTACCAAGGGGACGAGCAGAGAGGAGTCGGGTCACAAGCAGAGAGTCATACACGAGAGGTAGCGCAGTACAAAAGGGTCAGGCAGAACTCGTAACAGGGACAGAACCAGATCACAACCGAACAAGCAAGCAAGATATCAGGCACAAGGCACGCGTATACAAGAGGTCACTTAACTCAGCCGAGGGCAGGAGTATAACTGACACCGGACCCAGGTCCAGTGAGCACTAAATAGCCTCCTGCTGCCAGAAAGAGGCAGCACAATTAACACATAGTCTAACCAGGACGGGTCAAAGCGAAATCCCGTCCTGGATCATGACATGGAGTTTACAGGATGACCCAGGAATATGAGCGGGTATTTAGTAAACACCCTCTAGATTTCGGGAAGGCAAAAGGGGTTTGACATCATATCCCCACTGGAGATCATCCACCCATTAAAGAAAGGTACCGGCCTATACCCTTAACACAATATCAATGTGCTAAAGGTATGTTGAGAGAGATGAAGGAAGCAGGGGTTATCAGAGACAGTTGTAGCCCCTGGGCAGCTCCAATAGTTTTTGTAAAGAAAAAGGATGGTACCATGAGAATGTGTGTTGATTACAGAAAACCGGACTACTTACCGGTAATACTCTTTTGTAGAGTCCACGACAGCACCCACTGAGAGAGGGGATCCGCCCCCGGAACAGTAAACCTACAGAGAGATAAATGGGGCGGTCCCCCTCGCTCCCTCAGTTTGTGTTACCGAGAACAACGGAGGAACCGCCATACATGTTTTAGTCAATTTGTTTGGGCGATTCATCTATCTTACGCCTACATCGTTTAAGTTTGCTAAGTTTAACCACGTATAAAATCTTAATTACAATCTCCGCCACCAAGTAGACACATGTGAAAAAAGTTTTACGGGAGGGAAGTGAGCGGGTGCTGTCGTGGACTCTACAAAAGAGTATTACCGGTAAGTAATCCGGTTTTTCCTCTTCGCCACGACAGCACCCGCTGAGAGATTTCCAGAGATAATCACTTGGGAGGGCACACCGTGTTAAGGACTGATCTACCGAAAGACAAATCCTCGGTAGAGGATAAATCTAGTCTATAGTGACTATAAAAGGTAGATGGAGAAGACCAGGTTGCCGCCTTACATATTTGTTCAATTGGGACGTTTGCCCTCTCGGCCCAGGAGGATGATATGGCTCTAGTAGAGTGCGCCTTAATCCCCAGCGGAGGTTCTTCTCCTTTAGCCAAATATGCCATTGTGATCGCATCTCTGATCCACCTGGATAATGTGCCTGTTGTAACTCCAGACCCCTTTCTGTTGCCCTGGAAGGAGACAAAAAGAGACCTACTCTGCCTCCAGGGACTGGTCCTATCAAGGTAGGCTAGTACAGCTCTCCTCACATCTAAGGTGTGATATTTCACCTCATCCTGGTTTGACGGGTTTTCGTAGAAGGAAGGTAGGCATATCTCCTGAGACCTATGGAATTTAGTTACCCGTTTGGGAAGGTAGGACGAATCTGTCTTCAAAATCAGTCTGTCTCGTGTTATTGACAAGAACGGAGGGTCTATTGATAGAGCATGAAGATCACCTACTCTTCTAGCTGATACTAAAGCCACTAGTGTAGCAGTCTTCAATGAGAGGCACTTCACTGATGCTGAATCTATGGGTTCAAACGGGGCCTGAGTAAAGGCATCCAAGACCAGAGTAAGGTCCCATGCCGGAAGCCAAGGAATATGCACCGGTTCTGATCGTTGACAGGCTGAAACAAAACGGGTCCCCCATCTATTTGCTGCCACGTTATAGTTAAATAGGGCTCCTAAGGCCGATATATGGACTTTAAGAGTATTTAATGAGAGGCCCAATTCTCTGCCTCTTTGAAGAAACTCTAAGATGGCCGTAATGGGTGGTTCACCGGCTAGCCCTGCTGGGTGAAAGGTCAGGAATTTCCTCCACACCTTGGCGTATATCCTTGTTGTAGATTCTTTTCTACTTTGTAGCAGGGTATTAATCAGGTTTTTCGAAAAGCCTTTCTGCTTTAATAGTTCCCTCTCAAATTCCAGGCCGCTAGGTGTAGTGCTTTGACCTGTGGATGGTAGCAGGGTCCCTGCGAGAGAAGATCCTGGTGCAGCGGCAGGATCCACGGGTCGGTTATCGACATGGCTCTCAGCCATGAAAACCACGGCCTCTTGGGCCAAAACGGGGCTATCAAGATGACCCTCGCCCTCTCTTGTCTTATTTTCCTGACTACTGTTGGCAGCAGAACCATTGGAGGGAAGGCATAGGCTAGCTGGAATGTCCAGGGTGCTTGGAGGGCATCTAGAATGTCTGGGTTGTCTGACCTGTAGAGCGAAGCAAACCTTTTTACACGTCTGTTGGCTCTGGTCGCGAACAGGTCTATCTCTGGTCTGCCCCATTCTGACGCTATCGTCTCGAAGACGTGCCTGCTGAGGACCCACTCGCCCTGATATAGGACCCGGCGACTGAGATAGTCTGCTTGAGAGTTGTCCACTCCTCTTATGTGGAGCGCCGACAAGGAGTGAAGATGTACCTCGGCCACCTCTAGGATCGTTTCCGCGATAGACATCAACGGTCCCGATCGCGTACCTCCTTGTCGGTTTATATAGGCCACTGCGGTGGTATTGTCTGTCTGGACCCTCACGTGGGTTCCTCTTAACTGCGGGAGAAATTGAGACATCGCATAGTAAATTGCTTTTAGCTCCTTTACATTAGAGGAGGTTTCTATTTCATGTTTACGCCACCGGCCTTGTATCATGTGCTCCTCCAGGTGGGCCCCCTAACCTAAGGGGCTAGCATCCGTGGTGAGCACCTTGGAGGGAGTTACCCACCATTGCATTCCCTTTGACAAATTGGTAGGATTCAACCACCACTCTAGGGAATTAACCACTTCCGGCGATAGGGACATCTTCCCTTCCAACCGTCCCTGCAGTCTATCTGTTTCCTGCAGAATAGCCCATTGTAGCTTTCTGGAGTGGAATTGAGCCCATTGCACCGCCGGGATGCACGATATCAGGGATCCCAGCAAGGACATACCCTGTCTCAATGATATTACGGGTCTTCCTATAGTATTTTGTATCTTATTGATTATAGCCACCGCTTTAGCATCTGGTAGAAAGCATTTTTGGCTTACGGAGTCTACTTGCAGGCCTAGGAACCTCTGACAGGTCACTGGTTCTAGCCTGGACTTCTCCCAGTTAATTAGCCAGCCCAGTCTTTGTAAGGATGAGATAATCTGAGCCATTCTTGTTTCACACTGAGAAACAGAATTCCCCACTACTAGTAGGTCGTCCAAGTAAGGGATCACTAGGGTGTCATTCAGTCTTACATACGACATCACCTCCAGCATCAATTTGGTAAATACCCGAGGAGCCATGGATAGCTCGAATGGCATTGCCGCAAACTGGAAATGCTGAATCCGACCCTTGAACCAGACCGCTACCCGCAGGAACTTCTGGTGCTCTCGGAATATGGGGAGATGGTAATAGGCATCCTTTAGGTCCAAGACTGCCATATAACACCTGGGAAACAAAAGTTTTATTGCAGAATTTATTGAATCCATCTTAAATGGCCTCAGCCTCAAGAAAAGTATTTAGCTTCTTTAAATTTATTATAGTCCTGAAAGAGCCATCTGGTTTTGGGATTAAAAATAGAGGAGAATAAAAGCCCATTCCTCTTTCGTCCCCTGGGACCTCTATCAGGACCTGTTTAGTTAGCAGTACTGCAATCTCCATCTCTAGTGCTTCCTGCTGTATCTGGGATTTCATGGAAGTCAATAGGAAGAGGTTCGGTGGATGCCGAACGAATTCTAGTTTTAGGCCCGATGAGACGATAACAATGGCCCATGGGTTTGATGTTACCTTCCCCCATTGGTGGCTGAATTTCAGTAGTCTGCCACCTACCGGTGTACTGGTATTAGCGGAACCTGTCTCCTCTGAAGGGACGTTTTCCGAATAGATTGCCCCTTTGTTTGGGGTCCTTATTTCCCCAGCGATCCTGGGGCTTAAAGTCTTTCTTTTTGCCAAACGGCGATTTTCTGTAGGCCCTCCTATTAAAGGGAATATACGGGTTAGGAAAACCTTTCTTTCTCTCCCCCGCTTTTGTTAAGATCTCGTCCAGTTCCGTACCAAATAAGTACTTACCCTGGCAGGGTATAGCACACAGTTTAGTTTTTGTTTGCGTGTCTCCTTTCCACCCCTTCAACCATAAGGCCCGCCGGCCTGCATTGGTAAGTCCTGCTGCTCTAGCGGATAAACGGAGAGAGTCCGCTGAGGAATCGGAGAGGAAGGCAGCTGCTCCTTTAATGAGGGGCATAGAGGACAGGAGTTTACTCCTGGCCACTCCATTCTTAATATTGTCCTCTAGGTCATTCAGCCACACCAACATTGACCTTGCCGTGCACGTGGCTGCTATTGCGGGCTTAAAAGCTGTCGTACATGCTTCCCAGGATCGTTTAAGGAGTGTATCGGTCTTACGATCTAATGAGTCAGCCAACGTTCCTGAATCCTCTACCGGCAGGGAGGATCTACGAGAGGTAGAGGCCACTGCCGCATCCACCTTGGGGGCTCTCGACCAAGCCGTCAATTCCTCGTCGTCAAAAGGATATTTACGCTTTGACGTTAAGGGGAGGAAGGTTCTCTGCCCCTGTTTCTCCCACTCCCTTTTTACTAACTCTTTTATAGCTGGGACCACTGGGAATGCTCGGACCTTTTTACGGGAAATGCCTGCAAACATTATGTCTTGCGGAGTCTTGGGGTCCCTACTCTATGGTAGCCCCATGGTATTCCGGACCGACTTAACCAAGTTGCTGACGCTGTCTGTAGGGAAACACGTCTGCTCCTCATCCTCTGAGGAAGGGTATTCCTGGGATCTATCAGAGTCTAGATCCCCGGTTTCTGACTGTGAGTTTAATGCCGGCGAAGCTCCCCCTCTTGGTGAACCTATTTCTCTCACGGAGGAGTGACCCCCCAGACTACTGGAGCTGCCTAAGGCCCGTAGCTCTTCTCTAATTATCGCTCGGATATCCTCCTTCTTCCGCGAGGATTCGTCCTGTAAGGCCTCCTCAATACACGACTGACATAATCTTTTAGGGTGGCCGTCTGGGAGGGGCTGAGAACATAAGGCACACTCTCTATTTTTCGCCTTCTCCGTTCTTTTGGCCTAAAAAAAGGGGGGTGCGGACCAGAAAAAAACGAACATCAGTTATTTATTCTGACTAAAAACACTCACCCGTGAGTTTCGTCAGTAAACTACCGGCTGCGGGGTCCGCGACTCAGGCTTAGGCGAGGCGTGGGACGGTTTCTTCTCTTTACGTTTTTTCTCTAAGGGCTCGTCTTTTCTCGAAGGTCCGCTAGATTCCTTCCTGGAGCTGCCACTTCTTCTGGTGCTACTACTTCTCCTTGTAGTACCGCTTTGTCTGCTGCCATGTGGGGATTCCACTGGCTGATTTAACGGGAGCGAAGCTGGGTCATCTATGGATGACATGACTGCGCATTGGCGCTATGCTCGTGGCTTCCTTTTATAGGTTTTTGTTTTTTTTTTTAACTGATGCTCCACCATTTTTTATTTTTTTTTTGCCCCATCTGCGCATGCGCGGGCGTTTCCCCGCGATCGCCGCCTTCTGTGTTGACCCCGGAAGTTGTCCTACCACTTCCGGGTCGCCTCTGCCTGGGGGCGCCGCTGGAAGTGGTTATGCAGCGGCCGCCGGACAGTGAACCCTACGCTCCCGGCCGCACCCCTTGCCGCAGGTATGATCTCCCGTAGCGCTGCCTGGCACAGCGCTCAGGCCCCTCTGCTTTCTCCCGGGGGGGGGCGCACGGCCACTATCCCTGATATGGCCTCATGATACTTGCAATGCCCATGGGGGCATATGTAATGCGCTTCTCGCCCCATCCTGGGGGGGGGGTATATGCCTCGACCCCTCAGTTAGCCTTGGCACTTTTCTTACCTCCGGCCTCACCTGCATTACCAGCTCTGGGGGGGGGGAAATCGCCTCTCCGCCCGACGCTGCTTCCAGTCCTGGGGCCCCTGCTGCTCATATTATGCACGCAGGCGGCTACCAGACCAGGTATCCTCTTCTGCGGGTTCCTTTCCAGGAACAGGAAACCAAACTGAGGGAGCGAGGGGGACCGCCCCATTTATCTCTCTGTAGGTTTCCTGTTCCGGGGGCGGATCCCCTCTCTCAGTGGGTGCTGTCGTGGCGAAGAGGAAAAAATTAACAGCATTACACATAAAGATGCCTACCCATTACCCAGAATTGAAGAGTCATTAGCTGCACTTAAAATGGCTAACTACTTTTCCACCTTGGATCTCTCTAGTGGGTATTGGCAGGTTCCCGTGGCAGAGGCAGACAAGGAGAAAACAGCATTTACCACCCCAATGGGTCTCTGTGAGTTCAATTATATGCCATTTGGGCTCTGCACCGCCCCAGGAACATTTCAACGGCTGATGGAGTGCTGCCTGGGACACATGAACTTTGAGACAGTCCTGTTGTACCTTGATGATGTCATTGTTTTCTCCAAGACTTATGAACACCATCTGGAGCACCTGGCTGAGGTGTTTGAAGCCTTGTTCAACTTTGGCCTGAAGGTGAAGCCGTCCAAATGCCACCTCCTGAAGCCCAAGGTACAGTACCTCGGTCATGTAGTGAGTGCAGAAGGTGTGGCACCTGATCCTGACAAAGTCACAGTCATCCGGGCTGGCGGAAGCCCAGCAACCTCCTTGAAGTACACCAATTCCTCGGGTTGGTAGGCTACTACCGAAGGTTCATCAAAGGCTTCCATGAAATAGCCACTCCTATGCAAAATCTTCTGGTGGGGCAGTCCAAGAAAGCCAAACAGAAGAATTCCACGTTTGAATGGACTGAGGAGTTGGAGAGGTCCTTCACTCGACTGAAGATGGCTCTCACAGGAGATGAAGTTCTGGCCTACCCAGATTATGACCAGCCCTTTGTGTTGTATACTGATGCCAGCAACGTGGGACTGGGAGCAGTACTGTCACAGGTACAGAATGCCAAAGAAAGAGTGATCTCCTACGCCAGCAGGAAGTTTTGTCCCACTGAAAGGAACCCTGACAACTACAGTTCCTTCAAGCTGGAGTTCCTCGCCATAGTCTGGGCTGTGACTGAAAGATTCAAGCATTACCTAGCTTCAGCCAACTTTACCATTTTCACGGACAACAACCCATTGTCTCACTTGGACACTGCCAAACTGGGTGCACTGGAGCAGCGATGGATGGCTCAGCTGTCTAACTATGAGTTTACCATCAAGTACCGAGCAGGGCACAAGAATGCCAATGCTGATGCGCTGTCTAGGATGCCTAACCCCGAGGCTCTTGAAGAAATAGAGTTACCTCCCTTCCACCGGCCAATTGCAGCCCAGCGTGCTCAAAGAGTGAGAAACAGACGGTCTGGCTTGAAGGAGGTCACCCTAAATCCATTGCCCCATCGCGATTGGGCAGAAACGCAGGATAGTGACCCCGCAGTCCGCCTGGTGAATGAGCTACTGTCACAAGCTGACTCACGCCCAGAGTCGGATGCTCCTGAAGAAACCTAGCAGTTGTGGAAGGAAAGAGGTCGGCTGTTCATTTATGGAGGAAAGCTGTGTCGGAGGAGTATCATTGCCCGCACTCATGAGCTGGTCTGGCAGGTGATAGTTCCAAAGAGAGAGGCATCAATGGTCCTGGAGGCATACCGCAATGGAGCTGGCCACTTCGGATGGAAGAATTTGGAAGCATTGCTCCGGGAGAGGTTCTACTGGGCTGGTATGAGGAAAGCCATTGAAAAGTGGTGCCGGGAATGTGGACAATATAACCTGCGCAGAAAGGATTGAGACAGCCAGAGAGCTCCTCTGCAGCCAATAGTGACCAAGCAGCCACTCGAGTTGGTTGCCCTGGACCATGTGAAGTTGGTCCCAAGCCGGTCGGACTACATCTATGCTCTTACCATTGTGGACCACTACTCAAGATTCCTGGTAGTTGTGCCTGTTAAAGATTAAACAGCCAGGACAGCAGCCAGAGCCTTTCAACAGCACTTCTGTAGACCACATGGATATCCTGAGCGAGTGCTTACAGATCATGGTCCCGCTTTTGAGGCAGAAGTGTTCCAGCAATTCTGTAACTTGTATGGTTGTAAGAAGATCCGGACAACACCATACCATCCACAGACGAATGGCATGTGTGAGAAGATAAACCAGGTGGTGATCGACCTGCTGAAGACCTTGCCTTTGGAGGAGAGGAATCTGTGGCCAGAAAAGTTGCACTCCAGCCTACCTAATTAGAGTGAGGCCTGGTAAACTGCCTATTGATTTGGATATTGGAGTCCTGATGCTACCTGAGGTGACGTCACCAGATGCTGACTGGGATATAGAGAGGCAGCAACAGTACAGAAGAGTACAAGAATGTGTGGAAAAGAGTTTATCTCAGGCAAGGCAAAAACAAGAGAGGAACTACAATCAGCATGCCCCTGCAGTTCCCTTGTCACCAGGAGAATAAGTCCTCAAGAGGAAAAGAAGACTGCATAAATTGGATCACCAATGGGAAGCTGAACCCTACACCATTCTGCCCTCAAACTTTGACAATACCAAGGTGTGCCTTATTAGTAAAGATGGAGGAGAAACCTCCACAGCAGTATCAAGGGATCATTTGAAATTATGCCCTGACCAGTTAAGAGAAAGAATTGAAGAACAAAATAACATCCAACCCGTGGAAGAAGAAAAGGTCAGCACCATGCTTGGAGAATTCCCTGCAAATTGGACTAAAGTGAATGATGCCATAGTGGTGCCAGTGTTGACATTTCCCCAACTGGTAGTACAAGAAGAATTGACTCCTGAGAACTCTGAAAATCAAGAAGCTCAGGTAGCAGATGCCATACCAGCAGTGGAGCCAGAGAACCCTCGCCCTGCCAATGGTGAATCTGTCATACCCATGGTGAGACTAAGAGTCAGTAGGCGAATACTACCTAGTTTAACTACACCAGTAGTTAGCACTAGACAACCAGTAAGATCCCCAATCACACCAGTGTTACGCAGGTCTACCTGTTATGAATGAGTCACCGTAGGAGGCAAAAGCAGAAATACAAGCTAAGTCCAGAAAACCAGAGAAGTTGGCAACTATCAGATTGCAGACCCCTGAACCTATCAAAACAACTAGCAGTAGCCGTGGGGGGTTCCTACAAAGCCCTAGACCCCTCGATCACAGCCGGAGAATTACATAGGCCTAAAGAAAGTAAGGGGAAATCTAAACTGCCCCAGAGCAGACCCCAAAGCAATAGGCAGCCCCCAACATATAATGACGGTGAAGCAAGATGAAAATACTAACACAGACAGAAAGATAGACTGAGCAAAGACGGGGCCCGCAACTATCTAGATAGGAAAGGACAGGAAGGCTGCTGTCTGCAATCTGCCAAAACCCTATCAAAGACATAAGCCAACAAGCTGATATGAAAAAGGCCCTGAAGCAGCTAGGCTTCAAAAACTAAATCAGCACTCAGGTATTTTCAGAAGACAGAGCTAAAAGAATTCAGTACACCCCAGCAGGGAATGGCAGAAATCCAGAAAAACAAAGCAAAACAAAGTCAAAGCACAAAAGCAAAAGGCCGAGCAGCAAACTTAGCTTTAGAGGAGCAGGAATTCAGACTGGTCTCCAAGGATCCCACAGAGAAATCACCCGCAGGGCAGAAGGGCGTCGGCAGCCTTATATCCAGTCCGTAACTCCACTCAGCCAGTCATCATCATCATCAGCCTCAGGTGTTTGATAAAACAGGCTCACTACCTTTCTTTACCAGAAGAGGGAGTTCCTCGGGCCTCAGTAATGAAGGGGAAAATTAACTCACAACATCTACCCGTACTACACAAGGTATACCACCCATCAGATATCGTATATAGCTAAGTTTATGCGAATGTTGAAATTGTGTATATATGTACAGTAACTGTTTTCAAGTTTTGTGCCTACAGGTAATCTGTAAGAGTTTCCTTTGAATATGCCAATTTTGTTTTATGGACATTGGACCACAGGACTTGTGTGGTCACCAATTTGTAAATAGTTCACCATTTGCCCAGGAATGGACATTGATGCTTGGACTTATCATCATAGGACAATTTTTGGAGCTTGTGGTTTTTGAACATTTTTCATTTTTCAAAATCTTGTAACCTTCATACTGTTTACATGTTTATATGTTTTTCATCAGCCCAGGAGTGCTGACTTGCACTAGGGGGAATGTGGCGCCCCCAGGAGTATGGTCGCCACAATGGCATTGCCTTCCTCCAGGGAGGGTGATGTCATGCTTGGAAGCAAGGAAGGGTCTCTCTGACTGTTAATCATTTACATACAACACAGTTCCCATTCCAGGCCAGCAGAGGGAGGGCTGAACCAGGATTGGGGGAGGAGCGTGCTCTGAGGGCCAGGAGGGTAAATAGTCAGTGAGTGTGAGGAGGGCCACGTGTGTAGACATGTGGAGAGAAGCTGGAGGTTGAGCTGAGGAAAGAGAGCTCCCTCCCAGTGAGAGCGCATGATCTGGAGCCTGGTCTCCACAGTTGTATGGATACTGAAGGTCCTGCAACAGAAACCAGAGGAATAGGAAGCTGTAAATGCTCTATTCCCAACTAAGACTCGGAGGCACAACAGCGACGGGTGAGCCAAGAGAGATAGAGGGCTACAGCTGTCTGCCATACGAGGTAGTTCTAAGAGACAATAAGAAGGAGGAACTTCAGTGTATCACTGTACTGCATGTACCTCAAGCCAGCGCTAGGAAGGAGACTATACAACCCATCTGATAGAGAGATTCCTGTGTTGCTTCCAGGCTAGCCTGCTCCTGTGCCATCTGTAATCAGGACCCTGGACTGCGTTTGCCTAGTAAAGGTAAAGAAACTGCACCCTGTTGTGTCCTTGCCTCCTTCCTGCAACATCCTCAGCACTGCTACATCTCTGTGCCAAACACTGCACCCTCTTCCTAAACATTCTGCTACACTAGCCTGGGACCAACAGCCCTACCTGTGGAGGGCTACAACATCATTGTTGCACCACACCATCTGTCCCAGAGGATCTGTCTGCAGCGTCGGCTTAACACCTCCCTTGCCGAACACCACAGGTGGTGTCACGAATCACTTATAAACTTTATTCCCTACTCAACCCCTTTTACATAGGCGCCCAGGGCCACGGACCAGGTCACCGCTGCTCTGACAATCCCCTCTGAGAGACCGGCCCGGTACCGAGCACCCCACAGCCCTGGGAGGGCGACCCACTATTATTCGGCTGAGGGGGCCTATATCAATGGCCCCTTACCTGCCTGAGAATACCAGCCCCCCAGCTGTCAGCTTTAGCAAGGCTGGTTATCAAAAATGGGGGGGAACCCACGCCATTTTTTAAAAATTATTTATTTAAATAATTTTAAAAAAAACAGCGTGGGGACCCCTCTATTCTTGACAACTAGCCTTGCTGAAGCTGACAGCTGAGGGTTGCATCCCCCAGTTGTGAGTTTTGCCTTGCTAGTTATAAAAAAGAGAGGGGAAGCCAAGCTAGATTTTTCATTTATTTATTTATTTATATATAGCGCAAGCGGCGGCTGATGAATACAGCCACTCCTGCAGTCACTGTTATTAGTGACAGCAAGTGTAGACTAATGGGAGTAATAGCCCCATCAGCCGCCGCCTGCTGTCATTGAGATCACTTAAATACAACTCTCATCATTCTCCTCTACTCGTGCTGATCACTGGCAGAGCAGGGGAGAATGATGAGAGCCGTCTTCAGCACCTGCCGCCGGGGAACAGTGCTTACTGTAGCGCTTCATCCCTGGCGCCAGTGCGTGTCACATGGATGACATCCATGTGTGATCTCTGTGTGCACATGAGCGGGACGTTTTGCTGCCCATGCTGACGTTAAAAAATGGACATGTCTACGTGTGGGGTACACGGACACACGGTCCCTGGAAACACACTGACATGTGCGCAGACCCATTCACTTGAATGGGTCTATGTGTGTCAGTGTCTCTGGTACGTGTGAAAACTGTCATCACACGCACCGGAGACACGGACGTGTGAAAGAGCCCTAATTTACATACTTATCTACTGTATCCAGGAACCGTCCTGACTCTTATGCTCTGAAACTTGTCATCCACTCTTTTTGAGTGCGAGGTTCCTCTTCATTGGCATTCTGACAGCACTACAAGGGTTAGAACTTAATTTCTACTTCTTTTCACTATTTGTCACTTTTTGTATGGACAGCGAAAACATTCTATATGACTAAATGTGGTTATCAACATAAGATAAAAGTCATCCAAAATGGTTGTTTTGAACCATATCGGCAGATCACCATTTTAAAACTAAACATCAACAATAATTAGTGATAGCTGACAAACTACTTGTTACACCCACAGGGCATGAAGATGAATAGTGGACTCACTCACCACTGATGGTGCAGTGGTAGCTGTATACCCGATACACAAGCGACAGGAGAATGAGCTTCAAAACACCAACTATGTTTATTCAAGGAAGCAGACAAATGCAAAAGGTTCCTGAGGGAAGAACCCTCTGGACCATGACACAGAACCACGTAGTGGAGCACTGGGCAAGGTGTACCACTATACAGGGGCTCCCCCGTCGCAGCACCAGGTGACATTAACCCCTTCACTACCAAGGGTGGTTTGCACGTTAACTCCCGGGCCAATTTTTACAATTCTGACCACTGTCCCTTTATGAGGTAATAACACTGAAACGCTTCAATGGATCCCGGTGATTCTGACACTGTTTTCCCGTGACATATTGTACTTCATGTTAGTGGTAAAATTTATTTGATATAACTTGCGTTTATTTGTGAAAAAAATGGAAATTTGGCGAAAATTTTGAAAATTCCGCAATTTTCCAACTTTGAATTTTTATGCCCTTAAATCACAGAGATATGGCACATGAAAAACTTAATAAGTAACATTTGCCACATGTTTACTTTACATCAGCACAATTTTGGAACCAAAATTTTTATTTGTTAGTAAGTTATAAGGGTTAAAAGTTGACCAGCGATTTCTCATTTTTGCAACACCATTTTATTTTTACGGACCACATCACATTTGAAGTCACTTTGAAGGGTCTATATGACAGAAAATACCCAAAAGTGACACCATTCTAAAAACAGCACCCCTTAAGGTGCTCAAAACCACATTCAAGGAGTTTATTAACCCTTCAGGTGCTTCACAGGAATTTTTTGAATATTTAAAAAAAATTACCTTTTTTGCACAAAAAAAGTACTTCAGGTTCAATTTTTTTTATTTTACCAAGTGTAACAGGAGAAATTGGACAAAAATTATTGTGCAATTTGTCCTGAGCACGCTGATACCTGATATGTGGGGGGGAACCACTGTTTCGGCGCATGGAAGAGCTCAGAAGAGAAGGAGCGCCGTTTGACTTTTACAATGCAAAATTGGCTGGAATTCTGATCGGACGCCATGTCGCGTTTGGAGAGCCCCTGATGTACCTAAACAATGGAAACCCCCCACAAGTGACCCCATTTTTGAAACTAGACCCCCTAAGGAACTTATCTAGATATGTGGTGAGAACTTTGAACCCACAAGGGCTTCACAGAAGTTTATAATGTACAGCGGTACAATTAAAAAAATCATATTTTTTCCACAAAATGATCTTTTCACCCCCAATTTTTATTTTCCCAAGGGTAACAGCACCCTAAAAGTTATTGTGCAATTTGTCCTGAGTACGCTGATACCCCATATGTGGGTGTAAATGACTATTTGGGCACATGGCAGAGCTCGGAAGGGAAGCAGCGCCATTTGACTTTTTTGGCTGGAATTGAGATCGGACACCATGTCGCATTTGGAAAGCCCCTGATGTACCAAAACAGTGGAAACCCCCCACAAATGACACCATTTTGGAAACTAGACCTCCCAAGGAACTTATCTAGATGTGTGGTGAGAACTTTGAACCCCCAAGTGCTTCACAGAAGTTTATAACGCCCAGGCGTGAAAATAAAAAAATATTTTTTTTCCACAAAAATGATATTTTTGCCCCCAAATTTTTATTTTCCTAAGGGCAACAGGAGAAATAGGACCCCAAAAGTTGTTTTGAAAATTGTCCTGAGTAGGCTGATACCCCATATGAGGGGGTAAAACACTGTTTGGGTGCATGGCAGAGCTTGGAAGGGAAGGAGCACCATTTTACTTTTTCAACGCAGAATTGGCTGGAATTGAGATCAGACGCCATGTTGCGTTTGGAGAGCACCTGATGTGCGCAAATAGTGGAAACCCCCATTCTAACTCCAACCCTAGCCCTAACCCTAACCCTAACCCTAGCCCTAACCCTAACCCTAGCCCTAGCCCTAATGGGAAAATGGAAATAAATACATTTTTTTAATTTTATTATTTTTCCCTAACTAAGGGGGTGATAACGGGGGGTTTGATTTACTATTTATGGCAGTATTTATATTTGGCAGCTGTCGCACGCTAAAAGACGCTTTTTATTGTAAAAATAGTTTTTGCATCACCACATATTGAGAGCTATAATTTTTCCATATTTTGACCCACCGAGTCATGTGAGGTCTTATTTTTTGCGGAACGAGTTGACGCTTTTATTGGTATCATGTTTGGGCATGTGACATTTTTTGATCGCTTTTTATTTCGTTTTTTGGGACGCAGAATTTACAAAAACTAGCGTTTCATGAATTTCTTTTGGGCGGTGCGTTTACGCCGTTCCGCATGCGGTAAAATTTATAAGGCGGTTTTATTCTTCGGGTCAGTACGGTTACAGCGATACCTCATTTAGGTTTTTTTTATGTTTTGGCGCTCTTATGCAATGAAAACAATTTTATATAAAAAATAATTATTTTTGCATCACTTTATTCTGCGAGCTATAACTTTTTTATTTTTTCGCTGATGATGCTGTGTGTTGGCTCATTTTTTGCGGGACAAGATGTCGTTTTCAGCGGTACCATGGATATTTATATGCGTCTTTTTGATCGCGCGTTATTGCACTTTTTGTTCGGCGGTATGATAATAAATCATTATTTTTTGCTTCGTTTTTTTTTATTTTTATTTTTTAAGAGGTTCGCTTAAGGGGTTAACTATTGGGACAGTTTTATAGGGCAGGTCGTTACGGATGCGGCGATACCAAATATGTGTACTTTTATTTATTTATTTTTTTTATTTCCAAAAAATGAATTTATTGGGGAATATTTTTATTTTTTTTTTTAATTTATTTAGCGATTTTTTTTTAATTATTTTTACACTTTTTTTTTTTTTTTTTTACTTTATTACATAGTCCCAGGTGGGACATCACTGTCCTGTGACAGATCGCTGATCTGTCACATCACAGATCACTGTGACAGATCAGCAATCTGTCACAGGCAGTTCTGCAGACTTGCTCATGCCTGCGCTTTGCAGGCACTGAGGAAGCCAGCTTCCTGCAGGCCCCTGGAGGTCCCCATCACCATATTGGATCCGGGGACCTGCAGGAAAGGAGCCCCCCGCAGCATCGCTGCACATTGCGCTGCCGTGGGGGGCTCAGGGAAGCACGGAGGGAGCCCCCTCCCTGCCGATGCTTCCCTTTAACCCCCGGTACACCGCGATCGTGTTTGATCGCGGTGTACAAGGGGTTAACGTGTTGGGGGCGGTCCGAGACCGCCCCTGACACATTGTGCCGGGTGTCAGCTATGATAATTAGCTGACACTCGGCCGCAATCAGCGGCGCTCACCACGTGGGTGCCGCTGATCGCGGTGACGTAATATTCCGTTCACGGTAATTAGGTCCAGGGTCACATGGACGGAATATTACGTCAATCGTAGGTAAGGGGTTATTGCCGCGATACCCGGACCAGAGGGACTACCCATACAGACCGTATAGAGGAGGTGGCGAGAATCCCGGAAGATCCGTGTAAACTTAGAAAGGCGGATGATTCCCAGAGAACAGCCTTGGTCAGTCTTGGGTAGAAACCGGAGTGTCCCGAAGGATCCAGGAGAGAGAACTTCCAGCAGAGGATTCTGAGGAGACAGAGATATATTAGAATATAGCAACAGCCTTCAGTATGCAGAGCAAAGCAGAGTGTGGCCTGAGTGGAAGCCAGCGATTCCACAGAATGTACACGTTGTTCAGGCACCTCCCTCAAAGGGAGGATGCCTTTTATGCACAGAACATCACAGCACAGACAGCCCTAATAGCAAACAGGTGCCCTGCTGTTTTAAGTATGTGCAGGAACGGGGCGTGTCTCCTAAGAGCATCATTACCAGGAGACCTGCCAAGAGGACGCAGGTTCTTAGCAGAGAAAGGAACCGCTGATTGTCTGGAGCCACGGACAGGGAGAGTAGTACCAGTGGAGCTGTGAGATAGGCGCCGGTCTCCCTGCGCAGCAGAGACTGGGCCTGCGGCTGAGGGCATAACAGTACCCTCCCCCTTACGCCCCCCCCTTTCTTCAAACCTGCCAGTAACTTTCTAAGAAGAACCGGGGCATTAATGTTCTCCTCAGGCTCCCAGGATCTCTCCTCAGGGCTGTATCCCTTCCAGTCAACCAGAAAGAGTGATCTGCCCCCTCTTGTCTTCATGGCCAGGATGTCCTTCACTTTATAGACATCCTCGGAACTGACAGGAGAAGGAAATTTACCTGGATCCTGGAAGAAGCGACTGAGAACAACTGGCTTTAGCAGGGAGACATGGAAGGAGTTATGGATCCGTAAGGAGGCTGGCAACTTCAAACGATAGCATACATCGTTGATCCGGTGGAGCACTTCAAAGGGACCGATGAAACGGGGAGCCAGCTTATAGGAAGGGACCATAAGACGGATGTGCCTGGAAGACAGCCATACCTTTTCTCCGGGTTGGTAAGGTGGAGGATCCAGACATCTCTTATCCACATGCTTCTTGGATCGAACCGATGCCTGCTCCAGTGAGGTCCTGGTCTCTGTCCAGACCTTTGAGAAGTCCTTGGCCAGGGACTCAGCTGCAGGATTGCTGGAAGCAAGAGGCAGTGGAGTCGGGATCCTAGGATGCTGTCCATAAACAATGAAAAACGGGGAGTTAGAGGAGGACTCGCCAACATGATTGTTAAAGGAAAACTCCGCCCACGGCAGCAGGTTGGCCCAGTTGCTGTGGTGACCATCCACAAAGTGTCGCAGATAGTTTGTGTGGACTTGATTCACTCTCTCCACTTGGCCGTTAGATTGTGGGTGATAGGCCGAGGAGAAGTCCAGGGTGGCATCCAACAACTTACAGAGGGACCGCCAGAAGCGGGAAATGAACTGAACTCCTCTGTCAGAGACAATGTGGAGTGGAAGTCCGTGAAGCCGAAGGACATGCTGAATGAAGAGCTCTGCGAGTTCAGGAGCGGAAGGAAGACCGGACAGCGGAGTGAAATGTCCCATTTTGGAGAACCGGTCAACAACCCAGATTACTCTACAACCGGATGATGCTGGCAGATCCGTGATAAAGTCCATGGCAATGTGTTGCCAGGGAGCAGACGGAATCGGGAGCGGGCAGAGGCGACCGGCTGGCAGTTTCTTGGGTGTTCTCTTACAAGCACAGGAGGGACAGGCTGCAAGGAAGTCCAGAACATCTTGGCGCAAGGTGGACCACCAGTAGTGTCGAGATATTAGTTGTAGCGTCTTCTTTTGACCGGCGTGTCCAGCAAGCTTAGAAGAATGGCCCCAGCGTAGAACTCACCTCTTGTCTCTTTCAGTTACAAGAGTCTTACCGGGAGGGATCTGCGACAGCCTGACTGGAGCCACCGTGATCATCTTGGATGGTTCAATGATATGCTGTGGCTCTTCTTCAAGGTTGTCTGACAGGAAGGACCTGGAAAGTGCATCGGCTTTGATATTCTTCTCTGCAGGACGGAAATGGAGAGAGAAATTGGACCGAGCAAAAAATAAAGACCAACGAGCCTGGCGAGGGTTGAGTCTTTGAGCTGACTGGAGGTAGGACAGGTTCTTATGATACGTGTAAATGATGACTGGATGAACTGCTCCTTCAAGCAGATATCGCCATTCTTCTAAGGCTAACTTAATTGCCAGTAACTCTCTATCTCCAATTAAGTAGTTACGTTTGCAGGGTGAGAATGCCTTGGAAAAGAAACCACAGGTCACCATCTTACCGGTAGACAGTTTCTGTGTGAGGACTCCTCCGGCTCCGGATGACGAAGCGTCCACTTCCAGGAAAAACTGCTTGTTGATCATCGGTCTGTGAAGAGCCGGGGCAGTAGAGAAGGCTTGTTTGAGGGAGGTAAAAGCTGACTCGGCCTCAGGAGTCCAATCCTTTGGTTTGGCACCTTTACAAGTCAGGGCGGTGAGTGGTCTTACCAGAAAGGAGAAGTGCGGAATGAATTGCCAATAGTAATTGGCGAATCCCAGGAACTGCTGTATGGCCTTAATTCCCTCAGGTCGGGGCCACTTAAGCATGGCGGAGACCTTCTCTGGATCCATCTCGAGACCTGTATCAGAAATGATAAAGCCAAGAAAGGGTAAAGCTCTCTGTTCAAACAGACATTTCTCAAACTTCCAGTAGAGGCTAGTCTCTCTCAATCGTTGAAGAACGAGACGAACATCCCTCCTGTGAGATGATAAGTCAGGAGAAAATACCAGGATGTCGTCCAGATACACCACCACACAAACATAGAGCAGATCACGGAATATGTCATTGACAAACTCCTGGAAGACGGCGGGCGCATTGCTTAATCCGAAGGGCATCACCCGATATTCGTAGTGACCATCTCTCGTGTTGAAGGCGGTTTTCCACTCGTCCCCAGATCGTATCCTGATGAGGTTGTAAGCCCCACGGAGATCCAACTTGGTAAAAATCCTGGAACCTCGAAGACGATCAAAAAGCTCTGGAATTAAGGGAAGAGGGTATCTGTTCTTTACAGTTATTAGATTGAGACCACGGTAGTCTATACACCGATGAAGAGATCCACCTTTCTTCTTGACGAAGAAGAATCCAGCTCCAGCCGGAGAGGAGGACTTCTGGATAAACCCCCGAGCCAAATTCTCCTTGATGTAATCAGACATGGCTTGAGTCTCAGTGGGAGAAAGAGGGTGGATCCGTGGATTAGGTCGATGTGACAATCGTAAGGCCTGTGAGGGGGAAGAGTTTCGGACTCCTTCTTGTCGAATACGTCTGCAAAGGACCAGTAGGCAGCGGGTAATCCGGGTAAGGCTGCAGGAGGGCGCGGAGATGAACCAGGCCGTACGGGTATGAGGCAGTGATCGTGACATGACTGACCCCATCGAAGGACATCTCCTGACTGCCAATCCAGGACGGGTTCATGATGGCGCAACCACGGAAGACCTAGTAGAAACGGTGGAGAAAGATTCGGTAACACAAAGAAGGCAATTCTCTCCTTGTGGAGTGCTCCGATTTGAAGTTCCACCTCTTCGGTGACACCAAGAATACAATCTTTCAGGGGTCTTCCGTCTGCGGAGATGATGTGCCGGAACTGCTGCAACGGATTTATAGGAATCCCGAACCGCCTGGCCACTGCTTGCTGGATGAAGTTTCCACCAGACCCAGAGTCCAGATAGGCCATCTCAGAGAACCGCACCTTTCCGAAGATCACCTGTATGGAGATAGTGGAGGAGAGGAATCATTCTCACCTAGGGAGGCCTCTCTTACCTGTCCCAGGCGGAAGAGTTTCCCCGGCCTCTCCGTGCCACTGCAAAGACTGGGAGAAGGGCGTCCATCATAACGATGCAGATTCCTAGCAGACCTTGTCTCCTGCCTATTCCTCTTCACCTTAAACGCAATCAAGCCCCATGAGTTCTTTCTCTGAGACCGAAGCGGGACAAGGCGGAAACCGAAGTTTCAGTGAAGAAGATGCAGGACGAGGGAACCGCTTCTCGAGAATCCTCTCTCTGGAGCGCTCCTGGAGACGCAGGTCAATTCGAATGGCGAGGTATATGAGATCATCCAGGGTCTCAGGTAGGTCTCTGACTGCCAATTCATCCTTGATTCTTCCGGATAATCCTCGCCGGAAGGCTCCGACCAAAAGCTCATTGGTCCACTGGAGCTCCAAAGCCAGGGTACGGAAACGGATGGCATACTGACCGACAGAGAGAGAGCCCTGTTGCAAATTGAAGAGAGACTCCATGGCAGATGTGGCACGACCAGGCTCATCGAATATCTTGCGGAAGGTGCCCAGGAATACCTGCAGATCAGACACGATGGGATTATTCCGCTCCATTAGGGGGTTGAACCAGGCGAAAGCCTCTCCCTCCATGTGAAAGGCAAGGAAAGCCACCTTGGCCATGTCAGTCGGATAATGCTGAGGCTAAAAACAAAAATGTAACAAGCATTGGTTGAGAAATCCTCTGCACAACCTGGGGTCACCATTGTAACGAGGAGGCTTGCAGAGACGATAGCTGGGTCCTGTAGTGGGCACAACCATAGAATGCAGTACTGGAGGCTGAAGGACTGGGGAAGCAGCAACCAGCAGTACATTAGTTAACTGGTCCTCCACAGAGGTCATGTAGTCCAACAGGCGAGTCTGCATCTCTAATTGGTGAGTGAGTTACAGATGGAGCTCTGCTAGCTGGGTTGCATTGGTGGGCTCGGCAGCCTGTAGAGCAGACAGGTGGGTATCCAAGGTTTGTATAAAGGCCACTAGCTGATCCTAACTCTCTCTGCGCTGAGTATCGGGTATCAGCGGAGTCCATGGCCTGAACAAACTGTTACACCCACAGGGCGTGAAGATGTATAGTGGACTCACTAGACCACCTATGGTGCAGTGGTAGCTGTATACCCGATACACAAGAGACAGGAGAATGAGCTTCAAAAAACCAACAATGTTTATTTAAGGAAGCAAACAAATGCAAAGGGTGCCTGAGGGAAGAACCCTCTGGACCACGACACAGAACCACGTAGTGGAGCACCGGGCAAGGTCTACCCCTATACAGGGGCTCCCCCGTCGCAGCACCAGGTGACATTAATGCCGCGATACCCGGACCAGAGGGACAACCCATACAGACTGTATAGAGGAGGTGGCGAGAATCCCGGAAGATCCGTGTAAACTTAGAAAGGCGGATATAGCGAACAATGGTAACTGGATGATTCCCAGAGAACAGCCTTGGTCAGTCTAGGGTAGAAACCGGAGTGTCCCGAAGGATCCAGGAGAGGGAACTTCCAGCAGAGGACTCTGAGGAGACAGAGATATATTAGAATATAGCAACAGCCTTCAGTATGCAGAGCAAAGCAGACTGTGGCCTGAGTGGAAGTCAGCGATCCCACAGAATGAACATGTTGTTCAGGCACCTCCCTCAAAGGGAGGATGCCCTTTATGCACAGAACATCACAGCACAGACAGCCCTAATAGCAAACAGGTGCCCTGCTGTTTTAAGTATGTGCAGGAAGCGGGGCGCGTCTCCTAAGAGCATTACTAGGAGACCTGCCAAGAGGACGCAGGTTCTTAGCAGAGAAAGGAGCCGCTGATTGTCTGGAGCCGCGGACAGGGAGAGTAGTACCAGTGGAGCTGCGAGATAGGCCTAGCCAGTCTCCAGATCTCAACCCCATAGAAAACCTTTGGAGGGAGTTGAAGGTCTATGTTGCCCAGCGACAGGCCCAAAACATCACTGCTCTAGAGGAAATCTGCATGGAGGAATGAGCCAACATACCACCAACAGTGTATGCCAACCTTGTGAAGACTTACAGAAAACGTTTGACCTCTGTCATTGCCAACAAAGGATATATAACAAAATATGGAGATGAACTTTTATTAATCACCAAATACCTATTTTCCACCATAAATTGCAAAATAAATCTTGCCAAATCAGATAAGGTGATTTTCTGGATTTATTTTTTCATTTTGTCTCTCATAGTTGTGGTCTACCTATGATCTAAATTACAGGCCTCTCTCATCTTTTTAAGTGGGAGAACTTGCACAATTGGTGGCTGTCTAAATACTTTTTTCCCCACTGTATGTGACAGCTTGTTTTTTTGTGAGTCAAGTTGTACTTTTGAATGACATCATACATTTTATCATGAGTGTGAGGAGCTAGCCACTTACTAAAGACTATTGGCCAATGCATGTAGACTTGAATCCACGGCTCTAAGGGATGCAGACTTTTCCAGCACGGAGTACTGGTTACGCCGATATTATTGTTGTATTTTATTAGAGATTTTCTTGCTCGTCAGTTCAGCCTCAGGAATCCATGTTTCCATTCAGTGACAATAAGGAGAGGAAGACGTGCAGGCTGGATCTTATGCATGCATAAGGCCAGACGCAAGATTAGTAATTAAGGAACTCAGTCACTCCACTGTTCTTCCAGCCACTAGTCTCATTGTGTTGATGTGAATTGTAGACCCTATAGAGCGCCATCACTAGAGGGAGGGTCTCACATGCAGTCCCTGGTGATGAGCTTCTGTCATATTCTTCATTCTTCAAGCTAAAAGCAAATGTTTGAGGGGGGACGGAGGAAAAGAAGCCACATGTTTAGTCAGGGATAGTGACATTGAAGGGAGAGGATCTTGGCTGAGGTTCTGGAGCCATGGATTTATTGCCTATGGAATTTTGGAGATCGGTTGCCAACTGGGCTGGATCCCCTTGCTACGGTTCAAGGATCTGTCGTCTGGATTTCATAAACTTTCATAAGGACTCTTGCTTCAGAATACATGGGCGTCAGGGTTTTTTTTGTGTCATCTGGAGGAGCATGGACTGCGACTACAGACTATACTGGCGGGAGATACATAATATTTGGTACAGAAACCTTTGTTTGCTATTTCAGAGATGAGACGTTTCCTGTAGCTCTTGACCAAGTTTGCACCCTATATGGCCTGAACAGTTGTGTACCTAGCTTAATGGCATCTTCTTCTGATGCATTTCCTCCCTCTTTTGGTCAATCAGGGTTTTATCAGGGAATTCCTTCAATCAGGACAAGAAAAGGAGCCCATAATCCGTACTGCTATGAGAATAACAGCTCACAGATCCAGCAATATGCCCCCACATAGGCCTTACATACAATATGAACCCCCACACAGTCCCCTATATACAGTATGAGACTTCACACACAGTCCCCTACATATTGCATGAACTCTCACATAGCTCCCAATATACAGTATGAGCCCCCACCTAACTAGTGTGACAAAGTCACTGGCAAAGTGCTGAAGGGGAGATATGTCTCACTAAGGTTATTAGCTTCATTGATTTGTTACCCAGATGTTTGCTCCAGCACACTATGTGTTGAGATGGGTTAATTGGCCATTTTAAGGGCTAGGTTTTTGTGGACAATCATAGAGTGGGTGGGAAATTGTCCACCTTATCTCCACCCCAGGGTGTGGTCTAGGGTTTAAATAGTCGGCCTCCAGAGGCATTCAGTGTTCGTTTGGCCTGGAGAGTGGAGCTCCAGTGCAATTTGTGCTGTTAAGGAAAGCTGAACCTTTGTATGCCGTTTTCTCCTGAGCGGGTGGATCCCTGCAGACGTATGGGCTGTGATATACCATTTTGTTTTGTTTTCCTCCAAGGGCCATGTTTATTTTTACCTCACCGTAGTTTATGCTGCATGTACAGGATAAACCCGTGAAGAACTTAAAAGAGACAGCGTTCCTGTGCCCACCTCTGTGTCAGCTGTGTGAGCCGCTATTCCACACTAGATACAGTATAAGCCCACTCATAGCCCTTTAGATACTCTGGACCCCCAGAGGTCCAGCTCCAGGTTTTCATGGACCCCTTTAAACACATACTATGATTCATGATACACAGATAAGAAATATAGGTTTAGTACAATGCCAAAGATTTCACTTACTTCTTTCATTACATGAGTGATATCTATTGTAAATTCTACAATAGCTCAGAAATCAGACAGTACAGTCCTCCATACAGTTTGATGGGAACCACATAGAGCTCCATACAGAATAATGAGCCCTATGTATTGCTCCATACAGCATAATGGACACCACATAGTGCTCCATACAGAATAATGAGCCCCATATATTTCTGCATACAGTATTATGGGCACCACATAGTGCTCCATACAGTATAATGAGCCCCATATATTGCTCCATTCAGTATAATGAATCCCATATATTGCTCCATACAGAATATTGAGCCCCATATATTGCTCCATGCAGAATAGTGAGCCCCATATATTGCTCCAAACAGCATATGATGGGCCCCATATAATGTTACATTCATAATGGGCCCCATATAATGCTCCATACTGTATATGATGGGCTCCATATATTGTGCCATATATAATAGGACCCATATAATGTTCCATACAGAATGGGCCCCATATAATGCTCCAGTATATGATGAGCCCCACATAATGCTCCTTTATATGATGGGCCCCCTTTACTGCTCCAGTATATAATGGGGCCCATATATTGCTGCAGTATATGATGGGCCCCAGAATAAACTTTTCCAGATTTAGGCCAATTAGGATGACCATAATTATTAATATTTGCCACATTCCAGAATAGTTAGAGAGAGAGAATGTTTAAGGCATTTTTAATACTTACTGCAAAGTCAAAAGTTTACATATAAAGTCCAAAAAAGAGAAACAGATTCGGCACTGCTTCACCACCGTGGTCTCTTAAACAAATCTAGAGACCCTTCACACACTATATGAAGGCCACATACCCCAAGGAACGGGTGCTCAATCCTGAAGAAATATAACAATATCCAATAGCACAAAGAAAGAAAAAAGGATGGCACTCACCGTTACCAAAAGTAGAAGTCTTTATTTCATGGATAAAAATGCATGGGCTCAGGAGCAATGCAGACAGTGCGGACGACGGCCGTTTTGCGCTCCTGCGCTTCAACGAACCCGTTGAAGCGCAGGAGCACAAAACAGCCGTCGTCCACACTCTCTGCATTGCTCCCGAGCCCATGCTTTTTTATCCATGAAATAAAGACTTCTACTTTTGGTAACGGTGAGTGCCATCCTTTTTTCTTTCTTTGTGCCAAAGGTTTACATATACTAAGGCTATGTGCACACGTTGCAGATTTGCATGCAGAATTTTCTGCACAGAATCTACATCTCTTAGTAGAATCCACAGGTCAAAATCCGAGCTTTTCTTTTGTGGATTTTGTGCGTTTTTTTGTGCGGATTTACTGCGGATTCTTTGTGGATTGGCATGTGTTTTTACCCCTGCGGATTTCTATAATGGAATGGGTAAGAACACATGCTGATCCGCAAAAAGAATTGACATGCTACTTAAAATAAACCGCTGCAGATTCTGTGCGGAATT
Organism: Dendrobates tinctorius; assembly: GCF_039654945.1. Lineage (NCBI taxonomy): Eukaryota > Metazoa > Chordata > Amphibia > Anura > Dendrobatidae > Dendrobates > Dendrobates tinctorius. The sequence goes on along the minus strand of NW_027361834.1, from coordinate 201,297 downwards.
TTCCACAGCATGTGCACAGCATTTTTTTTCCATTGATTTACATTGTAAATCACTTGCGGATCTGCAGCGATCCTGCGTGGAAAATCCTCTGCAGATAGGCTATGTGCACATGTTGCAGATTTGCTGCCTAAGATTACTATGCCTTTAAACGATTCTGGACTGCCCATATGATGATGTCATGTGTTTGGAAGCTTCTGGTTTTTTCCACATCTGAGTTACCGTATATACTCGTGCATTAGCCGACCCGAGTATAAGCCGACCCCCCTAATTTTTGCCACAAAGAACTGGGAAAACTTATTGACTCATGTATAAACCTAGGGTGGAAAATGCGGCAGCTACTGGTAGATTTCAAAAATAAAAATATATGCCAATAAAAGTAAAATTAATAGAGACATCAGTAGGTTAAATGTTTTTGAATATCCATATTGAGTCAGGAGCCCCATATAATGCTCCATACAGTTCATGATGGCCCCATAAGATGCTCCATACAAAATACGCCCCATACAATGCTGCATAAAAGTTACTGATGGCCCCATAAGATGCTCCATAGAATAATATGCCCCATATAATGCTCCATAAAGGTTATGGTCCCATAAGAAGCTCCATAGATTATTCCACCATATGATGCTCCATAAAATGCTCCATAGATTATGCCCCATAAGATGCTCCATAGATTATGCCCCCATATGCTGCTCCATAGAATATGCCCCCATATGCTGCTCCATAGATTATGCCCCCATATGCTGCCCCATAGAATATGTTCCCATATGATGCCCAAAAGAATATGTCCTCATATGCTGCCCCATAGAATATGCCCCCATATGCTGCCCCATAGAATATGCCGCCATATGCTGCTCCATAGACTATGCCCCCATATGCTGCTCCATAGAATACGCCCCCATATGCTTCCTCATAGAATATGCCCCATATGCTGCTCCATAGCATATGCCCCCATATGCTTCCCCATAGAATATGCCCCCATATGCTGCCCCATAGAATATGCCCCCATATGCTGCTCCATAGAACATGCCCCCATATGCTGCACCGTAGACTATGCCCCCATATGCTGTCCCCATATGCTGCTCCATAGAATATGCCCCCATATGCTGCCCCATAGACTATGCGCCCATATGCTGCCCCATAGAATATGCCGCCATATGCTGCTCCATAGACTATGCCCCCATATGCTGCTCCATAGAATACGCCCCCATATGCTTCCCCATAGAATATGCCCCATATGCTGCTCCATAGCATATGCCCCCATATGCTTCCCCATAGAATATGCCCCCATATGCTGCCCCATAGAATATGCCCCCATATGCTGCTCCATAGAACATGCCCCCATATGCTGCACCATTGACTATGCCCCCATATGCTGTCCCCATATGCTGCTCCATAGAATATGCCCCCATATGCTGCCCCATAGACTATGCCCCCATATGCTGCTCCATAGACTATGCCCCCATATGCTGCCCCCATAAGATGCTCCATATATTATGCCCCCATATGCTGCTGCAAAAAAAATGCCATACTTACCTTTCCTCACTGGGGCCAGGTGCCGGTGTCGCCCCTCGCTCATGACCCGGCACCTGAGATATTCACCTGTCCTGGGTCCATTGCTGCTCACCGCTGTCTGCTGCGTCCTGTGTCAGTGACTGTTCAGCCAGCAGAGGGCGCAGCGCACACTAACCACGTCATCGCGCCCTCTGCTGGCTAAACGTCACTGACACAGGACGCAGCAGACAGCGGTGAGTAGTGTGGGAATGGTTATAGGTGAATATCGAATATACTTACCCCCTCCTGGCGCGGTCTCTGCAGCCCGGCTGCTCCTACGGTCTCCCTTCCTTCCTTCAGCGGTCACGTGGTCCGCTGATTAAACTCATAAATATGAGCATATTCATGAGTTTAATGAGCGGTACCACGTGCCCGCAGAAGGAAGGAAGGGAGACCATAGGAGAAGCGGGGGGTTGCAGAGATGCGTCGGGGGGGTCAGTATGATTTTTTACACCCCCGCTCTCCCGCCGACCCACAGGTATATGACTCATGAATAAGCCGAGAGGGGGACTTTCAGCCCAAAATGGGCTGAAAATCTCAGCTTATACACAAGTATATACGGTAATTAGAGACACACCTGTGGATGTATTTTAATGTACACCTGAAACACACTGCTTCTTTGTGTAGCATCATGGGAAAGTCTAAAGGAATCAGCCAAGATATCAGGAAGAGTATTGTGGACTTGCACAATTCTGGCTCATCTTTGGGTACAATTTCAAGATAACTGGAGGTGCCTCGTTCGTCTGTCCAAACAATTATACACAAGTACAAACAGGATGGGAATGTCCAGCCGTCATACCGCTCAGGAAGGAGACAGGTTCTGTGTCCCAGAGATGAACGTGCTTTGGTCCGACATGTGCATATCAACCCAAGGACAAAGCAAAAGACCTTCTTGTGAATATGACGGTGGAAGCTGGTAAGATGCTGTCAATAATCCACAGTGAAACTGTTAGGCGTCGGATTCCTGCAGCTACAAAACAGGAATCCAGAGCCTCACATGCTGCTCTGCAGGAAGCCATTCTTGAGGCTAAGTCCCTCTGCTGCTCCACTGAGCATGCTCACGAGACGATCTCCCATTGGAGGTCGGGAGTCACGTGCTCAGGTCCGTCTCCAGATCTGATTGGTCCATCTCAGAGATCTGGAAGGTCCCGGCAACGCACAGCTATGAAAGGCCTGCATGGCTGTTTGGCCATGCGCTAGTATAGACTTTACTTGCTAGATATGTGAATGGTGACGGATGTATGATTCTGGTGACTGACTCATTAAGGCTCCCCTCCTTCTGATATTACGCATGTGGATAGGGAATTAGAGTAGCAGTCAGCGCCAGTCAGTGGCAAGCCTTAGGTCACTGTGCACACCGCATCTCTACACTAGCGTCCGATTGTGCTACGCCTCACGGCACTATCGTCTAGCGGCAGTGTCCTACGCCGCGCTGCAGTTGCAGCTCTCTTTGGCGTACGCAGTGGCGTCACCGCACGCACGGGAGGTCTAGACGGACGCAGTTCCTCTGCCTTGGGTCCTGCACCTGTGACAAGATACCTGTGTGCATTTACCTGAGACCTGTGACGCTAACAGGCTCAGCCTTTTGTGTTTACCTCTGCTGGCATCTCTGTGAGTAAACAGTGATTGCTTTGCGCATCTGGGTGACGTTTAACCCGCCTGTGCATTTCCGCCATATTGCTCGTCTGCTATTACTCAGCAGCAGTGATATCACCTTCTGCATGGTGTACCCCGAGCGGCGAACGCACTTTATTATTTATTTTATTTAGTGCGTTCCACCGTTCCTAACAGAAATGAGTACTGTATCAACATAGGATTAAAGACCACTCTGCCAGGAAGAAGCCATTACTCCAAAAGAAACATAAAAAAGCCAGATTAACATTTGTAAATGCAAATAGGAACAAAGATCTTAATTTTCGGAGACATGTCCTGTGGTCTGATGAAAGTAATATTGAACTTTTTGGGCATAATGACCATCGCTAGGTTTGGAGGGAAAAGGGAGAAGCTTGGAAGCCTAAGGCTACTTTCACACATCAGGTTTTCTCCGACAGGCAGGATCCGGCGTCGCGTGTGAAAAACTGATGAAACGGATCCGTTTTACGCCGGATCCATCTAGCGGATCCGGCAAAAATCTGGATGTATTTAATCAGTTTTCCATCCGTTTCTTCCATTTTTTTATCCGTTTTAAGACGGATCCATTTTTTAAAAACGCCCAAGGGAGGCTCCCAAATGTGACTGGCTACTGAAAACCTATATATACAGTGCTCAGACAGGCCATATTTGACAGGTTGTAGAGGAGCAAGTGCAGGTTGTAGAGGAGAGCAAGTGGCTGGCGAAGATGGAAGGCGTGATAGCAAACATTCTGAAGATTAATGTGGATTTTACTGTTGAGGCGAGTCGTTTGAAAGCGATTGTTCTGGAGAAGGAGTGAGAGAGACAGCAGTGCATCATACGTCTGCGCCGACAAAGTTTGTGGCTCCACCCCATCACAGCCAAGAGAATAACGCGTGGGGTGTATTCTACACTATACATGGAGCTATGAGGAAACCCTGAGAAATTTTTCTCATATGTTCGGATGCAAATGGAGAACTTTGATTTATTGGTGGAGCGAATTGGACACCTTATCAGAAGAAGTGACACATTGCCGCTTCTCCACTTCACCGTTGGAGCGTCTGATTTTGACTCTTCGGTAAGCCATTTTTATTGTATCTCCTCCTTTTAAAGCACACTTCTAACTAATGTTGTTGCTGGTAGTTTTTAATAATTCTTTTTATTGTATCTCCAACTGTTAAAGCTGACTTATAACTGTAATGTTATTTCTGTTATTTTGTACTCATTTTCCCCTTTTTTGGTCACAGATTCCTTGCAACTGGCGAATCCCTTTCGTCACTCCATTTCCAGTTCAGACTTGGGATTTCCACCATTTCCGGAATTGTGAAGCACACATGCCGTGCATTGTGGGACTCTTTACATGCCGAGTTTATACCACATCCCACAACAGAGAGTTTGCTGGAAATTGCAGATAAATTCCAACAAATCTGTCAGCTTCCCAATTGCTTGGGTGCAGTGGACGGGAAACATATCCGCATCATCAAACCTGCTGAATCTGGATCGGAATATTTTAACTATAAAAAACATTTCTCCATTGTGCTCATTTCCATCGCTGACGCTGAATACAATACAAGTTTATAGCGGTTTATATTGGGGCCTATGGCCACTCCAATGATTCCCAAGTTTTCAAATTGTCTGCAAAGGGGCGTCATCTCTATGGAAACACCTTCCAATTTCCACCCCCAAGACCGCTGCCTGAAACCTCTGGGCCACCAATGCCATTTGTTTGTGTTGGGGATGAAGCCTTCCAACTATCGGAACACCTGCTGAAACTATACTCCAGTAGTGGATTGACGCCAACTAAAATAATTTTTAATTACCGCCTCACACGAGCACGAAGAATGGTGGAGTGCGCTTTTGGGATTCTGATAGCCAAATGGCGAGTTCTATTAACCGCTATCAACCCGAAGAACGAAACTGTGGACGAGGTGGTGAAAGCTTGTGTGGTTCTGCACAATTTTGTTATATGCAAGGAACAGATTTCCATTGAAGGCCACTCTGAAGAAACCACCTTGCATGATTGTCACAACATTACTTACAGAAGTTCTGTGTCAGTGTCCAGAATGAGGGACAAATTTGCTGAATACTTTATTTCACCTCAAGGAAGAGTAGACTGGCAGGATGAGAGAGTTTGAAAAATTTCTCTTGGACCTTGTAACCAAAAGTCATTGACCTTCTGTACCAAAAGTATTTTACCTTCTTTACCCAAGATGTGTACCTGGTTGTGTCTTACCCAAAGTATTTTACCTTCTTTACCCAAGTTGTGCACCTGGTTGTGTCTTACCCAAAGTATTTCACCTTCTTTACCCAAAGTTGTGTACCTGGTTGTGTATTACCCAAATTATTTTACCTTCTCTACCCAAAGTTGTGTACGTTGTTGTTTTTTCCCCCAAAGTATTTTAACTTCTCTACCCACAGTATTTTACCTTGTTTTAACAAACTTTTTTTTTATCTTAAAAACCTTATAACTAAATAAAAGACAAAAATTTTAACCAATATACTTTTTTTTATTAACAAATTAGTAAGACAAAAAAAGTTATAAATCTACATAGTGGGGGGTGGAGATAATGCTGGAGAGGCTGTCAGATTGGGACACTTCAACATTGGGAGTGTGGAGAGAGGAAAGTGATGGTGGTGGTGGTGAAGGATCTGTAGGTAAAACAGGTGAAGTGGTGCAGAAAGAAATAGAACGGGTGGACATGAAGTCGGGAGTAGTATTGGGAATTTGGAAGGTTTGAGGGGTGGAGTGGATGGATTGGGAGGCAGAAGAGGTGGAGGGTGGATAAGAGAGTTGTGTTTAGGGCATGATGAGTGTTGAATGAGACTGGTGGTAGTGGGCAGGGAGTGGAGGCGCAGATGATGTGGTTGGGAAGTTGTACAGGCCGGTATGCTGGTACGGGGCATGATGCTTGTATTGCATAGGAGGGGGAGGAGGGACAGTGGCTGGAAGGGGAGCAGGTGTGGGAGGAAGTACCGGGGTGGGTTGAGGGGCTTGGGAGCTAACAGGCTCTAGAGCAGACTCGCACGATTGCATTACATGCATCTGCTGGTCAGGAGATAGCTTGTGAGGGAAGGGTGGGAAGATGCAGAGGGGCCGGGACTGTCGAAGTGTCCCTTGGTGGCGGACTCCTGAGGGATCACCCCAGAAGGGTTCAACTCTGCAGGATCCCGAGTGCTGCAAATGGTGCTGTGGAATAAAGAGAAAAAATATAATTAATATATTGATATTGCATGGCCCTTGCTGAAACCAAAAAAAAGTGTAAGACAAGTAAACATTTTTTATTAAATGGGGTGGGTAATGTTTACCTTCTGCTCACCATCATTGACAGGAGGAACGACAGGGTGTTGGCATATTTGTACTTGCTCCTGCGTCCTCTAGATCCACTCGGGGCCCGCATCTCTTTGTTGAACTCCTTCTTGAAGCGATCCCTGATTGTCCATCACCGCTTGACAATTCTCTCGCCTGAAAAGTGAAAGCACAAATTGGTTAGTATACAACACTTTACATCCAGCAACATAGCTGAACTGTGAGCCCGGGAAACGCCTCCACTTAAGCCAGGTAAGAGAGGCCTCCCTAGTTGACCCTAATTCCTCTCTGCCCCTTACCATTTTGGCTTTACTTGTTCTAGGTCGGGAGCGTAGATCTGTGGAGACGTATGTGGACTCGGGTGCGGCTGGTAATTTCATTCGGCTTGAGGAGGTTGACAAGTTACAGATTCCGGTGGTTACCGTGGTAAACCCGCTTGCGATCACCTCTGTGGATGGAAGACCACTTCCAGAGCTCATCTCCATGGTTACTGCCGAAGTCGAGTTTCAAGTGGGAGCGCTTCATCTGGAGAAGATAACTTTCTACGTACTGCCCAATTTGTCCAACGCTGTCCTCCTTGGATTACCCTGGCTCAGGTTGCATGAACCGGTTCTGGACTGGCGCTCTGGGGAGATTCTGCGCTGGGGCCATATTTGCCAGGAACGCTGTCTGTTGTCGGTGGTCCATTCTCATCCGCTACTGGAGCCAGCCGATCTTCCGGGACTCCCGGCACCATATCACGCGTTTGCCGACGTATTCAGTAAGAAGGAGGCGGATTCCTTGCCTCCACACCGTTTTTTTGACTGTCCCATTGAGTTGATTCCGGGAGCCACCCCTCCCAGGGGGAGAACGTACCCTCTGTCTCCAGCAGAGACCACGGCCATGACAGAGTATATACAAGAAAATTTGGCCAAGAGTTTCATTCGCAAGTCCTCGTCCCCTGCAGGCGCGGGTTTTTTCTTTGTCCGGAAGAAAGACGGATCCCTCAGGCCATGCATTGATTATCGAGGCCTGAACAATATCACCATTAAAAATCGGTATCCTCTTCCGCTGATTCCAGAGCTCTTCGACCGGCTGAGAGGGGCCCGGGTCTTTACCAAACAGGATCTACGAGGGGCCTATAATTTGATACGAATCCGTGCCGGGGACGAGTGGAAGATGACTTTCAATACTCGGAATGGCCATTATGAATATTTGGTCATGCCGTTTGGACTCTGCAATGCCCTGGCAGTGTTCCAGGAGTTCGTCAACAAGGTTTTTCGAGATTTACTATACTCCTGTGTTGTGGTGTACTTGGAAGATATTCTCGTCTTTTCACCCGATCTTTCCTTGCATCGAAGAAGCGTTCGCTTCCTGCAACGCCTTCGGGAGAATCGTCTCTATGCGAAACTGGAGAAGTGCCTGTTTGAACAAACCTCGTTGCCTTTCCTGGGTTACATCATCACAGATTTTGGGCTGAAGATGGATCCCGAGAAACTCTCTGCTGTACTCAAATGGCCTCGTCCTGTCGGTGTGAAGGCCATTCAGCGCTTCCTGGGATTTGCTAATTACATTCTTACAGACAGTTTGTTCCTCATTTTTCCTCAGTGACCAAGCCCATCACGCTCCTGACCCGAAAAGGAACCAAATCGAACACCTGGCCTCCTGAGGCTGAAGATGCCTTTCTTGCCCTGAAGCGCTCCTTTGCCTCCGCACCAATCTTGCATCGCCCTGTAGCCAGTAGGCCCTTCATCCTAGAGGTGGATGCCTCCTCCATCGGGGCTGGGGCAGTACTTTCTCAGCGGGCATAATCTGGACATCTGGTTCCCTGTGGGTTTTTTTCCAAATCTTTTTCCTCTGCCGAGTGTAACTACTCTATCGGAGATCGGGAGTTGCTCGCTATAAAGATGGCTCCGGAAGAATGGCGGTATCTGCTTGAAGGGGCGTTTCACCCCTTTACTATTTTCACGGACCACAAAAACCTAGCCTATCTTCAGTCCGCCCAAAGACTTAACGCCCGGCAAGCCCGATGGTCCCTATACTTTTCTCGCTTTGATTTCAAGCTCCATTTTTGACCCGGGAATAGGAGCACCAAGGCGGATGCCCTCTCTAGGTCGCTGCAGTCACCAGAAATGTAGGAGGTTCCATCATACATCATCGAGCCTGCGAAAGTTATTACTGTGGCTCCCGTGAGCCTCTCTACCCTTCCGCCAGGTAGGACCTTCGTTCCACAGAGCAAAAGACTGGAGGTGCTACGCTGGGGGCACTCGTCCAAAATTGCCGGACACGTCGGGACCAAGAAGACCCGCTTGCTTCTCTCCTGCTACTATTGGTGGCCCTCTCTCCGCCAGGATGTGATGGATTATGTAGCGTTCTGTACTACTTGTGCGCAGAATAAGGTGCCTAGGAATCTGCCCTCCGGTCTTCTTCATCCATTACCTGTTCCAGAGGCCCCTTGGCAGCAAGTTGCCATGGATTTCGTGACAGACCTGCCTTCCTCTTCTGGGTGCACTACTATCCTCGTGGTAGTAGATCGCTTCTCCAAGATGGTCCATTTCATCCCATTACCCGGTTTGCCTTCGGCTCCTAAATTGTCCAAGATCTTCATCCATCAGATCTTCAAGCTGCATGGACTCCCTCAGCGGATCATGTCTGATCGGGGAGTTCAGTTTACCTCTCATTTATGGAGAGCCCTCTGTCGGCACATGGGTACATCTTTGGATTTCTCCTCAGCCTACCACCCTCAGACCAACGGGCAAGTGGAGCGGGTCAACCAAGTTCTGACGTCCTTCTTGCGTCACTTTACCAACGCCCACCAGGACAACTGGGTCTCACTTCTTCCTTGGGCGGAGTTTGCCCACAATAATCATCCTAATGAGTCCACCTCCAAGTCACTGTTTTTTGTGGTCTCAGGCCAGAACCCCGGCATCCCGCTGCCCATTTCCACGTCTTCGGGGGTTCCCACGGCAGATGCTTTAGCCGCTGACTTTGCACAAGTCTGGAAAGAGACCAGGGAAGCCCTCGTGAACGCCAGTGCCTGGATGAAAAAGCATGCAGACAAAAGACGAAGAGACCTTCCACCATACCAGCCCGGTGACAAAGTTTGGCTTTCAACTAAACACATCCGTCTGAAAGTCCCCTCATACAAGTTGAGCCTCTGGTACATCTGGCCTTTTGAAGTACTTGGACGCATTAACAACGCTGCATACAAATTGAGGTTGCCGGCTTCACTCTGAGTTCCTAACGCCTTCCATGTCTCGCTCCTTAAACTTGTCATTCTCAACCGGTTAAGCCCTGCTACTATTGGGTCGCCCTCACAGGGCTGTGGGGTACTCGGTACTGGGCCGGTCTCTCAGAGGGGATTGTCACAGCAGCCGTGACCCGATCCGTGGCCCTGGGCGCCCATATAAAAGTGGTTGAGTTGGGAATAAAGTTTATAAGTGATTTGTGACGCCACCTGTGGTGTTCTGCAAGCAGATCCCCTGGGACAGATGGTGTAGTGCAGCAATGATGTTGTAGCCCTCCACAGGTAGGGCTGTTGGTCCCAGGGCAGTGTAGTGGAATGTTTAGGAAGAGGGTGCAGTGTTTGGCACAGAGATGTAGCAGTGCTGAGGATGTTGCAGGAAGGAGGCAAGGACACAACAGGGTGCAGTTTCTTTACCTTTACTTGGCAAAAGCAGTCCAGGATCCTGGTTACAGATGGCACAGGAGATGGCTAGCCTGGAAGCAACTCAGGGATCTCTCTATCAGATGGGTTGTGTAGTCTCCTTCCTAGCGCTGACTTGAGGTACATCCAGTACTGTGTTACACTGAAGTTCCTCCTTCTTATCTTCTCTTAGAACTACCTCGTGTCGCAGACAGCTGTAGCCCTCTATCTCTCTTGGCTCACCCGTCGCTGTTGTGCCTCCGAGTCTTAGTTGGGAAAAGAGCATTAACAGCTTCCTATTCCTTTGGTTTCTGTTGCAGGACCTTCAGTATCCATACAACCGTGGAGACCAGGCTCCAGAGCTCTCTATCCTCAGCTCAACCTCCAGCTTCTCTCCACACGTCTACACTCTTTGCCCTCCTCACACTAACTCCTCATTTCCCTTCCAGGCCCTCAGAGAGCACTCCTCCCCCAATTCTGGTTCAGAGCTCCCTCTGCTGGCCTGGTGTGGGAACTGTGTTGCATGACATGGTTAACAGTTAGAGAGACCCTTCATTGCCTCCAAGCCTGACATCACCCTCCCTGGAGGAAGGCAATGCCACTGTGGCGACCATACTCCTGGGAGCGCCACATTCCCCCCTAGTGCAAGTCAGTACTCCTGGACTGATAAAAGAAAACATGAACAACATATAAACATATAAACAATATGAAGGTTACAAGATTTAAGAAAAATGAAAAATTTACAAAAACCAAAAGCTCCAAAAATAGTCCTGTGATGATAAGTCCAAGCATCAGTGTCCATGGTCCCATTCCTGGGCAATTGGTGAAGTATTTACAGGTTCTTACAGAGTCTCTGTAGAAACAAAACTTGAGAAAGGTTACATATTTACACACAATTTCAACATTCACATAAACTTATCTATACACGATATCTGATGGGCGGTATACCTTGTGTAGTACGGGCAGACCTGCGTAACTCTGGTGTGGGTAAACTAGGTAGTATTTTCCTACCGACTCTTAGTCTCACCATGGGAATAACAGATTCACCACTGGCAGGGCGAGGGTTCTCTGGCTTCACTGCTGGTATGGCAACTGCTACCTGAGCTTCCCGATTTTCAGAGTTCTCATGAGTCACTTCTTCTTGTACTACCAGTTGGGGAAATATCAACACGGGCACCACTATGGCATCATTTACTTTAGTCCGATTGGCAGGGAATTCTCCAAGTATAGTGTTGACCTTTTCTTCTTCCATGGGTTGGATGTTAGTTTGTTCTTCCAATCTTTCTTTTAACTGGTCAGGGCATAATTTCAAATGATCCCTTGATACTGCTGCTGAGGTTTCTCCTCCATCCTTACTAATAAGGCACACCTTGGTATTGTCAAAATTTGAGGGTAGAATGGTGTAGGGTTCAGCTTCCCATTGGTCATCCAATTTATGCAGTCTTCTTTTCCTCTTGAGGACTTGTTCTCCTGGTGACAAGGGGACTGCAGGGGCATGTTGGTTGTAGTGCCTTTCTTGTTTTTGTCTTGCCTGAGCTATACTCTTCTCCACACACTGTTGTACTCTACGGTACTGTTGTTGTCGTTCTGTATCCCAGTCAGCATCTGGTGATGTTACTTCAGGTGTCAGGACTCCCATATCCAAATCAATAGGCAGTTTACCAGGCCTCGCTCTCGTTCCCCTTTGAGAAAGCTAACGCGAAACGCGCGTCAGGGGTCTCCTGTCCGCACTTTAAGGTAAATATGCTTTAGCAGCCACTTTGCATTAAAGCCTGGGTATATGCTGGGTTTATACTCATATTGTCACCAATGCTTATGCATGTTACACCACCCAGTATTCCAACATTGGCTGGTCTTTCCTATGTGCCTCATTGTATTTAGCGCTCCTATATACCATTGTGTTCTTATCATAAGATTAAATCTGCGCATTCCTGTGGCTTCACTTTTCGCCTGGGAAATTCTGAGACTATAATACATGCTGCACTGCTATTTACCCTACGTGCGGTTTTTTTGTGTGTTATGTTCCCCGCATAATTATGTCTACTTCTTATCAATGGATTTTGTGATATATTTTATTACATTTCAAATGAAGTTTGTAATTTTAGGCATCGCTTCTTTTTCTTTATTGGATGGTCTCGCTCTCATTAGGTAGGCTGGAGTGCAGTTGGTGGAATTCACAGGAATGTGGTTGTAGAGGTCTACCAGATCTGGCAACTTTTCTGGCCACAGATTCCTCTCTTCCAAAGGCAAGGTCTTCAGCAGGTCGATCACCACCTGGTTCATCTTTTCACACATGCCATTGGTCTGTGGATGGTATGGTGTTGTCCGGATTTTCTTGCAACCGTACAAGTTACAGAACTCCTGGAACACTTCTGCCTCAAAAGCTGGACTGTTATGATTGAGTCACCGAGGAGGAAAAAACAAAAATGCAAGCTCAGCCCAGAAAATCAGAGAGGTTGGAAACTAGCGGATTGCAGACCCCTAATCCTATCACACAGCTAGCAGTAGCCGTGGAGTGTTCCTATGGTGATCCTAGACACCTCGTCACAGCCGGAGATCTAAATAAGCCTAAAGAGAGAAAAGGGAAAAACTGACTGCCCCAGAGCAGACCCCAAAGCAATAGGCAGCCCTCAACATATAATGACAGTGAAGCAAGATGAAAACACTAACACAGATAGAAAGATAGGATGAGCAAACGATGGGGCCCAAGCTAACTAAAAAGGACAGGACAGAAAAGCTGCTGTCTGCAATCCGAGAAAACCCTGCTAAAAATATTACCAACACAACTGATAAGCAAAAAGGACCCTGAAGTCACTAGACTTCAAACCCTATATCAGCACTCAGAATATTCTGAAAGCAGAGCAAAAGAGAACACTGATCAAGGAATAAGAATCCAGCACACCCCCAGCCGGGGATGGCTGAACTCCAAAACAAGGTAAACAAAACCAAAACTAATAAGTTGAATAGCAGAGCAAAAACTGATCTTTGGGAAGCAGGAATCGGACTGGTCTCCAAGAATCCAGCAGAGAAATCACCAGCCACTCAGAAGGGCGTCGGCTGCCTTATATCCAGTCTGAAGTTCCTGTTACCCAGTCACAATCCACCTGATCAGGTGTTTGGTTTCTTTCATCCAAATCAGCCTCACTACCTTCCTTCGCCAGAAGAGGGAGATCCTCGGACACAAAAGGTGAATGAACAGATGAGCTCACAACACTGGACCTTGATCTGTAAGCACTTGCTCTGGGTATCCATGTGGTCTATAGAAGTGCTGTTGGAATGCTCTGGCTGCTTTCCTGGCCGTTTGGTCCTTGACAGGCACAACTACCAGGAATCTTGAGTAGTGGTCCACGATGGTAAGAGCATAGATGTAGCCTGAACGGCTTGGGACCAGCTTCACATGGTCTAGGGCGATCAACTCAAGTGGCCGTTTGGTTATTACTGGCTGTAGAGGAGCTCTCTGGCTGTTTCGATCCTTTCTGCGTAGGTTACATTGTCCACACTCCCGGCACTACTTTTCAATAGCTTTCCTCATACCAGCCCAGTAGAATCTCTCCCGGAGCAAGGCTTTCAACTTCTTCCATCCAAAGTGGCCAGCTCCATTGTGGTATGCTTCCAGGACCATTGATGCCTCTCTCTTTGGGACTACCACCTGCCAGACCAACTCATGAGTGCGGGCATTGATATTCCTCCGACACAGCTTTCCTTCATAAATGAACAGCCGGCCTCTCTCCTTCCACAACTGCTGGGTTTCTTCAGGAGTATCCGACTCTGGGCGTGAGTCAGCTTGTGACAGTAGCTCCTTCACCAGGTGGACTGTGGGTCGCTATCCTGCGTTTCTGCCCAGTCATGATGGAGCAATGAATTTAGAGTGACCTCTTTCAAGCCAGACCGCCAGTTTCTCACTCCTTGCGCACGTTGGGCCGCAATTGGCCGGTGGAAGGGAGGCAACTCTATTTCCTCAAGAGCCTCAGGGTCTTCTCCTGCATCTGACAGATTAGGCATTCTGGACAGCGCATCAGCATTGGCATTCTTATGCCCTGCTCGGAACTTGATAGTAAACTCATAGTTAGACAGCCAAGACATTCATCGCTGCTCCAGTGCGCCTAGTTTTGCAGTTTCCAAGTGAGTCAACGGGTTGTTGTCCGTGAAGATGGTAAACTTGGCTGAAGCTAGGTAATGCTTGAATCTTTCAGTCACAGCCCAGACTATGGCGAGGAACTCCAGCTTGAAGGAACTGTAGTTGTCAGGGTTCCTTTCAGTAGGACGAAGCTTCCTGCTGGCGTAGGAGATCACCCTTTCTTTGCCATTCTGGACCTGTGACAGTACAGCTCGAAGTCCCACGTTGCTGGCATCAGTATACAACACAAAGGGTTGGTCATAATCTGGGTAGGCCAGAACTTCATCTCCTGTGAGAGCCATCTTCAGTCGGGTGAAGGACCTCTCCAACTCCTCAGTCCATTCAAATGTGGAAATCTTCTGTTTGGTTTTCTTGGACTGTCCCACCAGAAGATTTTGCATAGGGGTGGCTATTTCAGTGAAACCCTTGATGAACCTTCGGTTGTAGCCTACCAACCCAAGAAATTGGCGTACTTCATGGAGTTTGCTGGACTTCGGCCAGTCCCGGATGACTGTGACTTTGTCATGATCTGGTGCTACACCTTCTGCACTCACTACATGACCGAGGTACTGTACCTTGGGCTTCAGGAGGTGGCATTTGGAAGGCTTCGCCTTCAGACCAGAGTTGGACAAGGCTTCAAACACCTCAGCCAGGTGCTTCAGATGGTCTTCATAAGTCTTGGAGAAAACAATGACATCATCAAGGTACAACAGGACCGTCTTGAAGTTCTTGTGTCCCAGGCAGCACTCCATCAGCCTTTGAAATGTTCCTGGGGCAGTGCAGAGCCCGAATGGCATATAATTGAACTCACAGAGACCCATTGGTGTGGTAAAAGCTGTTTTTTCCTTGTCTGCCTCTACCACGGGAACCTGCCAATACCCACTAGTGAGATCTAAGGTGGAAAAATAGTTAGCAGTTTTAAGTGCAACCAATGATTTCTCAATTCTTGGTAATGGGTAGGCATCCTTATGTGTTATGTGCTCTTCTCCTTTCACGCTTCTCGGCTGGCTCCGCCCACAAAGGCCTGCCCCCTTTTCTTCCCGCGCGCCAATCAGCGGGATAATGGCGGCAATGGCGCCAATTTCGCACACAGTCTATAGCACCAAACACAGTCTCTGGCACACAGGACCCCGGGACACCGGGCTCCGCAATCCTGCTTGTGACGCCAAAATGGGTCGCCCTCCCAGGGCTGTGGGGTACTCGGTACCGGGCCAGTCTCTCACAGGGGATTTTCACAGCAGCGGTGACTCGGTCAGTGGCCCTGGGCGCCCATGTAAAAGGGGTTGAGTTGGGAATAAAGTTTATAAGTGATACCTGACGCCACCTGTGGTGTTCGGCAAGGGAGGTGTTAAGCCGACGCTGCAAGCAGATCCTCTGGGACAGATGGTGTAGTGCAGCAATGATGTTGTAGCCCTCCACAGGTAGGGCTGTTGGTCCCAGGGCAGTGTAGCGGAATGTTTAGGAAGAGGCTGCAGTGTTTGGCACAGAGATGTAGCAGTGCTGAGGATGTTGCAGGAAGGAGGCAAGGACACAACAGGGTGCAGTTTCTTTACCTTTACTTGGCAAACGCAGTCCAGGGTCCTGGTTACAGATGGCACAGGAGCTGGCTAGCCTGGAAGCAACTCAGGGATTTCTCTATCAGATGGGTTGTGTAGTCTCCTTCCTAGCGCTGGCTTGAGGTACATCCAGTACTGTGTTACACTGAAGTTCCTCCTTCTTATCTTCTCTTAGAACTACCTCGTATGGCAGACAGCTGTAGCCCTCTATCTCTCTTGGCTCACCCGTCGCTGTTGTGCCTCCGAGTCTTAGTTGGGAATAGAGCATTTACAGCTTCCTATTCCTCTGGTTTCTGTTGCAGGACCTTCAGTATCCATACAACCATGGAGACCAGGCTCCAGATCATGCGCTATCGCTGGGAGGGAGCTCTCTATCCTCAGCTCAACCTCCAGCTTCTCTCCACACTTCTACACTCTTTGCCCTAGTCACACTAACTCCTCATTTCCCTTCCTGGCCCTCAAAGAGCACTCCTCCCCCAATTCTGGTTCAGAGCTCCCTCTGCTGGCCTGGAGTGGGAACTGTGTTGCATGACATGGTTAACTGTTAGAGAGACCCTTCATTGCCTCCAAGCCTGACATCACCCTCCCTGGAAAAAGGCAATGCCACTATGGCGACCATGCTCTTGGGGGCGCCACATTATATCTTCCCCTCAGCCAATTGGGGATGATAGCATCTTTGAAGTTAAAGACATTTTGACCAGGAAAAGGGTCAGGGGTAGAACCTTTTTCCTTATCGATTGGAAGGGATTTGGTCCCGAGGAGAGATCCTGGGAGCCTCGGGAGAATGTAAATACTCTGCAAATTCTGAAAAGGTTTTTGGCCAATTTCAGAAGGGGGAGATATAAGGAGGGGGGTACTGTAACAGCAGCGGCCGTGGCCGCCGCCATCCCACGGGCACCGGGTTCCCCGCAGCAGTCACTTAACCGGTGGCTCCCTCCTCCCTCCTGCTCACCCGCGCCCTCTCCTCCTGACTCTCAGGCTGCTCCCCGCCCGCACATGCGCACTAGGGCGCGGGCCCGTCGGGATGTTTAACCCTGCGGTGGGTGGCGGCCGATTAGCGGTCAGCCAATCGCCTGCCAGCAGGGGATTTATCAGGCGTCTCCCATAAGGGGAGGACGCCTGGTTCTTGTGTTAAGTCCTTTGCACTAATTTGGCCACCTATAGGTTCCCTATAGGTTCTCCCTTTGTTTGGTGCTTGTTCCTCATCCCTGTCTTGCTGTCTCTGCCACAGCTTGTCTCCCTGTCCCCCTGCCTGCGCACCAGAAGATTTTGCATAGGGGTGGCTATTTCAGTGAAACCCTTGATGAACCTTCGGTTGTAGCCTACCAACCCAAGAAATTGGCGTACTTCATGGAGTTTGCTGGGCTTCGGCCAGTCCCGGATGACTGTGACTTTGTCATGATCTGGTGCTACACCTTCTGCACTCACTACATGACCGAGGTACTGTACCTTGGGCTTCAGGAGGTTGCATTTGGAAGGCTTCACCTTCAGACCAGAGTTGGACAAGGCTTCAAACACCTCAGCCAGGTGCTTCAGATGGTCTTCATAAGTCTTGGAGAAAACAATGACATCATCAAGGTACAACAGGACCGTCTTGAAGTTCTTGTGTCCCAGGCAGCACTCCATCAGCCGTTGAAATGTTCCTGGGGCAGTGCAGAGCCCGAATGGCATATAATTGAACTCACAGAGACCCATTGGTGTGGTAAAAGCTGTTTTTTCCTTGTCTGCCTCTACCACGGGAACCTGCCAATACCCACTAGTGAGATCTAAGGTGGAAAAATAGTTAGCAGTTTTAAGTGCAACCAATGATTTCTCAATTCTGGGTAATGGGTAGGCATCCTTATGTGTAATGCTGTTAATTTTCCTGTAATCAACACACATTCTCATGGTACCATCCTTTTTCTTTACCAAAACTATTGGAGCTGCCCAGGGGCTACAACTGTCTCTGATAACCCCTGCTTCCTTCATCTCTCTCAACATAGCTTTGGCACATTGGTATTGTGTTGGGGGTATAGGCCTGTACCTTTCTTTTATGGGTGGATGATCTCCAGTGGGGATATGATGTTGAACCCCTTTTGCCTTCCCAAAATCTAGAGGGTGTTTACTAAATACCCGCTCATACTCCTGGGTCACTCTGTAAACCCCATTCTTTTGGTATGAAGGTGTGGAGTCAGTTCCCACCTGCAGTTGCTGGCACCACTCCCCCAGCTGCTTGACAGAGCCATTGATCTCCACCTGGTCGGATGAGACCAAGGGCTCTGCTGCCAGCATAGCATTGTTACTGACAGTGAGCAGCTTAGCAACTGTGGCATACCGAGGTATTGTGGCCTCCTCCTCCCCACAATTCAAAAGGCATACAGGTACTCTCCCTTTTCGTACATCAAATACCCCTCTGGCTGTCAGGACAGTGGGCCGGCTATCAGAGTACACTGGCTCTACCAATGCCTGGTAATCTTTTCCTCTGAGGCCTATGGCTGCCCGACACCAAATCAACATTTCACATCTGGGGGGTATTGTAATGGGGAAAGCATCACTCACTCTGACGCTGCCAATCTCTCCGCCAGAGAGTTCTACCTGCTGTCTTTGCATCAGGGCCTTGATCTCCTTCTGCAGGACTCATTGTTCACTGGAACCAGCAGTCTCAGCCACCTGTTGCAACAAGGCAATAACCTCGGAAAGACAATTTTCAATTACATTTATACCAAGAGTCATCATGGGATTACATTCTCGTCGATCAATATCCACAACTATCAGACCTTGAGATTTTAACTCCACCCTCCCCACTTTAACAGTAATTTCTTTACATCCTACTTGTGGTAAAGACTGATCATTACTGGCAACCACTGTGAGTTCATCACTTGGGCCACAGGTGAGTTCAGAGTCAGCCCAATACCGCTTGTAGAGGATATAGGGCATAGTGGTCACCTGGGAGCCAGTGTCCAGCAAAGCGTTCATGGGGATGCCGTCAATCACCACTGGAAGGATCAGTCTCCCACCAACATACTTGGATCGCCAGTTCCTTCGGCCTTGTGGTCCTACTACTGGGGGGTTGGCCCTCTGCCCCAGGGGTTGCTCTTTTAATTAACAGAATCTTGCAAGGTGACCTGCCTTGTGGCAGTGACGACAGATGGGACGTCCGTCCTGGTCATAGCGATCATTGTTCCTCCCTAGGAGTGGTGGGGTTCATCTCTTCCAGAGCCACGGGACGTCCTCTGGACTGGAAGCAAGCTGGATCTTCTCCTGATCTCCTGGACAACTGCAGGGACTGCACGGTTTTAGTAAGTGCAGCCATCCCTTTGGTCAATTCCTGGATCTGAAAACGCAGCTCTTCTGTTGGATCTTTATCCAGAGTCTGTGCATCAGCCTCCACAGGGATGGAAGGGAAAGATGTTGGTTCCTGGTGGTAGGTGATCGCTTGACGCCTAGGGGGCGCTGGACGGTTGACAGTTGGTTCCTGCAGCACCCGGATAGCCCTGTCTTTGAAATCAGCAAAGTCTAGATCAGGGTTCTGTAGGGCTATGATGCGCAGCTGTGCTCTGTGGGTGCTTCAATAAATTGCTCCTTTAGCAGTCCGTCTCCATCTTTCACACTGTCAGGGTCAATCTGCTTGAGAGCTCACAGCGCCTCCTGCAGGTTAAGAGCATAGTCCCGTATACTGTCCTGGGCTTTCTGTTTACATCCAAAGAAACTCATCTTGAATTCAGCTGCAGGGCGGGTGTCAAAGGTGCTTCTTAGCTTGGCCAAAAGCTTTTTAACAATCTCTTTATCCGTGTCCTCCCAGGCTTTTACTTCTCTCTGTGCTGCACCTGTTAGCTGCCCAATCAGGATGTTCACCTTCTGGCTTTCAGATAGAGGATACACCTCAAACAAACTGCACAGTCTCTCTTTAAATTCACTCAGGGTATGTGACTCCCTTGAATACTGCGGTAGCCAGGCTGCTCCCGGAATATAGGGCATGGACAGCGGCATTATGGGGACCGCTGTGGTGGGCGCTGATTCTTGCGGTGCCCTGGAGGCAGCGCTGGCTGCCGGATTCAGTGGCGCTGTTGGAGCTGCAGCTGCGCTGGACCCTGCATCTGGCGGCACTGGGAGGTTAGCGGGAGCGTCCGCCGCTGCATTGGCATTGTCCTCAGACATTTTCTCTCCCCCCTAGTTAACGTGGGCCAGGCCGGGGGGTTGCGCTGGCTTACCGGATGTCACTCCTCGGCAAGATCAGGGGGTGCCGGAACAGCAGGCCTCAGCTTCTCACTTCCCGCGCGCTCTTCTCCTTTCACGCTTCTCGGCTGGCTCTGCCCACAAAGGCCTGCCCCCTTTTCTTCCCGCGCGCCAATCAGCGGGATAATGGCGGCAATGGCGCCAATTTCGCACACAGTCTATAGCACCAAACACAGTCTCTGGCACACAGGACCCCGGGACACCGGGCTCCGCAATCCTGCTTGTGACGCCAAAATGGGTCGCCCTCCCAGGGCTGTGGGGTACTCGGTACCGGGCCGGTCTCTCACAGGGGATTTTCACAGCAGCGGTGACTCGGTCAGTGGCCCTGGGCGCCCATGTAAAAGGGGTTGAGTTGGGAATAAAGTTTATAAGTGATACCTGACGCCACCTGTGGTGTTCGGCAAGGGAGGTGTTAAGCCGACGCTGCAAGCAGATCCTCTGGGACAGATGGTGTAGTGCAGCAATGATGTTGTAGCCCTCCACAGGTAGGGCTGTTGGTCCCAGGGCAGTGTAGCGGAATGTTTAGGAAGAGGCTGCAGTGTTTGGCACAGAGAGGTAGCAGTGCTGAGGATGTTGCAGGAAGGAGGCAAGGACACAACAGGGTGCAGTTTCTTTACCTTTACTTGGCAAAAGCAGTCCAGGGTCCTGGTTACAGATGGCACAGGAGCTGGCTAGCCTGGAAGCAACTCAGGGATTTCTCTATCAGATGGGTTGTGTAGTCTCCTTCCTAGCGCTGGCTTGAGGTACATCCAGTACTGTGTTACACTGAAGTTCCTCCTTCTTATCTTCTCTTAGAACTACCTCGTATGGCAGACAGCTGTAGCCCTCTATCTCTCTTGGCTCACCCGTCGCTGTTGTGCCTCCGAGTCTTAGTTGGGAATAGAGCATTTACAGCTTCCTATTCCTCTGGTTTCTGTTGCAGGACCTTCAGTATCCATACAACCATGGAGACCAGGCTCCAGATCATGCGCTATCGCTGGGAGGGAGCTCTCTATCCTCAGCTCAACCTCCAGCTTCTCTCCACACTTCTACACTCTTTGCCCTAGTCACACTAACTCCTCATTTCCCTTCCTGGCCCTCAAAGAGCACTCCTCCCCCAATTCTGGTTCAGAGCTCCCTCTGCTGGCCTGGAGTGGGAACTGTGTTGCATGACATGGTTAACTGTTAGAGAGACCCTTCATTGCCTCCAAGCCTGACATCACCCTCCCTGGAAAAAGGCAATGCCACTATGGCGACCATGCTCTTGGGGGCGCCACATTATATCTTCCCCTCAGCCAATTGGGGATGATAGCATCTTTGAAGTTAAAGACATTTTGACCAGGAAAAGGGTCAGGGGTAGAACCTTTTTCCTTATCGATTGGAAGGGATTTGGTCCCGAGGAGAGATCCTGGGAGCCTCGGGAGAATGTAAATACTCTGCAAATTCTGAAAAGGTTTTTGGCCAATTTCAGAAGGGGGAGATATAAGGAGGGGGGTACTGTAACAGCAGCGGCCGTGGCCGCCGCCATCCCACGGGCACCGGGTTCCCCGCAGCAGTCACTTAACCGGTGGCTCCCTCCTCCCTCCTGCTCACCCGCGCCCTCTCCTCCTGACTCTCAGGCTGCTCCCCGCCCGCACATGCGCACTAGGGCGCGGGCCCGTCGGGATGTTTAACCCTGCGGTGGGTGGCGGCCGATTAGCGGTCAGCCAATCGCCTGCCAGCAGGGGATTTATCAGACGTCTCCCATAAGGGGAGGACGCCTGGTTCTTGTGTTAAGTCCTTTGCACTAATTTGGCCACCTATAGGTTCCCTATAGGTTCTCCCTTTGTTCGGTGCTTGTTCCTCATCCCTGTCTTGCTGTCTCTGCCACAGCTTGTCTCCCTGTCCCCCTGCCTGCCCTCCGTCCTGCCTACTCCGTGTTCCTTAGCCTTCGCTTCTGTTCCGCTCCCTAGTGTCTGGTCTTTTCCCTGTCCTGTCCTTTTTCCGGCTGTCTGTCTGTCTTCCTCGTTGCCTCTGGCACTAACTGCTCTGTATTTTCCCTCGCCGCTTCTCACAGAGCCCCATACCTTAGTTCCGGTGCGGCCTCTCAGTCCTGCCTGTGATCTCCCGGGTCCTTCGAGCCGCCCCTCTTGGTTCCAGCTGTCGCGGTGTCTGATCCCCCGCGGGCCTGCCCCTAACGGTAAACAGCACAAACCCAGTAGATAATAACAACGGCAAAAACTCAAGATAGAATCCATAAACAACAAAAATAAGTATAGATTGCCCAAAATTACCAATTTTATTAAATACAAAAATACAAAAATAAAATTACACACATGGGTAACTGCTATCCAAAGCAGGAGCCATATTGCACTAGTGCCCGAATAACCAAATGCACATACAAATGTGAAGCAATTACAATTAATAATCAAGGAATGGCATGTAGTTTATTACACCTAACCTGATGGCCAAAAGAGAACAGCGCAAGTGCTACTGAACTCACAGTGCTTTCCACAATGGATGTATACATGGCCACTCCGTGATCACATATTAGTTACTGAAAGAGCCAAGAACATGATCGCTAAATTGTAAAGCAAATGCACAAACATGCTAACGATACGGTAAGGGCACTTACAAGATGTGAGTAAAGGCGCTGGCTACCCACTCGCCCCAACGCGCGTTTCGCTTCTTCGTCAGGAGGCGTGTCTAAGGGCTAGGTGGGTGAGTGTTAAATATACTGGACGGCCAATCATAAGTTAGCAAAGTATACACGTCACTATATTGACACACAATCCAACCCCATTACATGACACTGCTTCCTGTCTTCATGGCGCATGTGCCGCTAGCGTCACACTCCCTAATAAAGAGACCACAGGTGAGCGGACCCGGAACAGAAGCGGCAGCGCGTCGTCATGACGACCGCGCAAGCGCACTGCTTTCCCATTGTCCGCCTGCCAGAGGTCGGAGTTAGATCAAACCGGACATGCGCACTTGACAGAGCAGTTTCAGCAGACATTGTATCATCCTTTAGGAAACTCCAGAAAAGCCACAGCATAATATAAATAACAAAATAGCAAATGCAATACATTTATGTGGCCAATAATACAATACTTAGGCTAGTTTCACACTTGCTTTTTTTTGCAGCGCGTTTTTCCCGCAAAAAAACGCATTAAAAAAACGCATACAAATGCATACAAACGCTGCGTTTTTTTCAAGCATTTTTATGCGCATGCAGGAAAAAAACGCAGCGTTTTTGCGCGTTTGTATGCGTTTTTTGTGCGTTAGCGTTTTTTTACAGATTTTTGAAAAACCCCACAAAAATGAAAAAACAACCATTCAACAACACACAAGACCAATGGGACTTCATTGTGGGTGTGGTATGTTAATATATAGACCCTGTCTACAGTATTCTTCACATTTGCTTGATTCTTCTCATGACCATGGATCTGCGCTGGAAGAGTTTTCACTTCAACTTGGATTTGGACATCGCGATGGCTCAGGCGTATGCAGTTGCTTGCCATGAACAAAGGAAGAGAGAGAGGCAGCGAAGACGGCGGCGTATGTGGATACATCCGATTGTTGAACTCCGGGAGAGCCGTGGGGCATACCACACCCTATACAGCGAGCTACGGGCAAACCCGGAGAAATTTACAGATTATATCCGGATGTCCCACGAAAGTTTCATGGATTTGCTTGCTCGTGTCCAACAATCCATCCGGAGACAGGACACACAGCTCCGTCGTGCGATTCCTCCTGAGGAACGGCTACTGGTGACATTACGGTATGTTTTAAAAACCAAGGGGTGTGGTCTGATGTTTTTTTTTGTAAATTTAGTATTCAAAACCTTGGGTAATTAGTTTTCGTGAATGTACTAATATTTTATTTTATAGTTTTTAAAAATAATATACATAAATATTAATTTTACTTCTTTGTCTGTTCACAGATTCCTGGCGACTGGAGAAACCCTATCTTCACTACACTTCCAGTACCGTATTGGAATCTCTACCTTATCTGGAATTGTTGCTGACACCTGCCGGGCTCTCTGGAATGTTCTTTGCCCAGAATTTATGCCCCTGCCCACCGCTGAAAAGTGGATGGAAATTGCTGACAAATTCTGGACAGTATGCAATTTTCCCAACTGTTTGGGAGCTGTTGATGGGAAACACATACGGATCATCAAACCCCAAAGAACGGGATCTGAGTACTATAATTACAAAAAGTACTTTTCAATAGTACTCATTGCGATTGCGGATGCCGGATGTATGTTTGTAGCAGTGGACATTGGAGCATTTGGCCGTGGTAATGACTCACAGGCTTTTAAAAACTCAGACATGGGCCGGAGGTTGTATGGCAACCAATTTAATTTCCCTATGCCACGGCCTCTTCCTCACACCGAAGCTCCGCCACTGCCCTTTGTAATGGTTGGCGATGAGGCTTTTCAAATGGGCGGAAACTTACTGAAACCCTACTCCAGCCGGGACTTGGACCACACCAAAAAAATATTTAATTACAGGCTGACCAGGGCCAGAAGAACTGTCGAGTGTGCTTTTGGGATTCTTGTTTCCAGATGGCGAATTCTGGGCACGGCCATTAATCTTAAACTTGAAACAGTCGATGAGGTGGTGAAGGCCTGTGTGGTTCTACATAACTTTGTGATGGCTAAAGAGCACCCGACCTTTGAACTGGACGATGATGCTCCTAACCCATTGCCTGAATTCACTCAGCACACTCTCAGGTCATCCGTTGAAGTTGGCCAAATGAGGGACAAATTTGCGGCCTACTTTATTTCTGATGTAGGACGGGTGCACTGGCAAGATGAAATGGTGTAATGTTGTTGTTTGTTTATGGTAATAAAAATCCTTATTTGATACCATTACTGAGTGCACTATATTTTTTAAACTCCAATTAATTAAAAAACTTCCCATGTATAACTGAATTTTTTTATGTTCACACACCTGGGCAGGTAAATACACATATGAGTTAAAATGCAGCATTGCTAGTCTGCGTGAAATATATTGGAATGAGCAAAGCTGCAGGCCATGAATCAGGAAACCATTTTTTTTCAAGAGAAAATTGTGCAACTAGTTTAAAACAAAGTATGTGATTTTCTCAAAACACAACCCTCAAAACCCAACCCCAATGAAAGTCCATGGGGAATACAAGTCAGCATTGAGTGGATGAATGTAATCTGCTCATGTAATCTGCTCCATTACAAGTTATTACACTAGGCCTTGGAATGACTATACTAGGCCGTGGTATTTCAAATATGAGTATATTAGGCCTTGTGCCTACTAGTATATTCATATGTGAAATACCACGGCCTAGTATAGTCATAACAAGGCCTACTCGATTTTGGCCAACTAGTATCTTGTTTCACAAAAAACAAACGGGTGAAACTTGACAAGTTTCAACAGTTTGTTTTTCATGAAAATAGATTCTAGTTGGTAAAACTAGAGTTATTACACTAGGCCTTGGAATGACTATACTAGGCCGTGGTATTTCAAATATGAGTATAGTAGGCCTTGGGGCTAGTAGTATAGTAATATGTGAAATTCCACGGCCTAGTATAGTCATACCAAGGCCTACTGTAATAACTCGATTTTTAACAACTAGCATCTTGTTTCACAAAAAACAAACTGGTGAAACTAGAAAGAAACTTATTTTTAAGACAAGTTTCAACAGTTTGTTTTTCATGAAACCAGATCCAAGTTGGTAAAACTCGAGTTATTACACTAGGCCTTGGTATGACTATACTAGTCCATGTTATTTCACATATGACTATACTAGGCCTTGGGTTGGTTTTTAACATGTATTTACCCATCATTGTGTGTGAGCGGCGCAAACAACATTAATGAAACTTAGTAATGGTGAACCACAAATGTAAATTTATTTTTTATCACAAAAATAAACCTAAAAATTATTTTTTACGGCGTTTGGGGGCAGATGGTTTCAATTTGGGGGTGTGCAGGGAATATGCAACACTTGCAGTTGAAGACGGTGTTTGAGGGGAAGGGGCAACAAAACTTGTGGGGGAAGGTAGTCCAGTTAAGGGAATTAAACTAGGAACACTTGTAGGAGAGGAAATCTGTTCAGGTACATTAGTTGTAATGGCATGTCGCCGTAGGCTTGTGTGCCTGGACCGACTTTGGCCCAATGCCCGCCTTGATTGATTTCGCCTTGAACTAGGGGCAAATATGGAATGTAGGTCCCCCGTCTGCTGGTATGGCTGCTGCTGCTGAGGTGGCGGCTGCTGCTGCAGAGGTGGCGGCTGCTGCTGAGGTGGCGGCTGCTGCTGAGGTGGCTGCTGCTGCTGAGGTGGCGGCTGCTGCTGAGGTGGCTGCTGCTGCTGAGGTGGTTGCTGCTGCTGCTGAGGTGGCTGCTGCTGCTGCTGAGGTGGCTGCTGCTGAGGTGGCTGCTGCTGCTGAGGTGGCTGCTGCTGCTGAGGTGGCTGCTGCTGCTCTTCGTTGTCAGTGCTCGTCCTTGCAGGAGGACTGGTGGCGGCAGTGATGGTCCAGGTTTGCAGAGTGGTGGTGGCAGGGCTACTACATGTTGTTGTAGCGGCAGGGCTGTTCCATGTTTGCCTAGTGGTGGCTGAGCTCCACGCATGCATGGGATTGGCGGTGGTGCTCCAGACAGGAGCAGCGCTTGCCATGGTGGTGTCGGTGAAGTGACCAGCTGCACTCAGACTTGTGGTGGTGTAACGGTGGGTGTCCTGGCTTTGAATAGAGGTGTCCGTGCAGTGGTATGCAGCACAAGTCGGTAGTGAGGTGAAGCGAGTCAATGGTGGCACAGGTGGAAAGGACACCACTGACTGCTGACCGTACCGATTATGCTGCATAGCCTGCAAGAAAGCATTGTTGCAGGCCTGCAGCACATTCAGCTGTTGATCAGGACTAAGGTGTTCCGCCATGCCCTTTTCAATCTTACTAAAAAAATGGTGTGCTGGTCTGTTGAGGTCGGCCTCCAGACGGTCAAGGCGCTGTTCTACAGAATTGAAGCGGTGTTCAAAGTGGTTAAAACCACGTTCCATGAGTGCAAAACCGCTTTCAACTCTGTCGGACAGTGACTTGAGGCTGGAATTAAATGTCTCGCTCAAATGCAAAAACTCGGGCAAGACATTCCTGTCCAAGGCCCTCTGCCGCTGGCGGGTAGTGCCCGCATAACCAGTGGCAGAGACCTGGGACAGGGGAACACCTGATGGCCCAGCTTCCTGGTCACCAGCTGTGTGTGTGGTTGACCTGCAAGGTGCTTCCTGGCTGTCGGATGGCTGGGACGGGTCAGAGGACGTCCGAGGAAGGACCGCTCCAGGGCCAGGTTGCAGGGTGCTGCTCCAGGTGCTGTGGAAGAAAGGAAAATCATTACTACCATGCCTTTACAAGAAGCATCAGCTGTGGATTAGAAAAACACAGATTAATAAAAATAAAAACCCAAAATGTATAATACTTACGATCTCGTGGCAAGGACCGGTCTTAGGAACTGCAACGCGTGATAGTGACGGTATCTAGTTCTGGTCCTTGACGCAGATCCACTGCGAACCTGGCCCTCAGCACGAACATCACTGTTGAAGCGGTCCTTGATTGAACGCCAACGTGTTCGGACTTTGTCCACTGTTGATAAAAAAAAAACAGTGCCGTCAAGGACAACAGTCACTGCGGCACAATGTAGCAATACAATACTCAAAGCAGTCACTGTAGACCCCGATGACACTGTTGGGTTTCCTGCTAGAATACACCTAGCACGAAACCCAACAGTGCCGTCAAGGACAACAGTCACTGCGGCACAATGTAGCAATACAATACTCAAAGCAGTCACTGTAGACCCCGATGACACTGTTGGGTTTCCTGCTAGAATACACCTAGCACGAAACCCAACAGTGCCGTCAAGGACAACAGTCACTGAGGCACAATGTAGCAATACAATACTCAAAGCAGTCACTGTAGACCCCGATGACACTGTTGGGTTTCCTGCTAGAATACGCCTAGCACGAAACCCAACAGTGCCGTCAAGGACAACAGTCACTGAGGCACAATGTAGCAATACAATACTCAAAGCAGTCACTGTAGACCCCGATGACACTGTTGGGTTTCCTGCTAGAATACGCCTAGCACGAAACCCAACAGTGCCGTCAAGGACAACAGTCACTGCGGCACAATACAGAGCAGGGAAATACTCACTAAACGCCTTTTTGGAGGATGCTGTGGCGCTGTCCCAGCCATCCATCAACGCTGCGGCCACCTCATTCCATAGCCGCCGGGTCACCACATTGTCCTTGTACAGCCGGTCACGGCTGTCCCACAACGGCGAACGCTCCTGGACCAGGCTGATGAGCTGCTCATTATCCAGGTAGACGTCTTCATCCCGTTGTGGAACCTAGACAAAACACATTCATTAGAATAATCAAATTTAAATTGAATAAAAAGTTACAAAAAAAGAAACAAAAAAAAGAGTAAAAATAGAAGATAAAAAATAAAGAACATTACAAATCATTTGATACTTACATTCCGTATCACCACCGGGACTTGGCTTCGCTGCTCCTGCTCTTCGCCCTCACTAGTCCCGTCCGCAGATGATGATGACGATGTCTTAAAAAAGTTGAAAAAAACGTAAGATATTTGGAGAAGCAGCAGATATACTTACCAGATGCACGAAAATAATCACCTCACGGTCTGCTTGCGCCAATTCCTGCCGCGATGGGGAATACTCGGATTCTGAAGACATACTGCATGTAAAAATAATAAAAATCATTAGTACATACATAATTTAAAAGGACAGGCATATAATGTAATATACTCACATTCTTCGCTGATATAATGGGTTCTTGGTTGACTGTCTGCTCTTCAATCTGTCAGTGTAGTAGTGGCAGAGTTTTGGCAGGCACCTCCTTTATATAGACTTTTTTTTTTTGACTTTAGAAGATTATAACTAGGATAACAAGTGGACACCACCCAAAAAACGCAGCGCTAAAAAAACGCATACCTGCGCATGCCAGTGCGCACGTATGCGCATCCATAGGCTATAATGGCCATTTTTAGCGCAAAACGTGCGCATACGTGCGCATGCGCTTTTTTCCAGGGCCAAAAAATGCAACATGCTGCGTCTGGAAAATACCAACGCACACCCCAAAAAAACGCAGCGCATGAAAATCGCATACGTGCGCATGCCAGCGCGCAGGTATGCGCACCCATGTTAAATATAGGGGAAAAATCGCATGCGCACGTATGCGTTTTTTTCCAGCGCTAAAAAACGCAAATGTGAAACCAGCCTTAAAGACATAATAAAAAAATAATGAAAAAATAATAAAAATATAATAAACAAAAACAAAAACAAAAATAATATAGTATACATTCAAAATAAACTACAATCTAATACAATGAATCATTTCGCCACATAATACTATACATAATACGGTATATGCTGTAGTAAAAATATTCTTGAACGATGTATGAAATTCTTCAAGAAATCCATATTCAACGCGTCCCACTTAGAAAGGATGATTCAATGGACAGAGAGGTCAGACGAAAAACTTTCCAAACTAAAATCAAATTATAGGGGTCGTGGGGCGTGGCCTGGACATGGTGCTGGGAGGACGTGCCTTCTGAGAGCTCCTCAGTTTCTGAGCCCCTGCAGCTGAAATCTAGCACTAATTTACACATTAACCTTCCCAAATGAAGGGCAAAAGGTGGCCTCAGATCCCAGGCATCACAGGAACCACCGACGGGGACCACAAATGGAGATATTACCCGCTTTCTGGCATCCTCGGGGAGAGCGGGAAAAACTACTACCCGTGCGGCCATGATGGCTCCTGGAGCGACACTAAAAGCAGGACAAACAGGAGGGGTCCGCTCCTCTCCTGTGGACAAAGGAGGGGAGCGCAGCAGTGCAGAGCGACGCCAGTCCTCTGGAAAAGTCACCAGCCGTACCTCAATCGTGACTGGAGAAACCCATTATGGATCGCTCGGGGAGAATGCTCAGCATAAGCAGGGAAAGGTGAGCGGCATGTCCCGACCCTCCCCAGATCTACGAGGGTCCCCAGAGACCTCCTTTCTGACAGGGCTCTCCCCGGGAAAGGCCAGAGAAGTTTGTAAGCAACAGCCCCATGAAGTGAGTGGGGGCTCCCATCCCCCCCTTGCCACATATTCATCACTTAAACATTCAATGTCTGCAGCAGGTCTCAGAGAGCAGGAGGGAGGAGGCAGCCATTTCGCAATTGAAGAAGCAAGCAGTGTAACCCCTTCCTCCCCAGTCCAGCAGGAGGTAACTTTGCCTCCTCAGCCCATTATTGGGGCCCTGGCTCATTTGCAAAACACCACTGAGATGCAGAATTTACAGTCCCCTAACCACGACATATCAGATATGCAGTCTGTGGACCCGATGGTGCTATCCTCAATCACTCCAGAGACACCTCGAGGACTCCCATCCTGTGACATGAGCTATGAGGTTCTATATGCCCGGCTGAATGCTATACCTACTAAATCTGACATGGAGGGTTATATCCAGCGCCTTGAAGCAGTATATAGAGGTGAAATTAGCTCACTTAAAGAGGAAGTGTCACAGCTTAAGGGTACAATCACTACCTTGGAATCTAAAGTGGAGGATCTTGCATCTCAACTACATAACCAACATGAACTCCTAGATCATCACTCCCAGACATTCCAGCTGGTGTTTGATATGATGGAAGACTCCGAAAATAGGAACCGGAGGAATAATATTCGTATCCGTGGACTTCCGGAAACAGTGACTAATAGAAACCTGGTCCCTGCCATCCAAAACATCTTTAATTCGCTTCTAGGCAAACCTGGAGGCGATCATATTGAAATGGACAGAGCACATAGGTCCCTTGGCCCCAAAAATCCTGACTCCAACAAACCAAGAGATGTGATATGCAGAATCCACTTCTATCGACAAAAGGAAGAAATTATGCAAAGGGCCAGGGAGAAAGAGGCTATTGAATTCAATGACTCTAACATTCAGCTTATGGCAGATCTCTCTCGCCTGACCCTGGCCAAACGACGGGCGCTCAGGCCACTCCTGGAGGCTCTTCGCACTAAAGACATCAACTACTCATGGGGATACCCCTTTCAACTACAAGTACGCGGAGAAGCTGGCCCAGTGATATTGAGGACACCGGCGGACTTATCAACCTTTTCTTCTGCTCTGGATTTACCCTTGGTGCAGCTGGGAGAGTGGCCTCGACCATCACCTTTATTGTTGTGGGGAGGACAGGGAGGGGGGAGACCACCATCGGGACCTAATAGGAAGAGGAGACGTGGCCCGAGGCACGATTTTGGAGCCCAAGATGGGGTCCCTTGACTTTATTTAGATCGACTCAAGGGGAATTCTCCCCCCATTGACCCCTCTTCTCCACCTTACCTGAAGATCTCGAACTACGCTCTGTTTGGTGGAATTATACCCTGGGCTGATAAATCGGGAGCAATACAGATGTTCTGTTCCTGCTGGTGACCAGAGAAGAGCTGATAATTATTATTATTATTATGCTATCTTATTACCAATTTTATATTTTCTGGTTATTATATAGTCTCCATATACTAATATGATCTGTAGATCACCTTGCGGCCCCGTTACTTTAGACTGTGGTTTTGTTTCATAGTTCTCTATTTGTTAATAGGAACAGTTACTAACACAGTTTGCCTTTATGCCGGTCTACAGTTAATCGTGTTTATGTTTAAACGTCTTATTGAATTGCTGCGGGGGCTTGGCTGAGTCTCAGTGCTCTGGTCCAGTCAGTCCCCACTTTAGGGAGTGTCTAAGGACACTACGTTACAGAGTATCCTCTGTATAGTTTCCAGTTCCCAGGCATAGTGACCTGGGAGCTGTCTTGACAGGAAAGTTCCTCCTGTCTGAAAATTTCTTGCTGTTCGTCTGTTAATATCTACTACTTCTTTTTTCTTTCCACTTCTTCCCATCTTTCTTCTTCCCTCTTGTGTAAACCTTCCCCCTCCAACCTTTTACCAACCACCGCTGTTACTATTCCCTCGGCTCGGATAGCATATTGATATGGCAACTTTAAATCTGTGTTCACTGAATGTTAGGGGATTTAACACTCCTGAAAAGCGCTCCCAAGTGCTCTACCATATGCATAAGAAACATATCCATATACTCCTGCTGCAGGAAACCCACTTCAGATCAGACCGCATACCGGCCCTTAAGAATAGGTACTACACACAGTGGTTCCATGGTACCAACCCAGAATCTAAATCAAAGGGGGTCAGTATTGCACTTCATAAATCCCTTCAGGCTCAGGTACTGGATTCTAAATTGGACCCCCATGGCAGGTTCTTATTTCTAAAATTGAAAATGGCTGCTGGTGTGTTCACTATTTCTAATTTTTATCTTCCTAATCAGGATCAGGCTCGGACATGTAGAGCATATTTGAATTGCCTCGCAACGTTCGCCGAGTGCTTGGTGATTGCCGGTGGGGACTTCAATCTTGTACTTGACAGGTCCGTGGACTCATCGTCTGGTAGGTCGTCCATACCCCCGTCCCAACTGGAGAGCCTAAAGACCAAATTAGTGGAGTCTAGACTAGTGGACGTTTGGAGACTGACTCATCCCACTACACGCGACTACACCTACTACTCAGCTATACATGACTCCTATAGTAGGATAGACTTCTTCCTGATCAGTCACAAACTATTAACATGTCACCCAGAGACTCAGATTGGACCGATGATTTGGTCAGATCACGCCTCTGTTTTGTTGTCCATACAACTACCGGACCTGGCCCCTACGGAATGGACGTGGTCGTTACACCCTGGCCTCCTTAAAGACCCCACATGCCAGACAGCAATCCGAACGGCCATCACTGACTTCATAGACTTCCACAAATCAGACCACACAACCTTTCCCTATCAGTGGGAGGCTTTAAAGGGAGTAATTAGAGGAGTGTTTATCCAACAGGGAGCGCGGTTAAAGAAAGAAAGAGCATTCGCAATCAACGATCTACTCACACGCATTCAAAAGCTGGAGCTAGATCATAAGCATACCCACAATTCTCAAACCTTGGCTGACCTCTTAAAGGCCAGGAAAGACCTTACCTCCCTGTTGGATACGGCATCAGCACGGCAAAGAGACCGTTTTCGGAGATATTTATATGAATTCTCCAATAAGCCTGGTAAGGCTTTAGCACGATTCCTGCACCCACGTATTCCTGTTACTTACATCCCTACCATAAAATCTAAAACTGGTAAACTATTACATCATCCAGAAGAAATCACGGCTTCCTTCAAAGAATATTACGATTCCTTATACAATCTCAGGGGGCCAATAGCTGATATGTCCCCGACTAACTTCCAGGCCAGGGTGGATGACTATGTTAACAACACCCCGCTCCCTCCTCTTCCAGTGGCAGATACAGCAGCCATGGAGGAACCATTCACAGATCAGGAGATCTCAGATACTATTCAATCTATGGCTAATGGTAGGAGTCCCGGACCCGACGGGTTCCCAGCTTCCTTTTATAAATTATTTACACCTAATATAGTACCCATTATAACTAAACTATTCAATTCTATCTCAGAGACCTGTCCTTTTTCCAGACAGACCTTGGCCGCCACAATTACGGTGATACCTAAACCTGGTAAGGACCATTCGATGTGTTCAAATTATCGTCCCATCTCACTTATTAATGTGGATATGAAGGTCTTTGCTAAGGCGTTGGCTAACAGGTTGAGCCCTCTACTTCCGGGTTCCATCCATGGTGATCAGGCCGGATTCGTGCAGAAACGAGAGGCCAAAGACAACACGGTTAAAACACTACTGCTCGCATCTTATGTACGCAGACACAAGATTCCAGCTTGCCTTTTATCTATTGACGCCGAGAAGGCTTTTGATCGCCTTGGGTGGACCTTTTTACGTTCTTCATTGACACAACTGGGACTGGGGTCTAAAATGTTGGGGAGAATATTCGCTTTGTACCAAAACCCCACGGCTCGTATTAGAGTCAACGGTACTCTTTCATCTTGTTTGAGCATATCTAATGGTACCAGACAGGGGTGTCCATTGTCCCCTCTGCTTTATATAATTGCCATGGAGCACCTGGCAGTTGCACTGCGGAGCGCTCCTGACATTAAGGGCATACAGATTGGCCACAATAATTTTAAACTATCAATATACGCAGATGATTTATTAATATACGTGACAAACCCTACAATTGCGTTTCCAGTGCTCATGCGAGAGTTCCTAAAATTTGGGGAGGTATCTAACTTTAAAGTTAATTACTCCAAAACAGAAGTTTTGAACATAACTCTCCCCGAGGAAGAGGCCCATAGACTCCAATCTTCCTTCCCTTTTAGGTGGGAGGACAGGGCACTTAAATATCTGGGAGTTATGATTCCTAAAAACTCCAATGATCTACTCAATCTTAATTATATCCCACTCCTCCATACTACTCTAGCTGACTTGAAGAAATACAATAGATCCCAACTTTCCTGGTTTGGCCGTATTAATGCAGTCAAAATGGACATTCTTCCCCGTTTTCTTTATCTTTTCCAGACAGTCCCTATTTTTGTTCCTGACCATTTCTTTAACCGTCTCCAATCAGCAATTAACAGTTTTGTTTGGGGCACAAGAAAACCAAGACTTGGGTTCTCCACTCTGATTAGACCTAAGTCGAGGGGTGGCATGGGTCTTCCTAATTTTAAAACATATTACCGGTCTGCTCTTCTTTCCAGACTGGTGGACTGGAGATATGGTGACCTGTATAAACAATGGGTGATCATTGAAAAGCTGATGTCCCCGCATTCATTGTATTGGCTCCCTTGGACCTATGATCCTCGGAACTACACAGTTTCTGAATTCCCACCGCTCACACAAGTGGTAATAAATTTCTGGTACAAATATAGCACCAAAATGAAAATCATTAACAGACCAAGTAGATTAGGCCCCCTCTTTAATAACATAGACTTCCCTCCTGCCACGACACGGACTTCATTTCTTTGTTGGGACTCTGACGACCGGGTTAGTCTGGGCCAGGCTGCAGACAAGATTGCAGGATTCCCTGTGGTGGGGGATATGAGGACGGCCTGCCCGGGGAGATCGATACCCTGGCTTGAATTTATTCAGCTCAAGAGCTATTTTTCAAAGATAGATCTTGGCCTGCCGACACCATTTGAGACCCTTATGCAGCTAACGGAGGGCCCTGCTCATGTGAGCTCACTCCTCTATGGCCTGATCTCTGATTTGGAATCTACAGACACGCCCCGCTTCATCACTGCATGGGAGAAAGATCTGCAGATTAACTTTTCCGATGCGGATCGCCATAAAATCTTCACCCTGACTCATAAGTTGTCTATCTCTTGTGAGTCACAGGAGAAGAACTACAAGATCTTGACTAGATGGTATAGATGCCCTGACATGCTTCACAGGATTTATCCGGGGGTCCCTGATTTATGCTGGAGATGCGGAGAGGACGGGGGCTCCATGCTACATGTCTGGTGGTCCTGTCGTCTGCTGAAGCCATTTTGGTTGGCGATCTTCCAGATTTTCTATATCATTTCTGGAATCAGGTATGAACCATCTCCTCAGATTGCTCTCCTTTCTCTAATCCCTGGCCCATTAAAAACAATTAAAAGGGGCCTCTGGAGATTTTGCCTAATAGCAGCAAGAATGATCATACCCAGGCATTGGAGATCCATGAGGGTCCCTTCTGTGATGGAATGGGTGGTGGAGATGGACAGATTGGAGCGTATGGAATCACTGATGTCCCAAGATAGGGGCTCCACATCTAGACAGGGACACACTTGGTTTCCTTGGCATTCATTCAAAGAGAGTCCGGAATTTGCCAACTGGATACATATTTAGCTCCCGAGTAATTTAGATGATTTGAGTTAAATAAGTTAAATTATTATTTTTTACTGATGGGCTATAATCCCCCCCTTCTTCCTTCCCTTACCCTATATCCCCATACCTATTTTTTCCTTACTCTTACTACTATGTCTTCTCCCTCGTGTCTTTCTCTTCTTTTCTCTACTTCCATACTTAAATAATGTTTAATTACTCAGATAATGGTAGTTTATGGTCTATTGTATTGTACCCTTTCTTTGTTATTAAAAAACTTTAATAAATATTTTCTGAAAAAAAAAAAAAATTATAGGGGTCGTGTTATGATTGAGTCACCGTAGGAGGCAAAAACAGAAATGCTAGCTAAGTCCAGAAAACCAGAGAGGTTGGCAGCTATCGGATTGCAGACCCCTGATCCTATCCACAACAACTAACAGTAGCCGTGGGGGGTTCCTACGATGCCCTAGACCCCTCGATCACAGCTGGAGAATTAAATAGGCCTAAAGAAAGAAAGGGGAAATCTAAACTGCCCCAGAGCAGACCCCAAAGCAATAGGCAGCCCCCAACATATAATGACGGTGAAGCAAGATGAAAACACTAACACAGAGAGAAAGATAGACTGAGCAAAGATGGGGCCCAAGCTAACTAGATAGGAAAGGACAGGAAGGCTGCTGTCTGCAATCCGTGAAAAACCCTATGAAAATAAGAGCCAACAGACTGACAGTGAAAAAGACCCTGAAGACGCTAGGCTTCAAAAAAGCTATGTCAGTACTCAGGAATATTCTGAAGACAGAGCTACAGGCAAAAGGAGATTCAGCTCACCCCAGCAGGGAATGGCAGAATCCAGAAAAGCAAGGAAAACAAAAACAAAACACAAATGCTAACAGGCAAAGCAGAAAACTTAGCTTTAGAGGAGCAGGAATCAGACTGGTGTCCGAGAAGTCCACAGAGAAATCACCCGCAGGGCAGAAGGGCGTCGGCAGCCTTATATCCAGTCCGTGACTCCACTCAGCCAGTCATCCTCATTAGGCTCAGGTGCCTGATAATCAGGCTCATTACCTTCCTTTACCAAAATAGGGAGTTCACCAGACCTCAGTGACGAAGGGGAAAATGAACTCACAACAGTACCTCCCCCTTGAGGAGGGGTCACCGAACCCTCAACCATACCACCAGGGCGATCAGGGTGAGCCCGATGAAAGGCACGCACCAATCTTTTGGCTTGAATATCAGAGGCAGAGACCCAGGAATTATCCTCCTGACCATAACCCTTCCACTTAATCAAATACTGGAGTCTCCGTCTAGCCAAACGGGAATCCAGTATTTTCTCTACCTCATATTCCATGTTACCTTCAACCAATACAGGGTCTGGAGGTGCCACCCCAGGAACAACTGGTTCAACAAACCTCTTCAACAAGGATTTATGGAACACATTATGGATTTTAAATGTGACAGGAAGAGTCAAACGAAAAGAGACCGGATTAATAATCTCCAAAATCTTGTAAGGTCCAATAAATCTAGGCTTAAACTTAGGAGAAGCCACCTTCATAGCAATATTTTTTGATGATAACCACACCATATCACCAATCTTAAACTGGGGACCAATGGTCCTATGTCGATTGGAAAACCGCTGGGCCTTTTCCTGGGAGAGAGATAACTTATCCACCACTTGGTCCCAGATCTGGTTCATTCTCTCCACCACAGTGTCAACACCTGGGCAGGCAGAAGGCTCCACCTGCCCTGAAGAAAATCGAGGATGAAACCCAAAGTTACAAAAAAAAGGTGACATCAAAGTGGCAGAACTAGCTCTATTATTTAAAGCAAATTCGGCCAAGGGCAAAAATGAAACCCAATCATCCTGATCAGCGGAAATAAAACATCTCAAATACGACTCCAAGGTCTGGTTTGTTCTCTCTGTCTGCCCATTGGTCTGAGGGTGAAAAGCAGAGGAGAAGGACAACTGAATTCCCACCTTGGAACAGAAAGTCCTCCAAAATCTAGACACAAACTGAACTCCTCTGTCAGATACAATGTTCTCCGGAATCCCGTGTAAGCGAACCACCTGTTGCAAAAACAGGGGCACCAACTCAGAGGAAGATGGCAACTTAGGGAGTGGTACAAGATGAACCATCTTAGAGAACCTATCACAAATCACCCAAATAACAGTCATTCTTTGAGAGACCGGCATATCAGAGATGAAATCCATTGAAATATGGGTCCATGCCCTCCTGGGGACCGGCAAAGGCATCAACAACCCACTAGAGCGAGAACAAGATTTAGACCGGGAGCAAGTCCCACAGGACTGCACAAAATTCCTGACATCATGAGACAAGGTGGGCCACCAAAAAGAGCGA
This sequence comes from Dendrobates tinctorius, assembly GCF_039654945.1. Classification (NCBI taxonomy): domain Eukaryota; kingdom Metazoa; phylum Chordata; class Amphibia; order Anura; family Dendrobatidae; genus Dendrobates; species Dendrobates tinctorius. The sequence goes on along the minus strand of NW_027361834.1, from coordinate 163,205 downwards.
CTCACCAGATCTCTAGTACCAAAAATACCTGGATGACCAGCCAATGCAGAGCAATGAACTTCAGACATCTCTCTCTTCTTCCACTGGTCAGGAACATACAACTTTCCCTCCGACAACGCTCAGGTTTGTCCTCCTGGAACTCTTGCAGAGCAAGTCTCAAATCGGGCGAGATGGCAGAAAGAACTACCCCTTCGCCTAAGATGGTAGCAGGCTTGGTCACCACAGGAGAATCAGCAAAGAAACTCCTAGAGAGGGCGTCTGCCTTAACATTCTTAGTTCCAGGAAGAAAAGAGACCACAAAATCAAAACGTGTAAAAAACAAGGCCCACCTAGCCTGTCTAGGGTTCAAGCGTTTAGCCGACTCTAGGTAAATCAAATTCTTGTGGTCAGTGAGGACCACAACTTGATGTTTAGCTCCCTCCAACCAATGTCTCCACTCCTCAAATGCCCATTTCATGGCCAACAGTTCCCGATTCCCCACATCATAGTTACGTTCAGATGGAGAGAACTTTCGGGAAAAGAAAGCACAGGGATTCATTTTAGATGTTACAGGATCCTTTTGGGACAAAACAGCTCCTGCACCAATCTCAGAAGCATCCACCTCTACCTGGAACGGGAGTGAGACATCAGGTTGCCGCAAAACCGGGGAGGAGGTAAATCTTCGCTTCAGCTCCTGAAAGGAAGCAACAGCCTCCGGAGACCAATTCAACACATCAGCACCCTTCTTAGTCAGATCAGTCAATGGCTTGGCAATACTAGAAAATTTTGCTATAAATTTCCGATAAAAATTAGCAAAACCCAAAAACTTCTGGAGGGCCTTCAAAGAAGTGGGCTGAACCCAATGATAAATGGCCTGTACCTTGGCCGGGTCCATTTCAGTAGTTGACGGAGACAAAATAAATCCCAAAAATGAAATCCTCTGTACTCCAAAAAGGCATTTCGATCCTTTGAGATACAGGGAATTCTCCTTCAAGATCCGGAACACAGTCCGAATATGTTCCACATGAGAATCCCAATCCTTGGAGAAGATCAAAATATCATCTAGATAGATAATCAAAAATTTATCGACAAAGTCTCGGAAAATATCGTTCATGAAGCACTGGAAGACAGAAGGGGCATTAGTGAGCCCAAAAGGCATCACCAGGTACTCAAAATGTCCCTCCGGAGTATTAAACGCCGTCTTCCATTCATCCCCCTGCTTAATGCGGATAAGATTATACGCCCCCCTGAGGCCAAGCTTGGTAAACCAGCAAGCACCTCTAACTCTAGAGAATAGATCTGAAATCAGGGGTAACGGATACTGATATTTAATAGTAATTTTATTGAGGGCACGATAATCAATACAAGGCCTTAAAGAACCATCCTTTTTGGCCACAAAAAAAAACCCGGCACCTAAGGGTGAAGAGGATGGTCTAATATGACCCTTCTCCAACGCCTCCTTAATATAGGACCGCATAGCTTCGTGCTCGGGTACAGATAAATTGAAGAGCCGACCCTTGGGAAATTTACACCCCAGGCTTAGTTCGATTGCACAGTCATAACTCCTATGAGGAGGCAAGGACGCAGACTCATTCTCACTAAATACATCATAAAAGTCCGCCAAATAGTCAGGAACATCATGCGACTGAGGAGAGGTGGAAAAAAACGGAGCCTCACTAAAGGCACACCGACAACCCCAACTCACCACAGACACAGATTTCCAATCCAAAACTGGATTATGAATTTGCAACCAGGGAAACCCCAGAACAACGGCATCATGCAGACCATGCAACACCGGAAAATGTGGACAGGGAGCAGATCAGAGTAATTGCCAGAAGAAACTTAGGTTGAACACCACCAACAGAAAACGTGTGTGCAAAGCGTTTCTCTCGTTTAGGACAAACAGAAATAATATGCGAGGCATCTCCACAGAAAAAACACAGCTTATTACGCCTTCTGAACTCCTGACGTTGCGCCTTAGACAAAACTCTATCACATTGCATAGGTTCAGACGTCTGTTCAACCGGTGGCAACACCTCTCGTGCAATCCTGCGTTCACGTAAACGCCGATCAACCTGAATGGCTAATGACATAGAATCGTCCAGACCAGAGGGAACAGGAAATCCCATCATAGTATCTTTTACGGCTTCTGACAAACCCTTCCGAAAGAGAGCAGCCAAGGCATTATCATTCCAGGTAGTAAGGACCGCCCACTTTCGGAACTTTTGACAGTACAACTCTGCAGAATCTCGACCCTGGTTCAATGCCAACAGGGTCTTTTCAGCCTGATCAATAGCTTTAGGTTCGTCATACAACAACCCCAAAGCTTGAAAGAATGCGTTCACATTAGTCAGAATAGGATCATCTGGTTTCAAAGAAAATGCCCAATCCTGGGGATCGCCACGCAGCAAAGAGATGACAATTTTAACCTGCTGCGCGGAGCTCCCTGACGAGTTAGGCTTCAAGGCAAAAAATAATTTACAATTATTTTTGAAACTCAAAAATTTAGATCGATCCCCAAAAATACATCAGGTGTAGGGATCTTTGGTTCAACAGCATGCGAACGAGCAAGGTAGGCGGAAATTCCCCGCACTTCCGCAGCGAGCTGCTCCACACGATCAGACAATTGCTTTATCTCCATTGAGAGAAAAAAAAAAATTCCCCCTACGGCCTCAGAGATATAGAGGAAAGAATATACACACTTTTTTTTTTTTAAACACAATTCTTTCCTGCTATTGAGTACCCTAGGATCTGCGGTATGTCGGGTGATTCTGTTGTGAATGAGTCACCGTAGGAGGCAAAAACAGAAATGCTATCTAAGTCCAGAAAACCAGAGAAGTTGGCAGCTATCGGATTGCAGACCCCTGAACCTATCAACACAACTAGCAGTAGCCGTGGGGGGTTCCTACGATGCCCTAGACCCCTCGATCACAGCCGGAGAAATAAATAGGCCTAAAGAAAGAAAGGGGAAATCTAAACTGCCCCAGAGCAGACCCGAAAGCAATAGACAGCCCCCAACATATAATGACGGTGAAGCAAGATGAAAACACTAACACAGGCAGAAAGATAGACTGAGCAAAGACGGGGCCCAAGCTAACTAGATAGAAAAGGGACAGGAAGGCTGCTGTCTGCAATCCGTGAAAAACCCTATGAAAATAAGAGCCAACAGACTGACAGTGAAAAAGGCCCTGAAGACGCTAGGCTTCAAAAAAGCTATGTCAGCACTCAGGAATATTCTGAAGACAGAGCTACAGGCAAAAGGAGATTCAGCTCACCCCAGCAGGGAATGGCAGAATCAAGAAAAGCAAGGAAAACAAAAACAAAACACTAATGCTAACAGGCAAAGCAGAAAACTTAGCTTTAGAGGAGCAGGAATCAGACTGGTGTCCTAGAAGTCCACAGAGAAATCACCCGCAGGGCAGAAGGGCGTCGGCAGCCTTATATCCAGTCCGTGACTCCACTCAGCCAGTCATCCTCATCAGGCTCAGGTGCCTGATAATCAGGCTCATTACCTTCCTTCACCAGAATAGGGAGTTTACCAGACCTCAGTGACGAAGGGGAAAATGAACTCACAACAACGTACTCTGAGATAGCATATCAGAGATGGAGTGTGATAAAATGTAAGGGCTTTAAAATAATATATACATAAATAAAAACAAAACCAAAAATTTTTTTTTTACATCTAAGCGCTGATGACGCGGGGGAGGGCTCCCAGAAGAAGAAGACATGTCTGCCGCTGGATGGCTGTAGCTGTCTGGCTGGCCTGGCTCTGTGGCTGGCTGCACTCCGGCTTCTGGCTGATCTGCGGCTGCTGGCTGCTCTGAGACTGGCCACGCTCTCTCACTGGCCTCGCTCTGTCGCTGCCCCCTCCTCGACTGGCTGCTCTGTAGCTGGCGGCTCTGTGGCTGGCTGGCTGCATGGTAATGGATGAGGGCCTCACTGGCATTGTTTATATCTGTTTCCTGGGGGCTGGCCAATTGGATCTGAGCATGCTCAGACTTAAAAACTGGATCCGGTGGTCGGATCCGTCTTTTTCCGGATCCAGCGCATTCCGGTGCCCATAGACTACCATTGTAGCAAAAAGCCGTAAACGCCGCATCTGGCGCTGTCCGGTTTAAAGCCGCAGACAAATACTTTACTAGAGACATTTTTCCAGATGCCGGAATCAAAAATTTAGCCGGATCTGGTGAAAACCGGAAGAAACGGAAGGCCATGAGGCGCGATCCGGCGTTAATACAATTCAATGAGAGAAAACCGGTTCCGGCGGCAGATTTCGCCGGATCCGGTTTTTCTAAAAATAGCCGGACCCTGCCTGTTGGAAAAAACCTGATGTGTGAAAGTAGCCTAAGAACACCATCCCAACTGTGAAACATGGGGGTGGCAGTATCATGTTGTGGGGTTGCTTTGCTGCAGGAGGGAATGGTGCACTTCACAAAATAGATGACATCATGAGAAAAGAAGATTATGTGACAATACAGAAGCAACATCTCAAGACATCGGCCAGAAAGTTAATGTTTGGGCGGAAATGGGTCTTCCAAATGGACAATGACCAGAAGCATACTGCCAAAATGGTTATAAAATGGCTTAATGATAACAAAGTCAATGTTTTGGAGTGGCCATCACAAAGCCCTGATCTCTATTGAAAATTTATGGACAAAGCTGAAAAGGCCGATGCGAGCAAGGCGACCGACAACCCTGGATCAGTTACACTAGTTTTATCAGGTGGAATGGGCCCAAATTCCGACCAACTATTGTGAGAAGCTTGTGGAAGGATATCTCAAACGTTTGACCCAAGTAATGCAGTTTAACCCCTTAATGACAGAGCCAGTTTGCAGCTTAATGACCAGGCCAATTTTTATAATTCTGACCACTGTCACTTTATGAGGTTATAACTCTGGAATGCTTTAATGGATTTTGCTGATTCTGAGAATGTTTTTTCGTGACATATTGTACTTCATGTTAGTGGTAAAATTTCTTCGATCTGTCTTGTGTATATTTATGAAAAAAATGGAAATATGGTGAAAATTTTGCAATTTTAAGAATTTAAATTTTTATGCCCTTAAATCAGAGAGATGTGTCACACAAATTTCTTAATACATAGCATTTCCCACATGTCTACTTTACATCAGAACAATTTTGGAAGCTAAATTTGTTTTGTTAGGAAGTTATAAGGGTTAAACGTTGACCAGCGATTTCTCATTTTTACAACAAAATTTACAAAACCATTTCTTTTAGGGACCACATCATATTTAACCCCTTAATCCCATGTGACGTACTATCCCGTCCATGTGCACTGGGACTTAATACCCAGGGACGGGATAGTACGTCACAGCGATCAGCGGCGCCCACGTGGTGAGCGCCACTGATCGCGGCCGGGTGTCAGCTAATTATCACAGCTGACACCCGGCACAATGTGTCAGGGGCGGTCACGGAAAGGGGAAATCTAAACTGCCCCAGAGCAGACCCGAAAGCAATAGGCAGCCCCCAACATATAATGACGGTGAAGCAAGATGAAAACACTAACACAGGCAGAAAGATAGACTGAGCAAAGACGGGGCCCAAGCTAACTAGATAGAAAAGGGACAGGAAGGCTGCTGTCTGCAATCCGTGAAAAACCCTATGAAAATAAGAGCCAACAGACTGACAGTGAAAAAGGCCCTGAAGACGCTAGGCTTCAAAAAAGCTATGTCAGTACTCAGGAATATTCTGAAGACAGAGCTACAGGCAAAAGGAGATTCAGCTCACCCCAGCAGGGAATGGCAGAATCAAGAAAAGCAAGGAAAACAAAAACAAAACACTAATGCTAACAGGCAAAGCAGAAAACTTAGCTTTAGAGGAGCAGGAATCAGACTGGTGTCCTAGAAGTCCACAGAGAAATCACCCGCAGGGCAGAAGGGCGTCGGCAGCCTTATATCCAGTCCGTGACTCCACTCAGCCAGTCATCCTCATCAGGCTCAGGTGCCTGATAATCAGGCTCATTACCTTCCTTCACCAGAATAGGGAGTTTACCAGACCTCAGTGACGAAGGGGAAAATGAACTCACAACAACGTACTCTGAGATAGCATATCAGAGATGGAGTGTGATAAAATGTATGGGCTTTAAAATAATATATACATAAATAAAAACAAAACCAAAAATTTTTTTTTTACATCTAAGCGCTGATGACGCGGGGGAGGGCTCCCAGAAGAAGAAGACATGTCTGCCGCTGGATGGCTGTAGCTGTCTGGCTGGCCTGGCTCTGTGGCTGGCTGCACTCCGGCTTCTGGCTGATCTGCGGCTGCTGGCTGCTCTGAGACTGGCCACGTTCTCTCACTGGCCTCACTCTGTCGCTGCCCCCTCCGCGACTGGCTGCTCTGTAGCTGGCGGCTCTGTGGCTGGCTGGCTGCATGGTAATGGATGAGGGCCTCACTGGCATTGTTTATATCTGTTTCCTGGGGGCTGGCCAATTGGATCTGAGCATGCTCAGACTTAAAAACTGGATCCGGTGGTCGGATCCGTCTTTTTCCGGATCCAGCGCATTCCGGTGCCCATAGACTACCATTGTAGCAAAAAGCCATAAACGCCGCATCTGGCGCTGTCCGGTTTAAAGCCGCAGACAAATACTTTACTAGAGACATTTTTCCAGATGCCGGAATCAAAAATTTAGCCGGATCTGGCGAAAACCGGAAGAAACGGAAGGCCATGAGGCGCGATCCGGCGTTAATACAATTCAATGAGAGAAAACCGGTTCCGGCGGCAGATTTCGCCGGATCCGGTTTTTCTAAAAATAGCCGGACCCTGCCTGTTGGAAAAAACCTGATGTGTGAAAGTAGCCTAAGAACACCATCCCAACTGTGAAACATGGGGGTGGCAGTATCATGTTGTGGGGTTGCTTTGCTGCAGGAGGGAATGGTGCACTTCACAAAATAGATGACATCATGAGAAAAGAAGATTATGTGACAATACAGAAGCAACATCTCAAGACATCGGCCAGAAAGTTAATGTTTGGGCGGAAATGGGTCTTCCAAATGGACAATGACCAGAAGCATACTGCCAAAATGGTTATAAAATGGCTTAATGATAACAAAGTCAATGTTTTGGAGTGGCCATCACAAAGCCCTGATCTCTATTGAAAATTTATGGACAAAGCTGAAAAGGCCGATGCGAGCAAGGCGACCGACAACCCTGGATCAGTTACACTAGTTTTATCAGGTGGAATGGGCCCAAATTCCGACCAACTATTGTGAGAAGCTTGTGGAAGGATATCTCAAACGTTTGACCCAAGTAATGCAGTTTAACCCCTTAATGACAGAGCCAGTTTGCAGCTTAATGACCAGGCCAATTTTTATAATTCTGACCACTGTCACTTTATGAGGTTATAACTCTGGAATGCTTTAATGGATTTCGCTGATTCTGAGAATGTTTTTTCGTGACATATTGTACTTCATGTTAGTGGTAAAATTTCTTCGATCTGTCTTGTGTATATTTATGAAAAAAATGGAAATATGGCGAAAATTTTGCAATTTTAAGAATTTAAATTTTTATGCCCTTAAATCAGAGAGATGTGTCACACAAATTTCTTAATACATAGCATTTCCCACATGTCTACTTTACATCAGAACAATTTTGGAAGCAAAATTTGTTTTGTTAGGAAGTTATAAGGGTTAAACGTTGACCAGCGATTTCTCATTTTTACAACAAAATTTACAAAACCATTTCTTTTAGGGACCACATCATATTTAACCCCTTAATCCCATGTGACGTACTATCCCGTCCATGTGCACTGGGACTTAATACTCAGGGACGGGATAGTACGTCACAGCGATCAGCGGCGCCCAGGTGGTGAGCGCCGCTGATCGCGGCCGGGTGTCAGCTAATTATCACAGCTGACACCCGGCACAATGTGTCAGGGGCGGTCACGGACCGCCCCCGACATGTTAACCCCTTGCACACCGCGATCAAACACGATCGCGGTGTACCGGGGGTTAAAGGGAAGCATCGGCAGGGAGGGGGCTCCCTCCGTGCTTCCCTGAGCCCCCCACCGCAGCGCAATGTGCAGCGCTGCTCCGAGGGGATCTTTCCCTACAGGTCCCCAGATCCAAGTTGGCGACGGGGACCTTCGGGGGCCTGTAGGGAGCAGACTTCCTCAGTGCCTGCAAAGCGCAGGCACGAGGAAGCCTTCTGCAGTGCCTGTGACAGATCGCTGATTTGTCACAGTGATCTGTGATGTGACAGATCAGCAATCTGTCACAGGACAGTGATGACCCCCCTGGGACAACCTAATAAAGTTAAAAAAAAAAAAAAAAAAAAGTGTAAAAATTATTTTTTAAAAATCGCTAAATAAATTAGAAAAAAAAATATTCCCCAATAAATTCATTTTTTGGAAATAATAGAATAAAAAAACAATAGAAGTACACATATTTGGTATCGCCGCGTCCATAACGACCTGCCCTATAAAACTGTCTCATTAGTTAACCCCCTTAGCGAACCACTTAAAAAATAAAAAGCGAACCAAAAAATATTATTATCATACCACTGAACAAAAAGTGCAATAACGCGCGATCAAAAAGACGCATATAATATTTATATTATATTGCATGGTACCGCTGAAAACGTCATCTTCTCCTGCAAAAAAATTTGCCGCCATACAGCGTCATCAGCGAAAAAATAAAAAAGTTATAGCTCGCAGAATAAAGCGATGCAAAAATAATTATTTTTTATATAAAATAGTTTTCATTGCATAAAAGCGCCAAAACATAAAAAAAGACATAAATGAGGTATCGCTGTAACCGTACTGACCCAGAGAATAAAACCGCCTTATCAATTTTACTGCACGCGGAACGGTGTAAACGCACCCCCCAAAAGAAATTCATGAAACGCTGGTTTTTGTTCATTCTGCGTCCCAAAAATCGGAATAAAAAGCGATCAAAAAATGTCACGTGCCCGAAAATGGTACCAATAAAAACATCAACTCGTCCTGCAAAAAATAAGACCTCACATTGTGAAGTACAGTATTCAGATGTACAGGACATCTTGTTCTCCGGGATCCATTTTTGTGCTTGCGACGCCATTTTGCTGTTTACGAGTTAAATTTTGTAACTTAACTAGATGAAAGTTCACGGCTGTTATGAAGCCAGACTGTTCCAGCTTGTACAAGATATGAGATGAGAGCCTAAAAGAATGTGCTATTGTTCGATATTCTACGTCACGCAGCTAGGGACATATTCTGATTTTCTTGCAATACTATTGGCTTACATGTATTACGATTCTATTGGTAGCTGTATACTTTGCATAATTAAGCAGAATGCTATGTAATGTGAGATTCAGTAAAGGGGCTCAGTGATCTGCCTGGATCCTCCCGTACAGAGACCCCCGTCTCCGTGTGGTCATTCTCAGTTGCTAGCAACGCCCTGTGAATTAATTTGGAAATCACTGGATCAACCGTGAAGGGTTAATTTAGCCCTACCTCAACAGTTTGGCGCCCAAACGTGGGGCCCCCGAGTAGGGACGCCTCTGCCCCCCCGGAGGACAACAAGACAAAGGACCCTCGGAGCGGACACAGGTGCTGGAAAATTGGGACTGATCACCCCCCCACGACAACCACGGTAAGTTGGCAGTTATACTGTTCAGACTGACCGTTGGTGTGGTTTTCCTGTGCTTGTTGCTGCAAAGAGGATCTGAGGTTTGTCCCCGTGGTGGGGTGATTCATGGGTGGAATCATATAGAGGTGCAGTCCCGTTGGGGGACCAGTGCTCGAACCGTACCTCATAAGGGACGGACACCCCGGATTGACCAGTGATTGTGACTCTCTTTATAGTCAAAATATCCTGAATTCCTGATCATTGTTAGTAATCAGGCGTGGTCATGTGATCGAAGATGGGTAGGATACGTAACTCAGGTATATATACATATATATATATATATATATATATATATATATATATATATAAAACCAGAGGTGTCCGGAGGGATAGTCTGAGACGCCCTCCTCCTTTCACTGAGTACCGCGAATTTTGGGCAATCCCAGAGGGGGATTATTGACCCTGTGGAATAGACTGAGACGGCCGCTCCAGTATTGTGCACAACTAAAGGATATTTAGCTCTAAATGAGAGAATCCGTTGTAGGAAAAGAAGAATTTTGTGGCTTGGCACAAGAATTGTGTGACAAAGGTGTTAGGAAGAACAGAGGAAGTGAATTCTGATTGTTTCTATTACTGCTATGTTGAAGAAGGAAAAATTGTCTATTATGGCAAGGACCAGCGTCGGACTGGAGCACCTTGGGCCCACCAGAGAAAATCATTCTTGGGGCCCACTATGTAGCTACATAGAAATAAATACAAGACAACCAATTGTGCAGTATAACATGATAATATCCGGGTATAATATAAGGTAGTACATGTCTTAACTATGTAGCAGGAGTTGGGGTAGCCTCCCTCATAGAATATAAAGCAGCCCCCTCATATAGTATAATGCAGCCTCCTCATAGAATATAATGCTGCCCCCCTCATAGGGTATAATGCTGCCCCCCTCATAGGGTATAATACTGCCCCCCTCATAGGGTATAACACTGCCCCCCTCATAGGGTATAACGCTGCCCCCTCATAGGGTAAAATGCTGCCCTCTCATAGGGTATAATGCTGCCCCCCCTCATAGGGTATAATGCTGCCCCCCCATAGGGTATAATGCACCCCCTCATAGGGTATAATGCACCCCCTCATAGGGTATAATGCACCCCTTCATAGGGTATAACGCTGCCCCATCATAGGGTATAATGCTTCCCCCCTCATAGGGTATAATGCTGCCCTTTCATAGGGTATAATGCACCCCCTCATAAGGTATAATGCACCCCCTCATAGGGTATAACGCTGCCCCCTCATAGGGTATAATGCTTCCCCCCTCATAGGGTATAATGCTGCCTCCTCATAGGGTATAATGCTGCCTCCTCATAGGGTATAACACTAGATAGATAGATAGATAGATAGATAGATAGATATAGATGAGATATATATAGATCTATGGATGGATAGATAGATAGATAGATAGATAGATAGATAGAAAGATAAATAGATATAGAGATAGATATATAAATAGCTATAGATAGATAGAAAGATAGATATAGAGATAGATAGATAGATAGATTTAGAGATATAGATAGATAGATAGATAGATAGATAGATAGATAGATAGATAGATATGGGATAAATAGATAGATCTATGGACAAATGGATAGATAGATATAAAGATAATAGATAGAGATAGATATAGATAGCTATAGATAGGTATAGAGAGAGATAGAAAGATAGATAGTCCATCTATCTCTATATCTATCTAACTCTATATCTATCTCTATATCTATCTCTATATGTAAGATAGAGACATATAGATATAGAGATAGATAGATATAGAGATAGATATACAGATAGAAATAGATAGATATAGATAGATAGATAGATAGATATAGAGATAGATAGATAGAGATAGATGGATAGATATAGAGATAGATCGATAGAAAGAGAGAGCGATATATATAGAGATAGATATAGAAATAGATATAGATAGATAGAGAGATATATAGATAGATATAGAAATAGATATAGAGATAGATAGATATAGAGATAGAGAGATAGAGATATAGATAGATATACAGATAGATAGAGAGAGATATAGATTGACAGATAGATATAGAGAAAGATATAGAAATAGATATACAGTAGATAGATATAGAGATAGCTAGATAAATATAGAGATAGATAGATATAGATCGATAGATATAGAGATAGCGATAAAGATTGATAGATAGATATAGAGAGAGATAGATATAGAGATAGATAGATATGGAATAAATAGATAGATCTATGGACAGATGGATAGATAGATAGATAGATATAATATATCTATATCTATCTATCTCTATATCTATTCTCTATATCTATCTCTTGATCTATCTATATATCTATTTATCTCTATAACTATCTATAGAGATATAAAAAAAAACAAATCACAATACTCACCTCTCCTCCTCGCTCCCACGCTGATGCCTGCTTCAGACTCAGGAGCTGTCCCGTCTGCCAGACACACAGCGGGTGCGCGATGAAGTGACGTCATCGCGCATTGCCTGTGAGTCAGGAGCAGAGGGGACTCATGGGAGAGAGACGCTCTCTCTTCCATTGCAATTGAGGGCGGCGCCGGCTGCCCAGGCTGGGGGGCAGGGCCCCGGGGAGTGCAGCCCGAGAGTGAAATGATGTGGGCGTGGGAAGCAGTGAATATTCATTTCTCTTTAGCAGCAGGGACAGGGGCTCCTGCCTCCTGACACCCGCTGCTGCTCCACTGGCACAGGGCCCCCATAGCAGCTGTGTGGTGTGCCTCTATTAGAGGCAGACCACTGGCTGGGGGCCCCTGGAGCAGTGGGAGCCCTAGGCAACTGATGGCCCTGTATGCCAGCAGGTGCCAGGGCCCACCAGATGCCAGAGCCCACCGGAGAATCCTCCGGTTCTCCGGTGGGCCAGTCCGACGCTGGCAAGGACGGGATGTATTGTGGTTCAAGCAAGTGACTGTGGTGTGAGGAAGTGATTGCTTAAGAAGGAACTAAGATTTAGACTAATGTGTTAGGCAGACGAATAGTTAAAAGTGATGATTTGAAAGAAGAGGTCTCCCTGCTAGATGACAATTGTACAAGACCGAGAGGCAGCCCCCACCTTTTCTTTGTTAAACGCTCACAGTATCTATCAGCCACCGCTGCAAAAAAAAAGAAAAAAAAAAAAAGTTTTCAGAAGAATTTAACCCGTCTGTTCAGCGTACAGAAAAAAAAAAAGCAAGCTAGCAGCCAGCAGCTGCTCCAGCCCCCACCATTGTGCCCAGCGAGGCTGCGAGTTCACAGTCCCTTATCAGTATCAGTGTGCCCTTCAGCCCACACAGCAGACTCTGGCCCCCCCTCAGACTTCAGCTACTGGGAAACCTGCTCCTCAGCCCCTCCCTGCCAATGCTGGCACTGACTCTGACACTTTCAGAGATTGTCATTCCCCTGCTATTTTAATCAGAGTAGATGGTAGACCCAATTAATATACTTTTATAAACCCTATTTCTGTGGGACCTTTTCCCAAGGTTACTGTTCAGTTTGTAATCTCCCCCACATGTCCAGTAAATTTACTAGGGGCAGATTTATTATCACAGTTCCGCTCCGGAATACAATTCCAAGATGATGGTCAGATGGCTCTTACGTTATGAAGACAGTGAGGAAATCTGTATTTTGCATGCCCTTCCTACAGTTATGATGGCCCTGATAGGCCCAGATCCACCCCCAATATTGCCTGAGGATCAATGACTCACCCCATACCTCTCAGAGATACCATCTAAACTCTGCTCAAAAGGGCCAAGTGATATAGGGAAAATGCCTGTAGAACCAGTAAAAGTGTTTCCCAAACCTGGTGCCTAATCCTCATACTCTTTTGTCCCAAATACCCCAGGATGCTGCTTGGTTTACAGTTATTGATCTTACCAATGCCTTCTTTAGCATTCCGTTACACCCAGACTGTCAGTTTCTATTTGCATTCACTTAGCAGGAACGACAGTTAATATGGACAGTTATGTCACAAGGGGCCCAAAACAGTCCCAACCAGTTTGCAAAAAAATATGAGCAGGTGTCTTTAGCCATTTCTGCCATTGTTAGCCTCCTTAAGTATCTAGCAGCACTGAACTATCGGGTTTCGGCCTCGAAACTTCAGTTCTGCCTTGGTCAAGTGATCTTCTTGGGTCACTGTCTCCTTCAGGGTGTCAGACACCTCGCAGAAGAAAGAAGAATAACTGTCAGCTCCCTTCCTTTCCCAAAAGATGAAACTGAACTCCAGCATTTTTTCTGATGCAGTTATTGTTGTCAGTGGATACCGGATGCCTCCCGCATAATGCAACCCCTTACAACGCCTTGAAAGACGGTATAATGAACTAGAAGGAAAGATGGCAGTGATGAGGATTACCTCCAACATGATTGTTCCCAACTTCTGACTGAAGAAACAGCTACTCCATCAAATGTCAGTGAGAACCCACTCCCAAATCCTGATCTGGTGTTATACACGGATGGTTCAAGATATGCTGACGAGTTTGGTAGATTCCACACGAGATATGCTGCTACCACAGAGGACACTGTAGTGCACGCAGCTGCACTCCCGCCCTCACAGTCAGCACAAGAAGCAGAACTCCAGGCTCTGTCTACTGCATGTACTTTGGCCAAGAACAGACGGGCTAATATATACACGGATTCACGGTATGCATTTGGTATTGCTCACGATTTTGGGGCTCTATGGGCCAATCGAGGGTTTATTACTACTGCCAGAACCCCAGTGAAAAATGCTGAAGCTGTTAAAACCCTCATGGACTCGATCAAATTACCTACTCAGGTGGCCATTATCAAAGTTAAGGCGCACGGTCCTAGGACCAGACCACAGACTGTTGGCAACATATTTGCGGATATGCAAGCAAAAGCCGCCGCTCTCTTACCCGTTGAACCAACTATACCAACTATGGTGACCACACGCTCTCAGCATAAACAGTTACAAGAAGCACTGACCCTACAAGAACCTGATGATCTACAACAGACTGAAGTTTTCTGTCGGACCCCGCGAGACCGCTTAATGACGATGCAGAGAATGTCTCCAAAGGAAGAGGTGAAGCAATGGAAGACTGATGGGCACGAATGGATAATGGTCTCTGGAAAAAGGACCAACTTGTGTGTCTCCCTAAGCGGATGTACCCTGCTATTGCCACATGGGCACATGGGCCTACACATAGAGGAAAGAATCAGGCCTTCGCACTGGTGCAAAAATTCTACTAGGCCCCGGTTCTCCAGTTGGCCGGAAGCATTCCCTGTTACCAACATGACTGCAAAGACCACAGCGAAGAAACTGGTGATGGAAGTTATATGCAGATATGGGGTTCCAGAAGTTGTTGAAAGTGACCAAGGTCCGACCTTTTCTTCCCATGTGTACCAAGAAATTCTGACAATGCTTGGATCCACTGTAGCCCTCCATACTCCGTACCACCCACAATCCAGTGGGAAAGTTGAGAGGCTGAACGGCACACTGAAGGGACAATTGACCAAAATGATGCAGGAGACTACGGCTCCATGGCCAGAGCTCCTACCCATTGCACTATACCACATTCGTACTACCCCTATTGCAAAACATGGTCTGTCCCCATATGAGATATTGTTTGGTACTAGGCCCCCAGTTGCAAACTTCCAGCCCCAGCAGTTATCAGAAGAAACTGACCGTGCTGTTCAATATGTTATTCAGCTTAGTAAAAATCTTGCTAACACCCATGCTCTAGTTTCTTCTTCTCTTCCAGATTCAGCAGAAACCGACACCTGTCATAACCTGAAGCCTGGTGATTTGGTAGTCGTGAAAAGGCATGTCAGAAAGCACGGACTAGAACCCTTGTATGACGGTCCCTATGAAGTCCTCCTCATCACCCAACAAGTCAATAGCAAATAAAGGGGGCATAATGTTTTGGTTTTTCGCATTTTTCATATTATTGGTAACTGCATGGGACAGCCTAAATTCCCCAACGTCCTTGAATAATAAGTTTATACAACATCATGAAAAATTACTGAGAGATTTGTTGGACAATTCCCAGTCTCTGGCAGACTGTTGAATCTGCACGTATTCACCAGTGTCAGCCACAAGCATCCCCTTTTTGGCTATCCCTGTTCCACCCGAGGAGTTATTTGCTTCGACTGACTGTTCTGACACACTCGCTAATAATGCCACAGATAATGCTAAGTTATGGAATTTAACAGTTGGTATACCTATTGTGGGATGGGTGGGATACCCCTGGTGGCAAGGTAACCTTTCAGGAAGTAATACACAACTTCAATATTTGGCCTACAAAGGAGGGGCTTGGGTCCCTAAGAATAAGACTAGTCTAATCAATCTGGGGCAAGTTCCAACGTATGGTTTACAAGTCAGTTTCAATGTAACTTCACACTCTACTGATGCCTTCAAACCAATGTTGCTAGAAAGAAGGTTACATAACACGTCATGGGAATTTTCTAATTTGTTTCCCCAGGGTTCTAACGAAACCTGTACCAGTATTCCTGGCAATATATCTTGTAGTGAGTCCTCTGAATATGTACCAGGAACTCCCACTTGTGGAAATCCCCATGTAGGTTATTGTAGTCCTTTACAGCAATCTCCAGCTTGGTGTATGCTTCAGAATGCATCTGCATTCATAGACTTAACTCATAGATTGGTGCTGCAACATTCAGCCCTATGGGATTTACCTGATGACATGTTCTGGGTATGTGGAGACAATGCTTATAAATGGTTGCCAGTAGGGGTAAGAGGTACTTGTACTCTTGGTCGCTTGACCCCGGCCACCTTTGTTATTCTGAACAAACAGTTGGATACACAGGCTATACCCAAACATACATTATATAAAAGAGCTGCGGACAATTCACCCCGCCCTTCAGGGAGACCACATATAGTGCAGATGAGTGTGGCCAATAAAATTGTCAGTTCCATTTTCATTTACCCTATGATTACACAAATGTGGGATAAATTGGTTAGAAAATAGGGGGGGGAAGCCAGCACTGCTTAAGGTTAGAACGCATAAATTGGAGTGCATATGCACATAATGTCTAGCTGTATTCAAAAATGAGATATTTAGCAAAAAAATTGATCAATTCAATTGAGCCACCCTGCCATGCCAAGGCAATCTCATATGGGGGGTCCTACTCTATATATTTTTAATAAATGCTGTGCCATTACGGCCTCCTAAATACATTTAGAGCATGACCACATCAAGTGCAATCTGTACCTGAACATTACTGGATCGCTCCCATGAAGCCAGATGAAGCAAGTGCAGATGAAGGCCAACCAGGTCTGAACACAGACATATCAGGAATGGCCTCCACACATTGCCTGACCAGCAAACATAGATGAAGGGCGATGTTGGTCCAGACACAGGTGCACAATTAAATAAAGCTTGGGGCAGGGTGGGGCTGCCGTGTGTGTGCACAGCAGCCTAATCCATCACAATGAACACAGAAAAATTATGGCGGACATAACCAAGCGTGCACGGCAACAGTGGTGGTGAGCCACAAACCAACAATATTTTGCTAAATGTCTCATTTTGAATGCAGTAAGATATGTGCATATGCACCTCATGTTATGCGTTCTGACCACTGGCAGTGCTGGCTCTTCTCTTTTTTTATTGCATATTGGTTTTGTAGCTGACCACCACTGTTGCCGTGCACGCTGGGTCATGTTCGCCATCTTTTCTGTGTTTATTGTGATTGATCTAGGCTGCTGTGCACACTCACGGCAGCCCCGCCCTGCCCCAGGCTTTATTTATTTTTGCATCCATGTCTGAGCCTGCATTGCCCTTCATCTGTGTTTGCTGGTCAGGCAGTGTGTGGAGGTCAAACCTGAGATGTCTGTGTTCAGACCTGGTTGGCCTTTATCTGCACCTGCTCCATCTGGCTGCACGGGAGTGATGCAGATATGCTTCAGGTATGGATTGCATTTGATATGGTCTTGCTTTTAAAACATTTAGGAGGCCGCAATGGCACAGTGAATAAATAAAAATGTAGAGTAGGACCCCCCATATGAGATTGCCTTGGCGTGGCGGGGTGGCTCAATATATTGATCAATATTTTGCTAAATGTCTCATTTTGAATGCAGTAAGATATGTGCATATGCACCTCATGTTATGCGTTCTGACCACTGGCAGTGCTGGCTCTTCTCTTTTTTTATAAATTGGTTAGAGCCACAGATTATCTAGATCAGGGGTCCTCAAACTTTTTAAACAGGGGGCCAGATCACGGTCCCTCGGACCATTGGAGGGCCGGAATATAGTTTAAAAAAAATTATGAATAAATTCCTGTGCACACTGCACATATCTTATTTAGAAGTAATAAAACAAAAATAGGAACAAATACAATATTAAAAATGAAGTTAAATCATCAAACTTACCGATTTTTGGGGTTCTTCGAATATCCTACACTTCGAGTCAATTTTTTCTCTTTCTTGATATCATTGTTTCCTAGGGATTCAAAATTGCTATTAGTAAAATACCAACATATATACAGCGCTACAAAAACAATATACCAGCAATAAAATTGCCCACACAGAGACATACAGACTGCACTGACCATCAATGCGGCCTGATCAGCGCCCATCAATGCGGCCTGATCAGCGCCCATCAATGCAGCCTGATCAGCGCCCATCAATGCAGCCTGATCAGCGCCCATCAATGCAGCCTGATCAGCGCCCATCAATGCAGTCTGATCAGTACCCATCAATGCAGTCTGATCAGTGCCCATCAATGCAGTCTGATCAGTGCCCATCAATGCAGTCTGATCAGTGCCCATCAATGCAGCCTGATCAGTGCCCATTAATGCAGCCTGATCAGTGCCCATCAATACAGCCTGATCAGTGCCCATCAATGCAGCCTGATCAGTGCCCATCACTGCAGCCTGATCAGTGCCCATCAATGCAGTCTGATCAGTGCCCATCAATGCAGCCTGATCAGTGCCCATCATTGCAGCCTGATCAGTGCCCATCAATGCAGCCTGATCAGTGTCTTTCAATGCAGCCTCACCAGTGCCCATATTGGTGGAACTCCACTTTTACCTCAGGCTCAGACTGGTGTGGTGCAAGAATCCCCAATAGGCAGCATTGGTCCCTAAAAGGCAGGTAAATGTCCCCATTAGGCAGCACAGGTCCCCGTTAGGCAGCACAGGTCCCCAATAGGCAGGTAAATGTCCCCATTAGGCAGCAAAGGTCCCCATTAGGCAGCACAAGTCCCCAATAGGCAGGTAAATGTCCCCATTAGGCAGATAAATGTCCCCAATAGGCAGCACAGGTCCCCAATAGGCAGGTAAATGTCCCCATTAGGCAGGTAAATGTCCCCAATAGGCAGCACAGATCCCCAATAGGCAGGTAAATGTCCCCAATAGGCAGCACAGGTCCCCAATAGGCAGGTAAATGTCCCCATTAGGCAGGTAAATGTCCCCAATAGGCAGCACAGGTCCCCATTAGGCAGGTAAATGTCCCCATTAGGCAGCAAAGGTCCCCATTAGGCAGCACAAGTCCCCAATAGGCAGGTAGATGTCCCCATTAGGCAGATAAATGTCCCCAATAGGCAGCACAGGTCCCCAATAGGCAGGTAACTGTCCCCATTAGGCAGGTAAATGTCCCCAATAGGCAGCACAGATCCCCAATAGGCAGGTAAATGTCCCCATTAGGCAGCACAGGTCCCCATTAGGCAGCACAAGTCCCCAATAGGCAGGTAAATGTCCCCATTAGGCAGGTAAATGTCCCCAATAGGCAGCACAGGTCCCCATTAGGCAGGTAAATGTCCCCATTAGGCAGCACAGGTCCCCATTAGGCAGCAAAGGTCCCCAATAGGCAGGTAAATGTCCCCATTAGGCAGGTAAATGTCCCCATTAGGCAGGTAAATGACCCCAATAGGACCCGGCGTTAAAAAAAAAAAAAAAGTACTCACCTATGTCCCCCGCTGCTCTGAAGAGGCGCCCGCTCATCTCAGTCTTCTTCCTGCACAGGCACACAGGCGGCGTGACGTCATCAGGCCGCGCAGGCGGCGTGATTCATCACGCCGTCTGTGTGCACTGTGCTCTGCTGCATACGGAGGGCTGCGTAACGCCTTTCCTCGGAGCCTCGTCCCTCCCGCGATTACAGGGCCCGCCGGCATTGAACTGCAGTGCAGTTCATGAGTTCAATGTCGGCTTGGCGGGGGGCCGGATAAAAGTCCTTGGCGGGCCGCATGTGGCCCGCGGGCCGTAGTTTGAGGACCCCTGATCTAGATGATCAAATTTGGGATATATTGGACATACTTAACACCACTGTTGCTGTCCAAAATCAACTTATTCTAGTCACTAATCAACATACTACAGTGCTGGACTACTTAACAGCAGCGCAAGGTAGTATGTGTCAGGTCATTGGACCCCCTTGCTGTCATTATATAGATCCTAAAAGTACTATGAAGTTGAAGTTAGAAGATATTCAAAGACTCAGAGATCAATACGATAAACACAATGATCGTCATAAGGACAGTTGGTGGTCAGACACCTTCTCCTTTCTCAATCCAGCCAATTGATTTAAGGGAATTGGGGGCTGGATAGCTGGGATCTTACAAAGCTTGTTACACACGGCTGCCTGTATCCTTGTTGTGTATGTGATACTAAAACTTGTTTTTGGTGTATTTCTGTATGTATTAGGAAATTTTGCACTAAGCCAGCTAATGATGATACCAAAGGTGTCGTTGCCCCTGCTCTTCTCTGCACCGATCTTAAAAGGCTACTTGATGAAGATGTTGAAGCCAAGCACATGGCTACTTACAAAAGATCTCCACCACCGTCATCAAAAATTGTTATTCGTGAACTGCAGTATACAGGGGGGACGGGTGCGCCGCAACAGCCATGACTGGTAACACGGCATCAGTCATGTGAAGACCAGTACCCCTCAAGCTGTTAGCTTGGGATAGCACCTCTGATGCTGCATATGTGTTATCAAAATTTATCTAGGGGGGAATTGTGAAGTACAGTATTCAGATGTACAGGACATCTTGTTCTCCGGGATCAATTTTTGTGCTTGCGACGCCATTTTGCTGTTTACGAGTTAAATTTTGTAACTTAACTAGATGAAAGTTCACGGCTGTTGTGAAACCAGACTGTTCCAGCTTGTACAAGATATGAGATATGAGATGAGACCCTAAAAGAATGTGCTATTGTTCGATATTCTACGTCACGCAGCTAGGGACATATTCTGATTTTCTTGCAATACTATTGGCTTACATGTATTACGATTCTATTGGTAGCTGTATACTTTGCATAATTAAGCAGAATGCTATGTAATGTGAGATTCAGTAAAGGGGCTCAGTGATCTGCCTGGATCCTCCCGTACAGAGACCCCGTCTCCGTGTGGTCATTCTCAGTTGCTAGCAACGCCCTGTGAATTAATTTGGAAATCACTGGATCAACCGTGAAGGGTTAATTTAGCCCTACCTCAACAACATGACTCGGTGGGTCAAAATATGGAAAAATTATAGCTCTCAATATGTGGTGATGCAAAAACTATTTTTTACAATAAAAAGTGTCTTTTAGCCTATGACAGCTGCCAAACATAAAAACCCGCTATAAATAGTAAATCAAACCCCCCGTTATCACCCCCTTAGTTAGGGAAAAATAATAAAATTTAAAAAAAATGTATTTATTTCCATTTTCCCATTAGGGTTAGGGCTAGGGTTAGGGCTAGGGCTAGGGTTAGGGCTAGGGTTAGGGCTGAGAATAGGGTTAGGGGTGTGTTGGGGTTAGGGTTGAAGTTAGAATTGGGGGTTTCCACTGTTTGGGCACATCAGGTGCTCTCCAAATGCAACATGGCGTCGGATCTCAATTCCAGCCAATTCTGCGTTGAAAAAGTCAAATGGTGCTCCTTCCCTTCCACGCTCTGCCATGCGCCCAAACAGTGTTTTACCCCCACATATAGGGTATCAGCCTACTCAGGACAAATTGCAAAACAACTTTTGGGGTCCAATTTCTCCTGTTACCCTTCCCTTAGGAAAATAAAAAATTGGGGGCAAAAATATAATTTTTGTGGAAAAAAGTGATTTTTTATATTTTCACGCCCGGGCGTTATAAACTTCTGTGAATCACTTGGGGGTTCAAAGTGCTCACCACACATCTAGATAAGTTCCGTGGGGGTCTAGTTTCCAAAATGGGGTCACTTGTGGGGAGTTTCAATAGTTTAGGTACATCAGGGGCTCTCCAAACGCACATGACACCCGCAGACCATTCCATCAAAGTCTGCATTCCAAAACATCACTACTTCCCTTCCGAGCCCCGACGTGTGCCCATACAGTAGTTTTCTCCCACATATGAGGTATCAGCATACTCAGGACAAATTGGACAACAACTTTTGGGGTCCAATTTCTCCAGTTACCCTTGGGAAAATAAAAAAATTGGGGACTAATTGATCATGTTTGTGGAAAAAATACGATTTTTTTATTTTCATGCCCGGGCATTATAAACTTCTGTGAAGCCCTTGGGGGTTCAAAGTGCTCACCACACATCTAGATAAGTTCCTTAGGGGGTCTAGTTTCCAAAATGGGGTCACTTGTGGGGGGTTTCCACTGTTTAGGTACATCAGGGGCTCTCCAAAAGCAACATGACACCCGCAGACCACTCCATCAAAGTCTGCATTCCAAAACGTCACTACTTCCCTTCCGAGCCCCGACGTGTGCCCATACAGTAGTTTTCTCCCACATATGAGGTATCAGCGTACTCAGGACAAATTGGACAACAACTTTTGGGGTCCAATTTCTCCCAGTACCCTTGGGAAAATAAAAAAAATTGGTGACTAAAAGATCATGTTTGTGGAAAAAATACAATTTTTTTATTTTCACGCCCAGGCATTATAAACTTCTGTGAAGCACTGGGGGGTTCAAAGTTCTCACCACACATCTAGATAAGTTCCTTGGGGGGTCTAGTTTCCAAAATGGTGTCTTTTATGGGGGGGTTTCCACTGTTTTGGTACATCAGGGGTTTTCCAATCGCGACATGGTGTCCGATCTCAATTCCAGCCAAAAACGTCAAATGGCGCTGCTTCCCTTCCGAGCTCTGCCATGCGCCCAAATAGTGGATTACCCCCACATATGGGGTATCAGCGTACTCAGGACAAATTGCACAATAACTTTTAGGGTCCTGTTACTTTTGGGAAAATAAAAATTGAGGGTGAAAAGATCATTTTTGTGGAAAAAATATGATTTTTTAATTGTACTGCTGTACGTTATAAACTTCTGTGAAGCCCTTGTGGGTTCAAAGTTCTCACCACATATCTATATACGTTCCTTGGGGGGTCTAGTTTCCAAAATGGGGTCACTTGTGGGGGGTTTCCACTGTTTAGGTATATCAGGGGCTCTCCAAACGCGACATGGCGTCCGATCTGATTTCCAGCCAATTTTGCATTGAAAAAGTCAAACGGTGCTCCTTCCCTTCTGAGCTCTGCCATGCGCCGAAACAGTGGTTCCCCCCACATATCAGGTATCAGCGTACTCAGGACAAATAGCACAATAACTTTTGCAGTCCAATTTCTCCTGTTACCCTTGGTAAAATAAAAAAAATTGAACCTGAAGTATTTTTTTTGTGAAAAAAAGTTAAATGTTAATTTTTTTTAAATATTCAAAAAATTCCTGGGACACACCTAAAGGGTTAATAAACTTTTTGAATATGGTTTTGAGCACCTTAAGGGGTGCAGTTTTTAGAATGGTGTCACTTTTGGGAATTTTCTATCATATAGACCCCGCAAAGTGGCTTCAAATGTGATGTGGTCCGTAAAAATAAAATGGTGTTGCAAAAATGAGAAATCGCTGGTCAATTTTTAACACTTTTTGGTTCCAAAATTGTGCTGATGTAAAGAAAACATGTGGGAAATGTTACTTATCAAGTTTTTTGTGTGCTGTATCTCTGTGATTTAAGGGCATTAAAATTCAAAGTTGGAAAATTGCGAAATTTTCAACATTTTCGCCAAATTTCCATTTTTTCACAAATAAACACAAGTTATTTGAATGAAATTTTACCACTAACATGAAGTACAATATGTCACGAGAAAACAATGTCAGAATCACCGGGATCCATGGAAATGTTTCAGAGTTATTACCTCATAAAGGGACAGTGGTAAGAATTGTAAAACTTGACCCAGTCATGAGCGTGCAAACCACCCTTGGGGCTTAAGGGGTTAAAGTCATTTTGAGGGGAGTACATGACAGAAAATACCCAAAAGTGACACCGTTCTAAAAACTAGACCCCTCAAAGTGCTCAAAACCACATTCAAGAAGTTTATTAACCCTTTACGTGCTTCACAGGAACTAAAGCAATGTGGAAGGAAAAAATTAAGATTTAACTTTTTTTTGCAAAAAATTTTCTTCAGAACCAATTTTTTTCATTTTCACAAGTGTTAAAAAGGAAAATGAACCACAAAATTTGTCGTGCAATTTCTCCTGAATACGCCGATACCCCATATGTGGGGTAAACCACTTTTTCAGTGCACGGCAGAGCTCGCAAGGGATGGAGCGCCGTTTGACTTTTTCAACGCAGAATTGGCTGGAATTGAGATCAGATGCCATGTTGCGTTTGGAGAGCCCTGATGTTCCTAAACAGCGTAAACCCCCAACAAGTGACCCCATTTTGGAAACTAGACCCCTTAGGGAACTTATTTAGATGTGTGGTGAGCACTTTGAACCTTCAAGTGCTTCACAGAAGTTTATAAAGTAGAGCCATGAAAATTAAAAATCGTTTTTTTTCCTCAAAAAGGATTTTTTAGCCACCTATTTTTTATTTCCTAAGGGTAACAGGAGAAATTGGACCACAAAAGTTTTTGTGCAATTTGTCCTGAATACGCTGATACCCCATATGTGGGGGGGAACCACTGTTTGGGTGCATGGGAGAGCTTGGAAGGGAAGGAGTGCCATTTTGGAATGCAGACTTTGATGGAATGGTCTGCGGGCGTCATGTTGCGTTTGCAGATCCCCTGATGTGACTAAACAGTATAAACCCCCCACAAGTGACCCCATCTTGGAAACTAGACCCCTGAAGGAGCTTATCTAGATGTGTGGTGAGCACTTTGAACCCCCAACTGCTTCACAGAAGTTTATAAACGCAGAGCCGTGAAAATAAAAAATAATTTTTTCCCTCAAAAATGATTTTTTAGCCCGCTATTTTTTATTTTCCTAAGGGTAACAGGAGAAATTGGACCACAAAAGCTGTTGTGCAATTTGTCCTGAGTATGCTGATACCCCATGTGTGGGGGGAGAACCACTGTTTGGGCACATGGGAGAGCTCGGAAGTGAAGGAGTGCCATTTTGGAAAGCAGACTTTGATGGAATGGTCTGCAGGAGTCATGTTGCGTTTGCAGAGCCCCTGATGTACATAAACAGTGGAAACCCCCCACAAGTGACCCCATTTTGGAAACTAGACCCCCCAAGGAGCTTATCTAGATGTGTGGTGAGCACTTTGAACCCCCAAGTTCTTCACAGAAGTTTATAACGCAGAGCTGTGAAAATAAAAAGTATTTTTTATTTCCACAAAAGTAATTTTTTTTAGCCCCCAATTTTTAGACCCCCAAAGTTGGTAAATAGTGGAAACCCCTCAATTCTTGCTCCAACCCTAACCCCAACACACCCCTAACCCTAATCCGAACCCTAACCCTAATCCCAACCCTAATCCCTATGTCACGGTCACGTGTGTCTGGACGCAGCGAGTACCGCAAGGCGAACCCATATGACACACGTGACCCTGGATACACCGCCTCCAGTTGGGCGAATTTAAATAATAACACGTGCAGCTGGATACGCCGCCTCCAACAGGCGAATTTAGGTAATACACGTAAGTCTGGAAACCCCGCCTCCAGTAAGGCGAATTTAAACAATAAAGGGGAAACCTGGGTAACAATAACAATGGAGGGCCCTGCAATAGGGAAACAGGGAAGTGGAGATCTCCTGAACTCCCCTGAGTCAGTGTCTCTACACTCCTATCGTTCCCTATGCCGGTTCCGCACCGGGCGACGCACAGGAACCTCAAAACCCTGACTCGCCCTGCACCTAAACCTTCACTAGGGAATTGGTCGGTGCGGAAACTAATCCCACCACTGCACTAAACACACATAAGGAAAAATGGCAATACAGTGGGACACCACTTAGCTTTGTTCTATTGCTTATGTTCCCTGCAACAGAGCCCACCACCTGCGTGCATCTTCTCCTTCAACCGGATCCATCACCATAACCGGATCCATCACCATAGTGCAGACTTGGAGCAGAGTCCACCACCAGTTGCAGCTGCCCAGTAAACAGAGTCCCAAAGATGAGTGCAGCTTCTGCCAAAAAGTCCAGCATGCTTGAGTCCAACTTTTCTGCCAATAAGTCCAGCATGCTTGAGTCCAGCTTTCAGCAACCAAGTCCAGCATGCTGAGTGCAACTCTGACCATAGTCGCCACTCCACCAAGCCATGCAAGCACTTCCTGCTGACACCATAAACTGTGACTCCACCACGCCATGCCAGCCCTTCTTGCAGACCCCATCGTTGGACTCCACCAATCCATGCCAGCACTACCTGCAGACTCCATAGCTGCCACTCGTCCCCTCTGGCTGAGCTGCCCAGGACTCACGTTCAGCTCCATCTTTCACCCAGGCTTACTTGTGAATAACTATCACCAACAGTGATCAAACACACCTGACACTCTTTTATAGAGCATAACACCTGTTTTATAATTACGTGCACTTAACCAAAGAAACTAAAGTGCACTACCGCTCACCACCACCGGGGCAACTTAGAACAAACGACACCACAGTGCAATAATCCTAATGGCCACCGGGGGCAATCACACCACACTTTGGCACACAGCCAAAGGAAAAAAGTTCAGTTGTGCATTTAACTTGTCAGATCCAGCCTGGATCATGACACCCTAATCTTAATTCGCCCTAACCCTAATTCTAACCCTAGCCCTAACCCTAACCCTAATGGAAAAATGAAAAAAAAAATATTTTCTTTATTTCATTATGCTTGCCTAACTAAGGGGGTGATAAACGGGGGGTTATTTACTATTTTTTTATTTTGATCATTATGATAGTTTATCATAGTGATCAAAATGAATGAATGGAATCTGCCAGCTGGAGCCTGCAGATTCCTGTCGGGCACAATACGCATACGCCCGCCATTTTCTCCAGATCCAAGATGGCGATGCCCACCGGAGGACGCCGGCAGGACGCAGGACCACCGGGAGGGGACCCTGGACCACGGAGACGTACCGGGGGGATCGGGGACCCTATTTCTCTCTCCTCTGATATGCGATCACATCAGAGGAAAGAGAAATTAAATGCAAAATCGTGGCTTTTTTTTTGCGGTCGTCGTTATAGGGTTAATAGCGGCGATCGTAAAAGCGGGGTCGGCAAAAACCGACCCGACTCATGTTCTCTGGGGTCTCGGCTACCCCCTGCAGCCGAGACCCCGGAGAAAATCCTTCACTGGGGGGCGCTATTTAATTATGTACCCTTAATTACCGCCGTTAAAAAGCGTATCGGCGGTCGTTAAGGGGTTAAAGGCAATGATACCAAATGTATGGAAACTTTTGACTTTGCAGTAAGTAATAAAAATTCTTAAAAAAACATTCTCTCTCATTATTCTGGCATTTGGCAAATATTAATAATTATGGTAATACTAATGGACCTAAAACTGGAAAGGTTTATTCTGATTTCATGTCAGATACTGAGAATAACATGCATATGAGTCTTTTTATATACTGTATGTAAACATCTGGTTCCAACTGTATCTTAGAAAATATATTTTTTCATTGCTATTATAGCAAAATACACACATGTTGCGTATTTACAGCAGATGTAGTAAATGAGATTTTATGAAATGCACATTACTGATGAGAAATCTAGAACAAATCTGCTAATGTGTGATACACCCTTACAGGACTGTTAATATCTTGTGATCATATTTTTTTTGGCATTTTGACATTTGTTAATGACTATGTGAAAATCTTCGCATGTGACTGAGAAGTGTGAAATGATCCTAATCTGCGGCAAATCCATGGCAAACTCTTCTTGTTGAGTTGATAATCCACAGTACTGTACGTCCTAAAATCCATCTGCTATTTTCCACGGTTTGTGGGTGCGGGTTGGATAACCCTATTTACCGGCAATGTGCTGCATGCAGTATACGCCATATGGGAATTTAACCAATGTGTGAACCCGGGGCCAGACCATCGAGTGGAAAACAGTCAGAATGTCATCCAGAAAAAGAAGACTATTTTTAATCCGTATTGTCATCCGTAAGCAATCCTTCTGCCATGTGTATGTCCGTGTTTTCTTTTATACATGTGGCGCCCCCAGGAGTATGGTCGCCACAGTGGCATTACCTTCCTCCTAGGGAGTGTGATGTCATGCTTGGAAGCAATGAAGGGTCTCTCTGTCAGTTAATCACAACACACAGCTCAGTTCCCACTCCAGGACAGCAGAGGGAGCTCTGAACCAAAACTGGGGGAAGAGCTGCTCTCTGGGGGCCAAGAAGGGAAAATTAGGCAGTTCGTGTGAGGTGGGCAACGTGTGTGGATGTGGAGGAGATGAGCTGGGAGATTGAGCAGAGAGTTCAGGCTCATTCCCAGCTATAGCGCATGATCTGGAGCCCGGTCTCCAAGGCTGTACGGACACTGATGGTCCTGCAACAAAAACCGGAGGAATAGGAAGCTATAAATGCTCTATTCCCACATAAGACTCGCACGCACAACAGCGATGTGTGAGCCAGAAGAGGAAGGCTACAGCTGTCTGCCATACGAGAGAGTTCTAAAGAGAATAAGCAAGTGGAACTTCAGTGTAACACAGTACTGCAAGTACCTAAAAATAAGCGCTAGGAAGGAGACTACACAACCCATCTGCATAGAGAGATTCCTAAGTTGCTTCCAGGCTAGCCAGCTCCTGTGTCATCTGTAATCTGGACACTGGACTGCATTTGCCAAGCAAAGTAAAGGTAAAGAAACTGCACCCTGTTGTGCCCTTGCCTTCTTCCTGCAACCCCGTCAGCACTGCTTCATCCCTGTGCCAGGCACTGCACCCTCTTCCTCAACACCTATCCTCACTGCCCTGGGATTACTGCCCTACATGTGGAGGGCCACAACATCATAGCTGCACCACACCATCTGTCCCAGGGGATCTGTCCACAGCGTCGGCTTAACATCTTCATTGCCGAACACGAATCATTCACTCATAAACTTTATTCCATCACTTCATCCCTTTTACATGGGCGCCCAGGGCCACAGACCGGGTCACCGCTGCTGTGACATTCCCCTCTGAGAGACCGGCCCGGTACCAAGTACCCCACAGCCCGGGGAGGGCGACCCATTTTGGCGTCACGAACAGGATAACGGAGCCCGGTGTCCCCGGGTCCTGTGTGTCAGAGACTGTGTTGTGTGCCACAGACTGTCGGCGCCATCGCCGCCATTATCCCGTTGCTTGGCCGGGAGCGGCCTGGCTACCGCAGTACTCAGGGGAGTCACATACCCTGAGTGAATTTAAAGAGAGACTGTGCAGTTTGTTTGAGGTGTATCCTCTGTCTGAAAGCCAGAAAGTGAACATCTTTATTGGGCAGCTAACTGGTGCAGCGCAAAGGGAAGTAAAAGCCTGGCAGGACACTGATAAAGAGACTTAAAAAGATCCTGGCTAAGCTAAGAAGCACCTTTGACACCCGCCTGCAGCTGAAATAAAGATGAGATTCTTTGGGTGTAAGCAAAGAGTGTAGGACAGTATACGGGACTATGCTCTTAACCTGCAGGAGGCGCTGCGAGCCATCAAGCAGATTGATCCAGACACTGTGAAAGATGGAGACAGACTGTTAAAGGAGCAATTTATTGAGGGCCTCTTATCCAGTACCCACAGAGCACAGCTGCGCATCATAGCCCTACAGAACCCTGACCTAGACTTTGCAGACTTCAATGACAGGGCTATCCGGGTGCTGCATGAACAAAATGTCAGCCGTCCAGTGCCCCCTAGGCGCCCAGCGATCACATACCACCAAGAAGCAGCATCTTTCCCTCCCAGCCCTGTGGGGGCTGATGCACAGACTCTGGATAATGATCCATCTGCAGAACTGCGCCTTCAGGTCCAAGAGCTGGCCAAAAGTATGGCTGCACTTGCCAAAACTGTACAGTCCATGCAGGTGTCCTCAAAGGAGAAGATCCAGCTGGCCTCCAGTCCAGAGGATGTCCCGTGGCTACGGAAGAAGAGGATCCCACCACGCAGAGGGAGAGACAACGATCGCTATGACCAGGACAGACGTCTAATCTGTCGTCGCTGCTGCAAGGCAGGCCACATCGCAAGATTCTGCCACCCTGGGGCAGAGGGCCAACCCCCAGGAGTAGGACCACAAGGCCCAAAGAACTGGCGAGCCAAGTATGTTGGAGGGCGACCGGTCCTCCCAGTGGTGATTGACGGCATCCCCATGAACGCTTTGCTGGACACTGGCTCTCAGGTGACAACTATGCCATACATCCTTTACAAGCAGTATTGGACTGACTCTGAACTTACTCGCGGCCCAAGTGATGAACTGACAGTAGTTGCTGTGATGTACCATGTCTGCAAGATATGTTTTCTGTTGCAATGTGCTAACAAATCCTCCATCCTAGGACATTGTAAACTCTCAGTAGTAGGAATTCCTTCCCCCCAGGTTTTATCAACCCTGCCACTTCCTCTGGAAGAGCAGGAATGTTAATTAGCTAGACCATCTTCCTCACACCATTTGCCTTCTCTCCTCTTCAGAGCGGGAAAAACTTCTTTGTTTGAAACGAATAAAACTATGAGAGACTATACCATAAGAACCAAATACCCTAGAGATATGAAAATCATATTTTTGTAACCTGAGCGGTCCCAGCTTCGAGACCGCGTATGTTTCGAAGTTCTACCCTGTCCAGAACATGAGATAGGATTTGCGCCCAAATGGACGGTCATATCGCATAGATGTTTGATGTTTTCTTGATGGGCTCATTACGCTGGGAAACATGATACCACTGATGAGTCCATACCAGCTTCTCCCATAAAGTTATAGCTAATCTAAGTTTTGTAGCCAAAACATAACTTGGATAAGAGAGGTGGGATCAACCCAGAATGCACCTCTCTGTGATGTCACATAGGAAAGTCTATAAGGCATTTCCTGGGCAAACCAGCTCAGAACAGCTCAAGTCGTCGTGCTAGAAGGACCCCAATGAGCGGAGAAGTGCAGCTCCGCCTCCACCCACCTTAGCCGCATGGTCTGCCTAAGGAACAATATGGAACTGTGAGTGTAATCTCTTTGTTTTCTCCACTTTTATTTTATACCTGTACTGTACATATTTTATGTCTCAATTTTATAGCAACTTTTATCTGTAATCACTGTCCTCTTTCGGAAAATAAATGAAATTATTTAGATCTGTCTCCATGCTCTAAGAATCGAACTATACGCCTTTGATAGATAATCGCTACTAATTCAAGGGGTTTGCCACGGACCCCCTTAATTTAACACTGTGAATTAAGTAACCGTGACTGGTGGCAGCGCGTTGTGTACGGCTATTACGGCTTGCTGGCAGTCTAGAAGGGTCTTATATTGCTGAGTAAGGGGCTTCAGCCACAGCATTGATAATTCCCTTACTGCAGAAGCCTAATTGCCGGTTCACAACAGGCAGCCCGTCCGGCGACTAATTATCCTAGGTGCAGTTCCCTGACTGACCTGAGGGTAAGGGGGGCGCCGGAGAGCTGCGAGTTCCAAAGTGGAACTGAGAAAGTGGGATATACATAAATCCCCGCAGTACTTGGAAGATTGATAGCAGTGGTGGGGCATCCAAATTAAACTCCCCCTGCGGCAAATTGTAGAGCGAGATTAGCTTGCTGGATATTTTTGGTCACATGGTGCCAGTGTTGGGATAACTAAGATAAGCCCCACTGCGCCTGTGATAGCCGTGTGCCGGCATTGTGTCACGCCCCTCCGTCCGCTGATACACCCGTGTCAGTGGTGGGACTGTGACATAGTGGTGACACAGGGTCCG
Organism: Dendrobates tinctorius; assembly: GCF_039654945.1. Classification (NCBI taxonomy): domain Eukaryota; kingdom Metazoa; phylum Chordata; class Amphibia; order Anura; family Dendrobatidae; genus Dendrobates; species Dendrobates tinctorius. Next base: position 131,672 of record NW_027361834.1, on the reverse strand, counting down.
CTGTCCGTCGCGTTTTGGTGGCAGCGGGACTCCCGTTAGTGTCGCCCGTAAGTGGACGAACGGCGGTGGGCTGTTCGTCACATATTGGTGGCAGCGCGGTGGGATAATCCTAGAGCATTAGTGATTTGGTTTGAGCAATCATTCCTCTCACTAAAAACCTGCACGGTTCCTGCGGGAATCCTGCATCATAGGTTTTGGAGAACAGACTCAGTGGTTACTAGTCCTGAGACATTAGTGTGTACTTGCAAGTATCCCCCTCCCGTTTCTTCGTTTTTCTTTTTCTATCTTTTATTTGGCAACCATGGCGGCAAAAGGAGAACCTTGGTACACCCGGCAGACAAAGGAAGTTCTTGCTGCGTTATGCACGTACCAAGACCTTGACGCCACGAACAAAAACAGAGCTCAAATGATCGCGGCTCTAGTGCAGCTGGACAACGACCAGAATCCAGCGAGCGCAGAAGTTGGCCCAAGTTGCAATGGGGCTGCAGCAGAGGCTCCACTCCTGAGCGCTGGCCCCACATTCAACCAGAACGGGGTGGACCCCTATCTGCAAATGGCCTTGGACGAACTCCCCGCCGAAGACAGTGATGGGCGGGTGAGGCTGATCCAGCAAGCTCGAGAGAGAGCAGAGCAGCGAGCCGAGCGCCAGGCGGAGAGAGCTGAGCGCCAAGCTGAGGCTGAGAGAGCCGAGCGCCAGGCGCAGAGGGCCCATGAACTGGAGGTACTCCAGCGGGGTGGGAATGCCCTCACAGCCCGAAGCCGTGAGCCCAGCAGCGTCCAGACTCCTAAACCCCGGCCAGAGCATTTTCCCGTGATGGAAAAGGACGGGGACTTGGACACATTTCTGCGAGCCTTTGAGAAAGCCTGCAGACAGTACCAGCTGCCTAGAGACCAATGGGCAAGGTACTTGACCCCAGGGCTAAAGGGCAAAGCCCTGGAGGCATTTGCTTCTCTTCCGCCAGAAGCCGATGATGACTATGACGCCATAAAGCAGGCGCTGATCGCCAAATACCGGCTGACACCTGAGGTATACCGAAAGAAGTTCCGACACCTCCAACGTGGCCCACACGATAGCTACAGTGATGTGGTGCAAGGACTCAGGACCCACTTTGACCAGTGGATCCATGGACTGTCCGTTGAAACCTTTGAGCAGCTACGGGACCTGATGATCAAAGACCAGTTCCTGCATCTCTGCCCAGCTGAGGTCCGACAGTTCATCCTGGACCGCGAACCAACGAACGCGGACAAAGCGGCGCAGATCGCCGACAACCACGAGGCCAACCGGAAGCCCGAGACGCGGAGGCCAGTCGCCACCAGCTGGAAAGGGGGTAAGCCAGCAACCAACCCCAATGCCCCAGCTAGCCGTCCCTCCGGAGGCCCTGTCCCTGTTGCCAACAACAGGCCGGCTACTGACAGTCGCCTGTGTCACCACTGCCAGCGGCCTGGTCACTTCTTTTACACCTGTCCGAACAGGCCGAAGAACCCCCCAGCCAAGGCCCCCGGGCCCAATGCCTCTGTTCTTTTGGTGGGAGGTGTGGTTGGGAGGGCTGACGACAACGTTCAACCTGTTCAGGTGGGGGCCCGTCTTGCTACAGGCCTCAAGGACACCGGGGCTGAACGAACCCTCATCCGTCCTGGACTGGCGGCCCCTGAAGAGTTTGTTGAGGGGAAAACCCTGACTGTCACCGGGATTGGAGGCACCCGTTGTCCCTTGCCAGTGGCACGAGTTTTTCTTGACTGGGGTGCCGGGAGCGGGTTGAGGGAGGTGGGAGTGTCTGAAAATTTGCCCACTGATGTTTTATTGGGGACTGAATTGGGGAGGATGGTTGCATACTATGTCCCTGACACCCTTCCCCAAACTGATAATAAGGGTAACGTTAACCCTGATGATGTTGATGATGGGAAACTGAATGTGTTACCTGCTAATGCCTTGATGAGTAATGATGCAACTAACAACCATTCTTTCCCCAGGTACGATGCTGATGCTGATGTGAATGTACCAAAGCAAACTGATAACCATTCTTCTCCTAGGAAGGATGATGATGATGTTGATGTATCTGTGCCGACTGAACCCGTTAACCCTTTCTTTGAAGCGGTAGATGTGTCCACAGGTACCGAAGTGCTCAGCCCCGTCACTCTGCGGAGTGAGACGGCTGAGGAACCCCTGGCAGGAGTAAGCAACGGTGCTCAAGGAAATGGGGAGGTGCATGGGGACCATGAGGAAGGTAATGCCATGCAGCTGACCAGTGCCACCGAGGAAGGTAACTGGCCCATAAGTAGCACTGCTCCTGAAGTGTTGGGGGTGGATGGGGAGGTAGAGCCCAGGGCAGCACCAGCTGGTGGGTCTGCAGAAATCCCCAGGGAGACAGCATACATAGCAGCTGTCACACGCAGTCAGAGTGCCCAGATCGCAGGTAACGCACTGTCTTCTGGACCCTCTGCTGCTACAGGAGAGACTGAACCAGAGGTGAACCCAGAGCCGGTTCCAGAGGGTCCCAGTAAAGAGGGGACCCTGACGTCACTTCTGGCAGCCTCCAGCATGGAGTTCCAGGCTGCTCTGCACTCAGATGCCAGCCTGGAGAAATTGAGAGGTCTCGCCGAGACGCCCACCTCCAAGTCTGATAAGGAGAGGGTGTTCTGGGAACGAGGAAGGTTGTACCGGGAGACAGTACCCGGAGATCCTAAAAAGGAGTGGTTGAGGGAAAGACAGCTGGTCGTCCCCTATCAGTTCAGAACTGAGTTGTTGCGGATTGCCCATGAGATTCCACTCGCTGGACACTTGGGGATCAGCAAAACAAAGGCACGGCTGTCTCAACACTTCTATTGGCCCAAGATGGGGACAGATGTAACACACTACTGCCGCTCCTGTGCCACCTGTCAAAAAGTGGGTAAGGCGGGGCCTGCTCTTAAGGCTCCCCTTATTCCTTTGCCGGTGATAGAGGAGCCTTTCCAGAGAATCGCGGTGGACATTGTAGGACCGCTGTCCGTCCCCAGCAGCTCCGGAAAGCGATACATTCTCACCGTGGTAGACTACGCTACCCGGTACCCAGAGGCAGTAGCTCTGTCTTCAACCAGGGCAGATAAGGTGGCTGACGCACTGGTGACCATCTTTTCGAGAGTAGGATTTCCCAGGGAGATGCTTACCGATCAAGGGCCCCAATTCATGTCTCGCCTAATGGAGGCTCTCTGTGAGAAAATGCAGGTGACGCAGCTGGTATCGAGTCCGTATCACCCACAGACTAACGGTTTGTGTGAACGTTTCAACGGTACCCTCAAACAGATGCTCCGCATACTGGTTGAGACCCAAGGGCGCGACTGGGAGCGGTACCTCCCACACCTGCTGTTCGCTTACAGAGAAGTTCCGCAGGCTTCGACCGGGTTCTCCCCCTTCGAGCTCCTGTATGGCAGGCGAGTCCGGGGACCCCTTGGGTTGATAAGAGAATCCTGGGAAGATGAGCCAAACCCCACAGAAGTGTCCATCGTGGATTATGTCATGCGCTTCCGTGACAAGATGCAGACCTTGACGCAGTTGGTGCATGACAACATGACGCAGGCTCAGGCTGACCAGAAGCGCTGGTACGACCAGAACGCCCGGGAGCGGACCTACCAGGTGGGTCAAAAGGTGTGGGTGTTGGTCCCGGTACCAACGGATAAGCTTCAGGCAGCCTGGGAAGGCCCGTACGTCGTCCACCAACAGCTCAACCCGGTCACCTACGTGGTCACGCTTGACCATGCTCGGGGTAGGCGCAAGGCCTTTCACGTCAACATGCTGAATGCGCACTACGAACGTGAAGCTTGCATCCTACCGGTCTGCAATCTGCCAGAGGATGGGGAGGAAGATTCCCTCCTGGACATGCTGGCCCAGGCCAAGACCAATGGGTCCATTGAGGACATGGAGATAAGTGGTTCGCTCACCGTGTCCCAGCGGTTGCAGTTGATGGCCACCCTGGAACTCTTCCGGCCCGTGTTCACCAACCGTCCTGGGAGGACGGAGTTAGCGGTTCATGAGGTGGACACCGGGAATCATGCCCCATTACGGCGAACACCTTATCGGATCTCTGAAACGGTGCAACAAGTCATGCGCCAAGAGGTCGATGAGATGTTAAGGCTGGGAGTGATTCGACGGTCAAAAGGTGCGTGGGCTTCACCTGTAGTCCTCGTGCCTAAAAAGGATCGAACCACCCGGTTCTGCGTGGACTACAGGGGGCTCAACGCCATCACAACCTCTGATGCCCACCCGATGCCGCGCATCGAGGATCTGCTCGAGCGGTTGACAAATGCCAACTACATATCCATCATGGATTTGAGTCGGGGATACTGGCAGATTCCCCTGAGCCCTGAGGCGCAGGAGAAATCCGCCTTTATCACCCCCTTTGGACTGTACGAGTCCACGGTCATGCCCTTCGGCATGAAGAATGCCCCTGCCACTTTCCAGCGGATGGTCAACCACCTGCTTCGGGGACTGGAGGAGTACGCAGTGGCGTACTTAGACGATATTGCCGTCTTCAGTTCCACCTGGGAGGAACACCTTCAGCACCTCCAGGAGGTGCTCAAGCGTCTTCACCAGGCAGGCCTGACCATCAAGCCGGGGAAGTGCCAGATAGGCATGCGCGAGGTCCACTACCTGGGGCACCGGGTAGGCGGGGGTTCCATGAGTCCGGAGCCAGAAAAAGTGGACGCAATCGTGTCCTGGCCCACCCCCAGGACCAAGAAACAGGTGAAGTCCTTCTTGGGCACTGCAGGGTACTATAGGCGGTTCGTACAGGACTATAGCGCCCTTGCCAAACCCTTGACTGACCTCACCAAGCAGAGGCTACCCCAAACAGTCAACTGGACAGATGACTGTGAGGCGGCTTTCCAAGCTTTGAAAGCAGCCCTGTGCAACTCTCCAGTGTTGAGAGCAGTCGACAGCAGTCGCCCGTTTCTGGTACAGACCGATGCCAGCGAGTTTGGCCTCGGTGCTGTGCTTAGCCAGGTCGACTCGGGGGACCAAGAGCACCCCGTGTTGTACCTGAGCCGGAAACTTTTGCCGAGGGAAGTGGCATACTCGACCATCGAGAAGGAGTGTCTGGCCATGGTGTGGGCACTGCAGCGTTTGCAGCCCTACCTGTATGGGCGCGCCTTCACGGTGGTAACCGACCACAACCCACTGAGCTGGTTGCACACCGTGTCGGGAACCAATGGAAGATTGCTCCGCTGGAGCCTTGCCCTTCAACAGTACGATTTTACTGTAAAACACAGGAAGGGCAGTGAAAACGGCAATGCCGATGGGTTGTCCCGCCGGGGCGAACCCGCTGAGGTGCGCATGGCCGATTACCGAGAGGTAATGCCTCCTTAGCGCCCTCTTAAGGGGGGAGGTGTGATGTACCATGTCTGCAAGATATGTTTTCTGTTGCAATGTGCTAACAAATCCTCCATCCTAGGACATTGTAAACTCTCAGTAGTAGGAATTCCTTCCCCCCAGGTTTTATCAACCCTGCCACTTCCTCTGGAAGAGCAGGAATGTTAATTAGCTAGACCATCTTCCTCACACCATTTGCCTTCTCTCCTCTTCAGAGCGGGAAAAACTTCTTTGTTTGAAACGAATAAAACTATGAGAGACTATACCATAAGAACCAAATACCCTAGAGATATGAAAATCATATTTTTGTAACCTGAGCGGTCCCAGCTTCGAGACCGCGTATGTTTCGAAGTTCTACCCTGTCCAGAACATGAGATAGGATTTGCGCCCAAATGGACGGTCATATCGCATAGATGTTTGATGTTTTCTTGATGGGTTCATTACGCTGGGAAACATGATACCACTGATGAGTCCATACCAGCTTCTCCCATAAAGTTATAGCTAATCTAAGTTTTGTAGCCAAAACATAACTTGGATAAGAGAGGTGGGATCAACCCAGAATGCACCTCTCTGTGATGTCACATAGGAAAGTCTATAAGGCATTTCCTGGGCAAACCAGCTCAGAACAGCTCAAGTCGTCGTGCTAGAAGGACCCCAATGAGCGGAGAAGTGCAGCTCCGCCTCCACCCACCTTAGCCGCATGGTCTGCCTAAGGAACAATATGGAACTGTGAGTGTAATCTCTTTGTTTTCTCCACTTTTATTTTATACCTGTACTGTACATATTTTATGTCTCAATTTTATAGCAACTTTTATCTGTAATCACTGTCCTCTTTCGGAAAATAAATGAAATTATTTAGATCTGTCTCCATGCTCTAAGAATCGAACTATACGCCTTTGATAGATAATCGCTACTAATTCAAGGGGTTTGCCACGGACCCCCTTAATTTAACACTGTGAATTAAGTAACCGTGACTGGTGGCAGCGCGTTGTGTACGGCTATTACGGCTTGCTGGCAGTCTAGAAGGGTCTTATATTGCTGAGTAAGGGGCTTCAGCCACAGCATTGATAATTCCCTTACTGCAGAAGCCTAATTGCCGGTTCACAACAGGCAGCCCGTCCGGCGACTAATTATCCTAGGTGCAGTTCCCTGACTGACCTGAGGGTAAGGGGGGCGCCGGAGAGCTGCGAGTTCCAAAGTGGAACTGAGAAAGTGGGATATACATAAATCCCCGCAGTACTTGGAAGATTGATAGCAGTGGTGGGGCATCCAAATTAAACTCCCCCTGCGGCAAATTGTAGAGCGAGATTAGCTTGCTGGATATTTTTGGTCACATGGTGCCAGTGTTGGGATAACTAAGATAAGCCCCACTGCGCCTGTGATAGCCGTGTGCCGGCATTGTGTCACGCCCCTCCGTCCGCTGATACACCCGTGTCAGTGGTGGGACTGTGACATAGTGGTGACACAGGGTCCGCTGTCCGTCGCGTTTTGGTGGCAGCGGGACTCCCGTTAGTGTCGCCCGTAAGTGGACGAACGGCGGTGGGCTGTTCGTCACAGTTGCCAGCAATGGTCAGTCTTTGCCGCAAGTAGGATGTAAAGAGATTACTATTAAAGTGGGGCGAGTAGAGTTAACATCTCAAGGTCTGATAGTTGTAGACATTGATCGACGAGAATGTAACCCAATAATGACCTTTGGTACTAATTTGATTGAAAATTGTCTTGCCGAGGTTTTTGTTGCAACAGGTAGCCGAGACTGCTGGTTCCAGTGAACAATGAGTCCTGCAGAAGGAGATCAAGGCCCTGATGCAAAGACAGCAGGTAGAATTGTCTGGCGGAGAAATTGGCAGCGTCAGAGTGAGTGAGTCTTTCCCCGTTGCGATACCCCCCAGATGTGAAATGTTAATTTGGTTAATTTGGTAGAGCCAGTGTACTCTGATAGCCAGCCCCCTGTCCTGACAGCCAGAGGGGTAGTTGATGTCCGCAAAGGGAGAGTACCTGTACGCCTCTTGAATTGTGGGGAGGAGGAGGCCACAATACCTCGGTATGCCACAATTGCTAAGCTGCTTACTCTCAGTAACAACGCAATACGGGCAGCAGAGCTCTTGGTCTCATCTGACCAGGTGGAGGACAATGGCTCTGAAAGGAGCTGGAGGAGTGGTGTCAGCAGTTGCAGGTGGGAACTGACTCCACCCCTTCATACCAAAAGAGTGGGGTTTACCAAGTGACTCAGGAGTATGAGCGGGTATTCAGTAAACACCCTCTAGACTTTGGGAAGGCAAAAGGGGTTCAACACCATATCCCCACTGGAGATCACTCATTAAAGAAAGGTACCGGCTTATACCCCCAACACAATATCAATGTGCCAAAAGTAAGTTGCAGGAAACGAAGGAGGCTGGGGTGATCAAGAATCATAGAATCATAGAATCATAGAATCATAGAGTTGGAAGGGACCTCCTGGGCCATCTGGTCCAACCCCCTGCTCAAAGCAGGATTCGCTAAATCCTCCCAGTCAGATGTCTGTCCAGCCTCTGTTTGAAGACTTCCATTGAAGGAGAACTCACCACTTCTCGTGGCAGCCTGTTCCACTCATTGATCACTCTAACTGTCAAAAAGTTTTTTCTAATATCTAATCTGTGTCTCCTCCCATTCAGTTTCATCCCATTGCTTCTAGTCTTTCCTTGTGCAAATGAGAATAAAGTTGATCCTTCTACAATGTGAAAGCCCTTTAGATATTTGTAGACAGCTATTAAGTCTCCTCTCAGTCTTCTCTTTTGCAAACTAAACATTCCCAAATCCTGCAACCTTTCCTCATAAGACAGGGTTTGCAGACCGGTCACCATTCTGGTCGCTCTTTTCTGAACTTGCTCCAGTTTGTTGATGTCTTTTTTAAAATGTGGTGCCCAAAACTGGACACAATATTCCAGATGAGGTCTGACCAAAGAGGAGTAGAGGGAAATAATGACTTCACGTGATCTAGACTGTATGCTTCTGTTAATACATCCTAGAATTGCATTTGCCTTTTTTGCTGCTGCATCACACTGTTGACTCATATGCAGTCTGTGATCTATTAGTATACCCAAGTCTTTTTCACATGTGCTGTCACTTAGCCCTATTCCTCCCATTCTATATATGCTTTTTTCATTTTTATTGCCCAGATGTAGCACTTTGCATTTCTCCCTGTTAAAAACCATTCTGTTAGTTGCTGCCCACTTCTCCAGTTTAATTAAATATTTTTGAATCCTCTCTCTCTCTTCTCTAGTATTAGCTATCCCTCCTAGCTTTGTGTCATCAGCAAATTTAATCAGTTTACCCTCAATTCCTTCATCTAAATCGTTGATAAAGATGTTGAACAATACAGGGCCCAGGACAGAGCCCTGTGGTACCCCACTTGAGACATTCTTCCAACTGGATGTGCAGCCATTTACGACCACTCTTTGGGTCCGATCACTAAGCCAGTTATGAATCCACCTAACAGTTGCCTTGTCCATTCCATACTTAGTCATTTTTTCAATAAGGATTGTATGAGAGACTTTGTCAAATGCTTTGCTGAAGTCAAGATATACTATATCTACAGCATTTCCTTGATCCACCCAATCAGTGATACCGTCATAGAAGGAAATTAAGTTAGTCTGACATGACTTATTAGTTACAAACCCATGCTGACTCTGTTTAATCACTTCATTCTTATCCAGGTATTGACATACATGTTGTTTAATAATTTGTTCAAAGATCTTTCCTGGTATAGAAGTCAGACTCACCGGCCTATAGTTCCCTGGGTCCACCTTCTTCCCCTTTTTGAAGATAGGAACAACATTTGCTCTTCTCCAGTCTTCTGGCACTTCTCCTGTTCTCCAAGAATTTTCAAAGATTATGGAGAGGGGTTCAAAAATTTCTTCTGCTATCTCCTTCAGTACTCTGGGGTGTAATTCATCTGGACCTGGAGACTTGAATTCATTTAGGTTAGCTAAGTGTTTCCTCACTATCTTTCTGTTTATAGATATCCTGGATTCTTCTATTCCCTTAATAGGACAGTGAATAACAGTTGATGTTACATTTCCTTTCTGAGAGAAAACAGATGCAAAATAGGAATTTAAAAGTTCAGCCTTCTCAACATCCTGTCTTACCATTTCATCATTTTCATCCTGTAAAAATCCTATAGCATCTTTGACTTTTCTTTTACTTTTGACATATCCCCAAAATCCTTTATTATTGTTTTTGACATCTCTTGCAAGCCTCAATTCATTTTCAGCTTTAGCTAATCTGATTTGTGCCCTGCAGGTTCTGCAGACAGCATTATATTCTTCTTTAGATATGCCTCCCTCTTTCCATTTTATAAACATTTTTTTCTTCCTTTTTAGCATGTGCTTAAGTTCTGTGTTCATCCATCCTGGTTTCCTTAAATGCTTCCTATTCTTCCCTCTTTTCGGAATTGTTAACAACTGTGCTTTGAGAATTTCATTTTTTTTTCAGAGACAGTTGCAGCCCCTGGGCAGCTCCAATAGTCTTTGGAACCATGAGAATGTGTGTTGATCACAGAAAAATTAACAGCATTACACATAAGGATGCCTACCCATTACCCAGAATTGAGGAGTCATTAGCTGCACTTAAAACTGCTAACTATTTTTCCACCTTAGATCTCACTAGTGGGTATTGGCAGGTTCCCGTGGCAGAGGCAGACAAGGAGAAAACAGCGTTTACCACACCAATGGGTCTCTGCGAGTTCAACTACATGCCGTTCGGGCTCCGCACTGCCCCAAGGACATTTCAGCGGCTAATGGAGTGCTATCTTGGACACAAGAACTTCGAGACAGTTCTGTTATACCTTGATGATGTCATTGTTTTCTCCAAGACTCATGAAGACCATCTGAAGCACCTGGCTGAGGTGTTTGAAGCCCTGTCCAACTTTGGCCTGAAAGTGAAGCCATCCAAATGCCACCTCCTGAAGCCCAAGGTACAGTACCTCGGTCATGTAGTGAGTGCAGAAGGTGGGGCACCAGATCCTGACAAAGTCACCGTCATCCGGGACTGGCAAAAACCCAGCAACCTCCATGAGGTACGTCAATTCCTTGGGTTGATAGGCTACTACCGAAGGTTCATCAAAGGCTTCACTGAGATAGCCACGCCTATGCAAAATCTTCTGGTGGGCCAGCCCAAGAAAGCCAGGAAGAAGAGTCCTACATTTGAATGGAATGAGGAACTGGAGAGGTCCTTCACTCCACTGAAGATGGCTCTCACAGGAGATGAAGTTCTGGCCTACCCAGATTATGACCAACCATTTGTTTTGTATACCGATGCCAGCAACGTGGGACTGGGAGCAGTACTGTCACAGGTACAGAATGGCAAAGAAAGAGTGATCTCCTACGCCAGCAGGAAGCTTTGTCCCACTGAAAGGAACCCTGACAACTCCAGTTCCTTCAAACTGGAGTTCCTCGTCATAGTCTGGGCTGTGACTGAACGATTCAAGCATTACCTAGCTTCAGCCAAATTTATCATCTTCACGGACAACAACCCGTTGACTCACTTGGAAACTGCCAAACTGGGTTCACTGGAGCAGCGATGGATGGTCCGGCTGTCTAAATATGAATTTACCATCAAGTACCGAGCGGGGCACAAGAATGTCAATGCTGATGCGCTGTCCAGAATGCCCAATCTGCCAGATGCAGGAGAAGACCCTGAGGCGCTCGAAGAAATAGAGTTACCTGCCTTCCACCGGCCAATTGCGGCCCAGCATGCTCAAGGAGTGAGAAACCGACGGTCTCTCATGAAACAGGCCACCCTAAATCCATTGCCTCATCATGACTGGGCAGAATCCCAGGATAGCGACCCTGCAGTCTGCCTGGTAAAGGAGCTACTGTCACAAGCTGACTCACGCTCAGATCCAGTTGCTCCTGAAGAAACCCAGCAGTTGTATAAGGAAAGAGGCCGGCTGTTCCTCTATGAGGTAAAGCTGTGCCAGAGGAGTATCAATGCCCGCACTCATGAGTTGGTCTGGCAAGTGGTAGTCCCAAAGAGAGAGGCGTCAATGGTCTTGAAAGCATACCACAATGGAGCTGGACACTTCGGATGGAAGAAGTTGGAGGCCTTGCTCTGGGAAAGATTCTACTGGGCTGGTATGAGGAAGGCCATTGAAAATTGGTGCCGGGAGTGTGGACAATGCAACCTGCGCAGGAAGGAACGTAACAGCCAGCGAACTCCTTTGCAGCCAATAATAACCAAACAACCACTTGAGTTGGTCGCCCTGGACCATGTGAAGCTGGTTCCATGCCGTTCAGGCTACATTTATGCTCTTACCATTGTTGACCACTACTCGAGATTCCTGGTAGTCATGCCTGTCAAGGATCAAACAGCCAGGACAGCAGCCAGAGCATTCCAACAGCACTTTTGTCGACCACACGGATATCCCGAGCAAGTGCTTACAGATCAAGGTCTAGCTTTTGAGGCAGAAGTGTTCCAGGAATTCTGTAACTTGTACGGTTGCAAGAAGATCAGGACAACACCGTACCATTCACAGACCAATGGCATGTGTGAAAAGATGAATCAAGTGGTGATCGACCTACTGAAAACCTTGCCTTTGGAAGAGAGGAATCTGTGGCCAGAGAAGTTGCCAGATCTGGTCGACCTCTACAATCACATTCCTGTGAATTCCACCAACTGCACTCCAGCCTACCTAATGAGAGCGAGGCCTGGCAAGCTGCCTATTGATATGGATATGGGAGTCCTTACACCTGAGGTGACATCACCAGATGCTGACTGGGATACAGAACGGCAGCAACAGTACCGTAGAGTACAAGAGTGTGTTGAAAAGAGTCTAGCTCAGGCGAGACAAAAACAAGAAAAGAACTACAATCAACATGCACCTGCAGTTCCCTTATCACCAGGAGAACCAGTCCTAAAGAGGAAAAGAAGGATGCATAAATTGGATGACCAATGGGAAGCTGAACCCTACACCGTCCTACCATCAAACTTTGACAACACCAAAGTGTGCCTTATCAGTAAGGATGGAGGAGAAACCTCATCAGCAGTATCGAGAGATCATCTGAAACTGTTCCCTGACCAACTAAAGGAAAGGATGGAAGAACAAAACAACCTTCAAACCATAGAAAAAGAAGAAGAAAAGGTCAACACTGTACTTGGAGAATTTCCTGCAAATTGGACAAGAATGGATCAAGCCATCGTAGTTCCTGTCCTAATCTTTCCCCAGCCTACTGCAACTGGCAACTGAAGTAGCAGAGACTCAAGAGAACTCTGAAAATCAGGAAGTTCAGGCAGCGGATGTTACACCAGCAGTGGAGCCAGAGAACCTTTGCCCTGCCAGTGGTGAATCTGTCATGCCCATGGTGAGTCTAAGAGTTTGCAGATGGTTACTACCCAGTTTACCAACACCAATGCTACGTAGGTCTGTCCGTAGTACCCAAGGTATTCCACCCCTAAGGTTCCGCATATAGATAAGTTTTGTAAATGTTAATCTGTAAATATGCAACATTTCAAGTTTTGTGCCTACAGAGACTCTGTAAGACTTTTTGGATATTTTCTTTTGTTTCAATGGACAGTTGGACCACAGGACTATGTGTGGTCAAAACTCTACTTGTAAATAGTTTGACAACTTGCTCAGGAAATGGACCATGGACATTGACGCATGGACTAATCGTCATCAGGACTATTTTTGAGCTTTGGTTTTTGTACTTTTTCATTTTTTGAAATTTTGTTACAGTTACAATTGTTCATTTGTTAATATGTTTTTGCATGTTTTCTTCAGTCCGGGAGTACTGAATTGCACTAGGGGGGAATGTGGCACCCCCAGGAGTATGGTCACCACAGTGGCATTACCTTCCTCCTAGGGAGTGTGATGTCATGCTTGGAAGCAATGAAGGTTCTCTCTGTCAGTTAATCACAACACACAGCACAGTTCCCACTCCAGGACAGCAGAGGGAGCTCTGATCCAAAACTGGGGGAAGAGCTGCTCTCTGGGGGCCAGGAAGGGAAAATTAGGCAGTTCGTGTGAGGTGGGCAACGTGTGTGGATGTGGAGGAGAAGAGCTGGGAGATTGAGCAGAGAGTTCAGGCTCATTCCCAGCTATAGCGCATGATCTCATGATCTGGAGCCCGGTCTCCAAGGCTGTATGGACACTGATGGTCCTGCAACAGAAACCGGAGGAATAGGAAGCTGTAAATGCTCTATTCCCACATAAGAATCGGAGGCACAACAGCGACGTGTGAGCCAGAAGAGGAAGGCTACAGCTGTCTGCCATACGAGGGAGTTCTAAAGAGAATAAGCAAGTGGAACTTCAGTGTAACAGAGTACTGCAAGTACCTAAAAATAAGCGCTAGGAAGGAGACTACACAACCCATCTGCATAGAGAGATTCCTAAGTTGCTTCCAGGCTAGCCAGCTCCTGTGTCATCTGTAATCTGGACCCTGGACTGCATTTGCCAAGCAAAGTAAAGGTAAAGAAACTGCACCCTGTTGTGTCCTTGCCTTCTTCCTGCAACCCCGTCAGCACTGCACCCTCTTCCTCAACACCTATCCTCACTGCCCTGGGATTACTGCCCTATCTGTGGAGGGCCACAACATCATAGCTGCATCACACCATCTGTCCCAGGGGATCTGTCCTCAGCGTCGGCTTAACATCTTCATTGCCGAACACCACAGGTGGTGTCACGAATCATTCACTCATAAACTTTATTCCATCACTTCATCCCTTTTACATGGGCGCCCAGGGCCACGGACCGTGTCACCGCTGCTGTGACATTCCCCTCTGAGAGACCGGCCCGGTACCGAGTAACCCACAGCCCTGGGAGGGCGACCCATAGACACATATGGCATCTGTTTTTTTTCACATCAAAAATGTCATTAATAATAAAAGGTGAAATACAGTTTTCTTAAGAATTGCAATGGAGGCACGGATACCACACAATGTTAACCCTATACATGACCCATTATTTTTGCACTCATTGACTTCTAATGGGAGAGTGTGATCCAAACTGTGGATGAAAAGTGGTGCATACTGCGACTTTTTACACTCAGACAATCGAGAAAATCGTTCATATCAGCTACTACTACATTGATTTTCATTGGTCAGTGTTCCGTCTGTGTGTTATCAATTTTGCGTACAGACAGTACGGATTCTATATTCTATAGTGGTCTGAACAAGCTCTTAGGCCACGTTCACACTGTCAGTATTTGGTCAGTATTTTACCTCAGTATTTGTAAGCCAAAACCAGAAGCGGAACAATCAGAGGAAAAGTATAATAGAAACACCTCACCACTTCTGATCAGGTTGCCCTCTCTTGTCTTAAAGATCTAGCGAGAGAATCAAGTGTAGAAATTAGTAATATCATAGAAAAAAATCATCCTAAGGTTAAGAATAAAAGATTTTATCCAGCGCAGGACCGTTGCCCTGCCATGGATAAATTTCAAACCACCATGGAGCGGGATCTTAGAAATTTATCACTCCGTAATAGTGAATGTCAAAAAATTGTATCAAATATTAATCTGTCTGTTGAGGCAAGAACTGCACTAAAACAACTAAAGGATAATTTGGACATAACGATCAAATGTTCAGACAAGGGGGGTTCGGTGGTTGTGATGAACACTGTGGATTATATCCAATGGATAATGAATATGTTGAGTGACACCAGCACTTATTCACCTCTACCATCGGACCCAACAAATAAATTAAAAATACATCTTGATAAACTTATAGATGAAGGTTTTTCTTTGGGTTGTTTTGATAACAGAGAAGCTAGATTTCTAAAACAAACAGAGGCCATTACCCCCCATCATGCACGCATTACCAAAAACACACAAAGGAATTTTACCTCCTCCAATGCGTCCAATTATATCAGGGATTGGTTCCATTAGTGAACAACTAGGGGAAAGGCTTGATAGAATATTACAACCTTTCGTCCGCAGGGTTCCTGGTTATCTTAAAGACACTTCTTCTGTCATCCAAAATATGAAACAAATAAGGTGGTCTCCACGATATTCATGGCTAACTATAGATGTGGTGTCTTTATATCAATCCATACCCGTGGCTGTGGCACTATCTGCACTCAAACACCATTTCATTTCCTATTCTGATATGACTATGGACATCATAAATTACATCGTAGATGTTGTCCAATTTCTTATGCTTAATAATTATTTCTATTTTAATGGCAAATATTTTATTCAGAGTGCAGGAGTTTCAATGGGAGCAAAGTATTCACCCTCTGTAGCAAATTTGACCATGAGCTGGTGGGAGGGATTGTACATTTATAATCCATCGAATCCCTTTTTGAAGGATGTAATTTGGTACAGCAGATTCATAGATGATATGCTAATCATATGGATGGGCTGTGAAGCTGCCGTACAGAATTTCATTTTTTATTTAAATAATAATATTTTCAATCTTGAATTTAACGTTCAACATAATCACAATGTCACCCAATTTTTGGATTTGACCTTGGAGGGGAGGATGTTTTCTAGGATTTTCACTAAAACTTATAGAAAGCAGATAGCTGGCAACACTATTTTGCATGCTACTAGCCACCATCCAGCACATACAATTAAAGCGATTCCGTTGGGTGAGATTATCAGAGCAGACCGTAATTGTAACACCCATGATCCTAAATCAAAAAGGCAACAGTCACTTCGATAAACATATCCCAAACAGAAATTATCACGGAAGGTGCCGTGAGGATCCAAGAAGTGAAAAGCATTAATAATGATAAAAAATGTAAATTTTTATTGATTATAGATTAAAAATAACATAAATTATATTAAAAGGACAGGACTAATGGTCTCCAACATGGGGGGTAGGAAAAAAACAGCAAAAGGTTTATGGTATCTTCCACAGTGTGCAAACAGCTATTTCAATTATATACCAAAATTCACAAAGAATCAGAAGGAATCCCTCCAAGGCCAGAA
The DNA here is from genome assembly GCF_039654945.1 of Dendrobates tinctorius. Taxonomy (NCBI): domain Eukaryota; kingdom Metazoa; phylum Chordata; class Amphibia; order Anura; family Dendrobatidae; genus Dendrobates; species Dendrobates tinctorius. The sequence continues at coordinate 115,424 of NW_027361834.1, read as the reverse complement.
AAGAGCAAAGTATTAAGGCCTATGTTCCAACAGCAGTTACAAAGAACTTGCCAAAATTGGGTGCTGTGAGCACTACAAAAAGGAAAGAAAAAAAAAAAAATGGCCTGATGTGAAGAATGGCTAGGGAGGGAAATAAAGGGCCGGAGTTATATCCTGGCAAGGGGCACAGCATGAATTATGACATGGATGAAGACAGTGCAATAATAGTGATAGAATTTTACCTGTCGCTGACCACTGTGAAATGAGGCCGAAGATATGGCTGAAAGCTGGTGAACCTAGTTCCCCCACCGCCGCCCGACAGCACTGTTTCGCATGAGTTGCTTCTTCCCGGGGCATTCTGACAGGTAAGGGTGTTCCTGAAACCTATATAGCTACCGTGGGTCAGTGTAAACGATCACGTGACCGGAGTTGTATGCACAGGACCTGCCATTAGGTATTTTGCTTCCGGTAAAATACCGGAAAGGGAATAGGACCTGTGGGTAGCGCACGCGACCAGTTCCACCCTCTTAAGCAAAAGGGACTTTCCAGGACAGCGCTCTGTGCTCCACAGTGAAACACACTGCGGTCACATGTGTGAGCGCTCCCGGAAGTCAGAGCAGGCCGCCAAACCGGGCGCGGGCGCATAGGTCATCCAAAAAATACACATGAGGTCATTATCACAGTATATGTGTATATAACGATCGTGACATGGAAAAAAAAAAAAAAAGGAAAAAGAAAGAGAAAAAGAAAACTCTGCGTGATTTAGATGTGTGAGAATAAGAGGATCATATAATAAGGAAGTGATTATCCACTTTAAGCAATATGCTCAAAAAATAATAATAATAAAGTGAAAAAATTATGATGATGTATTAAGGGAATAAGGTCAAGGGCAAGAGGGGTAGGGGGAAGAAAGGATGATGCTGTTTATATATGGGGAGGAGACAAAGTGAAAAATATAATGGTGATGAGCAAAGTCTCTGTGAAAATGTGCAAGGGATGTGTATGGATAAGTGAGGATGGTGCTCAAAAACATGAAGGTGAGAAATGGGATGATTCTAATGTGGGGGGAGAAAGGGGGGGGAAGGGGGGGAAGTGAAGGGAGGGGAGAAGGGATAACCAAGGTAAAATGGGATATTGAATATGAGACCCATAAAACAAGGATCATATTATGTGAATGAACATTCATATAAATATAAATATTCAAGAGTCCCAGAAACGTGATTAAGGAGAGTTCTTGATCCATTTCTTCTTCTCTGCATGTTTTATCCAACCGAAGAGAGAGATGATCAGGCAGTCATATGATCCAAAAATACGAAATCTCCATGTGCTGATTGTGAGCCACAGGTAACTTCAGATAGCATTAAGTTTGTCTGAAAAAAAAAGAATATTTTTTAAAAAGTTGGAGCCGAAATAAGAAAAATAAAAAACATTAAAAAAGACCAGATATAATTTAACGAACACCTAAAACAACCTGACTCAGGATATACAATTAGAGGAAAGAATTGAAACCAAAATTTTCATTGAGACCGTAAGGGGTAATGGTCCCTAAACGGTAAATCCATTTACTTTCAAGTTGTGCTAGGATTTTACTCAAATCTCCTCCTCGTATGCCTAATTCAATTTCATCAATAGCCTTGAATAGAAGACCCTTAGAATTACAATTGTGATGAGATTTAAAGTGGCGTGGAAGTGTTTTTAAAAGGGAATTATCCTCAATGGTTTGGGCTTTTTGAATATCCCGGACATGTTCTCGTATGCGGATTTTGAATTCCCGAGTGGTTAGCCCTATATAAACAAGGTTACACGGACATGTTGCGTGGTATATAATGCCCTGAGAGGAACAAGTTAAATGTTTACGAATTTCAAAGATCCGAGATCCGTCATGATTAGTAAATAACTGTGCTTTTTTTGTATTGATGCATGCTTTGCAAAGGCCGCAGGGGAAAAAAACACGTTTTAAGGGGTTGCATCCAGGTTTAGTAATAGAATCATAGTGGCTATGGACCAATAGATCCTTCAAATTGCGACTCCTCCTAGCCACTAAGGATGGAGTGGAGGGAAGAATTTTTTGTAAAATGGGATCTGTTTTTAAGATGTGTCAATGTTTCTTAAAAAGAAATTTCAAATCTTCCCATTGGTTATTGAAAGTTGAAATAAATCTGATTTGATCAGGCGTTTCCTGCCGTTTTTTAGGAGCCGAATACAAAAGTTTTTCTCTGGACGTGTTTTTAGCCCTCCTATAACCATTTTTTATGCTCCGTTTACTATATCCCCGATTGAAAAATCTTTTAGTCAAATCCGCCGCTTGCCACTCGAAATCAGCATCATTGGAGCAGATACGTCTCGCCCTGAGAAATTGACCGGTGGGTATCCCCTTAATAGTTGCAGGAGGATGGGATGATGTGGCATGTAATAATGAATTCGTAGCCGTAGATTTTCTATGTAGATTAGTACTGATAATTCCCTCTCTAGATGCTGAAATTTTAAGATCTAAGAAATCCAATTCTCTTCCAAATTGGTATGTTAATTTAATGTTAACCTCATTTTCATTTAATTTGGCCATTAGGTTATGTAAATCAGCCACTAAGCCTTCCCAAATAAACCATACATCATCGATGTATTTCATCCAACCCTGAACCAAGTTGATGTCCGCCATGGTATCACCCAGGAACATTTCCCTTTCCCATGCCCCCAAAAAAAGATTAGCAAAGGAGGGGGCACAGGAGGCCCCCATAGCGGTGCCTTGGGTTTGTAAATATGTGTTATTATTAAAGGTAAAGATGTTATGTGTTAATAAAAATTCCAAAAGGGTGAGTATTAAACCGGATAAGGCTGGATCCAAATTGCTCGTCTGGAGATACCAGGCAGTGGCTCTAAGTCCATCCTCATGCCTTATCGAGGTGTAAAGGGATTCAATATCCGCTGTTACCATTATCATATGTTCATCCAGATAGAGATTATTCAATTTTTGGAGAGCTGCCGTGGTATCCTGAATGTAAGAAGGCAAAGTGAACACTAGTGGTTTTAAGAAGAAGTCAACGAAATTTGAAATAACTTCACATAGGCCTCCATTACTTGAGATGATAGGTCTACCTAAAGGATCACTGGGGTCCTTATGCAATTTAGGGATTAGATACAAAGTAGATAATTTTGGATGATGCTTACGAATTGTTTCCACCATGTTTTTAGGGACTATTCCTTGTTCAAAGGCTTGTTCAATTATTTGGAGCAATTCAGCTTGGAATTTTGGTAGTGGATTAAATGGTAATTTTCGGTAACAAAGAGGGGTATTCAGCAACTTATATGCTTGTTGTTCATATAATTTTTTTGGCCAAATTACCAAATTTCCCCCTTTGTTCGCAGGTTTGAATACTACATCTTTGAGCGACTGTAGATGAATTAAGGCTTCTTTTTCATCCCTACTTAAATTAGAGACCCAAGGAGGTTTTGTTGGTAATGCCTCTATTTCAGCCGTGAGGACTTGTGTAAAAATCTCCACAGCGGGACAGAGACTAATAGGTGGAAATTTCCGGGACTTGTTAAATAGATTATGAGGAAAATTACTTACCTGAGGACTGTTGTTTTCCTCTAGGAGTTCCTCTAAATTTCTTAACGCCTCCCTCTCTTCCACTGTGGAGAAGTTGTTATTGAGACGGTCTTTGTGGTGAAATCTCTTTAAAATGAGTTTCCTGGAGAAAAGGTGTAAATCCCTCACCACACTAAAGGTGTCCAATGGACAAGTGGGCGAGAAGGTTAGACCTCGCTCCAGGAGTCTTACCTCAACAGAGGACAATTGATGGGTGGATAAATTGATTACCTTCAGCTGGTCACCCTGGACCCGTAGATTCCTAGATCTCGTGAAGATATCTGGTACTCTGGTGCCGGCTCTGAGGGTCATTCCACTGTTCGTGGTTTCTCCATTATGATTTTCTCCATCACTCATGGAGGTGTTATTGTCAGATGTAGATGGTACAGAGCTTTCAGATGAAGTTCTATGTTGGGAAGGTTTTGTTGATCTTTTGTTAGTTGCTTTATTTTTGTTTGTAGGGCCTGATTTCTTGATTTGCCACCGATATATTTTATTTGTGTCATAGTCATTTAGATCCCTTTGAATTTTTTTTATCTTATTCTGACACACCTCACTCTCCCATTTATCCACGTCTTTGTTAATATCCGTCAAAATCTTGTCAAAATTTTCCATTGGTACATCCTTCAGGAGTAACTTCTCCAGTTCTTCAATATCAGAATCAATAACTTTTAATGACATAGTGTTTTTATCGATGATGATCTGAATAAACTCCAAGGAGTAAGATGTTGCAGCTGAGACCCATCTTTTTAATAAGATCTCATCATCCAGGTCAAATGAAGGATACAACTGTACCCTAAGACCCCTAGGGATTATTTGTTTGTCCATATACTTCTCCAAGGCCGATCTATTCCACCATATTCATGTTTTTTTGTATAGAGCATTCCTATATTGTTTGATCAAATCTTGGTTGGCATGAACTGTATCCTGAGTAATGTTGGAGGACCCCTGTCTAAATACATCAGATGCCTTAGCCTGCCAGGACTTTTCCCTGGCTTTAAAGTCCATCCTATGGAAAAAACGAATGATCTGTCTGTGAAACACAGAAAAAGTAGTTATACCCATGATCCTAAATCAAAAAGGCAACAGTCACTTCGATAAACATATCCCAAACAGAAATTATCACGGAAGGTGCCGTGAGGATCCAAGAAGTGAAAAGCAATAATATTGATAAAAAATGTAAATTTTTATTGATTATAGATTAAAAATAACATAAATTATATTAAAAAGACAGGACTAATGGTCTCCAACATGGGGGGTAGGAAAAAACCAGCAAAAGGTTTATGGTATCTTCCACAGTGTGCAAACAGCTATTTCAATTATATACCAAAATTCACAAAGAATCAGAAGGAATCCCTCCAAGGCCAGAAAAGAGCAAAGTATTAAGGCCTACGTTCCAACAGCAGTTACAAAGAACTTGCCAAAATTGGGTGCTGTGAGCACTACAAAAAGGAAAAAAAAAAAAAAAATGGCCTGATGTGAAGAATGGCTAGGGAGGGAAATAAAGGGCCGGAGTTATATCCTGGCAAGGGGCACAGCATGAATTATGACATGGATGAAGACAGTGCAATAATAGTGATAGAATTTTACCTGTCGCTGACCACTGTGAAATGAGGCAGAAGAAATGGCTGAAAGCTGGTGAACCTAGTTCCCCCACCGCCGCACGACAGCACTGTTTCGCATGAGTTGCTTCTTCCCGGGGCGTTCTGACAGGTAAGGGTGTTCCTGAAACCTATATAGCTACCGTGGGTCAGTGTAAACGATCACGTGACCGGAGTTGTATGCACAGGACCTGCCATTAGGTATTTTGCTTCCGGTAAAATACCGGAAAGGGAATAGGACCTGTGGGTAGCGCACGAGACCAGTTCCGCCCTCTTAAGCAAAAGGGACTTTACAGGACAGCGCTCTGTGCTCCACAGTGAAACACACTGCGGTCACATGTGTGAGCGCTCCCGGAAGTCAGAGCAGGCCGCCAAACCGGGCGCGTGCGCATAGGTCATCCAAAAAATACACATGAGGTCATTATCACAGTATATGTGTATATAACGATCGTGACATGGAAAAAAAAAAAAAAAAGGAAAAAGAAAGAGAAAAAGAAAACTCTGCGTGATTTAGATGTGTGAGAATAAGAGGATCATATAATAAGGAAGTGATTATCCACTTTAAGCAATATGCTCAAAAAATAATAATAATAAAGTGAAAAAATTATGATGATGTATTAAGGGAATAAGGTCAAGGGCAAGAGGGGTAGGGGGAAGAAAGGATGATGCTGTTTATATATGGGGAGGAGACAAAGTGATAAATATAATGGTGATGAGCAAAGTCTCTGTGAAAATGTGCAAGGGATGTGTATGGATAAGTGAGGATGGTGCTCAAAAACATGAAGGTGAGAAATGGGATGATTCTAATGTGGGGGGGGAAGAAAGGGGGGGAGAAGGGGGGGAAGGGAAGGGATAATACATCATCATAATTTTTTCACTTTATTATTATTATTTTTTGAGCATATTGCTTAAAGTGGATAATCACTTCCTTATTATATGATCCTCTTATTCTCACACATCTAAATCACGCAGAGTTTTCTTTTTCTCTTTCTTTTTCTCTTTCTTTTTCTTTTTTTTTTTCCATGTCACGATCGTTATATACACATATACTGTGATAATGACCTCATGTGTATTTTTTGGATGACCTATGCGCCCGCGCCCGGTTTGGCGGCCTGCTCTGACTTCCGGGAGCGCTCACACATGTGACCGCAGTGTGTTTCACTGTGGAGCACAGAGCGCTGTCCTGGAAAGTCCCTTTTGCTTAAGAGGGTGGAACTGGTCGCGTGCGCTACCCACAGGTCCTATTCCCTTTCCGGTATTTTACCGGAAGCAAAATACCTAATGGCAGGTCCTGTGCATACAACTCCGGTCACGTGATCGCTTACACTGACCCACGGTAGCTATATAGGTTTCAGGAACACCCTTACCTGTCAGAATGCCCCGGGAAGAAGCAACTCATGCGAAACAGTGCTGTCGGGCGGCGGTGGGGGAACTAGGTTCACCAGCTTTCAGCCATTTCTTCGGCCTCTTTTCACAGTGGTCAGCGACAGGTAAAATTCTATCACTATTATTGCACTGTCTTCATCCATGTCATAATTCATGCTGTGCCCCTTGCCAGGATATAACTCCGGCCCTTTATTTCCCTCCCTAGCCATTCTTCACATCAGGCCATTTTTTTTTTTTTTTTCCTTTTTGTAGTGCTCACAGCACCCAATTTTGGCAAGTTCTTTGTAACTGCTGTTGGAACATAGGCCTTAATACTTTGCTCTTTTCTGGCCTTGGAGGGATTCCTTCTGATTCTTTGTGAATTTTGGTATATAATTGAAATAGCTGTTTGCACACTGTGGAAGATACCATAAACCTTTTGCTGGTTTTTTCCTATCCCCCATGTTGGAGACCATTAGTCCTGTCTTTTTAATATAATTTATGTTATTTTTAATCTATAATCAATAAAAATTTACATTTTTTATCAATATTATTGCTTTTCACTTCTTGGATCCTCACGGCACCTTCCGTGATAATTTCTGTTTGGGATACGTAATTGTAACACCCCTGATTCTTATATCGCAGAAATAAATAGCATTGAAAATCGCTTACAAGCTAGAGGATATAAAAATTGGATGATCAATAGAGCCAAAAAAATAGTAGATTCTAATAAAAAATCAAATAAATTAAGAAATTCAAAAAATCCACTAGGATTAGAACCAAATCAAAAATCTAAAAAGTGGAAGAAGAACTATATGTCACAAAATAGCTCACTTACACTTGTTTTGAAATATAGTAATCAATTTGATATCATCAAACGTATGTTTCATAAAAATATTTCCATCTTAAGAGAAGATAATATCCTAAATAATATTTTACATCACAACTACAAAGTAGTATAGAAAAAGGCTACCACACTAGCCAATATTCTTTCACCCAGTGCTATCAGATCTTCTCAATCTAAAGGCAATTGGTTATCATTGAGGGGTTTTTACAAGTGTGGTTTGCATAACTGCAAAATGTGCACAGTGGCTAAGAAATGTAAGTTTTTTACCAACACAACTAATAATAATAAATATCAGATCAGTTCCTTTTTGAATTGTAATACTCGGTGGGTCACCTATATTATAGAGTGCACAAAATGCAATCTCAAATATGTTGGTAGCACAAAACGTTCAGTTCGCACCCGAATTAAGGAGCATCTTCATGATATTGTTAAATATAACCCAGCAAAAAATACATCACAGGCTTCTAAACACTTTATTCAAAAACATGACAAAACAATTGAATTTTTTTCTGCATATGCGATTGAAAAACTTCACAAAAAATCCAGACATGGCTTTAATCTAAATGATCTGAGAAATAGAGAGGCTTGGTGGATTTTTCAATTGGACACTAGAGTCCCACAAGGCTTGAATCTTAGACAAGATATCATGTTGCATTATTAGTTACCGCAATAACAATCTGTTTGGTATAATGTCTTTAGTTAAAGCCTTACACTGTCATTATTTGATTTTAATACAAACATATTTAGATTCTGTGACAATTTAACTGGGTTCATTGTGCACTTTATTTAGTGAACTTGCACATGCTTTGATACTTCCAGGTGCTAAAGTTTTAATCACTGCGACAATACATGTGGTTGTGCAGTGATTGTAAGAAAAAAAAAAAAAAAAATTTTTTCATGATCAACTTTGGCACCTTATCTTATGACAGTGTTCACTAACATGACTTTGTCGATAACCAATAATTCTTGCATTTTACAGATATACATCTGAAAATATCATTGGTTTTTATAATCATGGAAACAATCCTTAAATTGAGTGTTATAGGATTTATTTATGTCTATCCATGATTATTTGAAATTGTGACCATATTTGGCTTGGAAGATTTTTATGGAGATTTTTGTCCTCGATGTCGGGAATGATTTGTTGCAATACATTGTTCACACTTACTTGTGTTGGTTTGGTCATTCCCACAGTGATCGATTTGAAAAAAAAAAAAAAAAAAAAAATAAAAATTTTGAGAAAGGAACATGTCTTCAATATCGGAACTGACCATTATGGAACTTTGTTCATACTGATCCTGAAAATAACTCATCCATTTTTGTCTTCGCTTTTTGTTTCCAGTTCTTAGGATTTTATTCATATATAATGATTGTCTATAAGTGTATATTTTCCACCATCATGTATCATATATCATGTCGATATTATTTTTGTGAAAACCCTTATAATTGCTCTACATTTATTTATTTCATTGTTTATCAATGACTAAAAATGATTAATAATATGAACCATAAAAATCATACATCTAATGACTTACAAATTGCATTGGTCATTATACACATATATATATACAAATTCACTCAGAATAAAACTCAATTGAGTTTTTTTGTTATATACGATCTGAAAGAGCATTATATGTGGTTTCAGTAAGACATTTTTATAATTTTTCTTTTTCATGGTTTTGTTTTTTCACTTATTCACTTTTGTATAACACAGCATTATTTGCTGACACATATGTTTCCACTTGCACTCAATTTCCCCTATCAAAGAGGGGGTATATAGTGGAACTGGCAACATTCACTAGTTGTTATGATTAAGGGCGTCTAGCCAGAAACGCGTAAACAACGTTCTGTTGTCTGAACAGCATTCAATAAATCACCAGAGCACTCAGCTGGATCGCTTCTTCTTTCATTATTCTCACCACTTCTGTATTTATCACCCACTCCTGGTTTTGGCTTACAAATACTGAGGTAAAATACTGACCAAATACTGACCGTGTGAATACGGCCTTATACAAACATGGTGGCTGTATTCGGATGGTGGTGCCCACTATCAGGTAGGACAGAGTCCAATATCAGGGACTATTGCTCCCCATACCCTGTCATTATTGTAGTGTAGCAGCCAAAACAGGGTATGTGGAGCTCAGGTAGGGGTGCACTCAGGTGCAAAATAATATTTCTTTATGCAAGGCATAGCAAGTTGGGACTAGAGTTGAGCGAAACGGGTCGGTCAAATTCATAAGTCGCCGACTTTCGCTGAAGTCGGGTTTCATGAAGCGAAACCCGACCATAGCGTGAGGTCGGCCACGAGGTCGGCGACCAGAGGGCCAAAGTCGCGTTTCAAATGATGCTTCCAGCGTCCTTTTAAAGCCAATGATGGAGGACGCACACTGTGGGCAACGCGATGACATGGGCATCGGTCACCACCATCTTTGAGAAGGGCATGCAAGTGATTGGTTTGCTTTGTGTGGCGTCACAGGGGCTATAAAAGGGCGTGCACGCCGACCGCCATCTTACTTCTGCCGATCTTAGCATTAGGGAGAGGTTGCAGCTGCTGATTCTGAATAAGGGAGAGCGTTAGGCAGGGAAGAAGAACAAAAAAACTGCTTCTGCTGTTATCGATTTCCACTGTACAACACAACACTTTGTGTGCAGTGACAGGGGTGGCTATATTTTTGTGCATCAGCTCTGTTGGTTATTTGGCTGCCTTATAAGGCTCCCTGATAGCTGCATTGCTGTTTGCACACTGCTGTGCAAACTGCTTTTTTTAAAGCAAAAAAACTTTTCTTCCTCTTTTCTGCACAGTTACCAAGCGTTCATTTTTCCACACTTTTGTGTGCAGCAGTCCTGCTTATTAGGCTGCCTGCTGCCATACTTGGGACTGAGAGCATCATTGTCAGCCTCCTAAAATCTCTAGGGAGCTTCCAATTCTCCTCAATGCTATATACACACCTTGTGCCTGGTCACACACCTGCCTATTTCAGCCTGTTAAATTGAGGTGTAATCTATAGTGGGCCTGAGATAATAGTTCAGCCTCCTAAAATCTCTAGGGAGCTTTCAATTCTCCCCAATATTATATACACACCTTGTGCCTGGTCATACACCTGCCTATTTCAGCCTGTTAAATTGAAGTGTAATCTATAGTGGGCCTGAGATAATAGTTCAGCCTCCTAAAATCTCTACGGAGCTTCCAATTCTCCCCAATACTATATACACACCTTGTGCCTGGTCATACACCTGCCTATTTCAACCTGTTAAATTGAGGTGTAATCTACAGTGGGCCTGAGATAATAGTTCAGCCTCCTAAAATCTCTAGGGAGCTTCCAATTCTCCCCAATAGTATATACACCTTGTACCTTGTTTTAAAGTACCATATAGCTTGTGGTATTTTGGGTACATTTTTCCAAAAATGAGGAAGTATGGTGGAAGAGGCCGTGGAAGTGGGCTGGGGTTGCCAGCTGGTACTGATGGTGGTGGTGGTGCATCTGCTGGTAGTGGCAAAAGCACAATAGCACCTAAGGCAGGAGGTGTTGAGCCTGTGTCATCGTCTGGCTCCACAAGGCCTCGAAGGCTCCCTTTTCTGGGAGTAGGTAAACCGCTTTTAAAGCCGGAGCTTCAGGAACAAGTTTTGGCTTACATTGCTGACACAGCCTCCAGCTCTATCGCTTCCTCTTCTGAAGTTTCAAAAAATAAAAGCACTGAGTCATCAGTGGAGGCTCCAGGTCAGGAACAAAACCTTTCCTTGTGTCCTTCACCCCTACCAAAAGTGAAGGATGCGGCAGGCCACACTACAGATTACTCCATGGAGCTCTTTTCACATACCATGCCTGGGTTATCAAGTTAAATCGTGAATTCCCCAGTCCAAGATGAATCTGACATGGAGTGCACTGATGCACAGCCACTGCTAGATTTTTCTGCTGGTACATTCACTCAGAGCACTACATTGTCCTCGCAGTGTACTGAGCCAGAATCTGACCCTGATGAAACTCAGGTGCCCCTTCCCACATACTATACCACCTTACACGGTGACACAGAGGAAGGTGCACATGAAATTGAAGAGGAGGTGATGGATGACCCAGTTGTTGACCCAGATTGGCATCCATTGGGGGAAGAGGGTGCCGCTGCCAATAGCTCAGAAGAGGAGGAGGAGGATCCGCAGCAGGCATCGACATCGCAACAGCTGTTATCTGGCAGGCCCGTAGCAGTCCAAAAATGGTTTACAAAAACCAAAAGAGTTGCAGGACAGCTTGGCCAGACGGTCAAATTAGCACAGCGTGCAAGGCCTCAAAATGTCTTCCATAGTAGGAAGAGTGCAGTGTGGCACTTTTTTGAACAAAAGGTGTTCATGGTGCACACAGCCGAAGTGGCGTTGGACACAGGGGTTTCATGACCATTTTGTGGACTAATTTCTCAAGTACCGCTCACACGACTGGTAATACTGCATCGATTGAAAGTGACAGGAGACAGCAGTTGTCAACTATGGTTACAAACTACTTCTCCCATATCGATGTTCTCCCTCACCGGTCATTCCCCTTTGACTATTGGGCCTGTAAACTGGACACCTGGCCTGAATTGGCTCAATATGCCTTACAGGAGCTCGCTTGCCCTGCTGCTAGTGTGCTATCTGAAAGAGTCTTCAGTGCTGCTGGATCAATCCTGACAGAAAAAAGGACCCGTCTGTCGACCCAAAATGTTGATGATCTAACCTTCATTAAAATGAACCATGCATGGGTTTCAAAGGATTTTGTCCCACCTTCCCCCGCTGACACGTTGGTTGCCAGAAAAATGGCTCGCTTTTGTCCTCCTCTTCCTCGGACTTCTCCAATTCCTCCATTTGCAGCTGCTGAATGTCCAACATCAACAAATGCCATTTTTTCAACCTCCCTAACTAGGCTGCCTCCCCCCCCAGGGCTGGGGTCACCACTTGGTGCACGCACTCGTGCGAGTGCCGTTGCCCTGGACAGGTGGGTGGGCCCACTCTTGGGCGACGGCACTGGCACAGGGTCCCTCATTGTACAATCAAGTGTCTCTGACGGCGGGGGGGCACACCTGCCGCCAGACACACTGGCGTACTATGAGGGGCCCTGTGCCAGTACCGCCACCCACGAGTGGGCCCCCCCTGCTTGCTCAGGGCCCCAGCACTTGCAATACTTACCTCTCCCTGCTCCACCGCTGTGTAGTCTGGGCTGTTAAATCCTTCACTGGGACTGCCATTACAAATTTGGTGAACTGATAGATGATGGTTGACGTAGCTATGTCCTGTCCTGCTGGGCTCTATCTTCAGATGATCAATGGCTTCCATTTGTTATGGACGTCGACTCACAATGAGATACAGTGGTGGTTTATCATCAGCTTTCACGGTTTTCCTACTCACAGACGTGTGACATTCCTGCCCACATTTTTAAATATGTCCTCTCATGCCGATCCAATAGAATCGCCTACGGCCTGTGGCTTCTGTCTTTTGCACTCCAAAGTTACCTGACAGATCATGATAGGCAGTGAGGACAATGTCTACATCTCTCCCTGTGATCACAATTTGATGGAGATGAGTAACAGTGATGGGATCCATGGTACTGCGATACAGTAAACCTTTCTTCACAAAGAACTGTTTTCGCTGTCTCCACAGACAAAGTAATTGAGGGTCAGCATCACCTCTGAGAATTCTCCCGGGAGCTTTTCCCGTGATTAGTAATTCCAAAATTTCTGCAATCAATCGACTTTCCGTCTGTACTGGTATCCATCTCGTTTCCTCTTGCGGAGAGTCTGAACTGTCTTACTGAGACTGAAATATATATGAAGATTGAAAAATACCCCAACAGTGTATACTGGTGTACGCTTCGAATACAATTCCCTTTTTCTACTTTTTAGATTCTTGTCTAATCCATACTGAGGCTTTGAGTGTCTTTGTCGGACTCCGGAAATATATACAGAGATTTTTAATGTTTAAATTATGCTATATATACCTGGTATCAAAGTGATACTGTACCCTTTCTCAACTTTCTACAATCTTGTCAAATCCATACTGGGCCTGAGACCGTCTGAGTCTGCCTCATGATATATAGACATAGATCTTTATTGTGTAAACTATGCTATATATACCTGTTATCCGGTGATACTGTACCCTTTCTCAACTTTCTACAATCTTGTCGAATCCATACTGGGCCTGAGTCTGCCTCCTGATATATAGACATAGATTTTTAATGTGTAAACTATGCTACATATATACCTGTTATCCGGTGATACTGTACCCTTTCTCAACTTTCTACAATCTTGTCAAATCCATACTGGGCCTGAGACCGTCTGAGTCTGCCTCCTGATATATAGACATAGATTTTTAATGTGTAAACTATGCTACATATATACCTGTTATCCGGTGATACTGTACCCTTTCTCAACTTTCTACAATCTTGTCGAATCCATACTGGGCCTGAGACCATCTGAGTCTGCCTCCTGATTAGAGATGAGCGGTGTTCGAGTCGACCTGTTCGCCAAGTACAAATTCGAGCTTATTTTGGGCGGTGTTCGAGCCGTTCGTCGAACTCGAACACTTTGCTTAAAATTCAGCTGTTCGAGGTTCCGTTCGAGAACGGTTCGTTCACCAAAAGCATAACTTTATTTTCACATTAATAATGGTTTTCAATGTTAATAGACAGTTTCATGGCATAGCAGCGGTGTCTGGTAGTCAGCGGTGTAGTACACCTGTCAAGGAGCTACACCGAGTGTGTTTCTAATAATTTTTTACCGCATCTTGCCCAGAAAATCCTTTTGGGCCTTGTAGCACTGTCTACTACTCAGCAGAGGAGCCCACCCGTGAACCTAGCTATGCCGCCTGTTTATGAAAGAACCAGTTTTTGACTGCATTTAGCCCAGTTAATACTTTGGGCCTAGTAACTGTGTCTGCTACTCAGCAGAGGAGCCCACCCGTGAACCAAGCTGTGCCGCCTGTTTATGTAAGAACCATTTTTTAACTCCATTTAGCCCTGTGAATACTTTGGGCCTAGTACCTGTGTCTACTGCTCAGCAGAGGAGCCCACCCGTGAACCTAGCTATGCCGCCTGTTTAAAGTATGTAAGCACTGTCTGCTACATAGCAGAGTTGCCCACCCGTGAACCAAGCTATGCCGCCTGCTTATGTAAGAACTGCGTGCTACTCAGCAGAGGAGCCCAGCTGTTAAGCAAGCTACAGCACCTGTGGTTTGGACACTTAATTTTTCACATTCTTTCTAGAATGACGGTTCGGCCTAATTCTGAAATTCCTGTTGACCTGCACTTACTGGGAAATCCTCGTTTGCGGGTAAGAATTGGAATCCCAGATCCCCATCACTAACGGGGTTCAGCGGGTTATCCGCACCTGTAAGCGACACACGCTGGTCCTTTCAGTGTAGCGCGCATGCATCCCCGGACATGTAAGGGCATGACAGACCTGTTATTGCTCGATCTCGCGTGCCAGAACCTCGCGTGTCCCTCTAGTAAGCTGGACGCGGACCGCGGGGGCATGCCGGAGTCTTGTTCGCTAATGGAATTAAGCTGACAAATCGCTAGCACAACTAAAAACGGCCATGCACCACCACCCACAGAATCGACAAAGCTTGCAATCTGTCCATCCTTTCCGTGGCTGGCATGGTTGAGGTTGCCCGTGTGGAGTCCAATTAAGCCGCAGGCTCCACTCCTGGTGGTGCCCTTCTGGACATTCCTTTAAGGTTCAGCTTGGCAACCATACTGCCCCCGGAAACCAAACACTTTGCCTTCATGGACGCTGTTCGGAGGGTCGTGCTAATAACACCGCCCAACCGGCAGTTGGCATAATTTATGGTGGGAAGTCCGACGGTATATGATCGTTTTCGATTTCAGAATTTTAGATTTTTTTTATTTTAGATTTTTATTCCAGCCTTTCTTGACCTTATAAGGGCATGACCTGCCTATATCTGTGTCTCCTCCTCCTCCTTTTACTCCTCCACCTCTTTTCTATATGTAGTTGCCCTTTTCCATATGTTATTTGTGTCTTCTGAGCATTTTGTCTGCTTTGGGACACCTTTTAAGGTGTTTTGTAATTGTTTTCTATGTGTTAGTATGTGTTTGTGTTTGCCTGCCATTGTTTTCAATGGGGTTCGACGGTGTTCGTCGAACGTTCGACGAACATTCGACGAACTTGCCTCCTGTTCGACGAACCGAACCGAACTCGAACACTAGCGGGGTGGCTCAACACTACTCCTGATATATAGACGTACATTTTTAATGTTTAAATATGCTATATATACCTGGTATCTGCTGATACTGTACCCTTTCTGCCAGGAAGTCCTCCTCCACCCACAACTCTAAGTGTATCATTGACACCTGGAACATTGGCCCACATGTGTGATTATTTCTTGCGGATCTTCTTTTTATATTGTGGTGTGATCCATCCTGAGCGTGTGAGAGTCTGTGGGTTACTCCTGCAATTTATATGTAGATTTAAAAATTACTCCAACACTGTATACAGCTCTACGCTTGTGATACATTACCCATTTACTGCTTTTTATTTTCTGGTCTAATCCAAACTGACCAAGTGAGAGTCTGTTTCTGACTGTGGAAATAAATACTGAGATTGACAATGACCCCTACACTGTATACAGCTGTACGCTTCAGATCCATTACCGTTTTACGGCTTTTTATATTGTGTTGTAATCCATACTGAGCCTGAGAGCGTCTGTGTCTGCCTCCTGAAATATATACGGAGATTTAGAATGTTTAAACTATACTATATATACCTGCTATCTGATGATACTGTACCCTTTTTCTACTTTTTATATTCTTGTCTAATCCATCCCGAGCCTGTGAGCATCTCTGTGTGACTCATGAAATATATAGGGAGATTGACAATTATCCTTTGACTGTATAGAGCTGTACGCTTCTGATACAGTACCATATATCTGATGTTATTTTGGGTACATTTTCTCCAAAATTTGTAAGTATGGTGGAAGTGGCCGCGGACGTGGGTGTGGGGGGGCCAGCTGGTACTGATGGTGCATCTGCTGGTAGTGGCAAAAGCACAATAGCAGCTAAGGCAGGAGGTGTTGAGCCTGCGTCATGGTCTGGCTCCAGAACGCCTGGAAGGCTACCTTTTCTAGGAGTAGGTTAACCGCTTTTAAAGCCGGAGCATCAGGAACTGGTTTTGGCTTACATTGCTGAAACAGACTCCAGCTAAAATGCCCTCCTCTTCTGAAGTTTCAAAAAATGCAAGCATTGAGTCGTGAAGTGCTGGCTCCTGGTCAGGAAGAACCCCTTTCCTTGTGTCCTTCACCCCCAACAAAAGTGAATGATGCAGCAGGCCACACTTCACATTAGTCCATGTAGCTCTTTCTCACATACCATGCCTGGGTTATCAAGTCAAATCGTGAATTCCCCAGTCCCAAGATGAATCTGACACGGAGTGTGAGTGGCCAGCCAGGGCAGTGGGGTTAATCGGTAACGGGCCGGTGTCTCAGAGGGATGTGTCACCGTGGTGGTGACCTGGTTCGTGGCCCTGGGCGTCCATGCAAAGAGGTGAATAACGTTTATAGGTGAATGATACGTGACGCCACCTGTGGTTTCTGATCAGATTGACCAGCGGTGCAGTGTCGCTTCTCTGGGACAGATGTTGTGGTGCAGCTAAGATGTAGAAGCCCTGCACAGGTAGGGCCGTAGTCGCAGGGCAGATGAAAGAGTTGGTAGATGGTGTGCAGTGCAGGATGTAGCAGAGCCGTGCGCCAGGCACAGGAGAAAGATGACAGACACAGTCGTACAGTTCCTTTACCTGTACTTGGTAAGTGCCGTCCAGGACCCAGAGTACAGATGGAGAAGGAGTTGGTCAGCCTGGAAGCGTAGTGTGGCCTCCGTTCTAGCGCTTATCTGAGGTACTCGCAGTACTGAGTTCACTGAAGTTCCCCCTGTTGACTCTCTTTTGAAACTTTCTCATATGGCTGGCAGCCGTAGTCTTTTCCTTCTGGCTCACACAAGTCACTGCTGGGGCCTCCGAGCCTTAGTTGGGAACAGAGCATTTACAGCTGCTACTTCCTCCGGTTTCTGCTGCAGGACGTCAGTGTCCCTACAAACTTGGAGACCGGAATCCGGACCATGCGCTCCAGCTAGGAGTGAGCCTTAGCTCTGCTCATCCTCCAGCTCCCCTTCTCGTGTCCACACACTTCCCCTTCCCTTCACAGACTGCCCTAACTTCCCTCCTCCCAACCACAGAGAGCAGCTCCTCAGCAGTCAGGTTCAGAGCTCTCCCTGCTGGCCTGGAGTGGGAACTGTGTTGTGTGCTGGTTTTACATGCTATAAAGATCCTCCGTTGCTCCCAAGCATGACATCACACTCCCTAGGAGGAAGGTAATGCCACTGTCGCGACCATACTCCTGGGGGAGCCACAAGTACACTGATGCCCAACCACTGCTAGATGATGCTGCTGGTACATTGACCCAGACCACTACATTCCCCTCGCACTCTACACAGCCAGATTCTGACCCTGATGAAACTCAGGTTCCCCTTCCCGCATACTATACCACCTTACACGGTGACACAGAGGAAGGTGCAGATGAAAGTGTAGGTTCCTTGAGCAGGTGGGGGGCATACTCATGGGCGACGGCACTGGCATAGGGCCCCTCATAGTACGCAAAAGTGTCTCTGCCGGTGGGAGAGCCCACCGGCCCACCCGCCGTCAGACACACCGCGGTACTATGAGGGGCCCTGTGCCAGTGCCGTCGCCAACGAATGGATATCAATCATGAGATGTAAGAAGTGAAGTATTTTTCATTGTACTGTACCGCTATTTCTCTGCCGTATCAGAGGATCATGAATTGTGGCATGTGTTCAAAGAGCCCAGTGACACTCTTTGGCCCTGGGCCCACGAAAATCTGGAGCCAGCCCTACCCCCCCACAACTTTAGCCAAATAACCCCCAGTTTTCAATGCCTAACTATTATTATAAAGTAAATTAAGGTTGACAAGCTTAAGTAATAAGAATTGATGTTTTTGGCATTAAAATGGGCACTGTAGGTGTGTTTCCTGTCCTCCACTCACTTGCGAAAGTCGGGTTTCATGAAACCCGACTCGACCCGAAAAAAGGCAAAGTCGCTCATCTCTAGTTGGGACTTTTCTGCTTTCTGACAATATTATGTGAATTCTGTTATTCGTTTATTTTTAAGTTCCTCACATATATAGAGCCAGTATGTTCCTTAGCACTTTACACACACCGTCACATATATGACTCCATCATCCATACCTGTATTTCTTGCTACTTCTGCTAGAGGATGGCAGCCCCCCTCATTCTGCTCTGGACCCCGATGATTCTAGTTACACCTGTGAAGTCTAATGATTGCACAGCTCCAGAATCCCTGTGATCTCCAGCCCCATCTACTGGGCAAGTGCGGGACTGCACCTAATTGACCTAGTAGCACCCAGCTGTGCACGGCGTGTGAGCAGTGATAAGACAGCCCGCCGGTCACTGCCTCCCTGCTGCCGCCAGGAACTAGGGAGGTGAGACCGGGCTGTGCTCTGCTACCGGCTATGGCCGGTAGTGTATGTGTGAGGAGGTCATGTAAGTGACGCAGTGGTGGGTCCTGTAGTGCGTGGCACTGCGCCGCTCCCTGTGGCAGTGTATGTGTGGGCACGCAGCTTCCTGTTTAGCGCTAGCAGACGGCCCACTCGTGTTATTTCCTACAGAGGGCACAGGGGTGAGCTATGGATTGGGGGGATGGTCCCGAGACTGACATGTGATGCATGAGGCTGGCTGGTGCCATGAGGGCAGTCACTGACCACCTGCAGGCTGTCAGGAGATGCTGTGGGGGAAATCTGGGATATTATAGACCCAGGGGCGATAACTGTCTCTGCAGCCCCCGTTTATTTATGATTTCCTTTATCATACCCCAAAAGGATATGGAGGGTGCTGTGTATAGTAGGGGGACAATGCTATTTATAAGGGACAATGCTTTATGTTGTAAGGGAGGACATTACATAAGTAGGAGAGATGTTTCCTGTAGTAATGGAGGGTGCTGTGTAAGAGGGATGATGCTTGTATAGTAAAGGAGGACACTGTATATAATGAGGGATGATGCTTCCTGTAGTAATGGAGGACACTGTATATAATGAGGGATGATGCTTCCTGTAGTAATGGATGCTGTATATAGGAATGAACGATGCTTCATGTAGTATTGGCGGGTGCTGTATATAAGGGACCACGCTGTATATAAGGGTGTAGAAGCATCCAGCAATGAATAAACCATACACATAAATGCCCTACCACCAGGGCTGTGGAGTCAGTGAGCCAAACCACCAACAGCGTCTCCTCCATTTCCCTACTCCTGACCCCACAACCCTGCAGACCACAAGAGGTAGTGGGGCGCCCTCCCAGGGCTGTGGGGTACTCGGTACCGGGCTGGTATCAGTGGGATGTGTCACAGCAGCGGTGACCCGGTCTGTGGCCCTGGGCGCCCAATTAATAGGGGAAGTTTGAATGGTGGAATGTATTAAATGAATAGCTCGTGACGCCACCTGTGGTGTTCGGCAAGTGAGGTGTTAAGCCGACGCTGCAGACAGATCCTCTGGGACTGATGGTATGGTGCAGCAAAGATGTAAAAGCTCCCCACAGGTGAAGCTGTAGTCCCAGGACAGTGTAGATGTGGTTGGCACGGGGATGTAGCAGTGCCGGAAGGGTAGGAAGCAAACAAGACACAGCAGGGTGCAATTTCTGTACCTTTACTTTATAAATGCAGTCCAGGGGCCTGATTAGGCCTCTTTCACACTTCTGTTTTTCACAATCAGTCAAAATCCGCCAGGTTTTGAAAAAAACAGATCCGCCATTAACCCTGAAATCCTTTCTGGCGGACGAAAAAAAATCCTCTCCCCCGACACAAAAAACTGAAGTGTTAAAGAGGCTTTACAGATGGTCCTGGAGCAGGCTAGCCTGGAAGCAGCTCAGGATTCTCTCTCAGCAGATGGGCTGTGCAGTCTCCTTCCCTAGCGCTTATTTGAGTGTAGTCCTAGTACTGATTTACACAGAAGGTCCTCCTAATTCTCTTCTACTAGCACTCCTCGTATGGCAGACAGCTGTAGCCGCTAATCCTCTCTTGGCTCACTCCGTGCTGTTGTGCCTCTGAGTCTTAGATGGGGGTAGGGCATTTACAGCCTCATACTCCTCTGGTGTCTGTTGCCGGACCATTAGTATCCATACAACCGTGGAGACCAGGCTCCAGTTCATGCGCTCGCACTGTGAGGGAGCTCTTTCCCCAGCTCAACCTCCAGCTTCTCTCCACACAGTACCCCTAAGCACACTACCACAAAGCTGCTTAGACATCACAATCAAATACAAACATTTTGCCTTGGGGGGGCTTTCCAGCTTGCAGAACTGCTTGCCCAGGCTATTTTAGCCAAATTGGAGGATTACACACTTCTCTGCAGGTGAGGCACATATGCAAACACATTTGTAAGCATGCACTGCCCATTGAATTGCACACTTGCTCCATTCATGCTCCACCCACAAAAATGATACAACATTTGAAAGGTCAAATTACCTGCAGATGGCAGCACCCTACCACAAGGCTGCTTACAGAAATCACAAACAAATCCAAACATTTGCCTTGGGGTCTTTCCAGCTTGCTCCTGTGCTTCCCCAGCCTATTTCAGGCACATTGGAGGATTGCACACTTCAATGCAGGTGAGTCACATATGCAAACACGCTTATAAACGTGCACTGCTTTTTTGGTGATTACTTCGCCCCACACACGATACACCATTTCAAAGGTAAACTTGCTTCCTTCAGCAAGACAAGAGCCAAACAAACCACACATTCACAATTTTATCACAAAATACAGTTTAAACATCCATTTTCATAAACCTACAGATACACAATGACCTGCAGGTGGCACCTCAACCAGAAGACATTTTTTGGCCTCTACTTATCAAACCAATTTATAGTATTACCAAGCTACATATATAAATACCTGTCTGTGTTCATCAGCTCATGAAATACATTTACACTTGACCAGCTTGCTATTTCTGAAATTGGTCGTCGGGGGCGCAATGTGCGAAAATTTCACACAGGCCAAGCTAGTCAGAATATATTATAATTTGTGACCTGTCATAATGGGGGTGGCACAGAAATGCATGGTTCACTTACAACTAAAGGACACTGATGCAAAGGGGTACAAGTCATCATTCGGACTCCTGTTTTACACAAGTATGGCTGTCGGTGGGTGCATGCACATCTAAGGCCGGGGTCACACTAACCAACGCAAAATATGGTCAGTATTTTACATGCGTAATACGGATCAATGGCCCCTAAACAGTGCTCCGTATGTCATCCGTAATCAAGGTGTGGTCGCGTATTTTGTGCATGTCAGCATCCGTATGGCGAGATTTTCTCGTCACCTTGCAAAATGGACATATAATGGAGCCCTATGACAGTTTTAATAAAGAAATGAAAGAATAGATATAGACTCATAGAATGCATATACATCTGGTCCGTGTGTAATCCGTATTTTTTGCGCACCCATAGACTTGCATTGGCGTACTACGGCCGTAGTACGCTGACAATCGCAGCATGCTGCGATTGGCACGGACCGTAGAATACCGATGAGAAATATACGGCTGGTGTGAGGGACCCCATAGAGAATCATTTGTCCATGTGTAATGTGTGCTTTTAGCGCCTCACTCGGCCGTATTCCTCGCCAGTGTGACCCCGGCCTTAGGCTCGTTTTCAGTATACATGCTGTATTTTTAAAAAAAAAAAAAAAAAGCAATCCAGCACTTTGGCTTAAAGTAAACATAACACTTTATTTCGATCTTCTTAAGACATGTTGGAACAGAATACTTCAAAACATAAGTCCTGTCCCCCCAACTTGCCATGTACCCATATGCCAGATTTGTGGCATTTCAGTTTGTAGCTACACTAGGTTGGATACCGATATGTCAAGTGGTAACAGAGAAGCTCGGCACCAAAATCACTTAGGCTAAGTGCACACGTTGCAGAAAATTTCTGCTTAAAAACCTGAATCCCTTCCCAGAAACCACACCTATTTTTCTGCAGCGTTTTTTTGTGTGGTTTTGATGCGTTTTTTTCCGCAGCGGTTTCTAAACGCATGGAAGAAGCCAAAACCGTGGAAAAATCCGCAAAATTAATGTGCATGCTGCGTTTTTACCACGATGCGGTTTTTCGCAGTAAAAAAACGCATCAATGTGCACAAAAAGTGCAAAATGCATAGAAATGACTGTGCAGCTTATTTTTGGCGGTTTTGCGGTAAAAACCGCTAAACGCTGTGTGTGAACACAGCCTTATTGTTATAATGGTCTGTGTAAGCTCAGTGGATCCAAACGGTTATGTGGCAAAGACTGGGTGCTCACTGGAAAAATATAAAAACTCCTAGTCTGGAGAAAGAAGGGTGGCACTCAATGTACTTGTGTGGGGGAAAAAATAAAAATGTAATGTCGTTTAAAAGCTTTGAGATGAGAAGTGTGGAGGAAAGATTGAAGGTGACGGCTGTTTTGCACTTGCTGACCTTCAGCAGGTCCTGGGCTGATGTCAGATTGTGTCATACAGGGAAAACTGAGAATGACTGACATTTGCATACAGCATTTTCATGATTCAACTAAGTTTTCTGGAATTTTTTGTGACCATTTTCTATTGGAATAGCAAGTGACAAGTTGTCCGGGTTTCTGTAAATGCAGCTTGTTCTGCTGTCTCCTCTCCCACTACACTTCCCACAACATTAACTGCTTATACTTCCGTGTCTTCATTTGCATTGTGTGGGTGTTGTGTCTGCACCTTGTCTGCTGGAAATCTCTGCTAATGGGCTGTAGTCTGTCATTTTAGAACACCATCAGACTCGGGTGATGGCTGAGGGCAGTCCGATGTTTCACACGCACCCATAGACTTGTATGAGTGAGTGCACTTTGATTCTCGGATGCGCCCCCAGCGTGCTGAGATTTTCTTCTCATTCTGAAACTGCATGAGAAAATAACTAGATCTGTGCTTCCCCCATAGTATAATATAGGGCTGAGGGCTATCTGATAAAACATCGGCGCGCACTCCGCCATGTTATACACTCTTGTGAGTGAGCCCTTTGTGATCTAGTTTTCCTTCTGTTCTTGCAAGATTTGTAATTCTATCTTTCTATCCATATGTAACTTTGTTTTTATACAGATTAAAAGCTGCTTTTTTTACAGTACCAGCAAAGATTACTGGAATCTCGTGCACACCCTAGTTTGTTTTTCCAGGACGTCCCTCCTGACAGCACCAGGGAAGACGTCCCTCACCTTCTTGCAGGGACAGGAAGAGCACACAAGAGGTTAAAAACAGTCTCCACCCCCATTCCCTCAGTGTTTCTTCCTATCCCTGCACAGAGGGACACAAGAGGAATAGGCTTAGGCTACTTTCACACATCCGTTTTTTAAAATCCGGCACGATGCGGCAAAAAGTGTGAAAACCAGATATGGAATTGGATCTGTTTTTTTTTTTTTTTTTAATAGAATGTAATGATCGCCGCATCGTGCCGGATGGACATGCGGTGCCTCTGGGTTTTGCCGGATACGGCAAACATGGCCGTCGGGCGTCTGCAAAAAACGTTAGCTGCAATGGTTTTTTTTTTTTTGCAGCGCCGGACTGGCTTTTTCAACAGCGCATGCCCAGGCACTGAGTTTGAACACTACAAGTGCCCGGTGTGCATCTCGCTCTCGTCCCCCACCGTCTCTCTGGCTGGCTCTCGTCCCCCGCTGTCTCAGCTCCTTTAAATGTCCTCCAAGCCACATGTACATCCGGTGTCACCGCTGCAGGCCGGACCCCTGACACCGGATGTGTGAAAGAGGCCTTACTGGAGGGGTCCAGGGGGATCGGGCGGCCCTGCCAATCCTTCCTTCTGTGAAGCGGCCCTGGCGCTGAAACCCTCCTGGGTGGGGGTCCCACAGCCACAGAGACCAGGGGACAGCAGTGCTGTGACTATAAACTTTGGGGCCCCGGGGCAAAACTTCATAGTGGGGCCCCTCAGCATTTCAATTACTAGAGGTTGTGCGGAACGTGGTGAAGCCTGATGCGCATTGCTATATACAACACACAGGCTTCACCACGTTCCACAAGACCGTTAATAGATTTTGTTTATGATGCAAGTTTTAGAAGTTAAATATTCAGTGAATGTTTGGAAAATTAATAAGGTGAATAATAATTCCAAGTATTGCACAATTTTCAAATAACTATGTTTATTAAATATTAAGTAGTTTTAAACAGTAGATATTGAGGCCATGTGCACACAATGCATTTTTCCTGCGTATCCGCAGCGGATTTTACAGCACAAACGCTGCGGATCCTCAAAGTGATTTACAGTACAATGTAAATCCATTTAAAAAAAACGCTGTGCAGATGCTGCAGTTTTTTTACACGTGTTTTTTGTGCAGTACAAAAATGCAGCATGTCACTACTTTTGTGCAGTTTTCCACCTGCTCCATTCTCCAAATCCGCAGGGGGAAAACCGCACAAAAACAGGAAGAAATCCGCTGGAAAAATGCAGGTCATTTGACCTGCGGATTTCTTCAAATCTGCGCGGAATAATCCGCAGGAGGAAAATCCACGTGTGCACTTAACCTTAAACTTTGTTCACTTAAACATAACATTACTTAAACCTTAGCAATTTGTTCAGTTTTAAACAGCTACTTAAACATTTGTTTCCTAACTTTCAGAGAAGCGAATTCATCAATTACTTTGTCACAGTTGATCTGTTGAGCTCGATCATTCTCAACTGAAAGGAAAGCTAAGCTGCTGAGTCTTTCTTGAGCCATAGTACTTCTCAAGTAGTTTTTTGCGTTCAAGCTTATAGAAGGATCGTTCAGCCTTAAGGCCCAGTCACATAGTGATCTTGCTAGCGAGATTGCTGCTGAGTCACATCTTTTGTGACACAACAGCAATCTCACCAGCGAGATTGCTGTGTGACAGCGATCAGCAACCGGCCCCCCTGCCGGTATCGCTGATCGCTGCAAGAAACCTCTGGACATTATTTTCGTCGCTGATCTCCCGCTGGCCAGCACGCATCGCTGCGTGTGATAGGCGGGAGACCAGCGATCAGCTGTAAAATAATAAAAATAAAAAATACTGTTATTCTCATCTTCTGACGTCCTGCGCAGCATTCCCGCCTCTCTCCACGCTCCGGTCCCAGTGATCCTTTGCAAGAATGACGGCGAGACTTCGAGATCCCGCGAGAACGGACGTCATTCTCGCAAAGGATTACTGGGACCGGAGCGTGGAGAGGCGGGAATGCTGCGCGGGACGTCGGAAGGTGAAATAATATTTTTTTTTTTTTTTTTTTAAATCTATTTTTTACATGGATCCATGGCATCTGCGCTAACGAACACAGCGATGCCGCTCGCTCAGCATCGCTATGCTGATCGCTGGTGAAGCGGTCTGTTTGACAGCTCACCAGCAATCACATAGCTACTTACCAGCGATCCTGACACGTTGATATTGTCGGGATTGCTGGTAAGTCGCTATGTGTGACTCCAGCTTTAGTCACAGGAAGGCCGGGGTCACACTGGTGAGGAATACGGCCGAGTGAGAGGCGCTAAAAGCACGCATTAGACACAGACCAATGATTCTCTATGGGGTCCCTCGCACCAGCCGTATATTTCTCATCCGTATTCTAGGCTCCGTGCCAATCGCAGCATGCTGCGATTGTCAGCGTACTACGGCTGTAGTACGCCAATGCAAGTCTATGGGTGCGCAAAAAATACGGATTACACACGGACCACACATGTGACCTGCGAGAAATACGCACCAGGTGTCTTTTAGCAAAGCCGGCAATTCAGTGCACTATACAGTAAACTCACACTGACAGGTTTAATAAAGAAAGAATAGATATAGACACCTAGAATGAATAGATGTAGACATAGAATGAATGAATATATATATATATATATATATATATGCATTCTATGTGTCTATCTATTCTTTTGTTTCTGTTAGAAACCCTGTCATAGGGCTCCATTATATGTCCATTTTGCAAGCCTGCGAGAATCTCGCCATACAGATTACATACGGATGCTTGCATGTGCAAAATATGCGACCACACCTTGATTACAGATGACATACGGAGCACTGTTTAGGGGCCATTCATCCGTATTACGCATGTAAAATACTGACCGTATTTTGCGTTGGTTAGTGTGACCCTGGCCGAACAGTCAAAAACATGATGCACGCTGTGCAAACGTCTGGATAGCTTGATGAAAGTGAAGAATGCTCGACTATTAGGAAATCAGCAAATTCCTTAACACTTTTCATTTTTTCCAGTTGCTTTTGAAACAAATTTTTTACTGAACATAACTGTGAAGGAAAGGCTGGAGTTACATCATCTGCAAACTTGTTAACAAAATCAACAGCTTTTTTTGTGAATATCTTTCACTTGCACTGGCCAAAAAATCAGGTTGTATTACTTCATAAGGCCGTGGTCATACTAACCGAGGCAAAATACGGTCAGTATTTTACATGTGTAATATGGATGACAGACCCCTAAATAGTGCTCCGTATGTCATCCGTAAGCAAGGTGTGGTCGCGTATTTTGCGCATGTCAGCATCCCTATGGTGAGATTTTCTTGCAGGCTTGCAAAATGGACATATAATGGAGCCCTATGACAGTTTTAATGAAGAAATGAAAGAATAGATATAGACACATAGAATGCGAGTGTGTGTATATATATATATATATATATATATATATATATATATATATATATATATATATATATATATATATATATATATATATAGCAAGGAGTTTGTATGTTCTCCCCGTGTTTGCGTGGGTTTCCTCCGGGCACTCCGGTTTCCTCCCACACTCCAAAGACATATACTGATAGGGAATTTAGATTGTGAGCCCCATCGGGGACAGTGATGAAAAAAATGTGTGCAAACTGTAAAGCGCTGCGGAATATGTTAGCGCTATATAAAAATAAATATTATTATTATATATATTTTATTAGTATTCTGTGTCTGTCTATTCTTTCTTTATTAAATCTGTCAGTGTGAGTTTACTGTATAGCGCACTGAATTGCCAGCTTTGCTAAAAAACACCGGGTGCGTATTTCTCGCAGGTCACACGTGTGGTCCGTGTGTAATCCGTATTTTTTGCGCACCCATAGACTTGCATTGGTGTACTACGGCTATAGTATGCTGACAATCGCAGCATGCTGCGATTGGCACGGAGCGTAGAATACGGATGAGAAATATACAGCTGGTGCGAGGGACCCCATAGAGAATCATTGGTCCGTGTCCAATGCGTGCTTTTAGCGCCTCTCACTCGGCCATATTCCTCACCAGTGTGACCCCGGCCTAAGAGTCAAGAACAGCTTTCATCCCTTCAAAGCGGCGATGAAGTTGAGTACACAGTGTGTCTACCATTGGATAGAACACAGTAACTCGGAAACAAGTTTTTGGGTCTGCTAATCTCTCGTCTTCACACAACTCATCAAAGTGTTTCTTCACTTTCCTTACTCTGTTCTGGTGAAATTCATTTTTTTTTTTTTTTTTTTTATTCCCCATCGACTACACACATCTGATGCTTCAGAAACAAGTGCTTCGAACCTTTCACGCATTTCGGTTATCTTTAGCAATGCATTACCCAATAACTCATATGCAGACAAGAGGTCCATGGTTTCAGATTGTAAGGATTTCAATACGAGGTTGAGTCTCTTAAGGTACTGTCACACTTAGCGATGTACCAGCGATATGACGCGGTCAGGATCGCTGGTACATCGCTAAGTGGTCGCTAGTGAGCTGCCACATAGGCAGATCTCACTAGCGACATCGCTGGGGATGGGGATCGCTACTTACCTGTCACACCAGGCGATCCTGCGTCCTCCCGCCCGGCTCCACGCGTCGCTCGTCCTCACAGCAGGAAGCGCCACAGGAAGCTGACGACGAGAAACAGTCCTGGACGTTCTCGCGCGATCAGCGATAATCAGCGGGGGAGCCGGTCGGAGGTAAGTATCAGACAGATATCGCTAGCAATATCACTATAACGTCACTAGTTATAGCGATATTGCTAGCGATATCTTAGTGTGACATGCCCTTAAGACTTCACACTGCACAACCAAAAGTAATACAAAATCAAGACTTTCAAGTTTGTTCTTTAGCTGCTGTGCTTCATTTCTTTCCTTGTTTTTTTTGGAAGTCAAAGTTGTGAGTAAGACTCTTCATCGTGTCACAAAACCTGTGTTTCAGTGCATACACTGCATCATGTCTGCCAGACCAACGAGTTTTATTAAGAGTTTTCAGTGTTGCTTTTGATTTCAGTGAATCGGACTGAGCTTCGATGCAGTACACGGATTTCAAATCTTGCCAGCGAACAATACAATTACCAAAAAAGCAATATACACTTTGAATTGTTTCAAAAAACTGGCTCACCACTCGGTTCTCTTCCACAGCATCCTTCAACACTAAATTAAGGTTGAGCAGCGCAGTGCATGAAGTATGCGTGTGGGGCTTTTTCTTTAATACGCTGCTGCACTCCATTGTATACCCCACTCATGACTGCAGCACCATCATAGCCTTGTCCCTGACATTTGGTCAAATCCAAGTTTTTCTCTTTCAATGAAGTTATTATTTCTTCTGCAAGACCTTGCGCAGACTGATCTTTTATCTCTCTAAAGGATACAAAAGTTTCACATATTTTGATTTCAATAGGTTTCCCCTCTTCATCATTAACAATTTTGACATCCTGGTAAACTTCACTCATCAGATCAATTTTAGCTATGTCCTGGGTGGTATCTAGGATCGATTAAAAAAACAAGGAATTTTGAAGCTCAACTACAATTTCATCTTTGATTTGTAAGGCTAATAGATTAATAAGCTCATTCTGAATTTTAGGACTGAGGTATTTCACAGTCCCTTGCGGACGCTGAAGCAATTCTTGTAGTACTGGGTCATATTTTGACAAAAGCTCAACTATCGAGAGAAAGTTTCCTTTGTTACTATATTCTAACTTTTCAATAGATCCACGAAACGCAAGATTATACATGTTGCAAGTGTTAATGTCACATTCAGGATTCTTTCAAGAACTTTACACCAAAAGCTGCTTTCACTCTCCAAATTTTTGTCGAAATCGTCTTCTAAAGTACCACGTTTCTGCTATTGCTCATAAACTACACAAGCATGTGTATGGCTTTTGGATGCTTCATGAACTGAAATATGCTTCCAGTCTCGAACTCCGGTTGTTGAAAACGGTAATACACGATTTCTGTATTCAAGCGCTTCCGACTGTGACTGAGGGAATAGCCAACATGGCAAGCAGTAAACACAATCTAGTTTTGTTGAGTAACATAACCAACTTTTACGCTTCAATCCTGACTTTGTGTTGATAAATAGTAGTTACTTGAAAAAGATCGACCTTGTTGGCTGATATCCTTGGGAAATGGTCCGTCAGGCTGTATTGGACCAGATGCTATCAGCCTACGTTTCTTATCTTGATTTTCAATCACAGTAGGAAAGGCGTTGTAGTAGGCAGAATCTTCATCTTCCAAAAATTTGGTGTATCATTGGTTGGGTCTGTTATATCTTCTTTGCCTGTAAATTTTTGGTTTTTCGAGTCATTATCATTATTAAGGTTGTCTGGTTCTGACGTATCTGAATTTAATTTTTGTGAGATTTAAATATCATTCCCTGTCGAGTGGTTTACAACATCCAGCCATGCTGCTAAGTTTTTCAAACTTTTTTCAGCCTCCAAGTTTCTTCTTTTTGCAGTCTGTCTTCTTTTATTTACACTTGGCTGGTGCCGAATTCGTTTCATAATAAACGGTTTTATTAACACACAATCACAGTACCGTATCTTCCTTTTCCGGCATATAAGACTACTTTTTAACCCCTGAAAATCTTCTCAGAAGTCAGGGGTCGTCTTATACGCCAGGTGCAGGGCGCCACTTACTGGCAAAGAGTCGAGAGTGCGGCTGCCCAGGATATGTGCACTGTGTCCAGCTGCTCTCTCCAGGAGACTGGAGCTGACATTTCTGCCTCCCCCAGCAGGTGCCAGACATCAAATACTACAACCCCCGACCACAGGTACAGCAGTCACTATTGCTCCCTCCCGGTTGTGAGGAGAGACTGAGTGGGGGTTGTACACAGCTCTGATTATTGAAAACAAGAGGCAGATGACTCACTGAGAAGATAGATACTGCATGACCCGGAGCTGGGTGGAATGTGTGTGTTTATGGAGACTTCCTCCTGACCTCCCCCCTCGCAGCAGTATAGACCTGCAGATTGGAGAGGGGCAGGGCTTCTCACAGTTTGTCAGAGATATTTGTGTCTGCTGAGACTGTCTCCTCTCAATGCTGAGAGCTTGTTACAGTGTGCACAGTGCCTGCCTTGCCAACTCTGTGATCTCCAGACTAACATATTGTTACAAATCTTGTGCTATGAGACTCTCCAGGGCAGTGCAGGTTTCCATTCATTGACAGCTGGCAGAGCTCCTGTTTATGGAGCACTATGATGGTGCATTATAATGGGTGACTATGGATGATGCACTATAATAAACGGAGCCAATTATACGATGTGGAATCCATTATAATACTGGGAGGGCTCTGTGGGGGGCATGATACTTGAAGGACTATGAGGAAGCCTTTATACTTTTATGGAGGGTGATTTAAAGGGACGCTGTCACCAGTGTCACTACTGGGCTGCTCAGTGCAGTTTTCATAAAATCACTGTTCAATCAGTTTGAGATTAACATTGTAGGGCTAATCAAATAGTCAGCACATTCATTTACTGCTAAATATGAAGCAGGGAAAACAGTAATTATATTAAAATTACAGCAAGCAGCTCAGTAAGCGACACATCGCTGGAATACGGGTCTCTATCTCTAAATTATGCTGCTATTAGATGGGATGGCAAAATCCTGGTAACAGTGTCCCTTTAAGGCTGTGTGGGGGCCATAATACAGTGTGAAGAGATGTAGGGGCCATTATACTGTATGAAGGGCTGTGTGGGGTTCACAATGGGAATCATACCGTAGAAGAGGGGTAGTCTTATATGGCGAGTATATTCCACACTCTATATTTTAACTGGAAAAGTTGGGGGTCGTCTTATGCGCCGGAAAATACAGTAATACTATCTACCTACACACACACAACTACTATATGCGACAGACTGCACTGACGATCTGACACTGGCTGCTGACCGATGAGCAGTTCAGCAGTTGGGGTAAACAAGACCTCAGTGTCAGTGCACATCGCGGCTGCTGCCTGAACTATTGGCTGAGTCACCGCCTGGCACGACACCACACGATCAGCTAACAGTCTACTGTCTGCCATAGAGCTCCTGTTACTAAGCAAAATAGCGTTTCCCCGTTTAAAGTATAAATGAACAAAAAACATTTACGCTTGCACTTTCATGCATCTTTTCGTTATTTTTATTAACTTTAGACTAAAATAATATAGGAGCTGGGTATTTTATGAGAAATTAAAGTATTAACCCCTTTCTGCCATGAGACGTACTATCCCGTCCATGTGCCCTGGGACTTAATTCCCAGGGACGGGATAGTACGTCATGGCATTTAATGCGACATGATCGCATTAAAATTCCGACGCCATCCTACCTTATGGTAGATGGCCTCGGCATCCAGGGGTCTGTTGACCGCCAGTATCGGTCCGGATTGGTGCTGTATTAGCACCGATCCTAGGCAGGAACCTGATACAGGCCCAGTAGGGCCTGCAGGAGCTGGTTGGTGCGATCGATTAGATCGGCGATCATGCCAACCACAGGGCACAGCAGCTGTCACTGTGACCGCTCTGTGCCCTCCTGATGACCTGTCTTTGAATTGGAGCTGTGAGCTCTGATCCTAGGCAGTTGCCATGGTCACCAGGCAGTGCAGGGATTGGTGGATCGATATTATCATTCGATCCCACCATTGGCAGGTCACAGCAGCGATGTGACCAGAATGACAGCTCTGCAGGGGGTCCTCACACTAGCTGAGGATTCCCTAGAGAGCAGTCATACATCTGGATCTCCTGGTGTGCTGGGTATTGTGGTTCCACAGCAGCTTGTAGCATCACAATACCTGCTAAAGAAAGAAGAGAAAACCCTACAACTGTAAGTATTGCCTGATTCCCCCCCCCCCCCCCCTTTGCGCCACCTCCGTGCGCACATTTAGCAGCCGCCGAGTGTTGATTGGTGGTGTAGTTCACCAATCAACACTCGTGCTTGCTTTATTTCCCTAGGCCCCCTTTGCGCCAGCTCCATATTCGCATCCTACAGCCGCCAAACTTTGATAAGTTGACATAGTTCACTTATCATAGCTTGTGCTTGCTGATTTCCTTTTTTTTTTTCACCCCCTCTCTGCACCACCTGACTACAAGCGTAAGTGCTAATCCCTGTCCAATCTCTCTGCATCCCCACCCTCCTCTTTTTACCCCCTCAATCCCCCTTTGCGCCGCCTCTGTGCACACATTTAGCAGCCCCCTTTGCGCCACTCCGTATTTGCATCCCACAGCTGCCAAACTGATAAGTGACATAGTTCACTTATCATAGCTTGTGTCTGCTGACTTCCTTTTTCCACCACCCCCTTTGCGCCACCTAACTACAAGTGTAAGTGCTAATCCCTGTCCGATCTCTCTTCATCCCCCCTACTTTTTACCCCTCCATCCCCCTTTGCGCCGCCTCTGTGCGCACATTTAGCAGCCCCCTTAGCGCTAATTCCTTATTCGCATCCCACAGCCGCCAAACTGTGATAAGTGACATAGTTCACTTATCAGAGCTTGTGCCTGCTGATTTCCTTTTTTTTCACCCCCCCCCCCTTGCACCACACCTGTATGCACACCCAGCAGCCACCACTGAACTTTGATAAGTGACGCCATTCACTTATCAGAGCTAGGGCCTGCTGTTTTAGACTTTTCTTTTCACAGGTATTTTTCTCCCCCTTTCCTTTTTTCTCTTAGCTTTTTCTTTACAGGATAGTGTGCACCAATCACTAGCCCCCCACACATGCACATAGTTGTAAATAAAGTACACCCAAGCACCACTTTCACAAAAAATGTCCCGCCCATCGCGTTTGTCCCAACAGCGCTATTCAATGGAGGCATATTCTTACCTTGCCTCCGACACTGATAGCGAGGATGACGATCCGACTTCTCTTTATTTTTCAGATTCTTCCTCCTCGGGTCCTGTAGAACCGCCACGCAGACGCTCCAAGACAGAAGATGAGGCAGCGCCCACCATGCCCGAAGCTGATTCAGTAGACCCTGTATGGACTTCGCCCCCAAAAGTTACAAGCCACTGAATCCTGATTTTGTGGCAGAATCAGGAATCAAGTTTGACACCACCGGCCTCACAGAAATACTTTTTCAAAGTCTTTTTCTCTGAGGATTTTGTTAACCTCATGGTGGAGCAAACTAATTTGTACGCTCGTCAATTTTTGGCGGAAAACCCGATTTCAACATATTCCAACTGGTCTCCTGTGGACGCAGTTGAAATGATGCAGTTTTGGGGCCTGGTCCTCCACATGGGGATACTGAAGCAGCCGGAAATTCGGCAATAATGGAGTGTTGATATTTTATACAACACTCCAGTGTTCCGAATGGTCATGGTCCAGACACGTTTTGAGGCCATCCACAAGTTTCTGCATTATACTGATAATGCACTGTGTCCCGCACGAGATGACCCTAACTTTGACCGTCTGTTCAAAGTTCGGCTGGTCATCGAACACTTCAACAAAGTTTGAAGTGTACATGCCCCAAAGGAACATCAGCATGGATGAGTCCTTGGTCCATTTCAAGGGAAGGCTTGGATTCCGTCAATACCTGCCCAGTAAGAGGGCCAGGTACGGAATCAAACTCTACAAACTTTGTGAGTACCTCAGGGTACACTCATAGGTTTAGAGTCTACGAAGGAAAGGACACCAGGATTGAACCCCCTGAGTGTCCCCCTGTCCTGGGAGTGAGTGGGAAAATTGTGTGGGATTTGATTCACCCACTGCTGGATAAAGGTTATCACCTCTACACTGATAACTTTTATACCAGCATCCCACTCTACAAATACCTCTCTGCGCGAGGTACTGCAGCCTGCGGTACTGTCCGCAAAAATCAGAGGGGCCTTCCGAAGACACTACTTGGTCAGATGCTCAGAAAAGGTGAGAGCAGAGCGCAATGTAGCGACCACCTGCTGGTGGTCAAGGACAAGAGGGATGTCCATCTCTTGACCACCATACACGGTGATGGCAGCACCCTCTGCACTGTACGGGGTACCTCCACACAGGTCAGAAAACTGACCTGTGTAGTGGGGTACAACAAAAACATGGGGGGCGTTGATCTCTCAGATCAATACCTCCAACCATACAATGCTCTCAAAGGCAAGGGCGTGGTACAAAAAGCTGGCCATGCACGTTGTACAAATGGCAATGCTCAATGCATTCCTGCTGTCACAATGTGCACACCCCACCGATATGTCATACCTTCATTTCCAGGAGGTAGTGGTGAAGGCCCTGATGTTTGGCGCTCAGGAAGGAGCAGGTCCCAGTACTTTCGGAACTGAAGATGCTCGTATCGTACCAGGTCAGTATTTTCTGGGGGTGGTCCTGCCAACTGGTACAAAAGGTAAGCCGCAAAAAAGGTGCAGAGTGTTACAAAAAGGAATACGCAAGGACACCATTTATACCATTTATCAGTGCGACACCTGGCCTGTGTATGAAGGATTGCTTCAAATTGTACCACACCTCCATGCACTACTAACTTACATTAGTGTAGTTGGGGGCAGATCTAGATTTGTTCTTTGGGGGTCTAGTATACAAAATGATGTCTCATGTGGGTTTTTTCCTGTTTAGGCACATCAGGGGCTCTGCAAACGGAACATGACGCCAGCAGACCATCAAAGTCTGCATTCCAAAACGTCACTACTTCCCTTTCGAGCCCCGACATGTGCCTAAACAGTTTTTTCCCACATGTGGGGTACCAGTGTACTCAGGTCAAATTGGACAACGTCTTTGGGGGTTCAATTTCTCCTGTTACTCTTGGGAAAATTAAAAATTGGGGACTAAAAATTTGTGGAAACAAAATAGGGTTTTATATTTTCACAACCGGGCATTATAAGCTTTAGCGAAACACTTGGGGGTTCAAAGTGCTCACCACACATGTAGATGAGTTCCTTAGGGGCTCTAGTTTCCAAAATGGGGTCACTTGTGGGGGGTTTCCACTGTTTAGGCATATCATGGGCTTTCCAAATGGAACATGGCGTCAGATTTCAATTTCAGCTAATTTTAGGTTGAAAATGTGAAACGGCGCTCTTTCCCTTCCGAGCCCTGCCGTGTGCCCAAACAGTGTTTCTCTCCCACATATGGGGTATCAGCGCACTCAGGACAAACTGGACAACAACTTTTGGGGTCCAATTTCTCCTGTTACCCTTGGGAAAATAACAAATTGGTGACTAAACTATCATGTTTGTGGGAAAAAATGATTTTTTATTTTTATGCCCGGGCATTATAAACTTCTGTGAAGCTTTTGGGAGTTCAAAGTGCTCACCACACATCTAGAGGAGTTCCTTAGGGGGTCCAGTTTCCAAAATGGGTTCACTTGTGGGGGGTTTCCACTGTTTAGGCATATCATGGGCTCTCCAAACGGAACATGGCGTCCGATTTCAATTTCAGCCAATTTTAGGTTGAAAAAGTCAAACGGCGCTCCTTCCCTTCTGAGCCCTGCCATGCACTAAAACAGTGGTTCCTCCCCACATATGGGGTATCTGCATACTCGGGACAAATTGGACAACAACTTTTGGAGTCCAATTTCTCCTGTTATCCTTGGGAAAATAAAAAAGTTGCTAAAAGATCATTTTTGTGACTAAAAAGTTAAATGTTCATTTTTTCCTTCCACGTTGCTTCTGCTCCTGTGAAACACCTGAAGGGTTAACCTTCTTGAATGTAGTTTTGAGTAGCTTGAGGGGTGCAGTTTTTAGAATGGTGTCACTTTTGGGTATTTTCTGCCATATAGACCCCTCAATCTGACTTTGAATGTGAGGTGGTCCCAAAAAAAAAAAAAAAAATGGTTTTGTAAACTTTGTTGTGAAAATGAGAAATCGCTGGTCAACTTTTAACCCTTAACTTCCTAATAAAAAAAATTGTTTCCAAAATGCTGATTTAAAGTAGACATGTGGGAAATGTTTAATAACTACTTTGTCACATATTTCTCTATTTTAAGGGCATAAAAATTCAGAGTTTGAAAATTGCAATATTTTCAAAATTTTTTCCATATTTGTTTTATTTCACAATTAAATGCAAGTTATGAATTAAATTTTACCACTAACATGAAGTACAATATGTCTGAGAAAACAGTCTCAGAATCGCCTAGATCCGTTTAAGCGTTCCAGAGTTATGACCTCATAAAGGGACAGTGGTCAGAATTGTAAAAAATGGCCCGGTCATTAACGTGCAAACCACCCTTGGGGCTTAAGGGGTTAAAATATAATTTATTTATTTTTTTTTTTTACCATCAGTTTGGGGCCCCGGGGCAGTGCCCCAGTTGTAGTTACGGCCCTGCCAGGGGAGGGACTAGCCCCCTGGGTAGAGCTGCTTCCTCCCGCAGCTGAGGCTCTCGGCTCCGACGCCAGCAGCGCGAGGACCGGAAGTTGCATGCAGAGAGACCGTGGCGCACTTCCAGTGACATCAGAGCACCGGAAATACAGGCTGCCAGCAGGCGCTCTGAAGGAGCAGAGCGCGGCATCAGCAAGACAGGCAGCACCTGCCTGTCCTAACCTCGCAGAGGCTCACAGCAAGGATGGAGAACCAGGGCAGAATCGACCCGGACGGGGTGAGTGCGCATAGCGCAGACTGACCAAGACCCGGACTGCCCAGATCAGAGCCTGACTGTCCCTCTCTTGCACTATGCAGGAAAAGGCACAACCGACAGCGCCCACTCCCACGACCAAGCAGGCGGAGAGACCCAGGGAAGCCTAATAAGTGTCCTGTATGCAGGGTTAAGCTCCCCAGCAAGCACAAGAAGTTGCTGTGTGAAACCTGTATGGCCAAAGTAATGAAGGGCGAACAGCCGTCCCTCCTATCGGAGATGAGAGCGCTGATTCGAGAGGTGGTCCAGGCTTCCATGGCCACCCTGCCACAGCCAGTCCAGGCCCCAGTGCTAAGCGAACCAGACAGGAGATGAAGCCTAGTTCAGAGGAAGGTTCCTACTCAGAGTCGGATCAGGAAGAAGGCGAGCTGGGCACTAGCGAACCAGAGTATGGGAAAAGATGCCTCTTTTCCTCAGATGATACAGACAATCTGGTACAGGCGGTCAGACACAATGCAGATTGAGGAGGTCCAGAAGCCTCAGTCCAGACAGGACATGATGATCGGGGGCCTTAGGGCACAGAGGTAAGTAGTATTCTCAGTGAACAACCATGTAAGAGCCATGGTCCTGGAGGAATGGGAGGAGGTGGAAAAGCGTCTCGTGATATTTCGGGACTTTAAAAGACGTCTCCCCTTCGACCCCCGAGGACATGAAAGAATGGGAGGTAGTTCCCAAAATTGATGTCCCTGTGGCAAAAGTGGCCAAGAAAACAACTATCCCCTTTGAGGATGCGTCTAGTCTGAGGGACCCCATGGATAGGAAGGCGGATAACCTACTAAGGCGGGCCTAGGAAATATCAGCAGCCTTAATTAAAACAAATGTAGCAGCTACTTTGGTAGCAAGGTCTATGTGTTTATGGTTGGGGAAGTTAGAGGAACACTTGGCTAATAAAACCCCAAGGGAGGAAATTATAGATTCACTTCCGATCACGAAGTCAGCCACAGCCTTCCTAGCCGATGCATCGGCAGAATCCATTAGAATTTCTGCCCGGAATGGCTTTGTCAAATTCGGCATGCAGAGCCATCTGATTAAAGACCTGGACGGGTGACGGAGCCTCTAAAAACAAGCTCTGTGCCCTTGCCTTCTCTGGGTTAAGTCTTTGGCCCAGCATTAGACGATATATTAGAAAAAGCATCTGATGTAAAGAAAGGGTTCCCAGAGGAAAAAACCTAGGGACCAGCCCTTTCGTAGACCCGGAGGATAGAAGACAGCAGTACTATAGATATCAGGGGAGCTCTCAAAGGGGTTCCTATGGTAGCACCCACTCTAGACCTGGAAGATCTAGAGCCCCCCCCTTATGGATCTCGTACTAGATCCAGAAGAACATGACTATACCAACATAGGGGGTCGACTCAGAGAACTCAGTTCCCAGTGGTCTCAGATCACAAATCAGTGGGTACTGAGAACAATAGCAGAGGATTACCAAATAGCATTTTCCAGGACGTCCACCTGACAGCACCATGGAGGACGTCCTCCTCACAGGGACAGGAAAGCACACGAGAGGTTAAAAGGCCCCGTCCCACCCCTTTCCCTCAGTGTCTTTCCTGTCCCTGCATGGAGGGACATACGAGAGGAGCAGGAAGATTACCTGAGGGCGCAGGGGGATCGGGCGGCCGGTCCAATCCTTCCCCCTGTCAGGATGCCCAGGGCCGACACTTCCCGGTGGGGAGTCCCTCTGCCCCAAAGCCAGGAGCAGGACGTCGCTCCTGGAGGAAGCCGCTCCTCCCGGTGGGAGGCTCTCTGCTCCAGGCCGCACGGCAGTTGCCCGGGTCCCCGCAGGCAGCGAGCGATGCCGGCGCGACATACAGACCGCGCGGCGGTTGCGGCTGGAAGCGCTTGCCCCGCACGCAGCCGGCGGTGTGGGCGCCGGCGAGAGAACCCGGGGCAGCTGGAGCCGGGTCCCCGCAATGGGCGCCGCCATTGCAAGATGCTCGGTGGGCGGGGCTTCAGAACAGGAAGCGGAAGTGGCCAGCGCGCGGCGATGACGTCACGCGCCGACTTGAAAACAGCGCGCCAGCAGCTCTCACCGCACGCCAGGAGTTCACCGCAGACCAGGAGTTCACCGCACGCTAGCAGCTCACCGCAGGCAACAGCTGCTTCAGTGGTATGGACCCAGAGGCGCCAGCCGACAGAGGGGTAAGTGCGCCTGGCGCAATCCAACCCCAAAACGGCCTTCGCCGCAGCCCATGACAACTGACCCGACTATCCCTGTTCTGTATCATACAGGAGAAGGGTACCCCAGCCCCCCCAACAGAGGTTAAGGACTTGGTAAAGGCCACATCTAAGTCTGTCAGATGCCCGGTTTGCAGGGTAAAGCTGCCAGACAACTATACCAAGACTCTCTGCGGACCCTGCACTTCAAGGGTCGTAAGAGACGAGCAGCCGTCCCTCCTGGCCGAGATGCGATCCTTGATTCGGGAGGAAGTACAGGCCTCCAGATCCAGTCTCTCACGGCAGCAGTCCCCTAGTCCGGGGCCAAGCCGGACGCAGCCGAGGTGGGAGATGGAGCTAGCCTCGGAGACAAGTTCGCCTGAAGGGTCAGACCCCCGGGACTCGGATCCTGAGGAGGGGGGGATCCCGACTGACAGGAGGGACCAAGGCAGGAAATACCTGTTTAAGTTAGAGGACACCGAGGACTTGGTGCAGGCGGTAAGGAACACCATGCAGATAGAGGACGTTCCAAAACCGCAGTCTCGATAGGACCTGATGTTTGGGGGACTGGTCGCTCGGAAACTGTTCCCCGTAAGCGAACACATTAAGACAATAGTCCTAGAAGAATGGAAAGAGGCAGAACGGCGACTTGTACTGTCTCGGGACTTTAAGAGCCGACTGCCCTTTGACCCAGAGGAAACACGATTGTGGGAGGAAATTCCTAAAATCGATGTTCCGGTAGCTAGGGTGACCAAAAAAACCGCCATCCCCTTCGAGGACTCATCAAGTCTCAGACCCGATGGACCGGAAGGCAGATATTCTGTTAAAGAGAACATGGGAATCGGCAGCTGCCCTTACTAAGGTTAACATAGCAGCCACCTCAGTGGCCAGGTCCATGTTCCTATGGGTGGGACAGTTGGAAGAGCATTTATCCAACAAGACCCCTAGATCTGAGATCCTAGCTTCCCTCCCTCTGATGAAATCAGCCTCTGCGTTCCTTTCAGATACATCGGCCGAATCAGTAAGATTCGCAGCCAGAAACGGCTCCCTTTCCAACGCAGCTAGGCGAACGGTTTGGCTGAAGTCTTGGTCTGGGGATAACGCTTCAAAGGCAAAGCTTTGCTCCATCCCCTTTTCAGGCTCAAGGGTGTTCGGGACAGCTCTAGATAGCATCCTAGAGCAGGTGTCTGACAAAAACAAGGGGTTTCCAGAAGAAAAACCCAAGCGTCCCCAGTCCTTTCGTAGAGGGTCCTTTTTCAGGAGACAGACTGATTTTAGGAGCCAGGGTAGATCCAACAGGGGCTCCTTTAGAAACACTCAGAGCCAAGGGGGAGAAGCAAGGCCCCTCTTTTCGCGTCATCCTCCAGGTCTAGAAGGCAATGACGCCATAGGTGTCAGGGAAAGACTGCGACGATTCGCAGCAAGGTGGCGCCAGGTAACCCAGAACCGGTGGGTCCTCAGAACCATCACAGAAGGGTACAGCATAGAATGTTATTCCCCTCCCCCCGACAGATACATCGCCCCCACCGTAGTCCCGGAAGACTCTACCATGTGGGCAAACCTACAGGACCTGCTCCGATCAGAGGTCATAGTGCCAGTTCCGCAGCAGGAGAGGGGAAAAGGTCATTACTCTTCCCTATTCTCCATTACAAAACCATCTGGCGAGGCCAGAACAATTATAAACTTAAAACCCCTAAATGCCTGGGTTGTATACAAAAGGTTTCAAATGGAATCAATACGCTCAGTGAGTCAACTTATAGACAGGGATGCTGTCATGTGTACTCTGGACCTGAAGAGTGCATACTATCAGGTCCCCATCCATCCCGCATCTCAAAGCCTATTAAGAGTCGCAATCAGTCTACCATCCAGGACCTGCCAGTTCCAGTGCCTTCTGTTCGGGCTGGCTTCGGCCCCTCGAATATTTACAAAGCTGGTAGCAGAGGTGGTAACCTACCTGAGAAAGCAGGGAGTCATTATAATACCGTATCTAGACTACTTTCTCCTAGTTGCAGGATCAGAAGAAAGACTCATCCAGGACAGAAGCCGAACGATCAGAACACTGGAGTATCTCGGCTGGCTGATCAACGACCAGAAGTCAGACCTAAAACCAGAAAGCAGGAAGATCTTCCTGGGAGTCCTTCTGGATTCAAGAGACAGAATATCCCGGCTACCGAGAAAAAAGCAGCAGACAATTCAGGACAGAGTCAGGGGACTACTGAGACACCGCTCCTCCATAAGAGGTGCAATGGAAGTTCTGGGTCTGATGACGGCTTGCATTCCATGCGTCAGATGGGCCCAGTCCCATTCGAGGCCCCTGCAAAAGGAAATCCTCGCAGGATGGAACAGGCGTCAGGATTCTCTCAACGGGCCCATATCCTTACCAGACACGGTAAGAAGATCCCTGCGGTGGTGGATACAGCCCCAGAACTTACAGGTGGGCGTGCTATGGACAACCTCGCCGTACGTGGTAATCACCACAGACGCCAGTACATGGGGATGGGGAGCCCACGTAGAAGGGAGAATCTTTCAAGGAAGATGGCCGGTCAGCATCAGAAGCAGATCCTCCAACTTCAGGGAGCTCTATGCGGTCTGGGAAGCCCTGCCTCAGAACCGGTCGGTAGTGAGAAATCGACATGTCTGGATATTGTCCGACAACACAACAGCAGTCTCATTCCTGAAGCACCAGGGAGGTCCGAGACCTCGACCACTCCAGGCACTCGCAGGTCGAATATTCGCCTGGGCAGAAGAGGTGGTCCTCTCCATAACGGCAATCCACCTAGAGGGTTCTCAGAACGTAGTTGCAGACGGCGGGTCAGCCCGACAGAATGGGAACTAAACGAAGAAATCTTCCATCAGCTTTGTCAGCGTTGGGGGACCCCCAGTATAGACCTGTTTGCAAACCGGAAGAACTCAAAGGTCGCCAGATTCTACTCCTTGAACCCAGCAGATCACCCGGACTGAGTAGATGCCCTAAGCCAGGCCTGGACGGAACCCCTCTTGTATGCATTCCCGCCACTGGCGCTGATACCGGCGGTACTCAGGAAGATCTGCGAGGACCGCGCGTCAGTGATATTAATAGTGCCATACTGGCCAAAGAGAAGCTGGTTTCCGCTGCTAGGGGCCATGGCAGTAGGAAACCCAGTCGAGCTACCCCTGAAGGGAGATGTTATCCACCAGGGGCCGATTCGCCATCCAGACCCAGCAAGGCTACGCCTCTCGGCATGGATCCTGAAAGGGACATCCTGAGAGCAAAGGGCTTATCTGAGCAGGTCAATTCCACTCTACTGGCCAGCAGGAAACTGGTAACATCCGCAATCTACAGAAAAATATGGAAGAGATTCTGCCTGGAAGGTGACAGGTCCGACCTCTCGGCAGGTACCCCTGACCTCCCTAGTGTCCTAGACTTTCTGCGGTCGGGATATAATAAGGGGCTTAAACCCAGCACGTTAAAGGTCCAGATCTCTGCTTTGAGCGCCTCCTTTGACTACCCTTTAGCCTCCCATCCTTGGGTGGTAAGATTCATTAAGGCCACGCAGCGTCTTCACCCCACAATTAGGCAGCTCCCAGGCCCAGGCCTGGTACTCAGATCTTTATGTAGGGACCCCTACATGCCTAGTGATAGAATGTCCATTTTGACTCTCTCTCGAAAGAATGCTTTCCTCATAGCCATCACCACGGCCAAAAGAATAGGGGAGATCCAGGCCCTGTCCACCAAGGATCCATATCTCCAGATCAGAGACTCGTATAACCTTAAGATTAGATCCGGCTTTTATCCCCAAGGTAGCCTCTTACCAGAATATAAATCAGGAGATAGTGCTACCATCTTTCTGCAGCAATCCCCGCAATGAGAAAGAACAGCGTCTCCACTCCCTAGACGTAAGACGGGCAGTTAAAGGCTATCTAGAGGCCACCAATGACTGGCGTATTGACTCAAACCTGTTCATCCTCTTCGGGGGTAAAAATAGGGGGAGAAAAGCCTCTAAGGCATCCATCGCAAGATGGATCACATCAGTAATTTCAGACGCCTACCAGTCGGAAGGCGCCAACCCACCAGATACCTTAAGGGCCCACTCTACTAGGGCAGTTTCAGCCTCCTGGGCCGAGCGCGCAGGTGCCTCAGTCGAGCAGATTTGTAGAGCAGCAACCTGGGCCAGCCTGAATACATTTTGCACGCACTACAAACTTGACGTGCTATCAGGCCAACATACCGCATTTGGGAGAAAAGTTCTCCAGGCGGTGAACCCACCCTGAGGAGGTGCTTTGG
Source organism: Dendrobates tinctorius (assembly GCF_039654945.1). NCBI lineage: Eukaryota > Metazoa > Chordata > Amphibia > Anura > Dendrobatidae > Dendrobates > Dendrobates tinctorius. Next base: position 71,837 of record NW_027361834.1, on the reverse strand, counting down.
TACTCTCCATGGTGCTATCAGGTGGACGTCCTGGAAAATGGGTATTAGACCTACCGGTAATGATGTTTCCAGGAGTCCATCCTGACAGCACGGGTAGTTCCCTCCCTGTTATGTTATGTTTTGTTAAGTTATGTCATATGATGTAATATGATACCATTAAAAGAGTTATAGCATTATCCACGCTGTGGTTCTTAAGTCACTGAGGGAAAGGGGTGGGACGGGGCCTTTTAACCTCTCGTGTGCTTTCCTGTCCCTGTAAGGAGGAGGAGGACGTCCTCCATGGTGCTGTCAGGACGGACTCCTGGAAACATCCTTACCGGTAGGTCTAATACCTATTTTCATCGCCCTCCCCCTGAAAGGTCCATTTCTCCCCGCAGAATAAAAGACGACTCCCAGATGTGGGTCGACGTGACAGAACTAGCAAACTCTGGGGTGATGATTCCAGTTCCCCGGGCAGAAATTGGTGCGGGCCACTATTCGTCCCTATTTGCCATCCGGAGAATCACGTACCATTATAAACCTGAAACCCTTAAATGCCTGGGTAACTTACAAAAAAAAATTCCGAATGGAGTCAATCAGATCCACAGTCATCTGATAGATAAGAATGCCCTGATGTGTACCCTGGACAGTGCCTACTATCAGGTACCAATTCACCCAATGTCAGATTCCTGAGGTTTGCAGTAAAACTTCAGAATCGGACATGCCACTTTCAATTTCAGGGTCTTCCGTTTGGTCTGGCCTCGAGTCTTTACGAAGCTAATCACGGAAGTGGTGGCGTTCCTAAGAAATCGGGGAATAATCATCATTCTATACATAGACTACTTCCTCCTGGTGGCGAGATCAACAGAGGAACTGTGGCGGCACAAGGAGAAGACAATAGAGGTTCTAGAGTTCCTGGGCTGGATCATAAACAAAGAAAAATCGGACCTAGTACCAGACAGAGTGGGTTTTTTTTTTTTTTTTTTTGTTGGGGGGGATGGGGGGGGGGGTACTACTGGACTCGAGAAGCAGAACTTCCTTCTTACCACCAGAAAAACGGACATACGAGACAGCATGAAGGAACTTCAAAAAGGCCACATTTCCATCAGAGCAGCAATGTGTGCTTTGGGCCTCGTGACATCCTGCATCCCTTGTGTCCGATGGGCACAGTTCCATTCGAGAACCCTTCAAAAGAAGTACTTGCCGCCTGGAATCGTCAGACCTCCCTTGACAAGAAAATGGCCATGTCTCCAGCAGTAAAAAGATCCCTGGTGTGGTGGATGCAACGACAAAACCTAAGGAAAGGTGTCCCCTGGATCACCTCCCCATGCGTCATAATCACTACGGACGCCAGCAAATGGGGCTGGGGGGGGCTCATCTAGAAGGCAGAATTCTTCAGAGTGCCCACAAACATGCAGTCCACATCCTCCAACTACAAGGAACTTTACGCCACATGGGAGGCCCTAAGAAGAAATCAGGACCGACTAAGAATCTCGACGTGTGTGTGTGTCGTTTTGTTTTTTTTTCCCCCCTGGGCAGAAAATACAGTTCTGTCAGTAACAGCCATCCATCTCGAAGGATCACAAAATACAGTGGCAGATTATTTTAGCAGACAGAAGATCTGTCCCATGGAGTGGGAGCTGAACAGATTTTCCAAAACCTATGCCAGCGCTGGGAAGTCTGCACATAGACCTCTTCGCAACCAGAAAGAATACCAAGATGTACAGGTTTTTCTCTCTGAATCTGCTGGACAATCCAGAAGGGGTAGATGCCCTAAGCCAGAAGTGGGGGCACTCTCTCATATGCATTTCCCCCGATAGCCCTCATTCCAGCCATCCTCGGGAAGATTCAGGAGGATCAGGCAAGAGTGCTACTGATAGCACCTTATTAGCTGAAAAGGAGATGGTTTCCACTCCTGGCGATTATGGCAGAAGATCAACTGCTTCTGCTTCCACAGAGGGAAGACATCATTCACCAGGGGCTGGTTCTTCACTAAGATCCAGGAAGACTTCACCTGTCAGCCTGGATCCTGAAGGCAGATCCTGAGGGCTCGAGGCCTGTCAGACCAGGTCATATTGACTATTCAGGCCAGCAGAAAGCCCGTAACTTCTGCGATATACTACAAAATTTGGAAAAGATTCTGTCTAGATTGTGGCAGGCCTGACTCAGCGGAAGGAAAACCAGACATCCCAAAGATACTAGATTTCCTTCAGGCAGGCTTTAATAAAGGACTTAGGCCTAGCACGCTGAAGGTCCAGATCTTGACATTAAGTATCTTGATTACCCCTTGGCCTCCCATGCCTGGGTAATAAGATTTATCAGGGCAATTCAGAGGTTACGTCCCACAATCAGGAGGTCAGTCCCCCCCCCCCCCTCATGGGATCTTAGTCTTGTCCTGCAGTCCCTTAGTCTTGTCCTGCTTGGATCCCTTTATCCAGAGCCAGGAGATGCCCATTTCACGTCGAACCATGAAGGTAGCATTCTTAGTGGCGATCACCACCACGAAACGAATGAGTGAGATACAGGCGCTATCTATCCGAGACCCATATCTCCAAATCTCGGAGGATCGTATAATCATGAGACTAGACCCCACCTTTTTGCCCAAAGTTGTCAGTCCAGAACTTAAACCAGGAAATTTTGCCTTCCTTTTGCAAGAACCCCTCAAATGACAAAGAAAGGGCCCTGCACGAATTAGACGTACACCAGGCAGTTATTGATTACATCAAGGCCACGCAGGGTTGGAGACGGGACCATAACATATTTCTACTCTTTGGGGGGGAAAAAACAAAGGGAGGAAAGCCTCCATCGTGAGATGGATAACATCGCTAATCAGTTTAGCCTACATCTCTCAGGGGATTCCTCCCCCAGAAGGGTTAAAAGCTCACTCAACACGAGCATTCAGTTTCCTGGGCCGAAAGGGCAGGGGCTTCAGTAAACCAAATCTGTAGGGCTGCACCTTGGTCCAGGTTGGACACATTCTGTAAATAATACATCTAATTTGTAGTATCTAACCAACAGACTGCTTTCAGGAGACTGGTTCTCCAGGCAGTCATCCCACCCTAAGGGGATACTTTGGTATTCTCCCTGGTGCTGGCAGGAGGGACATCCTGGAAAATAGGCCTTAGACCTACCGGTAATTATGTTTCCAGGAGTCCATCCGGACAGCACGGATAGTTCCCTTCCTGAAATAATTGTCATATATGGCATAATGATTCTGTAAGTGTTCAGTTGCATCATCTACAGTGTGGTACTTTGGGGGGGGGGGGAACGGGACACTGAGGGAATGGGGTGGAGACTGTTTTTAACCTCCTTGTGTGCTCTTCCTGTCTCTGCAAGGTGGCGAGGGACGTCCTCCCTGGTGCTGTCAAGATGGACTCCTGGAAACATAATTACCGGTAGATCTAATGCCTATTTTCTTCCCCCAACTGAATTGGAAAATTGCAGCGTTCTTAGAATTGGCATGCTGCAGATACATCTGTGTTTCTACTTTTTTTTTTTTTTTTTTTTTTTTTTTTTTTTTTTTTTTTTTCCACCAATGAAAAGCAATGAGTGAGTTTTTGATGAATACCTTTTATTAAACGTGTACTATAGACAAATTACATATTCTGCACCCACCAACCCCCCCCCCCCCACCCCCAGCAAGAACAGAGCACAGCTCAGTTTCTTTAGGCTAAGTGCCCACGATCCAGATATAGCAACATTTTACACAGCATCAAATGGAAGCATAGTGGGCATGGGAATTCTATAAATCCAATCCACTGTGCTTGTAACGTAGAATGCAGCATTTTGGATGTATTGCAGGTGAGCTGTTTCCAAACTGCTATTCTGGATTGTGGGCACATGGCCTTTACTGCCAAGAGCAGGTTTTGCCTGCAGAAAAACCTTGCAAAGCGCAACGTGTGAACATAGCCTTAGGCCAGTTCATTTTTGTGGATCTTCTAAGCCTCATTGGTGTCAAGATGGGAAGACTTCTTTAAAGGGGTTGTCCACTACTAGGACAACCCCTTCTCAAACTAAATGTTTTCAGCCCAATAAAATAAAGCCTACACTCGCCTCACTTATCAGTGCTGTTCCAGCAAAGTCTGCACTTGCAGTCCCAGGGATAGTGATGCAGTGGAATGACACATGATGCACAATTGGCGCTGGCGTCAGTCTCCACCTATGGACACCACTGAACAAGAGGAAGCCAGGGATGAGCTGCAGCCCTAGGTTACTCTTGATGATCAGTTCATACAAAGGTGGTGACGCCAGCGCTGATTGTGACACATATCGCCAGTGCCCAATGTAAGGTAACAAGCAGGATGCAGTGATGGGATGCAGGCAGAGCAAGGATTACCAGGTTTATTTACAGGGAATGAGGGCTTGTGGGGTGACAAGGAATGGGGCAGATCGGGGAGAGTGACAGGGTAGGTCTGGGGCAAACGAAAGTTCAGTAATTAAGAGGTGAAGCTATCAGTCTGTAGTCTTCTTGGGTGCAGCTCCTCAAGGTTCCAACAGTGGCACCGACAACAGCAGCAGGTGACATGAGGTCTGTAACAGGTGGGGATCCAATGGTGGCACTGACAACAGCAGTGCAATGCCCTTTCCAGTGGGGCCAAGAAAATGACTACCCTGTCTTCTGGTGAGTGGTCAGTCTCTGGTACCTTCCACTGTCCCTAGTCCATATACTGTAGTGGCTAAACAACCGTGAGGGCCACAGTCCTGTATGAGCCCAGAGTGGATCTGCAAGTATATTATATGAAAGTCAAGTCACAAGTGTCTGGGGCCAAGATTTACTAGCAGTCAGGGTGTAGGTTACAGTCACGCTACCAGCCTCTTTCAGGCAGCACACTCATGGAACTCATGATCCTGAAGTGTCTGGCTCCTGGCTTTGACTGCCACTGAGCACACACTGCCCATCTCTCTCTGGTCCCCATCCGGGGATTGGTGCTCTCCGGACGGAGCACTTCTCTCACTGCTGCAACACCCAGCTCTGCTCTGCTGACGTGGCCCTGCTCTGCTGGCACAACTCTGCTCTGCAGGCAACTGGGGCTCCTTCTATATGGCCCCTCGCCACGCTGGTACTCTGGTGGGGGAAGCAGAGCATGCTGCTCCCCGCTGGTGCCAGACTGCCCTGCTTCACGCACTTTCTCCTTTTGTCTGTGCTGCTGTGTGCCCTTTTCTGGCTCTCCCTGCCCCTCTGCAGGAAGGTGCCTCCCACTCAGGCTTCCCTCAGGCTGCAAGGGAACATCTGCCCCACTTAGGCTAAGGCTGCCTCCCCTGGAACAAAGGATGCATCCTTCCTTCCTAATTCTGAACCCGCAGGTACCCATGGTCCGGTCTGTCTCCTTACACCACATGAGATCCTCAGGGAGAGCAAATGCCAACACAGGAAGACTGTATAGACTTCATCAAATTATCAGGGACTGAACATTTAGTTTGAGGTTGTACTAGAAGTGAACAGCCCCTTTAAGAAAGGAGTTGCTTACACAGGTCTCTCAGCCTGGAGAAGAACAGGTGATGCTATTTGAGCCATGACATTGGTATGTACAAAATGTGTTGCTGCAGGTGCTAAAAAGCTGCTCTAAAACTTCATGTGTTACATGAACAAGTTGACATCTAACTTTATCACCAAGTCTACTCTCGGTGTAGAACTGTTCTGCTGCAAATCCACTGTCTATCAAAAGCTTTATAATTTTTTTTTTTTTTTTACCTGTTTTGTATACTTTGTTCATTATTTTCTAGATTGGACTTGTCCTGTTCAGACACAGCTGCAAGTTATTCCCACATTCTAGGCAATGCTGTGAGCTTTCCTATATACTGCATTACTGTACAGTCTAAGAGGGGATTGCTAACGGAAATCTCTGCCTTCTGCTACTGTAGATCTTGCTTATGTGTGCAGTCCTGGTAGTGTGGTTAATGTGTGCTAACAGAACGATTACAACACTCCGCTGACCAGCAGCTTCTCAAGTGGAGTCTTAATGCAGAATAGCAAGGTGGGTTGTTGTGGACTTCAGATCTGACCTTGAGGCTGGAACCTGTTCCTTAGCTGGTGGGGCTGCTATATTCCCTGATGGGTGTCATCTGTGTATCTCAAGATGAGGGAGGATCCTCACGCCGCCATAGTAAGGCTAGGCTCATTCTGAATTCAGACATTAGGTTTGGTGGACTGTTCAATGCGTGTCGCTGAACCCTTTTGCTCTTCATCTAGAAATGTAAATAGGAGTTGGCAATGTCTATGGCATAAAATATTTTTTCTTAACAGGAAATATCTTGCATCTTGCTCAATGAGATTCTCTTCCCTTTTCATGTGCTTTAAAAAAAAAGTGCAAGGTAATATACAGAGGTGTGAAGAGATCAGATCTGATAACAAGGGGAAGTCAAGATCACAGGAAAACTGTTGTAAGTTACTGAAGTCTTTTTTTTTTTTTTTCACCCCTGTGTGGGTGTAGTCTGTGAATGCTACACTGTAATGGTATTGATCAGTTCTGCAGTCTCTTGCTCAGTCATCTCATTAATGAGATCTTTGTTCCTAAGTGTGGCCATAAACCTAGTTTGAATATTCCCTTTTGACCCAATCATCATCTGGTGAATGATTGCTACTCAATTGTCCATACACCTTTCTGTCCTTATTGGCTGTTACCAGTAGTTCTACCAGGTTGCATGTGGTCAGTGACACTGAAAAAAAGGTTTTTCTGTGTATTTTATGGAAAGATCATAGATGACATCTTTCAGAATACTTGAGCATGGCTGACTTCATTGTACACATTGAAATGACCACTCTACCCAACTAATTGTGTTGCTTGAAATTTTCCACTCCTCACCTAAAATCTAACACTTTGGGCTTCAAAGGTCTGGAGACTGAACACTAAGGAAGAAAAGCCTATGACAAATATCCAAATACAGATGCCCCAGTATTTCACCACATCAATGATCATTGGCCTATACCTTCATGCCTTAACAGATTCCTGTAAGGCCTTGCTTAAGGCCCCGTCTCACTAAGTGATCTCGGTAGCGAGATCGCTGCTGAGTCACAACTTTTGTGACGTAACAGCGATCTCACCAGCGAGATCGCTGTGTGTGACAGCGATCAACGAGCGGCCCCCCTGCCGGTATCGCTGATCGCTGGAAGAAACCTCTGGACATTTCTTTGGTCGCTGGTCTCCCGCTGGCCAGCACGCATCGCTGCGTGTGACAGGCGAGAGACCAGCAATCAGGTGTAAAAAAAAAAAATAATAAAAAAAATAAAAAATATAGTTCTCACCTTCCGATGTCCCGCGCAGTCTTCCGGCCTCTCTCCACGCTCTGGTCCCAGTGATTCTTTGCACAAATGACCGAGACTTTGCACGAATGACTGAGAGGTCACTGTCTCGAGGGATAACAAAGGATCACTGGCACCAGAGCGTGGAGAGAGGCAGGATGGCTGAACGGGACGTCGGAAGGTGAGTAACTATTTTTTATTTTGATTCTATTTTTTACAGCGATGCCGGGTGCTCTGCATCGCTGTACTGATCGCTGGTGAAGCTGTCTGTGTGACGGCTCACCAGCAATCACATAGCGACTTACCAGCGATTCTGACACCCTGATATCGGTGTCGGGATCGCTGGTAAGTTGCTTGGTGTGACGGGGCCTTTAGACTTGGGTGAAGCCTGAGGTGCATCCCCCTCTACAAGTACCAGTGGAGGCGGTCTGCACGGTTGTCTATCCTCAATGGACTTCTAACTTACTAACACACTAGAAATAGGCCTGATGCTATCGCATCAGTAGTGCGGTGTTCCCCACGCAGGTGCAGCAATAGCCGCGTCGTTAGTGCATGTGCAGGTAGAATGCACAGTTGTGGCTGTTACTGCGCATGTGCAGGCATAGCGGTGACATGAATGTGACTTGCACCTGTGCAAGTGACGTACATGCCACCGCTATTCCCGCGCATGCGTAGTAACGACACTGCTGTTACTGCGCCTGTGTGGGAATAGCGGTGACGTGTATATCACTTGCACAGGCGTGTTTCGTGGCCACAAACTACACCTATGCAACTGACTGCTGCGGTGCCTTATGGGATTTGGGGACAGTGGCCAACTGGATATTAGATATAGATATGACAGCAGCATGCACTTATATACTGCCCCAAGTGCACAGTGACTCAGCGGTTAACACTGTTACTTTTCAGTATTTTGAGTCCTGGGTTTAAATCCTACCAAGGACATCTGCAAGGAGTGTGTTCTCCTTGTGTGGGTTTCCTCATAGACCCTATAAGCTGGGTCTCACAGGCTGAGCCAGTGACTCGCTGACTGCTCTCATGCACTGCAGTACTAGAGTACAGTGTGAGACCAGCAATCATGGCAAAAAATATACACCGTGGGACGAAGTGAAATAAGTAGAATAAAATGCAAATAAAGCGCACACAAACCAGACATTGGCAACGCAGTGAGTGTTTGTGCGCTTTTTTGTACAATCGGTATTGACATCTCCAAAACAGCCCACTCTATAAAACTGGCACACTTCTTCTGTCCTACAAACATTGTAATGAAACTATTTTTTAAAAAGGCAAAAATGGCACTCTTTCATCATACTGACTCTCAAAGTGAATAAAGTGATTAAGTCATATGTAAAAAACTGTATAAATTTAAACTCCAAGCTGTCCTGGAAAAAAAACAAGACTTAATATGGCTCATTCTCAAGATCCCATGCGGTCCTGTCTGTATACTGTGTCCTCCAATGCCCAGGAGCTGTGGTATGATCAGACCGTGTTCCTGTAGTCAGACAGACATTACACAGCAGTGGACGTTTATAAGATTATCTCAATAGGAACATTTTATTAATCACATCCAACTGTGGAAACTATCATTATTCCAAGATGTAGTTATTAAAAGGAACCTTTATTAGGCTGGTTTCACATTAGTGCTTTTTAAGCGCACGCATGGCCGGGGGTAGCTCCGCCCCCGAGCCGGCTCTCTGCCCGGCGTGCCCGCCCCTTGCTTGTAGCGCCGCCTCCTAGCGCACAGCGGCGCCTGCGATCGGCGCACCCTATCTTTAGCATAGGGTGCGCCGATCGTGCGCAGGCCGTGCGCTAGTTGCGCTTTGACCTGCGCTGCGCACTTTTTTTGACGGTGCGCCGTGCGCGCCAAAATCCAAAAAGTTTGATTTTGGCGCGCACGGCGCACCGTCAAAAGTGCGCAGCGCAGGTCAAAGCGCAACTAGCGCACGATCGGCGCACCCTATACTAAAGATAGGGTGCGCCGATCGCAGGCGCCGCTGTGCGCTAGGAGGCGGCGCTACAAGCAAGGGGCGGGCACGCCGGGCAGAGAGCCGGCTCGGGGGCGGAGCTACCCCCGGCCGTGCGTGCGCTTAAAAAGCGCTAATGTGAAACCAGCCTTAGCGGTAAAACTGCTTTTAAGTATTTTAGTACATGTTAAAAGAGAAAAAAAAGACATTAAAGAATGTGTACAATATTTGACGCATGCACAATGGAGACAATGGGGAAACCAACACAGCAAATTATTATTTTTTTTTTTTTTTTTACTTTAACAAGACCATCTAACTTACCATGCACAGTACATAAATACCTAACTTAAATCAAAATAAAAAGGGTCAGGCAAAACAATGGCTATAGGAAAGTATGACACTCGGCTGCACACTTCGCCTCCATCCATGGTTTATTACAGCTATAGCCTGAGGCTGCTGTGCCCAGCTCTTGTAAGGAGTTGTGTAGATGAAGATGTCTGGCTAGTGAACTGATTTACAAGAACTAGGCACATCAGTCAGGCTGTGTTAGTTACAAATGACATGGAAACCTAACAGACTGCCATCATGTGGCTGGATGACCACATGACATGGTAAGGAACACATTTTGGCTATTGGAGGGGGAGCATTACACCTGTTTACACTAGTGCACTTTTTGGCACCTGTGGGGTGGCAGTTGAAGGAGAGCTACTCTGCCACCCCCTCACCAGTGTAGCAGGAGGCGCTCTCTTCGGTAAGCACTCTCATAGGAGTGTAGGAATGTACAGTGTGATGTGGGGATGAGGAAGCCGTCATCCAAACCCACACCACTGTGTGCCGCCCTGCAGGCAGTAGATTGACGGAGCGGCTGCTGCACACTAACTTGTGTCGGCTCAGTGCTCCTAGCTCACCCATCCATGTCTGGCTGCATTTACTGCTCACATTGAAGTGGTGTTCCTGATTTTATTCCATACTCATGAAAATTACTTGGTAGAATTGGGATTTTTTTTCTTTAGGGTGATTAAATGCAGATTCTTTTCACCTCTAGCTTTTGAAGTGCTTCCTCTGCTTTTGCTCTAAATGGAAGGGGCTTTGCTCCCCTGAGATGGTGCTGCTTTCTGTTTCATGCAGTTTTATAAATGGTTTCCTGGCTGTCACGTTAGCAGGCAATATATGCAATTGATAATCTTTATCCACACCCAGTATGGTACGTCCAGCTTTCTGATGTACTTATGACATGTTTAACGCAACTAATCTTAATTTTCTTTATTTTCAGAATGCACAGTGTGAGGCCTAACATTCTGTGTTGAAACCACTTGGTCCCGATTGAGGTTCAGATTGAGAACATTGATGGTAAATCTTTGTCCCTCTCCAGATAACCAGAATGGGCAGTCTCAGACTTCTGACGCTCGTGTTGGTGCTGACGGGTAACCTGGGACAAGGACATGCTAGGAGCTCCTTAAGTCACTGGTTTAATGGCGTGAAGGTTCCTCCAACAACTAAAGGAGATCCAGGGGATCCTCTATTCCTCACTCCTTATCTGGACAGTGGGAAGATTGATGAAGGTGAGGAACAATTGTCACTTGTGAGTATTGTTTAGTTATGATCACCACTCCAAGTAGAAGCTTGTGGTTCCTGTGTTTAGTAGCTGTGTTTTTGGAGGCATCAGTGCTGCAGAATGGGAGAACTCTGAATTTCTTGACTTTATCCCCAGCAGTTGCCATCCTGTGACACTACAACTCCCAGCATGCAGTGCCATCAGTTTGATGCCAACCATCTAGAAACACAGCACATAAGATCGAAGGTGGCAAATGACAAAACATACTTGAGGAAACAGATAAAGGAGGTTTTAGATTAGAAAAATTAGCTAAAGGGAGGAAAAGCCATAAAATGGCAAAATAACTATATACTACCTGATAAATTCCCCACTGCTGCTCTGTTGCTTCCTTGTGGTGGTTGCTGTGCAGCAGTGATGTCTGTCATGTGATGGCTGCAGTGGTATTGTGCCATAATCTGCTGTGGCAAGTGATTGCCTGCAGAGGTCACATGGATATATGGGCAGATCGTTGGTCTTGTAGCAAGTTCATTTTTAGTCTAATCTTTGTTTGTTTTTTAATAAGCTAAAATGGTGCAAGAACCCAAGTGTACACTCCAGGCAGTGGTCTGCAGTAAATAAATTTAACAAGTCACAACTGAGGCATTAACTGAAAACTAGAAATCCGAAAAGCCCAAAATGCCAACAATGAGATTTAAAGGTGCAAATGGAAAAAACGCCAAAAAACTAAACAAAGATGCAATAAATTTTCTGGGTGGATAACTGTTGTCATGAAGGCCAGGAGTCCAAAATAAAGTAGCTGGACCCCAAAAGCAAGATCTCATAAGAGGCATGCCTTCAAATCTTTCAAGGCAGCCTCCATGTAATGAGCCGCCACCCCCCCCCCCCCCCCCCCATTATGATTTTCCTTGTATATGCCTGCCAAGTCTTTACTTCTATTTCAGCTCGTGAGCTAAGCCTTGTAGGAGAACTACCGGGAGCAAATGTGAAAAGTTATTCGGGATACCTCACCGTGAACAAGACCTATGACAGCAACCTCTTCTTCTGGTTTATCCCTGCACAGGTATGAATGCAATCTGCCGCCTTTGACTCCTGCATTTCTTCCACTTCTGTTTTCTTGCCAGTGAAACGCCAGCTACAAAATGCCACAAAATGTTATGGTGTATGTGGCACACCACACAGCTGCTATGGGGGCCCAATGCTGTTAACTCGGCCCCCCCACATCACACACTTAACTAGCTGAAGATGGTGATGGAGGAGAGCATCATGTGTCACTCCCTCAATCAGTCCCCCTCTGCTCGGCATGTGCCAGCAGTGAAGCTGATGAGACGCTCTATAAAAGCCAGAACAGCTGGAGAACTAGGAGAGGTAAGTATGTCTGTGTGCTGCACTATACTGATGGGGGCTGCATTGTACTATATGGGACTTGCATTATACTGTATCGAGGACTATCTGTACCATCATTCTTCCTCAGCCGGAGTAAGGGTAGGTTCACACGGTCAGTGAATGATGTAGGTTAGATGCTGTGTAATTGTGCAGCGTCCAGATGTTGCAGCATAGTGGATGGGATTTCAAGAAATCCTGTGCCCGCTATGCATGCACAGATGCCCGCAGCTCACCCATGGAGACGGACATGTGATGCATCTCTCCAGACTGCAACAGGTTAGGGTGTGTGCAAATGCTGTGTATTCTGCTGCGGATCTGCAGCGGTTTTGGTCCTGCGGTGTACAGTACCATTATAATCAATGGAAATAGAAATCCACAGTGCACACAGTGTGGAATTTTCCGTGCGGGTTTGCTGTGATTTCAAAACCGCAGCATGTCAATTCTTTGTGCGGATTCCGCTGCGGTTTGGCACCTGCTCCATGACAGGTGTCAAACAGCAGGGGGAAACCCACAGACCTAACCACAGGAAATCTGCAGATAAACCGCAGGTCGTTTTACCTGCAGATTTACACAAATCCCCGCTGAAAATTCTGCAGGTCAATCTGCAGCGTGTGCACACCCTTAATTTATCTTGTGGAGACGTGATCCTCCACAGGCTCAATATCACCTGTACAATGTATTGGACGCGATGAATCCTCACAGTTCAATGAACACATGCGGATTCACTTGCTTTCAATAGCCGGCAGCGCTTTGGATGCAGCAGACATGTGCTGTGTTCAAAGCATTGCCAATTACTGAACGTGTGCACATTCCTAAAGAGGTAAACAAGCGTCAAGCGACTTCAATATTGTCAATCGCTTATAAATACAACAGACTTTGTTTTGTGAGCATTTAGGGCCCCACTTTAAACTTTCGTCCGGGGCCCCACTTTGTCTAAAACCATCCCTGCCCATATGGTCTCCTCGCACTACTTCCCTCAATAGTCTTCTCACACATCCTTCCCCCCCCCCCCCTCCCTCCCCTCCATATTGTCTGCACCTATTCCCCACTACCCTCTCCATATAGTCATAAAAGGGAGAGGAAACAAGAGTCGGCTCACCATAACACTTTTCAGTTAGCGTGCCTTTCCATACTGTCTGCACATTCCCCCGCCCTCTCTCCATACAGTGTACTCGCATTTCTTTTCCTTTACCCTAACTACAATAAATCTTAACTGTCTTCAGCTCTATTGGAGCACTTTCTGCACAACTTCCACCTATGCGGCACCAAGGAGGAGTGTGATCACGTGACCTGATCATGCTGCTGCTGATCCTCCTCACCCAGAAGTGCCAGCTGTCGGGGCTTCAATTGATCAGAGCTGGTGTGCTGCGCCTCTTCGAAGCTGGCTGTCAGCTTGACAGCTGATGCTGGCCGATTCCCACTACAAAGACAGATGCCCCGCCTGCTCCTCTAGAGATGTCCCTGTAGGAATGTCAGATCTAGGAATAAGTGAAATTGATATTTCTCTAATACAGAGTTTGAGCAGCAGATGGCGCTGTCTTAATACTTTATAGTGACGTGATACTATGGTAAGTCTTGCTATTGAAGCTACTGGCTGTCAGCTCTCAATTCTGAAGACCCAGTTGCTTTGTTAGTGGGTGCATAGTCTTATTCTTGCTTGTATAACCAACACCTGCTTTTATATACCACAATTAAAGATAAATTCTTGGTTGGAATCACACATGCAGGTATTTGAGCCAAAACAAGGAGCTTGGTCAAAAATTTACATGAAGGACTAACTATGATTAAAGGGCACAAATAGTGCATTGCCCTTTAAAGAAACAGCAGTCTGGCCACAGGAGATTATTCAGGATGCACTCAGTGTGACAACTGATCTTTATTCAGGAACAATATATAAGCTTAACAGATCAGGAATAAATGATTTGTGTCCCTCTGTGTAGCAACTACAGCAGGCTGCTTCTCTCATATGGACACTGGAAATAGTCACATGCTCTTCCTGTGTGAGCCTCTGGGAGGTCTTTTTTTTTTTTTTTTTTTTTTTTTTTTTTTTTTTTTTCTAACCTTTTTATAAATGGCATACAAACCTAGCAACTAAACACTGATAGACAGGAATGGAGTTGTTGCTCCAAACCTATTCCAACAGATATTCCCATCTTGGAGCCTCTTGACAGTGACCACTTTACTATGGCTTTTAAGACCCAGTCTAAATAAACATTTGAGCGTTGCCCTATTTAGTCTTCATGCACCTTCATCAAGGCAGTTCTTGGGCTGGACCTCTTCAGTTAGGCCCACAAGACTGCTTCCTTCATATTGGCATCCCAAGCCCTCATCCCTGCATTGGCTTACTCTTCACTCATGACCAGTGATAGGATCTGTATATCTGTTTGCCTGATCCTTCAGAGAACACGTTTCACTCTCCTGACTACATCAGTCTCCTCAGGTGTCAGCCTCTCTCTCGTCTTGTGCTCCTATGACGTTTGTGTGTGTGATCTTTCTGTTACACCATATGCCAAGAACACACTGCCATACATTACTAATTGTCTAACTTTCTGCTTGTCTCCCTCCTCCTATAGCTCAGTCCGGAGTCTGCCCCAGTTTTGCTTTGGCTACAGGGAGGACCAGGAGGCACATCCATGTTTGGCTTATTTGTGGAACATGGACCTTATGTAGTGAATGAGAACCTTACATGTAAGTGCCCTCTCAATTCCATGTGACTACATGTAAGCTATGTATATATGATGGCCAGAAGAGGGGTCAGTGAAGTTTCATACCAAAATATTGGCATGGGGTGAAACCATTTCCCCCAGACCTAAAAATTGGAAAATAAATAATGTATTTTACTCTTTTATAGTGCCATCATATTCCATATTCAGTGCAGTAAAAGTGCAATCCCAGGTTTTTTTAATCTATATTTAACTTTAAAAACTTTTTACTTGGGGCATACTTCAATAGTCTCCAAGAGAGACTAGAAGCTGCCATAACCTGATTGCCTCTGCTACATACAGTCAGTGATCAGATTGCCTGTATGTAGCAGAATTGCTGACTTGCTGTTAGCGCTAAATGCCAGGTGGTGCCCATAGCAATCCAACAGTGACAACTATAAAGGTCTGCTGAAGACCTCTGTCATGCCAACCCATCGGCGACCAGCAGTAATGTGATACAGTTGGGGATTTATGGTGTGCTTGCCAGAAGTGTGTTAAATGCTGCTGTCTGACAGCGGCATTTAACTAGTTAACAGCCACGGGTGGATCACAATTCCAACCGTGGCTGTTAAAGGTAAATGCTACAAGTTATATGCGGTACTTATAAAAATAAGGAGAAAGGTGATCAAGTAGGGTATCCAGCCCAATCATGATATAATCAAAAAAGTCTTTGCACTCAAAGGTAATGAATGATGTGAGAAGTTCCATTTTATTGTGCACACATGTTGTATGTTTTCCCTTCACCCATGACACCACCACCTGAGAGGGATCTGCCCCGCCAGGACAGGAACCTACTGAGACATAAGGGGTGGCAACTCTCCCCCGCTTCAGTTGGGTTCCTGTCCTGGAAGGAACCCCACGGTCGGCGGTGCCGGTCATGGGCGAAGAAAAGAAAATGAACCCAGCCCCGTCCCGGCGCGGGAAGAACAGGTCTCACCTGTAGCGTCGGGTGCTGGATGCGCAGTCCCCGGGCCCTCCGGGGTTCCGGGTTCGTGCAGGCGCCAGTGGGATCCCCAGGGTCTGTGGGAAGCCCCCACCGCGCCGCCCTCCCCTCGCGCACGCCGCATCTCGATCCCCATAGCAGGGGAGAGACGCTGACGTCAGCGGCACGTTGCATGCTGGGTGCGCCGGCTGACGTCAGAAGGGCGACGTTATAATGGCGCCGAGTGCGACGCCGGCTGGCTTTCTGAAGCGGTCGCAGGGGGGAGGGGAGAGACACGCTCACCTGAGCGGAGGCGCGTCATTTAAAAAGAGGAGGCAGCAGCAAACGGGCGGTGCAACATGGAGTCAGAGCAGGAACGTTCAGCCTCCCTCTCAGCCCTCTGGCAGAAAGCATGGAAGCCATTCCAGCAGCAGTCGCCCCAGCTGCAGGTCGGGGGACTCCTCAAGATCCAAAGAACGCAGGTCACGTGCTCTGACGCAGCCTCAGAGTCCAGTACCCTTGATTTCGGGGGGGGGGGGGGGGGGGGTGAGTGATCTTCGTGAATGTTAGCATTATGCTAATAGGGGCTTCTGTTGTATGCTTCACCCTGTAGGAAAGGCCCAGAAAAGCGGGAAGCGAGAAGAACAATAGGGATTGTGCTATATGTAAATCTCCCCTAGCAAGAGATTGGTAAAAAGATCTGTGCTGCGTGCATTCAGCGGACTATGGCGGAGGAAGCGCCTAGTTTCGCAGCCAATCTGACATCTGCCCTAAGGTCGGAAATGGAAGGCTCAATTAAGTCCCTATTGAAAAAGGGGAAAAAAACCAGGAAGGTTCCCCCTCGGATTCCACATCAATGTCATCTCAGGCGGAAAAATCATCCTCCTCAGACAGCGATATGGGGGGTAAACAATGTTTCCCCGTAGAAGACAGACTCCCTCCTAAAGGCCATTAGAACTACAATGAGCCTACAGGAAGAAAAGGCGGCTAAAACCCTAAAGGACATTATGTTTGGGGCGCTTCAGGAGAGGAAAAAACGAACCTTTCCAGTAAACAAGAAAATCCAGGCACTTATTGAGAGAGAGTGGAAAAAGCCCGAAAAATCGAGGAGGTAGATGGAAGGGCCTAAGAGACGATATCCCTTTGATCATAAGGATGCGGAGATATGGGACAAAATCCCCAAAATAGATGCAGCAGTGTCCAGGTCCTCCAAGGTCGGCCCTGCCCCTGGAAGACGCAGGGGTTCTTAGAGACCCGCTAGACAAGAAAGCGGACTCATATTTGAGGCACGCATGGGAAGCGACAGCAGGAGGACTAAAACCGGCGATAGCGGGCACTTGCACGGCACGCTCCCTCATGATCTGGCTGCAGCAATTAGAAGAAAAGCTGGCTTCAAGGGTCCCAAGAGAAAATCTTATCGGAGATGTATCTCTTGCACGGGGCAGCAGCTTTTTTTGGCCGATACCTCGGCGGACTCTATGCGGATGACAGCCAGGGCAGCGTCACTATCAAATGCTGCTAGACGCGCGTTATGGCTTGAGGGCTGTCCGGGTGACCTTCAGTCCAAGGCCAAATTATGCTCTTTCCCCTGCGATGGTCGATTCTTGTTCGGCAAGAACTTGGACGATATTCTGGAGAAAGCAGGCGATAAGAAAAAAGGCTTCCCCAGATTCCCTATGGATCAGAGGAGAGAGCCCTTTCGGAGGGGGAGATTCAATAGGGGGCGTCCTCCCGCTGACAGGAGAAGATGGGAGGATAAGAGAAAAAAAGAATCAGGGTTTGTTTGGTGGAGGCACCTCCACCTAAAGTTGCCACAGTGACGCCAGTATTCCAGTGGGGGGGGAGATTGGCACTCTTTTTTTCCAAGCTTGGGAAAAGATCTCCTCCAATGCCTGGATCATAACCATCCTAACAGAAGGCCTGAAAATTCCCTTTATTCGTCAGCCAAAACCCGTGGTTGTCATCACACCCATCAGGAAGGTGACAGAAGAGCAGGTGGCCTTAGAAACAGAGATCCTGAGCCTGATAGACAAGCGCGTACTCTCCGAGGTACCACGCATACAGGAAGGAAAGGGGTTCTATTCTCCCCTTTTTCTGATAAAAAAATCAAAAAAAAAAACAACAAACATTCAGGACAATCATAAATCTCAAACGGCTCAATCTATGGATAAGGAACTCTACCTTCAAGATGGAATCAGTAACTACGGCGGTGAAGCTGCTACACCAAGATTGCTTCATGGCCGTAGTCTATTTAAAGGATGCGTATTATCACATCCCTATCCACCCAGATTACCAGAAATACTTGAGGGTAGCACTTTATATTCAAGGCATACTAAGGCACTTTCAGTTCAGGGCTCTTCCGTTTGGCATATCTATAGCCCCGAGAGTTTTCACCAAGGTCATAGCGGAAGTGACAGCCTTTCTCCGGATTCACGACACGGTCATACCATACCTGGACGATTTTCTTATAGTGGGCAGCTCAGAGGACCACTGTACAACGCAGTTGACCCGGGTGATCAACACCTTGCAGGAATTAGGGTGGATGGTCAATTTCAAAAAATCAAAATTGCAACCCCTAAAAGAACAGACCTTCCTAGGATTTATACTAGACTCAGAAAGGCAAGAGTGTCTGCTCCCAGAGTCCAAAATAGAAAAGGTGCAAAATCTGGCATTGATGGGCCAAAACCAACCACGTATGACATTAAGAAGAGCAATGTCCCTGCTAGGTACCCTAACATCCTGTATTCCGGCAGTCAGGTGGGCTCCGTTTCACACCCGGCAACTCCAGGGGGAGATACTAACAGCACAAAGATCGCTAAGAGGGCGTTTAGAAGGAAAGCTGGCGCTTTCCTTAAAAACCAGAGACTCTCTCAACTGGTGGCTGGACGAGACAAATCTGACCTTGGGAATACCGTGGGACGGACAGACAGACGTCAGATATGATCTTAACAGATGCAAGCTCCTCGGGGTGGGGGGCACACCTAAGGGGCATCATAGGTCAAGGTTCCTGGACGCGTCAAGAAAAGGAAGCATCCTCCAACCTGAGAGAACTGTGGGCAGTGAGCAAGGCCCTAAGTCACTTTATTCCGCTACTCCAGCCAGAGGGGTGCCCTGGGAATATAACATAACCCATGTAGTCACCATGGACGCAAGCCCTACTGGTTGGGGGGCCCACATGGGGGAGGTCTTGGTCTAGGACCTATGGATCACCAAGTGGAAATGTCCTCCAACCTGAAAGAGCTAACAGCCATAGAGCAAGCGGTTAAAAGCCTCCTTATGTATCTACAGGGTCACCATGTTAGAATATTCTCTGACAATTAGGTCACCGTGGCTTGCATCAATCACCAAGGTGGGACTCGTTCCAGACCCCTAATGAATGCAGCAGAGTGGCTTTTCCAACTGGCAGAGCAACATCTTCTGTCTTTAACAGCTCTGCACATAAAAGGAATTGAAAACACCACGGCGGACTTCCTAAGCCGCAACCTTCTAAGACAAGGGGAATGGTCCTTAAAGATCTCCCATCTTCGACCTGATCGCACAAAAATGGGGGCAGCCAGAAGTGGACCTTTTCGCCACAAGGGAGAACAGGAAAGTGTCTCAGTTTTGCTCTCTAAATCCCAGACAAAGCCCTCTGGCAGTAGATGCTCTTCTGATAAAGTGGGACTTCAGGCTAGCATACACCTTCCCTCCCCTGTCTCTATTACCCCTGGTGATGAGGAAAGTCAGGAAGGACAAGGCAAAAATTTATAGTGATTTCCCCGTTTTGGTCCAGGAGGGCATGGTTCTCATGCCTCAGGACCATGTCGGTGTCCGACCCATGGGTCCTACCAGACATACCGGATCTCCTGTCCCAGGGCCCAGTTTACCATCCTCATGTGGCTGGCCTACATCTGACAGCGTGGCTTTTGAACGGTCACTGCTAAAAGAGAGAGGGTTCTCCCCAGCCTTGATTGATACCCTGCTTAAGAGCAGAAAGCCGATCACAACCAAGATCTACGTTGGGATCTGGAAAGGGTTTCTTCAGAATTCAGGGGTAGTAGCTGGGCAGTCCACACTGATGGCACAGATCCTAGAGTTCTTACAAAGAGCTGGACATGGGACTCTCCACCAGTACCCTCAAGGTACAAGTGTCAGCCTTAGGGGCCCTCTTTAATTGCAACATCGCCAGTAACTATTGGATCAGTAGACTTATTAAAGCGACGGCAGATCCAGACCAATAGTAAAAGATAAGTTTATGCCATGGAATCTAAACCTAGTCCTCACAGCCATGATAGAGGCCTCGTTTGAACCTATTTCATCAGCCTCTCCGAAAAATCTGTCTCTTAAAGTGGCCTTTCTGGTAGCACTGACGTCAGCCCGTAGAGAAGTGACAACAGGGGTTATCTAGGCTTCCTCCTTATATTCAATTTAGAGACGACAGGGTAATAATTACACCTGATCCAGCATACTTGCCTAAGGTAGCCTCCAGCTTCCATAGAACTCAGGAAATAGTCCTTCCATCCTTCCTCCCTAATCCAGTGAACGAAAAGGAAAGAAAACTACACGCTCTAGACATCAGGGGATGTCTCCTGGAATACCTGGCAGTTACCAATCTCAAAGAAAGATAATGCCTTATTTGTCTCCTATCGGGGCACTAGGAAGGGCCTTAGGGTGTCAAAAAGCTCGCTAGCTAGATGGATTAGGGAGGCCATTTCGTTAGCATACACCTCAAAGGGGAGGTCAGCTCCTGGCAAGTTGAGGGCGCATTCCACCAGAGCCATGGCAACCTCGTAGGTGGAGAGATCAGAAGTCTCAATCGACCAAATATGTAAGGCAGCTACCTGGTCCCCCTCCGAGCACCTTTTTACAACCATTATAGACTAGCCCTGGGTGCTTCCTCAGACCTCTCCTTTGGTGTCAGGGTTCTGCTGGCTGTAGTCCCTCCCTAAAGTAATTATTACTGTCTGTAATTCTCAAAGGTGGTGCTGTCATGGACGACCGAATAAAGTCTTACTCACCGGTTAACGGTATTTTTCGTAGTCCATGACAACACCCGTAGATTCCCTCCCTTTTGTTTAGTTTGGGTGTGCACTTCTTATATGTACACTGGTAATAGCATGATGTACAATACTTTATGTAACTATTAACCTTGGTGGTCCTCTTGTGCTCTGAACCAATTGATGCGTGGGAGAGGTGCCGCCCTTATGTATCTGTAGGATTTCCTGTTCCTGAAGGGTGGATCCCCTCTCTCAGGTGGTGCTGTCATGGACTCCAAAAAATACCGTTAACCGGTGAGTAACTAAGACTTTTTTCACATCATTCGTTACTTTTTGAGTGCCAAGTTTTTATAATTATATTGTTGGAGGCACATGTCAGCTGTCCATAACATCTGACGTGCTGGAGAAGATGTGTGCTCCCTCAAAGGGAGGTTGTCCGACTTAAGCGTACTACTACGCCCAATGTCGGGGATAAAGCACCATGTGAGAAAGGAATGGGGTTTTAAAAAGTGCATTAACTTTACTGCTACTGTAAAACACTGCAATTTTTGTTTTCACTTTACCTCAAATGCATGAGACACATTGAAGTTGCCTTAAAGGGGTTGTCTGCAGACTTTGGTGACAGGAGTTTGACCTGAAGTATGTAATTTGCATACGTTTAGTCATGTGCCCACTAGACGTATGCAGTATTGCTCAATGCAAGTGTAATGAGTGAGGCTAGACATGGTCTAGTAAGAATGTGGCTGGAAGTATGTAGATTGCATACTTGCGGGCACATAACGACCTGCTGACGCCAGAGAATCCTCAAAGCAAAGTGAACATATGAGGGTTCACAAGTCTGCAGTCAGTGATTGCAGACTTGTAGCGCAAGGCCAAGTAACTCCTTAGTAGTAGTCGTTTTGTTTTTCTTAAACCTTAAAGGGAATTGGACATTGGGATTTCACACCCAAAACTATTTATATGAATCTGCAGTTCTTTCAAAGTTGCGACCAGCAAGATCATTACATGACGACCAGTCTGTTCCTCCGTTAAAGAGCAACCCAGTGTTTTGAACTAATATGCAAATGAGACTGGAGGCCTGAGTGATCTGAATCCTCTGATCGGGGAATAGTGACTTTGCCTGAAGTCACACAGCATAGAGGCCATCAAAGAGCAGGCAGCACTCTGTGGGGAATAGAGCTGGAGTGACAGAGGCTTTGGATCTACCATAGTACTTCAGTATTTCAATTGGTATATGAACTGACATATGCAAATGAGGCTGATTTCTCAGTAATGGAGGTAAGGACCGGCCATGTAAAGTATTGTTGGACTGGTCTTTGAAAGAACTAAAAGTACATATAGTTTAATGGGTGACATCCTGCTGACGGGATTCCTTTAATTTTGGAAAGCTTACTGCTGGTTACACTGGAATGGTTAAATTCATAGAATCCAGTAATGAACTTTTATGAAACCAAGAGCAAAAAAATCTCCCAATACAGACTATGCGGGGGGGGGGTCAGGCATCCTTGTGTAAATAGCCAAATAATTTTTCATCTAAGTGGTTATGGGAGGTCACTGCTTCATCTAAACAGAGGGGGATTTGTGGTGAAACATCTGCTTTGGGGATAATCATGATATTTGGTAATGACCACACGTTCCTGCTCTTCTGTCCTTTACAGTGGTTCATCGGGAGTTTTCCTGGACAAACAAATATTCCATGTTGTATATTGATAACCCTGTAAGTAACTTATTCTATTTAAGGGCATAAATCGATAGTTAATGAATGTCTGCTCTTAAAGGAGCGCTCAGATTTTTAAAACTACAGATGCAATAATGATATAAATATACTCGGGATCATGGCTTATAAAAGGTTGTCAGCAGTGGTTGCTAGATATAGATGAATCACTTTATGGGAGAACTATGGACTCTTTCCATCACCTTATGGGCATTAGGTAGAAATACTATAGTTACTGCTTTTTTGATGTCGGTCTGCATTGTAAATGGTGCAGGGCTTGATGAAGTGGAAGTTCTGTATAAAAGGTTAAAACCATGCAGAATGATGGCATGCAGTATTGACCTGCAGATGCCGGTATTGCTGGTGGTCTTACAGGCCCATCAATTTCAATAGGGGGTTTCCCAACTTATAGTGAGGTTTTGCATGGATCTGCATTCCCATTACTGTGGGAGCTGTCTGACCACTGGGTAGCCCACTGACGGTAAGAATGGGTGTGGGGTGCACAGTGATTGTTTAGCAGGGTCTTTTACTTTTTACCTAGCTGACAGCCACTGTAGCTCTGTGCATGGATCAGACTACTTTCCTATAAGCTGGTGGGCCTACATCTTGAAAACAAACCTAACTAGTCAGTCTGTATTGTATCGTTGTAAAGCGTTCTGCCACTAATAGTTTGTATTGTGTTTTTTGTCTTTAGGTTGGAACTGGTTTTAGCTTCACAAAAGATGTCCGGGGGTATGCGGTAAATCAGGATGATGTCGGCAGAGATTTGTACAGGTAATAAAGTACCAACTCCAGGATTGGATAAAAAACTACTTAAGGCTATGTGCCCACGTTGCGTTTTTCAAGTGTTTTTTTTTTTTTTTTTTGTTTTGTTTTTTTCCTGAGCAGAAACGCATGCCCTTACCAGGGAAAATGCATGTGTTTTTTGACATGTTTTCCCATGTGTTTCTGCCCATATAATTAGTATGCGGAATCACGGGCGATTCCGCAAAATTAATGAACATGCTGCGTTTTTTACCGCTAAGCGATTCCGCAGCAGTAAACGCACCATTGGCACAACATGTGCGTATGCTATTTTTAAGCGTTTCCGCGGCAGAATCGCGCATTTAAAAGCCGCCGTGGAAACTCTTAAACGCTACATGGGCACACAGCCTAAAGGCTCTAACATCTGGCATGAAAACTTTTTTTTTTTTTTTCTCTCACAGGTTTTCTAAGATCTAAACATGATTTCCTAACTGGAGGCAAAGGCCTTCAATAAAAGAACCCGATGCTCCTTGCAGTTTTTGTTCACCTTGCTGCAGAGATGACTGTCAATTTTATCCTTAAAGTAAATGGGAATTCCCATCTCAAAGATCCTATCCCAATATGTAGTGGGTATATTGTGAAATTACTGCAGTTAGAATTGCAGTATAGTTCTTCTGATGTGATAACTTTTCTCATGTGCAGGCATTGCAGGACCTTAAATATCCATATCCGTCTACCCATGAAGTGATAGCTAGTTGCTAGTGGTGGTAACCATGGGTACCTAAGCTCTTGCAATGCCAGCACACGAAGAAAGACATGGCAAATCGGAAAAACTATACTACATTTCTAATTGGAGGTATTTGCTAATATTACTAGATATTGGGATAGGATCTTACAGATGGGAATACTAAGCAGTTTGGCCACGACAAGGGTACATAAAGCTCCTGTGCCTGGCTTGGTCGCTTTGTTAATGCTCCATTTTTAACAAACAATGATCTGAAAACTATCATTAAAAGTGTTTCAGGAAAAAAGTCCTGCCTGAGTACAGCCCAGCACTGATTCTTGCGGGAGCGCTACCCATAGCATTAAGC
Source organism: Dendrobates tinctorius (assembly GCF_039654945.1). Taxonomy (NCBI): domain Eukaryota; kingdom Metazoa; phylum Chordata; class Amphibia; order Anura; family Dendrobatidae; genus Dendrobates; species Dendrobates tinctorius. The sequence goes on along the minus strand of NW_027361834.1, from coordinate 47,570 downwards.
CTCTGCTTGAAACTATGTGCACACGGTGCGGATCCGCAGCGTTTCTGGCCCTGTGGGTCCACAGCAGTTTCTGCTGTGTTGTACAGTACCATTGTTTCCAATGGTATAAACAAACGCTGTGCACATGCTGCTGATTTATCCGCAGCATCTCAATTGTTTGTGCGGAATCCGCTGCGGTTTCACATTTCCTCCATTGTAGAGGTGTGAAACTGCAGAGCTAAACCGCAGCCTTAATTTTTTTTCTAAAATCCACGCGCAAAAATCTGTACCACCAAAAACTACGTATGCACATAGCCTAAAGCTCCATTTTCTAATTTCATCTCTTATCTTGGACTGTTTGTGGCACGTTTTATTCTAGTTGAACTAAGGGATGGGTCATAATGTCGTCAAACTCCTATCTTTCCTACTTCATTATTTATTTTTTTTATTTTTTATTTTTTTTTTTGTCTTTTAGTGCACTCACTCAATTTTTCCAGATCTTCCCAGAATATCAGAAAAATGAATTTTATGCCACAGGAGAAGTGAGTATTTTGAGGCATATAGTAAGTAACCCATCCAGTTTGTAAACTTGCCTTACCAATAGGTGGTGCTCTAACACATGAGAAACTGCAGTGGTCTACCCTGTACAGTAAGGGTATACACCATTATTGCTGATGGTTCAAATCTGTATCTTGCTGCAGGCCTTTGAAGCGAGAACTGGTGCAGTAGCAAGTAATGTTACACAATATTCTAGTAGCAACTTCCCCTTTAAATATATGCAAATTTAATAAACCAATTGCTTGAAATATATACTAGTAGCCCTACAGACTAGGACATCATATTGTTCCATTTAATCAGGACAGATTGTTCATACTGACCTGGTTTGTTTATATTTAAAAAAAAAATAAAAATTAAGCAAAATCTACCCCCAAAAAAGTTTCACAAAGTTAATCAGGGAAGGTTCCTTGACCAAAATTCCTCTATATGCACAAATACATCTTAAAAGCAGATTCTTTTATTTTTGGGGAGATGAGCCTCTGCCAGATGTCTGGCAATTACTCTCTCCTCCCCTTGGATCTATGGTTTAAGGTTTCTTGTGGAGAGTGACATGCCAGGTTTGGCATGCCAGTATGAGGAGACTTAATCACCTTGCATGCTCCTCTGAAATATTTAATTTCCCAGAGAGGAACAGGACTTGTACTAGAGTTCATTTACTCTTCCTCGCTGAAGAATTTGCAGAGTTAGGCCGGGATCACACAGCGAGATACGGCCGAGTCTCGTAGGTTAAAACCAAGCTCTGGCGCCGGCATTCCGGAGCGTGCGGCTACATATAAATAAATGGAGCCGCACGCTCTGCTCCCGTGTGCTGACAGCAGTGCTGGGTATTACCATGCGAGACTCGGCCGTATTCCTCGCATGTGTGATCCCGGCCTTATTGTCTCTCCTTTACCACACACTTGGCAGGGCCACACACAGTAGGTTGGGGTGGGGCAAAAAATACCTCACTGAATATTTAGCTCTCAAGTAAGAGGCACTAAGCTGGCTAATCTTACAGCTTTTATTTGAGGTGGTCATTGTTCTCTTCTGACAAATGCTTATTTCTGTAATCCCCTCCACGACAGCACATAGGAGGTTGCCTCCCCATCCTGATTAGGGACAGGAAACAAGAGGTTAAATAGCCTTCCTCTTCCTCTAATCCCCAGTGTTTTCCTGTCCCTAACAGGAATGAAGAGGTGCTATGTGCTCCGTGGATGGGGCCGGTGAGATCCTGGAGTCTTTTTCCCCTTACCATGAGCCGGGCAGCCGGGGTCTATTGTCCCGCACCATCCTCCGGCGCTTCGGCAACGCTGGTAGGTGAGTGGGGCTGTGGGCCTCCCATAGCTCCCCAGCCTGGGATTCGCTACCCCCGCGCGCTGCATGCCTGTCCCGCCTGAGCGGCATGCATCGGAAGTGACGCGCACCACCGGCCCGAAGACGCGACGTCACTTCCTCCCTGCGTTCCACAGTGGAATGCACCACCATCTTGGTGGAAAATTTGAAATGGGGGGTGGGGTTGAAGCAACTGGTGGCACCAGGAACTTGGGGTGGGGGGGGGGGGGGGGGGGAGAGCGCAATCTCATCCGATTGGATGAGGTGAAGGAAGCTAGATCTCGGTTCCTATTTAAGGACCCTGATGGAAGACTCCATAAAGTAGGACTAACGTCTGCAGGATGGATGCGTCTTCCCTGAAAGCTGCTTCTGCAGAGCCCAGCTCAAAACCTGGCCCAGTGGATACACTCAGAAAAGGGTATATACCTTTTTGGTTTAGGACCCATCCTTAGGGGCCCCCCTCCTTCTCTTTCAGGGAGACAAGGATCCTACACCAAAAAAGGAAGACAAACCTACAAGCTGAAAATGCGCCATCTGTAGGAAAAAAACTCTCCTCCGATTATAAAGACATTGTGCCAGCAATGCACGGCAAAAATCGTACAGGAGGAACAACCATCCCTGAGGAATTAAGAGGGATGATGCGACAGGAAATCCAGTCGTCCCTGACTTCCTTCTCCCAGTCATCCGAGTGGGGGGCCCTCAACCTCAAGGAAGAGGAAATACACCCCTGAGGACATCTCGGAGTCAAAACCCAAATCATCGGTTTTGGTGGACTGGAGGGAAGAGGGTGAACCAACCCCAGCCCAGTCAGAGGAGAAGTGGTTCTTTTCCTCAGTTGATATGGAGGAACTACTCTCAGCAGTCAGGAACACAATGGGAGTAGAAGCAGATGGGTCATCCTGCACTGAGCGGGGTGGTCTATTTGGCAGCCTGAAATCCAGGAAGAAAATGGTTTTCCCTATCCATGATATCCAGAGTCTAATCCTGGAAGAATGGCAACTCCCACTTCTACAGAAGACAGCCGCCTTTTAGCAGACTCCTCGGCGGAGTCGGTCCGTATTGCGGCAAGAACGTCCGTGCTTTCCAACACAACTCGAAGGGCCCTATGGCTAAAAATGTGGAGTGGAGCTATCCTATCAATTATGCTCTATCCCATTCAAGGGCGAATATGTATTTGGCCTGGCATTGGACGAACTATTAGAGAAGGTGACCGGCAAGAAGAAAAAGCTTCCCAAGCTGAAACCACCAAAGAAAAAAACCCTATCATCCACCCCAGGCTCAAACCCTGCAATACAGGGGTAAAGGGAAAACGGGACGTTGGAGCTACCCGAGAGGCAGGAATCTTTCACTATTCCCGTTCAGACAGATAAAAAATGACGCCAAGCAAGTAGGGGGCAGAATCGCAGATTACTTCCCGAGCAGGCAGGAGATAACGAATAAAAGAATCCTGGACTCGGTCAGATGGGGAGAAAAAACAGAATTCTCCTCCAGCCCCCCACAAAACTTGGAAGTTGCATATCTTCCATCAGCAAGACTTCAAAAAGTTCTACACTGCGAGCTCCAAAAAAAATGCTATCAGCGGTAATCTCTCCAGTCCCAGAACTGGAACAGGGCCAGGGCCACTACTCCTGGCTGTTCTTGGTAAAAAAAAGCCAAGTGGGAAATACCCAGTCATCAACCTGAAGAAGCTAAACCAACATGTCCGGTACCAACGCTTCAAGATGGAATCGATAAAGACTATGCCATGGCCACCATAGATCTTTAAGAGGCCTATTACCACGTATCCATCCATCCCATTGGCAATATCTAAGGTTCGCAGTCACTCTAGACACGGAAGTACACCACTTCCAATTCAGAGTTCTACCCTTCGGCATCTCTTCGGCACCCCGAACATTACAAAGATAATGGCAGAAGTGGTAGCATTCCTCAGAGGGAAGGATATATGTGTCGTCCCTTACTTAGACGACCTCCTGGTCTTGGCTCCCTCCAACACCATTCTAAGACAACACCTACAAACAGTCCTGCAGACCCTGGTGTCCCTGGGCTGGATGGTAAACCTAGAAAAATCAGACCTGAATCCCTCAACCAGGAAGGTCTTTCTAGGGATCCTCCTAGATTCCCACAACCAAATATCCTTTCTTCCGTCCACCAAGCAGGTAGGCGTGAGATCAAAAGTTCGGACTCTAAAAAGTCAGAAAACAGTGACCATAAGGTTTGCCATGTCAACATTGGGGTCAATGACTTCTTGCATCCAAGCAGTCCCCTGGATCCAGGCCCACTCAAGGATACTCCAGAGATATATCCTATCCTGCTGGAACAAAGACCCAAAGACCCTCAATACGAGAATCTCCCTACCCCAGCACGTAAAGCTGTCTCTCAACTGGTGGCTCAACCAGGGAAATCTAGCAAAAGGGACACCCTGGATACAATACCCCATGACGGCGATCACAACAGACGCCAACAAACGTGGCTGGGGAGCAGTATCGTCTCAGGGAATCTTCCAGGGACTCTGGCCCAGAGACATGGATAAACAATCTTCCGCTCTCAGTTCTGTTGGTAGAAGAAGCCCTAAAGGCAGCAGAAACATCAGTCCAGGGAACCCATGTCCAGATTTACTCCGACAATATGACCACCGTGGCCCATCTACATCATCAGGGCAGCACCAAATACGGAAGTCTGCAAAACGTTTCAGCACGGATATTCAGCTGGGCAGAACACCATCTCCAGTCCCTTTCAGCTCTCTGCCTAAAAGGATCCGACAACACCGAGGCAGGACAGACTTAGATCCAGGGGGATGGAGCCTCAAGGTCAGAGTATTCAATACCTTAACCAAAAAATGGGGTCTCCCAGAGGTAGACTTATTTGCGAGCCGGGAGAATGCCAAAACAAAGCATTACTTCTCCATAGGTCCAAACGAGAAACACTCAAGGGTGGACGCCTTCGCTCTCCCATGGAACTTCGGACTGACATTGGTAGGAAACCAATCACAAATGCCATATATTCCAAAATATGGAAGACCTTTTCAGCATGGTACAGATCCACTCCCATAGATCTCTTCCACCCCAACGTGACAAAGATCCTAGACTTCCTACAGGACTGTTTATCCAAGGGTCTGAAACCAAGCACCTTGAGGGTACAAATATCAGCCCTAAGTTCTTTCTTCGATCAAAACCTAGCAGAGCATCTATGGATCAAGAGGTTTGTCAGCAGCTTCCAGAATCCATCCAAATAAATCCAACATGGTCCCAGCATGGGACCTGAATATAGTACTAAAGGGTCTAACAAACCCTCCTGTTGTGAGTTCATTCGCTGGTTCAGGAGGTGGTGCGGCTGGTTTGATCGGTGGAGATCTGCCACCTGAGGAGGATGATTGGATTTGAGACAGCCGACGCCCTATTCAGTTGCTGGTGATTCCTTCTGGCTTGTCAGCTCTTGGTTTTCAGCTCTGTTCCAGTCATCTAAAGCTAATGTTCACACTTGATTTTGTTGGTCTATTTAGTTTTTTTGTTTGCCAGCCTCGGCTGGGGGCTGAGCTGAATTTCCACTCTTATTTATCAGTATTTTGCCAATTGGCTTTTTGTCCCTTACTAGTTTGGTCTTTTTGCTCTGTCTCAGAATATTCCAGAGTGCTGATATAGTGGGAGAAGTCTAGTGACTTCAGGGTTAATTTTGCTATCAGAAGTGTTGGACATTATTTTTGTAGGGTTTTTTGCAGGTTGCAGACAGTGACTTGCCTTTCCTTTCCGGTCTAGTTAGTTTGGGCCCCATCATTTGCACAGCCTATTTTCCTGCCTGTGTTTGTGCCTTCATCTTATTTCACCGTCTATACATGTGTGGGGGCTATCTATTTCTTTGGGGTCTGCTCTGGGGCAGTTTTCCCTTTTCTTGCTTTAGGCTTATGTAGTCCTCTGGCTGTGACGAGGTGTCTAGGAACATTGTAGGCACGCTCCACGGCTACTGCTAGTTGTGTGGTAAGATCAGGAATCTGCATAGTTACCAACTTCTCTGGTTTTCTGTGGCTTAACTTGTTTTGTTTTGTTTTTTTCTCCTCGGTGACCCATTCATAACACCCTCAATTTGAACCTATCGACCAGGCCCAGATACTATCCTGGAAAACAGCACTACTCATAGCCCTTACAACAGCAAGAAGAGTGGGAGAAATTCAGGCTCTGTCCATCAGAGAACCCTATCTAAAAATTCTGGACGATAGACTAATTTTCCAGCTAGACCCTTCCTTTGTGCCAAAAGTGTCTTCGAATTTCCACAGATCCCAGGAAATAATACTGCCCTCCTTCTGTGATAGCCAGAGGGACGAGAGAAATGGGATTCCATTCACTGGACGTCCGGTGAGCAGTTCTGACCTATTTGGAAGAGACAAAGCTCTGGAGGAAAGATAAGAATCTTTGTTCAGTATGGTGGGCCAAACAAGGGAAAAAGCGTCCAAAACCTCCCTAGCTAACTGGATCAAAAAAGCCATCACTGCCGCTTATAAAAACAAGGATCTACCGCCTCCAGTATCCCTGAAAGCCCACTCCACTAGATCTGTCTCTCTCCTGGGCAGAAAAAGCTGATGCATCCATTGAGCAGATCTGCAGTCCATACCTTCACTAGGCATTATAGATTAGATCTTATGTCAGTACAAGATCTAGCCTTTGGCAGGAAAGTCCTGCAAGCCGTGGTTTCTCCCTAAACCATTATTCTTTGGTATACCTCCCATGTGCTGTCGTGGAGGGGATTAGAGAAAATAGAACTACACTTACCGGTAGTTGGGTTTCTAAGACCCTGCACGACAGCACGGGTAATTTCACCCCCTAACAAAATTTTGTTCATGTGACTTATGTGAATAAATAAAATTTCAAGCATTCACTCTGTGGTCCTTGGAAAACACTGGGGATTAGAGGAAGGGGAGGGCTATTTAACCTTTTGTTTCCTGTCCCTAATCAGGATTGGGAGGCAACCTCCTATGTGCTGTCGTGGAGGGTCTTAGAAACCCAACTACTGGTAAGTGTAGTTCTATTTTTTTCACACTTCATAAGAGCATTAAAATTGGTGAACCTCCTTTCCATAAGCTGCCTTAGGAGGGTTTTCCCCGTCTGGGGCTTGAATGTTAAACCTCTTTCAATGGGTGGTGCCTCCTTTCCTAAATCTGTATCCCTTTCTCAGATCTTCCCCTGGGCTTAACTTGGGGTTAGTCACTCCCAAAATGTTCATTTAAAGCGGTATTCCCACCTAATGAGCCTGACCAGACACTGCCAGTGCTGTACTGTTAAGGGTCTCATAGAAATGAATGGATTTGCATGGCACAGAATTAACTAGGACATCAATCCACACTAATGTCATTCAATATGTGTAGTGATTGAGGTTCAGGACCCCTATTCAAATGATCAGTGGGGCTCCCTCATCCTGTGAATAGGTGTCCCTACATTGTATTAAGATATTCTCTTAATACAGGGCATCATGGCGCCTCAGTGGTTTGCAGTTTTGCTGCACTGGGGTCCTGGGTTCAAATCCCACATAGGACAATATCTGCAAGGAGTCTGTTCTCTCCATGTTTGCATTCATTTCTGCCAGATTCTCCTTTTTCCTCCCACACTCCTAAGACATACGGCTAGGGAACTTGGATTGTAAAAAGAACTGGGAGAAATGTCCCAATGTTACCAGCCATTTATGGCTGTGAGGTACTGTAGAGGCATTTAATATTCCTGTCATTCTTCTGTCTTTGTAGCCAGAGGCCATTTTTTGTAGTTCATTGCATTGAAAAGGAAGCTTTAACTGCACAGCAGGAGGAGATCTTTGTTTAGTGGCAGCAAACAATTAAAAGAATGACTGACATGGTACTATGAGCGAATCAGTGTTATTTAAGTTCAATTTTAATGTCCACGTTTGCCTGCAATGTTTATGGCCTGACATTAAGTGCGTGAATAAGGCTTTACCTGTGAATAGAAATGGAGGAAGGTGATCCATGGCAAATGTCTCTGAAGGCATTAACTTTATTCCTACTTCTCGGATTCTTCCAGTGCCGGAAAGGTTTGGGAAGAAAAAAATCTTGACCAAAGAAATAAACATGAGCAGAGAAAAGCCTCTGCAAAAAAGACTACATGGGGAAACAGTCCAAATCGGGAGTGGGTGAGCCCGCATTGGGCACATCACAGGCTCCCACCCTATATGAGGGTTACAGAAGCTAAACATCATGTATAGCTTACTCCTTAAGTCAGAATAAAGTCCAAAAAAGAGAAACCGATTCTGCACCACCGTGGTCTCTTAAACAAATCTAAAGACGCTTCACACACTATATGAATGCCACATACCCCAAGGAACAAGTGCTCAATCCTGAAGAAATATAACAAAATCCGATGGCACAATGAAAGAAAAAAGAATGGCACTCAGTTACCAAAAGTAGAAGTCTTTATTTCATGGATAAAAATGCATGGACTCGAACAACAGGACCTGTTGAAGCGCAGTAGCGCGAAACGGCCGTTGTCCGCACTCTGCATTGCTCCCGAGTCCATGCATTTTTATCCATGAAATAAAGACTTCTACTTTTGGTAACAGTGAGTGCCATGCTTTTTTTCTTTGTTACTCAAGTCAGTTGCTACAAAAAGTGATAATGGCAATCGGCGATTTAAACCGAACGGTTAAACGTGGTATGGGCACCATACGTCCAATTGACCTTCAGAGTCCAAAGGTTCCCTGGAAGTTGAAAGAAAAGGGGGTCTTGTACATGTTGGCATGGACAATTCAAAGTCAAGTAACGTTTCTTGAATCCCGATACCCAGGAGGATGACCACCACCCCAGCGTCCCGCTCCAGGAGGTAGGCCCGGACAAAATCAAGAATCAGATGAATGTGTGGAAAGACCACTAGGTGTTCATTCCTTGCCTCCAAGGCCAGCAGAGTTAAATGTTAAAGTAGGCCAATGGGTTATAGCAACATTAGGCTGGGTTCATACTGCGTTAAGGCAGTTCGTTAAACGGATTGCATTACACCGCATTATGCCACAGTGTAAAGCAATCTGTTAACGCTGCCATTAACCCCCATTATTGGGCGCATTGCCAGCGCATGCCATTATCGGCATGCGCTAGCGATGTGCCGTCATTCAGTGACTGACCATCAGACGTGGGCTGCAGCGTCCGAGGGTTTGTCACCGCTAGCGCAGATGGCTGGTAGAACGCAGTATGAACCTAGCCTTAGGAAAGAAAGTCCAAGCTTGATAGAAATGTCGGTAGATCTTCAGGTGAGCACAAAAAATGACTTTGACCCTCTGGAGAAAAAGGAAACCCTTGCTGGATGTTCTGTGGAAAAAGATTAAGCGCTGAGTGTTGTACCAGGCTATGGCGTGAGAGCAGGCATAATTCTGATTTGTTTTGGTATGTAAGATTGGCCTTCCTCATTGCAGCTTGAAGAATGGATTCTTTAATGGCATTAGAGGGAACTTGACAAATTATGTCCCTGGGGTGAGATGCATCTGGGTTTGGGGGCGCAGGGCTCTGTGCACTCTATCAATTTCTATTGGGGCCCCCGGGGGACGTCTGTTGTAGAAAATAGATAAGTACAAATGGGATATCTTTGGTATTGATTTCTGGTAATCCTCTTATGCGGAGCTTATTTCTCCTGTCTTCCAAATCAAGGTTTTGTTAAAGTGAGTATATTTGCAGGGACAGTGTCCTGTAAGACCTGTATAGCTGACACATTGTTCTCCTGAGTTTGGGTTATTACATCAACTCTGATACAGGAAAGATGTATATCTTTGTACCGTGTTAGCCAGTAGATAGAAAAATATTGTCTTATCTATTGCATTTTTTCTAGGCTGTATTGTGCATAAATATGTGACTTCAGATTTTGTATTAGTCTAGCCTGATGAAGAGACTTGAGTAGTCTCGAAAGCTTGCAATGTATTACCATCTTTTCAGTTAGCCATTAAAAGGTATCAACTACTGAGGACTCTCAAGCCTACATCAACTCTAGAATTGATATGATCTGACCTAAACTGTGCAAACTGCTGTTTACACTCCTCCAACTGAGGTCAGGGCTAAAATGTCACTTTAGTTGGGATTGTCTGTAGAAGAGCCCGTACATCTAAGGATGCAGGCCTGTCATTACCCATAGGTGTATTTGAATGGTAGTGACCTTTCTGTGTGAGATTAATTTTGTGTTGTGGAGTTAGAGATCAGGCTTGCAGAAGGTTGATGTCACTCAGTGGAAATATAAGGTGAAGCTGTGGGGATGGGAGCATGAGACTCCTGGTGTAGGGTGTTTTGGGCACAGCTATTGTTTCACCCAGCATAGAAGTGGGGGTCCCCTACAACTCTTTCCCTGATATTGACTGCCCAGAGTTATGATTAAGGGAATCAGTCCTCTGCTCACCCTGCATCCTATTTTGCTCTCTGCACAGCAAGCAGCTCTGACCCACCAGCATCTCTCCTGCATGCTGTGTGACACCCTGTAATGCTGCTGCGGCAGCCATCTTGCAATGGCACCGTGTCCTCAAGGCTCTGCTCAGCGGGGACTGCCAGGACCTCCCTGCTGCACGCAGGATCTCGCCGGGAACCCTCCTCTGTTACCTGGTAGTCTGAAGACTTGTCCTGGGCTCCATTGCAGAAATTGCATCCTGCATGCAAGCACATCCTGACTCCCTCTGTTCCAGTGCCTGGTCCAGTCTCTGTGCCCTGGTGAGGAAAGGCTCAATATCGCCTTGGGGATGCAGAATGGATGTAGGACCAGGTCTTTTTAGCCTTTGTAATTGCAGCTTGAGTACCTGTTTCCATAGAAAACCTGCTACCATTATCCCTACAAGTTTAAACTGCTTTTAATGCACAGCCAAACCGAAATGTTCAGGATCTGGCCTAATTCTTGTATTTGTTACAGGACCTAAGTGGGTGGCTCAGGAATCAGGTGATTTGACAGGGAGGGGTTTACTATTATCCCACACTCAAAACAAGTGACAGTACTCCTTATGACCTCCTAGATCAGGGGTCTCAAACACACAATCCCTGGGCCACATGTGGCTCTCTGGCACTGTAGACCCCTTGGCATCCCTGCCCAGTTCAGGGTTTATTTTAGTTTAATGTGTCTAAACACGCACATTCAATTGAAATGATGTACCTGCTGTGATGGGGAGCAGCAGAGCTGCGGGTCACAGGGTGCAGGAGCTGGCTGTCGTGATTAACCCCTGTGCCCGCTGCTAAAGAGAAATGAATATTTGTGACTTGCTATGGGAGCAGAGCATTGAATATTCATTTTTCTTTAATAGCGGGCACAGTAAGCGGAGCCGCCAGCTTCCTGCAGTGGCCAGGCGATCATGTGTGCTTGCTGCAAAGGTAAATGGTCACTGCTCTCCATGGGTGCTGAAAGACATGCATATTCCTTCCCTTAAGTAACGGGCACACATGATGACCAGCTTCCTGCGGCTGGGCGACTCTGCCACTATTAAAGATCAATGATTAGTCACTGCTCTCCACACCTGTAGTGTTGGTGTGGGGAGCAGTGAGTATTCTAGCAGATATCCTCTGCTTCTAAGCAGCGCATGATGTCGCTGCAGTGCATGGATGACTAGCATAAATCAGCTGCTGGCATCAGGACAAGATGCTGCGACTTAGTGCAGGGAAGGAAAGTTAAAAAAAAAAAGCAAAAATGTTCAAAAGGTGTCACTGGAAATGTCAGTCATTCAAAGAATGTGGCCCCCTCCAAATTATAACTTGTATATATAAAATTATGGCCCATATACCAAGCAGTGTTTGAGACCCCTGTCCTAGATCTTGCCTCAGGATAGCCTCCATAGGTCAACTGCTGGAGCTCTTGCGGTCTGCGGCCCAAGTGTCTGGCACCGTCAGTGGGGGAGCTGGGATGGTGGCCACATAATCATTGCCTGAAAGAGGAGGAAAGTGTGCACATCCATTATTTAAACAAATGGCAATTTTATTCAAAACAGCACAAATTACAGAAACAAACTGCATTAAAAACAAAGTATTTAAGAGCTGGAGTGATGAGAAATGATCCCATGAGTTCCCCTCCATCAAATAATTGCAAAGTATACAATATCAACCATGTAACAATGTGACATGATTGCAGTCATGCACCCAGAGCAAAAGGAATAGTGATAATGATCCAATCTATATATAAAACTGTATTAAGCCACACCCACTGGCCCATATGGGAAATTTGGTTCAGTTCCCCCATCCATCCTTCTGGTCCCTGTTAGCATAGCTCAGATGTCCCAGCCAGTACAAGAAATGCACAATGGGCTGTTCCCTGAGGGGTCACTGACCCAGCTGCAGCTTACTGGTCCATCCTCCTCATCCCTTTATTTTTTTTTGTTGGTTCCCTCCAGCGTGGTGTGGTTTCGTTACCACAATCTTAGCATTCCAGTCGAATGATGGTTCAGCTGGAAGAACTGGTGTCAGATGGGATCCTGGATATTGGGTTCTCGGCCAGTGATCACGGCTCATGAATATTTGTGTCCATTTCCCCCTCTTTGTCTTCAAGGGTAGTGGGTAGGCTCAACAGGCTTAGGATGGGCATTTGAGGGTTGATGAGACAGCATTGGTGATGGGATTAGGGACTTATTAATTCAGTTGGGGGGGGTAGGTCAACTTCTGCGTGGGTTAGTCCTCAAGTTAGCAGGTAAAGTTTGTCTTGGTGTGATAGGGGGCTCCGTTTGTGTCCGACCCTGTCTATTTTGAAAATAGGTTGCACAGGGATGTTTGCTTTGAGGTCCCCTGGGATCCCATAAAAAAAAAAACACTACTATTTGGGAGGGCAAGTGCATCAACATTTTTCTTACTGTTGGAAAAATTCAACCTAGATGTAAGAGGATGGCAACAAAGAGGAAGCAGAGATGGCACTTGATTCCTCAGAATTTTACTAACTTGCTTCAGGCTTTTGCGACTCTATCCATTGTTATGGGAGAGAATTGGTCAACCTTGTTTTGCTATATGGACACTATTGGTGAGGTCTATAGGATTTGTGGGACAAGCTCTGCTGCAAGATCACTAAGGCCGGGGTCACACTGGCGATTAAAAGGGATGAATGCGATAAAAAAAAAATCGCATTGCATTTGTCCCAATGTTATTCTATGGGGCAGCTCACATCATGCAATTTTTGATCGGATCCGATCCTTGGACCGAGACAATCGCAGCATGCTGCGATTGTCACCAATTTTCAGATCGGATTCGACAATGCAAGTCTATGGGGGCGTGAAAAAATTGGATTGCAAACGGACCCGATGTGTGAGTTGCGATAAAATTGCACCAAAAGCCGGCAATTTTTTTTTCCAAAATTACAGTAACATCAGTGTCTGGTTAAATAAAGAAACGAATTAATAAAAATATATTAATGTTCTAATTCTTACAGTTCTTAATTTCAGAATAGCCGCTGAAACATTAGCCGGCTTTTGTATAATTCTCCTGCCCGACATGAAATGACACATGGTTTACATATAGTTAACTATTTCATTTCATGTTTTTTTTTTTTTTTTTTGTTTTTTTTTTTAGGTCTATCACTATTATGTGAGGGCTTGTGGGTAAGATTTTGGAGTTGTAGGGGTTCATTTAAGGGGTTAATTCGTATTAAATTGCGGGGACTCCCGCTGACGTCACTGAGGCTGCAGGGAGTCCCCGCAATTTAATACAACAAATTAACCCCTTAAATGAACCCCTACAACTCCAAAATCTTACCCACAAGCCCTCATATAATTAATAGTGATAGACTAGGGATGGGCAAATCCTGAAATACTCGGAATCGCTAGACTCTAACGAGTCCGACTCGGAAACTCGCTATTCGTTGCGAGTCTAGCGAGTCCAATGTTAATGAATGGATGCGAGTATTGCAGCGATTCCTGTGCTGCCATTTTTTTTTTTTTTTTTTTTGTTCCGCTTACTTCCCGCATGTGGAAAGTAAGCAGAACAATTGCGGATGGTACCCACGGTCCGGAGGAGACTGTCCTCCGGGCTTTGGGTACCATATCCCTGTAAAAAATAGAATTTAAAAATAAAAAATATTGTTATTCTCACCCTCCGACGTCCTGCGCAGCCTTCCCGCCTCTCCACGCATCCGTTCCCAGTAGTCCTTTGCGAAAATGCCCACGATGGCGTCCGTTCTCGCGGTCATTCGCGCGACGTCATCGCAAATTACCACGAGATATCGCGATCCCGCGAGAACTGACGTCATCGCGGGCATTTTCGCAAAGGATTACTGGGAACGGATGCGTGGAGCGGCGGGAAGGCTGCGCAGGACGTCGGAGGGTAAGAATAACACTTTACATTTTATCTTTAACTACTGATGCCGCATAGGCGGCCTCAGTAGTAAAAAGTTGGTCACACTTGTCAAACACTGTTTGACGAGTGTGACCAACCTGTCAATCAGTTCCCCAAGCGATGCTACAGATCGCTTGGAAAACGCTAGCATTTTGCAAGCTAATTACGCTTGCAAAATGCTAGTTTTTCCACGGGAAAATCGCGGGAATTTAAAATGCGATTTTCCCGCGGAATGGAATTCCGGAATTCTCGCTGTAATTTCCGCGAGAGTTCCGGTATGTGTGCACTTAGCCTTATTTGCATTGGACTCGTTACTGTGCGAGTAATCGCTTGGAAGCGCGCAGAGTACCGACTCCTGCGAGTCCCCTACTACTCGCAGAGTAACGAGTCCTAACGAGTAGATTCGCCCATCCCTATGATAGACCTAAATAAAAAAACCTGAAATGAAATAGTTAACTATATGTAAACCATGTGTCATTTCATGTCGGGCAGGAGAATTATACAAAAGCCGGCTAATGTTTCAGCAGCTATTCTGAAATTAAGAACTGTATGAATTAGAAAAAAGATATATATTTTATACATGTCATAGAGATATATATTTAATGTGTCTAGATCTATTAATTTGTTTGTGTGCGGAAACCTGTCATTGGGCTCATTATATGTCCATTTAGCTATCCTAAGAGAAAATCTCGCAAGAAGGATGTCAAAATGATCCTTACATGCGATTAAAATCGCATCAAAAATGGATCAATGGTTAAGATACTTTTGTGCGATTTCGGACCGTTTTTTTAATCGTTGTGTGTGACTCCAGCCTAACCGTTCTGGCAGCAAAAAGCTATTTGTTCTGCCATACAATGGGATCAAAAGGACATCTCTTTGGTTATGGGTGATGGCTCCTACCAGATATGGACATTTCTTTTAAGGTGGGAATAGTTTTGTTGGCCATTCAGCAAGTCAGTCCAGGACTTGAATAACGAAGTCAATTAGGACAACTGGGACCTCAAAAGCTGGCTTATGCTGGCAATTCAATGAAAGCCAGTGTAAATTTGGAGCCAACTGCAAATGCAAGCATCTTTGCTTGGAATGTAGTGGTTCCTCCCATGGTGCCACCAAATATTTCCAGAAGGCAAAATCAGCTACCAATAATACCCATGGGAATGATGCCTGTGAAACAAACAGCAATCTGGAGCCTTGCTCCTTGGTCTAAATTTTGTTTGGCAAGGCAATGCATTGGTTTAGGTGTGGGAAGGGAGCATTGATGGCAAAGGCAGATGTTGAATTTGCTTTTAGTTGGTTACCCATTCATCTTAAGTGTCTGGTTATTGGGAAGGGGAATTTTTTTTTTTTTTTAACGTGGGGAACAGCCCATGGTCAAATATCTATTGTGCACTATTTGAGGCTTTAATTCGTTCTTGGAGTGGGTTGTCTACAAGGCATCAAATTTAGACTACCTCATCCACTACTTATATTCGTTTTACTCTGTCGCCTTATTGGGGGACACAGAACCGTGGGTGTTATGCTGCTGTCCACTAGGAGGCGACACTATGCATAATCTGAAAAAGATTAACTTTGGCTCCTCCTCTGCAGTATACACCCCTGGACGGCGTCAGCCTTCTCCAGTTTTTGCTTAGTGTCGCAAGGAGGCACACCTTTTTTTTTTCTTTTCCTTTCGTCGGAACAGATGAAGAAAAGTGGGTCTCCAGCGATACTCCCGGCATGGCTCCTTCCTTGGCCCCCTTTTTAGGGGTGCCCAGTTGAGGTGGAGATGGCGGTTCCCCATGTCGCTCCTTCCCCAGTCCCTCGAGTACTGGTCCGAAGTTGAGACCCCCCCCCCCCCCCCCCTCCTTCCCCAACCCCCTTCAGGGTCTGGGTTGAGGTTGAGGCAAGGATGAAGACCCCCTGACTGTGACAGACGCACCCTCCCTAATCCCCCGCAGGGGGCATTAGGTTGAGAAGCCGCAGGTAGGGTCGGAGTACAGACAGCATTCTGCACCAGGGACCCCAGACCAGCAGTGGGATCCTGCTGGGGCCGGGGGAGGGTGCAGGCAGACGTGGCACAGCAGAGACGGGGCTTTCTGTGCCCCTGCCTCTGCAGCAGCAGTGGCTCCATGGCGCTCCAGGGACCCCCACACAGGAACCGCTAGCCCTGCTGCCCCACCGCTAGCCAGTCGCCCATTCCGGGGGGGTCAGTGCAAATCCGACCCCCTCCCAGACTACCGCGCCGCTCTGGAGCCCTCCTGGGCATCAGGCCTCTAATTTAGACCGCGGCTTCGGCCTAGCCGAAGCCGCCGCCTTTTCCCCGGCCCGCCCCCCCCCCCCGGATGACGAAAATGACACTGCAGTGTCATAGAAGGGGCGGATCGAGGCAGGAAGGGTGCGCTTTTACATGGCCCAGCGCGCCCTTTTCCAGCTCTCTGCCCCCTTCCCTCTCCACCTCAGAATCCGGTGGCCATCTTGCTGCACCTGGAGGAAGGCAGCACAGGGTCTCCGGGGGGCACAGGACGTGGGGCTTATCAGCGCTGGACCTAAGGGGAGCATCGGTGGGGTAAGATCACAGCTGGGTCCTTGGTACTCAGCTGTGAATTCCTATACCATATAGTGCTCTCCTACTCCTTTTTCCTCTGCGTAGATACCCCTGTAGGGCCTCTATTAATCAGCCTAGGTACTATGTTGGGCTCAAAGAAAAGAACCAGGCAAGACTGCTTTTATGTAGTCTGCACAGCCTGCAAGGTCACTCTCCCCAGCGGCAGCACGTATCCGCACTGCCGGGACTGTACCCAAAAAACCGGAGCAGAACCCCAAGAAGTCCCTACCAACGCTTCTGCGACCGCTACTGCGCCGGAATGGGCAACTCGGATGTTGCAGTCTATGACAGTCTATAGATAACCTGACCTCCACATTACTGCAGGGTCATGTCTCTGCTATGAACGTTACCCAGCAAAGGGACGTCCGGTCTCATGATCAGGGCGCTTCCGACAGTTCGAGGCGTAAGCGGACCCACAGGTCGCGTTCAGCTGCGTCCTCACATAGCAATAGGTCTTCCCCCTCCAGGGAAAGACACAGTGGCCTCAGGTCACCGAGGCCGTCCCATGATAGAGAAGGACAATGCGGATCTCCACAACGATCCCAGACCACGGGAAACCTCCGCTCTAGTTCGCCCGCTAGGGAGCTCCTTAGAGATGCGCAGGACTCAGAGGGCATATGTGACTCCAATTCAGATAACGAAACAGAGAACGCTTTGCTCCCTTGTCCCCCTAGCAATACTGCGATAGTTGAGGATATCGTCTCTTCCATCCTTCGGGTGCTGGACATTTCAGATCCAACCCTGGAAGCACCAGAACACAAGATTTCCTTTGAAAGTGTTCAGAAACCATCGAAGGTCTTCCCTAATCACCCGGAATTTCAAAAAATCCTTTCTAAGCATTTTTCGCAGCCTGAGAAAAAAATTTGCCAATTGCAAGTATTTGGAAGCAAAATATCCCTTTCCACAGAAAGACACCAAGGATTGGACAGATCCGCCTGAAGTGGACCCTCCAGTCTCTAGGCTGGCAGCACAAACGCTTCTCTCGCTGCCGGACAGTTCAACCCTCAAGGACACAGCAGACAGACAAGTCGAACGCATGGCTCGCTCAATCTTTGAAGCGGCAGGTGCCTCTTTGGCTCCCGCATTTGCTTCAGTTTGGGCAGCCAAGGCCATCATGGCTTGGGCTGCTCTATTGCAAAAGGGCCTTCAAGCATCAAATCCTCAGCTGGCGGACCAGGCGGTGCAAATTGCAGTGGTGGCAGATTACTTGGTCCTTGCAGCGTTGGACTCTGCAAGAGGAATAGCGGGAATAGCATCAAACGCCATTACAATCCGGCGTATTCTCTGGCTAAGAGAATGGAAAGCGGATGCGGCCTCAAAAAAGTCCCTAACAAATCTCCCGTACTTCAGTGGCTGTCTTTTCGGTGAAAAGCTGGATACAATGATATCCAATGCTACCGGGGGGCAAAAGTACTTCCCTCCCTCAACTAAGACCAAAACGCACGTTTAAAAGGCGTAATCAATCTCGTTTCCGATCCTTTCCGAATTCTTCGGGCTGGTCCGTCTCACGCCCAGCACAAAACCGTAATCGTTCCCCCCCCGCAGGGACAACACACGTGCGGCACAGAGGCCGGACAGGAACTGGCAATCAAAGGCAAGCCAGGCAAAACCTAAAGGAGGAAAACCTCACTTTTCCCTCGTCCTGACTCATGCCCTCTGGAAGACATCCCACTTGTAGGCGGACAACTGTTACTCTTTCAGCAGGTCTGGCTGCCTATTACAGAAGACAAGTGGGTCAAGGAAATAGTGTCTTCAGGATATAAAATCGAGTTTACTACCAGCCCACCGCACAGGTTTTTTCCCTCCTGTCCCTCCAAAATCCCCGCTCAAAGCTCAGGCCTTCCGTCAAGTGGTTTCCTCCCTCCTGCGAGCAGGAGTCATAGTGCCAGTCCCAGCAGAAGAGCGCTTCCGAGGGTTCTATTCCAACCTGTTCGTGGTGCCCAAGAAGGGAGGCAGCGTCCGACCCATACTAGACCTCAAGCAACTCAACAAGTACGTTCGAGTTCGTCACTTCCGCATGGAATCCCTCCGGTCAATCGTTGCGTCTATGGAAAAAGGAGAATATCTTGCCTCCATAGACATACAGGACGCATACCTGCATATACCGATTGCTCCCGCCCATCAGAGGTTTCTCAGATTCGCAATCAACCAATACCATTACCAGTTTGTGGCCCTCCCGTTCGGTCTGGCCACGGCCCCCAGAACATTTACAAAGGTCATGGCAGCTACCATGGAGGTTCTGCACTCCAGAGGCATAGTAGTCGTTCCATACCTGGACGACCTTCTCATCAAGGCCCCCACCCTCAAGGACTGCGAGGTCAACGTCTCGATCACGATCGACACTCTGACGCGCCTGGGATGGTTAGTCAATTTACGGAAGTCCTCGACTACCCCGAGTCAGTCTCTGACCTTCCTGGGGATGCTATTCGACACCTCCAAGGGTCTGGTGATCCTCCCCAGGGACAAGGCACTGGCTCTCCGTCTGGGAGTTCACACACTCCTCCAAGTCCCCCAGATCTCTCCGGTATGCCATGAGAATACTTGGCAGGATGGCAGCAGCAATGGAGGCAGTACCATTTGCCCAGTTTCACCTCAGACCCCTTCAACTGGCCATCCTCAAGTCCTGGGACAGGAATCCGTTCTCCCTCGACAGGGAGTTCCGGTTATCAGCAAACACCAGGAGGTCCCTGCACTGGTGGCTCAAGCCAACCTCTCTTGCAAGGGGAAAATCCTTTCTCTCCGGTCAATGGAAGGTTTTGACCACAGACGCAAGCCTTATGGGTTGGGGCGCTGTGCACCTACATCAGAGCGCAAGGCAGGTGGTCACCAAGGGAATCGACCATGCCCATCAACATCCTGGAAATTCGGGCCATCTTCCTGGCGTTGCAAGCCTTCCATCACTTGCTGGCACTCTCATATCAGAGTACAGTCGGACAATGCCACGGCAGTGGCATACGTGAACCATCAAGGCGGCGTCAGCAGCATCCAAGCGATGACCGAAGTAACGCATATCCTACAATGGGCGGAGGATGCAAGGTTGGTACTCTCCGCGGTCCACATTCCGGGTGTGGACAACTGGGAAGCCGACTATCTCAGCCGACAAGGAATGGACTCGGGGGGGGGGGGGGGGGGGGGGGAAATGGTCTCTCCAACCCGAAGTCTTCGGTCAGATCTGTCATCGTTGGGGGGACCCCGGACGTGGATCTGATGGCATCCCATCTCAATGCCAAGGTTCCCAATTTCATGGCCAGGACGTGCGATTCGCGATCGCTCGGAGCAGATGCCCTGGTTCAGGACTGGACCCAGTTCCAGCTTCTGTACATTTTTCCACCCCTCCCCCTGATCTCCAGAGTCCTGAGGAAGATCAAACAAGAGGGTGTTCCCACCATTCTGATCGCTCCAGACTGGCCTAGGCGTACATGGTACGCCGACGTCGTGCAGCTCACAGCAGACGCTCCCTGGCGTCTCCCCACACGTCCCGACCTCCTGTCACAAGGCCCGTTCTTCCACCAGAACTCAGGGGCTCTCAATTTGACGGCGTGGCCATTGAGACCTGGGTTTTGACCCAAGCAGGTTTTTTTCACCGGACGTTGTTAAAACCATGATCAGGGCTCGAAAGCCAACTTCAGCCAGGATTTACTATCGTACCTGGAAGGTTTTCTTCACATGGTGCGACTCTCGTGGGCAGATTCCACTTCCCTATTCTCTTCCAAAGGTCCTCGGGTTCCTTCAGTCAGGCCTGGATGCCAGGCTATCCCTGGGCTCGCTGAAGAGTCAGGTGTCAGCGCTTTCAGTGCTCTTTCAGAGGCGTATTGCTAACAAGCTGCAAGTGAAGACTTTTCTCCAAGGGGTTTCCCGATTGGTTCCCCCCTACAAACGTCCGTTGGAGACGTGGGACCTCAACCTGGTCTTGACAGCACTACAGTCACCTCCTTTTGAACCCCTTAGGGTGGTCTCACTCCGCTTTCTATCACAGAAAGTGGTTTTCCTGGTGGCAATCACCTCACTACGCAGGGTGTCTGAACTTTCAGCTCTTTCCTGCAGACAACCCTTCCTGGTTTTTCATCAGGACAAGGTGGTTCTCCGTACAGTACCATCCTTCCTTCCAAAGGTCGTGTCCAGCTTCCACCTCAATGAGGAAATATCACTACCGTCTCTTTGCCCGGCTCCCGTTCATAGGGTAGAGAAGGCTTTGCATACGCTTGACCTTGTCAGGGCATTGCGTATTTACGTGTCTAGGACTGCTCCCTTCCGGATATCTGATTCACTTTTCCTTCTTCCAGAAGGCGTTCGCAAGGGCCTACCGGCTTCCAAAGCCACCCTTGCTAGGTGGATCAAGTCCACCATTCAAGAGGCTTACTGCCTCAACAATTCTCCCCTTCTGGCCGGTATCACGGCACACTCTACGCAGGCGGTAGGGGCCTCTTGGGCCATTCGGCATCAAGCCTCAGCACATCAAGTGTGTAAGGCAGCCACCTGGACTAGCCTGCACACATTTACAAAACACTACAGAGTGCATACCCAGTCCTCAGCGGATGCGAGCCTGGGTAGACGGGTCCTGCAGGCGGCAGTACCCCAAGTCTAGGGGACTGTCAGCACAATATTCGTCCACTGCTTCCCACCCAGGGACTGCTTTAGGACGTCCCACGATTCTGTGTCCCCCAATAAGGCGACAGAGTAAAGGAGATTTTTGTGTACTCACCGTAAAATCTTAGCCTTTAATTGGGGGACACAGCTCCCACCCTGTAGCCCTTGCGGGTCGTTGTTACGGTTGGGTTCTCATATTATTGTTTGAGCCTGTTTATAGTAGCCTTTTTTTACAGGCATGGTTATGTTTCTGGTATATTCCTCCTAATGCTTTTGCACAAAACTGGAGAAGGCTGACGCCGTCCAGGGGTGTATACTGCAGAGGAGGAGCCAAAGTTAATCTTTTTCAGATTATGCATAGTGTCGCCTCTTAGTGGACAGCAGCATAACACCCACGGTTCTGTGTCCCCCAATTAAAGGCTAAGAGATTTTACGGTGAGTACACAAAAATCTATTTTTTTTTTTTTTTTTTTTAATGTATGGGCCCTAGTAATTCTTTCAAGACCATCCTTGGGGCCATTGAGTGGGTGGCACCTTGGTGCCCAGTAAAAGCAAACATCAAACTACAAGTATCTGTTTCTTGGGAATTTCAGCTTCCTGAGGAAAGTGGCATTGAAGGCCCAGGTGGCTAGGATGCTGCAAGGTATAAAATTGAGGGAAGTGCAATCGCTGCTTGGTAGGCTCAATTTTGCATGCCATATTTCTATGGGTAGAGTCTTGTCTTGGAGGTTGGCTAGTTCTTCTGTTGGGGTGAGCTCCCCATCATAGTCAGCTGAGTACAAGGTGGATTTGACAGTGTAAGAGGGTGTGGTTGTTTTCTTAAGAACAGTTGATCGTTGCTGATGAGGTGTTGGATAACGGAGCTCAGTCTGTATGCAGCTGGAGGCTGATTTTGGGGCCTACTTCAGAAAGCAGTGGTGTGCAGCCAGGTGGCCTGAATTCTTTAGGTTGGGCTGGCTAAAAGTATTCCTTTGCTTGACATTTATCTCATCCTGGTGGCAATGACTCCATGGAAACATGGGCTTCAGAACACGAGTGCACTTCAATTGTGAAAACATGGGAGTGGTGTATGTGATCAATAGTATCACCAAATCTTGACTTCCTGTGATTCATGTTCTCCATCAGTTGTTGGATTGTCTCTCCATAAATGCATATATTATGGCATCTTGCGTGCAGAATTCGATTGCTGATTCATTCTCTCATGGAGGAAAGGGGATGGAATGTCCTCCAGGACTAGGGAACATTATTTCAGAGCCTCTTCCCAGAGATCTAATCAGATTTGGTGTCACATGGGCAACTTATCAGTCACCATGGCATTTGAGGATTGGTTTGGCTCTTTCAGTCCGTACAAGTCAGGGAGCATTGGAGAGCTGTTAGTCAGCAAAGGTTACCTGGTTGATTGCGGGTTTATCCTTGAGCTTCAAGCTACATAGCCTGAGGATTTGACAGTTTTTTGATAAAACTAGCATTGAAGGGTTTTCATAGGGGCTGATGGTTCCTTCATGTTGTCTGGAGGGTTTTAATGCTTTTAAGCCTAGTCAGGAAGGACCTTTTGTCTCAAAGATGGTTCCTTTTTGTTGAAGCACTAATTTACCACTACTTGAGGTGTTTGAGTGCATTGGGTTTAGATCACACCAGTTTTGCGCCACTCTTTTCATATCTGGTTGCGACAGGAAGTAGTTTGTGGGCTTGGACTCCCAGGGACTAATGTGCTGAACAGTGAACCAAGTATTACTGGACTTACATCAGACCTCAGGATTTAGTTGAAGGGTTGCTTCCTTAATTTATGGGGGTGGTATCCATTTGTGATTGTCCTTAATGTTTGACACTGGTTCGCTTGTTTTATTACAGGGTTGGATCCTCTGAAATGGATATGGAGCTGTTTACAGGGGTGCTCTTCAGGTGGATGTAAGAAAAGAGGGTAGAAGGCTGGACTTCCCAGAAGCGCAGCGGGTGGCTTGGTTTTACAGTATTGGTTGGAACAGGGGTTTTTTCAAGAAGTGCCCCTCACATATAGCACTAAAATGTCCAGAGCTCTACGGTGCAACTACATTGGCATTTGCACTTTTAAAGAATTAAGAATGTAAAACATGACTCGTTATACCTCCTGGGTTGGTTACAGTATGGTCTTAAATCGTCCCTCAATACTTGGGTGTGCTCGTTCAGTTGAGAAAGTTAATAAGGCTCACATAAAGGTAAATAGAGCGGTGTGATTCCTTAGTGTATAGATCCCTGAATTAGAAAGGTTTTTGGTGTTTTTTTTTTTTTTTTTTTTTTTTTTGCGGCACTGAAAAATCAGGTCCATGGAAGCTTAGGTGTGTAAAGGAACCCTTTGGGATGTGGTGCTCCCGAGCCAATGGGGTAACTGGTTTATGGTCAGCTTTTGTAATCTGCAGTAGTGATGAAGGGAATGCGCTCAAGGAAATGGTGAAATTATGATTACATGTTGTAATTCAAATGTCTGACAAAGGCAATGGAAAAACACGTACAGCACAGATATGGAATCTGTGTACTGGAAGAAATTAACACTGCAAAGTATAGGAGAAGCTTTGTAACTTTATCCATGGAAAGTCACACCTTGGCATATAATCCATCAGTGTCAGTCCTAAAAAAGGAATTTAAAAAATATTTTCAAAACAGTCTTTATATTTTCAAGCTAATTTTTAAAAGAAAACGCTCCATGAAACATATCACTTCAATCACTACAAAGATACAGTTGAAGGTACTTTTGTGTATGGGGACCTTTACAACTGCAGCTTCAATGAACTGAAATTAGTTTACTGTAAGATCAGATCTACAGTCATGGCCAAAAGTATTGACACCCCTGCAATTCTGTCAGATAATATTCAGTTTCTTCCTGAAAATGATTGCAAACACAAATTCTTTGGTATTATTATCTTCATTTAATTTGTCTTAAATGAAAAAACACAAAAGAGAATGAAGCAAAAAGCAAAACATTGATCATTTCACACACAACTCCAAAAATGGGCCGGACAAAAGTATTGGCACCCTCAGCCTAATACTTGGTTGCACAACCTTGAGCCAAAATAACTGCGACCAACCGCTTCCGGTAACCATCAATGAGTTTCTTACAATGCTCTGCTGGAATTTTAGACCATTCTTCTTTGGCAAACTACTCCAGGTCCCTGATATTTGAAGGGTGCCTTCTCCAAACTGCCATTTTTAGATCTCTCCACAGGTGTTCTATGGGATTCAGGTCTGGACTCATTGCTGGCCACCTTAGAAGTCTCCAGTGCTTTCTCTCAAACCATTTTCTAGTGCTTTTTGAAGTGTGTTTTGGGTTATTGTCCTGCTGGAAGACCCATGACCTCTGAGGTAGACCCAGCTTTCTCACACTGGGCCATAAATTATGCTGCAAAATTTGTTGGTAGTCTTCTGACTTCATAATGCCATGCACAAGGTCAAGCAGTCCAGTGCCAGAGGCAGCAAAGCAACCCCAAAACATCAGGGAACCTCCACCATGTTTGACTGTAGGGACCATGTACTTTTCTTTGAATGCCTCTTTTTTTTCTCCCGTAAACTCTGTTGATGCTTTTGCCCTAAAAGCTCTACTTTTGTCTCATCTGACCAGAGAACATTCTTCCAAAATGTTTTAGGCTTTTTCAGGTAAGTTTTGGCAAACTCCAGCCTGGCTTTTTTATGTCTCGGGGTAAGAAGTGGAGTCTTCCTGGGTCTCCTACCATACAGTCCCTTTTCATTCAGATGCCGACGGATAGTACGGGTTGACACCGTTGTACCCTTGGACTGCAGGGCAGCTTGAACTTGTTTGGATGTTAGTGGAGGTTCTTTATCCAACATTCGCACAATCTTGCGTTGAAATCTCTTGTCAATTTTTCTTTTCCGGCCACATCTAGGGAGGTTAGCCACAGTGCCATGGGCTTTAAACTTCTTGATGACACTGCGCACGGTAGACACAGGAACATTCAGGTCTTTGGAGATGGACTTGTAGCCTTGAGATTGCTCATGCTTCCTCACAATTTGGTTTCTCAAGTCCTCAGACAGTTCTTTGGTCTTCTTTCTTTTCTCCATGCTCAATGTGGTACACACAAGGACACAAGACAGAGGTTGAGTCAACTTTAATCCATGTCAACTGGCTGCAAGTGTGATTTAGTTATTGCCAACACCTGTTAGGTGCCACAGGTAAGTTACAGGTGTTGTTAATTACACAAATTAGAGAAGCATCACATGATTTTTCAAACAGTGCCAATACTTTTGTCCACCCTCTTTTTTTATGTTTGGTGTGGAATTATATCCAATTTGGCTTTAGGACAATTCTTTGTGTTTTTTCATTTAAGACAAATTAAATGAAGATAATACCAAAGAATTTGTGTTTGCAATCATTTTCAGGAAGAAACTGAGTATTGTCTGACAGAATTGCAGGGGTGTCAATACTTTTGGCCATGACTGTAAATCTGTATTATAGGGGCTTACACCTGAACTTCCCACTCTTCTACTGAATCAGACAGTGAAACTCCCAAATCCTGATCTTGTGAAACGAGTCTATGGGGACAATGTATCTTAAATGCTGATGCACCCCCCAGATTTTTCTTTTTTAAGCAAGCCTCTTCGGTAAACACCAGGTTTATTTGTGATGGCTCTTCAGACTGCATCTCTTACTCTATACTCTGTAGTATAGAGCGTGTGGCTTCTGCTCGTGAACCACCCTAAGAATGAATGTTACTTTGACTGTTTCTGTGTTTCTACACCTTGAAGAGGTGAAAAGACATTAGATGGTGCAGGTGCATTGTCTTATACTGCACTCTAAGGCTTTGGTCACACGTGCTTTTTTTTTTTTTTTTTTTTTTTTTTTTTTTTTTTTTTTTTTGTGGCTTTTAACCACCACCCATTACTTTCAATGGGTGAAAAAGATGATTATTCAGAAAAACCTAAGGTTTGGCACAAAATACTGAGTACAAAAAGCAAACTGCCTGAGATTTCTGAAATCTGACATAGCTGGTACTGCAAAGCACCGCTAAAATTGGCATAAAAATGCATCAAAAAGCATAGGTGTGAATGTACCCTTACATGCAGAATCTGCATCAGACACACTGCACATACCATAATGCTGTCTCTACATTGCTGGTATTGTGAACATGTGGGCACCATCCTCAGTGTTGTAGGCAGTCGTTGGCCTATATTCTCATGGCTTATTTGTTTGTTTTTCCAGTCCTACGCTGGGAAGTATGTTCCTGCTATTGGCTATTATATCCACACTCTCAACCCAACCGCTAAGGTTAAAATCAACTTCAAGGGGATAGCCATTGGAGACGGGCTCTGTGATCCTGAAGTGGTAGGACATTTTAATTCCATTTTCTTTTGATCTACAAAAGGGGTGGAATTTCTTTCTTTGCACTGTTTTCATAAAGTATGCACGTCCGCTTAAGACTGATCTGAAACCTTTGTTAACCATGCATTACTAAGTTGCTGTATTACGTTTCGGTCAAAAAGGATTAATGTTTATTGCTTTAGCTGATAAGGATTAAACACGAACCACAGGGTGAGGGCGATCTATTATTCTAATGACTATTGTGTGTTTACCAGATGTTGGCTGGCTACGCTGAATTCATGTTCCAAACTGGCATCGTGGACGAAAACCAGAAGGCCTATGTCCGGCAGCAGTGCGACCTGGCGATACTGTATATCCAGCAGCAGAAGTGGATTGATTCTTTTGATGTATGTATTGTCTATATACAAAAAAAGCATCTTTAAAAAAAATTAAAAAAAATTGCTTTTTGATTGGAGGTTCAGCCTTGCCTGCAATTTCAAGGTAAATGTAGAAATAGATTGGATGGAGCCTGATTTGTGTTGTGTTCTAGATTTGAGGTTGGATTTCTTCATTATGCATTTAAATTGCTCTACTTCTAATGTCTCACATTAACTCGGGACAATTTAGTTGAAAGTAAATTGATTTCAGTGGTTACAGATAAAACAACCTGAGGATGTAAATACCTTACAGATGTTGCTTTGGATTTGACCCAAGCAGTGGAAAAGCGGTAGCTCAGTATAATGTATTGGGGCCTTAATTCTACACGTGATTGTATTGATCATTCAATATTGGTGGGATTAGACAACAATTTAAGTTAGGTCATCAGTATCAGACCTGTGTGGGGGGATGACACCCAGCACCCCCACTGATGAGCTGTTCGTGGTGGCAACAGCCATATATAATCTGTCTCAGACTTTTAGGCTGTGCCCACGGTGCTTTTTTGATGCAGAATATTCCTGAGCATAAACTCACGCCCTGTTCCTGGGAAAACGCATGCGTTTCATGACGCGCTTTTGTAAGAGTTTTAGCATGCGTTTTCCTAAGCGTTTTTGCATTACAATTGTATGTATGCGGAAACACATGCGTTTCCGCAAAATTAATGAACATGCTGCATTTTTTCAGCTAAGCATTTCCACAGCGGAAAAGAACGCACCGTTAGCACAACATGTGCGGATTCAATTATGATTACATGGGATTCTTTTCTTAAGCGTTTCCACGGCAGAAACGTGCATCTAAAAGCGCTGCAGAAACACTTAAAAAAGCAACGTGGGCAAACACCGCCTTAAGCTGCAATGCTCCTCTGGGGAATATGCAAATTGTCTCTTCAGAGGAAGAGGACTGTATGTATGAACAGTACCAAATGTCACTTGCTCATAGGAATGCAGTAATTCTGCTACATACAGGTGATCTGAGTATCACCTCAATGTAGCAGAGGCGATCGAGTTTTGGCAGCTTCTAGCCATGCTGTGTATGGGATGAGCTGAACGCTAGAGCCGACTGCTTCATACATCAACTGCAACATCTGCTTCACATGATTCACGTAGAGGTAGATGAAGGAGCTTTCCACATGTCTGGCTCGTTTTTATTCTCTACTGTTCGAGAAATGCTATATTACTTCTCACCCCCAATTTTTTTTTTTTTTTTTTTAAATTTGTATGGACTTTACCAAAGGTACATTGCTCACAGAGCATGCTAAAGATGCCCCCAAAGAATCTTGTTGGCTATACCCCTCTTGCTAAAGGGCCCAAAATAAAACATTTCTAACTCCTTTAAAAAATAAAAACACTATGGAGCAGCAGGATTAAAATGAGAGCAAATCCTGCCCATTTTAAAACTGACAGGTTCTCTTTAAACCCCCATGTGCCAAGTAGTTGCCCCTCTGCAATTAAAGGAAAGGCTGAGATACTTGTCAGTCACTGGACTCTGGTTTTTTTTTCTAATTTATTTTTTTTTTTTTCTTGTAGGTATTTGACACATTATTGAATGGTGACCGGACTTCATATCCATCCTTCTATCAAAATGTTACAGGCTGCAGTAATTACTTCAACTTTCTGCAATGTCAGGTAAGTGTCACTGATCTAGAGGGGTTTGTAATGAGCTTAAAGGGACGGTCAGCGCAGACGGACTTACAACGGAGTCCTGCTGCTTGGTGCTTCATGGTGGGACCAGTCACTTATATACACCTTCCCACCTGCATATTTTTCATCCATCTCCTCCCTTCTCTGGCTCTATGAAGCCAGAGCTGTCAGGGGTGTGGAGATGGGAGAACAAGCAGGTGGGAAGGTGTATATAAACGACTGGCCCCACCATGATGCACAGAGCAAGCGTGACTTGGGTTGAGGTAATTCTGTGCTGACGTCCCTTTAACATTCTGACATGTATCCAGGAAGGATAGTTCTACAGCATCGTTGAGTAGCATACACTTTTGCTTAAGGTGTCTAGACATGAGCAGTGACACTTCATACATCTTGAAGTCCAATGTAGGAGTCACATTTCAGCAATATAGATAACTGTGCCCTATAAAGGTTACACATTCTCACTGCACACCTCTCCTGTACATAACATGACTGTTGGAGGAGCTTGTGAGAAGACCTATCAATCATTCTCCGTAAAAATAGTTGTTATACTGTCCTCATACACGTTAGCAGGGTGCGCAATGAGACATTTAGCTAAACCCCCTGTCTTCTTTAAGAAAAGAGGCTGTAAAATTGTAACCTTTTATTGACTGCAGATGTGACAGGAAGGGGTGAAACTATAGGATGCAATAACAGGAGCACTTTAGAATATATAACTGCACAGAGCATAAAACAGTCTGCAATAGAGTACCATGAGGTAATACATAGCTGATTACCTATTTAATACAACAAACGTTATAAACACAAGATTATAACACCTAGATAGTGCTTACCAACTATGCTTAGAGCAGGCTGTTTAAGAAGCATGAAGACCACGAATGGTGTAGTTTCTCCTAAGACACATGGAGGAGTAATGGCTGCTGTTCCCCTAAAGCCCCCGTTACACACTGCGATATCGCTAGCAATATCGCTGTAAAGTCACCGATTTTGTGACGTTGCAGCGATATTACTAGCGATATTGCTGCATGTGATACTTACCTCCGACCGGCTCCCCCGCTGATTATCGCTGATCGCGCGAGAAGCTGCTGGACCATTCCTCGTCGGCCACTTCCTGCGGCGCTTCCTGCTGTGACGACGAGCGACGCGTGGAGCTGGGCGGGAGGACGCAGGATCGCCGCGTCTGACAGGTAAGTAGCGATCCCCGTCCCCAGCGATGTCGCTGGTGAGATCTGCCTGAGTGGCAGCTCACTAGCGACCACCCAGCGATTCACCAGCGATCCTGACAGCGTCATATCGCTGGTCGGGATCGCTGGTGAGTCGCTAGGTGTAACGGTACCCTTAGTGTCATAAACAAGACTATGATGTAACAGGAACAATCCCACAATACATTGCAAATTAAACTAGAATCTAAGCATTAAACGGCCAGCAGGCAGTGCTGTTACCTTCCAGTATGAAGGATTAATACACACAAAAATACAATGTCTGTAATAATCGAAGACATAAAAAATGACTAGACCTTCTAGACAGCAATTGTATAGCTGGACAGAACAGTTGTAGTCAGAGGGGGTGAGTACTTCCACCCATCAGTTTTCAGTGCAAGCAGCAGTTGAAAACAAGTAGTTGCTGAACTGACCTGCTTAGTTGCTGCTGCTGAGTACTGCAAATCCCCCTCCTTTGTGCTGGCTGCGGCTGATGAACATTTGGAGCTGTGCTGTTCACGTGAGCCGTTATTTGCATCTGGCCATTGAGAACAGCTGAGTTTTGTGGGGGCGCTAGGCCCAACCAATCTGATGTTTATTACTCATTTTAAAGGGATGCTGGGCACAGAACAAGCACAGGTACTTGGCGCTTCAGTTGGACCAAAGCTTTGACTTCATTTGAACAAGCA
The DNA here is from genome assembly GCF_039654945.1 of Dendrobates tinctorius. Classification (NCBI taxonomy): domain Eukaryota; kingdom Metazoa; phylum Chordata; class Amphibia; order Anura; family Dendrobatidae; genus Dendrobates; species Dendrobates tinctorius. Next base: position 17,051 of record NW_027361834.1, on the reverse strand, counting down.
GGTGGGAAGGTGTAATTGGCCGCCCCATGAAGTGGCAGGACTTGGCTTGAACAATGATTCTGTGCAGACTTTTTTTTTTTTTTTTCTAAGCTTGGTAATCAAATCGTCTTAGTGGAACAGTTATCCCCTTCCTGATGTGGCCTACTAGAACATAATGTCTGGTCCCTGTTCTTGATGCAAGCTGAGGAGCTGTGCATCCATTATCTGCAGAAAATAGCTATGATTTACATCCATGATCTGCCTCCAACAGTGGTTGCAGACTCGGCTCTGCCTGATGCTAACCACGTGTTGCAGTCAGTCTCTTAACAGCAGCCTTTACCGTGTAGGGCCTGGTGACATGCAGTTACATGCACCCATCGAGCCACTCATCCCTCACCACTTGATTGTGGGGTGCCAATGCATTGCTATATCAGCTGGCTCTGCTGAAGGCCACTGTCTATGCCACTTCTGTGCTCCTTTGAAGACCAATCTGTGCCTAGATTATAACTCAATATACACACTGCAATACAATTAGTATATGGAGTACAAGCAACTGTCTCGGGCTCATGTTGGGAGAGTAAAAACCTAAACCACAACTTCAGCTTTTATTTTTAGCTCTCCCACCCTTATTTACCTTATTAAATGGTTACAAAAATATGCATAAAGGTCCACGCTATCAAAAATGTTTGGTATGACGTAACAATAAAAAAAGCTAAAACTGAAATTTTTGGGAGCAGACTCTCTGCAAAAAAATGCAATAAGTGATCCAAAAAGCAGCAATAAAAAAAATCAGTCAACCTAATACATTAAAGCACAGCATGACTAAAATTTGTCTTAGATGAATTTCCCAACATTTTTTTCCACCACTAAAAAAAACTTGCTGTTTTTTTAATATTTATTTATTTTTTTTCTATTGAATGGTACAATTTTCTATCAAAACTGCAATGAAGGCACCGGACAAGCCTGCAAAATCACCTGGTTAAGAAGGGTGAAAATCTGAATCAACACCTGTTAAATTAGAGGGTTTAAGAGCATTGCATTTCTACACAAAGGTGCCAAGGAGGAATTGAGGGTTATCTGGACATGACTTCGCCATAGGCGACGTCCATATCAGACTTGGATCTGAAACCTGGACACCATCTCTGGCCCTCCCACAATCAGCCATTTTTGTTCCAGCTGATGTAATTGTATTGTTCCAATAAAATTGTCTTTTTATACCTTTATGGCACATAGCTTCTCTTTTCCTTTGATTTATGCTTAATTTTTGAAGCTGCTGCTAGGCATTCATCCTTTTTGGGGTTATGATGTAAAATTTCAACAAAACTACAAAAGGCAACTTCCCTTTGTAATGGCTACTGCTTCTATCTGCTTTCTGCTTCAATCTGATAATTTTCTATACAAGGATCAGACATCAATATATTACGACTTGACAGACCCTTTTATTGGTGCTTGCTGCTAACTCTTGGAGGCTAATTTTTGTTAGGGAGGACATCCTGGTGTCATACAAGAATGTGAGGTAAAAAAAAAAAAATCTTAAAAGACCTCTGCTAGAAGTTTGCACTCCAGACCAGGAAGATGAGGTGATTGTGTGGGGATGCCATCTAATGACTACAGTATAGGCCCTTTTACATTTAGCGATGCACCAGCGATCCGACCCAGTCAGGATTGCTGGTGCATTGCTAAATGATCACTAGTCAGCTTTCATACAGAAAGATCTCACAGCGATGCAGCGCACAATACTTACCTTTCACACACAGCGATCCAGACGTCCTCCCGCCAGCGTCGCTCATCTCACACAGCAGGAAGCAGATGACGAGAAATGGAGCCGCGCGATCAGCGATGGACAGCGGGGGAGCCGGTCGGAGGTAAGTATCACACATGGCGATATCGCTATAACGTCACAAAACCAGTGACGTTTTAGCAATATTGCTAGCGATATCGCATGTGTAAAAACCCCCTTATTTCTATCACTAACGTCTGGTACCTTCCCTTCTGCTTTCAAATGTGCCAGAATCACGCCTATCCTTAAAGCCAACCCTCGACCCAACCACTATGTCCAACTATCGCCCAGTATCACTGCTCCCATTCGCTTCCAAACTCTTGGAGCTGAAATTTCCTCCCATCTCTCATCTAACTTGCTCTTTGACAATCTACAATCTGGTTTCCACCCCATCACTCCACTGAGACAGCCTTGACCAGAATCACTAACGAACTACTTACAGCCAAAGCAAACAGACAATACTCTATACTCCTGCTTCTAGACCTGTCCTCTGCATTTGACACAGTTGACCACTGCCTCCTACTACAGATCCTCGACTCCTTTGGCATCAAAGACCTCGCCCTATCCTGAATCTCCTCAACCTTTCCAACCGCATATTCAGCGTCTCCCACACTACCTCCTCATCCCACCCTCTCTGGAGTCCCCCAAGGCTCTGTTCTAGGACCCCTTCTCTTCTCAATTTATACCCTTGGCCTGGGTCAACTCAAAGTCCCATGGATTCCAGTACCACCTTTATGCTGATGACACTCATATCTACCTCTGGCCCAGACGTCGCCTCTCTGCTGTCCAGAATCCCAGAGTGTCTATCAGCCATATCCTCCTTCTCTCGCTTCCTCAAGCTCAATGTGAACAAATCTGAACTCGTCATCTTTCCTCCATCTCGCAGATCTTCCTTACCTATCTATCATAATTGATGACATCATGCTTTCCCTAGTACCAGAAGCCCACTGCCTCAGAGTAACCCTTGACTCTGCCCTGTCCTTCAAACTGCACATCCAAGCTCTTTCTACCTCTTGTCACCTCCAGCTCAAAAATATTTCCAGAATCTTTCCTTTCCTCAACCCTCAATCTACTAAAATGTTTGTGCACGCGCTCATCTCCCACCTCAACTACTGCAACATCCTTTTCTGTGGTCTCCCTGCTAACACCCTCGCACCTCTCCAGTCCATCCTTAACTCTGCTGCCCGACTAATTCATCTTTCTCCTCGCTGCTACTCTGCTTCTCCCCTCTGCAAATCTCTTCACTGGCTCCCATTCCCTAAGCGTATCCAGTTCAAATTACTAATACTGACCTACAAGGCCTGTCTCCCCCATGTCTCTGAACTAATCTCCTAATACCTTTCTTCATGTAATCTCTGGTTATTCCAAGACCTCCTTCTCTCCTCCACACTGATTCGCTCCTCACCCAACCACCTCCAAGACTTCTCCCGAATTGCCCCTATCCTCTGGAATTCTTTGCCCCAACATGTCCGACTATCAACCACAGTTGGATCCTTCAGACGGAACCTGAAAGCCTACAGCCTGCAATGACCCTGCTACCTCCTCACCACTACCAGAGATATCACCTCAACCAACACCAACTGCGCAACCCACTAACCTACTGTCTCCTTCCCCACCATCCTGTAGCATGCAAGCCTGACAGATCAGGGTCATCTCCCCTCTGTATCAGTCTGTCATTGTTTGTCATTGTTAGTTTGTTTACTTTAAGTGATATCTGTAATTTGTATGTAACGGCACCATGGAATCAATGGTGCTATAGAAATGGAAATAAAAATAATTTGTCCTTTTCACATCAATGGGTTAAGCTGCAAGATGGAACTATGAAATTACCTAATCTTGTGTTTTTTTTTGTTTTTTTTTCTTTCAAATTGTATTGTTAGGAGCCGATAGATCAGGTGTATTTTGGGCCATTTTTGGCACTCTCAGAAGTGAGGCGGTCAATCCACGTCGGTAACCTGACCTTTAATGATGGATCTGAAGTTGAAAAACATTTGCTTTCTGATGTGATGAAGACCATAAAGCCATGGTTGGTGGTGCTAATGGATAATTATAGGGTAAGTGTCCTGCTGCTTCAAATCTTGATTTGAACCACTTGTAAAATTCTAAAGGCCCTTTTACATTTAGCGATGCACCAGCGATCCCACCCGGTCAGGATCGCTGGTGCATCGCTAAATGATCGCTAGTGAGCTTTCATACAGAAAGATCTCACAGCGATGCAGCAGCGACGCAGCGCACGATACTTGCCATTCACACACAGCGATCCAGACGTCCTCCCGCCCGCGTCCACACGTCGCTGGCGTCACAGCAGGAAGTCTCAGCAGGAAGCGCCCGACGAGAAATGGAGCCGGACATTCTCGCGCGATCAGCGATGGACAGCGGGGGAGCCGGTCGCTGGTAAGTATCACACATAGCGATATCGCTAGCAATATCGCTATAACGTCACAAAACCAGTGACGTTTTAGCGATATTGCTAGCGATATCGCTTAGTGTAAAACCCCCTTAACTCCCTGATCTTTCTCTTGCCTGATATCCTTTGTTCGAAGACCCCCCAATAACATCAAATGGATAGCTGGTCCAGCCTAAATCAGAGTTTAGACTACTTTTTAATATGTATATAGGCTTTTATGCCTTCAATTAAAGCCTGGGTACCAAATGTAATATTAGGTTCTAACACTTTTTTTTTTTTTTTTTTTTTTCTCTACAAATTGTTAATGAACAGGTGTGCTCAATTTTCAGTTGCAGTAATCTTGTAGAGTAAGGGCCCTGTTACACGCTTCACTGTCCCAGGGATCCCACCAATGATCCAACATGGATGGGATCGCTGGGCCGTAGTTAGCTGATAGCTGGTGAGCTGTCACATAGGCAGACTCACCAGCGATCAGGACCAGCGAGCACTCTGGTATCCAGGGTAAACAGCGGGTATCTAAGGCCTGTTTCACACTTCCGTTTTTCCCCATCAGTCAAAATCCGCCGTTTGGCAAAAAAACGGATCTGCCATTTTTATTGGCGGATCAGTTTTTTTTTTTCCCCATTGACTTGTATTAACGGTGGATCTTGATGAATGGTCATCCGTTCGATCTGCTTTTTTTACTGATTCGCCAAGATTTTGCTGTCCGCTGAGCAGACAGGACGGACAATGAAACGTTTTTTTTTCCCCCCGGCCGGATCCGCATTTTCTATTGCGCATGCCCGGGAGAAATGCCTGTGTTGGAAATTTAAACCTAAACTCATTTCTGCTCCCTCTCCCTCTCTCCCCAAATGTTGTCAGTACAGGAACGGATCCATCTGTTGTCTGCCATTTTTGCGGATTTTAACTGACGAAAAAAAACAAACAGACCTAAGCGCTGCACGGCTCTTAAGCCCCCGTTACACACTGCGATTTTTGTGACATTGCAGCGATATTGCTAGCGATATCGCATGTGATACTTGCCTCCGACCGGCTCCCCCGCTGGTTATTGCTGATCGCGCGAGAAGCTCCTGGACCATTCCTCGTCAGCCACTTCCTGCTGGGCTTCCTGTGGCGCCGACGAACGACGCGTGGAGCCGGGCGGGAGGACGCAGGATTGCCGCGTATGACAGGTAAGTAGCGATCCCCGTCCCCAGCAATGTCGCTGGTGAGATCTGCCTGTGTGGCAGCTCACTAGCGACCACCTAGCGATGCACCAACGATCCTGACCGCGTCATATCGCTAGTCGGGACCGCTGGTGCATCTCTAGGTGTAACATTACCCTTAGTTACCCGCTGTGTACCCTGGATACCAGTTCCCAGCGTCTGCTGTATGGCACTAGGAGCTCGCTGATCGTTGGTCTCTCTCGCTGTCACACGCAGTGATGTGTGTTGCCCAGTGGGAGACCAACGATAGATTTATGGCTCAGACCATTAGGCAACAATAAACTATCATCCAACTGATTGTTGCTACGTGTCACACGCAACGATGTCGTTTCAACATCATTCACAATATCGTTGCATGTAACGAGGCCTTAACATTATTAGTCTGGGTTACCAAATGGATGTTTTTTTAATAATATAACTTATTTCTATAGCGCCAACATATTCCGCAGCACTTTAAATTATAGAGGGGACTTCTACAGACAATAGACATTACAGCATAGCAATTACCACATAGATCAAAACAAGCTTACAATCTATAAGGAAAAAGGGAGACACGGAAGGTAACAATTGCTTCTATTGTTCGGACCAGCCATAGTGTAAGAATCGGGTGTTCTTGTAATGCTGCATGAACCAGTTACCAGTCTAAATATGTAACAGTACAGACACAGGGCTATTAAATGCATAAAGCATGTGAGAACATGATGCAAGGAACCTGGTTATGGTAAATCTTGAATGAGCCACACAGGGATATTTAGGTTAATGCGTTGAGGCTATAGGCTAGTCTGAAAAATCAAAACGTACCTTAACAGATACCAGGAATGTTTGAATGTTGATTAATAAATTTATATTTTTTAAAATTAACTTCAAAGATTACATAATATAGGTGCTCATAGATCAATCAGAAACAGGTGGGAATAAACACAAACAGCCAGGTCACAAAATGAATTATATATAAAATTCTAGGTGGAACATAACTCATGTATCCATGAATACTCCTAATGAAGTTGCACAAGTTTATAAATAATTTGAAAGCAGCTTGATCAGCAAATCATTACATGTAATGCATTACAAAAATTATATCATGGCGCCTGACCGCTGCTAGCAATAAAGTGTCTGTGCAAACAAAAGATGGACTTGTATCTCTGTAAGAGCAGAAACTAAATAATACAAAGTTTGTCCTATTGAAAAAAATTAGCCACCATTATATGCAAAATATGTTAGAGTACCTGTAATGATGTGTCAGGACCCACCACGTATCCCCTGATGTGCATTTCGGCGTTCTTCAAAAGTTTGCCACACTTCATTCACAAAAGTGAGCCACACTTCATTCACAAAAGTTAAATTGAGGTACCATTTGTTACATGTTTGAAAGAAATGACAAAAACAGGTTTGAAGTTTAGTATAGGATGAGCCTCAGCAATTACTCTAGATTGCTACTTACAAAGCCTGATTCCAGATATCCCTACATAAATTCCTTTTGGCAATCTCCTTGTCCCCCTCGCAAAAAAGGCAATAATGGTTTAGAAGAGCGACTTTAACCCCTTCCCGACCTTTGACGCCACATGGACGTCATGAAAATACGACCCATGACTCCTATGTGGCGTCATGAATTGATTGCCCCCCTGCGGGTCGGGTGACTGGGGTCACTGAAAGGTCACCCGACCCGCACAGAGGACCCTTCATAGTTAACCCCAGGGGGCGTGGCTTAGCCCACACATGCCTATGATCGCTTTGATTGGCTGTTAAAAGTGAAACCGCCAATCAGAGCGATAGTAATATTTCACCAATGAACGCCAGGATAGAATCATAGAATCGTAGAGTTGGAAGGGACCTCCTGGGCCATCTGGTCCAACCCCCTGCTCAAAGCAGGATTCGCTAAATCATCCCAGTCAGATGTCTGTCCAGCCTCTGTTTGAAGACTTCCATTGAAGGAGAACTCACCACTTCTTGTGGCAGCCTGTTCCACTCATTGATCACTCACTGTCAAAAAGTTTTTTCTAATATCTAATCTGTCTCCTCCCATTCAGTTTCATCCCATTGCTTCTAGTCTTTCCTTGTGCAAATGAGAATAAAGTTGATCCTTCTACAATGTGACAGCCCTTTAGATATTTGTAGACAGCTATTAAGTCTCCTCTCAGTCTTCTCTTTTGCAAAATAAACATTCCCAAATCCTGCAACCTTTCCTCATAAGACAGGGTTTGCAGACCAGTCACCATTCTGGTCGCTCTTTTCTGAACTTGCTCCAGTTTGTTGTCTTTTTTAAAATGTGGTGCCCAAAACTGGACACAATATTCCAGATGAGGTCTGACCAAAGAGGAGTAGAGGGAAATAATGACTTCACGTGATCTAGACTGTATGCTTCTGTTAATACATCCTAGAATTGCATTTGCCTTTTTTGCTGCTGCATCACACTGTTGACTCATATTCAGTCTGTGATCTATTAGTATACCCAAGTCTTTTTCACATGTGCTGTCACTTAGCCCTATTCCTCCCATTCTGTATATGCTTTTTTCATTTTTATTGCCCAGATGTAGTACTTTGCATTTCTCCCTGTTAAAAACCATTCTGTTAGTTGCTGCCCACTTCTCCAGTTTATTTAAATCTTTTTGAATACTCTCGCTCTTTAGTATTAGCTATCCCTCCTAGCTTTGTGTCATCAGCAAATTTAATCAGTTTACCCTCAATTCCTTCATCTAAATCGTTGATAAAGATGTTGAACAATACAGGGCCCAGGACAGAGCCCTGTGGTACCCCACTTGAGACATTCTTCCAACTGGATGTGCAGCCATTTACGACCACTCTTTGGGTCCGATCACTAAGCCAGTTATGAATCCACCTAACAGTTGCCTTGTCCATTCCATACTTAGTCATTTTTTCAATAAGGATTGTATGAGAGACTTTGTCAAATGCTTTGCTGAAGTCAAGATATACTATATCTACAGCATTTCCTTGATCCACCCAATCAGTGATTCCGTCATAGAAGGAAATTAAGTTAGTCTGACATGACTTATTAGTTACAAACCCATGCTGACTATGTTTAATCACTTTATTCTTATCCAGGTATTGACATACATGTTTAATAATTTGTTCAAAGATCTTTCCTGGTATAGAAGTCAGACTCACCGGCCTATAGTTGCCTGGGTCCACCTTCTTCCCCTTTTTGAAGATGGGAACAACATTTGCTCTTCTCCAGTCTTCTGGGACTTCTCCTGTTCTCCAAGAATTTTCAAAGATTATGGAGAGGGGTTCAAAAATTTCTTCTGCTATCTCCTTCAGTACTCTGGGGTGTAATTCATCTGGACCTGGAGACTTGAATTCATTTAGGTTAGCTAAGTGTTTCCTCACTATCTTTCTGTTTATAGATATCCTGGATTCTTCTATTCCCTTAATAGGACAGTGAATAACAGTTGATGTTACATTTCCTTTCTGAGAGAAAACAGATGCAAAATAGGAATTTAAAAGTTCAGCCTTCTCAACATCCTGTCTTACCATTTCATCATTTTCATCCTGTAAAAATCCTATAGCATCTTTGACTTTTCTTTTACTTTTGACATATCCCCAAAATCCTTTATTATTCCTTTTGACATCTCTTGCAAGCCTCAATTCATTTTCAGCTTTAGATAATCTGATATGTGCCCTGCAGGTTCTGCAGACAGCATTATATTCTTCTTTAGATATGCCTCCCTCTTTCCATTTTATAAACATTTTTTTCTTCCTTTTTAGCATGTGCCTAAGTTCTGTGTTCATCCATCCTGGTTTCCTTAAATGCTTCCTATTCTTCCCTCTTTTCGGAATTGTTAACAACTGTGCTCTGAGAATTTCATTTTTCAAGATTTCCCATCCTTCCTGGACATTTTTGTCTGTAAGGATATCCAGCCATTGGATCCCTCCAATTCTCTTTCTGAATCCCTTAAAATCTGCCTTTCTGAAGTCTAACCTTGACGTCTGAGTCTTCACAGGTCTTCCGCCTCTAGTTATCCAAAATTCTAAAATAGCATGGTCGCTACCTCCTAGGGTCCCAGCCACTTTTACCTCCTCAACCATTTCCTCCCTGTTTATAAGGATTAGATCCAAGGTAGCAGTTCCCCTTGTTTTCTCCCTTACCTTTTGGAAGATAAAGTTGTCAGCAAGAGAGGATAAGAATTTCCTTGACCTGTTGGTTTTGCCTGAGAGAGATTCCCAACAAATGTCTGGATAGCTGAAATCTCCCATGACAACTGTCATGTTTTTTGGAGAACTTGGCCATTTGATGCATAAAGAGTTCATCCATATCTGCAGCTTGCACAGGCGGCCTGTAGTAAATGCCTACAATGGTGTCCTTTCCATTGTTCTGTCCTTGTATTCTTACCCAAACAGTTTCCACAGAACTCCCAGTCTCTGAAGCTTCAATCTCTGTGCAGATATACACGTTTCTAACATACAATGCGACACCCCAAATACGACTCTGGTGGGACTCGAACCCACAACCTTTGAATCACATCAGCTCCCTAGAAATACAATGCGCTATCCATTGCGCCACAGAGCCACAAGCCGGTACTCAGCAGGCCGAATGAATGACACCTGCTAGCCCCAGAGGGGGCGGTATTGGGAATGGCTGGTTAATTAACTGCCTCAGGTCAGTGGAGAGGCTCTTCTGGCCCTGTGTTATCTCAGGATGGCGTCGCATGAGCAGCCATAGCATCTGGACGAGCTACAGACACTGCCTCAAGCTTCAGAGAGGCCCCAGCAGCGATCGAGCAGCAGCCGCTCTGAGAAACGTGGGGATACTCAGAGGGCGAAACCTGAAAAGTCCACAAGCCGTAAAGGATCAGCGGCTCCGATGGACCCCCCCACAGAACCCGGTACTGTGCTGTTAACAGCCAGGGTAAGTGAGCTACGAGAGTTCACCTTGCTGATTCTCTGCCCCCCCTTATGTTCCCCCTCTCCATTCTGCCAGGGAAAGAAGTGCTCTGGGAAGAGCAAGCACAGAGTCTGCTGAATGCGGGGTTTTCCTCCCGGACGGTCGGGAAGGGATGCTGTGTAGACCCTGCATACATCACCTGGTCTCGGAAGAGACCACTGACTTGATCTCCAGTATAGGGGAGATACTCAGGAGGTTAGGGGTTCGGTTAGATCCCTATCTCCAGTTACAAGGTCCAGAAGAAAAAAAAAAAATCAGATTCATCATCTGAATCCAGATCGGGCCACTCCTGTTTCCCACTAGAACAGGTCAATCATCTAGTAAAGGTGGTAAACACCACAATGGAGATTGAGGAGACCCTGGTAGAAAGGTCAGTACAAGATTCAATATTCTGGGGATTGGACTGGAAAAATCGAAGGTCCTTCCCATTGGTAGACAAGATTAGTGCCCTTATTACAAGGAGTGGAAAGCCCAAGAGAAAAGGCTCCCTATCTCCTGCCTTCAAAAGAAGGTATCCATTTGAAGAAACTGCTTCATCCTCATGGGACAAAGCCCAAGATTGGATGCGGCTATCGCCAAAGCATGCAAAAAGACGTCCCTACCCTTGGAGGATCTTGGTACCTTAAAAGACCCGTTGGACAGAAAGGCAGACGGGTTCCTTAAAGGAACCTGGGAAACATCAGCTGGTGCCCTACGGCCAGCAATGGCGGCCACATGCACCGCCAGGTCCTTAACGGTATGGTTGGACCAGTTGGAAGAGCAGATTAGAGATAGTCTCAAGGCAGGACATTCTTTTCTCCCTCTCTACAGCCCAGGGAGCGGCGGCCTTCCTCTCAGACGCATCGGCAGGCTCGGTGCAGTTAGCGGCCAGATCCGCAGCCCTCTCCAATGCCGCCCTTAGGACCTTGTGGCTCAAATGCTGGCCAGGTGACGTGCAGGCCAGATCAAAGTTATGCGGTATCCCATGCGAAAGGGATTTACTTGTTAAAGTGCTGGATGAGCTCTTAGAGAAGGCTGGCGACAGCAAGAAATGCTTTCCCTATTTAGGAAGACCGCCTTACAGAAGACACTCCTTCAGAAGGTGGTTTGATTGTAGGAGAACAACAAGGGAAAGACCCAGATATGACCCCAGGAGGAAAGGTAGGGGGTATATGTTTAATACACCTCGGGACCGCAGCGATCCCAAATGATTGCCGGACCAGGTGGGAGGGAGGTTGTTGTCCTTCTACCCAGCCTGGTCTCGTATTTCGAATAGTCCGTGAATACGGAGCATCATTAGAACAGGACTGAGGTTTGAATTCCTGCAGACTCCGTGTGAAAAGTTTCTTCTAACCCCTATCCGTTCTGCATCTACAGAACAGAAGGCATTGGAGGCGGAGATCCAGGATCTTCTCCAGAAAGGGGTCTTGGTGAAGGTTCCTGAGCTACAAGGAGGTAAGGGGTTCTACTCCCCCCTCTTTCTAGTTAAAAAGCCGGACGGCTCCTTCCGCACCATTATTAATCTCAGAAGCCTCTATAAATTCATTGAACTTCACTTTCAAAATGGAGTCGGTAAAATCGGCAATTAAACTGCTATTCAGTGAGTGCTTTATGATAGTCTTAGACCTTAAAGACGCCTATTCTCATGTCCCGATTAGAGTTGAGCGATACCAGCCGATACTTGAAAATATCGGATCGGAATGGATCGGCCGATCTTAAAAAAAAAAAAAAAAAAAAAAAAAGTATCGGTATCGCCGATTCCGATACCGGGAACCAATGCAAGTCAATGGGGCCAAAATATCGGAATTAAAAAAAACCCTTTCTTTCCTTGTAGGTTAATTCTACATGAAGAAAAACAACTAAGAATAATGTAGAATGTATTGTGGGAGGTGGAGGAGACATTAAAGCCATAGAGGTTTAGCCCAATCAAATGGAATAGCAGGAATTAAACTTTTTTTTTTAAAGATGTTAGGAGTTACAAAGATATTGACTATGTTAGCCTCATTTATATTTTGCCAGACATGTATGTCTTCTTCTTCTACTTCCTTTTTTTACATTCTTCTTCTTCTTCTACTACTTCCTTTTTTTACATTCTTCTTCTTATTCCTTTTTTTACATTCTTCTTCTTCTTCTTCTTCTTCTTCTTCTTCTTCTTCTTCTTCTTCTTCTTCTTCTTCTTCTTCTTCTTTCCTTCTTCTTCTTTCCTTCTTCTTCTTTCCTTCTTCTTCTTTCCTTCTTCTTCTTCTTCTTCTTCTTCTTCTTCTTCTTCTTCTTTCCTTCTTCTTCTTCTTCTTTTCTTCTTCTTCTTCTTCTTCTTCTTCTTCTTCTTCTTCTTCTTCTTCTTCTTTCCTGCTTCTTCTTCTTCTTCTTTCCTGCTTCTTCTTCTTTCCTGCTTCTTCTTCTTCTTCTTTCCTGCTTCTTCTTCTTCTTCTTTCCTGCTTCTTCTTCTTCTTCTTTCCTGCTTCTTCTTCTTCTTCTTTCCTGCTTCTTCTTCTTCTTCTTTCCTGCTTCTTCTTCTTCTTCTTTCCTGCTTCTTCTTCTTCTTCTTCTTCTTCTTCTTCTTTCCTGCTTCTTCTTCTTCTTCTTCTTCTTTCCTGCTTCTTCTTCTTCTTCTTCTTCTTCTTCTTCTTCTTCTTCTTCTTCTTTCCTTCTTCTTCTTTCCTTCTTCTTCTTTCCTTCTTCTTCTTTCCTTCTTCTTCTTCTTCTTCTTCTTCTTCTTCTTCTTCTTCTTTCCTTCTTCTTCTTCTTCTTTTCTTCTTCTTCTTCTTCTTCTTCTTCTTCTTCTTCTTCTTCTTCTTCTTCTTTCCTGCTTCTTCTTCTTCTTCTTTCCTGCTTCTTCTTCTTTCCTGCTTCTTCTTCTTCTTCTTTCCTGCTTCTTCTTCTTCTTCTTTCCTGCTTCTTCTTCTTCTTCTTTCCTGCTTCTTCTTCTTCTTCTTTCCTGCTTCTTCTTCTTCTTCTTTCCTGCTTCTTCTTCTTCTTCTTTCCTGCTTCTTCTTCTTCTTCTTCTTCTTCTTCTTCTTTCCTGCTTCTTCTTCTTCTTCTTCTTCTTTCCTGCTTCTTCTTCTTCTTCTTCTTCTTTCCTGCTTCTTCTTCTTCTTCTTCTTCTTCTTCTTCTTCTTCTTCTTCTTCTTCTTCTTCTTCTTCTTCTTCTTCTTCTTCTTCTTCTTCTTCTTCTTCTTCTTCTTCTTCTGCTTCTTCTTTCCTGCTTCTTCTTTCCTGCTTCTTCTTTCCTGCTTCTTCTTTCCTGCTTCTTCTTTCCTGCTTCTTCTTTCCTGCTTCTTCTTTCCTGCTTCTTCTTTCCTGCTTCTTCTTTCCTGCTTCTTCTTTCCTGCTTCTTCTTTCCTGCTTCTTCTTTCCTGCTTCTTCTTTCCTGCTTCTTCTTTCCTGCTTCTTCTTCTTCTTCTTCTTCTTCTTCTTCTTCTTCTTCTTCTTCTTCTTCTTCTTTCCTGCTTCTTCTTTCCTGCTTCTTCTTTCTCTTCTTCTTTCCTGCTTCTTCTTTCCTGCTTCTTCTTTCCTGCTTCTTCTTTCCTGCTTCTTCTTTCCTGCTTCTTCTTCTTCTTCTTCTTCTTCTTCTTCTTCTTCTTTCCTGCTTCTTCTTCTTCTTCTTCTTCTTCTTCTTCTTTCCTGCTTCTTCTTCTTCTTCTTCTTCTTTCCTGCTTCTTCTTCTTCTTCTTTCCTGCTTCTTCTTCTTCTTCTTTCCTGCTTCTTCTTCTTCTTCTTTCCTTCTTCTTCTTCTTCTTTCCTTCTTCTTCTTCTTCTTCTTCTTCTTCTTCTTCTTCTTCTTCTTCTTCTTCTTCTTCTTCTTCTTCTTTCCTGCTTCTTCTTCTTCTTCTTTCCTGCTTCTTCTTCTTCTTCTTTCCTGCTTCTTCTTCTTCTTCTTCTTCTTCTTTCCTTCTTCTTCTTCTTCTTCTTTCCTGCTTCTTCTTCTTCTTCTTCTTCTTCTTCTTCTTCTTCTTCTTCTTCTTCTTCTTCTTCTGCTTCTGCTTCTTCTTCTTCTTCTTCTTCTTCTTCTTCTTCTTCTTCTTCTTCTTCTTTCCTGCTTCTTCTTCTTCTTCTTCTTCTTTCCTGCTTCTTCTTCTTCTTCTTCTTCTTTCCTGCTTCTTCTTCTTCTTCTCTTCTTCTTCTTCTTCTTCTTCTTCTTCTTCTTCTTTCCTGCTTCTTCTTCTTCTTCTTCTTCTTCTTCTTCTTCTTCTTCTTCTTCTTCTTCTTCTTCTGCTTCTTCTTCTTCTTCTTCTTCTTCTGCTTCTTCTTCTTCTTCTTCTTCTTCTTCTTCTTCTTCTTCTTTCCTGCTTCTTCTTCTTCTTCTTCTTCTTTCCTGCTTCTTCTTCTTCTTCTTCTTCTTTCCTGCTTCTTCTTCTTCTTCTTCTTCTTTCCTGCTTCTTCTTCTTCTTCTTCTTCTTTCCTGCTTCTTCTTCTTCTTCTTCTTCTTTCCTGCTTCTTCTTCTTCTTCTTCTTCTTTCCTGCTTCTTCTTCTTCTTCTTCTTCTTCTTCTTCTTCTTCTTCTTCTTCTTTCCTGCTTCTTCTTCTTCTTCTTTCCTGCTTCTTCTTCTTCTTCTTTCCTGCTTCTTCTTCTTCTTCTTCTTCTTTCCTGCTTCTTCTTCTTCTTTCCTGCTTCTTCTTCTTCTTCTTCTTCTTTCCTGCTTCTTCTTCTTCTTTCCTGCTTCTTCTTCTTCTTCTTCTTCTTCTTCTTCTTTCCTGCTTCTTCTTCTTCTTCTTCTTCTTTCCTGCTTCTTCTTCTTCTTCTTCTTCTTCTTCTTCTTCTTCTTCTTTCCTGCTTCTTCTTCTTCTTCTTCTTCTTTCCTGCTTCCTTCTTCTTCTTCTTCTTCCTCTTCTTCTTTCTCTTCTTTCTCTTCTTCTTCTTTCCTGCTTCTTCTTTCTTCTTCTTCTTTTCCTGCTTTTCTTCTTCTTCTTCTTCTTCTTTCCTGCTTTCTTCTTCTTCTTCTTCTTTCCTGCTTCTTCTTCTTCTTCTTCTTCTTTCCTGCTTCTTCTTCTTCTTCTTCTTCTTCTCTTTCCTGCTTCTTCTTCTTCTTTCCTGCTTCTTCTTCTTCTTCTTCTTCTTCCTGCTTCTTCTTCTTCTTTCCTGCTTCTTCTTCTTCTTCTTCTTCTTTCCTGCTTCTTCTTCTTCTTTCCTTGCTTCTTCTTCTTTCCTGCTTCTTCTTCTTCTTCTTTCCTGCTTCTTCTTCTTCTTCTTTCCTGCTTCTTCTTCTTCTTCTTTCCTGCTTCTTCTTCTTCTTCTTTCCTGCTTCTTCTTCTTCTTCTTTCCTTCTTCTTCTTCTTCTTCTTTCCTGCTTCTTCTTCTTCTTCTTCTTCTTTCCTGCTTCTTCTTCTTTCTTCTTCTTCTTCTTCTTCTTTCCTGCTTTCTTCTTCTTCTTCTTCTTTCCTGCTTCTTCTTCTTCTTCTTCTTCTTTCCTGCTTCTTCTTCTTCTTCTTCTTTCCTGCTTCTTCTTCTTCTTCTTCTTTCCTGCTTCTTCTTCTTCTTCTTCTTTCCTGCTTCTTCTTCTTCTTCTTCTTTCCTGCTTCTTCTTCTTTCCTGCTTCTTCTTCTTTCCTGCTTCTTCTTCTTCTTCTTCTTCTTTCCTGCTTCTTCTTCTTCTTCTTCTTCTTTCTTCTTCTTCTTCTTCTTCTTCTTCTTCTTCTTCTTCTTCTTCTTCTTCTTCTTCTTCTTCTTCTTCTTCTTCTTCTTCTTCTTTCCTGCTCTTCTTCTTTTCTTCTCTTCTTCTTTCCTGCTTCTTCTTCTTCTTCTTCTTCTTCTTCTTCTTCTTCTTTCCTTCTTCTTCTTCTTCTTCTTTCCTTCTTCTTCTTCTTCTTCTTCTTCTTCTTTTCTTCTTCTTCTTCTTCTTCTTCTTCTTCTTCTTCTTCTTCTTCTTCTTCTTCTTCTTCTTCTTTCCTGCTTCTTCTTCTTCTTCTTCTTCTTCTTCTTTCCTGCTTCTTCTTCTTCTTCTTCTTCTTCTTCTTCTTCTTTCCTTCTTCTTCTTCTTCTTCTTTCCTTCTTCTTCTTCTTTCCTTCTTCTTCTTCTTTTCTTCTTCTTCTTCTTCTTCTCTTCTTCTTCTTCTTCTTCTTCTTCTTCTTCTTCTTCTTCTTCTTCTTCTTCTTCTTTCCTGCTTCTTCTTCTTCTTCTCTGCTTCTTCTTCTTCTTCTTCTTCTTCTTCTTCTTCTTCTTCTTCTTCTTCTTCTTCTTTCCTGCTTCTTCTTCTTCTTCTTTCCTGCTTCTTCTTTCCTTCTTCTTTCTTCTTCTTCTTCTTCTTCTTCTTTCCTGCTTCTTCTTTTCTTCTTCTTCTTCTTCTTCTTCTTCTTCTTTTCTTCTTCTTCTTCTTCTTCTTCCTGCTTCTTCTTCTTCCTGCTTCTTCTTCTTCTTCTTCTTCTTCTTCTTCTTCTTTCCTGCTTCTTCTTCTTCTTCTTCTTCTTCGTTCTTCTTCTTCTTTCCTGCTTCTTCTCTTCTTCTTCTTCTTCTTCTTTCCTGCTTCTTCTTCTTCTTCTCTTCTTCTTCTTCTTCTTCTTCTTCTTCTTCTTCTTCTTCTTCTTCTTCTTCTTTCCTTCTTCTTCTTCTTCTTCTTTCTCCTTCTTCTTCTTCTTCTTCTTCTTCTTCTTCTTCTTCTTCTTCTTTCCTTCTTCTTCTTCTTCTTCTTCTTTCCTGCTTCTTCTTTCCTGCTTCTTCTTCCTTCTTCTTCTTCTTCTTCTTCTTCTTCTTCTTCTTCTTCTTCTTCTTCTTCTTCTTCTTCTTCTTCTTCTTCTTCTTCTTCTTCTTCTTCTTTCCTGCTTCTTCTTCTTCTTCTTCTTCTTCTTCTTCTTCTTTCCTGCTTC